>NC_031987.2:22998567-24355517 GCF_001858045.2 Oreochromis niloticus | reverse complement strand
GAAAACTAAGATTTCATTTTTTACGATATTTAATACAGGGGAATCATAACTTGTCAGCTCCACTATAAAGTTCTGTGGTTGTTTTACTTTACATGTAGCTTCTGTGACAACTTGTGTTTACTGATGGTGGTTTTGTTGATCTGAGGACATGCAGCGATTTCACACAAGAATTTTTTTATTTTATTTCATTGCTTCATGAGTGATCTGTACGTTTTTTGAGCTTGTAATTCAAAGATTTCTCTGGATTTTCAAATGGTAACATTAACAGTTGATAAAATCTCCTAATTGATTTGAATTTTACATTTAAAAGTATAATTCCTAAATGCTCATCTATCTTATGACAGATAGCTGAATCTTTTCCATTTTTTTAACCTGTCAAAATATATGTATATTAAAAATAGGAACATTTCTGATGAAGGGCCAGATGCATGCAGATGTCTGCCGTATTTTTCGGGCCATAAGATGCACCAGATTATAAGGCACACTGGTGATGAACGGGTCTGTTTTCATACATAAGGCGCACCGGATTATAAGGCGTATTAAGCGAAACAGAACAGCCAGATAAGTCAAACTTTACTCAACTCATTCTTCTTGCTTCCTATACTGAACTTCAGGTAAGAAGTTATGACCTGCAGTCTATCTGGAGCAGATATAAACCAAGTGTAGGTGCAGTTTAGTTGTGCTAACTTTTTACAGTCAGTTACAATAACTCGTACTGCGTATTAGCTAGCATCACGGAGTTTCTATACTGCTGGGCGGGTGCTATGATGTTACTGATAGTGAACATTAGTTTGCTCATAAGGTTAGTAGAGTTGCCAACGGAATCGTCCCATATTCAGAGAAAATTATTTAGTATTGTGGTGAAAATGAAAGCAGTTTGTCCCGTACTTCAGCTAGAATGAAAAAGACACAAAGCTGGAGTTCTGTGTCTTTACGCTGTTAGCTGCCTCTTCTTCTCGCATTCTCTCCCCCTCTCTTTCCTGTTGCTACTTCAATCATGAAACTGATCAATGATCAGCTGATCGGCTTTTTTTTTGATCAGTGAATGCCGTCGGTGTTTACTGATAGGAAACTGTGGTATGGAAGGACTGTTCTGTTTATAATATTTCTAGTGATACTCAAAAGGTCTCATCAAGTCCTGATTTAATTCGATTTATGCTATGTTATCAGTGTTTGCAATAAGAGCATGGCTGTGGTGTCATATCAATGTATGCTCTCGGTGTTTGCTGATATCAAACCGTGGTATGAGGACCACTGTGGGTAATCTTTGTAGTGATACTCACTCCTTCTTATTTTTTATTTTTTTATTTAGACCTGGTTTAATTCTGGTATAGAACCAGTTGAATATTTGTATATAATCCCCGCAGCTGTCAGACTCTATAACAGGGGCACCAGCCTTTTTTAAAACTGAGAGCTAGATAAAATTGTGAACAGTTCATCTTTAGTTATATTATAATAACAATTCTATCTTGATATGCTGTCTTATCACAGGTTAATTTTTCAAAAAAGGCCTGGGTTGTGTAGCAGCCAACAGCTCTGAGCCACCCACAAACCTGCCTTTTTAAAAATTTTCCTAATAAAGGGAGCTCTACTCCAAAATAAACTAACCTCTCTTTATTCTCTTAAATAATTGGTCTTCACTATGTTTCTATATAGTAGTATATTTTTTCATTAGTATAATATGAAATTCATTCTACATGTGTCAAGCTGTGTGCCAATATTTGCTGTGTAGTAGAACTGAGACATTAGTCATTACAAAAATTTATTTCAAATAGTATTAAAATTCTCAAACAGAAAAACATTAAACATAAATATATAAAATATAACTATTTACAGAGAGACGGGAATAAAAAGGACCCAGCTTAAAGTGGAAGAGCCTCAGGGAGAAGGAGGAGACAAATAAGAACATTGTTTCTGCCCTGGAGAGCCTGCTGCCTCATCAGAAAACTACTGATTGCTAGGGTCCAATGTTTCCAAATTTAACACAGCTGTGCTGTTTTCAAAAACGAATTTATAAATTTGAATTTTTACAAATTCTCTCATGTGAGGCGGCATGCTCTCCAGAGCAGGAACAAGGCTGAGGAGGGAATGCTCCGTTGGAGACTGGCGTGGCCTCTTCAGGGACTCCAGGATGGCCAGCTCCACCGCCGATGGACCGTCCTGGGACCCGTCCCTCGTCCGCCTCGGAGCTGTCGTCCTCTGTGGGCCTGTAAAATACAGCACAAAAGAACACAAAGAAATGAGAAGGCTGCTACTAGATTTTCATTTTCAACAATGAAAAAAACAGGATATAAACAGATTGGTCTTAGATATTTAGTAAAGGTAATCACAAGGGAATCCAACCGAGTAAAAAGCTATCAGTGCTTGCTGTACATCTGTTGCTACAATTACATACCTGTGGTTGCAGCAGCAGGAGCTCAGGGACTGGGGAGCAAGGAGAAGCAACAGGGGATGCTCTGCTGCAGAATATTGTCTTGACTCTGTCAAGACAATGTTAAATGTTAACAGGTTGAAAACAATAGTCATAGAGAAAGTATATACAGTGGTCCCTCATTTACTGCAGCAGGGGTTCTCAGAATAACTAGCCCCTTGCCACGTACTTTCAGGGGCGGATCTAGAAGGGTGGCATGGGGTGGCAAGTGCCACCCTAAAATGATCCCTTGCCACCCCAAGTGCCACCCTAGTTTTGCATATGACAGTGTTGTTTGTTAAAATAAGATAGCATTAACAGTTTGAGCGTAGTTACAGTCAACAGTGAATATAAATGCTAAAACTGAATATATTGCATAGTGTTCCCCCCCTCCACCATTAACAAATGGTTCAGCCCATAGCAGGACTGGCTTTTTTCTTGTTTTCAGTAACAAGCGATGTTTATGATTGTGCCAGAGCACATTTTGAACAACACCATGGGAATATACTTGCCTACATATGCTATTCTACATGCTTTAAAACCATTTAAAATTACAATTCATAGTTTTATATGTGAATTATATAATGTTAAATTACTTAAGTATTTAAGACTTTAGTTTATTTGAGCCATATTCCATATAAATCAGGTATCATACAAAAATAAAAATAGAGTCATGACAATAAAAGAATATGACTTTAAGGACTTAACAACATTAGTTCAGTTATAGTACACCAACATCTCTGATACATTAGCACTAAGGGAACACTGAATGACCTGGTGGTTTTTGTCCATAAAACTACTCATCTAAGATTACCACAAAGTAAAAGATCTCTCAGCAAAATTATGCAACATTTAGGCACTATTGCCCCTATCAAATCAGAGAGCTGGGATTTTTTATTCTAAACATGAACTACTGTTACAGCAACAGACATGGACTACTGGTGCCCCACACAACAACTCAAATAACAGTGAGACATTCCAAATACATGCAGTCACGCTTGTGCTTCAAATACAGTAATGAACCATCAAGTCATCATCCAATTTCACCTGTGATCTTGTATCACCATTACTCTCTGAGCTTTGTGTTGGTTCTTCTGTCACCTGACAAATAGGACATACATGACAATAAGAATAAAATGTGTAGCTGCTTCAGTGTTTCTGTCAATTTGTGCAGATCTTGACTCATCAGTAATGTTTGTAGGGTGAGTGCATTTTTAAAACAATTTGTGCAAACTGCACTACAAGGTGGAATATTTCCAAAATCATGACTACCTCATTATATTTTGTCTCAAAAATTAACCCTATGATTATGTCAGTGCCATTAGGATGTAATATTTTGTCACCAACATTTTAACGTTAGACATAATTTTAACAGCCTCTGTAAACTAATATCCTGGCTTGCTCGAGGCTGCCGTTTTCTCTGACAGTTTCAATCAAAATTAGAAATGCTACTCAGTGGCGTGTCTAGAAAATTTTTGATGGGGGGGCCAGGTAGGGGCACAGATTTGGAGAAGGGTGGCAGATGTAATTGGCAGATAATGTTAAAAAAAATTCTACCAACCGTTAACCATAATTCAATAATACTATAAACCTAATAACCGGATGCGCTTTTAACTTTCATTAGAATAAGATTTTCACCACTACAGTGCAAAGTTTTTAGATACTGTGTTGATCAAGTACAAGAGATACAATCAGTGCTTTGTCAGTTTATTCAGCATTCAAGGACAAGTATTTTTACTGACATATAGTGCACATATGTTTTGGGCAAAAAAAATTTTGAACATTAAACTACAAACATTTTTAACATACAATTGGCAAATTAGCCAATGCAATGCAAAACTTATTTAAAAAACAAAAAGAAGATAACCTTCTCACAAGCTGGTGTTTGATTTTGAAACAGGAAAAAACGAATGAAAAGACTAACATTTGAATTAAACCTGAAAGCAAGTAAATACTTTCTGTGCCTTCTTTTGATAATGTGTTTCAGTATAAATTGTGCACAAATAAACCTCTTGAACTTTTAATAAGACTCTGTTACATGTTAAGAAGACAAGAAGTACAAAAACATTTGTAAACAGCAGCACTTGTAGTTGCAAAATATTTATGTTTTGAAAGAGAACATTTTCTCAAGTACCTACTCTATGCTTCATTGAATATTATCAGTGACTTAGAATAGGTGGATCCTCCTGTTACGGTGACGGGTGGCAAAACGTGTTACAAAGTCATCCAGGCTTAATGATCTTGCCCTTTTCCTCTCAATACTCAAAACTCCAATATTGCTAACCCTCTCATCAGTCATAGTTGTTCGTAGATGATTTTTTATAAGCTTTAGCACTGAAAAGCTACGTTCACAAGTAGCACTGCTGACAGGTAAGGCTAAAGCTATTCGACATAAACGAAAAAGCTGATGAAACACCTCTTTGTAAGGCTCTAGGAAGGTAGTAAACTCCAAAACACTGGAGAGTTCATTTCCACACCCTGCTCTCCTTTGAACAACCTTTCTAGCTTGATACAGCTCATGTTTGAGGTCTTCAATATCACAGTCATACAGACCAGCCAAGCTTACAACTATTTCCTCTGACAAAAAGCTCTTACTCTTGGGGTTTAGTGCCTGTATACCCCTCATAATATCACAATTGGTCTTGTTGAAGCGCTTCTGCATCTCTGCATGTACATGGTCAAGAATGGGGTAAAATACTTCCCTCTTAAATTTGTCCTTGTCATCCTCCTTACACCTGTGTTGCCCGATTGGAGAATCTACAAAATAACCCTTAAGCCTGAGGCTCTCTCTCTGCACCCTTCTCTTAACTGTCTCAGAGGAAACAGTACACTGCTCAGCAATATCCATTGCGTCTTGCCACAGCTCATCAAAACAGGATTCACTTCTATATTGGTCCAAGGTGTCTTGAAGTGCATGAATTAGGTCTACAGCCTTTGCTAGATCAAGAGATGGAGACTGAAGTACATCAGAAAGCAACTTAATTTCCCCTAGAATTTTTCTAAATGTGGATAAATTGCCAACAAATGTGAGGTCAATTTGTGCCAACAGACCCCGTGCCTCCACTGATCTGTCACCACTTTTCTCTAAATCTATCTCATGTAGTACTCTTAATATAGCTGGTAATCTGTCCATTACAGTTTTGCATGCACTGTAACGACATGCCCACCTAGTATCACTGAGTCTCTGAAGCTCTCTAGGAGCCTCTGGATACATGTCTTTTTGAACTGTGATCCATTTTTGGTGAACATATGAACCTGACATATAGACATACAATTTCTGCAACAATGAAAAAAAGCAGTCAGCTTCAGGGACTGCTTTCACTGCATCAACGATAACAAGGTTAAGGCAATGTGCATTGCAATGTACATAAAATGCATGTTTTGCCTCTGTTTTGATCCTGGCTGCAACACCCCTGCATTTCCCTGCCATTACTGATGCCCCATCATATCCTTGGCCTACAAGATTGGATCGATATTCAAGGCCATACCTTTCCAGACACTGTATGATGTTTTGGGTGAGCCCTGCCGCATCTAGCTGACTTGCTCTCTGGAACTCTAAAAAACTCTCTTGAACAGCCCCATTGTAGTAATACCTTAGTACTAATGACAGTTGCTCTGTTTTCTTTAGGTCTTTTGTTTCATCTGCAATCACAGAGAAGTACTCACTCTCCTTCACTTCTCTGATAATGTCTTCACGTACCATCTCTGACAGACATTCCATTACTTCATTCTGAATGGTGTTACTGGTATATTTTGCATTTCCTGCAGCTTTCATTTTTTTTGCAATCAGTGGATTATGCTTAGAAATAAGTTCCATTATCTCTAAAACGTTCCCTTTGTTTTGTGATGTATCTGTCTCAAGATGCCCCCTTTGGGAGATGTTTTGCATAGCTGTAAGGAGAAGTACTTCAGCAACAGTTTTGATATATATGCGATTTTCCTCTACTTTTTTTTTATATGCCTTGTCCAAAGCATCACGCACAGATGAATCTGTCAAAATGTTGTTCTTATGTTCACTCCAAGCATACATGGCATTCATATGACCTTCAGATTTCTCATGCCCCTTAAAACCTCCATCTTTATACATCGCCTTCTTCCAGTTTGAGTACCCTTCATGTGATGTAAAAGGAGTTTCAGAAGCATTTGGAAGGGAAAAGTGTCTACATGCAAAACAATAGACAGAGTCCAGACTTTGAGAATATTCCAGCCATTTGTGTTGTGAATACCATGTCTTGCTGAAGGCCCTCCTCTTTTCACCATGTAGTGTTCGAGGAAATATCTTCAAGTGTGGCTGTCTAGGTCCCTCCGCTGGATTTTGAGATATATCTAAGTATGGGAGGATTCAATTTAAAAATCAATGAAGAATTGTTTTTAATCTAGAACATCATCTCTTGCAAAAGTGACAGTATAAATATTATAAAATATTTACTGCACAATGTTAACTACCCAACATCATTATTTTGTTTTTAAAGGCTGTCAATATTAATCTATAAAGTAAGATTGGAGGTTAAATACCATGTGGATGGCCTGGTGTCGTACATGATGTTGAAGGAGAAGATGTTTCAAAAGGCACCACATCCTGGTTATCTGGTGGATCATGAACAGGTGAAGAAGTGCCTGGGATAATATAAAAATATTACATTTCATTAAATAGAAAAACATGTTATTTAAAGCAGGATTTTGTTTTAATTTCCAATTATGTACCACAATACATATATTCACTTATTTAATTATTTATTCCCAAATATTAGGATTTGTCCCCTATGGATCAGTTGAACACTTGACAATATAAACATCCCTTCCTTGCATTTTCCTTATTCATTCTCACATACCTTCATTTGTAGAAATCACAGGTGACAATGATGACTGCTGCTCAGTCCACCTTTCCCTGACATTGCTCTCTGCTTCTGGCGTTATTTTAGCCTTCTTAAGGAAGAAATTCTCAATATTTTGAGATCTTTTCATTCTTCACTCCTATTCTTTTATCTATACTGGTTGGCCCTGAAGTAATAAAGCAAAAACTTATGTCACAAACAACAACTTTCCTGATGTATGACCTTGACTGGAAGTCAGGGATGTCAAATCTGGCACTCATGGACTCCTATCATGCATGTTTTAGATGTTACCTATACCAACATAGCCAATTCAAATCAAATAATCCCCAAACACCTAGTTGTGCACAAGTCTGTAAATAATTCTTTAAATCAGCTGTGTTGAAGTATGGAAACGGGAGGACAGGAGCCTTGAGAAGCAGAACTGCACATCCCTGCATTGAACATGGCACAGCCGTTTCATGGGGTGATTTACACTATTCATAACATGGAGCTGGCAGATAGGATAAGTAATGAGAGAAATTAGCTAGACCGCACAGTGTGTAAGTGGTGCCTTATGGTAAACTTTGGTAATATTGATGTATAAAGAACAACACTGGCTGATGATGAAATACAGACAGGTGACATGGTGACACTGCCAGTATTAACCTGCAACAAATTCTGCAGCTCCATACAGCAATGTTACGACTTGGATTATATCTTATAACTCTTAACTCTTATGCTAGCTCCCCCCAGTAGCCTACTGAAATATTCTGCGGTTGCAATAATTCTTTAAGTGTTATTTTTTCCTTGGTATTCTAATTTCACCGAAGTTTACTAAACTCAACAAACTTAATATTACTTACCGGGACATTTATTTTCTCATCATTTTCTTTCGCCGGAAAATTGTTCTCTGTGGTGCCGTCTTTCTCCTTCCTTTGCCGATGCTGCATTCACTTACACTCGGACATCTGAGCTTCACTACGAAAACGTAATCGTACATTTGATGTTTAATTGAATTTTATTGTTTTAGTTTCGGGGTGGCACCTGGGGTGGCCAGTCTGGTTGTGGGGGTGGCCTGTGCCCCCCCAGGCCACCCCGCTGGACACGCCTATGATGCTACTCTGGGAGACTGAGATAACTAATAGTGCTGCATGTTGTGCAGTTAGTTTCCAAAACACGTTATTCATGGTTACATACAATTTTAGACTGATGTGGGCCAAAGCCTAGCATAGCCTGTAACGTTATTATGACGGACACATTTTATGAGTGAACTTGGCTTTAAGTGACTTACAGGTTTCCTTTGTGCTGCCATCCTCCTCTCCTCCTCGCAGCGCAGGCTTGCCGCTGCTAAAACTAAACAGAGCTCCCTGAAAGGCACAGCCAATCACATTGGCCATATTTGTCACATGAGGTAGGACTCCAGTAGAGAACGTAATTTAACTCTTTCTGCACTGCTGGGTGAATCGTTTTTTTCTTTCTATCGGGTTTGTTTTTCTTTAATCGAAGAGATCAAATTATTGGTGAGGACAATTCAATAATCGCTGGATACTGGTGGGGACATGTCCCTTCCGTCCATGCCAAATCTACGCCCTTGGATTTAAGCTGACAAAGCAACAAGCTGCAGCCACGCTGTCTCTATTTCAGCCCATATTGAAAGTTCGGACTTCAAAGTTTTTAAATTTTAATTACAGGCCAGTAAATCCAGAGTTATGATAATATATATAAGCCATGCTTTTTTTCTAAATACTGTCGTCATGTTTTTGTGTGTGTGTGTTTTAAGCGTTTTCTAAGGACAGCGCGAAAACAGCAAAGAAAGGAAAAAAGGCCACCTCTTTCCTATCGGTGGAAAAATGTACCATGTCAACCAATTAAAAAAAAAGTCAACAAGTGGGATTTGGTTGTTTAGGAAGAGGGAAAAGTTTTGGGAGTGACGGTAATGGCAACGAGACAGAGCGAGCGAGTGAGAGAGAGAGAGAGAGAGTTTTTAGATGTGGGAGATTTGTGACGTTTAGTGTGGAGTGTATACTTAGTGTGTTGTGTTGTCTTGTGTAGTTGTTCTGTTGTGCAGTCGTTGTTTTGTGTGTCAGTGAGGGCACTAATGAATGTCACAGAGGCACATTTGCAACGTAAACACTGTCACTAAGTAGAAAACCAGCGGAGTGATACACCTGCTGCTGTCAGGCCTGCAGGTTTATCCCTGTGCTGTTCTCCTCTGTCTTTTGGTGGAAAAACTTTTTTTTACTGGCACACATCATTTGTGGGGCATCTTATTGTGACACCTGATTGTTCTCTCATTTTAGTTTTAGTAGTATTTTTAAATGGTTGTACAAGATGAAAAAAACAGCAGGTGTATTGGCTGCATTTTTAGATAAATAATTGTATATGTTTATAAAATGTACAATTTATATTTGCATTTCAAGTTATAAAAGTTTACTCATGTCTTTGGGTTTTTTTACAGTAAAAAAAAATACTACTAGGCTTGTAAGTTCTTTGTGTGATTTCAGATCAGTAATACTAATGCAGTATGTCAGTGAAAAAAACAACTAAATTCAGTTGAGCTGAAAAGAATGATACCAAACAAGGCAAGGGGAAAAAATAAAATGAAACAATTTGAGGGTGAAATACAAACGTAAACTCAAAAGGAGTCAAAAATGTCCGGTTGTATTTCAGACCTCAGTGGGTTAATCCAACAAATCATGAAAAATTAGATTTATATTTTTGTTCATGACAGTGCAGATTTCTGACATTTTGTGTAATTTAAGCTGTAACAATGTGATTGTTTTCTAACAAAAAACACTGTGAAACTGAAGTTAGACTTTGTGTTCTATTGTGTTGTGTTTGTAAATGAACCGCCCCATGTTGTGTAGTTTTCTGGATTTTATACTTATTGGGCTACATATTTATTTATTTATTATACAGGCTATACAGTACATAAAATCAAAACTGTAATTATGTGGGCTACAGACAATAATTAGGATTTATGGACCATATATATATATATGAAAAACGTGTATACTTACTGCATTTGAATCATTTTAACCATATGTAACCTCCTGCATATGTGTTTGAAAAAAAGGCTTTGATTTTGCCACCCCATTTGATTTCTTTGCCACACTCATGCCACCCTAAGAAAATTTCTCTAGATCCGCCCCTGCACACTTTATACACTTTTTTTCACACACACATGAATATTACTCACAGTTCTCACAAGTTGATTCTCAAAGTGCAAACCTTTGTAGATTTTAAAACATAAAAGTATTATTATGCCGCATTTTGTCTTTGTCTGCCTGCCACTTTTGTGCGCCTTTATCCCTCCCGGTGCAGGTGTCTATTTCCGAATGAGGGTCATAGTTATGGGTGTTTTTGTGCTGTTTTTTTTATTGGACGTGATGGTTATCAAAACCAAACATGACAAATTTGGTAAGCGCAGGAGACACGACATGGAGGAGATTTGTCAATCAGGCTGTAGAATGCAATGCGCATTGTTGAAAGCTGTACGGTGCAATAAAAAAGTCAGCGAAAAAGCGAGGCAGTGACGGATGAACAGCGGGACCACTGCGTGCTGTTTATTAATAAACAATAACATATATTTCTATATGACAACATGCATAAGAGCAGAAAGGTATTTGTACATCAGTGGGAAAATAGCGGGGCAGTAGGCGGGCTTGCTAGCTTTTGTGCGGCTTACCCGGGTCAGTCATGACACGGATGAGAGGTGAAACGTCTTCAAGCAACTCAAGAAGTCCAGACGCTTTTCTTTTCAAGCTCCTTAGCCAAAAGAGAAATGAATGAACTTACCAGGTTGCCAGCTTCACATATCTTCCTCCAAGCTAGGTCCTTTTTATTCCTGTCTCGGTACAGAAAGCACCTGGTGTCCTACAGCTCCGGGTGGTTTGCTACGGCGCTGATTAGCCTTTCCTCCATATTGAATGAAGTATGAAGGGCTTTGGCTGGACCTGCCCCTTTGACCTAGGTCAGAGCCACGTCACCAGGCTCCTGATTGGTTGTCGCGGTGCGAATTGATGCTGGAGTTCAGATTTTTCCAACTTGAGTGGTAGACGCGATACGCGCGAATGCACAAAATGCAACACAAAAACTGACACGCGTATTTTTATTCGCGCGTCAAACGCGCCAGACGCGCTACTTTGACGCGCTACTTTGACGCGCGTTTGACAAGTTTTCACGACGCAAATCTGCTTCTGAATTTTCGCAGAACCCGCAATCGCGCGTCATCGCGCTTCTCCATTGACTTTACATGTAAACCTGACGCTCTGGTATCTATCGCGTTCGGTGTGAACACACCGTTAGACAATCTGGATGGCCTAGCAGTTTCATATACTTTGTTTTAAAAGAGACTTTGCAGTAATCATAGCAAACAGGAACATGTAGCATAAGGTCAAGCTTTGTACCACCATTGTTTACGTTTCAATATTCTTTATTAAGGCATGTTTTCAGTTTTAAAAGATGCAGTGCAGAACTCTCGGGAAAACCTCTGGTTTCCCAAAATTAACCTGAAGGGGTCTGAAAAATGCTCTTATTAGGTCATAAGTAGCAAAAATAAATAAATAAATAGGTGGATATTTCTGGTGGTGGAACATTTTGGTAATCTGACCCTAGTGAAAGAAGATAACATTGTTAATAATGCAGATTTTTGGTAATATGGAACACTACATTAATATTAGTAGTAAGCCCATTTTTAGTAAAATCAAAGAAAACCTAGCTTTGAAAGGTAAAAGAAATGTAGCAAAAGTAATCATAATTCTATTCAGGTACTAGAGCAGTGGTTCCCAAACTTTTTTTGCCAGGCCCCCCTTTTTTACATGAAAAATGTTCGCGCCCCCCCCACGCACAACACATTCCTCCAAACACACACACCCATATTTTGCTCCATTGCGGTTTATTTCACACCTCAAACATTTAGTAAACAATTAAGCAAATACAAGTAAACGGCAATAAATTACAGGTAGTTTAATTTATTGCCGTTTGGTTTGATTTTGACAGAGAGGAGGGCTGGCAGCAATGTTCCCTCTAATTTTTCATGTGTCTGAGCGAACACACAAACTCCCTGAGCGATCCCTTGAACCACTGTGAGCGACATCAGACGTGTGCACGGTGGTCACGCCAGCATCTAATCCATCCAAGTTATATGGTTTATTAAAATAATCAAATTACAGCATTTACATTTATGTTAGACTACTTTTAATGAACTGCATTAGCCCATTTACAATGAAAATGTAAAAATAAAATGTAGTCATTGACCTGTGTAGTATGTTAACACTATTGGAAGTAAAAATAACTTGAACTCCAATTTTGAAAACACAACTTTCTTTTTTTTTATAAAGCTCTGACTTGTATTATGAGTCTGTGGTCTGGGAGAGAGTCCTATAACTCTCTGTCTGCAAAATACAGTATATGACTAATGTTGGGCAATTAATTATAAAGTTACTTCTTCAAAAAAGTAACTCAGTTTCAAATTATTTACAGAACAATCAGCTGTTCTGCATCAAATCTGATGCCACACAAATTATTTGCGCCACTCCAAAAATAATTTCTGTCCACTATGAGATAAAGGAGAACAACAGCCTGATACCTGCAGGCCTGACAACAGGAGATGTATCACTGCTGTAACACCTGTAACATTCAGCAGCCGCCTCATTGTTCTGACACACACAACAAAACTATTGACTACACTACACACTAACTACACAAGATGTGCGCTAAACGTCGCAAATCTCTCACATCTCAAAACACCGCCGTCACTCTTAAACTTCCCCCCGTCTCTTAACAACTTGCCATATCATTTTTTGATTGGTCGGCATGGTATTTTTTTCGACCAATAGGAAAGGGTGGGGGTTTTTGGTTTTGTTTTTGTTCACAGGCGGAGAGTGCTTTCGAGCCTTTTCTCTTATAAAACGTTTCTTCCCGCAGTAAATATAAACAACGATAGTATTCAGGAAGAAAACCAAACATTGCTTATTTTATATTTTAACTCTAGTTTTACCTGGCCTATCAACACAATTTAAAAACTGGTATAAAGTCCACACTTTTTCCTTCAATTGTTCCGTCTGTCCTGCTCACATCTCCAATGGTTGTACACGTTGTCATTAACGTGGCTTCACTCCACATCAGCCACGCCGCTTTGCTAGCTAAAACACCGGTGTCGGCACATAAGGACGCTGTCATAACCTGTCAGCGACGTTGATTGACTGCGTATATACGAATGTGAATCGCATTATTGGCTGGACTATAGGATAAGGTGGCATCGTTCTAATCCCATACAGGAGCAGCCAGTCACTTACTGACTAACACTGCAAAACAGAATTGTTGAAGTTTTCATTTTAATTTCAATTCAGGTTAGATTTTTTTTGTGTGCGCAACGCAGATTTTCTGTGCGCAGAGACCGTGCCAGCAGTGCGCAATTGCGCACGTGCGCAGCTTAGAGGGAACATTGGCTGGCAGTCCTAGTTTTTGTTGACCGCTGCACAACGAGTTTCCCCTTCTTGCATTAGAGCCTGTGATGTTTTAAGAGTTTGAATCGCAAGCCGATCACATTGCTCTGTAAACTTTTCAAGCACTTTAATAAACAAGCAAGCAATTCCACCTCTCGCATTATTGCGTAAAGTTGACAGCGCGTCAGGAAAATAGGCAGGCTCAGTCCCCGGCCTCTAGCGACTGTGGAAGTCGCTACACTCCTCTTCTTTCTCTTTTTTTTAAAACTTTAAAAACGGGTTGTGTGTGAGACTTTAAATCAACAAAATATAAAATATACATTTTAAATTATTATTGATCCCTTTACCCCGAGTCCTAAAGTGTATATTAATGTTTTTACTCGTAACTATTTATTGTTCGTTTACTTGCACTGTTTTAACTGGAGCCTCGTCGTCTCGTCTCTCTATATACCGGACTTTATGTAGCGGAGATGACAATAAAGTTTACTTTGACTTCAGCAGCGAGCAGGCGCACCGAGGGCTCTCACGCTCACTTTTCGTGTATAGAAAAACATCGGTGCAAATTATAGGTCTGTATTATAATGTCTGGTGTTTTCGTGTTGTTGGTTTGTTTTTATTTTGTTTTATTTTGCGAGTTGGTTATTAGACGCTGCTCCAGCCAGCCAGAGAATCCCCCGCCGCCCCGCCCTCTCCTCCCTGTGCCACAAGTAGCAGGCGCACCTCGCAAACGGAGGGCGCCCTTACTCCCAGCAAATGGGTGATAGAAAACCGATCGGTGCCTATGCCATTCCCAATATGCGCTAGCATGATGTCGGGGCAGCAATTTTTTTTATTTTATTTTTTTTTGCCGATGCCCGTGATGCCGCCCCGGGCAACCGCCCTGTCGCCCTTATCTAAAACCGCTACTGCGTATATCCTCCTTGGCCCAACCTATCCCAGACTTCATGGCGCGGCGGTGGGTGTGGATAATTTTGCCAAAACAAACGGCGGAAGAGCGGCGGCCGAAGAGTAAACTTTTAAAAGTAAGTACTGAATATTATGTCTCTTATTTATGTGCAAATGTTTAATAATGAAGAACATTAAAACATCACTGTTGGCCACATGTCGGCAAAGTTATGTGACATTAGCGATGTTTGTACTTTCAGCGTTTACTTGGTTTTAAAGCCTTTACTTTAAAATATACGCCGTTCAATAGTTGACCTTAATCTTACAGAGAATGTGATGATTTTATGGATAATTAAAGTCAGTCATATATCCACAAACACAACATGCTGAAAGTCAGTGATGCTGCTCGGTTTGCAGTCCTGAATATCACGGCACAAGCAGGATTCACTGCACTGTTAATGTTTGAGTACGCGGCCCTTGTGGACCGTTAAGGCTGCAGACCCTGAATTGGGATACAGCCGTAGTGTCAGTGGTGAAGAGGCAGCGTACGGCCCGCGCGCTGAAGAGAACTGATAAATGTCACATTTTTCTGTTTTTACAGGTAAGCTGGGTGGTTGATAATATAAAACAGATTTTATAAGTGACAGACAGCAATGGCGATTGATGTTAAAATGTCTGGTTTGTGGCGAATGTTAAGCTAGAGATAATTTCCAAGTTGGTCCAGTTAGCCTATGCCGATCCAGTTGTTAGACTATACCGAAAGTCTGTAAGTTCATGGCAGGCATATGAAATTACACAATATATATGTTTTGCACAATAAGAGAAAATGTGAATTGCTGTATGTTTAGTTCATTAAGAGTGAATGCTGTAGAAATTGTCATGTCTCGGCTGTAGGCAGGCAGGAAGAGAGGACCCAAAATGCAGGACTCACGGAGGCAGAAGTAACTCAAAAAACACAGCTTTATTGCTGGTAAGAAGCAGAACAGGAAAACACTAACTAAACTGGGGAAACAGAATAACTAGGCAGGTTGACAGGCTGGCGAACAGAACACACAGAGGAAGCGAGGGTGAACAGACGTTAACGACGCGACACCGAGTAGGGGAAGACACAGACACTAAATACAAGAGGTGAACGGAACGAAGAGGAAACAGCTGGGAGACACGGCTGACGCTGGTTACACTGACGAGACAGGGAGAGCACAAAGCTGAACGCACTGACATAGGACACGGACCTACAAAATAAAACAGGAAGCACACGACAGACAGAGACACAGACTTATAAGCAAGCATAATGACATCATGGACAGACAGAGGGACATACGGACAGAGGAGACTAAGCAGAGGCAACCTAAACTAAACATGAGGACAAGATAACAAAACCTAAACCAGAAATAATAATCATCATCATCATCGGACGGCTAAAGAATCAGGATATAATTACAATCAAAACAGCATCACCCGAGAATAAGAACTAATCCATAATGCAAAAATAAACCAAAACATAAGAAACTCAAAATGCTGGGTCAAACCGACCCAGGACCGTGACAGAAATATGTTAAGAAAAACATTTATTTGAAAGAGATCTAGTTTAATAAATACAGTTAATAAGACAGGTTCATAAATAGATTAAAACAGTTGTAAAAAACAAGATAAAACTGTAATGAGAGTTCACTATGGCGCTTGTGCATACAGTAAGATGTATTTTTGTGATTCAAGCAGTTTATAAAAGTGGTACATGTAAATATTAAACTGTATAAGTTTGGAAAAAATAATGTTATCTACACTAGAAGAAGTAGTGTCAGTGGTGAAAAGGCAGCGTACGGTGTTCCAGATTACTGGCATCGCAGATCAACTGGCGTTGGTCGAACAGATGTGTGGTAGACACAGCAAAAACAGTGGCACTTGGCCACAGGTGGCAGTAGTGGACTGACTTCCATTTGAGACTGCTCCAGCTGCTATGTGATAGTCAGTAGGTCTGCTACAAATTGCAGATCATATGCAAGTTTTGGAAATTACATTATACATATTCCTAGCATTACAAGTAAACACTTCTAGCTCTCCTACACACACAAAAACAGATGACAAACCAACTGACACACCTGAGGCGCTCACTTTCTTAAATGCACTCACTCTCACTGGCTCTGTTTATTAATCACTGTGTAACTGCTGTAAATTCACAGTAACTGCCATCTCCTTACAAATGTGTATTATATTAACCGCACTTACACAGACTGTATATAACTACCAACTCTCTCCAGCCATGTTGATGGATTACCTATATTGGCTGTAAATGTTCATTTCCAGAGAAAAGACACAGGCTGACTATGCTTACAGGATGTGATGTTACATGTTATTATGTGATGTTATTGAAATCATCATGAACAACAGGAGTGGTGATTTCTATAACTTTGTGTATATAATTTGGCATTTCTTACTGATGTAGGCCAAAAATAAATACATAATACCATTTCATTTATTTTAAAGGTTTATTTGCAAGACATAAAAACAGACAAAATAGAAAGTTCCAAATGTATTGTGCATGAAACGAATTCAAACGTGGCGATAGAGCCAGGTGCAGATGAGTGTCACAAGTTAATCTGGCTGTGGCAACATGGCACTTGGCCACAGGTGGAGCTAGCTGACTCGACTCCATTTGAGTGCACACAAAGTAAACTGCACGCTTTAGTTGTGAAGCAAAAACGCTGAAATCGGAGTAATAAAACGTACGAGGGGAATGATAACGATGACAAGATTCTCCCGATCGTTTACTCTTGCTGTCCTGTGAACAACATCGGCGTGGTGTTAATTGTTTGCTGTTTTCGCGATTGCCTCCTGCATGAGAATATCACCACGTAAACTTGCGAAATTTTTAAACATTTTGTTGTTCAAGAGCAACAGGACTGACGGAGTGTGTTTGAGGTAACCTCACAATGAAATATGTGGTGTTTATTTGCTGTTTTGTCGGTAGCAGCTCCTGAAAAGCAAGTCTACCACACATCTGTTCGACCAACGTCAGTTGATCTGCGACGCCAGTTAATCTGGAACACTGGCCCGCACGCCAGAAGAACTGTCACATTTTCTGTTTTTACAGTTTTCTGTAAGAATAAATATGTTGCACAGGACATTTCAGCGCTGTAACAGTAGCATAGCTGCACAAACCACATATTAAGTAGGCGACTTCCTCTGAGCTTAAAACCTTAGAATCAAGTGAAACCAGTGAGATTCTCACACTTCACATGTCCTGTGCCACAGAGCTGAGCTCTCAGAAATAATCCACAACCCATCGTGCAATGAAGGAAATGTATATCAATGAAGGTGATTTCAAACCTGACAACAGGTCTTCTATACAAAACCCCACAGGTAAGAAAGAATCTACAAAAATTTAAAGTTTAAATTTTTAAAACTGTTATTACTATTATCACCCCCTTCACCACAACCATTTTTTTTTTCTTTTCAGGTCCAAAGTGCTACAAGAGAGGCTTTTATGTACTTGTTATTCTCTCCTTGGGCCTGCTGGCTGGAATTATCACTCTTGCTTTGTACTGTGAGTTGTGTTTCTTTGTTGTCGTGTTTTCTTTTGGTAGTGTTGTGGTGTTGTGTGTCTGTGTATGTATTTACATACTAGAGGTGGGAATCACCATACACCCCACGATACGATATTATCACAATACTTAACTCACGATACGATATTATTGCAATTTTTTTATATATTTTGCAATATTCTGAGTTTTGCAATACGATATTTTGCAATTTATCACATTTTTTCTACTGCAGATTCTGTCCATAAAGGTAAACTTTATCAATATTAATTTTATCTAATAACAAAGTCTCACACTCAGACTTTCTCTCATTTCAGTCAGTTTTATTGCTGACAAACTGAACGGTTTGTATTACAGTCTAGTCCAACTTAACTGAATGCAATCATCTGGTACAATTATAGCTATTCTGAACCATGCAATTTGTAAAAACTGTGCAGCCCCTTCAGCAACTGAAAAATTTGAAAGTAAATTAAAACAAAATATAATTTTGCATTAAATTATTATTATTTTTATCGTATTTATTATTCTTATGGTATCTATTATGTTTCTATTGTTCAGCACTTTGGTCAGCCTTGTGTGTTTTTAAAGTGCTATATAAATAAACGATGATGATGATGATGATGATTAAATAAAAACATTTAAATAAAATAAAACATGTTGTCTTAAATTAAAATAAGTAAACTGTCCTGTTTGTTGCTGCCCTAAAAAAAGTTTAACACATTTGGACAGTGAAGGAATGTCAGCATTCTTGCTCAGAAAGAGGATCTCATCAACATGCTCTGAAGTCAGAGTGCTCCGTTTTGCTGTGACCATGTCTCCAGCGGTCGAGAAGACTCTTTCAGCCGAGACACTAGTACCTGGGATTCAAAGGTATCTTTTTGCCAGTGTGGCCAGGAAATGATAGACTTGCTCATGGGATTTCCACCAGTTTAGTGGGTCTTCTGTGAGTGTCAGTGCCGTGACCTCCTGGTATCTTTTCACCTCGTCCTCAGCTGTGGCAGATAATGATTTTGGTGGGGCTCCAACATCACCATAAGTCTGACCAAGCAAGTCT
Organism: Oreochromis niloticus; assembly: GCF_001858045.2. Lineage (NCBI taxonomy): Eukaryota > Metazoa > Chordata > Actinopteri > Cichliformes > Cichlidae > Oreochromis > Oreochromis niloticus. The sequence continues at coordinate 24,336,366 of NC_031987.2, read as the reverse complement.
GTTAACCCACAGGACTTCCTCATCTTGGCTGGTATGAGAGGGGGTCTGGGATTTTGTTCAGTGTCGTCAGATTCCTCATGATGTTCATGGGCTTCTGGCTCAGAGATGGGCTGCTGCCTCTTCTCTTCCTTTATAAAACACACACACATAGAGAGAGAGGGAGAAAATAAATATACCCTTTAGTATACAGTAATATGTTGTTTTTCTTTAGTAAATTATAATTAATGTATTTAATTGTTAAATAGAACCTTACCAATATGACAAAAATATTACTGATCTACTAATATTGTAAGTAAGTTATTTAAATTATAACACCAGAATGTTTGCTTATCTGAAGGGTTATAGCTAGGGATGCAACGATACCAATTTTTTCAAACCGATCCGATACCGATACTTGGATCTGAGTACTTGCCGATACCGAGTACAAAATCCGATACTTCTACCACACACAAGTTAAACTTAACCGGTAGTAAAGAAACGACCCCAGACAACTCTTTAACACAAACGAAACGTTTACTGAACGTAAGGGCAGAGACAAATACTGTACAACACATCCCTTTTTTAAACTCAAATGATATTCCAATTCCTTAACCAAATGAAATACACTGTATAAATGAAATAACTCCCTTTCAAATTATATTAAACAACCCAACTTATGTTATCACCTTTTGGTAAGTGACTCATATACACTCTAAAACACGTTATATAAATCCACTAAACACACAATATTCACACATCGGCTCCACACACTCACATTCACACTTGTTGCAGGCCTGTTTGCTGCTCACGCCGGACGATGGAGAAAAATCCTCTTCTCCCCAGTAAGAGCACAAAAGTCTGACTTACAGTTCCGTTGCCCGGTAGATCGCCGTTCACCAGTCCCACACTAAATCCACTCCCTGCGGACCCGATGCTGTCTCTGCTACAGCGCGTTAGTGAGTCACTGTCCAGCTCTCCGACAGTCCATAGCGGCTGCCTCCTTGGCGAAGCCAAGCAGTCCGGGCTAGCCTTTAGCCTCGGCGGTCGTAGCTGTAAACACAGCACGGTGGTGCGACCATTGAAACAAAAAGTCACTTCACCCACACTCTGTTGTGAAGCTCTCACACGGTTAGCTTTCTAGTCACACACTCTTTTGTGCTGGTTAACCTCAGTAAAACTAGCCGAGTCTCTCACTTTGGTTCAGCTAACCCTTGTATCTCTCCATGCCGTTCTCTTCTCCTCCTCCATTGCAACAGATACACGGGTCCCGTTTTATGCTACCTTCACGGGCCTCCAGAAAATTAGAACTCTGAAAAATATTTTAACTCCCTTCAGAGTTACATACCATAAAATAATACTTTATGATTAACATAACAGTTTGATAGCTCTAATTACCTGTATTTACCTTGCGACATATTACAGGGCAAATTAAATTCAGGGTACAGTTACATCACATAACTGTGAACACCTTATGTTACCGTGGCGTTTAAGTCCATGGGAATTATGAGTATCCACTCCCAAATTCCCATCCGGGCTACATTAGTATCGGTTCATGGGTATCGGTTAACTTTTACGAGTACGAGTACGCACACATTTTACAGTATCGGCCCCGATACCCGATACCAGTATCGGTATCGGTGCATCCCTAGTTATAGCCTCAGCAACCACTCTGGCATAGGTTTCCTGTCTTTCCTCTGGTGACAGGAACGGCAGGGTTTAAAGCGTGGGTCAAGAGCTGATGCTGTATAGAGGGTGTTCCTCTCGACTGTGCTGGCATATCTCTTCTTAAGATCTTGACTGATACTTTGCTTGATGTTTCTGACCAGCGCGGTGTCACCAATGTTGTCTTGGGTGTCATGCAACAGCTGTGCTAGCAGCGGTGCTCCGAGAGACAGAGTAGGATTCTTTTCCTCAAACGTCACAGTAGTTGCGACTTGCATTGACTTCAAGGCCCGGACAATTTCTTCAGTGTTCCCAATATCTGTCTCATTTAGAGTAAAGATATCTGTGCTACTCTTTCTGACTTCGGGAGACAGCAGTGCTGCACAAATCGCAGGTTGTTGTTCAAGGAAACGCTGGAGCATGTCATAAGCACTGTTCCATCTCGTGCAGGCGTTGGTCTTGAGCTTGTGAGTCGGGAGCTGTAAAATTTTCTGGTTTTGCTCCAGAGCGTGGTTTGCCACTGTGCTTCTATTGAAAAACCCAGTTATGCGCCGCACTCTCCCCAAGATCCTGGATACTGCAGGCAGGTTTAAGGCTCATTGTGATGCAAGATTGAGCGTATGGGCGAAACACTTCACATGCAGGTATCCCGCTAGCTGAGTGGCAATCGTCATATTAGAAGCATTATCGGTGACAACCACCAGATTTTTGTAGGCAATCCCCCATTTCTGCGCTGCATTTTGGAGGAGATCGGCAATGTTCGCTGCAGTGTGAGTTTCATGTAATGTTCGAGTTTGGAGAATCATATGTTTCTGACCAGCGCAGAAACGTATGACAGCAGTCGCCAGTCCGCTGTGAGATAATGAGCTCTTATAGTCACATATGAAACCACAGCCCATGAGGTCTAAGCGTTGCAAGTTAATGCAACCCTTTCTGCTGTGCTCAAACTTTCCTCAGCTTTACACTTCATGTCTATGTAGAGATTGGGCACGGCTGTGTCCGCGAAAAAACGTTGTGATGATATCACATACCTGGGTTCCAGCATCTTGAGCATGTAAGAAAAGACCTTCTTTTCCATAATGTTGTCAGGACGCAGGTCTTTGCAGATGAAGTACGTGATAGATTGTGTTATTTTCTTAGCTCACTCTGAATTGGGAGATAGCTTTATTAAGCTAAGAGTGTCCAGCGTTGGTCGATTTTTCAGTTGAGCTGATTTAGAGCTAGCTTTGCCGTCCTCCGTTAATGCTATTTTTGGATGGGCCCTCATGTTCGTAGTATTCCCAGAGTATTTTATTTTCATACAACACACCTTGCAAATCCCATGTGTCATATCCATCTCATTTGTCCCATCGTTGTTAAAAAAAATCTCAAATGCGTCCCGACGTTTGATTTAAACCCAGATGGTGCTTTTCTGCATTCTTTCTCTGCCTCCATCTTTATTAACTACTGGCAATTTGTGACATAGTCTTGTTGTTGTGCAGCCCTGAGTTGTCTCAGTGTGTTCAGAGCATCAGTCATGTTGGAGGAGTGTACATTATCTGGAATGTATGTGCAGATGTGTATGTTGGTGTGTTTATCACTTTCCTGTTCTGGTGTTTTGGGTAAACCACGGCCTGAAGCGTGCCCTGGGGTCCTGCCCTCCTCCTTTTCAGTCCGGTTGCGACCATTGCTGCTGCTGCTGCTGCTCAAAGTTCAATCTGTCCTGGTTTTGGCCCCAATTGGGGCAGTCCTTTCTTCTTCTGTGTTTTGTCCATTCTGAGGTGCCTTTTGACCTCAGTTGCTCCTCCTGTCTCTGGCACGCCCTTTCTTCTGCTGCCCAATCATCCGTGTTGGTCCATCACTGTCCTGCACAGTGTTAAATGCAGAGTTACCAAGGTCAGCATTCTTTTGCTCGGCCTTACTTTTCATTCGGGCTTAATGGGCATCTCGTCACAGCTCTGTCAGCTGAAGCTGTCTGGAAATCTCCCCCGTGTAGTGAAACGGGCCTTGGATTTAACGCTCTCCGTCTCTGCTGCATGAGATCGCTTTCCTGTAGCACTGTTGACATTTTTAGATTGTTGTTATGGGTCCAGCTGCTGCAGCATTTGGTCAGGGTCAGGGTCAGAGATGGTAGAGGGGAGAGCAGGAGTCCAGGTCAGCTTCGGCTTTCAGGGCCGGCAAAGCAGCCTGTAATTAAACATAAAGAGAAAAAACAAAAACAAAACAAAAACAGACGAACAGGAAAATGATGTTGTATTGGCTGTGTTATTCAGAGAGGGGAGAAACACCGGGCCAGGCCCTGTGTCAGCCTTCTCTCCCCCTTTTTTGTTTTTCCTCACAATATAATTAACTCATAACCCACCAAGTTGACAGGACAACACAGGTAGATATTAAAATTCGTAAGATCACGTTTAAAAGCACAAAAAAGGAATTTTCCTTCCTTCAGTAATCACTTGTATGATTCAATCAGCAGAAAACATCTCACAATTTGACTCTTAACCACTAAATTTGTTGTTTCATCACTGGTTGGTCATACCAGTCTCGTTCTTTTTGAAGTTGTTGTCCCGCAACCCAGAGAGTTTATTTGTTAGTAGTGGATAAACTTCAGCATTTGATAACAAAACTATTAAGTTTTCCCTGTTTTAACACTAATGAGGGATATAGGCACATGTGTTGGCTGTAGTGTAAGCTGTTCTTCATTGCATGTATGTGTGTTAGTAGCTTGCATGCAGGGCCTCTGGGACTGTCTCACCCAAAAGAGCATTTTCTCAACAGTTGCCTTTCTCTCACGTGTGTTAAGAAAGGCAAATGTGCTTGAAGCAGTTGTGAGATTATTATGCTGTCATATATTACATTATACCTGTAATCAAAATGAGTGAATCATGATACTGCTGTAGGCCACATCATACTTCTGAGTTAAAAGAATGTGAAAATCATTAGATTTATTAGATAGGTTTGTATTATCCTATGCTGCTGATTTATTGTGAGTGAGTTACACTGTTTCATGACATTTCATACTGCCGAGTTATGAAAAGAATATTGTGTTCAGAGAGTAGGGGCCTCTCTCTCGTTTTTCTTTGTGATAGTAAAAAGAACAGAGCACATGCCACGGGAGCGTCACCCCCACCCTTGGTGGAAGCAGAAAAACAGGGAGCCAAGGTCATAACTCAGGCTCACTAAGAGTTAGAAAGGATATGAATGCTTAGTTTGTGGGTGTGGCGCATTTTGTATAGCTTCTTTTCTTTGTTTAGTAGCTTTCTGCCTTCACCTGAGGGTCTGCCCTAAAGCATGTGACTTCAGGTCTCCATAATTGGAGTTTATTTAAAGATAAATGAGATGATTTCATTTATTGCTCGCAGATCATGCACTAAATGGTATTTTGCAGTATTAGCTGTCTTCACCACTTAAACAAAACATCACTCTTTGTTTTATTATTATTATTACTATTATTTTAAATTCTCCTTTCTCAAAAACATAAAATGAAATTGTAGTTGTTCTTTGCTGAGAAACACAAAACCTCCCCTTTTTTTTCCCTTTTTTCTTTTTCAAAACAAGAAACTAAGTTTTAACTTTTCTGCCTTGTCACCTAAAACAAAACAGACAACCCAGCTCTCAGCTGGCTCGGGACTTATCATCATCAAGGTGAGGGCTACTTCAGAAGTTACAGTACTCATCACTCAAGCAACATTTCAAAAAACAAAAGAACAAAAAACAAAACTCAGCACACTACACAGAGAACAACAACAAGACACAACTGAAGGTGTTGTTCTTGTTTGTTCTCCTTGAATTTTAGAATAAAGTTATTACATCTGCATTAGTAAATCATATGCCTAATCATTATGTGCCACTGTGATCCACAAGTATGATCACAAATTTATTCATTTTTCAACCCAACAAAACAAAAAACAAAACAAAACAAAAAACAAGTTACTGATGGCTTGAACGCTTTACACATGAGTCAGGATGCAAAAAGGCGGCTGCCAAAGACAAATCAGAAGCGTGAGGAAAAAACTGAGCCCACAGACAGCTGCATGTTTGAGCTTTAATAGCTGTTTCCCTCCCTCTGATGTGTTCTTATGTAGCTCCTGCTCTAAAAAATGTGTAACCTGCTCATCAGCTTAGCAGTGACCATATATTTAATTCAGCTTCTCAATTGTGAAGCTTTAGCTGTTGTATACAGGGTTTTTAGGTGTTAGTATAGGTGTGCTCTATATTTCAGCAATGTCTCATCTAGGATGACAGGTTTTCAAGCAGGTCAAGTGCCTCTATGCACTTGATTAGTTTAGATATTTTCTTTATTTTCTTCATCACATATGTCATTGTACTGAATCTGAGCAAACCTTAAGCTTGATGCAGATTACTTCTAACAATTATCCACCTCACATCACAACTGACTGAGGTGCCTCTTCATATTAATATTATTTCATTATTAATGTTATTATCTTTTTATATAACAGCAATAGTATATTACAATATTTTATTTATATTTTATTTTGCATCCATCGAGGGATGAGGGTGATCTGCAGTTTCACCCCCTCCCAAGCTGGAGACATTTTCCTTTTCACACACTTTCCTTGGCTAAACAATGACACAACCTTAATATACCTTATGCGTCTCTCTATTTCATTTAATATGTGTTTGTGTGAGTTATGTATTTTCTTTCATTCTATTCATTCTGGGCATGGTCTTCATCCTAACTATGTTTCATTGTTAATACCAGTTTACAGGTTGTTATCCTTGCTATCACCAACTTGAATACATTACAGTTAAGTTCTAATTCAATTTAGCCTTTTGTTCATTTTATTTTGTTTTTTCTGTCTCTCTCTTTCATCTGTCTGACAGCCACAGTGGTTGCAGCTAATCATTCTGTGTCGGGTGTGCTCTGTGTCTTACAATCGCGTGCAAAATGTCCCTTTTTTCCACACTTCCAGCATGTAGTGCTATAATTACTGTTTGGTGTGTATCTAGGTCTGTCTCTACCTCTTGCTCTTCCCCTACGCATTCCTCTCCCTCTCTTTTGGCCTCTGAAACCTCCCCTGTAGCCTCCACTAAAAGCTGTGAGAACAGTGTCAGCATCGAGGGCAAAAACTGAGACCTTCTCTTTCCGTTTCACCACTGTCTGTGCATGGTTAACATATTGAAACGCCTCATCTGCTGTGCCCGTATCTTGCGTTACCCAATTCTTTTCTACATGAGACCTAATGGGTGGTAGTAATCCTTTAATGAAAGTGCGTTTAAATAGATTTTTATTTTCCTCTTTCTTTTTCTTATTTTCAGAATTTCTTTCTGTTTTTAAGGCTTCTTCTAGTTGTGTTAATGCGGAGGGGCTACATTTCCCCTCCCATGTCGGGCATTTTGTTTTCTTAGGATTTCTCCATCTACATGCACTAATTTGTCCGGCGCCTGGACATTTTTTCTCTAGCCACTGCTCGTCAGCAGTGAGTTTTGTTGTTTTATTTCCCATTTTCTTATTTGTTTTATATGTGTATTTCTACTTATTTTAGTAATACACACACACACCTGCGGCGCTTTCACTGGCACGAGAACAGAGAGAGGTGGCTGACACGCCCTTCTACTTTTGAGCTATTCTCAAAAGCGGTGTCGACTTTATGTGATAAAACACGACCTTCCTCTCAGTTCACCAGTACTTCAGCGACCAACAGTAAACAAATTAGTGGAATAGTTCAGCCTCCTTATTGTGCCGTGAAAATCAACTTATTCCACCAACAAAATGAACAATAAAGACAGACAATTACGCGCGTTCCTTAACCCTTTCGGGGAGCTCTCAATCCCTCTGGCCAAGCTCAATATTTATTTACTTTAACCCTTTCGGGGAGCTCTCAATCCGGACAAGCTACTTTAATAACCCTTTCGGGGAGCTCTTAATCCGGACAAGCTACTTTAATAACCCTTTCGGGGAGCTCTTAATCCGGACAAGCTACTTTAATAACCCTTTCGGGGAGCTCTTAATCCGGACAAGCTACTTTTTCGTTTAGGTTTCGTTTTCGATTTCACGCAAACCTCTTTGTCTCAAAGTTATCTGTCTTACCTTAAGTGGTGGTTTCTTCAGATGCACCTGATCAGCCCCCGACGGTGCGGACCACTTGTAAAACGTTGGCCAAGACCCGAATTCACATTCCTGGTCTTTATCACACACCTAGTGCGTGAGCTGCCGGCAGACTTCAACGTGGGCTTCTCGCACCGACGGGATCTGGTGGGGCGCCTCTTGTGGGAGCTACTTTAAATAGGCCGTCCCATCCGGCTCGAAGGACCAAGAAATGTTAAGGGAAAAATCCCAAACAGAAATCTGCCAATTGTAAACAGAAACACAGTGAGACAAAATACTTAAACACATGTACATGGGTGAAGTCTCAAGTGAGAATCACACCGTGTACTTCTTTATTCGTGCATTTATAGTCACTGGTGCCCATACAACAGTGAATATGCCTATTCATAGGCAGAGGAAGGTTAGTGCGTAGGGAGTGAAGATAAGAGTGTCCAGCTCTCCTCTTCCTGGAAGGAGTGAAATAATAACAGCTTGTTCAGCTGTAAGAAAGAATTTATAACACAGTCTTGTAGTGGACAGCAGTCTAAGTCATCAAAAGGTCAACATACAGTATTCTATCATATGCAAACTTATATCATTAAAAGCTTATACTGACTACTAAGTACAATTTTCCATTGACAGAATTTGACAAATTTATGAAAGCAAACTTTAATCTTCATGGATATGTTTCACATGAATCATTGTCATCATTGTTGCATCTCCTCTGCATTGCAGTGTCGGGATCACAAGGCATTTTGTATACAGATGGTATAAAATATAGATTCCAGTTAATTAACAGAGACCATATAAAGCATAGCTGAATGTTCCATGTTGATCTGTAATATTTCTTATTTGATGTTTCTTCCAGATAAAACATGTCCTGCAGGATGGAGCATGTTCAGTCATAGCTGTTATCTCCTGTCTGGAAGATCTGACTCCTGGCATTCAGCTAGAAAAAACTGCATAGACCAAGGAGCAGATTTGGTGGTGATAGGCAGCCCTGAAGAACAGGTACAAAGTTCATGCATATTGTGTTTGTTAATGAATATTAAAATTCAAACCCCACATTATTATGAACACGACTTTCCCCAGTTCGAAAAAAAAAATGTTTCCATAAAACCTTCCACTACTTTAACAAGGAACTATAAAAATAAAACAGGAAACATGAGACAGACTGAGATGTGGACTTGACACTGGAACCACTGAAGAAGAGACATGAAAACATAACTTGACACGAGGAATACAGGGGGGGCAGAGAGACAGAAACCAAGAGACTAGAAACTATAAATAACAATGAAATCAATGACTATTAATAATTCAAAACACTGGGCCACAGACCCAGGACCATGACAATTCCCCCATTACACTGAAAGAGCGTTGGGTATAAAGCTGAGGAGAATCTGTAGCCAAAGGGACAGAAATAAAAGGGAGTCAAGTGATTCATAACACAAATGTTTGTGTGCTTGTTGAACAGAACTTCATCGCTTCATTCACCGAGAAACGGACTTGGATTGGTTTAAATGACATAGAACAAGAGGGAACGTGGAAATGGGTAGATGGATCGCCTCTGACTCTGCAGTAAGTCTTCGAGTTCAGCCAATATATTAAATATATTTGTAATAAATATATAATTTTATAAATAATATTTATTTACTAAGTAAATGTTATGTTTTAAATAAAGAAGTAATGTTTTTTAATGTATTTATTTCATTGGTGAAGTTATTTTATCAAGAAAATAACTTAATTGATAAACCAAGACACCAGGAACTGAAAATCTTAGAGACTGTTTTGGGCTTACTTGGATATAACTTGTTATTAACTAAACATTTTATGGTGAATAATAAAGAAAAAAAACAGACCCAGGAGACAACAGCCAATGCTATCCTTCATCCATCCATCCATTTTCTTACCCACTTAACAATTTATTGTTAGAGACAGAGGGTTGTGCATGTATCCATAATTCACAATTGGTTAAACATGCTATCAGTAGTAATTTTTCCCATGTTGTTTTATATCTAATTAAAATATATTGATATTGTTTTTTTATTGACTCACCAGATACTGGGCATCTGGCCAGCCTGACAACCACCACCTTAGAGAGGACTGTGCTCATATCAGAGATCCAGGAACTTCCTGGAATGATGAAAGATGTGACGATTCTTACCAGTGGGTCTGTGAAAAAGTACTGTAACGGCTGAATTTGTTTGAAAATTCAGCTGTTACAGTACTTATGTAATTTTACATATTTTACATTTTACATATTTTTCAAATTAGTTCATGCTATTTTATTAGCATTTTTTATATATCCTTTTCTGAATAGGTATTAAACTTTAGTAAAAAAAACAAGCCTTGAAATATAACTATGCCAATAACATTAATAGTAATCAGTAACTGACCCATTTTATTTGGATAGCACTTTTAAAAACATACAGTCACAACATGCTTCACATTTTGGGTAAAACATAAAATACAGTCTTCTATACACTTGTACATACATACATACATACATACATACATACTTCCAGAGACACATTAGATGTGTAGAAAAAAAATATTATTATTATTATTATTATTAAGATTGATTAGTTTGCCTTCTGGTGGGGAAAAAAATGTCTGGAATAAGCACATTCAGCAAACATAAACTCAAGTCCTATTGCATACTACCTTTTTGGAAATTATCTTTTTATTATAACTGTATTACCTGAATGATCAAATAATATCTGGACAAAGTGAGGTATTTTGGGTCATTACTTGTCTTTGATCATAAAAAATTTTTTGTTGTAGTATTTTTGTCCACATTACTGTATTATTTTGTCAGCACACAGCTTTACTTTAGAGAATCGAATGCAGCCCCTTATTAGGAAGCAGATAAATACTGTAGTTCATGTCATTGGGGGAAAAAAAGACCGTGGTCTGCTTTAGTGTGTGCTCAGTGTGGTTTCAGTCAATAATTACCGTCACTGGGTAAATGGTGTCAACATTTTCAATAATTTTGTGGTATTTTTATTGATAATGTTGGTTTATTGCATGAATTTTTAGATTCTTTCAGCAGTTGTAACAGTGTTTTGGCATCTCAAAGATTAGACCTAAGAGCTTCATCTAGAGAGGACTGTTAAAATTGTTACATTTCAGTCTGCAACATTTGGGCATTATTGAGTAATTTGCCATACAATACTAGAGAGTTTTTAGTTTGAAACATAGCTAAACTGTTCTCAGGTGTGCGGACATTAAAAAGGCACATCAGTAGCTAATGCTGGTTGAAATCTGCACTGGTTAAACATTTGCATTTTATATTGCTTAATGTTTGCTCGCTTGTTATTGTGACTGCTGAAAGCATTAAACTAATGTTATCTTCACTTTATTGTTATTATTCTAGTTGGATTGTGTTACGGGTCCGAAATTGAGGACGAGAGTAAAACAATGATGGTCCAGAAGAGGTCAATCAAACAATTGATTTTAATGAATACACGCAGCGTGGGGAGACGTACACTGGAAACCATCAGTTGTAAATCCCCACCCAAAAATACACTTCAGATTGCTTTTATAACATCAGGGTATTGTAACGCCCCTTCTTGCGTTTACAAGCACATAATTTGCATGTACAGAACATTCATGTATTTTAAGAATTAAATGCAAACACAGAGGTTCCTCTTTCTGGCATCCTCTTCCGAATATGGTGATGATCTCAGGCCTTTGCTCAGCTACTATTTTACTGTAACAATATACTCAGCATATGAGTTTTGATACATATATTTAACTCAATCATTTTAAAGTGGTTATAACTGCACCTATAATAAACATGTTAATATTTGATTATGATAACCCCTGTAATACAAATTATACCACAATGCCAACAGCTTCAATCAATGCTCTAATGAATGATAATTAATGCAATGATAAGGATGATGGTTATATACAGTTCAGCAGTAAACTAATTTCTTTAATTCTTACAATTGGAACGGATTATTTTCTCTTGCTGTGTGTGTGTGTATATGTGCATATAGTGTTTTACTGTATTTGTGTTTTTCTTATTTTTTTAATCTACTGTACAGATAAAATAGCGTTTACACAAATACAGCATGTATTATGCATTCTACTTGCTAAATATCTGATGCAGAAAATGATAAGATCATTAAATACATTTTAATGATCCATTCTTATTGAAATACAGTTTCCTCAGCATTTTCGACAGACATAAAATTGTGATTCATCTTCAGAAAACGCCTGTAACATGTACAAGAACAGGAATTTGAAAACCAGTCGTAATGTCTTCTGTAGCCACCAGGGGGCGCAAAGATAATGGAAGTTCATTCACTTCCTACACATATATAAAAGCATGTTTTTGCTTTGATTTGGGGTTTATATAAATTGTTGTGGAAGGTTGTGCACACTAAACAAGCAGGATACAGCAGAAAACAAAAAGTGATGTTTGCATTCTATTTTTTTTTTTGCTGAATAATGTTTCTGAACATGAAAGCATGGCACTGCAATGTTTTTTCTTTTTAATTCAAAAATGAAAATAAAAATATAAATGCAAATTGATTATTGGTTAGTCCTGTCAGAGAAGAGTGTATTTTAGAAATGATACAAGTCAGAAAGAGGGGACCATGATAGCAACAACAATGTATATGTTTAACAGCTGACAATTATTTTATACATTTTCGTTTTCGTTTCTTGGGATTGTGCTATAAAGCTTGTGTTACGTAGACATCTTAACAGTAGTTTTACTAATCATGTATGGGTTGGATCATCAAAATGCAGTAAACTGCCTGCTGTGAATGACCTGTATTTTTTTTACTCTCCTTCCATGCTCTGCACATCTCTGATAAATCGCTGCACTAATTTTAAGGCCTACTTTTACAGACAGGTGAGAGAGTGCAGACCGCCATTAGCATGACAGCGGATTATTTTCTCACACATTAGGTAATTGTTCAAAATTAAGTTCCAGCACAGTCTCAGAAATAACCCCCACATCTGGTTTGGGAAGTGTGAGGAAGCTTGTATGCAAGAACATTATTTTTCTGTATTTAATTTTCTTTAGAATTGTATGTATTTATTAGATTAGATTGAAATGAATAAATAAAGAACCTTGCATGGTATGCATTTTAATTTCTCTTTGCTATTTGGGCTGATTGGGACCTGATGAATGCAAAAACAAAGAATTACGTGATTTTTGTAATCTGATTTTTGTTTCTGAAAAAAATGAGACCCACATATGAGGACATTCGCTTTAAATTTTGATAGGACAGTGGCAGTATAATGTCTTTGTAAGTGGATATCAGGCCCTTGTAGAGCAAAATTTAGTATTTTGGTCTAGACAACCCAAAGTGTGATGTTCACACAGGTGGATGCCAGGTCCTAGCAGGTTAAAATGTGACAACACCACCAAATATAAAGGGAGTGTGTTTTCATGTTTTCAAACTATCCATCCATCCATCCATCCATCCATCTTCTTCCGCTTTATCCGGGGCCGGGTCGCGTGGGCAGCAGCCTAAGCAGAGAAGCCCAGACCTCCCTCTCCCCAGCCACCTCCTCCACCTTATCCGGGGGAACACCGAGGCGTTCCCAGGCACAGTTCATGCACAAAGCATGAACTGTTTTTATTGGAAAATTACAAGACCAAGCAATATGAAAAAGTGTACTTAAACAGTGTGGCCTTAATCTATCTTAATCTTTCAAACTAACCAAAAAAATTACACACAGGTTTGAAAATACACTATTGAGGCAGATTGTTTCCAATATTAAAATACCTTCATTAAATACATTTGTTAAAAGGCAAAAAAATAAGCGGTTGTAGCTCAGAGCCCAATGAAAGTTGACTGTGGCAGGTCCTATCCTATAGTAGTGTCCTAAATAAAAACATGTTGAATGCAATTCTAATGAAAGTAACAGTGTGTAGTGTCCATGCTGTCAGTGTTTCTGTTCAGTGACAGTCACAGGATCCAGCAGCAGCAGAGCCACCGAGAACATGTTGGTACTAAAAGTGATCTGCTTCTCTTCTTCTGCTGCAACCAACTGCAATATATCAAGTCTTCATCTTAGTTTGTGAGGATGTTTAATTTGATTACAGATGGACAAAATACACAGAAATATGGATTAAAGTGCCAGCCATTGGGTAAACTTTGATCCTTTAATTAAAAAAAAAAAATCAAAACAAAATCCAATGTTTTTATTATTATTCATTAAAAACTTTTAACACAGGTTACGAAAGTCATTAGTTTCTTCCTGAATAGAAGCAGTCAAAGTTTCACAAAGCTGTGCAATTACTTTTTTTTTCATAGTTAAATTTATCAGCAGTATGAAGACTCCTCCTCTGCCAGCTTTATGTTATACTGTAATTGTTTACACACAGAGGGGTTCCAATTCAGCTGTACTGATGTCAATAGTTTTTGAAGAACTATTGTAATAAGTATGAGATTACTACACGTGATAATGTGGCCTGAAAGGTAAATAAGATGAACTGAGTATTATTAATGATTACCAAGTTGATCCTTTGCAGATCCTTGCACTTTTATTGTTTTTTTTTTTCAGGGTGTCGATGACATTGAACTGCAGTTAATCTCTGAAAATGTGAACTGCGGAAATCAAATTTTTCTTTTGTGATGCGTCTGAGGGTTTTTTTCAGTGTTTCCTCGTCTAGTGTCACTGTGGCTCTCGAGCACAATAATAAACAGGACAATCATCAGTAGTCAGACTGTTCATCTGCAGATACATCTGCTGTCTGCTGTTGTCTCTGGGCATGATTAAACAGCCCTGGACTAACAGAGAGTAAGAGGTGCTACTACTATCAAAATAGATCCAAGCATTTCGCTGCATCCTATTCCAGCATCGTGGCTGAGCCAAGCAGCATACATATCAATACTAAACCCTAAATATATACAGACCAGTCTGTGGGATTCTCCAGATATTCAGTGTGTACATCCAGTGGACCTGCCTGTTCAATAAAACAGCTGGCATGGAACTCTGCTCTTCTCTTGTGATTTTTGGGTAATTATACAAAATCCTCACTGCCAGAATACCCACAAATCAAACGCTGTCCACTCAATTTAAACTTTGTAGAGGATCTAGACATGGATGCAGTTTTTGTACCTCCTTCAAAATAAAACCATCTTTCTGCCCAAATCATTTTTTGAAAAAGTTGGATGCAATTATAATGCCATTTATATGGAATTACAAATCACACAGAATAAAAAAAAGAACATCTTTGTAAACACAACATAATAATGCATGATGTTACCCTAATCTCATGCATTATTATTGTGCTTCAAATTTAAGAATAATTTTCCTCTCCTGTTGGATGGTACAGCATTGCTCCCTAAAGGGTTGCAGATGGAGCGGGAGAATCGCCTTCCTTACTGTAAAGGTGCACACTATAATCAATCAATAATCTGGAAAGAAAAAGTAAACAACTTGAACTTAAAACACTGTCATTTTGTATATGTATTGCATATTTTTTTCCATCCTGTGCTGATGGGGGCTTTCAACTTGTGGCAAGAACTGGGTATTTGTAAAGTGAAAGACTATTTTTTTCAAATGACACCTTCCTGTCATTTCAACACTTATAAGATGAATATGGATTACTAAACAGTCATTTTTTTCAGATATCTTCAACTACAAAATTATGTTTGATCACGTTTGCCACAATTTGAGAGGGCCAAGCTTGATGTGCTAGATAACTGCCCAAGTGAATGCCTAGGGCCTAAGCAGAAAATTTCACTATTCTATAGTTTACTACGGGAGATTAACATCCCTTCTACTGTTTCAATTAAAGAAGAGTGAGAGAATGAGCTTGGGACCCCTTTGCAAGATGACATCTGGCAGGAGGCTTTGCACAGTATAAGCACAATTTCTATAGATGCCTGCCACAATCTGATCCAGTATAAAATTATACACAGACTACACTACTCAAGAGAGAAAAATTCATAAAATCTATACAGATTGCTCTCCCCTATGTGAAAAATGCATCACACAGCACTTTGCTGCATAGCTTTGCACTTTGTTCAAAGCTTCAGGTTTTTGGCGTGGCATTTTGACAAATCTATCCAGTGTTCTAAAGGTTAGGATTGACCTAAGTCCTTCAATAATTGTATTTGGGACTTGGAAAGAAGCACAGGGTCTACAATAGGTTGACAATAGGCACAAAAATGCCTTTTAGCATATGCACTGATCATTGCAAAGAAGTTAATCCTGCAGCTTTGGAAGGGCAAAGACATTTCTGTATTAAAGATCCTGTATTACAAAACTCACAAACACACTTTACCTTGAGAAAATAAGATATGCCATTACTGACTATATGAATTACTTTTACCAAATTAGGCAACCTTTACTTTCCTATCTGGGTGATGTCTAACTTAGAAGTCAGGGGTGAGGGTACAGAGGTTTTGAGTGGGATTGGCACTTGTGGATGTTCATTTTCTAAGGCAATAAGATGACCCTTAGTTACAATTCGCTGATGTTTTTTTTATGTATTTACTTGCTTTGATGATGTTTACTTTATACTCTAGTCTACGGAGCCCCGCAAGGGACATGGAAGAAAAAAAAATGAAGATAAACTTTCGCGAGATCTTGCAAATTAGGCTGTACCCTTCGGAGCCCGCCAGCTTGAAGCTTATCAGGAGGTCGAGGCACGGTGTGCCGAGAGTGCGGTATTCTCATCGGCTCTTGTATTAAACTATGTATTAAAACTAAGTAGCTGCTGCCATTGTTGGAAACTGGAATTGGCTTGGCTGTGCTATGAATTCTGGGATTGGTGACGAGCCAGGCGACGAAGGCTGTCCCAATTTGAAGGCTGCTCCAAATGCGTCCTTCGTGGCCCAACCTAGCTACTTAGTTTTAATAGTACTCTTTCTGGATCACAAAATAAACTTTTAAGATATTTTCAGGCAAGAATGTAGCTGTGCAAACTTCAAATATCTGCTCGATTTATCAAGACATGGCATATTTGCAAAAGTGCTCCGACGTTTTGGGAGACATCTGTTACCCACCTGCTCGATAGCTAGCCAGGAGGTCAAGGCTCACTAGAGCCAGCGAGAACAGTATATAGATGCACCGCTTGAGAACAGGTCTAGTTTCAGTGGTAGCATAGCTGCACAAACCAAATGTTGTCGACTTCCTCTGAACTTAAAATAAAAGACTAAACTGAAACCATTGGGACTCTCACATTTCACATGTCCTGTGCTGCAGAGCTGAGCTCTCAGAAATAATCCACAGCCTTTCATACAATGGAGGAAATTTATGTCAGTGTCAATAAACCTGCCAACAAGTCTTCTATGAAAAACCCCACAGGTAAGAAAGAAACTACAAAAATTTAAAATTAAAATTTTAAAATCTGCTATAACTGTTACATGCATTATTGCCCCCCAACTCCCCCACCCACATTTTCTTTTCAGGTCCGAGGAGCTGCAAGAGAAGTTTTTATTTAGTTGTAATTCTCTCGTTGGGGCTGCTGGCTGGAAATATCATTCTTGCTTTCTACTGTGAGTTGTGTTGTGTTGATTTATTTATATATATACATATATATATATATACACACATATATATGAAAGCAAGGATACAAAATTTTCCTTAGCTCTAAAATAAATCTGCAACAGTGTGCTTTTGTCTTTTGTGTCTCCAAAACATCTTTGCTTACTTATTTGTATTTCAGACAAAAGCTCCTTACACAAATATCTCTCATCAAGTAAACAACTTTCTTCTATGACTGAGGAGAGAGACCTGCTGAAGGCCAACCTCACTGAAATGACCAAAGAGATGGAGAGGCTGCAAAGTTTGTTGTGTGTCTTTGTAAAAAGTTTTACACTGAAATTCACTGATTCCGTTTTCCAGTGATAGATGGAAATATCCATCCATCCATTTGCTTCCGCTTATCCTAGATCCATTGGAAAAGCAGATATTTCCATAGATGGAAATATTTTCTCATTATATCTGAATTGACAGTAATTTAAGAAAGCAAACTTTAATCTTCATGGATATATATATATTTATCTGAGTCACTGTAAAGTTTTATTGCATCCCCCTTGCATTGCAGTGTCAGGCTCACAAGGTATTTTATAGGAGGTATAGCAGCCCTGTCACTAAAGATAAACAAATACGTTTACCAACTGTCAGTATGTGAACACACTGTGCTTGTAGATCTTCGTTAGGTTAAAATATAGATTCCAAATAAGCCATTGCTGAATGTTCCATGTTGATCTTTAATACTTCTTATTTGATGTTTCTTCCAGAGAAAACATGTCCTACTGGATGGAGCAAGTTCTGTTGTAGCTGTTATCTCCTGTCTGAAAGATCTGGTTCCTGGGATTCAGCTAGAAAACACTGCACAGACCAAGGAGCAGATTTAGTGGTGATAGACAGCCCTGAAGAACAGGTACAAAGTTCATGCATGTTTTATATTGTGTATTTAATTGAATATTAAAATTCAAACCCCACATTATTATGAACATGACTTTCCCCAGTTAGAGAAAAAAAAATGTTTCCATAAAAATGTCATCATTCGACTAGTTTAACAGCCATGATTCAGTCACTCTGGACACCAAGTATAACTTGCAAAAGGCATTTTGTGAGTGAATACAGAATAAAGTAAAAAGTAGGTAAACAATAAAGCTCATCAAAATCATTCATCTAATTTTGAAAATCTGTCAAATCCCCAAATGTAAGTAGGGATGATTACAAGGATTATATAATATGTTCCGACAACTTAAGTGCATCAAAGTTGCAACAATTTGTAAAGGTTGAAGAGAATGCTTTTTTTTTTAGGGGGCAACAACCTTACAGCTAGTGAACAAAGGTGTCTGGTGCAGTGTTGGGGAATAATGGAATACATGTACTGGTGTTACGTATTTAAAATACAAAATATGTGTAACTGTATTCCGTTACAGTTACCGTTTAAAAAGTTGATATTCAGAATACAGTTACTTTGTTGAAATAAATATGTTAGGCTATGCCCTCTCTATTTTTGTTAATTCTATGCCGGTGGAAACCCAAACAAAACACGCATTAAGAGGCTCTAATGCCTGGGTCTAATGTCGCGGCCCATGTCACCCCTACTTGTGGCCCACATAATGACGTGAAGAAATATTTTTAAAAAGTATTATTCAAAAAAGTATTAAATATGAAGGCAACAGGCAGAGTGTTACAGGCATACTATGTATGAAGCATGTAAATATAATAATAACCACTGCACCCAAAAAGAGTGCCTGACAAGCCCAGTTGTAAGTAAGCTGTTAAGACTCGACTGTACACTGTGTTCGTGTTTTCCTTCCAAACAATGAGTCCTGTTGGAGCAGCCTTTCAACGCCCTCTCTGTCTCTCGCTAGCAAAGCTGACCCAGACAGTAAAGCTAGTTTTCGGCTACAAACCCAACACAGAACCCGACGTATTAGCCAGAAGCCCCTTTACTACAGTTCAGAGCCACGGACCTGTTTTATACACGCGCAGAATAGTTTTCTATTTGAAATCGCTGCAAAAAGTGCAGCCTTACCTAATGTCCACCCTAATGTAACTCATTTTATATTAATATTTAAAAATCTAGTTGGTATTGGTATGGCGAGTAACCTTCAGTAATAGTATTATTACTATTATTTTTATTAAAATTAAGTAATCGAAAGTATTCAGAATACGTTACTCTCATTGAGTAATGTAACGGAATACGTTACAAAATACATTTTGGGGCATGTATTCTGTAATCTGTAGTGGAATACATTTTAAAAGTAACCTTCCCAACACTGGTGTGGTGATATAGCAAGGAAAATAAAACAGACTGTAGGAAGATGCAGCATACACACAGGTTATTCCCCCATTACACTGAAAGAATTAGGCATGAGGGTGATGAGAATCTGCAGCCAAAGGGACAGAAATAAAAGGGAGTCAAGTGATTCATAAAATGAATGTTTGTGTGCTTGTTGAACAGAGCTTCATCGCTTCATTCACCAAGAAACGGACTTGGATTGGTTTAAATGACATAGAACAAGAGGGAACATGGAAATGGGTAGACGGCACGCCTCTTACTCTGAAGTAAGTCTCCGAGTTCACCCAATATATTAAATATATTAATAATAGATGTTGAACATGATGAATTTAGATATTATTATAATCATAGAAACTGGATAGTTTTGAGGTGGGGGTTTTGTCCATAATTCACAATGGGTTAAACATGCTAGTAAATCAGTTGTCATTGTGCCCATAAAAATGTGCGAGCGAATGTGAGTGTGAATGGTTGTCTGTCCTTGTGTGTTGGCCCTGCGACAGACTGGCGACCTGTCCAGGGTGTACCCCGCCTCTCGCCCTATGACAGCTGGGATAGGCTCCAGCGCCCCCCGCGACCCTGAAAAGGAGAAGCGGAAGCGAATGGATGGATGGATGTTTTAAAGCTCATTAAAAGTTAATAATTCTGTTGTTTCTTTCAACTAATGCTTATTTAACTTAGTTTTGTGGTCTATGTTGACAGGTTTGTGACATATGGTTGGTAGAAACTGGCCGATTTGAATATGCACCACTTAATTACTTTTGATGTATGAGTCGCTTTGCCAGCCCAAACGGTCCAAAGCTGTAGAAACCCCTAATTAGTGGAATCTATAGCTTATATTTGGCAGTGCAACATCTCTTAAAAAACACAAATGAAGAACGTGTGTTCAGAATATTAAAGAAGGAGCTGATGAGCTGATGAATGAAGAAAATGAGAGAGAGAGTGTTGCTCCCCCTGGTCTGACAGGTGCCTGGGAGGGGTGCGATCCTAGATCCCGCAGCTGTGTATTGAAATAAAGAGGCACAGATCATGAACTTGTTTACAGTTCAACTGCAGGATTTATTCTGCTCACCAACAAGGAAACAAGTCATTAATCGCCTCTCATCAGAACCAGCAACTCTTTGTACGGTGTGGCATAACAGCTGTCAATAAATTGTCAAAAGTACAGGAACAACCTTAGTGAGTATACACTGACCATCATATATATGTATGACATTGGCTCGCAGTGGCCAGGGTACGTTAGCCTTTGTTCAGGTTACACATACATTTTGATTACATTACTTCTAAAACTATTGTAGAGTAGTTTTAGAAGTAGATTGCTACACACACACACCATTAGACATGAGAGAGAGAGGCCCTCCTCTGAAGAATTTAAGGAGGAGGGTTGCCTCACTAACGGAAACCTCAGAAGGTATACCTTTGTGGCCTGACTTTGTTAGAGAAAGACAATGTTGTAAATCTCTGAGGTAGAGGAGCTCTTTCCTTTCCTGCCCCCTTTCTCTTCCTCTCTATCTCTCTATGCAGGAGTGACCAGAAGGTAGGAGTGGTTGTCATTGTGATGGATGAGGTGGTGTCTACACACGAGGAGTTGCTCAGAAAGCTGCAGAAGAACCCTAAGCCAACATCAGACCTAAGGCCAACCTAAACTGTTCTGACAAATCACCTTAGTGTCCTGTTTATCACACATAGTAAAAAGCATTTGCTGTCTGGGTGTGTTGCTCTTTGTTCATTTGGATCTCCTGAGGGAGCAAAGAGACACGGCAACTTTTCAGGTCGAACCTTTGATTACCTGAATAAAGAAAAGATAAGTTCATATTTTGAGATCATCTGGTTTGTCTTTTCTCATAAAAACCCCAAACAAGTAATAGTGTCAGTTTTTTTTAACTCCAGGTATCAGAAAGTAAATTGGTAACATCTGGACTGAGAGAGAGCTCCTTACATTAAGCTGCGTGGCTAATTTGCATTGCTTTGGGATTTCAAAAATAAGATAGCTAATCCAAAATTAATCTGTTAGCTAATCTCGGGGGTTAATCCAATAGGTACCCAAAGATAATCTATTTGCTAATATAATAGCTAACCCACGAGCTAACAGGAAAGGGAAATTGATTTTCTAATGAGGACTGGAATCGCCATTTTAAATGTCAGACATGAATCTTTGATTTTTTAATCAATTTACTTATCTCTCTTTTTAAAATTGTGTTATAAAAAGATTTTGAAAATCTGTTTTTTAATTAGGAATTCAAAAATGGTGTAATGTTCCTGAGTCTGACGACTCAGTGTTTTGTGTTTCCTCATAATATTCTGTGTTCTTGTTTACTTGGTTGTGTCTTTTGTTAAGATTTGCCATTTGTTAGGTTCCTGTTCTGTGCCTGCCCTGGTCCCACTTCTCTTTGTTCCCCCTGTCTGTCCATGATGCCATAGGCTGTGTCCCAATCCAGCGACCGCACGCTTCGGAGTACGCGCAGTTCGCGTACCAGGAAGTACGAGAAGTGCGGAAGTGAGCCCCCCAAGTGAGAGGCTTGTGAAATGGGACGGTCTAGCCTTCGTCGCGCTGCTCAGGTTGCCTAGCAACCATGATACTAACCGCAAGAAACTTTTCATACAGCATTGTTTGACAGAAATGAAGGAGAAAAAATGTTGGGGGTTTTTTTGTTCATTCATTTTTTATGACATCACTTTGATTAGTTGAGTATCTGAGTCTGAGACCACGGGACTGTAAAAACATGATTGTTGGGCTTCACTTCTGTACTGAACAGTCATTTCATGATTAGTTAGTAAATAACAATTAGCTAATGTTGTTCATGAGACTAAAGTCATCTCACTTTGGTAATGTAAATATAATATGGCCAATATTAAAGTTATTATTATATTAATCATTATTAGTTATTACAGCAGTGAGCTTGAACTCTGTGTCAAATACTGAGCTTCAGTAAAGATTCAAGTTGCAGTTATTTATATTTCCTATCACCTTAAATCTTCACTCAAAGACAAGTATCTCTGACAGTGTATATACAGATGTATTATATATAAGAAACAAATATTGTCCATTTAATATGTTGGCATTACTAAATTTGGCTCATTGCTTACATATATGTGTAAAAAGAAAATGTACAAGCTGTGAAAACTGTTTCTGATAGAATGAAGAGTAGACTGATATATTAAATATTCCTTTATTGGGTGAGAAAATCAGACCATGTCATAACAGCTTTAAGTCACACAGAATAGATATCAGAGCCTTAAACAGGCTGACTTCTGCTAAATGTGTCAAACTGGGCAGAAAGTATACAAACACATAACATCCTTATAGAATATGATGTAACACTATAGATCAACTTACCTCAGAATATATAAAGCATATAAACAATTACAGCGATATGATGCAACAAACACAGCAGTGCTACTAATCCAAAATACTCAAAGCTTCATGTAACTGAAACAAACATTTATTTTTAGGTCCATTCTGCTGCTGATACATACTTTAGGTTTCTGAATATTAAACTTGTTTCTGCCTTTCATAGTGTGTAACTTGAAGGCCCTGAGTACTTTCTCCCACACTGAAAACACTGGAATGATAAAATTATTTGAACATTACCTAATAAGACTGATTCAGGACAGACAATTAGTTATTTTAAACTTTTCTAGCAGTCCTTCACAAACAGGGAACAGTTATGGTATGGCGTTATTTTTGTGCCACTATTCTGAGCGCACGTAAAAAAAATTTGCAGGTACAAGTGTTGCATTTCGAGGAGAAATTTATTTTGAGCGAGGAAAAGCTAAATTTGAGTGAACAAAATTCATTGCTGCGTGCAAAAAATGGATTTCAGTGTTTGCTATTATCCATACACACACACACAATAGCAGCCCCTCTCGCTCAGTTTTTGCATTTGCGCTTGCTCACAATGTGTTGCTTGCGCTCTCAACATTTCTGCCCGTGCACGTTCAACTCTTTCTGTACACCGTTATAATTGTGGCACAAAACCAGCCAATCACAGACTTGGATGCAAAAGAATCTGATTGGCTGTTTTGGTCTCCAATCAGCTCGAAATGACGAAATGCAATATCCCAGAATCCATTTCGTCCAAAACTCAAACGAGGCAGTGTGACAAAGTGGCGGAGTTTGAAATATTACTCTTTCTGGGTCACAAAATAAACTTTTAAGATATTTGTGTTATTACGAGTACTAAACAAGAAGAGATGGTACAGTGGACACATGTGTGACTCCTGTGATTAAAGCATCTTTCTTTCAGCTTAACGAGTGAACCGTCAGCTCGTTCAAACACACGTTAAAGTCCGTTTGGCTCGACACCACCGAACAGAGGCAGCAATATAACATAGCTAACATTAACAGTGCAGTGAATCCTGCTTGTGCCGTCATATTCAGGACTGCAAACCGAGCAGCATCACTGACTTTCAGCTTGTTGTGTTTGTGGATATATGACTGACTTTAATTATCCATAAAATTATCACATTCTCTGTAAGATTAAGGTCAACCATTGAGCGGCGTATATTTTAAAGTAAAGGCTTTAAAACCAAGTTAGTACAAACATCACTAATGTCACATAACTTTGCCGACATGTGGCCAACAGTAATGTTTTAATGTTCTTCATTATTAAACATTCGCACATAAATAAGTAACATAATATTCAGTACTTACTTTTGAAAGTTTACTCTTCAGCCGCTTCGCTTCAGCCATCCGCTGCTTTTTTCGGCAAAATCACCCACACCCACCGCCGCGCAATGAATTGTGGGATATATGGGACCACGACGTCTACACAGGACCACACTTCAAGTTTGGGGAAATCGACGGCGCATTTGGCGACCGCATTTGGAGTACACTTCGAATTGGGACAGCCGTCGTCGTGTCGCTGCGATGTAATCGGTCTCAAAATGCGTACTCCGAAGTGTGCGGTCGCTGGATTCGGACACAGCCATAGTGTCTGCTCGTCAGTCTGTCTGTTAAGTTCAGTGTCTAGTCTGGATCTCTGTGTCTGTCGTGTATTTCCTGTTTTACTTTGAAGGTCCATGTCTTATGTGAATGTGTCTAGTTTTGCTCCCCCAGTCTCATTAGCCCTGATTTCTCCCAGCTGTGTTTCCCTCCTGTCTCCAATTCCCTGATTACTCTACTGTGTATATAAGCCCTGTGTTTTCTGATGCTTGTTGCTGGTTCGTCTGTGTTTTCTCCCCAAGTCTCTCTGTGTCCGTCTGTGAATCTACCATGTGTTCTCCTTGCTGTCATCCTTCATGTATCTCTGCCCTCCTCCCTGCTAGCCATGACAAATGGTTTTTGAAATGAGGTTTTTATTGTGAGTTTCATTCTTTTTTTGTGAAATTCATTTTCAATTTTAAGTATGTAATAATGGATTGACAATTCATTTTAAAACATTGATTTAAAAATAGTCTTTTTATTAGATTTTTAAAATTTATTAAATTAAATTATTAAATAATAAATTACCTTACTTATGTTTGAATAACTAATTAAAATATGCATTTTTAAATTAATTTACAGATGCATATTTTATTGTGCAATTCATTATTCAAGCACAGAATTCTTTATTTCAATACGTGTGGCTCTTGTGGTCTTCCATAGCTTTATGGCTAACTTACCATTAAAAAATTAATGTTAATTCAGCCATGATGATACGATACGTAAAATAAGTGAAATCAGGGTCAGGGGGCATTACAAAAATGGTTTTTAATTAGTGGTTTTGTCTTTTGCTTTTGTTTTTTGTTTTGTTTGTTTTTGTCTAACAAGTAGAACTTGAAATACTGCTCTCAGTAAATGTCTTCCATGTCCAGTGTCTTGCTAGAGTCGAAATTCAGACTAAACTCATCTACAGAATGACCACAGTGAGGGTCTAACTTCACTCTCTTAACTTAGGCCAGTTAGAGTAGGTTAAAACTGAGAAAAGGCCTTTAGAAGCAACTAATCACACAAACTTAAAATCACTGCACAAAAAGTTAAATAGCCAGATTACAAGTTAATTCTCTCTTTATAAATGATTCTACTAAATAAACATTGCATTCACATGTTCTAAAATAAAGCAGACCATGCTTTCCTCTCTCGGATGTAATCAAAGAACTGGCTATCCCAAGTCATACCAGAAGATGACAACAAAGAGCAAACGTTCTCAGAGGAGCCTTTAGCAAAAACGTTCAATAAAACTGCAAAGCGCTATCAATTTCACCCGCAATGCAGATCAGTGTCAGTAGTGACACTCAAGAATTTTTTAGCTCTTTAGCTCTTCAGCAAAAAACAGATAAAAATGAAAGCATTTCTGCTGTCAGTTTCATTTTGGGTTCTTGGAGAAGTCACACATTTCAGATTTTAGTACATTTACAGAACAATATACATGAACTGGTATTTGAAAAGAAACACTCAGACTTCTTTTAAGTTAAACATTTTCTAATGAAATTAATTTATACTTCTTTCTACAAATAATAATAAAAAAAAATATTGCTAAATAAATTGTTCTCAGGGCTCTTTGTAAGTAAATTTTTATTTATATAGTACCTTTCAAGACAAAGATCACAAACTGCTTCACAAAGAAATACCAAGGAATTTAAAACTGTTAACCAAACACAATTCCAAAAAGATGAGTTTTTAGTTGTTGTTGTTTTTTTTAAAGAGACTACTGAGCCCACAGATCTTAAGCTCAGAGGGAGAGAGTTCCACAGTCTGGGGTCCACAGTGGCAAAAGCTCCGTCTCCCTTAGTTCTCAGCCTTGTATGCTGTATGACAAGTAGGCCCTGATCACATAACCTCAGGGACCTCCTAGGGACACAGGGCTGTAGAAGTTCAATAATGTAAGCTGGTGCTTGTCCATGAAGAGCTCTAAAAGTCAGAACCAGAATCTTAAAATGGACTCTGTATTAAATGGGGAGCCAATGGAGCTGAATTAGCAACAGTGTCATATGTGAGTACTTTGAGGATTTGGTCAGAAGCCTCGCTGCAGCGTTTTGAACAACCTGCAGACGTTCCAGGGAGTTTTTGCTAAGACATATGAACAGGGAATTACAGTAGTCCGAACATGATGAAATTAATACATGTATAATATTCTCCAGTTCAGTGCGAGATACAAAAGAACTTAATTTAGCAATGTTTCTTAAGTGATAAAAGCAAGACCGAACCAGAGATTTTACATGAACATCCAAAGTGAGAGGAGAGTCAAAAGTTACCCCCTGGCTATTAAAATTAGGGAAGATTCAAGTATTGTGGGTGTGAACGGAGGAGGGAGAGAACATAAATTATTTCTGTATGCAGACGATATTTTGGTGATGTGTCAGGACTCTACCAATTCTATAACAAAATTGCTAAATGTTATTGGTGAATTCTCTAAGTTATAAGGTTACAATATTAAGTGGCATAAGTCGGAGTCAATGCCAATATCTCAAACATGTATTGCTAATTCATTGTCAGCTTTCAATTTTAATTTGTTACAAAAAGGGATGAAATATTTAGGAATAATACTTAATCCGAATGTTGATGAGATTATGACTGATAATGTAGGAAAACTACTTACTAGGATTAAAACTAATTTGGAGAAATTGGGCAAGCTGCACTTGACATTATGGGGCAAAGTAAATACGATAAAGATGGTAGTAGCTCCTCTGATCAGTTATTTCATTGGAATGATACCAATTTGTATTTCACCACAAATTTTCTTAAGATATGATAATATGATAAAACACTTCCTTTGGGATGGTGGTAGACCTCGCATCAATCTTGGTAGACTGTACCAACCGAGAAAAGGTCTATCACTACCCAACATAAAACATTATAGCATCGCATTTGAAATGTCCAAGCTGTGTAAACACTGGGCAGCAACAAATCTGGACCTGGGGTCCGTTCTTCGTACCTCGCTTACTACATCCAAGATCAAATCATCGCGCCAACTTTGAGCTCGCTATTCCGGTTCTCCGAACACACCTGGTGTTGACGATTAGTACAGCTGGATGAAGTAATGTGAGATCACTGGGTGGCTTAAAAGGGGCTACGCATCGATAGTAGAAACATTGATCGGCAACCCTTTGATTGGTCGGCGAAGATGTCGAAGGAGCGCGCTCAGTATTTTTCGGCAGCAGAGCAAGAACTCTTGATTGAGGGATTTCAGGAGTTTCAGAGTTTAATTAAAACGCAAGGGAACACTGCAAAGGCTGCAAAAGCAAGGAGAGAGGGCTGGCAGAAAGTTGCTGACAAATTAAACTCGTAAGTAATTTATTATATTATATTACATTATATTATACTATATTATATTATATTATATTATATTATATTACATTATATCCTCTTTCACATTAGAGCCACAACAGGACCCACTAGAACATGGGAACAAGTAAAAGTGAAATATAAGAATATTCTACAGAATGGTAATATTTATCACTTGTATTGCTTTTAGTCTTTTGAAAAGAGACCCTGAAATAATCTGTTTGTTTGTTTATAACAGCAACCAAGAAAAGGGCAGAGCAAATAAATACAGGTGGTGGTCCTGCACCCCCCCGTCACACCCCGGCAGAGGAGCTGGCCCTAGGGTTGAATGCCACCAGACCCATTGTTGAGGGCATCCCTGGGTCAGGGAACGGTGTCATGAAGTACTGCCTGCATGCATAACCCCTGTCTCCAAGGAGAATTCCATCGTAGGCCCCTGTGTAATGGAGAAATGCTGTTAGTTTGGCCCAAAATAAGTATGAAATATCAAAACAAGTCTCTTTTTCTTATCACGCTCAAATAATGTGCATAACCCTGACTCTCTGAAAATTCTTGAGTCATGCACTGATCCGGGCCATTTAGCTTCCACATTTGTGATATGGCACATACAGTGTTGGGGAGTAACGGAATACATGTACCGCCGTTACGTATTTAGAATACAAAATATGAGTAACTGTATTCCGTTACAGTTACCGTTTAAAAAGGTGGTATTCAGAATACAGTTACTTTGGTGAAATAAATGGATTACACGGCGGTACTTTCCTGTTTCATATTGTCGCGGGTCAGGACTGTTTGGGTTTGTTTGACAGCTATGTTCTGTTGTTCCAGGCGGCGTTACGGTTGCCATGGTTACAGGGTGACGCGCTCTCTCTCTGCGTGTTTCCTGGGTGAGAGAGCGCTTTTTTGTTGTTGTTGTTGTGCTAAGCTAAAAGGCAGAATGCTACAGGCATGGCCCTAAAGAATGTAGCCTCATGGGCAGTGTAGTCCGTACTCCAGCGAGAATGGACTGCCATACCCGTTATGTGTCTGTGAGCGAGGGAGGGAGAGAAAGGAAAAGTCCGAGCTGTCACGGAGCAAAAACGGGAGCTGGAAGCATGTAAATATAATAATAACCACCGCAGCCAAGAAGAGTGCCTGACGAGCCCAGCTGTAAGTAAGCTATTAAGACTGGACTGTACACTGTGTTCGTGTTTTCCTCCGGAAAAAATAAGTTCCGTTGGAGCAGCCTTTCAACGCCTCTCTCTGTCTCTGGCAAGCAAAGTTGACCCAGACAACAAAGTAAAGCTATTTTTCGGCTACCAGCCCGACACGGAACCCACCGTATTAGCCAGAGGTCCCTTTACTACTGTTCGGAGCCGCGGACCTTCAGTAACAGTAGTATTCAGAATACGTTACTCTCATTGAGTAACGTAACGGAATACGTTACAGAATACATTTTGGGGCATGTATTCAGTATTCTGTAATGGAATACATTTTAAAAGTAACCTTCCCAACACTGGGCACATAGAGTCACACACCATCTAAGAGATTTCATGATATGTGAACACACCCCTTTTCATTATATATTACCATCTAAAATATTAGTATTACTCACCTGCACATTTATACTGTGAACCCCCTTTCGATTGACAAAATCCCCTTCATTGGGGCCTGGGGGGGCCTTGATCGCAATGTGTGTGCAGTCTATGGTACCAATCACATTAGGGAAGCCTGCGGACAATCAAGCTATAGTTACAGACATAGGTCATGATTGCATCACATTCATTATCGAATTTAATGTACCTGCAATAGAAAAAAAGCCCTGTTTGACAACCTGTGGTCTTAAGTGGCTTGGAAAAACCACAAACACACCCAGGAAATGCTTGAGTGCCAGGTATACTTTGCGAATGGAACGGCAGACAGCACTTTTGCCAATGTTCTCTGCGTCTCCAACAGCGTACAGAAACGTGCCACTCGCAAAGAAACGCAAGGCAATGCACACAGTTTGTGCAGTTGTTAATGCCCGACTACGGTGAGTGGAACTCTTAGCATAGGGATCCAACAAGTTGGTTAAGTAAATAATACCCTCACGGGAAAATCGATATCTCTCTATGAGCACACTGTCACGCTGAGCTAAAGGATCCTGTCTATCCCGCAATATACGCTGAATTCTGAAAACTCTCCTTATCAATCTTGCACCTTCCGCAATGGGTTGCTCGCGTACAAACGGACAGGACATGGCTGCGACAGACTTCCCAAATCCACCTTCGCTTTTATAGCCGTGGTCTCTCATCTTGATTACACAAAGTAATTTACTATTACTACTCTAAAATATGAATTACATCTGAAATAATCAAATACATGAAATAGAATGATTAATAGTACATTTCCCTTTTTTTCGGAAATGACCCGTATGTATCTGTATGACATCAATAAAAGAATCAAATACTGCATTATCTTTAGTTACATTGATAATATTTATTTATGGAAAAACAGTGGAGAAATATCGCTGTTGCTTTCGTATAACTGAAGCGGACATACCTGAGTGGCCGCGATCTAATCCTGTTTACATAAAGTAAGCCTGCTCCCAAGCAGGTTTACGCTTACGGATCTGTTGCTATGTCAGCAAGTCCCGGATGAGCTTCGGAGAACCGAACGATCCAAGATCACGCGAAATCGTCAACAATCAAATCCAGCTAACTTACTTAGCGAGGTACGAAGAACGGGCCCCTGGTGTTCAAATATGTCCCAGTCTGTCTCTGTGAAGCAGTCCTGTAGTTTGGAGAGAGCATTTTCAGGCCAGGTTGTAACAGTCTTTGTGGTGGGCCTGGCACTGCGTCTGAGGGGGGGTGTAGGCTGGGGAGAGCAGGAGGGAGAGGTGGTCGGACTGACTGAGGTGGGGGAGGGTATGGCTCTACATGCATGCTTGATGTTGGAGTAAACATGATCTAGAGTGTTTTCTCCTCTGGTGGGACATTTGACATGCTGATAGAACTTTGGGAGTACAGTCTTTATGTTGGCCTTATTAAAGTCACCTGCACTTATGTGAACACCGTCCGGGTGGGCCCGCTGCTGTTTGTTAATGGTGTTCAGCAGGATAGAGAGCGCCGTGTTTACGTTGGCATCGGGTGGAATGTACACAGCCGTGATGATCACTACTGTTAGCTCTCTCGGTAGAAAAAAAGGCTGGCATCTTACTGACATGTACTCGAGTTTCGGGGAGCAGTGACTGTTTATAATTGTCCCGTTGTTGCACCAGCTTTCATGCACGTAAATACAGAGCCCCCCCTGCTCTTACTGGAGTCCTTTGTCCTGTCCCAGCGGAGCAGAGTGCGGCCTGCTAGCTGCACGCTAGCATCAGGTATTCCCGCGTGAAGCCAGGTTTCGGTGATGATCAAGGCACAGCAGTCACGAACATAGCGATTTCCCACTAGTTGTAATTCCAGGTCATCCGTTTTTTGCACGAGGGATCTGGCGTTGGAGAGATAGAGGCTCGGCAGAGGTGGCTTGTGTGGTTTGTTTTTTAGCCTCAGCATAATGCCGGACCTACGGCCCCGCTTTTGCTTCCTCTCCCTCCGTCTGCGCCGCCGCCTAGTCCCGATAACAATCCACGGGGAGCCCGGTGGTCTCGCTATGTGATCTGGGATGTTGTGCGTGCGAAGAAAGTCCAGTGAAATAGATGTTTGATGCTGGTCACCGATGTCTATGAGGCTCTGGCGGGTGTAGCAAACTTTGAAAGCAGAGCCGATAGTGCAGAAAAAAATAAGAAAGACTTACAAACTAAACAAACTAAACAAAAGAAAGGAGTACTGAGACGGAGAGCCGTAAGCCGCTGCAACAGTGTGCACTATAAAATTTTGGATTTGCATCTCTTATTAGTCAGTTTAATACATTTGTCTGTCACTTCATTCAACTGATCTTAATGTTTAATCAATGAATCATTCATTATGTCCATGGATTTCCAACTTGACTGATTGTTGTCTGGTCATTTGTACGTTACACATTGCTGCAAGAGCTTTCAATCTAGAAATACTAATTGCTAATTGTTTCCCCCGATGATCACAATTAGTTACCATATAAGTAGAACTGTGTTTGAGACTTTGCACTGTTCAAATATGGAGCAGGATAGACTCGTAGGGAGAGGAAACCTTCATCGGAGAGGTGGTGGTGCTCCTCGACAGAGAGGTGGTCTTCAGAGAAATGTAGGCAGAAGACAACGCACCATCATCTCTAATGAAGTCCGGGCCATCATTGTTGACCATGTGGTTAACAGAGGCTTTACCATGGCTGAGGCTGCCAGGGTGGTACAGCCTAATTTACAAAGGTCAACTGTCAGCTCTATCATCAGAACTTTTCGCCAAGAAAACCGGTATGTCTGCTATAGCAACTTCACTTCTAAAATATAGTACTCTAGATGAACAACATGTAATTGTCAGTTTACAGTAATGTAATTTGTAATACTTCAATATTGACAGTATATGATTGTCCTTAGAATTAACAGGAGACAACCTGGTGGTGGTCGCCCACGTGTTTTGACTGACCAGCAGGAGTTGGCTGTGGTGGAAATGGTCAGGGCAAGGAATGACATACGGCTGTCTGAAATCAAACAGGCTATTGAGAACAGCAATGACACCTTTGCCAATATGCCATCAATTAGCCTTCCAACGATTGCCCGGCTTTTGAAGAAGCACCAGGTTTCCATGAAACAAATTTACTTGGTTCCTTTTGAGAGGAACAATGTCCGGGTGAAACAACTGCATTCAGAATATATTCAGGTACAACACTAAACTGGCATGCAATTACTGTAACAGTACTGACAACTATTAGTTGTAAAAAAAACTAACTAAATTATCATTTTAGAGGACGATGGAGCTGGACACTGCTGTGAATCATCACAAGTATATTTTTGTTGATGAGGCCGGTTTCAATCTGGCAAAAACTAGACGCAGGGGACGTAACCTTATTGGACAAAGGGCTACCATCCAAGTCCCTGGACAACGTGGGGGAAACATCTCAATGTGTGCAGCTATATCTGAAGATGGTGTGGTAGGCTGTAGACCAGTTCTAGGGTCATACAACACTGAACACCTGATAGTTTTTTTTTAAATGAACTGGAGCAGGCCTGTCAGGGAGAAGACATCGTCTATGTTGTTGTGTGGGACAATGTCAGCTTCCACCATGCACAGCTGGTTCAGGAATGGTTAGCAGTCTCCAAGTGTTGTTTTTGTTTTTTTTCTTTTCCTTTTCATACTGCGCCCCCCCCCCCCCCGCAATGGCTCTGCGCCCCCCCTAGGGGGCGGGCCCCACACTTTGGGAAGGTCTGCATTAAGGCATGAACTCACACAGAGTTTGTAACATGCAATGCTGGCCACTAGAGGGCACTGTTATGATACATTTTGATGCATTTAAAGCAGCTGTGTGTTGAGAGTGCAGTACTATTAAACATTTTAAATGACATATTCCCAGGTCATGAAGCTGTGTGACAATTTATGTGACCAGAACTTATGAAATGTTTGTTCACAATATATTTCTGATCCCTGAAAATGTGCTTCCTAGATGGAAAGTATTATTGTATGTTATGTTCTTTTATTTTTATGTTTCTCACGTGGTTGTTATCATTTTTTTGTTACCCACCCATCATTACAGGTTAAGATTACCTTTTAGTAATGACTCGCAGAATTAATGGATTTGTGTATATCAAACATCTCATTGTGTATTTGGCATAGAAGGCTGTGTGGTAAGCAAGAGTAGGACCGAAACGAAACACGACACTCAGAGGCAAGAGAAATAAACACAGCTTTATTTGCTGTCATGCTGTGATGCTCAACTAAAAAATGAATCTAAACAACAAGGTGCTTCATTAGCACTGAGTCGAGGCTTGATTCATTTGACCAGAGTCATCAATGACGTCCGAAACTTCATTTAGAGCCTAACTGCTTCGGTACTTGATTCTATGGTTTATAAGGAAGTGAATCATTCGCGGGATTTGTGGAGTGTTTGATGGTGAGAGATAGCAAACCACTGATCGTTCTATTGAACGATACGGAGCCAGCGAGGAAGAGAGGAGGTCCTGTCATGTGGGAGTATTTTAAGTTGATTTTGGTCAGTCAGGTGGGTTTGCCAGCTTTGTGTTCTTGTTGTTTGCCTTTGTTTTGTGTGTGTTTATTTTATCTGAAAACGTGAAAAACGTAAAATATCTTAACAAAAGAAAAATCTACTTTTCATAATATAAATATCATTATATAACTTTAGAAAGACTTCCATTTGACTTGAATTTAATATAATTAAAAAATAATAATAATAATAATCTTAAAATGTTATTCTACAAAATTTGCAGCAATGTCATTTTTCTTTTCTGTCTATTCTTTTTAGGTGACAGAAAGACCGTATACCTGCATCAACTTACATTGCAGTTTCTGTGCACTCCAGCCTCTTCTGTTCCATGTGAGAGGATTTTCTCTAAGGCAGGAGAAATTATCTCCAAGAAAAGAAACAGACTCGGCCATTGCACAGTGGAACAGATTCTCTTCTTAATTAAAAACCAAACAGGATAACCTTAAATACATAATGGTTTTACTTTACAAGCACATAAGCATGATCCTTTCCAGTTCACAATCAATTCTACCCCCAGGTCAAAAATATTGGCTTAATATAATATTATTTATAAACATACCTGTCCAGTGAATAACAGAAGCATACTCCATAATGTGTTGTACATCTATTGTATTTACTAACATCAAGAAGTAACAAGAAAAGAAAGACCACACCATGGTACATGTTTAAACAAGGAAATAAACCTAACAATTTTTTCATGCAAAACATACATCTTCAAAGCAACACAACGGTTGCCCAAAATCAGACAGAATTGTGAACTTCACTCTGCAGAGTTGGCAGTCATAATGAAGCAGTTCATTTTATTTTGTAGATTCAAGCTGATCTTCATATTTTTGGCCACCAGATGTCACCAGAGAGGACTGTGTTGAAAAGCTTCGAGTAATGAACCGTTTTTCAACACAAGCTTCATTTGGCCTTCACCAATGTTCCCTCTAAGCTGCGCACGTGCGCAATTGCGCACTGCAGGCACGGTCTCTGCGCGCAGAAAATCTGCGTTGCGCACAAAAAAATCTAACCTGAATTGAAATTAAAATTAAAACTTTAACAATTCTGTTTTGCAGTGTTAGTAAGTGACTGGCTGCTCCCGTATGGGATTAGAACGATGCCACCTTATCCCATAGTCCAGCCAATGATGCGATTGACACTCGTATATACCTAGCTAATCAACGTGGTTGACAGGCTATGACAGCGTCCTTATGTGCAGACACTGGTGTTTTAGCTAGCAAAGCAGCTGATGTGGAGTGAAGCCACGTTAATGACAACGTGTACAGCCATTGGAGATGTGAGCAGGACAGACGGAACAATTGACGGAATAGTGTGGACTTTATACCAGTTTTTAAATTGTGTTGATAGGCCACGTAAAACCACAGTTATGATAAAAAATATATGCAATGTTTGTTTTTTTCCTGAATACTATCGTTGTTTATATTTACTGCGGGAAGAAACGGTAAAAACGCCATTTTAAAAGGAAAACGCTCGAAAGCACTCTCAGCCTGTGAGCAAAACCAAAACCAAAAAAACCCACCCTTTCTTCTTGTTTGAAAAAGGTACCATGTGAAATCAACAAATGATATGGCAACATGGCATTTAGTTGTTTAGGAAAGGGGGAAGTTTTAGGAGTGATGGCGGTGTTCTGAGATGTGAGAGATTCGCGACGTTTTGCGCAAATCTCGTGTTTACTTAGTGTGTAATGTAGTCAATAGTTTTGTTGTGTGTGTCAGAACAATGAGGTGACTACTGAATGTTACAGGAGTGATACATCTCCTCAGGCTGTTGTTCTCCTTTATCTCATAGTGGAGAGAAATTATTTTTTGGAGTGGCACAAATAATGTGTGTGGCATCAAGTTTGATGCAGAACAGCTGAATATTCTGTAAATAGTTTGAAATGTTTATTTAAAAAAACGCCTTGGCTGCATTTTTAGGTAAACAGCTGCAAAAAACTTTGTTGTTTGCATAACTCAGTTACTTTTTTGAAGAAGTAACTGTATAATTAATTGCCTAACATTGGTCACTATATACTGTATTTTGCAGACAGAGAGTTACAGGACTCTCTCAGACCACAGACTCATAATCATAATACAAGTCAGAGCTTTATTTTTTTTAAAGAAAAAAAAGAAAGAAAGAAAGTTGTGTTTTCAAAATTGGAGTTCAAGTTATTTTTACTTCCAATAGTGTTAACATACTACACAGGTCATGAACAGGATTTTTTTTAAAAATTTTCATTGTAAGTGGGCTAAAGCAGTTAATTAAAAGTAGTCTAACATAAATGTAAATGCTGTAATTTGATTATTTTAATAAACCATGTAACTTGGATGGATTTGATGCTGGCGTGACCACAGTGCACACGTCTGCTCTTGCTCACAGTGGTCCAAGGGACCGCTCAGGGAGTTTGTGTGTTCGCTCAGACACATGAAACATTAGAGGGAACATTGGCCGTCACTAGAAACAAACAAAAGATAAACTACAAACTAAGAGAGCAAACAAGGAACTCATGACAAGGCATAAAGGAGAGAACATTGAGCACACAGGAACTGACAGCCAAGCTGGATGATGCAACGACAAGAAGACAGAGCACTTAAATCTACAGAAGACAATGAAGGGATGAGAAATAGGAGGAAAAACACAGCTGGAACTAATCAAACATAACAAGACTGGGTGGAAGCAAAACTGAACACACTATAAACAGTGAGTAAATGTGGTTATCCCAGCTGGACTTTTGTCAAAGCTGGAAAGACACCTAAAGAAAGCTCCAGCCGATCCAGGAGAGAAGGACAACCGCTGCCCAAGCGAAAACCTGTAGTGATCCCGTATGTGTCAGGAGTATCGGAACAGTTGAGACGCATTTTTTCTAAACATCGGGTCTCTGTGGCTTTTAAACCCCAAAACACGCTGTGCCAAAAACTGGTCCACCCCAAGGATCGGGTCCCCGACACAAACAGAGTAACATAGTGTACGCTGTTAAGTGCCAGGAGGATTGCCAGGATTTATACATCGGGGAAACCAAACAACCTCTAGCGAAGCGGATGGCACAACACAGAAGAGCTACCTCGTCAGGCCAGGACTCTGCAGTCTATTTACACCTACAGGCCAGTGGACACTCTTTCAATGATGAGGATGTGCACATCCTGGACAGGGAGGAACGCTGGTTTGAGCGCAGAGTCAAGGAGGCCATTTATGTGAAGAGGGAAAGACCATCTCTGAATCGAGGAGGGGGCCTAAGGGTACATCTTTCGCCATCTTACAATGCTGTGATTGCAGCCATTCCCCAACTCTCTGTGAATGGTACTCATGGCCATTGATCAGTGTTCTTTGATCAGTGGGTTTTGGTCAGTGATTGTTGATCAATGGTCATGGGAATTTGCATAATTATGATTAAGGAACTGACCTCCCAGCCCATTGTTCCTTCAGTGGGCTGGTTTCAGTCATGCAAATGTACTGTTTATAAGGTTTGGGGAAACCTGCAGTCAGCTGAGACTGAAGAAGTCACTTGGATGAGTGACGAAACGTTTCTCCCACAAAACGTCCAGATGAACAGATTCAACTTTTGGAGATTTACTTTCCTGGATGATTGAGAATGCATCAAGACACTATAAACAGGTTTAGGAACTGTCAAAATAAAACAGGAAACCCGAGAAGCACACAAAGATGTGGACAGACTGAATAGAGGGAACAGAGCTCATGTAGTGGGAGCTGCTAGTTATTCCAATCAATCAGTCCAAAGTTAGCAGCATGAGTTTCATGTTTATTTTGCTTTTGCTGGTTCTAATTGAAGCATCTCACCTGAACACTCATACATTTTTTTTTACTTATTACTAAATCAACCAGCACATCCACAAGACCATTAGATCGCTCTGTGTATGTATGCATGCTGTATAACCCTAATTTAATCTACTGCATTTTAACATACTGCTGTTAGCCCTATTTAACCAAGATACTGTAACTGGAGCCGTTATGTCATGAACACAAATACGTTTTCACAATTATCAAGATAATTACATGTCTTAGAGATCTGTCTGTGTACCGGATAGTGAGGAAGAAGTAAGTGAGGATGATGAAGGTGAAGAGAGCAAATAAAATAAACATTTCCCTGAGAGTGACGGGAAAGATGGGAGGAGGATTTCTCATATTGCAGTTATTTGCATTTTTTGGCCTTTGTGCTTTTGAACTACTAGAGTGTAAGTCAGGAAAATATTTACTTCTTTTGTTTTGGAAAATAACACATATCTCTGGTTATGTGTTGTTGCCCTTCTTTTTAATTTTGCAGTGCAGTAAACATATCTCAGTGTAATCGTTGGAAAACTAAGATTTCATTTTTTACGATATTTAATACAGGGGAATCATAACTTGTCAGCTCCACTATAAAGTTCTGTGGTTGTTTTACTTTACATGTAGCTTCTGTGACAACTTGTGTTTACTGATGGTGGTTTTGTTGATCTGAGGACATGCAGCGATTTCACACAAGAATTTTTTATTTTATTTCATTGCTTCATGAGTGATCTGTACGTTTTTTGAGCTTGTAATTCAAAGATTTCTCTGGATTTTCAAATGGTAACATTAACAGTTGATAAAATCTCCTAATTGATTTGAATTTTACATTTAAAAGTATAATTCCTAAATGCTCATCTAGCTTATGACAGATAGCTGAATCTTTTCCATTTTTTTAACCTGTCAAAATATATGTATATTAAAAATAGGAACATTTCTGATGAAGGGCCAGATGCATGCAGATGTCTGCCGTATTTTTCGGGCCATAAGATGCACCAGATTATAAGGCACACTGGTGATGAACGGGTCTGTTTTCATACATAAGGCGCACCGGATTATAAGGCGTATTAAGCGAAACAGAACAGCCAGATAAGTCAAACTTTACTCAACTCATTCTTCTTGCTTCCTATACTGAACTTCAGGTAAGAAGTTATGACCTGCAGTCTATCTGGGGCAGATATAAACCAAGTGTAGGTGCAGTTTAGTTGTGCTAACTTTTTACAGTCAGTTACAATAACTCGTACTGCGTATTAGCTAGCATTACGGAGTTTCTATACTGCTGGGCGGGTGCTATGATGTTACTGATAGTGAACATTAGTTTGCTCATAAGGTTAGTAGAGTTGCCAACGGAATCGTCCCATATTCAGAGAAAATTATTTAGTATTGTGGTGAAAATGAAAGCAGTTTGTCCCGTACTTCAGCTAGAATGAAAAAGACACAAAGCTGGAGTTCTGTGTCTTTACGCTGTTAGCTGCCTCTTCTTCTCGCATTCTCTCCCCCTCTCTTTCCTGTTGCTACTTCAATCATGAAACTGATCAATGATCAGCTGATCGGCTTTTTTTTGATCAGTGAATGCCGTCGGTGTTTACTGATAGGAAACTGTGGTATGGAAGGACTGTTCTGTTTATAATATTTCTAGTGATACTCAAAAGGTCTCATCAAGTCCTGATTTAATTCGATTTATGCTATGTTATCAGTGTTTGCAATAAGAGCATGGCTGTGGTGTCATATCAATGTATGCTCTCGGTGTTTGCTGATATCAAACCGTGGTATGAGGACCACTGTGGGTAATCTTTGTAGTGATACTCACTCCTTCTTATTTTTTATTTTTTTATTTAGACCTGGTTTAATTCTGGTATAGAACCAGTTGAATATTTGTATATAATCCCTGCAGCTGTCAGACTCTATAACAGGGGTCACCAGCCTTTTTTAAAACTGAGAGCTCGATAAAATTGTGAACAGTTCATCTTTAGTTATATTATAATAACAATTCTATCTTGATATGCTGTCTTATCACAGGTTAATTTTTCAAAAAAGGCCTGGGTTGTGTAGCAGCCAACAGCTCTGAGCCACCCACAAACCTGCCTTTTTAAAATTTTCCTAATAAAGGGAGCTCTACTCCAAAATAAACTAACCTCTCTTTATTCTCTTAAATAATTGGTCTTCACTATGTTCCTATATAGTAGTATATTTTTTCATTAGTATAATATGAAATAAATTCTACATGTGTCAAGCTGTGTGCCAATATTTGCTGTGTAGTAGAACTGAGACATTAGTCATTACAAAAATTTATTTCAAATAATATTAAAATTCTCAAACAGAAAAACATTAAACATAAATATATAAAATATAACTATTTACAGAGAGACGGGAATAAAAAGGACCCAGCTTAAAGTGGAAGAGCCTCAGGGAGAAGGAGGAGACAAATAAGAACATTGTTTCTGCCCTGGAGAGCCTGCTGCTTCATCAGAAAACTACTGATTGCTAGGGTCCAATGTTTCCAAATTTAACACAGCTGTGCTGTTTTCAAAAACGAATTTATAAATTTGAATTTTTACAAATTCTCTCGTGTGAGGCGGCATGCTCTCCAGAGCAGGAACAAGGCTGAGGAGGAAATGCTCCGTTGGAGACTGGCGTGGCCTCTTCAGGGACTCCAGGATGGCCAGCTCCACCGCCGATGGACCGTCCTGGGACCCGTCCCTCGTCCGCCTCGGAGCTGTCATCCTCTGTGGGCCTGTAAAATACAGCACAAAACACCACAAAGAAATGAGAAGGCTGCTACTAGATTTTCATTTTCAACAATGAAAAAAACAGGATATAAACAGATTGGTTGTAGATATTTAGTAAAGGTAATCACAAGGGAATCCAACCGAGTAAAAAGCTATCAGTGCTTGCTGTACATCTGTTGCTACAATTACATACCTGTGGTTGCAGCAGCAGGAGCTCAGGGACTGGGGAGCAAGGAGAAGCAACAGGGGATGCTCTGCTGCAGAATATTGTCTTGACTCTGTCAAGACAATATTAAATGTTAACAGGTTGAAAACAATAGTCATAGAGAAAGTATATACAGTGGTCCCTCATTTACTGCAGCAGGGGTTCTCAGAATAACTAGCCCCTTGCCACGTACTTTCAGGGGCGGATCTAGAAGGGTGGCATGGTGGCAAGTGCCACCCTAAAATGATCCCTTGCCACCCCAAGTGCCACCCCAGTTTTGCATATGACAGTGTTGTTTGTTAAAATAAGATAGCATTAACAGTTTGAGCGTAGTTACAGTCAACAGTGAATATAAATGCTAAAACTGAATATATTGCATAGTGTTCCCCCCCTCCACCATTAACAAATGGTTCAGCCCATAGCAGGACTGGCTTTTTTCTTGTTTTCAGTAACAAGCGATGTTTATGATTGTGCCAGAGCACATTTTGAACAACACCATGGGAATATACTTGCCTACATATGCTATTCAGCATGCTTTTAAACCATTTAAAATTACAATTCATAGTTTTATATGTGAATTATATAATGTTAAATTACTTAAGTATTTAAGACTTTAGTTTACTTCAGCCATATTCCATATAAATCAGGTATCATACAAAAATAAAAATAGAGTCATGACAATAAAAGAATATGACTTTAAGGACTTAACAACATTAGTTCAGTTATAGTACACCAACATCTCTGATACATTAGCACTAAGGGAACACTGAATGACCTGGTGGTTTTTGTCCATAAAACTACTCATCTAAGATTACCACAAAGTAAAAGATCTCTCAGCAAAATTATGCAACATTTAGGCACTATTGCCCCGATCAAATCAGAGAGCTGGGATTTTTTATTCTAAACATGAACTACTGTTACAGCAACAGACATGGACTACTGGTGCCCCACACAACAACTCAATGTCCACTATGTGAAGGAGCCAAACACATGACTTCTCCTCTCGTTAACTGAGATAAACTGCTGGCATATTTGTTTTACATCTATACTGTCCAGTCTCTCCTGGTGGACATGGCATACAGCAGCATTGTTTAATCTCATTTGAGTCATTGTTAACCTTAGCCATCTTTTTAGTCTTCTGAGAGCACTGAAGCTTCTTTCAGCCTCAGTATATGCGTTTTATCCTCAGATTAAAATTATTATTATGTGCTTGATGTGCCTCACCTTTGGCCCTGGCTCCTCCCCTCTGACTGCACTAGGACATATTGCCACCTGATAAAATAA
Source organism: Oreochromis niloticus (assembly GCF_001858045.2). Lineage (NCBI taxonomy): Eukaryota > Metazoa > Chordata > Actinopteri > Cichliformes > Cichlidae > Oreochromis > Oreochromis niloticus. Next base: position 24,294,675 of record NC_031987.2, on the reverse strand, counting down.
CACATTGATTCGTGCCATATAAAAAGTGAGACATGTCAATTCAGATTCTTTGTCAAATATACACTAATGAATCAATTTACATCAGCAGCCTAACAATTGTCAAGATAATAAATACTAGTTAATCTTTAGCACCAAATCATCAGTCAGTCACCTGTGACCTCGCCTCTTCACCTCTGTCCAAGCTACAACATGGCAGAGCTGCCTCTGTCACCTGATAAATAACAGTGAGACATTCCAAATACATGCAGTCACGCTTGTGCTTCAAATACAGTAATGAACCATCAAGTCATCATCCAATTTCACCTGTGATCTTGTATCACCATTACTCTCTGAGCTTTGTGTTGGTTCTTCTGTCACCTGACAAATAGGACATACATGACAATAAGAATAAAATGTGTAGCTGCTTCAGTGTTTCTGTCAATTTGTGCAGATCTTGACTCATCAGTAATGTTTGTAGGGTGAGTGCATTTTTAAAACAATTTGTGCAAACTGCACTACAAGGTGGAATATTTGCAAAATCATGACTACCTCATTATATTTTGTCTCAAAAATTAACCCTATGATTATGTCAGTGCCATTAGGATGTAATATTTTGTCACCAACATTTTAACGTTAGACATCTAATTTTAACAGCCTCTGTAAACTAATATCCTGGCTTCCTCGAGGCTGCCGTTTTCTCTGACAGTTTCAATCAAAATTAGAAATGCTACTCTGGGAGACTGAGATAACTAATAGTGCTGCATGTTGTGCAGTTAGTTTCCAAAACACGTTATTCATGGTTACATACAATTTTAGACTGATGTGGGCCAAAGCCTAGCATAGCCTGTAACGTTATTATGACGGACACATTTTATGAGTGAACTTGGCTTTAAGTGACTTACAGGTTTCCTTTGTGCTGCCATCCTCCTCTCCTCCTCGCAGCGCAGGCTTGCCGCTGCTAAAACTAAACAGAGCTCCCTGAAAGGCACAGCCAATCACATTGGCCATATTTGTCACATGAGGTAGGACTCCAGTAGAGAACGTAATTTAACTCTTTCTGCACTGCTGGGTGAATGAGACGTTGACAGATCGTTTTTTTCTTTCTATCCGGTTTGTTTTTCTTTGCTCGAAGAGATCAAATTATTGGTGGAGACAATTCAATAATCGCTGGATATTGGTGGGGACATGTCCCTTCCGTCCATGCCAAATCTACGCCCTTGGATTTAAGCTGACAAAGCAACAAGCTGCAGCCACGCTGAGTCTCTATTTCAGCCCATATTGAAAGTTCGGACTTCAAAGTTTTTAAATTTTAATTACAGGCCAGTAAATCCAGAGTTATGATAATATATATAAGCCATGCTTTTTTTCTAAATACTGTCGTCATGTTTTTGTGTGTGTGTGTTTTAAGCGTTTTCTAAGGACAGCGCGAAAACAGCAAAGAAAGGAAAAAAAGCCACCTCTTTCCTATCGGTGGAAAAATGTACCATGTCAACCAATTTAAAAAAAAAGTCAACAAGTGGGATTTGGTTGTTTAGGAAGAGGGAAAAGTTTTGGGAGTGACGGTAATGGCAACGAGACAGAGCGAGCGAGTGAGAGAGAGAGAGAGAGTTTTTAGATGTGGGAGATTTGTGACGTTTAGTGTGGAGTGTATAGTTAGTGTGTTGTGTTGTCTTGTGTAGTTGTTCTGTTGTGTAGTCGTTTTGTTTTATGTGTCAGTGAGGGCACTAATGAATGTCACAAAGGAACATTTGCAACGTAAACACTGTCACTAAGTAGAAAACCAGCGGAGTGATACACCTGCTGCTGTCAGGCCTGCAGGTTTATCCCTGTGCTGTTCTCTATGGAAGCCCGTTTCCGCCACTAAAAAAAAAAAAAACGATACTTAACTCGAAATTTCGACTTTTTTTTCTCGAAATTTCGACTTATTTTCTCGAAATTTCGACTTAGTTTCTCAAAATTTCGAGTTAGTAACTCGAAATTTCGACTTAGCAACTCGAATTTTCGACTTAGTAACTCGAAATTATGAGAAAAATAACTCGAAATTTCGAGAAAATAACTCGAAATTTCGAGTTAGCTCTGCCAATCAGTAATCTACGTGAATGACGTCATTTCCTTGTTACCCGGAAGGATATGGCACAAAGGCGCGCGCACTCAAAACTGGATCGTCTCGTGAGCTACAGTGAGCTACAAATGGCGCCAGGTTCTTCAGCTTTGAATGCCTTCCTACAAATGATAACTGGATAAAAGGTATACAAAAACGCTGTGACAGCGATTGTTACATACAAAGTTGAATAGAATGCAACGTGAGGGTTAACCAAAGGTACCTATAAGGTTTCTGGTGGTGGTCAGAGGGCCCGGTGGCGCCAGTGTCCGGCAGCCTCGCCTCTGTCAGTGCGCCCCAGGGTGGCTGTGGCTACAATGTAGCTTGCCATCACCAGTGTGTAAATGTGCGAGTCAATGGGTGGATGACTGGATGTGTAAAGCGCTTTGGGGTCCTTAGGGACTAGAAAAGCGCTATATAAATACAGCCCATTTTACCATTTATTTACCATTTCTGTTACACGCTAATGACAGCTGTTACGTTTGATGAAACAGACGTTTTGCTGAAAGCATGCGTAATAAGTGTACAGCACTGTATAAAACAAAATCACAAATCACCCAAAACAGGGAATATGACTGAAAACTATATAAATAAGGAACAAAACCAATAAAAATGTAACCAGAAAACTGAGAAAATGTGGGATTGACTGTATTGTGATGCAGATTGTAGTTACAGTGCAAATGGACACTTAAAAATGCAATTCCCACTTCTCCACCATAGTCAGATCCCATAATGTAGGCACAGATACTTTGATGATAATATTGTGGCTTTATAATAGGTAATTTTAATTTACATCCTTCCTTACAGCATGGGAGACTTGATTGAATTCTTGAAACAAAGAGAAGTCTCTGAGGAAATTATACAGACCTTGGAGAATGAGAAGGTAATTAATTCCAACAAGATACTGGTTGAAATGCAACTTTTCCTTATTGTTCTTAAGTTAAAAATAGGATTGTATTTTCAAGGCTGGTTGTTTTAATAAATTAAATTATTTTTCCATCTTTAGATTGATGCCAGTGTCATAAGTCTAATGACAGATGAGGAGCTGAAGACTTATTTGCCATCATATGGTGATCGTCTAGCAGTATTTGGATTTTGCAGACGGAGGGGCAGCAGCCGCAAGTCAGCGCTTTTTGAACGGCTGAAATCCAAACTGTCCAAAAGAAAATTATCTGAAGAGGATGGCAGTAGTACACGGCAAGAAGAACATTCCCAAACAACCCATAAAAGAAATGCTCTGAAGAGAAATAGAAAAATAGAAATAGGATGGATGCATTATGATGAAGACACTGAGGTTTTCAAGCAGGTTAGAGCTAGACGAGGAGGAGGAACAAGAAAAATAGACATTTGCAAGGATGCCAAGAAAAGGGACATATTACAGGTTGCAACAGGCCTGTTCTTTCCAGATGGAGGAAACATTCAGGGGCCCTTAACAGATTTTGACTGTGATCTAAAGGATTATCAAGAGATGATAGTCGATGATGCATTGACAGTAGGAGAACTTTATCATGTCACAAAACTAAATATCCTCAGGTTCTACCTCACCACAAAGAAAAAACAAAATGACAGCCTTCAGAGTTCCAGCCCAGGTTTGCATCCATCTTCAGAAATTGAAGAGAGTCCTCAAAACCAAACCTCTTCTTTTACTGTCACTACAGTCCAAACATCTGCTCCATTTGAAACAATCAGCCATGATGTGACATACATTGAAGACACTCCAAACGATAACCTTCCACAATCTTCCACGCAGTCTCTAAGTGCTAACACTTCTCACAGCAGTGACATTATTTTTGTTGGCCCCTTTTCTGACAGTGAGCCAATAAATTTGGATGACACCCTGATTTTTTCTCCACACCCTGGTCCATCCAGTGAGAGAGTGAGGAGAGTAGTGGTGGTCCACAGAGGGCAGGTAATGTCAGAGCTCATTTCACATTTTAGTGATAAGGACCTTGAAGATGTCGACATCAAAATCCAGTTCGTACTGCCTGATGGAACACCTGAAATGGCCCATGACGATGGGGGAGTTGTGAGAGATTGTCTTTCAGAATTCTGGAAAGAATTCTATGACCAGTGCACCACTGGAAATGTTTGCAAGGTGCCCTTCTTAAGGCATGATTTTGGGCAACAGGAGTGGGAGAGTGTGGGCAGAATCATTGCATTTGGATGGGTTAGAGAGAAATATCTGCCTGTGAAAATTGCACCTGCCATTCTAGAACAAGCTGCCTTTGGATATGTAAAGAGTGATATTGTGGAGGATTTCCTTAAGTTCATGCCTGAATCTGAGCGTACAGTGTTAGAGGCGTGGCGATCAGACTTTAGCATCGTGGACCAAGAAGAACTTATAGACATACTTGATAACCACAGCTGCAGAAAGATACCAACAGCCTACAATGCCACTGAAGTCCTATTGGAGCTTGCACACAAAACACTTGTCCAAGAGCCTGCCTATGTTATTGAACAGTGGGCAAGAACACTCAGCGCTGCATGGGAAAGCATTTGTGATCTATCGTCACTTTTTGAAACTCTCCAACCAAATGTGAGAAAAGTTCTCAAGTGTCTCACTTTCCCTGAAACAATGACGGCTCACCAGAAGCTGATTCAGAAATATCTAACTACATATGTGAAGAATGCTGAGAAGGAACATTTGTGTTTGTTCCTCAGGTTTTGCACAGGTTCAGATTTACATCTTGGAAAGAACATCATCATTGGGTTTAACGAACTTAAAGGTTTCCAGAGACGACCTGTGGCACACACATGTGGATGTGTACTGGAGCTGTCGATAAATTATGACAGCTATCCTGACTTCAGATCGGAGATGAACAGTGTGTTGGAATCAAATGTGTGGGTCATGGACATTATCTAAAGGTTTGATTCACAGACAATGGCTTAAAAGCCATTGTTGTTTTACAACAAATTATATTTGAGTTGTGAACTAAAACTAAAGTGTTCCCAAGTGAATGTCACATCAAAGGTTTCAGGTGTTTAAAAACTGAGTTCTAAGAAAAAGTCTTTGGTGAAATACCACTGTAATGTAATTTGAGGTACTTCTTTGTCTTTGCGTTTTCGTATTACAACTGAGGCAATATTTTTCTAAACACTTGTGAAATGCATTTCTGCAGAGGTCTCAAAGTGGAAGTCTGGAGACCATTTATAAGAACTCCCATTTCCTCAGTCAGCATGTGTGCATGTGAACAATCAAAGCAGTTTTCCCACCTTTTATTCAATTTTCTATTATTTGAATCCAAAATCAACTTAAAAAATGCATTAGGTTAATTTTAATTTGTCAAATTTTATTAATGTAATGTCACAAGATGACATGTATTCTAGTGGCTCACCAGAAAATTTGAGATTGAGACCCCTGCAATATGTAGTATGTAGTACATGTAGGAGATATATTCAATATCTCCTACATGTTTTATTATTGTGCACACATTTTACAGTTTACAAGTCAGGTTTTATTATATCATTGTATTTTAATACAGTTATGTTCGTACAGTTCTGTTTAGCCATCTGGGTTATGTTGACTTTTGCTAAATTGAATGGCCATAAGGAACACCTATATGCTTTTATTTGGGATTTCTGTGAAATCAGCAATTGCTGAGCTGAAGGTTGACTTTTGGTTGGCTTTTCCTGATTTTTGTGATGGAAAAAACCCTTGTTTATCATAGCCCCTTTTTTTAAACTGCATAGCAGATGGGGTAGTTATTTAAAAGATATTTTCCTATATTTGTTTTCATCTTCGAGCCTAATGTATTTGCTTCATAGTGGTTTTAGACCACACTGTTCTTATTCTTTAAGTAATTGTAGGATATTGTTATCAGATCTTGCCATATTATCCTCAATCTCTTCTTATTGTCCCATTCTGTTTTTAGAAAGTTTGTATTTTTAATACTAATTGAAGTTTTGCACAAAATATTGCATATTTTTGTTATGTGTATTGTCTTACTTTTTCCAAGTCTTGTGCTTGCAATTTGATTTTTATAAGAGTACTTTAAGGTTTTTTGTGTAACTGTAAATACAGTACATATATTATTTGCTTTAAGATAAGATGATGGCAAAAGATCTGTGTTTTATAATAAAGTGTTCAATGAGTCAAATTACATCTTTCATTTTGGTAAATTCTGGGTTTTTATTATTCTGAGGCACAATCTGAAAAAAAAACATAGGTCCATAAATGTCCATATGCTAAAAAATATATAATTATACTGCCCATAATCAGGAAAACAATCAGTATATATAAAAAGTCTCAGCAGTAAAAAAAAAAAATGACAATGAAAAAAAATTACTGCTACATAACCAGATATTTCAAAATATCAATAATTACTCAAATAAAAAGAAAGATAAAAAAGCATATTTACAAAAAGTTGAAATCATAATTCCAAGGTGACATTCGTTGCATATCCTTTATGACGTCCTCCAAATAGCAGGTTTAACAGACATTGTGTACATATGTTTTAATAATAAGGTTTTTAACGCAAAAAAATGGTTTGTTAATTGAAATAAACCATCCAAAAAAATAAATTAAAAAAAAACCCTCCAAAAATTAAATACAATTTTTATAGCCTTTTTCACTTGGCCCTGTTTGTGAAATACATTTTCAGGCCCTCAAAACCCATGTATGTGTGCCCCCAAAACGACAACCATCCATGAATTAATAACTCATAAAAGGTTAGAGTTTAAATATCAAAATACAGCATTAAAAAAGTGTCTTTTGGGGTAATATTTGTTGCAGACAGCAAATGTAGCAAAATTAAAACCAAGCAAAAGGGGGGGGGTGCCCTAAATATCCCTAGATGTCCCTGAAGGACAAGGGTCAAAGAATGTGTTTTTGCCACCTCAATCAAATGCATAATGATGTCTAACCTTTAAGGCAAAAGCTCCAACTCAGTAAGCATCAACTGCCTTAGCTTTACATACAGATCCACTGTATGAAACACATCATCTGAGAAGTCCAGGTTATGTTCTGACATGAGTTCTACACAGAGATGAAAAACATCCTCTTCACATGGAAAGTCTTTGAACACGCATTCTTCAAGGCAGGCTTCAACTTTGTCCATATTGATATGTTTGAGACAGTCCCTCGCGCCATAAATGTCTGGGAGGGCATACATAAAAGATGGTCGGCCGTAAGGACTTCGGGAGTTGTGGACTGGGCGCATTCTGTGGTCATTCCAGGCCAAAGCAACTTCATTTAATTCTTCCTAGATGAAAACAAATGCACAAAAGAAACATTTTCAGGCATACAATATGAAAATGTTAATGTACAATAGCACAACTAACTTCTACATTGATTTTCTTAGCATACACACCATTAATGTAGCTTTGGTACACACACACACACACACACACACACACACACTTTTCACGTGTACTTTTATATATCTGATGTTTCTATAATATGCAAAGGCCGTGTGAGTTGTTACAAATTAAACAGTTACAATACATGTCGTTTACACAATCACCTATGTAAACTCACCTGTATAATGTGAAGAAAACAGAACTGGACCAATGATTTGTCCAAGAAAGAGTCTGAGAAGTGGCCATCCTCTCTTAGTTTGTCAAATAGTTCAATCCAGTACTGGATACACTGGCTTCGTAAGATTAGCCACCATCTTTCAATGCGTTGATTTCCTGTACTTGCTCCAAATATGACGTGCTCTCTTTCTGGTTCATTGTCTGTAAAGTGCAAAAATCGTTGCATGTGAGCCACATGGACGTTTTCTGTTCCTAGATCTAATCTCACTCGATCAGGGCAACCACCTTGTTGAATCACGGCATCCATGAAGTAGCCAGCAATTACTCTCGGGTCATTATTTGTCTTGTAAGCGTCTAGCCATATTACACTCCTTGAAAAGCCGTCAATGCATCCACTGATTGCAATCCCAAATGGCTTCAGCTTATCGTAGCCGTCGATATGCCACACATAGTTGGGGCCTCTGCTATGATACACTCGCCTCCGCAGTCGTCTACGTGACCTCAAATCCACACCTTCTCCATCGAATAAACGGAGCAGAAGACGAACGGTTTCTCTGTCAGTAACAATGCCATTCATCCAACACTTCTGGTGCATCCAACGATACCCATGACACTGTCCTGAGGTTGCCAGTTGTGCTTGTATAAAAACTGCCACCTCTCCCACCTCTGTTTTGTTCTTTCTGCGCCAAAGTCGGTTGTTGTGTAAAATCCTTTCAAGTGTACGAAGGCTGATAGTAATGCCATGTGATTCAGCTAATAACGCAAGAATCTCCTCATTTGTGAAGCCACGGTTAAAATACTCAGCAATGTGTGAATTCATGATCCGTATCTGTAATACTGTTAGCATATCTGTAGCATTTGTAGCTGAGGGATTCAGCTTCCGGGTAACACGGAAATGACGTCATTCACGTAGATTACTGATTGGCAGAGCTAACTCGGAATTTTGAGTTATTATCTCAAAATTTCGAGTTATTTTTCTCATAATTTCGAGTTACTAAATCGAAATTTCGAGTTACTAACTCGAAATTTTGAGAAACTAAGTCGAAATTTCGAGAAAATAAGTCGAAATTTCGAGAAAGATAACTCGAAATTTCGAGTTAAGTATCGTTTTATTTTTTTTTTAGTGGCGGGAACGGGCTTCCATAGTTCTCCTCTGTCTTTTGGTGGAAAAACTTTTTTTTACTGGCACACATCATTTGTGGGGCATCTTATTGCAACACCTGATTGTTCTCTCATTTTAGTTTTAGTAGTATTTTTAAATGGTTGTACAAGATGAAAAAAACGGCAGGTGTATTGGCTGCATTTTTAGATAAATAGTTGTATATGTTTATAAAATGTACAATTTATATTTGCATTTCAAGTTATAAAAATTTACTCATGTCTGTGGTTTTTTTTACAGTAAAAAAAATACTACTAGGCTTGTAAGTTCTTTGTGTGATTTCAGATCAGTAATGCTAATGCAGTATGTCAGTGAAAAAAACAACTAAATTCAGTTGAGCTGAAAAGAACGATACCAAACAAGGCAAGGGGAAAAAATAAAATGAAACAATTTGAGGGTGAAATACAAACGTAAACTCAAAAGGAGTCAAAAATGTCCGGTTGTATTTCAGACCTCAGTGGGTTAATCCAACAAATCATGAAAAATTAGATTTATATTTTTGTTCATGACAGTGCAGATTTCTGACATTTTGTGTAATTTAAGCTGTAACAATGTGATTGTTTTCTAACAAAAAACAGTGTGAAACTTAAGTTAGACTTTGTGTTCTATTGTGTTGTGTTTGTAAATGAACCGCCCCATGTTGTGTAGTTTTCTGGATTTTATACTTATTGGGCTACATATTTATTTATTATACAGGCTATACAGTACATAAAATCAAAACTGTAATTATGTGGGCTACAGACAATAATTAGGGTTTATGGACTATATATATATATATGAAAAACGTGTATACTTACTGCATTTGAATCATTTTAACCATATGTAATCACCTGCATATGTGTTTGAAAAAAAGGCTTTGATTTTGCCACCCCATTTGATTTCTTTGCCACCCTCATGCCACCCTAAGAAAATTTCTCTAGATCCGCCCCTGCGCACTTTATACACTTTTTTTCACACACACATGAATATTACTCACAGTTCTCACAAGTTGATTCTCAAAGTGCAAACCTTTGTAGATTTTAAAACATAAAAGTATTATTATGCCGCATTTTGTCTTCGTCTGCCTGCCACTTTTGTGCGCCTTTTTCCCTCCCGGTGCAGGTGTCTATTTCCGAATGAGGGTCATAGTTATGGGTGTTTTTGTGCTGTTTTTTTTATTGGACGTGATGGTTATCAAAACCAAACATGACAAATTTGGTAAGCGCAGGAGACACGACATGGAGGAGATTTGTCAATCAGGCTGTAGAATGCAATGCGCATTGTTGAAAGCTGTACGGTGCAATAAAAAAGTCAGCGAAAAAGCGAGGCAGTGACGGATGAACAGCGGGACCACTGCGTGCTGTTTATTAATAAACAATAACATATATTTCTATATGACAACATGCATAAGAGCAGAAAGGTATTTGTACATCAGTGGGAAAATAGCGGGGCAGTAGGCGGGCTTGCTAGCTTTTGTGCGGCTTCCCCGGGTCAGTCAAAAATTTCAAAAGAGAAATGAATGAACTTACCAGGTTGCCAGCTTCACATATCTTCCTCCAAGCTAGGTCCTTTTTATTCCTGTCTCGGTACAGAAAGCACCTGGTGTCCTACAGCTCCGGGTGGTTTGCTACGGCGCTGATTAGCCTTTCCTCCATATTGAATGAAGTATGAAGGGCTTTGGCTGGACCTGCCCCTTTGACCTAGGTCAGAGCCACGTCACCAGGCTCCTGATTGGTTGTCGTGGCGCGAATTGATGCTGGAGTTCAGATTTTTCCAACTCGAGTGGTAGACGCGATACGCGCGAATGCACAAAATGCAACACAAAAACTGACGCGCGTATTTTTATTCGCGCGTCAAACACGCCAGACGCGCTACTTTGACGCGCGTTTGACAAGTTTTCACGACGCAAATCTGCTTCTGAATTTTCGCAGAACCCGCAATCGCGCATCATCGTGCTTCTCCATTGACTTTACATGTAAACCTGACGCTCTGGTCGCGTCTATCGCGTTCGGTGTGAACACACCGTTAGACAATCTGGATGGCCTAGCAGTTTCATATACTTTGTTTTAAAAGAGACTTTGCAGTAATCATAGCAAACAGGAACATGTAGCATAAGGTCAAGCTTTGTACCACCATTGTTTACGTTTCAATGTTCTTTATTAAGGCATGTTTTCAGTTTTAAAAGATGCAGTGCAGAACTCTCGGGAAAACCTCTGGTTTCCCAAAATTAACCTGAAGGGGTCTGAAAAATGCTCTTATTAGGTCATAAGTAGCAAAAATAAATAAATAAATAGGTGGATATTTCTGGTGGTGGAACATTTTGGTAATCTGACTCTAGTGAAAGAAGATAACATTGTTAATAATGCAGATTTTTGGTAATATGGAACACTACATTAATATTAGTAGTAAGCCCATTTTTAGTAAAATCAAAGAAAACTTAGCTTTGACAGGTGAAAGAAATGTAGCAAAAGTAATCATAATTCTATTCAGGTACTAGAGGATTTAAATGGTGCAAAGTCAATGCTCAGTTTTCAGGATCTGGTCACTCGCACTCAAAGTAATCATTATTTCACTGTTTTAAACTACTTTCAGCTTTCAAATCTCATAATAGCCAGTGGGGAGACAAGTTAAAAGTACACCCAATTGTAGAGTTGGCGCAATACTCACATAAGAGAATAGTTTCATTTATCTACTTGAACCTACTAAAGCAGTTAAAATCCCAAGATTTTTCCATTAAAGAATGATGAAAAGATCTGGAAGACCAACAAGGGAAGATAGCCTGGGCCACAACTTTGGCCAATGTTTTTGGTTGATCAGAGAATCCCAACCACCAATTTATCCACTTTAAGATATGTCGTCAAACATGCCTAACCACACAGAAAAGACTGCTGATGAAAATAACCTCTCACCCATGCTGCACATTCTGATCGACTGACGTGTTCTTATTCTGGGGCAAGATAATAAAGATACTGTCATTACTGACAAATACCAGTCTTCCTGTTGACCCACTACTACATCTTCTACTTAACAAATCCACGTTTTCAATGCCAACGAAAGTGCGCAAATTATGGTTGGCAGGCATAACTGCGGCCAAAACACTAGTGGTTCCGTGGTGGCTCCCACCTCGGTGAAACACACACTTTGTTACATATCTTGTGTACCTAGAACTATCATCAGTCAGAGTTAATCATGCAAACCCCTCAACAGTCCAAAACTACCTAAAGGGAATTAGACTAAAAGATTACTCAGGAATGTTTAATAGGCGAGTTTATACGTGTATTTTCTTTCTTTTTGTTTGAAATTACTGGTCTATTGTACCTCTTTCCTTATCTGTTACACCAACCTGTGTTGTCATTGGTATGTTCTGGTCATGCTGCAAAGGTGATATGTGTTGGTAGGGGTGGGGTGAGGTGGGGGTGGAAAGGGACTTGTAGGGTTTGGGATTGGGGTAATGTTCCCAGGGAAACTCACTATGATGTATGTTTGTGATGTGCTGTATAAGACAGTTTCCCTTTGTTCTAAAAACAAATAAACATTGCATTACAAAAAAGTGATCAATATAAGTCCTTTATGAGTCGGGACTTGGATTGGTTGAAAAATAAAATATACTGCATCTCTAGTGTCTTTTTTTTCACATTTTAGATACTCCAGCAACTTTTTACTGACAGGTTTTTCTGTTGAATGTTGGTGGAAGAGTTAGGAGCCTTACTGTCCCCCATTAATAAATATATTTTCATGGCACTAAAGAGTATTTAAAGGTTTAAGATCCTAGTCAGCAATCTACACTATTCATTGCTGAGAATAGAAGACATTTTAAAAAAAGAACATTGAAAGTTCTTTATAAAACTGTGGAAAAAAAGTTTGACTTCTGTATCCTTTTATATGAATACCACAGGTCTACCGGCCTAGTTTCCAGAGGTGGGACCAAGTCATTGTTTTGCAAGTCTCAAGTAAGTCCCAAGTCTTTATCCTCAAGTCACAAGTCAAGTCTCAAGTAAAGTCAAGCAAGTCAGAGTCAAGTCGCAAGTCAAGACAGACAACTTTCAAGTCAAGTCCCAAGTCCGAAACTTTGAATTTCAAGTCCTTTCAAGTCTTTTTTTTAACCCTCTGGGGTCCCGGGTATAATTGGCCGTTCTTGACTACTTTTGATTTTACTTCTATATTTCACTTTTAAAATATGTTTTTCTTGCCTTGTTTGGTATCATTATTTACAGCACAACCTCAAATATCTGAAATTTGAGTTATTTTTTTCATTTTGGTATACTATATTAGCACAGTTGATCTAAATTCAGACAAAAAATTCAGAATCCGAGTAGAAAAAAGTTATATTTTTTTACATGTTTAACGAATCATTTTCATGACTTGAAATGCAAATAGAAATTGTACATTTCTAAAAATTATGCACAAGTTTTGCAAACAACAAAGTTATATGGTACTGTTTACCTAAAAATGCAGCCAAGGCCTCAGGCGTTTTTTATATAACCATTTAAATCTATTTACAGAACAATCAGGTGTTCTGCATCAAATAAGAAGGCACACAAATTATTTGTGCCAGTCCAAAAAATGTAGTTTGTGTTCAGTATAAGACAGAGGAGAACACCACAGGCCTAAACCCTGCAGGTCTGACAACTGGAGGTGCAACAGTCCAGTTTTCTATGTGGAGACAGCGTTTACACTGGAATCTGCCTTTGACAGCTTTTTTAGATCAAATATGAAATTCAGCAGTCTAACCGACACACAATACAAAACAATAACTACACAACAAACTAACTACAGCCTCCAAACACGCTAAACGTCACTAATGTCTCACATATGAAAACTCTCTCTCTCTCTTTCTTTCGCTCGCCCGCTTTCCGTCGCGGGTGTCACTCCTAAAAACTTCCCCTTCTCCCTAAACAACCAAATGTCACATGTTGCCTTATCATTTTTTTGATTGGCTGACATGGTAAACTCTAACACCAATAGGGAAAGGGTGTTTTTTCTTTTTCTTTTTTCACTCGCAAGTGGAGAGCGTATGCTAGGCTGTCTGTAGAAAACGCCGTTTTTGTCTAGCATCCCTTTTGAGAATAACCTTTGCAAATAAACAACAGCTAATAATATAAGATCAAAGTATTTTATTTTATGTATTGACATAAATGACAGAAGAAAAAGGCCATGTATAGCAGGACTACTCAATTACACACTAAGGTGGGCCAGATTTTCTAACCAAAAAATTTTTTTTCCCTGGCTCAGACATGCAAAAGTTAAACACGACCATATACTAATTGCAAATTAAACACAGTGATTTTGAATTGTGATGTGATGGTAAAATAAATATTTGTCAGTCTAAACTGGGTTAAATCTACGGGGTTAATGATGGGGAGGAGACGGAGAGAGACTGAGTACAGCTACAGAACCCACTTTCTGAAACGGACCATGCTCACCATTCACCGACAATTCTGAGCTAACAAGTTGCATGTTATTCTTGGATGCGCTTGCAGGACCGGATTTAAAATAGCATGACAAACATATCATACCTGTTAAAGCCAAACAGTATCATCAACGTAGCCCGAAGAACATTTGCTAATAAGATGAAGTTAGCTAAGTCAGCTGTCTCATCGTAGCAACAAAAAAAAAAAGCACCACCTACCGTTCTTTATGCAACTTCAAATGTCGGACAAAGTTGGAAGTTGTTCCATCTCCGTCTGTGATTCTCTTCTTGCATGTTTTGCATATTGCATTTCGTTTTTTGTTGACTACTTCGTAGTTTATGTACCTGAAAGAAATTACTCTTGGAAGCATTTTTGGCTCGAGCGTTTTTGTTCTTGTTTTTTTAAAATCTGGTTAATTTGATTGGCTGTGCTACAGCCCACGCTCACATACATACGGAGTGTGGTAAGAATGAATGAATGAATAAAGTGAATTAATGGTCCGCACTTTTTATATAATATGTATGTTAAATTTTAGATTTGGGTAAAATATCAAGTCTTTTCAAGTAAACAGGTTCAAGTCCAATTCAAGTCCCAAGTCACTGGTGTAAAAGTCCAAGTCAAGTCACAAGTCTTACAACCTTTTTTCAAGTCAAGTCTAAAGTCATAAAATTAATGACTCGAGTCCAAGTCATGTGACTCGAGTCCACACCTCTGCTAGTTTCAGTGGTAGTGTGGCACTATGTTAAAGATAGAGACATGAAAATAGTAGCCCCCCATTTTTATTTTATACTCAAAGACACTTTCTTTTAGTAAGGCCACTGTAATGTCAGTTTTACTGTTATATAAGTTCGCCAGCACAGGGCGCTCAGTCTCGTACGCATCGGTAGCTGACGCTACACTAGAAGAAGTAGGCTGTATCCCAATTCAGGGTCTGCAGCCTTAAAGGCCGCATTTTAAGGCCGATTACGTCACAGCGACGGGACGAAGGCTGTCCCAATTCATAGGCTGCTCGAAATGCGGCCCTCAAATGCGTCTTTCATTTCCCTGAATTTTAAGGATGGGTCCGTGTATCCAGTGGCGGTCCTAGCTTGTTTGACGCCCTGGGCGAACACTCCCTCTGGCGCCGGCGCCCCCCCCCCCCCCCACACACACACACACACACACACAACACACACACACGCACACACACACACATATGAAGAGAGAGAGAGTATGCATCTTTTGCTCGTTTCTCCTTGTAGGAGCCATAATTAAATGTATTGAATTTTAATGATCACTGGGTTTTCATTTGTTTGGTTGCTATGGTGATGTGTAACGGGAGTCACGTGGGTGCTAGCAGTGACATTAAGAGGGCGTTGTCAATCTGCCTTTAACTGGTTTGATTTTGACAGAGAGGGCTGGGTAGCCGTAGTTTTTGTTGACCGCTGCACAACGAGTTTCCCCTTCTTGCATTAGAGCCTGTGATGTTTTAAGAGTTTGAATCGCAAGCCGATCACATTGCTCTGTAAACTTTTCAAGCACTTTGATAAACAAGCAAGCAATTCCACCTCTCGCATTATTGCGTAAAGTTGACAGCGCGTCAGGAAAACAGGCAGGCTCAGTACCCCGGCCTCTAGCGACTGTGGAAGTCACTACACTCCTCTTCTTTCTCTTTTTTTTAAAACTTTAAAAACGGGTTGTGTGTGAGACTTTAAATCAACAAAATATAAAATATACATTTTAAATTATTATTGATCCCTTTACCCCGAGTCCTAAAGTGTATATTAATGTTTTTACTCGTAACTATTTATTGTTCGTTTACTAGCACTGTTTTAACTGGAGCCTCGTCGTCTCGTCTCTCTATATACCGGACTTTATGTAGCGGAGATGACAATAAAGTATGTGAGTGAAGTTGGCCCCCCCACCTTCTTCAAATCCAACAAAAGTGGTATCAAACGTTTGTGCTACGTTTGTGCTGGTTTGTGCTGCAAAAATTTTTGTTTGTGCTACTATCATTTTAAAGATATTAATAAAAATTTCTAGAGGTCATCAGAGGTCAACCAGCCCCCCCACATTAATTAAATCAAACAAAATGGGTGTCAATCAACTGTGCTACGTTTGTGCTGGTTTGTGCTGCTAAAATTTTCGTTTGTGCTGCTTCTGTTTTAAAGATATTAATGAAAATGTAAAGGTCAAAAGGTCAACCAGCCCCCCCACATTACCCAAATCCAACAAAAGTGGTATCAAACGTTTGTGCTACGTTTGTGCTGGTTTGTGCTGCTAAAATTTTCGTTTGTGCTGCTATCATTTTAAAGATATTAATAAAAATTTCTACAGGTCATCAAAGGTCAATCAGCCCCCCCATATTAATGGAATCAAACAAAATTGGTGTCAATCAGTTGTGCTATGTTTGTGCTGGTTTGTGCTGCTAAAATTGTCATTTGAGCTGCTTCTGTTTTAAAGATATTAATGAAAAGGTTAAGGTCAAAAGGTCAACCAGCCCCCCCACATTACCCAAATCAAACAAAATTGATGTTAAACGTTTGTGCTACGTTTGTGCTGGTTTGTGCTGCAAAAATTTTTGTTTGTGCTGCTATCATTTTAAAAATTTTAATAAAATAACGTCTTGATGCGTGCTTAATCATCCAGGTAAGTAAATCCCAAAAGGTTGATTCTGTTCATCTGGACATTTTCAGTTGGAGAAACGTTTCGTCACTCATCCAAGTGACTTCTTCAGTCTCAGCTGACTGCAGGTTTCCCAGATCTTATAAACACATGTGAGTGAAGTTGGCCCCCCTACCTTCTTCAAATTGAACAAAATTGATGTCAAACATTTGTCCTGCAAATTATTTTGTTTGTGCAGGTTATGTTTCCCTAATTTTATAAACAGTACATGTACAGTGAGAGAGAGATGTTACATCTGTCTTCACTTGCATCCCAGTCACAGAAGCGTTGGAGGTAGTTCATAAGAGATTACAGGATCACCCCAACCTCAGCAACAGGACCACTCTCAGCACTGATCAGTTGTGTTTGCTTTTGGAACTGTGTCTTAATTCCACCTATTTTGCATAAGGGTCAGTACTACAGGCAGAAACCTAGGTGTGCCATGGGTTCCCACAGGCCCCTGGTCAAAGTCACCAAACCAGTTCGTAAGCAGGTACAGGTGTGGCCAGAAGGGTCCTCAGAGGCACTGCAAGACTGCTTTTCCACCACAGGCTGCCACACACAACAACACCACAGACTTTCAGGAGTATACAGAAACTGTCATTGCCTACATCCCAAAATGCATCGATGATGTCACAGAGACCAGGTGTCACGGGTTGCTTAGAGGATCCACTCGCAGGACTCCTGAGTAGCGTTTAAACAGAGACGGTTTATTTACAGATCTTCACCAAGTGTATGTACAGACAGTGTGGGGTTAGTGCTATATACAAGACGTGAGGGGCAGGGGTCCAGGGCTCCAGGGAAAACGGGGAAATCACACACGCGCTCAGTTCAACCTCTCTCTTCTCCACTAGCGACCAGTCACTCCTTCCACACTCCACACGGGGAAACACGGGGACGGGTCTGGGGAATCTAGGAACAAAGAAACACTCGTTAAGTCTCTGAGACGGAGGCACAGGAAACTTGAGCTAGACGTGTACTGACTAGAGCCTTCACAACAATCCAGCGTTGAACAGCTGATCTCCTCCTTCTAATATACCAGCTGGTCTGATGAGGCCCAGGTGTTCCCAATCCAGGAAGGCGTGGACCGAGGGTGTGAAGCCGCCATGAGTTCCGGCAAAACAGGGGAGAGAAGGAGAGAGGGGGAGAGAGAGGGAAAAAGAGAAGAGAAGGAGGGCTAGGAGTGGAGAGATTCTGATCAGCACCTTGCCGATCCTGCAGGTCGTGACACCAGGACTATCACTGTCCGGGCCAATCAGAAACCATGGCTCACAGGTCAGGTTTAAATGCTCCTAAGGTTGAAAAATGCAAGCCTTCAGAGCCGGGAATTAGGTGAGCCAAAGAACAGCAAGGGCAAACCTGTCACGTGGCATCAGCTACAGCAAAGCTTCAGCGACAGCTGAGATACTTGGAGGCAGTGGCAAGGAATACAAACCATCACAGACTACAAGCCCACTCTGCAGACCGTGGTGAACAAATCCCCAGACAGTGTGTGGAGATCCCTTGCCAAAATCAGTACACGCAAAGCTCCAGGTCCTGATAACATCCTTGGACGAGCACTGACGGACTATGCTGTGGAACTCACAAATGTTTTCACAGACATCTTTAACACATCACTAGGGTCAGGCCGCCGTTCCCACATGCCTCAAAGCCTCCACCATCATTACTGTGCCCAAGAAGTCATCTACCTCCTGCTTTAAGGACTACCGTCCTGTCAAACTCACCTCCATCATTATGAAGTGCTTTGAACGGTTAGTCATGCATCAAATCAAATTATCGCTTTCCCCCAACCTGGATCCATTTGAGTTCGCATGCCGGTCAAAACGCTCAACCGATGATGGAATTTCAACTGCCCCTTACTCAGCCCTCACACATCTGAACACTAGAGACTCATATGTCAGAGTGCTGTTCATAGACTTCAGTTCAGCCTTCAGCATCATCATTCCCCAGCAACTCATTCACAAACTGGATCTGCTGGGGATCAGCACCTTGCTGTATAACTGGCTGCTAGATTTCTTGACAGGAAGACAGCAGATAGTACGCTCGACAGCAACACCTCCAACCCAAGAACACTGAATACGGGGGCTCCCCAAGGATGTGTGTTGAGCCCCCTTCTCTTCACTCTGCTGACCTACGACGAGATCTACTACAGGGGTGAAGTTAACCCTCTGGCAGAGTGGTACAGCAACAACAACCTGTCCCTGAATGTGGAGAAGACCAACAGCGACTCTACTTCCTCTGCAAACTGAGAAGCACAAGAGATTCAACCCCCATTATGAGCACCTTCTACAGAGGCACAGTTGAGAGTATCCTCACCAGCTGCATCACTGTGTGGTATGACTCCTGCACTGGGTTCTGCAGGAAAAAATGACAACGGGTAGTGAGAGCAGCTGCACCTGCCTCATCTGGAAGGTCCTCTCCATTACAGGTGACTCCACTCATCCCTTCAGCAGCGTCTTCAGTTTGCTGCCATCACGAAGGATACTGAAGAGCCTCCGGGCCAGAACACACAGACTGAGAGACAGCTTCATCCATCGGGCTGTCAGGATGCTGACCATCTCTGAATCGAGAAGGGGGGCCCAAGGGTACATCTTTCGCCATCCTACAATGCTGTGATTGTAGCCATTCCCCACTTTCTGTGAATGGTACTCATGGCCATTGATCAGTAGGCTTTGATTAGTTGTCTTTGATCAATGGTCATAAGAATTTGCATACTAACAATCATGGAACTAACCCCCCAGCACATTGTTCATTCAGTGGTGCTAGTTTCCTTCACTATGCAAATGTACTGTTTATAAGAGCTGGGAAACCTGCAGTCAGCTGAGACTGAAGAAGTCACTTGGATGAGTGACGAAACGTTTCTCCAACTGAAAATGTCCAGATGAACAGACTCAACCTTTTGGGATTTACTTACCTGGATGATTAAGCACGCATCAAGACGTTATTTTATTAAAATTTTTTAAAATGATAGCAGCACAAACAAAAATTTTTGCAGCACAAACCAGCACAAACGTTTGACATCAATTTTGTTTGATTCCATTAATGTGGGGGGGCTGGTTGACCTCTGTTGACCTCTAGAAATTTTTGTTAATATCTTTAAAATGATAGCAGCACAAACAAAAATTTTTGCAGCACAAACCAGCACAAACGTAGCACAAACGTTTAACATCAATTTTGTTTGATTTGGGTAATGTGGGGGGGCTGGTTGACCTTTTGACCTTTACCTTTTCATTAATATCTTTAAAACAGAAGCAGCACAAACGAAAATTTTAGCAGCACAAACCAGCACAAACGTAGCACAGTTGATTGACACCCATTTTGTTTGATTTAATTAATGTGGGGGGGCTGGTTGACCTCTGATGACCTCTAGAAATTTTTATTAATATCTTTAAAATGATAGTAGCACAAACGAAAATTTTTGCAGCACAAACGTAGCACAAACGTTTGATACCACTTTTGTTGGATTTGAAGAAGGTGGGGGGGCCAACTTCACTCACATGGTGTTATTAGTCCGCCCAAGATCCTGAGGCAACAAAAAACACAAACACTGGGTGGGCAAGAGAGACAGCAGGATAACCGAAGCCCCTGACAGAGACAGAGCATCCAAATATTCATAAAAAGGATCAGCAGACCTGAGAAATTGTGGAGAGGCACAATTGCCAAAATGAATTAAATGAGTACATCATTAAACAATTTATTAAAAATCTGCCTTTGGGTGGATAGAATTTGAAATAAGTGTTATAAATGAAATTAATCAGTATTAACTAATTAATTATTTTAGATTTTAATGATTAATGGCAAATTCAATTAATTATTTTATGACATATTTATTTAAACTATTTTGAGGAGAATCCTTATTATTTTGACATACAAAATAATTCTGTGTAAAACAGCAGTTTAGGAAATCATGGTGGTGAAATCATATGCGCGATTTGTAGTCATTTCCTGGACATTGTTCTTTCAACATGGCAGACATCCAGTGACTTTGTTAAGGAGAGTAGAGAATGTTGTTCAGGTTCTCAGCACACTGCTCTTCTGTTTTCCAAAGTCCTTATAAATTCTCCTACCCACCTGATAATATGTTCAGCAAGGAAAACTGGTTTGGAAGTTCATAGCATGTACTTTCGGAACGTACACTTTGATTGAATTTATTACTTTTACTCAATTTCCAGCAGGCATAGTTTCATGCAGAAATAAGCTCACTGGTGGGCTGAGCTGTCAGTGGGTTTAGTCAAACTAGTCTTTTGTAAAATATAATAATTCTCTTGTTCACTGACTTGTCAGGAACTGGGTAGTAGAACAACCAGATAAAGTGGGGTGAAGAGGACTGCGTTCATGTACAAACTGATGCATCATGGAATGACCTTTCATGTTCAGCTTCTCTAAAGTGGATCTGTGAAAAACATACAACAGAATAATGCAATATCATTTCCTGAATTCATTGAACAATGCCTGAAATGTATGTACAAATTTAGCTGTGACTTTTTTTTTCTTTTTTTGCTGTTGCTACAAATGTGCAACCCTTTTTAATCTAAAGTTAAAGATGTGTATTCTGAATTTATTAAAAAAAAATCAATCCCTTGTTAAGGAATAAATAAAGATAAAATCTCAAGTCTTGTGTTCTGGAGAACAATGGCTGCAGTCACATTTAGTCTGAGCTCAATGTGGTTCGGTGGATATCAAAACGCCACTGGACTAAATAACATGCAGTCAGAGTGTATATAATTGAAACAATTTTAATAAAATTTATCATTTGCTTTGACAGTGTTGTTTTTATGTGTAATGTTGGTTTATTTCATAAGATGATCCTAAATTTAGCACCACAGCCCCTTTAACACTTCTTTTCCAGTTAGCCAGCTGTGATGAGAAATTATTTCCCCATGAAAAAATAAGGAAATACTTTATGAATTAATGTTTTATTTTAAAACTGTAAAAGATTTGAAAGTCTGTAGTCATTGAGCTGTGCAACAATTGATGAAGGCAGCACAAAGCACAAGACTGAATAGCAGGTACATTTTTATGCATTATTATGCTGTTGCATAAAAATGCATGGAAGGCAAGCTTTTTGCTTTTGCATCCACCTGTATTATTGATATGTGTATTGCCTCTAGGCTGTTTCATTGTTGGTTAGCACCCTCAGCAGTCATATGAAAGGAGCTTTAGAAATTATATGCTGTAAAATGTACATTGGTTTTACATGTTCTCCAATTTGAAAGTGGTCTCTTAAATTAAAATGCCTTAATAAATACAATTTTTTAAAATTGTCTATGAAAGTATGATTAGCTATGTAACCAAACAAAATAACTGCTATACACACACATACAAAGGTCGAGGACTGAATAACCGAGATGCCAGGTTTAGATAGTGTGTGTTAGCAGTCTGAATGGTCTGGTCATGTTGCCAGCCTGTTAATGGTGGTGGAGACCCAAAGTGAGCTGAAGAGGACTGTGTTCTTATTAGAAGAGATGAAAACACTTTGTGGGACTTCTCTGAAGTGGTTCTGTGAAAGAATACTGTAATGCATAATATGTGCACACACATTTTACAAGGACAGGTATTCTATTTTCAATTTTTTCAGATGTATTCCTTTCTGAATAGGTATTTAGCTTTAGTTAAAGTGCAGCTTTCTGGTGAGAAAAAAATCAAAAAGAAACAAAATTCAGGAAAACATAAACTGAGGTCCCACTGCTCATACCTTTTCCTATATATCTGATGATTAATCATTATAAAGAGCGGCCCAAAAAGGCATTACTACAGGAGACTCTGGATAGGAAATTAACAAAAGAGCTACTGTTATACTGATGTATGACATGTATGAATTATAATTTCATTATAATTTCATGACTAGGCACTACTCTTTGTGGTTATGGACCCTGATCTTTTATTTAATAAGTAAGTGTTTCGTTCTTCTTCAGAACAAAAAGAAAGTTTGACTTGTGTTTCTTTTCACATGGTCATCAAAAATGCTGATTCAGTTGGACATTTCCTTTCTCTGAACCCTGAATGTTAACTGAGTTGGTGTTTAACTGTCATTATCAAAAGTTCCCTTAACCCAGTGGTTCCCAAAGTAGGGAGCGTGCCCTCTGGGGGGGAGGCAGAGCCATTGCGGGGGCCGGTATGAGTTAAAAAAAAAAAGAGTCCTTGGACACTGCTAGCTTTTTAACAGGGTAGCCACACAAACACAAAGAAGAGAATGAAGCATCACAGAATATGCTTCCAAACTGAAACAAAGACTAGAAAATATGATGAAGTATATTTGCCTTTGGCTTCACCTGCATAATGGTAGTGCCAATGTAGGTATCCTCGACAGAATTTGTTTCCCCTGCATTGGAAGCATGCGCTGGGCTGTCCAAATCACAGACAAACAGTATCCCACAGTTGGTTATGTTTTTTAAACCCATTTTGCACAGAGAGGCATTTTTTGAAAACATGAAAAAATGTATTGATAGCAATGTCGAATATTCTTACACAGTAAAACAAACAAAAACAAAAAAAAAACTACACGTAAAATAATTACAATAATTTTCTGTTATTTGCTTTTCAGTTTATTTCATTGCAACCTGTAATTTATCTGTAAAACAGAGAGAGGGAGAGTCATGAGTATATGTGCTTTTTTTCTATAGGCCTGTATAGCACACATCAGAAAAAATTGTAGCACAGGTGTAAAATTATACACACATTCACATACCTTCATGTGGTTATAGTCTGTTATCATGTGGCGTTTCTTCTTTCTGCCGTCACCAATCGTCACGTCTTGGTGCATGGAACTTAGAACACACACAGTCTTGTTTTGTTTTGTTGTCAAGGAGACACTGCCACTTCTAAGCACTGAAGTGGAGAATACCTCTTGCTGTGCAGTGTCTTTTGCAAGTTGAGGAAGTTCACGCCAGACTTTATTCACCGTGCCCAGTAACGTTGTTTTGCAGCAAATTTTTCTGTTTTCACCCGTTCTGCCCGCGTGTCCTTGTCATCAAATCGAAGGTGTTCCATGATTAAAATGAATCTATCTCGGGACATTGTCTCTTTGATTACTGGCACCAGAAATCTTTCTGACCAGCAATCCACAATGGCACCAGTGGGACACATTATTGCTTATAGGGTTAGGGGGTTTTTTGGGGTTTTTTTTTAATTTTTTGCTATTTTTACATGAACAGGCAGAGGAGAGAAGACTTGTGTTTTCATATATTGTGAATGTGTGTCTTTCATATTTGCAGGTCAGTCAATGTGTGGGATATTTTGTATAGATACGGCAGGCATTTTTGAGGGTTGTAACACAGATTTTTCTCCTGCCTTGGATCTGAGCTACTCTGAGTGAACAAATGCAAATGTGCCAGGCCTCAAAGATAATGGGTGGTTTGCACAACAAAACCAGGAGGAGAATCGAGCTCACAACCTGTGAAAATCTCAGCAGGGGTGAATAACACCTTGGGACTTGCACCAGAAAATAAAAAAGTCAGTAATTCTAGTAGGTCTTTACGCAAATTTGCGCTGGGTTAGTAAATTTAGCCCCCCTACACACACATAAAACATATTAAGGATTGTACATTAACATAAAACTGTTGTCAGAACCATACTGAATTTCACCAGAAAAACACATACATACACGATGAGAGAGAGAGTATGCATAATATGCAAACGGCTTACAAACAGCCATTATAATTCATCAGACAATGAGAACAGGACAAGTCAACAACTGACAATGACTAATTAATATTGTGCTGAACACAGTCCGAAAGATTCAGTAAGCTACATCAGTGTCTACTGTTTACTATCATAGCCAAGTGACTAACAAACGTAAACAGACGTTTTCACCATGCCATTCCCAAAATGCGCTGGCCTGATGTCAGGGCAGCATGAGTACGAGCACATTTTTATTCTTATTTTTTTTCCGATGCCCATGATGCTGCCCCCCACCACGATGCTGCCCTGGGCAACCGCCCATGTCGCCCGTATCAAAAACCGCTACTGATCTCACCTATCTGAATTTACAGTTATTTTTTCATTGACATACTCTATTAACACTGAAATGAAAGTCTTCAATTTGGTTCAGTCTATAACTTCCAACAGAGATTTCTACATTTAGAATCACACTGGTCAGTGGGTTAAGCCAAAAAGTCCAAATGTTTAGAGATTGTATACTAATGACCTGGTTGACTTGGTTTTCATCTTCATCATTACCTAAAGTTCGTTGAGCCTAGTGTACAGTGTGTTTATCAACCTTCTCAAAGTTAATCAAAGCTGTTGATGGAAAATTTGAAATTTGAAATCCACCACACCAACATCAAACATCTGGATTTTTTTCTCAATAATAATAAGAAGGTTATTGTTTTCACTCACCTGCTAGGTACTGGGCAGAACATCAACCTGATGATGGTGGTGGAAAAGAAGACTGTGCTCATTTCAGAAATGATGAGAAAAAGTCCTGGAATGATCTTCCATGTTCAACTTCTCTTAAGTGGATCTGGAAAAAAGCACAAAACAACTTTATGTTTTGTTTTGTTTTGTTTTTTTAATGATACAATGACACATGTTTTACAGTTTTAGCCATATTTGTAATTCACAAATTAAGTTTGAGCTTTGTCTGTTTTATTCCATAATGACCTTGTGTTTTGCTGTTAAAAATTTTTCTGTCATGTTAGTTTCACTTCCCTCTTCTGTTTTCTCCTGATTTGAAGATTATTCTTATCTGTGTTATTTCTTTCACTCGTGTCTCAGTTCCCTCCTGTTTGTCATTTCCCAATCAGCCACCATTGTATAAATAATTTTGCCACGCTGCCCTCAGCAGAAAACATAACGAAGGAGAGTTCATAAGGACGCTGGAGCCTATCTATTAGAGTTAATTATTTTAAGATTGTCATTTGTACAAAGTCATGTGACCATTGCTTTTATGTGTCCTAATATGGTTGTCATTGTGCAGTAAGAGTTAGACGAGTAGGAGCTTTATTTTTCAGCTTTGTACAAACATGCTATAATTCTCCATTACACATTTCGATTTCACACTTCTATGGCAAGTTCCTGTTTTTATAGTTCAGCAAGATGCTCACTCACTTTTTCAGCGTACCTCATCCTGTACAGGGCAACTGAAAAGCTTGATAAGGAACCATGCCTTATATGGTGTTAGGAAATGATACACACACACACACACACACACACACACACACACACACACACACACACACACAGGCAGCACACAAAGTGAAAATTTGTTGGTAAAAATTGACTAAAAGAGTTGAAATGGAATAGAAATAGACCCGATCGAATTGAATAAATATAAGTACAAGAGAAATAAAGTAAAATAAACAAAAGCCTAAATTAAACTAAAGCTTAACTGTAATGTATTCAAACTGATAATAGCTGATAATAGTGCTTTACACATTCAGTTATCCACCCATTCACACACTGGTGATGGCAAGCTACATTGTAGCCACAGCCACCCTGGGGCGCACTGACAGAGGCGAGGGTGCCGGACAGTGGCGCCACTGGGCCTTCTGACCACCACCAGTAGGCAACTGGTGAAGTGTCTTGCCCAAGGACACAACAACCGAGACTGTCGGAGCTCAAGAAAAGGTTTAGTTTTAGTTTCAGTGGTAGCACAGCTGCGCAAACAACATATTACATAGGCGACTTCCTCTGAACTTGAAATAAACAAATAAACTGAAAGTTTGTGAGACTCACACTGTTAGAGTCAAATTGTTATGTGTTGCCATTATTGTACTTGAATTTGTAAGTCTTGGTTCAAACTATATGATCAAGGACATTCCTTTGTTTCTATTGCCCTCCTATTATAGGCACATCCTATGTGAGGGTTCTGTTTTCTTGTTTAGTAAACTTCCTGCCTTTATGACCCTTTTGGTGAGCAGGAGGCCACACAAACGCACCCCCCAAAACAAACACACACACACTCACATGCACATGAATATACATACAGACACGCACATACATACACACACACAACCAGTGCCTTATCTTTTATAACCGGGGGGGGGGGGCGGGTGTTTACAACGGGTGTTCGTGAAACTGTGTGTCACAGAAATAAAAGGCTGCAGGGGAAGCTGGTTCTTCGGAGTGGTCGGACACCGAGGGCAGAAGGGCTGCTCTGAGATCCTTCCCTTGCTAGCAAGTAAAATCGATCGATCACTGTTCGTCTTGCTTCGTTAACGGGAATAAGTCTCTAAACCAGCGGGGCCTGTGGAAGCGCAGACCCAACACACACCTTTCTCTTCCACAGAGCTGAGCTCTCAGAAATAAGCTACATCCTTTCATGCAATGGAGGAAATTAATGTCGACTCTGCAAACAAGACGTCTATTAAAAAACACACAGGTAAGAAAGAAATTACAAAAATTTAAAGTTTAAATTTTGTAAATCTTTTATTACTGTTATTACACTCTCCTCTCCCCTCCCCTCCTCCCCCTACTACAAACACAGTTTGTTTTTTGTTTTTTCTTTTCAGGTCCAAGGAGATGCAAGAGAAGCATTTATTTAGTTGTTATTCTCTCGTTGGGGCTGCTGGCTGGACTTCTCACTCTTGCTTTCTACTGTGAGTTGTGTTGTGTTGCTTTGTTGTTGTTTTTTTGTCTTGTTGTATACACACACACACACACACACACACACATATATGTATATATATATAAATCCTAGCTGTGAGAGCAGTCCCTTCTTCCGAATGATGGAACACTGAGGTTATTGAAGATTCCATAGGTCCCTCATCCTTTTCATGTAATCCCTTCCGAGAGGGTTACTTACGTAGTAGCATTCCAACAATGACCTATATACATACATATATATATATATGTATGTATATATATGTATATATATATATATATATATATATATATATATATATATATATATATATATATATATAGTATTATATTGACTTTCCTATTTTAACATGTTTCATTAACTACTCACAAAAAATATTTTGCTTAACTTTAAAATAAATCAGCAACAGTGTTCGTTTGTGTCTCATCAAGATTCACCTGAATACCTCTCAATGGGTAAAAAGCTTTCCTCAATAACTGAGGAGAGAGAGCTTCTAAATGCAAATGTCTCTGCAGGGAGTAACAAACTTTCTTCTATGACTGAGGAGAGAGACCTGCTGAAGGCCAACCTCACTGAAATGACCAACGAGCTGGAGAGGCTGCAGAGTTTGTTCAACCAGAGTGAGTCCTTGTCTGTTGTGTGTCTTTGTAAAAGGGTTTTACACTGAAATTCAATGATTCCCTTTTCCAGCAATAGATGGGAATATTTTCTCATTATATCTGAATTGACAGAAATTTAAGAAAGCAAACTTTAATCTTCATGGATATGTTTCACATGAATCATTGTCATCATTGTTGCCTCTCCTCTGCATAGCAGTGTCAGGATCACAAGGTATTTTATATAGAGATGATATAAAATATAGATTTCAGTTAATTAACAGAGACCAATAAAGCATTGCTGAATGTTCCATCTTGATCTTTAATATTCCTTATTTGATGTTTCTTCCAGAGACAACATGTCCTGCAGGATGGAGAAAGTTCAGTTGTAGCTGTTATCTCCTGTCTGAAAGATCTGACTCCTGGCATTCAGCTAGAAAAAACTGCACAGACCAAGGAGCAGATTTGGTGGTCATAGATAGCCCTAAAGAACAGGTACAAAGTGCATGCATGTGTTATATTGTGTTTGTTAATGAAACCCCACGTTGTTATGAACGTGACTTTCCCCAGTTCAAATTTTTTTTTAATAAGACTGTCAGCATTCGACTAGTTTAACAAGGAACTATCGAAATAAAACACCAAACATGAGACAGACTGAGACGTGGACATGACACTGGAAACGCTGAAGAACAGACATGAAAACATAACTTGACTAGACGTGACACAAGGAACAAAGGGGAGGCAGAGAGACAGAAACCAAGAGACTAGAAACTATAAATAACAATGAAGTCAACGACTATTAATCATTCAAAAACACAAAACACTGGGTCACAGACCCAGGATCATGACAATTCCCCCATTACACTGAAAGAGCATTGGGTATGAGGGTGATGAGAATCTGTAGCCAAAGGGACAGGAAATAAAAAGAGTCTAGTGAGTCATAACACAAATGTTTGTGTGCTTGTTTAACAGAACTTCATCGTTTCAATTACCCAGTATAAAACTTGGATTGGTTTAAGTGACATAGAACAAGAGGGAACGTGGAAATGGGTAGATGGAACGCTTCTGACTCTGAAGTAAGTCTTCGAGTTCACCCAACATATTCAATATATTTGTAATAAATAAATATTTTTATAAATAATATTTATTTACTAAGTAAATATTATGTTTTATAAATAAAGAAGTAATGTTTTTTTTAATTTATGTATTTCCTTGGTGAAGTTATTTCATCAAGAAAAGAACTTCATTGATAAACCAAGACACCAGGAACTGAAAATCTTAGAGACTGTTTTGGACTTACTTGGATATAACTTGATATTAACTAAAGGTTTTATGGTGAATAATAGAAAAAAAAAACAGACCCACTTAACAATTTATTATTAGAGAAAGAGGGTTGTCCATGTATCCATAACTCACAATGCTCACAATGGGTTAAACATGCTATCAGTAGTCATTTTTCCCATGTTGTTTTAAATCCAACTATAATATCTTAATATTGTTTTTTATTGACTCACCAGATACTGGGCATCTGGCCAGCCTGACAACAAGTTGTCTAAAGAGAACTGTGCTATGATCAGATATAATGGAACTTCCTGGAATGATGGTGACTGTGAAGCTATTCTCAAGTGGGTCTGTGAAAAACTACTGTAGCAGCTGAATTTGTTTGAAAATTAGATTTGTACATATGTTTCAAATTAGGCTATGATTGTTATTTTATTAGCATTTTTATATATCCTTTTCAGAATAAGTATTAAGCTTTAGTGAAAAAACAACCCTTAAAATATAACTATGCCTATAATAATAATAATAATAATAATAATAATAATAATAATAATAATAAGTAACTGATCCATTTTATTTGGATAGCACTTTTAAAAACATAGAGTTCAATTCAATTCAATTCAATTTTATTTATATAGCGCCAAATCACAACAACAGTCACCTCAAGGTGCTTTATATTGTACAATAGATCCTACAATAATACATACAGAGAAAAACCCAACAATCATATGTATGAGCAAGCACGTTGGTGACAGTGGGAAAGAAAAACTCTTTTAACGGGACGAAACCTCCGGCAGAACCAGGCTCAGGGAGGGGCGGGGCCATCTGCTGTGACCGGTTGGGGTGAGAGAAGGAAGACAGGATAAAGACATGCTGTGGAAGAGAGACAGAGATTAATAACAAGTATGATCTATTAACACATAGTGAGTGAGAAAGGTGACTGAAAAGGAAAAACTCAATGCATCATGGGAATCCCCCAGCAGCCTATGTCTATTGCAGCATAACTAAGGGAGGATTCAGGGTCACCTGATCCAGCCCTAACTATATGCTTTAGCAAAAAGGAAAGTTTTCAGCCTATTCTTAAAAGTAGAGATAGTGTCTGTCTCCCGAATCCAAACTGGAAGCTGGTTCAAGAAAAGAGGGGCCTGAAAACTGAAGGCTCTCCCTCCCATTCTACTTTTAAATAAGCCTGCAGTGCGAGAGCGAAGTGCTCTAATGGGGTGGTATGGTACTATAAGGTCATTAAGATAAGATGGGGCCTGATTATTTAAGACCTTGTATGTTAGGAGCAGGATTTTGAATTCAATTCAATACTAGAAAAAGTTGCATTTCCTGCAAAAATATTGTGTGAAGCATAGCTAAAATGTTCTCTCTCATTTGTGCATACATGAAACAGAACAATAGTGGCTAGTACTGGTTGAACTCTGCACTGGTTAAACATTTCCATTTCATATTGCTTAATGTGTGCTTGTTTTTAATGTGACTGCTGAAAGCATTTAAACTTCACTTTATTGTTATTGTTCTAGTTGGAAAACTGATTTTTTTTTTCTCTTCCTGTATGTAGTGTATGTATCTGTGTGTGTATCTGTGTGTGTATAGTGTTTTACTGTATTTATGTGTTTTTCCTTTAAAAAAAAAAATCTACTGTACAGATTACAGAAAAATCACTTTTACAAAAAAGCATTTATTGTGCATTCTACTAAAAATCTGATGCAGAAAATGTTAATGTCCTGCCATTAAAAAAATACAGTTTCATGATATATTTTTATTGAAATACAGTTTCCTCAGCATGTGTTTGACAGACATAAAATTGTGATTCATCTTCAGGAAAGGAAAGGAGTTTTACTTCTGTTTCTTTTCACACGTTTTCACATGACATCATTACGAACTTGTAGAACGAAACCCCCCAACTGTGATATGTACAAGAACAGGAATGTGAAAACCAGGCATAATATCTTCTGCAGCCACCAGGGGGCGCAAAGCTGTCACTTCCTACACATATATAAAAGCATGTTTTTGCTTTGGGGGTTTATGTAAATTGTTTTGAAACGTTGTGCACACCAAAAAGGCAGGATACAGCAGAAAGCAAAAGGTGATGTTTGCATTTTATTTTTATTGCTGAATAATGTTTCTGAACATGAAAGCATGGCACTGCAATGAAAATAAAAAATTAAATGCAAAGTGATTATTGGTCCTGTCAGAGAAGAGTGTATTTTAGAAATGATAAAGAGGGGACCATGATAGCAACAACAATGTATATGTTTAACAGCTGATAACTATTTCATACTGTAACGATGGTTAAATGTTATTTTACAGTGACATGTTGGTTATCTCTGCACACTGTTGTTATTTCTTTAAGATACATGTTTGATTGTGCTGCAGGAAAAAGGGAGTTAATGTGTGCAGGAAGGGGAGGGGGGTCCTTGTTGTTGTGTGTGACTGTGCGGGGCTGAAGTGAGGTGTTGTATGAGAGCACTCTCCCCGGAGTTAACGGCCCGTTTGCCTATGTCACCGAATAAACGGACAAACTGAGACCAAAACGTCTGGTTCTTGAGAACGTTACAATACATTTTCGATTTCGTTTCTTGGAATTGTGCAATCAAAACTGTCACGTCTGCTGTGGCAGACGAGTGGAGCATGAAAGGAACGGGCATTAAAGAAAACCTAAGAATAACCAGAACTAGGAAAAACTAACAGAAACAAACCAGAAACAGAGATGCAGGGAGACTCAGGGAAATACGCAGAATGACGGATGAAGATTATCCAGACGAACCAGCAACTAACAGAGGCAGACACAAGGCTTAAATACACAGAGGGATAATGAGGGAATGAGTCACAGAAGGAGGGAACAGCTGGAAGTAATCAGACATGACGGGACAGGGGAAACGTAAACTGAGCACACTGACATCAGACACGGACCTTCAAAGTAAAACAGGAAACACACACGCAAAGACACAGACTCAGAGACGCGGGCTTAGCACAGAGACCTGACTACAAGAGAGGGGATACACAGAACCAAAACGTAAGAATAAACAAAGATACATCAAGAAATCAAAGATGAACAATACAGAACAGAAAACACTGGGTCACAGACCGTGACATTGTGTTACGTAGACATCTTAACGGTAGTTTTACTAATCATGTGTCACGGGCTGCCGGGGCAGACCGTGTGGAGAGTGTGTGGAGGACTCAGGTGCGGACACAGGCGAGGACACGAAACTGAGTTCGAACGAAAAGCGAGCCTTTATTGTGGCTGGTGACAAGGAGTGCAAACAAGGCAGAAGCGCAGTGACAAAACTAAACTATAACTAAACTGGGAAAGTGATACTAGGATAAACTATGAAGACACAGGAAACCATAACTATGAATACAAAGACTGGCTGTGACAACATGGAGGGTGGGAACACAGACGACGCGACACAGACTGCATGAAACACAGAGACTAAATACACATGAGGGATGATCAGGGGAAGTGGCCACACATGGGAGCACAACTGACACACATGAACCTAACGACAGGACAGGAGAGGTGAAACTAAATACACTGACATTGAATACAGACTTTCAAAGTAAAACAGGAAACATGGAGATTAGACATGACATGAACTAAACATAACCACGCAGACATGACGCATGAACCAGGAAGACTTAGTACAGGGGGGAGATGACATAAACAACTAAGGAACAAGACTAAGCAGCAATCTAGAAATAAACTAGGTGAACTAAGCTAAGGCACAAATGAATACAAAAGATACATAAAACTCAAACACTGGGTCGCTCGACCCAGGACCATGACAATCATGTATTGGTTGGAACATTAAAATGCAGTAAATTACCTGCTATGAACCTCCTGTATTTTTTTTCTCTCCTTCCATGCTCTCACATCTCTGATTAATTACTGCACTAATTTTAAGGCCAACTTTTACAGACAGGTGAGAGAGTGCAGACTATCATTAGCATCACAGTTAATTCTTTTCTCACACATTAGGTTATTGTTCAAAATTAAGTTCCAGCAGTCTCAGAAATAACCCCCACATCTGGTTTGGGATCTATGAGGAAGCTTGTGTGCAAGATAATTATGTTCCCTATTTATTTTTCTTTTGAATTGTGTGTATTTATTAGATTAGATTTAAATGAATGAATAAAGAACCTTTAATAGCATACATTTTTAATTTCTCTTTGCTATTTGGGCTGATTGGACCTGATGAATGTAAAAACAAAGAATTAACTGATTTTTTTTTTTTTACCTGAGTTTTGTTTCTGAAAAAAATGAGATCCACATATGAGAACATTCGCTTTAAATTTCGATAGGACAGTGGCAGTATAATGTCTTTGTAAGTGGATATCAGGCCCTTGTAGAACAAAATTTAGTATTGTGGTCTAGACCAGGGCTTGGCAACCCTGGGCACGGCACGACCATAGCGGGACTGGCCATTGGGCATACCGGGCCATTTTTTGTAACGGTATGATGAAACAATGAAAGGTGGTGGATTGGCCAGATGCTGGCCAATGTGTAAAAATAACTCAGTTGTTTGGTGGTGGCTGTGGCGGAGCTTCCACAGAGGCCAGCAGGTGGATGAGGGAAAGGGGAGGCGGGAGGCAGGAGGAGGAGAGACCCGAGGCGGCCGCCGGTCCGAGTGTCAGGTGAGCTGAACTTCAGGTAAGAAGTTATGACCTGCAGTCTATCTGGGTCAGATATAAACCAAGTTTAGGTGGAGTTTATTTTCGTTGTGCTGACTTTTTACCGTCAGTTACAATAACTCGTACTGCGTATTAGCTAACATGACGGAGTTTCTATACAGCTGGGTGGGTGCTATGATGTTACTGATACTGAACTTTATTTATAAGGTTAGTTAGTAGAGTTGCCAACCATTCCGTAAAAAGCGGAATCGTCCCGTATTCAGAGAAAATATTACGCGTTTTGTATTGAGCTGAAAAGGAACACAGTTTTTCCCGTACTTCAGCTAGAATGGAAAAAGACACAAAGCTGGAGTTATTCTGTATCTTTACGCTATTAGCTGCCATCTACAAACAAATATAATTCTATAAAGTTGTTCTATATATTGTGCAACTGTTAATATAGAGCGTTATTAAATTTATTGCTAATGCAATCATATGGCACACTGACTTCTGAGGAAATTTTAGATGGCACTCATCATCAGAAAGGTTGCCGACCCCTGGTCTAGACAATCCAAAATGTGATGTCCACATATGTGGACGCCAGGAGGTTAAAATGTGACAACACCACCAAATTTAAAGGGAGTGTTTTATATATATATATATATATATATATATATATATATACATATATATATATATATATATATATATATGTATATATAAATATATATTGGAAAACGATCCACCACCAAAGATCCAAAAGAGCTAAAGGCTTATCTGCAGTTCACTGCAATAAAAACAAACAACATTAAAATTCACAAAAATCTAATGGGACACTTAGCACCAGGCTCATTGCTCACAGTCAAACAGCAACTACAAAATATACTCCAAGCATACAGTAATGAAACACACACACTTTTAAAACAAAGAAAGTAAAAGTACACAAGCCTTGTAATTTATACTCCACAGGTGAACTGTCACCTGTGCTGATGATGGTCGTTGTGACATTTGGTCACAAACACAGGAATGCTTTATAGCACTCTCTGTGGGAATTGGGGCAAGTCAAAACATTAAAAAAGAACAAAGCAAAACCATAGACAGGAGAAAACCATAGACAGGACAAGACCAAAAGCCCCAAATAGCAGCTGCTTTTGGGCCCTGCTTTTTCCTGCAGGATGTCTGATCTAAGTTGTCCAGTAGCTCAGAGAATAAGAGACCTGACAGGTGAAGATCAGATGCTGACCTGGCTGCAGAATCACAGAGGCTGGCTGTGTGAGCTTGTCACACTTTATACATGTAGAGAATGCACATTAAATGCAATTCTAATGAAAGTAACAGCATGTAGTGTTCACGCTGTCAGTGTTTCTGTTCAGTGACAGTCACCCAGCAGCAGCAGAGACACTGAGAACATGTTGGTGCTAAAAGTGATCTGCTTCTCTTCTTCTGCTGCAGCCAACTGCAATATATCAAGTCTTCATATTAGTCTGGGAGGAAGTTTAGTTTGATTACAGATGGACACTGACAGAATACACAGAAATATGGATTAAAGTGCCAGTCATTGGGTAAAGTTTGACCTTTTTAATGAAAAAAAATCAAAATAAAATCCAGTGTTTTTATTATTATTATTATTATTATTATTATTATTATTATTATTATTATTATTATTCATTAAAAAGTTTTAACACAAGTTACTAAAGTCATTTGTTTTACTTTGGTATTTCTTCCTGAATAGAAACAGTCAAAGTTTCACAAAGCTGCGCAATGATTTTTTTTTCATAGTTACATTTATAAGTGGTATGCTGGCTGGCTTTATGTTATAATTGTTTACACACTGAGGGGTTCCAATTCAGCTGTACTGATGTCTGCTGTCTGCAGTTGTCTCTGGGCATAATTAAACAGCC
The DNA here is from genome assembly GCF_001858045.2 of Oreochromis niloticus. NCBI lineage: Eukaryota > Metazoa > Chordata > Actinopteri > Cichliformes > Cichlidae > Oreochromis > Oreochromis niloticus. Next base: position 24,258,987 of record NC_031987.2, on the reverse strand, counting down.
CTGGACTGACAGAGAGTAAGAGGTGCTACTACTATCAAAGTAAATCCAAGCAATCCACTGCATTTTATTCCAGCATCGTGACTGAGCCAAGCAGCATACATATCAATACTAAACCCTAAATATATACAGACCAGTCTGTGGGATTCTCCAGTTATCCAGTGTGGACATCCAGTGGACCTGCCTGTTCAATAAAACAGCTGGCATTGAACTCTGCTCTTCTCTTGTGAATTTTGGGTTCTCTGAAATTAATTGGATTAATTGGACTCTGAGAACTGAAATTATACAAAATCCCCACTACCAGAATACTCACAAATTACTATCTATCTAACTATCCACTCAATTTAGACTTTGTAGAGGATCTAGACAAGGATGCAATTTTTGTACCTGCATGAAACAATGTTTACCAAATTTGGCAACCTTTCCTCTCCTATCTGGGTGATGTCTAACTTAGCAGTCAGGGGTGAGGGGACAGAGGTTTTGGGTGGGCTTGGCATTTATAGGTTTAGTGTTCAGTTTCTAAGGCAACAAGATGCCCCTTGGTTACAATTAGCTGATGTTTGTTCATGTACTTACTTGCTTTGATGATGTTTACTTTATACTCTATTCCGCTTTTCCAACTAAGTTACTTTATTTCAGTTCTAAATTCTTTCAGTCATTGTGTCTAGTATTATTTTGATTATTTGTATTTATTATTATTACTATCAATATTATTATTATTATAACATCATTATTATTATTACTATTATTATTACTTTTAAAGTAATAATCTATCTTTTAAAATCTTTGAATGTGCAATTCATGCTTTTATTACACCCCAGCTGGACTATTGTAACTCCTGGCTGCAGCTCGTCTTCTGACACGTACTAAAAGATGTGAACATATTTCCCCGGTGCTTGCCTCTCTTTATTGGCTCCCTGTCCACTTCAGAATTAATTGTTATTATTTTGGAGGTACTGTAAAACAAAACGTTAAGCATAAGTCTTGTGTGGCCTGTTCATTGAATTTGTTCTTCCTTCTAATAAAAATATTTGACGCGGGAAATAATAAAAGAAATTAATTCCAGATGTCAAATGTAATAATTGGACTCTGAGTTTAAATTGTATTACAATTCCATTACTAATAGAGTTCAACAAGCAACTTTAGAGTTTAGTGGCACTGTGCAGTGCAGATATTCATGGAGGAAAATATTCATTTACAGTGACATTGCAGATTATTATTAATATCCCAGTAGGGCATGCACACACACATCCCATTAGCCACATTTATACATCCCATTGTATAAATGTGGCCAATGACAAACAACACATATCCATTCTCAGTTTTGAGAAGGTACGTTACGCATCAATTTTCAAATCCATCACTGATGCTACTTTTAAGCTTTTAAAGAGGATTAAAAGCAACACGAGCTATTCCTATACTGCAATGTGATCGTGAAATTACATTTTAGATGACTGAGACAGTGTTATTAAAAATGTTGACATGGTAACATGCCTGGTTTCATAGGGACAAGTACACAACATGGCAACGGGCTAGGAAGTATATTTCGCCGTTTGTTTGTTTTTTAATTTGCTGTACCATTGCTAAAAAATAAACACAACTTAAATTTTTATGATGTACATATTTGGCATAAACATTTTGTACTTTGTACTTGTACTACATTATTAGCAAACATCATTCATCATGTATAATGGGCAAATTGTTCCTGTGGAGGACATCCTCGCACAGACATTCAGGTATACCACCAGGATTTATTATATCAGCTGAACTGAATTAAACAGGAAACACAATGAGTTGACGACGACGTAACAAGGAGCAGAGACAAAACCGAGGGATTAAATACACAGGATAATAAAAGGACAGGAAACAGGCAGGAACACGGCTGGTTTATTCTAAATAATGAGGCAGAGGAAATAAAACTAAACATAATGCATGCGGGACAAGACTACCACAATAAAACAGGAAATGGATATGGGACAGCTAAACAATGACAAAAGTCCAAAACCATAAATAAACACTGGGTCAACAACCCAGGTACCATGACAGAGCCAATGTATCTCTGGAGAGAAACAGTGTTTTATACACAGACATGCGGAAGGCTGCTAGTGTGGTATGCAAAAACAGATCTATCCCTGTACACTTCATATTGTGCAGACCTTGTATAACACCTCAACATCGTTAACAGCTGAAAATAAAAGAGTTTGGTTTAGGTATACATCTTGCTTTCCCACTCTCGCTCATTCTATCACAGTCATAAAAGGAAGATTCTGGATACAATCCTACATAATATTCATTAGCATGAAATTAGTATGAAATTTGTGTGGAAAGCATCCTTTCTCCATGTCTTCAAAGCTCAATGCCGCAAATCGTTTTGAATGAATCAATCCAGCTCTGCTCAAAATGCACATCATACATCACAATGACTCTGCTTCCTCTCATTGTGACAGTTGGTGTTACTCCTTGCTTAGCGAAGTACTCCAAAAGTGTGTAGTTATCAAAACCTGAAGCGTTGTCAAGAAATTTCAGACACCTGTAGTGATGCACAAATGCACTCACACATGTTAGTGTGTTGAAAAAGAACTTGCAAATACATTGCACACACAAAGATAGCCACTTATTATTCTTAAATCTGGCGTCATTATTCCCAATGGATTCATTAATTTGATGTTTGATGTAATTTGTTGTTAACTCTCCTGCAAGTTAACTGGTGATTCTTACCTGGAAAATTGCGCTCATATGAGAAATAATTAGAACAGGAACTGGGATGATTTATATACAGCTTCTCTAAAGTGGATCTGTAAAAACAAACAAACAAACAACAAAGCAAACAGACACGTGCCAATTATCTTTGATCTGGTCAACAGGAGGAGGCCTGACACCTAAAAGACAAGAGCAACAGAAAAACAACAGTGCTGCCTATTATGGCATCTAACACTGTAAAAAAAAAAAAAAAGAAAGAAAAAAAAAGCATTTTTTACTGTCAGGAGAAAACAACTAGCTGTGGCAGTATTGCTTGTTTGCATTATTTGATCAGCAAACAGTTTTACTTAGATAACCGAAAACAGGCTCTTACATTCGGTATAGAGGGCCACAAGTGCCAACATGAATTAACTAAATGCACCATTAATTAATTTAAACTATATGTAAATAGTTAAAAATCAATTTATTTCATTTGAAAACATTTGATAACTTATGTATTTATATATTTCCAATTGTAATTAATTAATAGTTGCACTTTTAATTATTTGATGATGTATTTATTTAATTGGTGTTGGCACTTGGGGCCCTCCACATTTAGGAAGCAGACAAGGATTATAGATTTTCCCAAAGTAAACTAAACTGCTTTGCTGTGGTCAGTGCAGTTTTACTGCAGTGGTGTTTCTCAGTAGAGGAAGAGAATCAAGACAACAGCACAGCAGGGGCGGATCTAGAGAAATTTTCTTAGGGTGGCATGAGGATGGCAAAGAAATCAAATGGGGTGGCAAAATCAAAGCCTTTTTTTCAAACACATATGCAGGTGGTTATATATGGTTAAAATAATTTAAATGCAGTAAGTATACACGTTTTTCACATAAATATAGTCTATAACTTAATTATCGTCTGTAGCCTACATAATTAAACACTTTAGTTACATAAAACATGTGAGTTTTGATTTTATGTACTGTATAGCCTGTATAATATGTACAAACACAGGTCTAACTTAAGTTTCACACTGTTTTTTGTTAGAAAACAATCAAATTGTTACATGCTTAAATTACACAAAATGTCAGAAATCTGCACTGTTTTGAACAAAAATTTAAACCTAATTTTTCATGATTTGTTGGATTCACCCACTGAGGTCTGAAATACAACCGGCCATTTTTGACTCCTTTTGAGTTTACATTTGTATTTCACCCTCAAATTGTTTCATTTTATTTTTCCCCCTTGCCTTGTTTGGTTTCATTCTTTTCAGCTCAACTGAATTTAGTTGTTTTTTTCACTGACATACTGCAAGAACTTAAAATCCTAGTAGTATTTTTTACTGTAAAAAAAAAAAAACACAGACATGTTGAGTAAATGTTTATAACTTGAAATGCAAATATAAATTGTACATTTTGTAAAAATATAAAACTATTTATCTAAAAACACAGCCAATACACCTGTCGTTTTTTTTTTTCATTTTGTACAACCATTATTTAAAAATATTACTAAAACTAAAATCAGAGAACAATCAGGTGTCCCACAAATTATTTGTGCCAGTAAAAAAAATGTTTTTCCACCAAATGACAGAGGAGAACACCACGGGGATAAACCTGACAGCAGGAGGTGTATCACTCTGGTTTTCTACTTAGTGACAGTGTTTACATTGCAAATGTGCCTTAGTGACATTCATTAGTGCCCTCACTGACACACAAAACAACGACTACACAACAGAACAACTACACAAGACAACACAACACACTAAAATATACACTCCACACTAAATGTCATAAATCTCCCACATCTAAAAGCTCTCTCTCTCTCACACACACACACAAACACACACACACACACTCACTTGCTCTGTCTCGCTGCCGTTACCGTCACTCCCCAAACTTTCCCCTCCCCTTCTAAACAATAAAATCCCACGTGTTGACTTTTTTTTAAATTGGTCAACATGGTAAATTTTTCCACCGATAGGAAATAGGTGGCGGGGTTTTTTTTTTTTTTTTTTTTTTTGCTTTACTGTTTTCGCACTGAAAATGCTTAAAAAATACACACAAAAAAACGTGACGAGCATGGCTTATATATATTATCATAACTCTGGATTTACTGACCTGTAATTAAAATTTTAAAACTTTGAAGTCCAAACTTTCAATATGGGCTGAAATAGAGACTCAGCGTGGCTGCAGCTTGTTGCTATGTCAGCTTAAATCTGTCATGTGATTTGGAGGTGCAGCATGTCCGTGGACCATAGAGGGTTAATAACACTCACCTTCCTTCCATTTCCAGAGTGTAACATCCAACCACCTGCGTGAAATCTGAAATTCCCATGGTGTTGTTCAAAATGTGCTCTGGCACAATCATAGGCATCGCTTGCTACTGAAAACAAGAAAAAAGCCAGTCCTGCTATGGGCTGAACCATTTGTTAATGGTGGAGGGGGGTAACACTATGCAATATATTCAGTTTTAGCATTTATATTTACTGTTGACTGTAACTACGCTCAAAGTGTTAATGCTATCTTATTTTAATAAACAACACTGTCATATGCAAAACTGGGGTGACACTTGGGGTGGCAAGGGATCATTTTAGGGTGGCACTTGCCACCCCATGCCACCCTTTTAGATCCACCCCTGCAGCACAGCTATCAAGAATCGCTTAAGACATGAACGTACACACACAGGTAAGTTTATAACATGCAATGCTGGCTCGAAGCTTAACAAAAGCTCCCATTAGATGACACTGTTATGTTAAATTTTGATCTGCAGCATTTAATGGAGCTGTGTCTTGAAAGTTCAGTACTGTTAAAAATTTTAAATTAGATATTCCCGGGTCACAAACCTGTCTGACAATTTACATGACCAGAACTGGCAGGACTGATGAAAAGTTAGTTTACCATGGATTTCTGATCAGTGAAGGTGTACTTCCTAATCAGAAACTGTTATTTGGGGTTTTTTTATGTATTTTATGAGTCTTGTTTTGATTTCCTTTAATTAGTTGTTAACATTTATTGCTACCCACCCTTCATTACAGGTTAAGATTAGTATTGACACACAGAATGAATGTATTCTTGTATGACAAACTTGCAACATTGCGTATTCTTTCCCCCATATTTTAATTTTTTGGTTTGTGTTTGAGGTTGCACTTGGATACAGTCAATATATGGAGGTCCTCCAAATGATGTGACACTAGGGGAGTTTATTGTCATGGTTCTGGGTCTTTGAGTTCTTGGTATTTGAAGTATTTTTGTATTATAATGATTTAAGTTTACTGAGATAACTCATAGTTTGTCTCTGAGTTAACTTGTGATCAGTTTAGCTCCTTGTCTATTAGGTTCCCCCTTGTGTCATTGTCCTCTGTGTCCCTTGCTTTGTGTTTGTGTGCATGTGTGTATCCTTGTGTTTTGTTTCCCTTTTCTGTTCCCTTGTTCCCCTCCTTGTGTGTCATGTGTATCCACGTATGTTTCCCCAGCCTCCCTCCCTCTGACTCTCCCTTCGTCCCTTGCCAGTTCCCTCTGTCTCCCTCTGCATCCCTCTCTCTGTCTCATCTCCCTTAACTGTTTCTCGATTCCCCTCTTTGTCTCTTCCTGTTGTCTCCTAATCCTGTTTCATTCCCTTGAGCATTCCTTCCTCTGGGTTCCAGTGTCAAATACATGTGTCTTAATCTGCATGTTTCCTGTTTTGTGTTGACAGTCTAGCGCCCTGTGTTCAGTGTTTGTTCAGTTTTGCTTCCTCCTGTTTTGTCAGTATGTTTATTCGCCCCCATGTGTTTCCTCTTCCCTCCTCATCCCTCTGGGTATTTATTCTGTGAGTCCCCTGTGTTCATTGTCAGCTCATCTGTTAACCTTCCCTGCGTCTCTGTGTTTCATGTGGTCAGGCATTCCAGGTTTCATGTACTCAGTTTAAAGTTCAGTTTTGCCTCATTCGTCTGCATTTGGGCCAGCATTCATGTAGAGGTAGCTGTTAGTTATTCCAAACAATCAGTCCAAATGTCACTTAAAGCATGAACTGTGTTTCTTTTCATATGACCAGCATTACACAGCTGTAATAAAATCCAGTGATTTGATCTGGTAGATAACCTGAACTTGTGGATCACAAACTCACACACAAAAATAACAATAAACAATTATAATTGATCGATATTCCCTATTGCCAATGATTTTATATATATATATATAAATATATATATATATATATTATTTATATATTTGCTTAGCTCTTGTCAGGTAACCAACTGACAAGAGCTGGAGAGATGCCTCTGACTCTAAAGTAAGTCTTCGAGTTCACCCATATTTAATATATTTATAATAGATGTTGAACACACAGAATAACTTCATTGATGAATTTAGATATTATTGAAATCGTAGAGACTGGCTTGTTTTGAGGTGGGGGTTTTATCCATAATTCACAGTGAGTTAAGCCTGCTAGCAAATCACTTGTCATTGGGCCCATAAAAATGTTTCCAAGTTTTAAAGCTAATTAAAAGTTAATAATTCTCTTGTTTCCTGACCCACAAGGTACTGGGCATCTGTTCAACCTGACAAGGTGTTTGCTAAAGAGAACTGTACATATTTTTAAAATTAGACCATGATTATTATTTTATTTGCATTTTTTAAATATTTTTTTTCTGAATGATTAGACGTCTAAATGTACCTCTACTTCCACAGACATATGTACAATAGATACATTTGTCTTCTGCTGGGGAAAAAAATCAACAGAAAAAATTAATTGCGCAAAACATATATAAACTCAAGTAATATTGAACACCCCTCTATTACCTAAATTATCAAATAGCATCTGGAAAAAGCAAAGTATTTTGGATCTTTACTTATTGATAATAAAAAATATATATCAAAATTGGATTTATTTATATTCATTTCAAGGAAAAGGGTTATTTGTTGTAGTATTTTGCATGCTGACCAAATACTGCAATGTAGACAGTTTTACTTTAGAGAATCAAATGTAGCCTCTTATTAGAAAGCCCACAAAGACTGTATTTCCGGTTATGCAGAAGAAAAAAGGCTGCGGTCTGCTTTAGTACATCCTCGATGTGGTTTGCTTCAATACCATCACTGGGGAAATTGTTTCAAAATACCAGCATGGCTAAATATCGGAAAACAGTGAGAGAGTACATGTCTTAAGATAATTTTGTGATATTGTATTTTTATGGCTAATGTTGGTTCATTGCATGAGTGCATGTTTTGCCACCTCTAAGATTAGACCTAACAGGAGCTTTATCTAGAGAGGACTGTTGTGTTAAATTTCATTCTACAACATTTGAGCAAAGAGTTTTCCAGTTAAGGCAACGGTGATTTAGAGTTATTGTTATTTACTATACAATAATACAGTTTTTATTTTAGTATGAAAACATGGGTGAAATGTTCTCAGGTGTGCAGACATGAAACAACACAACAGTTAACATCACCAGGACTGGTTTGCTCTCTATGCATTGCTTAATGTGTGCTTCCTTGTTATTGTGACTGTTTAAAGCATTTAAAGTAATGTTATCTTCACTCTTTATTCTTATTTTTCTATTTGGAAACTAAGATTATTTTCTGTTGCTGTTCGTTGAGTGCGTGCAGGGTGTTATTTGTGTTTTATATGGTTTTGATGTACCATAACTTATTTTTTGAATCTACTGCATCGATTACAGATGAAAATTTGTTTTTAACCCCATAATAAATTTATTGTGCATTCAACTTGCTGAATTAAAACAAACAAAATTAATAAAACAATGAGGTTCTGCCATTGTTATTTCAACTGCTTTAATCATAAAAAAAAATCACATTTCATGTTGTAATTTTTATTAAAATACAGTTTCCATAGCATGTGTTTGACAGACATAAGATTGTGATTGATATGATAAATGAAATGTAATAAGTAAAACAAGAGAATGAATTTAAAAGACAATAAGAAAGTAATTTGAAACGGTTGTATATTGTATTATAAATAATCCAAATATCCACCCATCCAACCATTTTCCACCACTTATCCGGGTTACCAGGTTTTTCAGCCCAATAAAGATTCTTGGGTCAATTCTTCTGTGAGCCCACCACCCACAGAAAGGGGCTGTAGCGTTTCAGTACTTCGTATACAAGTTGGCAGTCAGAGGCGGAGGTACTGGCACTTCAATGGCTGGCTCCAATTGCTCTGCTCAGACTGCTATCCCCGTGACCCGAAACCAGACAAACGGCAAACAATGAATGGATGCTTTTGCATCATACACTGTATTTACACATATTTTTCAGTCAGTGCACTTACACCGTTTTTCTAGCAAAAACATAAAGAAAGGGATGATTCAAGACCTTTGATTCAAGACTTTTCCTACTCAAAACCTAAAGAAAAATTATGGATTTGATCAACTGGCCCCTAAATGCAATTGACACTCTCTTTTCGATGAGGAGCCTGGGTTCGGGAGAGCCCAAGTGTCCTGGAGGGACGTTCCCTGCCGGATACACGATGGATGGTTGGCAGAAGTGGCACGACTTGTGCCTGGTGGGACTGTCGATTGAGGACATTGAAGACTATTTGGAACCATGATAACTGGGTTCTTGCTGATCGGAGCTGGCTTGGCCCTGGCTTATGGGAAATTGAAGAAAGCGGTTACAGCTGTTCAAAACCCCACAAGGCTAGCTGCTATGATCGAAGGTCTGGGAAGAGCTGTGATAACTGCGCGCGTTCTCCATCACCTCCTCCGCCCGAACCCATGCAAATCGGACGCTCCCGGCTTTCACCGGAGGAAAGGGAGCGCTGTTTTCGGGCTGGGGACTGCCTGTACTGTGGGAAGCCTGGTCATCGCATCGCTGCTTGCCCGCTCTGCCCAAACGAACCGGCCCACCGGTAAGTCCGGGGATATGGGTGGGCAGCACTTTAAGCACAACTAGACCCCGATTGTTAATGTCTGTTACCATCGTGACTAACAACGAGACTTTCACATGCCCCGCGCTGGTGGACTCCGGGGCGGAGCAGAACCTCATGGATGAGAAACTGGCTAGGAAGTTAGAGTTATCACTTACTCCGCTTGAACCACCCATCCCCGCGTCTACGTTGAATAATCAGGTGTTTGCTTTTATCACTCACCAAACCGCGCCAGTACAGTTAGTCACATCAGGAAACCACAATGAGCTACTTTCCTTTTTCACTTTCCCTTCCCCTGACACCCCGCTTATCTTAGGTTACCCCTGGCTACAGAGACATAATCCTCACATTGATTGGGCCGGAAAAAGAATCACCAGCTGGAGTCTGTTTTGCTTGGCGAACTGCTTGAGGTCAGCCATTCCCCCCGCCTCAGCGGAACGGATTCCAGCCCCGCCACAAGCACCAGACCTTTCTTCCATCCCCCCAGAATATCATGATTTACAGCAGGTGTTCAATAAAGATAAGGCGCTCTCACTACCACCTCACCAACCATATGACTGCGCCATTGATTTACTCCCGGGAGCTCCGCTGCCCTCTAGCAGATTGTACAACCTGTCTTGTCCCGAAAGAGAAACTATGGAGAATTACATCCAAGAGTCGCTGGCAGCAGGAATAATCAGGCCGTCGTCCTCCCCCATCGCTGCGGGCTTTTTCTTCGTGGGAAAAAAGGACGGGTCGCTCCGACCGTGCATCGATTACCAAGGTTTGAACGACATCACTGTTAAAAATAAATATCCCCTCCCACTAATCAACTCTGTTTTCGAATCACTCCAGGAAGCCACTGTTTTCACCAAGCTGGACCTGCAGAATGCCTATCATCTGGTTCGGATACGAGAGGGTGATGAATGGAAGACTGCCTTCAATACTCCATTAGGGCACTTCGAATATTTGGTGATGCCGTTCGGCTTAACGCCCCGGCGGTTTTTCAGGCCCTAGTCAATGACGTGTTACGGGACTTCCTGAATGTGTTTGTTTTTGTGTACCTGGATGATATTCTGGTTTTCTCCAGGACTCTCAAAGAGCATCACGTCCATGTGAGGAGTGTATTACAGCGGCTGCTCGAGAACAGACTGTACGTCAAGGCAGAGAAATGTGAGTTCCACACTTCATCTATTTCCTTCTTGGGCTACATCCTGGGAGGTGGACAGGTGAAGACCGACCCAGTGAAGGTCAAGGCGGTGCTGGAATGGCCGGTCCCGGAGTCACGGAAGAAGCTCCAAAGCTTCCTCGGGTTCTCGAACTTTTATCACCGCTTCATTCGGAAGTACAGCCAAGTGGCCGCGCCTCTCACCCAGCTCACCTCATCTAAGGTACCTTTCACCTGGCCCCAGAGGCTCACGCAGCCTTCGTTAAATTAAAGCACTTATTAATCCGCACCCATTCTAACCCATCCTGACACTTCTAAGCAGTTTATCGTAGAGGTTGATGCGTCTGATGCCGGTGTTGGAGCAGTTCTCTCCCAGCGATCCGGGCCTCAAGGTAAACTCCGGCCATGCGCCTACTTCTCGCGCCGACTCACCCCCACGGAGAGGAACTATGACGTCGGCGACAGGGAGCTCCTGGCTATAAAGCTCACCTTAGAAGAATGGCGCCACTGACTGGAGGGGGCTGAACAGCCTTTCCTCATATGGACAGACCATAAAAATCTAACGTACCTCAAAACTGCCAAAAGATTAAACTCACGCCAAGCCCGGTGGTCTCTATTCTTCACTCGCTTTAACGTCACTCTCTCCTACCGTCCAGGGTCACGGAATATCAAGCCCGATGCGCTCTCTCGTCAGTATTCCTCCGACAATGAAGCATCCTCTCCCGCCACCGTCCTGCCCACCGCCTGCGTGGTGGGCGCTCTCACCTGGGACATTGAGGAGACCATCCGCCAGGCTCTCCCGGGGGACCCTGATCCAGGTACCGGGCCACCTGGGCGGCGCTTCGTTCCCGCTGCCGCCCGTGGGGCGGTCATTCACTGGATTCATACCGCACGATTCTCATGCCACCCAGGCTTGAGTAGAACGATACACCTCCTTAAAAGACATTTCTGGTGGAAGTCACTAATAAAGGACGGGAAGGCATATGTGTCTGCCTGTGCCATCTGTGCTCGCAATAAGTCATCTACTAAGCACCCCGTAGGTCAGCTCCACCCGCTCACTACACCCCACCGGCCGTGGTCTCACATCTCCCTTGACTTCGTTACCGGTCTCCCTAACTGCTCCGGAAAGTGTGTCATTCTCACCATCGTAGATAGGTTTTCTAAAGCCGCTCACTTTATCCCACTGGCAAAGCTGCCTTCTGCCGCTGAAACGGCCCAAACGTTGGTCACCGATGTTTTTAGACTCCACGGAATTCCCCTTGAAATCGTCTCCGATCGAGGTCCCCAGTTCTCCTCACAAGTGTGGAAGACCTTTTGCTCCATTCTAGGCGCAATCTGAGCTCCGGTTTCCACCTGCAATCCAATGGACAGACTGAACGTCTAAATCAGGAGCTAGAGACTATGCTGAGGTGCGTAGCGAGTCAAAATCCCTCCTCTTGAGTCACTTACCTGCCCTGGGTGGAGTACGCCCATAACACTCTTACCTCATCCTCCACCGGTCTGTCTCCATTCGAAGCGTCCCTCGGTTATCAGCCTCCGCTCTTTCCCGAAGAGGAACTAGCTCTCACTGTACCATCAGCTCCACATCACCTCCGGCGCTGTCAACGGGTGTGGCGCAGCGTTCGCCGAGCCCTCCTTCACGCAAAGGAACGACACGTGCACTATGCCGATCGCCGCTGTGCCCCGGCCCCTGAATATCGGCCTGGACAGGTCTGGTTGGCAGCTGGGAGCATCCCGCTTCGGGGCTATACTCGGAAGCTGGCTCCCCGCTTCATTGGGCCGTATGAGGTAGAACGAAGCGTCAACCCGGTGGCAGTCAAGCTCCGGCTTCCGACTTCTTGGCAAGTGCATCCCACGTTCCATGTCTCTCAGATTAAACTGGTCCGCCACAGCCCTCTGTGCCCTCCTTCCGAGCCCCCTCCTCCCGCCCGGCTCGTCGGCGGCCATCCGGCCTATGCGGTCCAGCGGATCCTGGATGCACGCCGGCGCGGGCGGGGTTGGCAGTATCTGGTGGACTGGGAGGGGTACGGCCCCGAGGACCGCCTCTGGGTCCCGCGCTCCTTCATTATGGATCCTCGTCTCATCTCTGCCTTCCATGCTTCTCTCCGCAGGCAGCAGTCCGGCAACCCTTGGGGGGGGATGCTCACGCCCACGGGTGTGGCTGTCGACTCCACACCTGCATCCCATCCCAGGCGATTATCAGGTGGACTATTTAATCCAGCTCAGCCAGCTGCTCCACGCCAGTCCGTTAGTCGCCTCTCAGCGGTAACGTACACCCACGGGAAGGCGGTTGTGAAAATCTCATTTTCTGGAACTAACGCTAATCCTTTCCTTGTGCGCTCAGGTAACAGCTCGGCGTGTTTTTGAGCCCTCTCCTGCCTGTTCTCCTGCCCGCCTGGAGTTTGGATCGCTACCGGTACCTATCACCTCTACTTTCCTGGAGCTCCCCGCGGACCCTCACCCCTCCCTCCGGTTCCCACGGCCCCACCTTGACCGTAAGACTAATACTCTGCCCCACGTATGCTGTTATTTCCCCGCTGCCCAGTAACTCTCTTCCTCTTTCTGTTGCAGCCTCCCACAGTCCCAATTACGGTGTTCCTGCGTAACTCATCTCCCGGTCCCTTGGTTTTTCTAGTTTCTCGCGTGTTTTCTCACGTCTCTGCTTCTGGGTCCAGCTTGTGTACTGAACTTCGGTTCATGACAGTTTCGTTCTCAATAACTTCAGTGAAATGCTGTTGTAGGAATGAACCACAAACCTCTGGCACTGTGCGTAAAACTATTGGTCATTCTTGCCATTTATGTTGTCTAAATAACCGTCATAGCAGCAACGATCACAGTCACGCCTGCTTACTCAAGTTGTCCGTTGCTAATATTGGTACAGTAAATCCCATCTATTTTAATACTTTGTGTGTGAAAGTGACATTCTAAATCCAACAACTGGTTCATGTTCCGCAAATAAGTTTCATACCTGCAGTATTTATTTATTAGTTATAGGTAGAAAAGCTGACAGATAGGTGAGAATTAACAGTTATTAGTGTTCAGCCTGGTCTTAATGAGGGACTATACAAACAGTGCTCTCTGCCCCCACAGAATAGGATTTTTCAACTGTAATCAGAGATCATTAACATTATTAATAAATAAACACTTCAATAACAACATTTGTAAAACTGAATTAGGTAGCATCTACCTCCGAACGTTATGACAAAGTTAAAATGAGGGATTTTTGATTTAATTAATTAAAGTAATTTCTACTTTGTGGAATGATCTGACAAGTCATGTCAAGTCAAGTTCATGAAACCTCATCAAAATATCAATCTTGTTTGTATTGGGGCAACTATGACAGCATGTACTCTCCTCCTTGAAACAAGGTTTTAATAAAAACAACAAAAACTGAATATAAAGTAGAAAAACCTGACATTTATAAAATTCACAGTGAGTACAGACTGTATCAATGCATCTCTAACTGGTAACCCTGTCAGGTGGAAGGAATCATGAAGAAAATAGGATTCATAAAGATTTGAAAATAAAACCTCAAGCAGTCAGAAACACAACTGGGTCTGGGTCGTGACTTTATCTTTGAACATGACAAGAATCCAAAACATGCATCGCTCCGAGTGAAGAACAACTGCCAGACAACTAAAGTGCAGGTTACTGACTGGTCTGCACAAAGCCCCAACTTGAATCACATTGAAAATATATTGGGAACTGAAGACCAAGGTCCACGCTAGATGGAGCTTGAAAGGTCTGCCTAATAAGAATCAGATGGGATTAGTCAGGAGACGTGTAAGAGACTTGTTGAAGACTGCAACAAATGGCTGCAGGCCGTTATTCAGCAAGAAGAATACATAACTGAATATTAGTGCCAGGGGGGCTAATCATTTTGACCATGGTAAATTTATTTTTTTGCAAAATAATTTTGTTTCTGTTTGCAAAGAAAAATAATGTAAGCAGGATGTTTTGGAAAAGCTGTGTTCAAAATTCCTTTATCTGTTCAATAACACTTCGAAAACCCTTGAGCTTTAAACCATATATTTTACGAACATCTTTCATTGTCTTCTGGTAACATTTTGAAATATTTAAATTTGGATTTATTAGAAAACAGTTCAATTATGATTGAAATCATTCATTTTGATTTATTTCAGATCATGTTTCAGCTACAAATCTCTCTGTCGTGACTAACAACCAAAGAGCTTGACAACCTTCAAAGTTTGTCCAAACACAGTGAATCCTTGTATTTGCTGTTGAGGTTTACTTCTTTTGTTTCTTTGTGTTTTTGTTGAAAGATTCACTGATAAAGTCAGAGTCTTGTGATGATAAAATTATGTTTCATTTCAAATTCAGTGCTACACTAAATTACTTTGACTATTTTTTTCCTATGACTTGCTTTTCAGGCAATCAGGGGCAGGTGGATTTTCACAGATTTTCACACATTCAAGGCCGGAAGGTGTTATTAGTCCGCCCAAGATCCTGAGGCAACAAAAAACAAAAACATTGGGTGGGCAAGAGAGACAGCAGGATAACTGAAGCCCCTGACAGAGACAGACCAACCAAATATTCATGAAAAGGATCAGCAGACATGAGAAATTGTGGAGACGCACAATTTCCAAAATGAATTAAATGAGTACATCATTAAACAATTTATAAAAAAGAAATCTGCCTTTGGGTGGATAGAATTTGAAATAAGTGGTATAAATAAAATTAATCGGTATTAACTAATTAATTATTTTAGATTTTAATGATTAATGGCAAATTCAATTAATTATTTTATGACATATTTATTTAAACTATTTTGAGGAGAATCCTTATCATTTTGACATACAAAATAATTCTGTGTAAAACAGCAGTTTAGGAAATCATGGTGGTGAAGTCATATCCGTGATTTGAGGTAATTTCCTGGACATTGTTCTTTCAACATGGCAGACAGGCAGTGACTTTGTTAAAGAGAGTAAAAATGTTGTTTTGGTTCTCAGCACACTGCTCTTCTGTTTTTCAAAAGTCCTTATCAATTCTCCTACCCACCTGATAATATGTTCAGCAAGGAAAACTGGTTTGGAAGTTCAAAACATTGCCTTTTGGAATGTACACTTTGACTGAATTTATTACTTTTACTGAATTTCCAACAGGCATAGTTTCATGCAGAAATAAACTCATTGGTGGGCTGAGCTGTCAATGGGTTTAGTCAAACTAGAGAGAGAACAAAAGGTTTAGGATACTGCTGACCTATATTTAGCATAGCCTGTAGGGTTAGAAGAACTGCATCAGTTACATTGCTATAAACACTGCATTAAAAAATAGAGAATTAAGCTGATGTTTGTTTGTTTTTTGAGTTTTGTTTTTGTTTTTTTAACAACCAGATAATGGTGGTGGAAACCCAAAGTGGGGTGAAGGGGACTGCGTTCATGTACAAACTAATGCATCATGGAATGACCTTTCATGTTTAGCTTCTCTAAAGTGCATCTGTGAAAAACATACAACAGAATAATGGAATATCATTTCCTGAATTCATTGTGAAAAATATACAACAGAATAATATTTCCTGAATTCATTGAGCAACGCCTGAAATGTATTTACAAATTTAGCCGTGACTTTTTTTTTTTCTTTTCTTCTTTTTTTTTTGCTGTGGCTGCAAATGTGCAACCCGTTTTAATCTAAAGTTAAAGATGTGTATTTCGAGTATGGACTCAGGGGGGCTAAATAATTACGCACACCCCACTTTTCAGTTATTTCAGTTGTGCCATACTCCTCTGTGGGATGTTCAAGGCTTAGGAAATCTTTTTGTAGCCTAAGACTGCTTTAAATTTCTCAATAACCTTATCCCTGACCTGTCTGGTGTGTTCTTTGGACTTCATGGTGTTGTTGCTCCCAATATTCTCTTAGACAAACTCTCAGGCCGTCACAGAGCAGCTGTATTTGTACTGACATTAGATTACACACAGGTGCACTCTATTTAGTCATTAGCGCTCATCAGGCGTGTCTATGGGCATCATGTCTATGGGCAACTGACTGCACTCAAACCAAAGGGGGCTGAATAATTACGCACACCCCATTTTTCAGTTGTTTATTTGTAAAAAAATGTTTGGAATCATGTGATTTTCGTTCCACTTCTCAAGTGTACACCACTTTGTGTTGGTCTTTCACGTGGAATTCCAATAAAAGTGATTCATGTTTGTGGCTGTAATGTGACAAAATTTGGAAAAGTTCTTTTTTTTCCTACATGAAGTTATTCATTTTTGAACAAACCTGAAAACACAACCTAATAAATGCATATCCATTCCACATGCATACTACCCTTTAGGGCAGGGGTGGGCAACTCCAGGCCTCGAGGGCCAGTATCCTGCAGGTTTTAGATGTGTCCTTGATCCAACACAGCTGATTCAAATGACTAAATTACCTCCTCAACATGTCTTGTAATTCTCCAGAGGCCTGGTAATGAACTAATCATCTGATTCAGGTGTATTGACCCAGGGTGATATCTAAAACCTGCAGGACACCGGCCCTCGAGGCCTGGAGTTGCCCACAGCAGCCAAGGAAGAAGGGTGTGTGGGCACCCATATGTCCATCTGTGTGCACAACAGTGTGCTTGAGAGCGCTTGTATTGAAAAGGGTTTCCCATGTAACTAATATCATGTAACTATCTAGAGGGTGTGGGGAGCCATAGCCCTGCCCCCCAAGGCATGAAGCAGGCATGGAGGAGATGCAGGCACCAGACATCCGGAGGCCCCCCAGAGCACAAGAGCTGGAGGGTCATCCGTGCCACCCTCCTGGAAAGAGCTGAGGAGAGCCCCAGACGTGGGGTCAGCCAGCAGCCACGGTGCAGAAGTTACAGGGGGCTGCTGTGGCACGCCCGCAGGCTCTGCCGGCAGTCAGCCGTGCCAAGTGGACTGATTCCTGGGCCCAGAGATCTGAGGGCCCCCACCCCCAGATGGAGCCTGAACAAGCCACAGGTGCCAGGCCCCGCCAAGCAACCACCGGGGAGTGAACGGGGGTGTGAAGACCCTCTCTGCCTGTTTATATGTGGTGTTACTGCATGCTGTTCTAAAGTGCATCTAAAACACGGGAGGGGCATGGTGCTTTCTGCCAAAAAGCAGCAGGTGTCAGCACGGCTCCTCCCAAGATCCCTTAATGTCTAAATGTATTTAAAATTGAGAGGTGAGTATTAGAGTTCATTATTTTAAGATTGTCATTTGTACAAAGTCATGTGATCATTGCTTTTATGTGTCGTAGTATGGTTGTCATGGTGCAGTAAGAGCTAGAGGTGTTTTACTTCATTTTCAGCTTTGTACATGCATTAATTCCACATTACACAATTATATTTCACACTTCTATGGCAAGTTCCTGTTTTTATAGTTCAGCAAGACATTCACTTATGCACTTATGCATACCTCATCCTGTACAGGGCAACTGAAAAGCTTGATAAGAAACCATGCCGTGTACGGTGTCAGGAAATGACACACACACACGCAGGCAGCATACAAAGTGAAAATTTGTTGGTAAAAAATTGACTAAAAGAGTTGAAATAGAATAGAAATAGACCCGATTGAATTGAATAAATATAAGTACAAGAGAAATAAACTAAAATAAACAAAAGCCTAAATTAAACTAAAGCTTAACTGTAATGTATTCAATGATAATAGCAAGATCAACAACTATAAACTGGTTTTAATAATGAAACATAGCTGGGACGGAAACCATGCCTACAATGAATGTAGTGAAGGGAATGATTGGAATGATGGGGTCAGCGGGGGACTTGGCCCCAGGGAGGGGTCACTTGACCCTCCCTTCCTTCCCTCCCCATCTCCAGCTGCCTCCCTCTTCCCGCTCCACCACAATCACCCACACATGCAGGGCCTTGGGGTAGGGGTGTGTCACCAGGGTGCAGAGGAGGCATCCCCCCCCTCTGTCCCCTTCTGGCTGCCTCTGCCTCAATTTTATCCCACAACTTAGATATTCACATTACTCACACTCTCATTACACATACATATAGGATCTTGGGGGTGGGCACGCTACACGGAATCCAAATTACCATCAGGGTGTACACCTCACGCCTGGCGTCGTTGCCAACCTCTCAATTTTAAATACACGTAGACATTGAGGGCTAGCAGGAGGGGCTATGCGCTTACCTGCTGCTCTGGCAGGTAGCTCCATGCCCTCCTGGGTTTTAAATGCACCTTAGAACACACATACATCAACACTACATATGAGCGGGCGATCGTGGCCCAAGAGTTGGGAGTTCGCCTTGTAATCGGAAGGTTGCAGGTTCGAGCCCCGGCTCGGACAGTCTCGGTCGTTGTGGGCAAGACACTTCACCCGTTGCCTACTGGTGGTGGTCAGAGGGCCCGGTGGCGCCAGTGTCCGGCAGCCTCGCCTCTGTCAGTGCGCCCCAGGGTGGCTGTGGCTACAATGTAGCTTGCCATCACCAGTGTGTGAATGGGTGAATGACTGGATAAAGCGCTTTGGGGTCCTTAGGGACTAGAAAAGCGCTATATAAATACAGGCCATTTACCATTTACCATTTACATATGAGCGGGTGGAGGGAGGTTTGGAGTCTTCCTACACCCCCGTTCTCTGCGGCCTGCTGGAGCGGGGGGGCTAGGAGGAGGAGTTGGCCGTCCGACTGGGGTCTGGAATGTGGGGCCTCCCTGCTGCTGCGGAGTCGGAACGGTCTACCCCAGCCCAGGGAAAAGGGTAACACCACCTGGGTCTGGGTGCAGTTTCCCCCTCCAGGGGCAAGGGTACCTAGACCCGGTTCTTAGAGTACGCTTGGGGAGTGTGATTGTGTGTACAGCGTCTCTCTATGTCTGTCTCCACGTTGGTTGAGTGTGGAATAATTGTTTATGAGAGCATGAGGGTGGGAATGGATGTTTGTATCTGTGTGTGCCTGTATGTCTGTGTCTATATGTCAGGTTGGGTATCAGACGCCACCTCTCTGGGGACATCTCAGGCAAGGTTTGGAGGCCTATCTCCCCCCACCACTTCCCCTACCGGTGGTGGACGCCCTCAGACATCTGTGCGTTGGTGGTTCTTTGTGTCCGGGGATGGGCGCCCAGGTACACACCGGCTCACTCCTTGGCGGCTGCTTATCGGGGCCTGGAGCCTGGGGCTCGCTCGGGCCACTTCGGAGGTGGGGTGCCGTTGGCCTCTCGGCCCGGGGCTCGGTCACTCAGGCACAGCTGGCTGCCGGCGGAGCTCACGGGCACATCACTGCAACCCCCCCTGGCTTCTGCTTCGCGGCTGCTGAGCGACCCCTCATCTGGGACTCTCCTCAGCTCTTTCTGGATAGTGGCGCGGCTGCCCCTCTGTTGGTCTTCCTTGGTCTCTTGTGTTCTGGGGGCCTCTGGATGTCTGGAGTTTTGATCTCCTCCATACCTGCTTCATGCCCTGGAGGACGGGGCAGTGGCCCCCCACACCCTCTAGCAGATCATTACATGAAGGAACCTTTTAAAAACAAGCGCGTCCATGCTCACAGGTGTACACACAGGTGATCACACACAAACTACACCCTTTTTGGCTCTTACCTCAAAGCACACTGTGCGCTGTCGATCTTACGTGCTGCACAATAATGTTTAATATTTAGTATTTACTGTCATATTCCCATATATCATTGTGATGTTGTTTATTACTCTCGTTTTTTCTTTCTCAACAGGTGATCCAGGTGATCGATATATGTATTTTTTGTCTGCTTATTCTGTTGGTTGTTGGTTTTTGCCCTTTATCCCCGTCCCTCTTTTCTTTCTCCCCTTTCTTTCCCCCAGTCAAGTCTGTCCCATATTCAGCAAGTGAAAATAAAATAAACAATAAAAGGTGAATCAAATAGACCATTACGGCAAGGCTGGGACGGTCAATTTGGTAAAGTAAATCCGTTGGGTATCTTTCTTCACCTTCAGACAGTAATTCTGATGGCAAAAGAACCAAACGGGACAGGTTAAAAAAAAAAAAAAAAAAAGGGAATGATTCACACAAAGACATAATAAATCAAATAGATAGATGTATAATGTATTGTAAGGCTCAAGTATGCAGCTGTTTGTGAGTGCAGTAGCTGCATCAATTTTAACACTAACCTACAGAGTTTTTCTCTCACACCTCTGATTTGTTAGCAGCAGCTTTACTTGCTACATCGTGGCTCTGAACACGAACCTGCTGCTCTCGGCGTCCCACAGGCTCTTGCAGGCCTCTCCCCGGGACCTGTACACGCCAGCGAGTATGAGCAGCCCCACGTAGGCTCGGAACTCGACGCGGCCCATGTCCACTTCCAGGTTGGTCATGCCGATCACCGAGTGCTCTATCTCTGGTGGGAAGTAGGCCATGAAAGAGGACGCCTCGTCTCACGCCGCCGCCACGGCCTCTTCAGTGGGGCCTCGTCCTCGCGGGTCGAGGTCTTCTTCTTCTTTGTAGTCTTCATCTTCGCCTTCTTCTTCATAGTCTTCTTCGTAGTCGTTGTCGTTGTGGTTTCCTCTCCTCCTCCTCGTCGCTCATGCACCCAATGCCTACGGCTTCTTCGTCATAATCATCAGCTCTGTCTGTGCCGCGCGTTATTCCGACATCATCGCGCCCGCAATCTTCAGCACGGCCCTGATCATCAACGCCACCTTCAGTGCGGTCATGATCCTCGCACCAAAGCTCGGCGACCCGCCCCTCGTCTTCTCATCCTTGCGCAACGCCTTTCGAGCCATCTGCCTGGCAACCTTGCAACAGCGGTCCCTCGCTATAACGCGGTTCACCTTTCACCTCGCTGTTTCGCGGATTTTTTAGTGCAAGTTTGCATGCTTTTTTTTTTTTACATCACATTGTGTCCTGTGTCCTGATTGCTGCAGATGATCTCCTCCGTGACATCTCTTCTGTACAGTACAGAATCGCTGCGTCGATCGCTAGCAGTGTGACTGAAGTGCAGTACTGTATGTCCACGATGTCCACGAAACGTTTTGCACCGTCAAAAAATAAAATTAGCTACTTGATTTCACCTATCGCTGGTTATTTTTAGAACATAACACCCACGATAAACGAGGGACAGCTGAGAAATATAACATTTGAATCCCTTCCCTTTTGCTCTGAGGCACGGGGGAAAAAGTATCGACAAGTCGATGAACATCATTTACAGATATATTGGGTAAATGCCCAAGACATCTAAAGAAATGTAAATCGCTGCTTGATTCATTAATTTGCTTAACTTGTTTTGGACCGTAAACAAGGCGCGAATAGGACACCGGAAACAAAGCTCCCCACAGGAGTTTCCACACCGGAAGTAGCATATGCTAACGTGCACATAGTCTATTCACAGTGAATTGTTTTTTATTTTTGTAATGATGTCATATTGCTGTCGGTGGAACTGTTTTTGCAGGAGGATGACAAAGACCAGCGGAGGGGGAGACTGCAGGTTTACATGAAAGTGTGTGGGCCCTGCAGACTTAACCCTTTAACTGCCACTTTTCTGTGTTACTGATTTTTGTGTGAAGGAACCTGTTTTACTGGCTGCCTGTTGGTTATAGTATCACACTGTACTGTTTAAAAATGTTAAAAGTTACAGTTGGAAAAATGTGTATGCAATGTGACATAACTGTGTTAAAATCAGTATCACTCCTTTTACAGCAGCAGGTTGTCAACCACGTGATTTACACCAGGCCTGACCTCAGGGACGCTTCACTGCTAATGTTTAGTTTCTCTTTAGGAGTGCTTGTGAAGGATTCGGCACAGACACAGACAGACATGAATGCAAGATGTGCAGTGATTACAGAACATTTTAGTGTTGGGCTCATTATCACACCACTATTGAGTTCATAGTGTTAAAATAAATGGGTGACATTACTTGAGAAAAGTGTCGAGAGAGTGAAAAGACTTTGACTTTTCACACAACTTTATTTACACCAAATTTAAAAAAAAACTACAAACAAAAACAAAAAACACAAAAATAACACAAAAATGCTACCACGTAATCAGTAACATTGATTGTACACTAAGCATTAACTAAGGTACCCAGCACACACACTTAAAAGAACAAGTGTGCCATCTGCTCCTACTGAACACAAAACCCATCCAAAACCCCACATAGTTTCAAAGGAGTCCAGATTATTAGTCAGAGAGTAAAAAGCATGCTCTACTCTCAGACGGGATGCCAACAATCTCTTTAGACTCTGCACAACATCAGTCCAACCCTGACCTAGCATTTGGTTCTTCCTAGTCTTCCATATTGCCAGCTTGGCTGTACCAAACAAAAAAATGAATCAAAACCAAGGTCCGTCTTTTCTTCACTGAATACTGAGGGCCAAAAACAAACAAAGGTACAGAGAAAGTCTCCCCCAGAGATTCCACCCACTCCTGCAACAAAGAAAATAAACCCACTAGCCGCGGACAACAGACCGCTAAGTGCTCCAGTGTCTCCCTTTCTGAACAAAAAGGACAACCCTCCCCCGTGCTTGGGTCCAGGTAGGCTCTGTGTCTGTTCGTGGCTATTGCTCCATGTACAAATCTCCACTGAAGGTCAGCCATCCGTTTTTCAACAGAAGGCCCTTCAACAGGACCCTCCACCTACCTCAGTCCATTTTGACTCCCTGACTCCAACCAGAGAGCTTCCCACAAGAGCTGAAACCATCCAGCACTTGTGTCCCCAGGGAGAGAAGTATGCCACTCCCCTCAGGCTGCTCCTCAAAGGTAGGACTGACCATCAATGAAGGAAAAACATATTCGCTGTCATGTGGTGGCAGATTTCTTTTCTCATGTATTAATCACATATATAATTATATCACATTAGTTATAGTAATATCACTTTCTCACTTTACTATAGTAAGAGCACTCCTGTCACTAGTTTACATGCATGTGGAAAGTTAACACAGTGAGGCCATTGTAATGAAGACATTAAACAGATAGTGAGACTCCTTCTGCTTATCAGGGATGTAAATCCTTAGGTGACGGCCAAGCAAAAAACAAGGTCATAATTCTCTCTGTGAGGGAGAAGGTATAGCCCCCCGTGAGAGGGGCCAACATGTGAGAGTTTGTAGAATGTTCTTTGTCTGTGTGTCTATATATAAGATGTAAGGGCGGTGGCCACAATTCAGAGATGGTCCTGGTGTTTCACTGGGATGCTCTCTCCACATTGCAATGTGTTTATTAAACCCACTTCAAATCAAGCTCACTGGGTGTGTTGCAGGTTATTGTTAAATTTTCCACAACAGTCATCAGCCCATTGATCAGCTAGGACATGGTCTCCAGGAATATCTCTCAGTGATGGCGACAGAGATTGCCAAATTTCCTTCATAATTTTCTCCAGCACTCTGCCTGTGAAACCACCAAGTGCACCCATTGACATCATTGTAAGATGACCCAGTTTGATAATGCCAGCCTCCACAAATTTGGTCCTTATTGTAGCAGAAGAAAACATAGTGCTGGGAAAAAAGTCATTAAAAAACAGCTGCTCCTCAAAAAGCCACATCCCAGGTCTGGGGTCGGGAGTACGTGCGACCTTCAGTGTCCGCCAGGCGAGCTGTAAAATGTAAAAAGCCGGCCCGCTCTCCTAAGCAGCAATTGAGCAGAAGTCAGCCAGCCGTGACCACAGACATACAGCAGCCTCTGTGCCGTCTGTAGTCTAAAGGTTGTAGTTCTGGACAAAACATCTATTAGGTGTTGTCCCCCCTCCGCTACAGGGAGATACAGTGCCGCCGTACGAAGCCAATGCTGACCCGTCCAGACAAACTTCACTAGAAGCCACTGCACCTCTTCTAGAAGACCGGGTGGTGGCACTAAAACAAGTAATCTGTGGCATAAAGATGAGGCAACTAGTGTGTTAGCTATTAGATCACTACCCCTGTAGGACAGGTAGGGGAGCAGGCGGTTCCATTTAGACAGCTTAGCCTCCACCTTTTCCCGCACTCCCTCCCAGTTCTGCTTCACAAAGTCATCACTCCCCAAGTAAACCCCAAGATTTTTAAAACCGACCTGACCGAATCAGGAAAATATTCCCTTACATTCACTTTTTTTTTTTTTTTTTTTTTTTTACCAAAGGTGTCATCCAGAAAAGCAATGATTTCCTCCAAAGAATACAAATCTGCATTTTGAGAGACACTGTCTGCTACAGAATCAGAATCACAGTCCATGTTATTCACGTCAT
Organism: Oreochromis niloticus; assembly: GCF_001858045.2. Lineage (NCBI taxonomy): Eukaryota > Metazoa > Chordata > Actinopteri > Cichliformes > Cichlidae > Oreochromis > Oreochromis niloticus. The sequence continues at coordinate 24,234,211 of NC_031987.2, read as the reverse complement.
TAGCATAACAACCAGCAGGGGTCCGGCTGTGCTGCTCCCCCACCCCTCCTTCCCCCGAGGCAAAAACACACTCTACACCCAACTCTGAGCTCCTCATTTTATCTCCATTTTGTGCCGTACTGACCTCAGGTCCAGCCTCCGCCCTCTCTTTCGACTTGGTTATAGTCATGCAATCACTTACCTCACTCCACATCAAAGCCGTAGTGTCTGTAGGAGAAACCCCAACCTCACCTTGCCCCGAAGGCGCAGCGTCCTCTCCAGATAGCGCAGTTTTACCACCCGCTGGAGGCACAGGTCCAGCCGGGACAAGAGCAGCATCATCCTGCACTAGGGCCACAGCCTCAGCCGGGGCACCAGCAGTCTCACCCCACACCAGAGGCGCAGCCACGTTAAGCGCCTGCTGCCCGCTAATCGCCTCCCCAATATCATCCACAGCATGTCCTGTTGCAATCTGCCTGTGAGGACACATTATTTTCTTATGACCCACATCTCCACACTCAAAACATTTCATGTTCCCAGAACTAGCATACATCATGTAGAACCCTTCTTCATGTTTGACACGGAAGGAGACATCCAGTGTCTGTGTGGGGGAGTCTAAAAACATGAACACTTGCCTCCGAAGGGACTGAAAATGCTTTAACTTGGCATCCTTCCAGCCCAGACTCACTGTCCAGAAGCCACTTGCAAATTTCCCAAAGCACTTCAGTTTTTTGCTCCAAAGCCACATTGGGAATAAACGGAGGCACACCCGACACAGTGACCCGAGTGGAGGGCAGTGCGAGGGGTGAAACCTGCATAAATTCATCATTCAAATACAGGCCACTCTCTATAAGCTGATTGACAAACCCCTGCTCTTTCAGGAATATGACAGCCGCTTTATTCATACGTGAAGCATATGAAATGTTTCCATGTCCCACCTGCTCACCTACAGCCAACAACACCTGCACGACAGTGGTGCTTGGCTGTGCAGGTGTTGAAAAACAAACTACACAATCACAGACACCTATGAAACGATCATACAATAAACACAGTGAGAAAACAGGGATAAAAAGCATTCAGTGAAAAAAAAAAATCACACACTCTCACTCAGACACTCCAAACTCACCACCATCAACCTCCCAGCATGCAGTGCGAGAGAGAGATAGAGAGACACACTGTGGAACCCCAACTTACGATATTAATTCATTCCAGAGGGTCTTTTGTACGTCTTTCGTAAGTCGAAGCACCTTTTTCCATCGAAGCACAAGTACAAAAGCTTGCATTTCGATCAGAACCAGCGGATTTTGTTACGCGGGAATTTTGCCGTACACGGGCAGAAATATTGCCATTAAGTGTCTGTGAAGGTTCTCAGTCATCCAGGTCATTGTAGTCAAAGGAGTTTGCAAAGAAAAGCGTCTGGACTTCTTTGAGTTGCTTGAAGACGTTTCACCTCTCATCCGAGAAGCTTCTTCAGTTCTAAGGTCAAATGGCCAAAAGTCCCAGATTTAAACCCAGTGGGAGTATCCCCCCAAAGAGGGACAAAGGACCCCCTGGTGATCCTCTAATCACATGAGCCAAGGTGTGAAAGCGGGTGTGGGACCTAATCAGCCAGGGTTTCGGGTGAGCTCATTGTGAAACCTGAGGGGTGGGGCCAGGTTTCACTTGGGGCCCCCTCAGGCCCCAACTGAAGAAGCTTCTCGGATGAGAGGTGAAACGTCTTCAAGCAACTTAAAGAAGTCCAGACGCTTTTCTTTGCAAAAGAAAAGAAAAAAGACATTGCCGTTAAGTGTCTTCGTAACTTGAATTTTTCATTAAATGGGGTCTTTGTAAGCTGGGGTTCCATTATATCTATATCTATATCTATATAGATATAGATCGATAGATATATCTGATATATTTCTTTGCAAACTCCTTTGACAATAGATAGATATACAGAAAAGATGTAATTCCAGTGATAGCACCGCTGCGCAAACCACGTATTACATATGCAACTTCCTCTGAACTTAAATATAAAAAATAAACTGAAAGCTTGTGAGACTCACACCTTTCTCTCCTACAGAGCCGAGCTCTCAGAAATAAGCCACATCCTTTTATGCAATGGAGGAAATTAATGTCGAATCTGCAAACAAGACGTCTATTAAAAAACACACAGGTAAGAAAGAAATTACAAAAATGTGAAGTTTAAATTTGTAAATCTTTTATTACTGTTATTACACTCTCCCCTCCCCTCCCCTCCTCCCCCTACTACAAACACAGTTTGTTTTTTGTTTTTTTCTTTTCAGGTCCAAGGAGATGCAAGAGAAGCATTTATTTAGTTGTTATTCTCTCGTTGGGGCTGCTGGCTGGACTTCTCACTCGTGCTTTCTGCTGTGAGTTGTGTTGTGTTGCTTTGTTGTTGTTGTTTTCTACTGTTTTATATATACATATATATATATATATATATATATATGTAAAGAGAGAGATAGATAGATATATAGATATAGATAAAGATTTATAGATATAGATATAGATATATATAACATGTTTCATTGCGTACTGGCAAAATTCAAAAATATTTTTGCTTGGGTCGAAAATAAAACAGCAACAGGTTCTTTTGTCTCTCAAAAACATCTTTGCTTATTTATCTGTATTTCAGACAAAAACTCCTTACAAGATTCAGCTGAATATCTCTCAATGAGTAACAAACTTTCCTCAATAACTGAGGAGAGAGAGCTTCTAAATGCAAATGTCTCTGCAGGGAGTAACGAACTTTCTTCTATGACTGAGGAGAGAGACCTGCTGAAGGCCAACCTCACTGAAATGACCAAAGAGCTGGAGAGGCTGCAGCGTTTGTGCAACCAGAGTGAGTCCTTGTCTGTTGTTTCTTTGTAAAAGGGTTTTTCTCCGAAATTCAATGATTCCCTTTTCCAGCAATAGAGGGAAATATTTTCTCATTATATCTGAATTGACAGAAATGTAAGAAAGCAAACTTTAATCTTCATGGATATGTTTCACATGAATCATTGTCATCATTGTTGCCTCTCCTCAGCATAGCAGTGTCAGTGCCACAAGATGTTTTATATATAGATAGTATAAAATATAGACTTCAGTTAATTAACAGAGACCAATAAAGCATTGCTGAATGTTCCTTCTTGATCTTTAATATTCCTTATTTGATGTTTCTTCCAGAGACAACATGTCCTGCAGGATGGCAAAAGTTCAGTTGTAGCTGTTATCTCCTCTCTGAAAGATCTGGTTCCTGGCATTCAGCTAGAAAACACTGTACAGACCAAGGAGCAGATTTGGTGGTCATAGACAGCCCTAATGAACAGGTACAAAGTGCATGCATGTGTTATATTGTGTTTGTTAATGCAACCCCATGTTGTTATGAACATGACTTTCCCCAGTTTGATTTTTTTTTAATAAGACTGTCAGCATTCGACTAGTTTAACAAGGAACTATCGAAATAAAACACCAAACATGAGACAGACTGAGACGTGGACATGATACTAAAAACGCTGAAGAACAGACATGAAAACATAATTTGACTAGACGTGACACAAGGAACAAAGGGGAGGCAGAGAGACAGAAACCTAAAGACTAGAAACTATAAATAACAACGAAATCAACAACTATTAATAATTCAAAAACACAAAACACTTGGTTACAGACCCAGGATCATGACAATTCCCCATTACACTGAAAGGGCATTGGGTATGAGGGTGATAAGAATCCGTAACCAAAGGAACAGGAAATAAGAAGAGATGATTCATAACACGAATGTTTGTGTGCTTTTTAAACAGAACTTCATCGTTTCAATTACCCAGTATAAAACTTGGATTGGTTTAAGTGACATAGAACAAGAGGGAACGTGGAAATGGGTAGATGGAACGCCTCTGACTCTGAAGTAAGTCTTCGAGTTCACCCAACATATTCAATATATTTGTAATAAATAAATATTGTTATAAATCATATTTATTTACTAAGTAAATATTATGTTTATAAATGAAGAAGTAATGTGGGGTTTTTTAATTTATGTATTTCCTTGGTGAAGTTATTTCATCAAGAAAAGAACTTCATTGATTAACCGAGACACCAGGAACTGAAAATCTTAGAGACTGTTTTAGCCTTACCTGGATATGACTTGTTATTAACTAAAGGTTTTATGGTGAATAATAGAGAAAAAAAAACAGACCCAGAAGACAACAACCAACACTATCATCCATCCATCCATCAATTTTTTAACCCACTTAACAATTTATTATTAGAGACAGAGGGTTGTTGTCAGTGTATCCATAACTCACAATGGGTTAAACATGCTATCAGTAGTCATTTTTCCCATGTTGTCCCATCTAATTAACATATATAATTATTGTTTTTTAATTGACTCACCAGATACTGGGCACCTCACCAGCCTGACAACAAGTGGTCTACAGAGAACTGTGTTATGATCAGATATGGAGGAATTTACTGGAATGATGGAAAATGTGAAGCTTCTTGCCAGTGGGTCTGTGAAAAACAACTGTAACAGCTGAATTTGTTTGAAAATTAGATTTGTACATATGTTTCAAATCAGGCTATGAATGTCATTTTATTAGCATTTTATATATCCTTTTCTGAATAAGTAGTAAGCTTTAGTGAAAAACAACCCTTAAAATATAACTATGCCTATAATAATAATAATAATAATAATAATAATAATAATATTGAGTAACTGATCCATTTTATTTGGATAGCACTTTTAAAAACATAGAGTTCAATTTAATTAAATTTTAGTTATATAACGCCAAATCACAACAACAGGCACCTCAAGACACTTTATATTGTACAATAGATCCTACAATATTTGATACAGAGAAAAACCCAACAATCATATGATCTGCTATGAGCAAGCACGTTGGCGACAGTGGGAAGCAAAAAAATCCCTAACAGGAAGAAACCTCCAGGAGAACCAGGCTCAGGGAGGGGCGGCCATCTGCTGTGACCGGTTGGGGTGAGAGAAGGAAGACAGAATAAAGATATGCTGTGGAAGAGAGACAGAGATTATTAACAGGTAGGATTCAATGCAGAGAGGTCTATTAACACATGGCGAGTGAGAAAGGTGACTGGAAAGGAAAAACTCAATGCTTCATGGGAATCCCCCAGCAGCCTATGTCTATTGCAGCATAACTAAGGGAGGATTCAGGGTCACCTGGTCCAGCCCTAACTATATGCTTTAGCAAAAAGGAAAGTTTGAAGCCCAATCTTAAAAGTAGAGATAGTGTCTGTCTCCTCAATCCAAACTGGAAGCTGGTTCAACAGAAGAGGGGCCTGAAAACTGAAGGCTCTCTCTCCCATTCTACTTTTAAATAAGCCTGCAGTGCGAGAGCGAAGTGCTCTAATGGGGTGATATGGTACTATAAGGTCATTAAGATAAGATGGGGCCTGATTATTTAAGACCTTGTATGTTAGGAGCAGGATTTTGAATTCAATTTAAAAAAAAAAGTTGCATTTCCTGCAAAAATGCAGTGTTAATGCCTCACAGCACAACAGCGGCTAGTACTGATTGAACTCTGCTCTGCTTAAACATTTCCATTTCATATTGCTTATTGTGTTCTCTTGTTAATGTGACTGCTGAAAGCATTTAAACTTCACTTTATTGTTATTATTCTAGTTGGAAAACTGATTTTTTTTCTCTTCCTGTATGTAGTGTGTGTGTGTGTTTGTATAGTGTTTTACTGTATTTATGTGTTTTTCTTTCTTTTTTTTAAATCTACTATACAGATTACAGAAAAATAGCTTTTACACAAAAAGCATTTATTGTGCATTCTACTAAAAATCTGATGCAGAAAATGTAAATGTCCAGCCATTAAAAAAATACAGATTCATGGTATTTTATTCATTTATTTATTTATTTATTTATTGAAATACAGTTTCCCCAGCATCTCTTTGATGGACATAAAATTGTGATTCATCTTCAGGAATTAAAAGGAGTTTTACTTCTATTTCTTTTCACATTTTCACATGACATCATTACAAACTTATAGAACGAAACCCCCCGCCTGTGATATGTACAAGAACAGGAATGTGAAAACCAGGTGTAATGTCTTCTGCAACCACCAGGGGACGGAAAGCTGCCACTTCCGACACATATATAAAAGCATGTTTTTGCTTTAGCGATTTATGTAAATTGTTGTGCAACGTTGTGCACACTAAAAAGGCAGGATACAGCAGAAAACAAAAAGTGATGTTTGTATTTTATTTTTATTGCTGAATGTTTTTGAACATAAAAGCATGGTACTATAAAAATTTAAATGCGAATTGATTTTTGGTCCTGTCAGAGAAGAGTGACCATGATAGAAACAACAATGTATATGTTTAACAGCCAGTAAGTATTGTATTTTCAATTTTGTTTCTTGGGATTTGTTAATATCAACACTTCACCGAGTTCTTTTGATTCCTCAGAGGCATCCGATGGAAGACAAAACACTGCTCAGTAGACCATTTAACACTTTATTTCTCTTTTACAATACTTCTAGAAGGGAGATGCGTCCTGCAAGACATGTTGCCGCGGATCTCAAAATGGTGACGGGCACGTGACAGTTTTATTACCGGGCACCCTATTCTAGACTAAACAACAGTATTTTCAGTAAGTTTCCACTACAAGATGGTTCCCTCGTATCTACTGCTCTACAGGAAAACATGGGCGAAAGCTTTGACTGAAGGACACCTATTCTAGTGCCTTTATTATTCAGGGCGTTGTCCACTTAAAACTACTTCTATATGATTATATGACAGTTTTGATTAATACGAAATTAATATAAGGCACAATATTAAAGTACTTCAGATAAGGTCATTCCAACAGATTGCACAATCGTAGCTTACAGGTAAGCTACCTGAGTGAAGTTGGCCCCCCCCACCTTCTTCAAATCCAAACGTTTGTGCTACGTTTGTGCTCGTTTGTGCTGCAAAAATTTTCGTTTGTGCTGCTATCATTTTAAAGATATTAATAAAACTTTCTAGAGGTCATCAGAGGTCAACCAGCCCCCCCACATTAATGGAATCAAACAAAACTGGTGTCAATCAACTGTGCTACGTTTGTGCTGGTTTGTGCTGCTAAAATTGTCGTTTGTGCTGCTTCTGTTTTAAAGATATTAATGAAAATGTAAAGGTCAAAAGGTCAACCAGCCCCCCCACCTTCTTCAAATCCAACAAAAGTGGTATCAAACATTTGTGCTACGTTTGTGCTGGTTTGTGCTGCAAAAATTTTCATTTGTGCTGCTATCATTTTAAAGATATTCAAGAAAATTTCTAGAGGTCATCAGAGGCCAACCAGCCCCCCCACATTAATGGAATCGAAACAAAACTGGTGTCAATCAACTGTGCTACGTTTGTGCTGGTTTGTGCTGCTAAAATTGTCGTTTGTGCTGCAAAAATTTTCATTTGTGCTGCTATCATTTTAAAGATATTCAAGAAAATTTCTAGAGGTCATCAGAGGCCAACCAGCCCCCCACATTAATGGAATCGAAACAAAACTGGTGTCAATCAACTGTGCTACGTTTGTGCTGGTTTGTGCTGCTAAAATTGTCATTTGTGCTGCCTCTGTTTTAAAGATATTAATGAAAATGTAAAGGTCAAAAGGTCAACCAGCCCCCCCACATTACCGAAATCAAACAAATTTGATGTCAAACAACTGTCCTACGTTTGTGCTGGTTTGTGCTGCAAAGATTTTCGTTTGTGCTGCTATCATTTTAAAGATATTAATAAAAATTTCTAGAGGTCATCAAAGGTCAACCAGCCCGCCCCCCCCCCCCCCCCCCACATTAATGGAATCAAACAAAATTGGTGTCAATCAGTTGTGCTATGTTTGTGCCGGTTTGTGCTGCTAAAATTGTCATTTGTATTGCTTCTGTTTTAAAGATATTAATGAAAAGGTAAAGGTCAAAAGGTCAACCAGCCCCCCCACATTACCCAAATCAAACAAAATTGATGTTAAACATTTGTGCTACGTTTGTGCTGGTTTGTGCTGCAAAATTTTTTGTTTGTGCCGCTATCATTTTAAAGATATTAATAAAAATTTCTAGAGGTCAACAGAGGTCAACCCCCCCCCCACATTAATGGAATCAAACAAAATTGATGTCAAACGTTTGTGCTGGTTTGTGCTGCAAACATTTTTGTTTGTGCTGCTATCATTTTAAAAATTTTAATAAAATAACGTCTTGATGCGTACTTAATCATCCAGGTAAGTAAATCCCAAACGGTTGATTCTGTTCATCTGGACATTTTCAGTTGGAGAAACATTTCGTCACTCATCCAAGTGACTTTTTCAGTCTCAGCTGACTGCAGGTTTCCCCAACCTTATAAACACATGTGAGTGAAGTTAGTCCCCGAGGTTGACCTCTGTTGACCTCTAGAAATTTTTATTAATATCTTTAAAATGATAGTGGCACAAACAAAAATTTTTGCAGCACAAACCAACACAAACGTAGCACAAACGTTTAACATCAATTTTTTTTGAATTGGGTAATGTGGGGGGGCTGGTTGACCTTTTGACCTTTACATTTTCATTAATATCTTTAAAAAAGAAGCAGCACAAACGACAATTTTAGCAGCACAAACCAGCACAAACGTAGCACAGTTGATTGACACCAGTTTTGTTTGATTCCATTAATGTGGGGGGGCTGGTTGACCTCTGATGACCTCTAGAAATTTTCTTGAATATCTTTAAAACAGAAGCAGCACAAACGAAAATTTTTGAAGCACAAACGAGCACAAACGTAGCACAAACGTTTGATACCACTTTTGTTGGATTTGAAGAAGGTGGGGGGGGGGCAACTTCACTCAGGTCTCAGAGTGGTTCAGTGGGTATCTAAACAATGAAACTCATCTCAACAGTGACACCTGCAGGCCAGTTTGGCCATCGCTACACTTGATGATGCTGTTGTGTGAAACAATGACACAGAAAAACCTTGCAAAATTCAAAGCAAAAATACTTATTAAATCAGACTGTCAATAATTGTGATCATCACGTGTTTTGGAGAAATCCTCGTACAAACAGGGAAGGGAAAAAAAGAGACCCTTAAAGACAGAAAGCTGTGACTGTAATGACCAGTGTGCTTTGGCAAAATTCTCAATTCTCAATCTGTTAACATTCATGTTGCTCACAATAAATCAATTTATAAAGTAAAGTATACAGGCCACAAAGATTTACAGCTGTTTTCTGGGGTGGCATCCAGGGGCGATTAAATCAGACCCCCAAAGATCATAGCTTTGGGGGTGCTGAGCACCCAGAGAGCTGCTCAGCCAGGCAAGATAAACTTTACTCGTCACGAGGAGACTTCTTCCCTGTCTTTGTCAGTCCCTGCATCCTTAAATGTCTCCAGTTGTCCCGAGTTCTCTATGACTGTCTCCTTGTTGCATTTAAACAACTGTTTCTCCCTGTCCTCGTCGTCTGTTGTCTTCGTCTCCGTCATCAGCAGAGATGGGCAGTCACACGTTACTTGTAACGCGTTACTGTAATCTGATTACTTTTTTCAAGTAACGAGTAATGTAAGGGATTACTATTGCAAAAACGGTAATTAGATTACCGTTACTTTCACATAGGAACGCTGCGTTACTGCGTTACTAAAACCGTGATTTTTTGCGAGAACGTCTCATGACAGTGACGTAAGCGAGTGCGACGTTCGTGACAACAGCTGTCTGCAGATCATAATATATCGAGTGCGGACAGAGTGTAGCATGCAGCGTTTAAAGCGTGGAAGTACTGACCTTATTTTGAGTTTGATTCCATAAAAAGTGACAAAAACATTAGTGTCCGTTGTGCGTGGGAAGAAAACTTCTTTTTACAGCGAAAAAAACCCCTAAACTTCCAAGCAAGCACCGAGTGTACTACGACTGTAATGTGAAATTCACAGAGAAACTCGCGGATTCTTCCACTGACCGCTGCAGCACACCTGCACCAGGGTAAACCTCCGCCTACCCCAGTCCTGCTTTACAGGTGAAAATAGAGCAACAGGACCGCTAGTCTTTGACTTTATTTATTTTCTGCTGTGTCTTACTTGCATCTATTTGAAAGAGTGAGTGTAAACACAAAAAAATATTTTATTTTATGTGCTGGAATGTGCAGAAAATAGGTTTAAATGTTAAACAAATTTCTAACAGTCAGAGAATGTTGCATATAATTTAATTTTTGCTTGATGCATAAAGTTAAAAGATTAAAACTAATAAAACAAGTTTTAAAAAGAGACATTTCCATTTGATTACATTTTGTATGATGAATTATGCAGAAAAAGTAGAATTGGGCTGAAAGATCTATCGCTTTATCACCTATTCAGGTTGTAAATCGTGTTTTTAAAAAGTAACTAAGTAACTAATTACTTTTGAAAATAAGTAATCAGTAAAGTAACGGGATTACTTTTGGGGGGAAGTAATCATGTCCCACCGGGAGGAGGCCCCGGGGCAGACCCAGGACACGCTGGAGAGATTATATCTCTCGGCTGGCCTGGGAACGCCTTGGTATTCCCCCGGATAAGCTGGAGGAGGTGGCTGGGGAGAGGGAGGTCTGGGCTTCTCTGCTTAGGCTGCTGCCCCCACGACCCAGCCTCGGATAAAGCGGATGAAGATGGATGGATGGATGGATGGATGGGAAGTAATCAGTAATTAGTAACTGATTACTTTTTTCAAGTAACTTGACCAACACTGGTCATCAGTCATCATAATTTTAACATCTCTGTGCAAGTCTGAAAATTTCTTTATTAAATCATAAGATTCTTAAATTCATCAAGTCTCTCTGTCCCTGGGTCCTCGTCACAAAACATGACATCACTGTTTTGTACATTTTAACACAATTTAATCCCCACATTTGTGAAAGAAAAACAAAACACTTTTTTTGAAAAGTCTGTAACAAAACCATCAAATCTGATAAAGGTTATTTAAATGTTGTAAAAGAAGAATGGATTGGAATAAAAAAATACATATCCTAACCTTAATTAATGGGGGAGAATAATGAATAATGCTCATAATGAGTAAAAAGTAAACTGAGTGCATTTATTGGACAGAGATTCACTTTTAATGTGTATGTATAATATAATAAATGGCCTGTATTTGTATAGCGCTTTACTAGTGCCTAAGGACCTCAAAGCGCTTTACACCACCACCAGTAGGCAACGGGTGAAGTGTCTTGCCCAAGGACACAATGACCGAGACTGTCCAAACCGGGGCTCGAACCAGCAACCTTACAATTACAAGACGAACTCCCAACTCTTGAGCTACAATCACCCCAATAAAGATACATAAAAAACACTCCCAAAACAGAATTATTAGAAATAAATTATTACAAAATATTAACAAAAAACTATAAAAATGGAGGCAACTTTGCCTGTGGTAGAATGTATACAATGTATGAAAAAATCTTTACTCCAGATACTAATTTTACTAATTTAATAATACTAATTTTGTGTTGTAAGATTTATGAGTTTCATGCTTTCATAGTGGTACTTGGGAGAGCACACTTATTTTTATCAGGTGGTACACACTGTAAAAAGTTTGAGAAACACTGATAAGTGTATGTGTGCTTTTGGAAAACATTTAAAGCTGCAGTACAGAATCTTTGAAACAAGCCAGCTTAAATGATTTTAGAATATAAACAGAGCACTCTGCTTCTCTTTACAGCTCCTCACTCCACCAGGGCTGTTTGACACTTTCTGATAGTGTGCAAATGTGATGTACGTACTGCGGCAGTCATTCAGACAACTGGACGGTCCAAAAGTTGGCCTACCTATTACTGGCTGAGGTTTTAGTAGAGTTGAACCACATAAAAATATATCATTAATTTTAATCTCCCCAATCAATTAGAATGTTATGTTGGAATGTTGTTAAAGAGGGTCAAAAATGTTACAACTCAGTTTGTTTTGCAGATTCTGTATAGCAGCTTTAATATAGGGAGGACACAACTTCCAGATTGTATGAGTAAAATCAGTTTTTTTTTCTCTTCGTCAGTTTAACAGTTTCTGTTTTGCCTGTCACTGTGTTTTGTCTGTTTTCTTACCTGGTTCTTCCTGACCTTGTGCTTTCTCTCCCCTCTTTCCTCTCTCCCTCTTTGGACTGACAATCATACACAAATAGATTGTATTCAATTAGATGAAAAATTACATTAACATGAAGAAATACTATTAAGATTGCTAAAAGTCCTCTCTCAGTGTACTTTCAACCAAAAGGCAAATAACCAAACCACATGAACATCTAATAAAAGATATAAATATTGAAACACTGATCCAACATTATTCTTGATTGACGGATCATTTGATTTTACACTTTTACCTGAATGTAGCTCCTTTTTTTGAAAAAACTTCCATATATCTATTATGAACCTGTCTGTCTCTCTGTATACACACACACAACAGGAGTTATAAGGTTAGGGTGCGTACTATAAGTACAACAAGTGCAGAAGTGAGAGGCTTGTGAAATGGGATGGTCGAGCCTTCGGCGCTGCTCAGGTTGCCTAGCAACCATGATACTAACCGCGAGAAACGTTTCATACAGCATTGTTTGACAGAAATTAAGGAGAAAAAAATGTTTTTTTGGTCATTCATTTTTGTTGATTCAAGTTGCAGTCATTTATATTTCCTATCACCTTAAATCTTCACTCAAAGACAAGTATCTTTGACAGTGTGGTGGACCACTGGAGGGCTCCACTCACACTCAGTTCTCAGAAAGTGTTGTTGCTGTGTGTTGGAGGGAAAACTATTCAGTTGTGTGTAGTGATGGGATTTCCGGCTCTTTTTAGAGAACCGGCTCTTTCGGCTCGGCTCACTAAAAAGAGCTGGCTCTTTCGGCTCCCTACCGGCACTTCAGGCTTTTTTGTTGCTTTAATTAATTATTAACAACAATATAAAATTATGCACAAAAGGAATTACTAATGTAAAAAACCCATGGTTTTATTTATATATGTTTATATATAAATATATACGGTTTTCTAGCGTTAACTGAACTTCCAAAACAGAGCTACCTAGATCACATAAATTTCACAATTGAAAGCATATGTTTATTGTTTGTGTATTTATACACAAGCACTCATATATATTCAAATACTTTGAAAAAAAAGTGCATTTACCTGTTACTACCACACACCAAATCCGGTTGTTGGTACTTGCTGGCTTGTGTAGCCACTAGGTAGTTTGCTTCAGAGTTCGTACGTGTTTTGGAGTTTGTACATGCTTTGTCTCTAGGGGCCACCGTAAATATACTTCTATTTATTCACTCCACATAAAATGTAATATAAAAAACAACTTTTTACATTTCAACTTTTAACTATTTACATTTTCAGCTTTTTCCTTTTAAACAAATTTAAAGTGAAACAACACAAAACACTGCAAACCACAACACAATTAAATATAAATTAAAATATGAAAACAAAAAGAAGATGCACATTCTCTGTCATATGGGCCTGTATGAATAAACTTTCTGAATCCTTTATCATCCACAACTGAAAATAGTTGTGGATGATTACTATACGTTTCTAATGTGACGTTGTTGTCCCTGGCTCTCTTTCCCTCCTGCTCTGTTCCTGTGCTACTGCGAGTGTAACTACCGTCCCTCCCCCCTCATCCCAGCGCAAAGCACAAGGCAAGTGAAGCGGAAGAAAAAGTGCGAGAGAGAAGGTGAGAGAAAGAAAAAAAAGAAACCACGGATCTCAATAAGGAGCCGGCTCGCGTCATTCACTTCAAAGAGTCGGCTCTAAGAGTCGTTTCGTTCGCGACCGACACATCACTAGTTGTGTGGTGATGAGTAATAAACGAGGAGTGTTAATCGAGAGCTCTCGTGTCGTCTGTGTTTACCTCCACATTGGTGACCCCTGGCTGGCATGTGGTGGCCTCTCTTGACCCGCTAGCCACCTGTCGTGCGTTGACTCTCCTCCGGGACCCACCCACCCGAGGGAAGTGCGCCGCCCTTAAGGAGCTGCTTCTTCGGCGCTATGCCCTCTCCGACGCAGAGCGAGCCGAGAAGCTCCTCTCCCTCTCAGGCCTGGGTGTATATATAGATGTATTATATAAGAGACAAATATTGTTTGTTTAATATGTTGGCATTACATTACGTTTGGCTTAATGCTTACATATATGTGTAAAAAGAAAATGTACGAGCTGAGCTGTGATAACCGTTTCTGATAGAATGAAGAGTAGACTGATATGTTAAATATTCCTTTATTGGGTGAAAAAAAAATCAGAATATTATCTGAATATTAAACTTGTTGCTGCCTTTCATAGTGTTTAACTTGAAGGCCCTGAGTACTTTCTCCCACACTGAAAACACTGGAATGATAAAATTACTTGAACATTACCTAATAAGACTGATTCAGGACAGACAATTAGTTATTTTACACTTTTCTAGCAGTCCTTCACAAACAGTGCACGGTTTTTACTAAGCTAACTACCTTTAATTTAGTAAACTCCCACTGTAAGGGTGTGTTTTAACTGATGAAACTGTGTCGTACTCAGGCTCGGACATCTGATTGCTGCCTTTTATAAGCTTTATTGCACAAGCATAAGCTAACACCAGTAAAGTAACCGTGCCTTTACAGAAGCCAGGTAATCAACTGAAAGACACAAAATAAAACAACCATACAACATTAACAAAGCAACCCTATTAATGACACTACAGTTTAGTAATAATCATATTTGTAGCTTTAACATGTTATTTAGTCAACACAGAAACTCACCAGCTCGGTTTCATCAGTCATAACAGCAATATCAATGAAAAGAAGATCCGGCAGGTAGGAACTATGAGCGGCTGTTAACATGTACCATCCCAGACTTACATAAATCACTCTGTCTTAAATAAATTTGTCATTTAAAGAAAATTTGGGTCTGGCTAATAATAAATCACAACAAAATAAATTGGCACGTTAGAAATATGGGAAACCACACAAGCAGGGAACAGTCTGTCTATTCTCTCCATCTGTCAGCTGCTGCTGGCTCTTCCTCCTCCTCTTCCTCACACACTGCTGAGTTTGTCCTGGTGGATCGTCAGGGGTGCAAAGCCTCACAGATGATGTGCAGCAGTGGGTCCCTCAGTCTGTCCTCACTCTGGACACTTGCAGTTGTCACACATGGAAATCAAATGTGTGATAAGCTGCAGGATTCAAACACAAGTGTAACTTATAAATACATGTTCATACTTTTATTCCACAATCAGAGAGAAAGAAAAACAGAGAGAGTGCAGGACAGACAGACAGGTGACAGTCTCAGGTGTATACACTGCTACAAAACAGCACAAGAGAAGGAGGATTTAGTGTTTGTGTTATTAGGAGTGCTAAACAAGAAGAGTTCCCAGATGGTCCAGTGGACACATGTGTGATTCCTGTGATTAAAGCATCTTTCTTTCAGCTTAACGAGTGAACCGTCAGCTCGTTCAAACACACGTTAAAGTCCGTTTGGCTCGACACCTCCGAACAGAGACAGCAATATAACATAGCTAACATTAACAGTGCAGTGAATCCTGCTTGTGCCGTTATATTCAGGACTGCAAACCGAGCAGCATCACTGACTTTCAGCTTGTTGTGTTTGTGGATATATGACTGACTTTAGTTATCCATAAAATTATCACATTCTCTGTAAGATTAAGGTCGACTATTAAACGGCGTATATTTTAAAGTAAAGGCTTTAAAACCAAGTTAGTACAAACATCACTAATGTCACATAACTCTGCCAACATGTGGCCAACAGTAATGTTTTAATGTTCTTCATTATTAAACATTCGCATATAAATAAGTGACATCATTTTCAGTACTTACTTTTGACAGTTCACTCTTCGTACTTCGGCCGCTCCGCTTCAGCCGTCTGCTGTATTTTGCGGCAAAATTATCCACACCCACCGCCGTGCTATTAATTGTGGGATATATGGGACCAAGAATCGTGCACCGGACCACGCTTGATATATGGGGAAAACGACAGCGCATTTGGAGTACACATTAAGAGTACACTTCAAATTGGGACAGCCGTCGTCGCGTCGCGGTGACATAATAGGTCTCAAAATTAGCAATTGGACTTAATTTAGCAATGTTTCTGAAGTGATAAAAGCAAGACTGAACCAGAGATTTTACATGAATATCCAAAGTGAGAGGAGAGTCAAAAGTTACCCAGTAGTGTGTCTAGAAAATTTTTGTTGGGGCGGCCAGGTAGGGGCACAGATTTGGAGAAGGGTGGCAGATGTAATTGGCAGATAATGCTAAAAAAAAAAAATTCTACCAACCATTAACCATAATTCAATAACCCTATAAACCTAATAACCGAATGTGCTTTTAACTCTTATTAGAATGAGATTTTAACCACTACGGTGCAAAGTTTTTAGATACTGTGCTGATAATGTACAAGAGATACAATCAGTGCTTTGTCAGTGTTTAGTCAGCATTCAAGGACAGCAATATTTGCATAGTATGTTTACTGACATATAGTGCACATATGTTTTGGGCAAAAACATCTTTGAATATTAAAACAGAAACATTTTTAACATACAACTGGCAAATTAGCCATTGCCAATGCAAAACTTTATCTGCCTATTAAAAAAAGATCTTCTCACAAACTGGTGTTTGATTTTGAAACAGGAAAAAAGTGGGGAAACAACTGAAAAAACTAACATTTGAATAAAACTTGAAAGCAAGTAAATACTTTCTATGCTGCCTTATGGTAAACTTTGGTAATATTGATGTATAAAGAACAACACTGGCTGATGATGAAATACAGTCAGCTGGCATGGTGACACTGCCAGTATTAACCTGCAGGGCTGGACTGGGACAAAAAATAGGGCATTTTGACTACAGACCGGCCCACCAGGTATTAAAGCCATAAAGCCTTTGAATGAAAACAAACGCTGTTGTGACAGTGATGTACACTGTCTTTTTGGTATATGTATGATTTCTATACATTTTACGTCAGATAAAAACTTTGTTCGCAAGATTCAGATAATTATTTAATAAAAGCTAGATATTTTAAATGAGAATAAGAAAGAAAAGTATTTCTTTGTGCCCCCCTTTCCCTGTTAATGCCCTACCTGGCCCCCTGGCAAAACTTTCCTAGACCCGCCCCTGCACAGTTACCAGCTGTCAGCTACTTAGAAAAGGATGCTGGTGTTATTTGTCTCTCAGAAACAGTTAATAACTTCCCTTCAACTCATCCATGTCATCTAAAAGGTAAACCTGTTTCTCCCTCACCTGTTCAGCTCTGATGATTCAGTAAGGACATCTCCTGGTTTCATCTTCATGTTTCCCTCTCACCACATATCCAAACCGACATCATACCAGCAGCTTTTACAGCTGTGGCTCCAACAAACATCAGCTGATACTAGAAATTAATATTAAATAAATTCTAACAACAGCTGATCAAGCTTAAACGTGCTGCTGTTGTTCAGCGCAACATCCGCTGGTTTCCTCTTTCTGGCGCAAAGTGAGTGATAAATAAACAAGAGAGAAAAGCCGATCAGCTGATCATTGATCAGTTTCATGATTGAAGTAGGAACAGGAGAGAGAGGGGGAGAGAATGAGAGAAGAAGAGGCAGCTGTGCAGCGTAAAGACAGAATAAATCCAGATTTGTGTCTTTTTTTCATTCTAGCCGAAGTCCGGGACAAACTGAGAAGATTCAGAGAAAATATTACACGTCTCTTCTCAGCTCAATACGAAACGCATAATATTTTCTCTGAATGAGGGACCATTCCATTTTTTAAGGAGCCGTTGGCAACTCTACTAACTAACCTTATGAATAAAATAAAGTTCACTATCAGTAACATCATAGCACCCACCCAGCTGTATAGAAACTCCGTCATGCTAGCTAGTACGCAGTACAAGTTATTGTAACTGACTGTAAAACAACTAAAATAAACTCCACCTAAACTTGGTTTATATCTGACCCAGATAGACTGCAGGTCATAACTTCTTACCTGAAGTTCAGTTCACCTGTCACTCGGACCGGCGGCTGCCTCGGGTCTCTCCTCCTCCTGCCTCCCCTTCCCTCATCCACCTGCTGGCCTCTATGGAAGCTCCGCCATAGCCACCACCAAACAACTGAGTTATTTTTACACAATGGCCAATCCACCACCTCTCATTGCTCATGCCGTTACAAAAAAAAAAAAAGTCATCAGCCCACCGGGCAAATGCCCGGTATGTCCGATGGCCAGTCCAGCTATGTTAACCTGTTAATCTTCACCGAAAAATTGTTTTCTGCGGTGCCGTCTTTCCTGCTTGGCTCTCCTACCTTTGCTAACGTGATGCTCTAACACGTTCTCACTCCCTAAGCGTAACATTTTACGCTAGGTGACAAATCGTCAACATATTACGTTTTCGGGCACCCAACGTGTTCCTACGTGACGACATCGGAAAACTGCGGACACATGAGAACCGTTTGGACTCAATCTACACATCTTCGCTTTTTCCCTTAAAATCGCTTGGGAAAACACTATTTCACGTCATTAAAGTGCTGGTTAAGGTTAGGAATAAGGTTATGGTTAGGTTTAGGGATAAGGTTAGGTTTAGGGCTGCAATACAGGGCTCGAACCCGCCTTGTACCATAACAATGTGGAAGGTCACCTTTCGCATTCCTCAGGAACGCCGCGGGACGTGACAAAACGTCGGGATGTTACGCCTCGGGAGTGAGAACGGGCTCGATGCTCATAGTGCAGAAGCCCATGCTGCATTCACTTACACTCGGATATCTGAGCTTGACTGTGAAAACATAATCGTACATTTGATGTTTCATTGAATTTTATTGTTTTAGCTTCGGGGTGGCACCTGGGGTGGCCAGTCTGGTTTACCCCTGGCTATTAAAATTAGGGAAGATTCAAGTATTGTGGGTGTGAACGGAGGGGGGGAGAGAACATAAATTATTTCTGTATGCAGACGATATTTTGGTGATGTGTCAGGACCCTACCAATTCTATAACAAAATTGCTAAATGTTATTGGTGAATTCTCTAAGTTATAAGGGTACAAAATTAAGTGGCATAAGTCGGAGGCAATGCCAATATCTCAAACATGTATTGCTAATTCGTTGTCAGCTTTCAGGGATGAAATATTTAGGAATAATACTTAATCCGAATGTTGATGAGATTATGACTGATAATGTAGGAAAACTACTTACTAGCATTAAAACTAATTTAGAGAAATTAGAGAAGAGGGCGCTGCTCTTGCGGCGACCAGCAGGTTGTCTCTGTCTGTCAGTGTCAGTGTTTTAACTTATTTTATTTCATTCTTTTATTCCTTTATTTTATTTTATTTATTTTTTTGCCTGAGGAATCCTATAGCATCGGCTTGTGCTTTGTGGAACTTCTTTTAATGAAGATGGGTTTTTTAATTCGCAAGGTTTTATTGGCAATCCTGACGGTTGTTTGGAGTCAGTGCTACTCTCAAACAATTACATACTCACGGGAGTTTCTTCTGGATCTTCGGTGGAAAGGCCCGTCTCTGGACTCTTTTCACCCTCCAGTGTTTTCCAGCTCTGGATGAGATGAGAGATAGCCTTTATTTGTCAGTTGCAGGTCTTTTGCCCGCAACCGAGATGACAGACCTTGCCGACCGTACATACAATACACAAACATCACATTGGGGAGACAGGTCAGGCTAGGTAGCGAGGAAAAAAAACATCGAAATGTGTAACACAAAAGGATAATACAGGAATGCACAGATATCAACACACCATAGCACAATCAACACAGACAAGCAACATGGGAAAGAGTTCCAGTGTGTACATCTGATCTGGGACCGCTGCAATCTTTCGACTGCGCCTCCAACTGACCCGATGTCCACATCAGAGGGGAGGTAAGCGTTGGAGGTGGCGTTGGATCCGGGGTAGGGAGGGTGATGCGTCGGTGAGTGCTTATCAGTATCAGTATATGTATGTGTGTGCGTGTCCAGAGTTCAGCTGAGACAGTGTCCTTCGCCCTGCCAGGCTAAGTAAACAGTCTTCCAGCCAACTCAGGTGGCCTAAAATTACCCAGATCACAGAAACTGTGCCTTTTGGGGGACAGAGGCAAGGTGCCACAGTTAGACAAAGCAGGCTTCAGTGTTAAACACTGGGCTTGTGACGTGTGTTCGTCTCATTGTAATACTTTGGAAAGAGCCTCGGACTCCAACCCCAAAAAAGTGGAATGACAAAATGACTGAAAATGCCGCATGCAAGAAAATGCTGGGAAGACTGAGCAGCAAGACAGAGTCTCTAACAGAACAATGGGACAGTTTTTGTTTTTATGGGTCTACAGCATGATGACAATGCGGGATACAGTCTGAATTAACAATTAAGGGTCTTGTCTGTGCAACAGTTTATTTATTTTATTTTTTACTATTTACATTTTTTTTCCCTCACTGAGTGTGGTTTTTGTTGTTTTGTGTTGTTATGTGTTGTTATGTTTTTTGTTTATATGATCAAGATAATAAAAACTTTGATTACAAAAAAAAAAGGTTACCCCCAAGGTTCCTGACAGATGATTTCACAAATGTCGACAGGTGACCAAGAGCTTTCATTATCTTAGGTACAAATCTGTCAGGAGCATATATAAAAACTTCAGTTTTTCCTTAATTAAGTTGGAGGAAGTTGTCAGCGAACCAACCTTTAATGGAGTCCAAGCACTCATTCAGTGTCTGCTACTTAGAAACATCTTGGGGCTTAAAAGAAATGTAACTGAATATCATCTGCATAGCAGTGATAGCAAATGTCCTCAAAGGGGCTCAAAATATGATGAAGAGGAAGTAGATGCATTAAAAACAATAAGGGCCCCAATATGGAACCTTGTGGCACACCATATGTAAGGGAAGTGGAGGGTGACCTGTACTTAGAAACCGCCACAGAAAAGCACAGTGCTAATGGAAGTTTATTCACTAAAAGTTTTCTACACATAGCCTATGTCAGTGCGTGTTTATGTGTTGATCAGGGGTTCTATAAGTATTCAGTTCAATTCAGTTTTATTTATATAGTGCCAAATCAAAAACAGTTGCCTCACGATGCTTTTTATTGTAAGATAGTCCCTACAATAATACATACAGAGAAAAGCCCAACAAACATATGATCTCCTATGGGCAAGCACTTTGGCGACAGTGGGAAAGAAAAACTCCCTTTTAACAGGAAGAAACCTCCGGCAAAACCAGGCTCAGGGAGGGGTAGCCATCTGCTGCAACCGGTTGAGGTGAGAGAAGGAAGACAGGATAGAAGACATGCTGTCGAAGAGAGCCAGAGATTAATAACAAGTATAATTCAGTGCAGAAAGGTGTAGTAACACATGGTGACTGAAGAAGAAATACTCAATGCTCATGGGAATTCCCCAGCTGCCTAAACTGCCTAACTATAACTAAGGGAGGATTCAGGGTCACCTGATCCAGCCCTAACTATATGCTTTAGCAAAAAGTAAAGTTTTAAGCCTAATCCTAAAATGGTAAATGGCCTGTATTTGTATAGCGCTTTACTTGGTCCTAAGGACCCCAAAGCGCTTTACACTATACACAGTCATCCACCCATTCACACACACATTCACACACTGGTGATGGCAAGCTACAGTGTAGCCACAGCCGCCCTGGGGCGCACTGACAGAGGCGAGGCTGCCGGACACTGGCACCACCGGGCCCTCTGACCAGTAGAGATACAAATAGAGGTTGTGCACACTGAAGCGAGATACAGCAGAAAACAAAAAGTGATGTTTGCATTCTGTGGTTATTGCTGAATAATGCTTCTGAACATGAAAACATGGCATTGCCATGTTGTTTTTCATTCAAAAATGAAAATTTAAATTTAAATGCAAATTGTCTTGATGCATGCAAGTAAGGAAATCCCCCCTAAAAAGTTGATTCTGTTCATCTGGACATAGCGTTTTCAGAGGGAGAAATACTTCATCACTCATCAAGTCAGAGTCAAGGAGAAAAGAGTACTGAAAGTAGACTGACACACAGACACTAACATACACAAACAGGAAGAAGAGCCTGCACACTAGGGAGTGGCCCCTTCTTTTCTTTGTCTGGAGTGCTGGACAGTTGAAATTCTAGAAATTAAATTATTAACTTGAAATTCCAACCACTAAATAATAAAATCTGAAAACTTAGACTTTGAGTTTGTGTGTCTTCCCGAAAGCTGTTACGTGGACACTCCAAATGCTACAACAGATACAGTGCCTGTACCACAAAAAAAGAGTCCAACCTTCCAGATAATAAAACAGTGCAGTAGCTCATTTGATTTTAAATTTAAATTTAAATGAACTCTGATTGTGCAACAATATGTATGTGTGTGTATTTCTGCCAGAAATAGTTGGTGTTTTGTTCTCAATAAGTTCAGTGAACGCTGTTGTAGGAATGAACCACAAACCTCTGGCACTGTGTGTAAAACTATTGGTCATTCTTGCCATTTACACTTTCTAAATAACCGTCATAGCAGCAACGATCACAGTCACGCCTGCTTACTCAAGTTGTCTGTCGCTAATCTTGGTACAGTAAATCCCATCTATTTTAATACTTTGTGTGTGAAAGTGACACTCTAAATTCAACAACTGGTACATGTTCCGCAAATAAGTTTCATACCTGCAGTATTTATTTATTAGTTATAGGTAGAAAAGCTGACAGATAGGTGAGAATTAAGTTATTAGTGTTCAGCCTGGACTTAATGAGGGACTATACAAACAGTGCTCTCTGCCCCCACAGAAAAGGATTTTTCAACTGTAATCAGAGATCATTAAGATTATTAATAAATAAACACTTCAATAACAACATTTGTAAAAAAAAATTAGGTAGCATCTACCTCCGAACATTCTTGTTGATGTTGTTGTGAACATGTGTGACTTCCTCATGATATATAAAAAAAACACACACACACAAGCAGAACTGTTAATTTTTAAATGACCAAAATTAAACAGTAAAATATCCATTATCAATTTAGAAACTGACTCCTCATAACTTGACAAAAGAAACGGACTCCAGTTTTTAGTATCAGCATTTTAAACATTAAACATTTTTGAGTGTTGAGTTGGCATTTTGTTACTAACATGTTGAAATACATCTGTTTGCTTCTCTTTCAGTTCTTTCATACCTGTGGGATTTAATGATTATTAGGTTTGGCCCATTCAACATTGACATATATTTCCTTTGTGGCTCATAAGGATGCAAATTATATCTCAGAGCTCAACTCTGCAGCAGAGAACATGCAAATCATATCACTAGTGTTAGTTTATTTGGGGAGTTTGAGGAAGTCACAATTTAGCCTTTATAGTCGCACAACAATATACCAGCAATGAAATGTGAAAAGGAGCAAGTCTAATGCTTTTTTGTTTGTTTGTTTGTTTGTTTTCTGAAGAAATACATTTACACTTCATTCTAAAAAAGTTAGTTTGAGTCACAGTTATAAAAGGTGTAGACTGCTGCCCTTTCTTTTTGAAAACAATACCATGCAGATACATGGTGGACAACATTTTTATTATAAGTATTTAGCAAGAGTGATTGATAATCTAGACATCTACCTTATATTATATGCATTTTTGTTTTAAAGTACGTAAGACCAACAGTGACACAAACAACAGGGTTTGCATAGGACTCTTTGCACCTCTGTGAAAAACTAAATACACCCTTACATCTTTCACAAGAATAAACCACAGCAATGAACACTTAACCAAAGAGAAGTTTGACGTTTTGTCTTTTCACATTTCAGTGCTTGTATAGTGTTATGTGAAAGTATTAATATCTGAAATGTGTGACTTCCTCAAAGGAAACTGACACCAGCAGTGTTCAAACAGTTCATATGTCCTGTGCTGCAGAGCTGAGCTCTAAGTAATAATCTGCATCTGAACCATGGAGGAAATTTATGCCAATGTTGAATACCCCAAACATAACAATTCAAAACCTTCACCAGGTCACACAGGTAGGAAAGAAGTGACAGAAAAGAAAATGTATTTTAACATCTATTATTACTCTTGTACATCTCAAATGTTTCTGTGTTTATTTCTATTTTAAGGAACAAGCGGCCGTGAAAGGAGTTTCCATTTAGGAATTATTATCTGTCTGGGAATGCTGAGTGTTTTCCTGCTGATTGGACTCATCACCCTTGGTGTTTACTGTGAGTTTGGTTTTTCATAAATGATCACTCAAACACTCATCAGCCCACATATAAAAAGAGAAAAAAATGTAAAATGGCATCAGCACGTTCTATAACTAATTTGACAAATTACACAAGTTTTGAACTTAATAAGTCTCACTGATCCTAAACATTCACAGAACACAAAAACAATAGTTCCTCATTCACAGTAAAGCAATTTTTTTACTCTCATTTTCCCAAAGATACATACAGGATATGACACGGAATACAGATGAGGACAAAATTATTGACTATGTGCACGAGAAAATGCTAACTTCCTGGTTTGAGGCCGGATGTGGGGTTGCACATTTCCGGTAGCTTTACTTTGCGGTAAATTGCTACTGCGAAGATATATTCCAAAATCATGTCCAAAACTTGAAAATGGAAAGATTGTTCCAAAGTTCCAAAGAGCAGAAGGTGGGAACACTCACCACTGTTGTGTCACAAAAAAATCTAATGATAGATTTTGACGTTTAACCACTTAAGCCCCACGTCTCCAGTACCGGGGGCAAAAAGGAGGAGATCACGTTTAATCGGTTATAACGCGGGTTGAGAAATATAAGTCCAGACATGTGTGGTGTCCACAGAAACCTCATAATCTCAGCTAAAATGTCATATAAACCATTTCTACAACCACCAAACACACCGAAAATAAGCCGCGATTAAACGAGCAGTTACGTAAATGTGCAGAAGTCCGCTAAACAAACAAAACCGAACCAGAAATTATTCAGACTTCATGTAAGTAACCGGTTAAAGATAGGCTGGTTAGCTCCCAGAGCTATCACTGACTCCACACACCAAGTTTCACCACGATCAGACCAAAATTCACTGAATTAGCCGCAAAAGAAGACCACAAAAACACACAGCGGCGCAAATGCGCTAAAACAGAAATTGGCTTACCGTCAGATTATTTTCGCAGGTAGCCGGTAACCACGTGATTGACGTTTGAAGAGTTTAGATCGATCGGTTGTTTGCATCACTCAACACAAGCAGAACTGCATCACTGCAGCATAAGACACATCGTCCACATTCAGAAGCACATCTCTGTATAGTGACTGGTCTTATTCTTTAAACAGGCAAATGTTCAGCATTCAAACTACAGATGAACAACAGTCACAGATGTTTCCCGTTATGTCCACACCTACACAGCATGTTAACAAACCGTGAAAAAAGCCACACAAAAAATGAACGATTGCTGGTGAGGGTTTCTATACATTAGTATGAATGAAGGGTATGTTGTGACTTACCTTCTAAATTAAAAAGTGCAGTACTGGATGTCCACGATGTCCACGCATCAAAAAAATAAAATTGGCTACTTGATTTCACCCATCGTTGGTTATTTTTAGAACATAACACCCGCAATAAACGAGGGACAGCTGAGAAATATAACATTTGAATCCCTTTTCTCCTTTGCTCTGAGGCGTGGGGGCAAAATATCGACAAGTCCGTGAACATCATTTACAGATATATTGGGTAAATGACCAAGACATCTATAGAAATGTAAATCGACGCTTAATTCATTCATTTGGTTAACTTCTTTTGGACATTAAACACCGGAAACAAAGCTCCACACAGGATTTTCCGCACCGGAACTAGCATATGCTATCGTGCACATAGTCAATTAGCTTACAACTCAAACAATATGTCCAGACAAGAGAAACACAGTGGTGGCAGTATTATGCATTATGCATCAAGCCAACCTCACTGAATCCACCAAAGAACTTGAGAACCTTCAAAGTTTGTCCAAACAGAGTGAGTCCTTGTATTTGCTGTTGAGATTTACTTGTTTTGTTTCTTAGTGTTTTTGTTGAAAAATTCAGTGATAAATTCACAGTCTGGTGATGATATAATGATGGAGCATCTCAAATTCATTGCTACACTAAATTACTTTGACTATTTTTTTCTATCACTTGCTTGTACAAAACAGCCAGTGTTGGCTATGTTGTGTGCACTGGTTTAAAAAAACGACAATGGTACTTAAGGCTTAGTATATTGTTGTGAAGTTTCAAGATGAGCCATTCAAAATTGTAGGTAATATGACATTTTTATGGTTTTTAATATTGTATGCAACCTTAACCCGATTTTCACCTAAATTAAATCAGCTCAGGCTGTTATTGATATCCACCATGACAAAGAATTTGAAAATGATATCTCAAAAACTGAGGACACTATACTGCTAACAAACACATAGACCAGGGGTCTCAAACTCACGGCCTGGGTATATTGATGTGAAGAAATATAATGCAATTTGGCCCTTGAAGTTGCTTTTTTTTGTTTGGGAGGATTGGTTTGTTGTTTAGTGCAATGTTAAAATAAGTTCTTTAAAAAGCAAAAGAAATATTTAATATGAACATATTGAGCAGAGAGTACAAACACGTTGAGGGATTGGCCGTGTTAGTTCAGTGAGAGAGTTATTTATAAAGAAAACAGTTTTCACTAGCAGTCAAAAACTAATGTGTACACTTATGTCTGCATTTTTATTTTGTTAAATACATACAAAATTACTTTAATTATTAGCAGAAGTGCTGCCATGTGTCTGGCCAGAAAGAGAGTACCAGTGAGTTTATTTGGTAGTTCAATGAAAGACTTTTAAGTCAGTTAAGAGTGAGATGAAAAATAATTGCGTTCACGTTTGCAATTGTGTCTTGTTATACAATATTTTAAATAAAAAAACAAACAAAACACTAAATTTTTGGAAATATTTACGTGTGTTTTCTTGTTTGTTTGATTGTTGTTGTTTTTTTGTACTACATGAACACTAAATTGGCCAATGCGATGACTCTGTCAGCAGTGGCCCACAGCTCATTTAAGTTTGACAACCCTGATATTGACAGACGAGCAAACAAATCAAATTGATTACACCCTACCTCCCTTAAGGGGGAAAACAAAAGGTGTCAGCTGGATTTACCCGGTTAATCATCAAGCCTCCTCTGCCCGCTCTGCGACACGCTTTCCTGCTCGGATTTGGATAACGTCGCACCAACCGGGAGTTTGTCGAAGCAATCTAAGCACTCTACGTCATGTTTCTAGAGGTGACTTAGTACCCTGGCCACGGATGGCACTGCTTAATGTCAGGTCGCTGGTAAACAAGACCTTTGTTTTAAATGACTTCTTCTTTACTAGCCGCCTTGATGTTTTATTCCTTACAGAAACCTGGATTCGCCCTGGTGAGCTCATCCCTTTCTTTGAACTTCTTCCATTGGACTGTGCCTTTTTTAGTTCACCGAGGCTTTCTGGTAGGGGAGGTGGTTTAGCCTCGGTTTTTAAAAACGTATATAATGTTCGGCAACTTTCCTCACCTAACTTTGCTAGTTTTGAAGTTCAGTTATTGGAGATGACTGCTTCCACGACCACTTTGTGTGTGTTGGTCTACCGACCGCCCAAATATAACAAGTGTTTTATCTCGGACTTTGCCGACTTCTTGGGTTCCGTTCTTTTTAAATATGATTCTGTTCTTATTCTTGGTGATTTTAACATACACATCTGTTGTAAGGATAACCTGCTTGCTAAAGACTTTCTTGCTTTAATGGACTTTTAACCTCCTTCAGTGGGTAAATGAACCAACCCACGTTAAAGGCCATATTTTGGACTTGGTCTTTACGTATGGCTTGGATATCTGTATTAAGGATATAAATGACGCTGGGATTTCAGATCATTTTCCAATTTCCTTTGATATTGGTTTATCTGCCACTGGACCGCAGTCTGGAGCTCTTTCTCATCCGCTACGTGTACTGAGCTCTGAAGCTGTGTCAAAGTTTGCTGTGTCTTTTTTTAGATTTGGCATTTATGATTCCTGACTGCTGCTCAGTTCGCTCATCTGAACTGTTGATGGTTATCTGCTCGGTTGATAGTTATGCTAATATCCTGTTATCTTTTTGTTCTTCTATTCTTGATTCTGTTGCTCCCATCAAAATGAAGCGCTCTAGAACCTACTCTCATTGCTGGCTAAATGATACTACACATGCCTTACGACGTGTTTGTCGCCGTGATGAGAGGAGGTGGATAGTTTCTTATGACTTACGGACTAGCCGCTCAACCTTTCAAACTGCTGCTAGAATGGCTAAGGCATCTTTTCTTTCCAAAGTCATTCTGGCTAATGGTCACAACCCCCGTATGTTAATCCTTGTTCTGATATGCCTTTACTGTATTCACAAGCTCTTTGTGAGCGTTTTCATATTCTTTTTTTAGATAAGGTTTCATCCCTTAAGCTTTCCTCTTCGTCTGCCTCTTATCCTGTCTTTTCCTCTGAGTGTAATTCAACTTTTTATCAGTTTGAGCCTGTGTTACCTTCGACTCTGAAGCAGCTGGTTGATCAACTGAAAAACACCAATGCTGTGTTTGATATTCTCCCATCACACATTGTTAAGAGCTGCTTGGATGTAATTGGACTGAGCATTCTATTCTTAATGAATTTTTCTTTACTCTCTGGATCTGTCCCACTGGCCTTTAGGCATGCTGTAGCTCAGCCTATTCTGAAAAAAAGAGTCTTGATTGTTATGATCTTTTGAACTATAGACCAATCTCTAAGCTTCCGTTTCTGTCCAAGATCCTGGAGTGACTAGTTCATTCTCAGCTTCAGGCGTATTTAGATGCGAACAACATTGCAGAGAAATTTCAGTCTGTCTTTAAGCCACAGCCCAGCACTGAAACGGCCTTGCTTAGAGTTCTCAATGACCTACTTGTAAGCACTGATTCTGGATGCTCTGTGTTCCTTTTTTTTATTGGACCTTTCCTCTGCTTTGGATATGGTGGATCATAACATTCTTCTACTAAGACTTGAGCATACTGTGGGTATAAGAGGCACTGCCCTTAACTGGTTTAAATCTTATCTCGCTGACAGGTCATTCTCGGTTAATTTGGGCAACTTCTCATCTTCCTCGGTACCTGTACGCTGTGGTGTGCCTCAAGGATCTGTACTAGGCCCTATTCTCTTCTCACTATATCTGCTCCCTCTTGGAGCAATTTTTGAGAAGTATAATATTGCCTTTCATTGCTATGCTGATTATATACAGATTTATTTTGAGATTACTGATGATCTTGCTATGTCTTTTCACTATTTTCGTGAATGCATGCGTGAGGTTGAAGATTGGTTCAAGAGTAATTCTCTTGTCCTGAATGAAAAGAAAACGGAGATCGTGGTGTTCGATAGTAAAATCCCCCGTGACCAATTGTGTGCTGCTCTGATGCCTTTTGCTAGCTCCCCTTCTGATTATGCCAGTAATTTGGGCATATTACTGGATAGCTGAGGTCTAGTTTTAATCAGCTGCGCCTCATTTCTAAGGCTAAGCACTATATTGTGCATAATGACCTGGAAAAACTTCTTCACGCATTCGTGACTTCCAGGTTGGACTACTGCAACTCTCTTTACATTTGCCTTTCCTCCTCCCTTCTACTTAGATTGCAGACTGTCCAGAATGCGGTGGCACGCCTTTTGACAGGTAGCAGGAAATTTTCTTCTATCACTCCTGTTCTTGCTGGCTTGCACTGGCTGCCAGTTAAATGCCGTATTCAATTTAAAATACTACTTTTCACATACAGAATTATCAATAATTTGGTGCTGAGCTGCCTCAATGAGCTTCTTAGGTTACACACTCGTGTGAGAGCATTTAGATCTGCTACCCAACTTCTTCTGGAGCAACCTCGTTCTCGGCTAAAGTCTTGCGGCGACCGTGCGTTTGCTGTAGCTGCCCCAGTCTTATGGAACAATCTTCCTGTTGCTATCTGGGCATCTGACTCTGTGCCATTGTTTAAATCATGGCTGAAGACGTATTTATTTAATCTTGCTTTTCCACCTACTTAATATTTGGTGTGCATTGATACATTTTTATCCGTTATGCTTTGTTAACTACTTTTATGTATTATGATTGTCATGGTTTTATAATTGATACGTGCCAGGTCCTTTCTCTTTTCCCTCCCATCTCCTTTTTCCTATTTTATTTTTTGTCAAGCACCTTGGTATACCCTTGGTTTTTTTAGTGTGCTTTATAAATAAAGTTTATTATTATTATCATTATTAACTATAGGTTGAAGTAAAAGTTGTAACTTTTAACTACTATAATAAAATCCTGGGTCCTAACGAGAACAAGATACTTGTCATTTGCATTCTACCTAACTGCTAACTGGGATGTCAGGCCATCTTTGCATTTTTTTGTAACTTCTTAACCGTTTTAGGGCTGAAGGGCAGGACTCTACCCTGGCTTTTACAGGGGAGCACCCTAAACGAGTTCCCAGTGTATCAAAGACTTTACATAGGTGGACGGACAAGCATTAAATGTTATATCTGTAGCTACAACAAATTTAGAATCACAAACAAAACTAGAATATATGCTGGGCAAAGACAATGCAAACTTAACAGAGAGAGGACCCAGCAGAACCCAGAAACCTACTGCAGTTTAATGTGTTGACCACTGTACCACCTCGATCTCAGACTAAATACTGTATTATGTTATTTCTTGCTTAGGGGTGGGTGACGACAATAAAACTTTTTGTGAACACTGCCCCGTGGTGATAACAAATCTAATTACATATGGCAAGCATGACATTTGATTTACACCTTCTTTTTTTTTTGTTAATCCAACTACTGCTGAAAAATGTTTAAGCACATACAAACTCAACTATGAACTAATGATTACATCAACTTTCAGTGAAGCACATATTAATCAATTAAAAAAAAAATATCGCTGAGGAAACATTGTAACATCAGTGACATAATGTCTTTGTGTGCATTTTATTTGGCCTATTTACAGAGTGACATCAAGAATTCACAAAATAGCTATCATGTGCCAGGCCTGTGCATCCATAATGCCTCTTGTTCAATGTTTTTTGCAGAGAAAGTGTGTCCTGAAGGATGGAGAATGTTCTGTCATAGCTGTTACGTATTATCTGAAAAGCTTGGTTCCTGGGATGAAGGTAGAGATGACTGCAGAAGCAAAGGAGCAGATCTGGTGGTGATAGAAAGCCTTGAAGACAAGGTACAGCATAACTAGTATGCATGTGTGTCATTGTGTTTGTAAATAGTTATTCAAAATCACACTCCTCAAAATGTTTTATATCAATTACTTTACTCACTGCTTTAAACAATAAATATTTTACAGACATTTATATCTAGTTACATTAAGGAACGTGCTTGGATTGGTTTGAATGACAAAGAAGAGGAAGGAAATTGGAAATGGGTCGATGGAACTCCACTGACTCTACAGTAAGTCTTCACTTTGGGTACGCTCCAGTGGTCTCATTTACTCAGGAAGGTTCCTAACTGAGTGATGTCACCCAGGAGAATCTGCATATCAACTATAGTAAATGCTGTTTGAGTACTGCAGTTTCCTAGGAAATGCTCCTTTTTATTACCTCATTTAACATAAGATTCACTGGAAGTATCCTTTATGAAAAGCAGACCTGACAAATTTTGGAAAGCCAAAATGAATTAAATGACTATATCATTACATAAATGATTAAATGTCATTAATTGATTGAGATTGGAAATCATGGATAAATAATTGATTACATTTTATGTTATAAGAGGCAGAAAACTACACACACCACGTGTATCCTATCGCTATTTATTGTGGTTTAACCTGTCAAGGACAAAAACGTACAGAAATCATAGCTTTCCTACTTTCGTTGAGCCTGGATCGGTGGTGTGGTGGATAGTGCTGTTGGCTCACAGCAAGAGGTTCCTAGCTTCAAATCCACAATCTGGCTAGTTTGCAGTAGGTTCTCTCTGAGTATTCTGGTTTGCTCCCACAGTTAAAAGTCATGCAGTTAGGTTAATTGGTGATTCCAAATTACCCATGAATGTGAGTGCAAATGGTTGTTCGCCTCTATGTGATAGACTGGTGAGCTGTCCAGGGTGTACCCTGCCTCTTAACCTATCACTTCGCGGTTATGCCCCCTGCAACCCAGATAAAGATAGGAGGATGGTAGTCATTGTCAATCTCTTCAATTTTTATGTTAACCAGACTCTAGACTTTGTTGAACATTATGTAATATGAAGGAAACATGTAGTATTTAAGTAACCAAGTAGTATTGGGGTAAAAGTTATTGAATAGTGTTTGAATAAAATGACAAAATTGTGAAGAATTAAAATATTCCAAGAACTCAACTTACTTCATCTAAACATGTTTCAATCACATTTCATTAACACCAAATGCACAGGTTTATTGAATATGAATAACTTGTGTTGATTTAACTAAGTTGTTTAAGTTTCTGCCAAAGCAAAACAATTGTGTGCAACCAATGTCCACTATTGAATTAAGTAAATCCAACATGCTCTTTTTTTCAGTGAATAATTCTTCTGATAAAATTTCTGGGCTCTGTGTGAGGTCCTGTGGACTGAGACTCAGATGAAGCGCAGGATTTTTCCAGGGGGAGAGCCTCATTATTATAAAATGTTCCACATATAAGTCCAAAATTTGTAACAGCTTTACAATTGTAGAAGAAGACAAAACATTTACCATGAGATCACAGTCTCTGTGTGAGTGATGATGCTGTTACTGTACCATGTGTGTAATATGAGAGCATTAGATTTAGAGCAATTGGCAGTAAATTGAGTGCCACATATGTTAATAAATCTGGCCCTAAATATTCCTTCTCCTTTAATGTCACCCTTTGTAATTAAGTTTTATTTTCCACAGGTGTCAAAGGTTGACCTCTGTAAAACAGTAGTCATATACCCGATTTGTAGTCATTTCCTGGACATTGTTATTTTAACATGGCAGACATCCAGTGACTTTGTTAAAGAGAGTAGAGAATGTTGTTCAGGTTCTCAGCACACTGCTCTTCTGTTTTCCAAAGTCCTTATCAATTCTCCTACCCACCTGATAATATGTTCAGCAAGGAAAACTGGTTTGGAAAAGTTCATAACATGTACTTTTGGAACGTACACTTTGATTGAATATATTATTTTTACTGAATTTTCAGCAGGCATACTTGCATGCAGAAATAAGCTCATTGGTGGGCTGAGCTGTCAGTGAGTTTAGTCAAACTAGAGAGAGAGAGCAAAAGGTTCAGGATACTGCTGGGTTATATTTAGCATAGCCTGTAGGGTCAGAAGCACTGCTCAGCAAATTACCAGAGTTATATTGCTATAAACAGTGCATTAAAAAATAGAAAATTAAGCTGATGTTTCTTTGTTTTTTGTGTTTAGTTTTTTGTTTAGTCTGTTTGTTTGTTTGTTTGTTTGTTTGTTTGTTTGTTTGTTTGTTTGTTTGTTTGTTTTGGGAGGGGGTCTCCTTTATATAAGTCTTTTGTCAAATACAATAATTCTCTTGTTCACTGACTTGTCAGGAACTGGGTGGCAAAACAACCGGATAACGGTGATGGAAACCCAAAGTGGGGTGAAGAGGACTGCGTTCATGTAGAGCCTGATGCATCATGGAATGATCTCTCATGTTCAGCCTCTCTAAAGTGGATCTGTGAAAAACATACAACAGAATAATTCATTGACCACTGTCTGACATGCATTTACTAATTTAGCTGTGACTTTTATTCTATCCTATCAGTCATTTTCACTCCATTTTAACTTTTTTTTTTTTTTGCTGTAGCTAAAAATGTGTAACCTTTTAAATCTAAAGTTATGCTTATGCCAGTAGAAATACCAGATACTTATGGAAGTGTTTTGTGTATTCCAATATTATTTAAAGAAAAAAAATCAATCCCTTGTTAGGGAAAAAATAAAAATAAGGTCTCAAGTCTTGTGTTCTAGAGAACAGTGGCTGCAGTCACATTTAGTCTGAGCTCAGTGTGGTTCAGTGGGTATCTAAACGATGAAACCCAACTCAACAGTGACACCTGCTGGCCAGTTTGGCTATCACCACGTCTTGATGATGCTGTTCTGTGAAACAATGACACAGAAAAACCTTGCAAAATTCAAAGCAAAAATACTTATTAAACCAGACTGTCAATAATTGTGATCATCACGTGTTTTGGAGAAATCCTCGTACAAACAGGGAAGGGAAAAAAAGGGACTCTTAAAGACAGAAAGCTGTAACTGTAATAACCGGTGTGCTTCAGCAAAATTCTCAGTCTGTTAACATTCATATTGCTCACAATAAATCAAATTATAAAGTAAAGTATACAGGAAAACCCTGCAGTGTTTACTTTAATAGCCACAAAGATTTACAGCTGTTCTTTGGGCTCGTTCATCTTTGTTTTTTGCTCACAGCCCAATGACAACAGATAAATTATCCCATATGTTAATTCTCTGTAGTAACTCCAAAATGAACTAATGAAACAGTACAAAGCACCACATGATGTGTTGTCAGTGAAAGGTGCAGCTGTTTTATTGATAAACTTAAAGACAAAATGTCAAAGGGATTAATCATTCATGTGACTGTGTCACTATATATCAGCATTAACAGTGCCTCAGTTTAGTGTTTCAGACAGCTGCTGATCTCAGACCTGCACACTTTCTGTTTTAAACACTGAATGTACTCAGGTGCATGAAGAGCACATGAGATTTTCTGACACAAATAAATAAACCTGATGAAGGTCAAAGGTTGCCACTCGTATGTAGAACTAAAAACTTGTGATTTTGAATTCTTTCACTGTTTTTTGCCAATAGTGTGTTATTTACCATAAAGTAATTCAGTCATTCATACCAGAGTAACCAGAGAGGATGATATATTTTTAAATATATAACTTTCTACAGGACTGAATAAAATATCTTTATGTAAAAGCCCAGGGCCTCTGAGGATTATACAAGTATTTATAACATTAGACAAACTAAAGATCTCCATCAAAGTGTTGATGAAATCCTGGGTTTATCCATCTTCTGGGGCGGGCCTACAGTGGAGCTCTGAAGATTTCCCTGTAAGGGAGCTGGTGGTGAAGATCATGAGTCCTCCTTGATCCCTGCCTTTAGCTTCAGTCTTCCTGATGTTTGTGAAAGGATGCCTCTCTCAATGAGTGAACAGAACATCTGGCACAAGACAGCTGATGGTCTCCCTCCCCAGTTTTCCCCCCAGGGTGAATGTAGCTGTTGATTCAGTAAAAGGACTAGATGTAACAATCCCTGATAATGCGTTATTATCTAATGGGGGGGGAGACAAATTACACCTATGAAACCTCTTGCTGCTGCTTTTATGTAAAGTTTCCATGTTACCAAGCTGTAGAGTGCTCTGTGAGTGTAATGCAGGGGTCGGCAACCCTAGGCACGCGTGCCAAGGGTTAACTGATGGCACGACCAATGCTGGACTGGCCATCGGGCTTTTGCTCGGTGTTTCTATACAGCTGGGTGTGTGCTTTGATGTTAGTGATACCATAGTGAACTGTATTTTATTCATAAGGTTAGTTAGTAGAGTTGCCTGTAAAAAGACGGAATCGTCTCGTATTCAGAGAAAATATTACGCGTTTCATATTGAGCTGAAAAGGAACACAGTTTGTCCCGGACTTCAGCTACAATGAAAAAAGAGACAAAGCTGGATTTATTCTGTCGTTACGCTGTCAGCTGTTTCTTCTCCTCTCATTCTCTCCCCTCTCTCTCCTGTTGCTCAATCATGAAACGATCAATGATCAGCTGATCGGCTTTTCTCTCTTGTTTGTTTATCGCTCACTTTGCGCCAGAAAGAGGAAACCGCCGGATGTCGCGCTAAACAACAGCAGCACGTTTAAGCTTGGTCAGCTGTTGTTAGAATGTATTTAATATTAATTTCTAGTATCAGCTGATGTTTGCTGGAGCCACAGCTGTAAAAACTGCTGGTCATGATATCGGTTTGTATATGTGGTGAGAGGGAAACATGCAGATGAAACCAGGAGATGTCCTTACTAAATCATCAGAGCTGAACAGGTGATGGAGAAACAGGTTTACCTTTTAGGTGACATGAATGAGTTGAAGGGAAGTTATGAACTGTTTCTGAGAGACAAATAAACACCAAGCTCCTTTTTTGTGTAGCTGACAGCCGGTAACTGTGCAGGGGCGGGTCTAGCAAAGCTTTGCCAGGGGGCCAGGTAGGGCATTAACAGAGAAAGGGGACACAAGGATATACTTTTCTTTCTTATTCTCATTTAAAATTTCTGGCTGTTATTAAGTAATTATCTGAAGCTTACAACCAAATTTTTTATCTGACATAAAATGTATAGAAATCATACATATAACATCGAAGCAGCTGGAATCCACAGCTGTGCATGTTCATGGAGCTTGCATTTTCACCTGCTGGACATCACTACCTGACAAGTTTAACTGTCTTCAGAACATTGCAGAGGCCTTATTGACAGTATTTGGCTCTACATATCTGTGTGAGCAGATTTTCTATCACATGAGTGTCCTCAGGTAGCCGTCTGAATGCTGGACACTCAGAGACCCGTGTCTCTGAGTCGGAGACCAGAGATCACATTAAGCTGAAGCTCAGTAAGGCGCCACTCCGACAGCCAAACCCATCTGTTCTCTGGTTGGATTGTTAAATTTGTGATTGACATTGACCAAATCTTACATTTTGAAGAAGAAATAATAAACATTAATTTGGTTAGTGTGTATAGTATATAGTCTGCTGTTTGTTCATCCAACTTGCAACAGATTTGATTACACTCACAATACTTTACTAGAATTTTTGTCTCTAATAGTATTTTCTATTCTCATTAGAATTTACCATCTATGTTATTTTATTATAATTTAAGTTTAAATCTGCCTTTCTCTTCTAACTCTTATTGTTTTATCAGACATGTCCCCCAACAATGCCCACGACAAGGTTGTCCCAGGAGGCTGGCTCACCTCCAGATCCTCCAAGTACCAAATTTGAATTCTCCTTTGAGAAGGGTCTTATGGCACATTTGCAAAATGTGTCAGAAAATGTGTGATCTCCTGATGTTTGTTGAACTCTAATAGTGATAAGATTATAAAAAATAATCTGGTCTTTTATTTTATTACATATTACTTTGCTTTATGTGAAAATGCTGTTCTCATTTAAATATGTAATTTAACATATGGCATGATTCATTGTCTGCAGCGTTAAGTCCTGCTGTGAGCACATTAACAGCTTTAAAATAAAGAAGACAGGGATGTCAGATAGCGGGACAGAATTTGGCACCAGACAACCTGCCCAACAGAACTCCCACCCTTGGCCTCCACCCTTCTTCTCAGAGGAGCAGCCTCAACGTCATCAGCCCCAGTCACTGTAAAACTGCTCAGACATTTCCAATCAAATCACACTTTAAAAGAAAGCATCTGGAAGAAGATAAAAAGGATCTGAGTGACCCAGATCTTTAAAAAAAAAAAAAAAAGGATTGATTGGAAAGACATGAGGAGAAAAATACCGTACCAACATGAAAGGTCAGATCATGACCAGAAGAAATGCCATCATTCTACGGGTTCATCTTGCTCAACCAGTGGCTACAGGACACAGAATTCCATCTTGGCAAGTAAGAGGAAGCCAGACCAAAACTGCTTTGACAGGTCAAATGAGAGGGCCAGAGCAAACTACGAAGATGGCAAGAGCCACGTGTCCGTTAACACCTTCAATCACAGTCGGGCTGAGGACCACCGCTGCAGAGAAGCAAAAGAAGGGCAAGCAGAGTAACACTTGATTTTTCTTACATGACCTGAGTGCCTCACTTAATCTCACTTAAACAAATTTAAAACTTTTGGCTATTGAAAAACATAGACTGTTAAAATTCATCTCAGCAGTAATGAGGCCACTAAAACTAATATTGAATCAGTGTGTAATGTCACTAACATTGTCAGACTCTATAGGTTTCCCTGGTCCCTTTCTCAATCTTGTATTTCAGTGATTCCACCACTGCATATCATTAATGTCTGTCTTCTCTTTCCAGTAGTTATTTCTCATCTCTATACTCTCCTTTCTCTATACTCTCACTTGATTCCTTATGGAAGGTTTTCAACTTACAGCATAAAGTTCCTTCAGGTGAGTTTTGTTGTGAATTGGCATCACAGAAAAATTGAAATGATCAATTTCATTTTTTGAAATAAAAATAAAGTTGTCTACATTAAAAAGCAAACAGTGTCCCTGTTATTGTAATAGTCAGCTAAGTAAGTTAGAAATGATAACAGCCAGACAACCGAGTAATATGCATTATATATGGTTAAAATACACCAAATGCAGTAAGTATACTCGTTTCATATAAATATAGTCTATATTGGTGGCTTTTTTGCTGCCGTCACTTCCAAAACTTTCCCCTCTAACTAAATAACCAAATCCCACATGTTGCCAAATCATTTTTTTTTTTTTATTGGTCGACATGATTCACTTTTACACCAATAGGAAAGCGGTGGCATTTTTTTCCGCTTTTCTTTTTTTTTGTGCTGTGCTTGGAAAACACTATTTTTACAGTTTCTTCTGCGCTAAACATGACAATAGTATTCAGAAAAAAGCATTGTGTATATATTTATGCTATATACACAATGATATAGCTTGTTTGACACATGCGCATACATGTGCAATAATGTTGTGGCTTTATGTTTTGGAGATGAAGCATCAGATTTTATTAGATTTTACTTAGATTTGTATTATTACTGGGTTTTGGGTTTTTTGGGGGGGGGGTTGTGGTGGGGTGAGTGTTGGTTTATTTATGGTGTTTACTATGACTTAGCTGGAATGCTGTACTTCAAGTGAGCAAACTTTCATATTCAGCATGAGATCCAATAATTTTTCCTCAACAGTGTTTTAACTGAACTATTTTGAAGCATACTGTCATTTCTGTTTATTTCATTTAAATTAAGAAAATGATTTTTAATGACATTTAGTTACTTAAAAATAAATTCTCAATGTTCCCTGCAATTAGCCACACAGTCCCCACCCCACTAAGTCTATGCAACAAATATGACGACTTTATTGTGAAAGTCACAACCGGATGTGCTCTGTCATTTCTGGTTTTAACAGTTGTGAGGCAACATGGCGAACGCCGGTGGAATGACCGTGGATGGAGACCTGATGCGATGCGCTGAGTACTCGCCAAAAAACAGTGTTAGGTGTGACGCGGAGATAGACAGGCAGCTAGTAAGTACCTGTTTTAAATACTTAGGACTTTTGTGTCTGTCAAACTAAATCGAGGTGGTTTGATAGCAGCTGACGCTTCTGTTAAGTAACCTCAATGACCGCTAATGGTCTATTGCATCAGGTACAGAAGCTAGCGAACTAACCCGAGTAAAGTAAGCTTTAAAGGATGTCTCACAGACACGAGCTTTCAGGGCTAATTGGTGCAATCTTCATTTTCTCTGGGTTAAACAACAGTAGATGAGGGATCGTTACCTGGTTAGCCACAACTAGCTACATGTGGGTTACATGTATGACTCCAAGGAACAGTGACGTTTGTATGTCGATGGGTTAACCCAGTGCAGGCCATGTGTGACAGGAGCCCTTGCAGAGCTTCTTTTACATGTCATTAATATTTATTGTGAGGCTTAAAAAATACAATGCAAAATATACTGAGGTTTAAACAGGTCAGATTTGCCTGAAACAAATCTAGGGGAAAGACACGCTTTAAAAAATGCACGTTTTCAGGTCCCATTTATTTAATTATGGAGGTAGGGGTGTTTTAGACATACCTCTGGTATTGAGAAACAGTAAACTATCAGTAGTAGAAAACTACCACTACTTAAATTTTCTATATTAAATATCTGGTACTATGAACATGGAGAGTTACATTACTGGGACAATTTCTAAAAATCTTATTGGGAAAATAAGAGCGATCACCATGATGAATATTGGATATAAGATGAAGATAAATTTGTGCATAAATTGGTACATGGTGTCATACTTGGTATTACAGGGAAGCTGGAAGAAAAGGCATTTTGTTTATTTATTTGTTTTTATTTATTTATTTTGATAATAAGGCTTTAATATCTGTGAAACCATTTACTTTCACATTCATTTGGACTGTTTGGGGGAAAAAACAAAAACATGTGCCTCGGATATGAGAAGCTGTAAACAACAATCGGCAACACGCCTCCAAGTCTGCTTTTAGATATCGGAGGTCCAAATAGTTTGGGCTTGAAGC
Source organism: Oreochromis niloticus (assembly GCF_001858045.2). Lineage (NCBI taxonomy): Eukaryota > Metazoa > Chordata > Actinopteri > Cichliformes > Cichlidae > Oreochromis > Oreochromis niloticus. The sequence continues at coordinate 24,194,247 of NC_031987.2, read as the reverse complement.
ATCTGGCATTCTGGCATAATTACTCACTTTGAGCTCCGTATTCGTAGCGCTATAGTACCAGACATTCACCCTAACGAATTGAAGTGCCTAGCTGAAGTAGTTTTCTAGATAATAGAAGTTTAAAATGGCCATTCAAAAATGATGCAAGAAAAGCATCAATTTTGGCCTGTTTTTCTCTGTAGAAACATGACTAAAAGCCAGAGTCAGCTTTGATGCTATGGATCATGGGAGGGGATAGAGAGAACTCCAAAGGAAAAGGTGTCTGTTTTAAAGCAAAGGTTATTTGCTTTAAAACACTGTAAACATGATCAGCAGACACACAAGTCAATAAAGTTTAACTTTAAATAAGTAGCTGTGTTGAATGACCTGTCTGACCCAGTGTGCTAACAGCTGGATGTTTCGTTTTGATGACAGGGGCGGACATTAATTGCAGTTGGTCTTGGTGTGGCTGCAGCAGGGTTTGCAGGTAATAATGGTTTGATTAAAACCAGATACACTAACTGGGCAGATTTCTAAAAATCTTTGAATTTCTCTAGTTTAAAAGCTTTCTTTTTTTTTTTTTTCTCTGGTTTAAAATTCTTGTGCATATCTTGTGTTTAATCTACAGGCCGGTATGCATTCCACCTTTGGAAGCCTCTTGGCCAAGTCTTCTCTGAAACTGTGAAGAAGATGCCTACGTCAGTAAGTAAATGATGAACATCCTGCACATCCACTGTAATGCTTATATTTACTCCAGGTGAATAATTGCAACACACTGTGCCACATTAACATGTTGATCTCAGATATTACAGGCAGGTGGATTCAGGAAATACTGGTCTTGAGTCTTTTTTACCTGTCATTACCCAAACCATGTGAATAATAAAGGGAACTATTTTTAGGTTCATAAACTTTTATGCATTTTTTTTTTTTATGCCTGCGTGTGCACTTGTGGTATGGATTCTATGTGCTGTTTTTTATAAATGTTCAGCATTTGTCGCCCTGAATGTTTCACACGTCATTTAAAAAGTATGTTTGAAATATATTCCTCCTCAGACTGTTAACCTTCTTAAAGAAAGCCAGAGGGTGCTGTTGCTTCAGCCTGTCTTTAGAGGAATGATCTAAAAAAAATAAAAATAAAATCTGTTCTATCATAAAGTTACTTGGCATACATAACCAAAGGTCTAATACTGTGGTGTCTCCTCAGACTTTTTCATCATACTACAAAGGAGGTTTTGAGCAGAAGATGTCCAAACGAGAGGCCAGCCTCATTCTGGGCATCAGGTAATGCATCTTCTTGGTTTAAATAATCTTGGTCTTCTAAAATGTGGCATATATTTATCATTTATAATTAATCACATGGATGTATCATGTTACATCCAGCCCAGCCAGCACTAAAGCCAAGGTACGAGAGGCCCATCGGAGGATTATGGTCTTGAACCATCCGGATAAAGGTAAACATAAACCAGATTGATCTGTTATGTGATATTAATTCAAGAGCTAAAGTTGCCTCTAACCAAAGCCTGTCTGTTAGACTGCAGGTAGTGCCGGTTTAGTGAGTTGCACCAAAATTGTTTTTGTGTTTGCAGGTGGTTCCCCGTATCTCGCTGCCAAGATCAACGAAGCTAAAGACCTTTTGGACAAAGAGACTCGCCGATGACGCACACTGTCAATGAGCACTTAAGACTTTCACCCCCCCTCAGCTTCAAAGTACTGCTTGAATGAGCATGAATACCGTACAGGGGAACCCGCTAAAGTTCAAGAGGATCGTTAAAAGGATTCTTTGTTAAGCTGCCAGAGTAACTTAGGTTTAACTGAATTTGTCACTCCTGTGATTATAAGGTTAATACATCCTTAAAAGGACCTGCTGTTATTTTACACATAGAAGCAATGTGTTGCATTTAAATGAAAGGGTTTGAAAGGATATATACACCACCTAGTGGCAGCTGGCTGAAAATGGAACAGTAATTGTGCTGAGTTCATTATTGGCTGTGTAAATATAATGAATAATGATTTATTTAAGCAGCAAGAGAATAAACTCTGTTTATATATTTCGATGTTTAGTGTGGAAGTGAAAAAATAAACTTAATTTGCAAATATTCACAGTAGGATCTATTTTTAGATATCAGTGCACTTCTGTATTCAACTTAAAGTTTCAGAGCTATGTTGTAGCTGTTCTATTAGAAATGTTGAACAATAAGCTGCCTCTGGCAACTCAAACCTTAAAATAACAATACATTTTGTAATTTACCTGCTGTTTCTTCCCCTGTAGCCATACATTTACCCATTAATCTGTTTTATGCTTTGCTCTGCTTGATACAAAAATTGTCATCATGAAGGTGACAAAAAATCCATGAAGTTCAAAAGCTTTATTTAGAGAAGGATGCTGTATTGATGTCATGGTACATGTGAATAGACAGAAGGAACAAAGCATATAGCAATTACACTTACAGCAGCAATTATTGGTCAAACACCAACCAGTTACTGAGAGGTTTGCTTGAAAAATGTCAGGGGGGGGAAAAAACTGTTCTTTTGGGATGTTGCTACGTTGGCAAATGACAACCAGTCTCAGTGCTTAGAAACCAGATACTGGCCTCTGAGTGAACAGCACATGGTCTGATTTCCACTATGATAGGAAGTTTAAGTTTCAAGTCCTTGACAGACGTAAGAATCATGAACACAATGTTACAACAGTGATGGATAACATGTCCCAGAGACCGCATCAACGGGAAATAGTTAAAGTCCAACTGAAATGAAAAAGAAATCGCTCTCCTTTATGCACATTTATTTGTTCGAATGTGTAACTACAGATATGAAGGCCCGAAACCCCTCCTCCACAAGAGTTTAAAAAGAATACAAAAACAATATTTTGAAGAAATGTTTTTAAAAGAAAAAAAACAAACAAAAAAAACCAGGGGTCAGTGTTCTAACAGCCAAAACCCTAAATATATATCTGGATATAGCATGTCAGTCCATGATCAGTATAAAGCTGTATTAAATGAATAATCTGACATTTACATTTTGATATACTTTATTACATCACACTAACCGTTGTAATCACACACACTGCTCGACCCCAGCATTGATCAGAGTGATCCATCTCCTTATCCTGGATCATGACTCACGTACAGGAAAATGGTGTCACCTGATAAAGAAACTACACCCACTCATTTGTACAAAGCAGTGTGAGAACTGCTGACTCAGCCACACTAAAGCAAGCCATGTCAAACAGTCTCTGCCTTCACTGTTGAGTTAAAACTCATTAACATAAAATTAATGGTAGCTGCTCATCCAGAAACTGAAAAAAAAAGTATGCACATTCATGACCTTTAAAACGGTACCTGATGCTTAGACACCTTTTCCTATTCCCATGTTACTTTGTTTAAATTACAGATGCAAAGTTTGCTGGTTACTAAAGTCAGTCCTTTAGTACATGTTTACCTTTACTAAGATATTTGCAGGAACACAGCTCTGCCATCTACTAAGTGGCTCATGTAACATAAAATGAAGCATCTGAAAAGCTCGGCTATGCTAATGCTAACTTCTGTCTGTGAAGCTCTGCTCTTGCAGGTCAAAGTTGTTTTTTCTCCTGTGTCCAAGAAAATAAAGTTGGACTTTTGTTTTTGTTTTTTTATCTTAAAGCAGAAAGAACTTCATCCAAATAAGAGCCTAAAAGCCATTTTCACTTAGCATAATTTATTTGAGCCGAGTATTAGCTAACGTAGTTTACTACTCTATCTGATGCCACTTTCTCTGAACCCTTGGTAGCAGAAGGCAGGTGTCCTTATTCTATATATGATGTACTGTTTAAGGTGTACAGGCTATATTCCTGCATTATTCATTATTATAAGAGTTTTTATTGCTGGAAAAAAGGAATGACGTGTGTAACACGCTAACATGAGGCTAGGAATAAGGTGATTAATGTAGAGAAAATTTTAAACTTCAGGTAGACTTTAAAACAAATTCCAACCAGTACAAACATTTTACTTTACACCGAATGAAATTTGTTCCTGATGCCTTTTTGAACTTTAAACATTTCCTCGAGTTCCAGAAAGCTGGACAAAAGCTTTTTTTCCAGCCTGTTTGTACTAAAGTATCAGGACTGTTGATGCAGGAATGAGACCAACAGGAAGCTGGGGAAAGCACCATAGAAGCTCTGTGTACTGTAGGGATTGAGGAGGAGAAGGAGGAAGCAGTTAGATACAAGCTGGGACTATTCTCACCTGAAATGGATTATTTTACAGTTGATTATCATCAAAGGATGAGACATTCCAGTAAACAATTCCAGTATTTTACATTTGTTATGCCTGATCTTCCAGAACCAGATGGAGGAAAGGTGTCCAACATGTTTATCCTCTTGCAGGAAGGGTTATGCAGTGATGCTGATGGTGCAGTGTAGTCTTAATGTAGGGAAAAGCCGCTGCAGTAAGAGAAGCAGCCGACAGAAGGCGATCCTGCCCTAGGCGAGAACACGAGAGGTCTGTAGAAATCAGCAGCCCTTCGCTGACAGGCTTCATTAAGGCTGCTCGGTTTAACATCGTCAGCGATCCATTAGCAATCCTGTGTAGCCCTCTCCAAATCTTCTCCCCGCTGCCCTGCATCCTCCTCCTCTTCATCTTGGTCTTCTTTCTCATTAAGTTCCTCTCCGATTACATCTAGTCTTGCATCTTGCCCATTCAACACTTCTTCCTCCCCCTCATCCCCATCGTTGTGCAGCCTCGCCTCCTGCAGTTGCAGCCGCCGCTCTTCCACCAACAGGAGGCGCTCTCTGACACCCTCTGCTGCTGCCGCTGTGTCGCCGGGACTCCCAAAGAACTGCTCACTCCTGAAATCACAACAACTCCAATTATGAGTTGCTTTTGCATCATTACTGACAGGGACTAGAGATAGAGAGCATCCCATATCGGCTTCTCTTCAATGGCTCCCAGTTAAATCCAGAATCAAATTTACAATCGTTCCCCTCGCACACATGCTGTTGAATAACCAGACTCCATCTCATCTTAAAAACCTTTTAGTGCCATATCACTGCAACAGAGGACTTCACTCTCAGACTGCAGGCTCATTTGTGGTTCTTAAGATATCTAAAAGTAGAATGGGAGGCAGAGCCTTCAGCTTTCACACCCCTCTTCTTCTCTTCTGAAAAAGTCTTTACCTTACAATATAAAGGGCCTTCAGGTGACTGCAGTTGTGATTTGGTCCTATATAAATAAAACAGAATTTAACTGAAAACTGAACTCATCAGGTTTGATAATGCAGTCATGTTTCAGAGGACCTTGCTGTGACATGACACCTGTAAGCCATGAGGTAGTTTATTACATTTCTGTGTTGATAATTGTCTCTTTGTTAGGTTTATGCCAGTAATTACTGGTAACAAAAGCAAAGTGAATTCATGTGTCTCTAAATAGCCAAATAAGTGTTTGCATGATTCAGGATAGCATTAAACATATAAAGTCATAATTCAGGTAAGTCAAATGAATGTGTACGTACCCATCAGGGAAGATCACCGGCATGGTCAGTCTGTCCAGCAGAGTTTTTCCCAAAGAGTCGACTTCATCCAAAGACTCCGCCTCCACACGCTCCTGCTGTAACACCTGGACCATAATAAACATACAATTTAGACTTAAAATAACCGTGTGGCTTATTTTTAGTCAATACTGGCATGCTGACGTGCCCAGACTTGACACTGATGTAACATCTGACAGTTTAAAAGTGTTTTTCTCACCCTCTCAGCAGCAGTGTGGAAGTTGAGAGCCAGCTCCAGTCTCTGCTGTCGCTCCTCGGCGCTGACGCTGAACTGTTTCCAGACTCTGTTGAGGCGAGGCAGAGTGTCTCCGGACGAGCGCGTCGTACAGCGCAGAGACTGGCAGAGGACGACGGTGGCCTGCAGCAGCTGGCGGCCATAATCGTAGGTGCTCTGAAGGAACAAGAAGACAGAAACATATTCAGTTCAATAATATCTAATATTAATATTTAAATATCATAAACTGTTAGACTGACTGCACTTCATTTTGTGCAGACATTCAGACAGAAACGGCACCTGGATGATGAAACTCGAACGACATTTGTGATCCTTTGGCATCATTAGCTTCACAGTCTTGGTTTTGAGTAGCCAGCCTTAAACTAGCAAATGGATTTCCATGAAACTGGTTTGGACACGCTTCCAGCGAGATGAAACTAATTTAGTATGGCTTCTTTGCAAAATGTTTCAATTTTCAGCTACTTGGAGAGTTTGAGTGCCCATTAAGGTCATACTAAAGCATCTCATCTTGAATTGAAGTCCAGACTTGACTAGGGCACTCCAAAAGAATCATTTTGTTTTTGCTTTTGAGCCATTCAGAGGTGGACTTGCTGTTGTGTTTCAGATCATGTTCCTTCTACATAATCCAAGTGTGCTTGAGCTTGTCCTGAAGCAACAAAGCAACCGCAGACCTTCAAACTACTACCACCAGGTTTGACTGGGGTGGCTGTAGCTCAGGTGGCAGAGCAGGTCAGCCACTAATCAGAAGGTCGGTGGTTCGATCCCAGGCTGCATCCTGGCTGCATGCCAAATATCCTTGGGCAAGATACTAACCCCATGTTTGCCTACTGGTGGTGGTCAGAGGGCCCGGTGGCGCCTGTGTCCGGCAGCCTCGCCTCTGTCAGTGCGCCCCAGGGCAGCTGTGGCTACTATGTAGCTTGCTATCGCCAATGTGTGTGTGACTGGGTGAATGACTGAATGTAGTGTAAAGCGCTTTGGGGTCCTATGGACTAGAAAAGCACTATACAAATGCAGGCCATTTACTGTTGGTATGTTTGTTTTATTAAATGCTGTGTTAGTTCCACTCCAGATGTAAAAGGATTCAAACCTTACAAAAAGTTAAACTTTTGTCAGTCTACAGAATATTTTCTCAAAAGTTTTGGGGATCATCAAGATATTTTTTGACAATTGTGAGACGAACCTTTGAGTTCTTTTTGATCAGCCTTCAGTCTCTCTCATTATTAAATCATGAACTTTGCCCTTAACTGAGGCAAGTGAGGCCTGCAGTTCTTTAGATATGTTGTTCTGTGTTCCTGTGTGAGCTCCTGGATGAGTGGTCGCTGCACACTTGGAGTAGTTTTGGTCAACAGGCCATTCATGAAAGGTTTGCCGCTGTTTCAAGTTTTCATGATTTGTGGATAAGGACTCTCACTGTGGTTCACTGGAGTACCAAAAGCCTTAGAAATGACTTTGTAACCTTTTCCAAACTGTTTCTTTAGATTGTGGCTTGATGAGTCTTGATTCAGCAGCTCTGGCAGTAATCAGGGGCGTCTCTGTCTAATATTTAAATTTGTTTGATAATTTCCAACATTTAAGTGTGAAAAATACACAAAACACTAAGACATGAGGAAGCAGGCAAAAACGCTATCAGCACTGTCATGCTGATGTTTAGGTACATCAGCTGGATTTTTTTTTACATTAGCTAAAGATCAAGTGAAGCGTCTCACCTGAGCGACATCCACAAACTTCCTGTGTTTGTCCAGCATGGTCCTGGTCTCCTGAGAGTCGTCTCCCAGTCTGACGTGAGTCTTCAACAAGGCGTCCAACAACTCACCGAGCCACTCCACTGCCTAACCAGATGCAAGCACGAAGGGATCATAACATAAACACGTGAAATCCATGCGTGTGTGTTTTGTTGCGTTTTGTGTTGCATTCCTCACCTGCAAAGCATCTTCTTCACATTTAAACAGTTGGACCATCTGTAGCATCTTCAGCCTCCTTACGTCCACCATGTCCTCACATCTGCAACACACACAGTTAAATATGCCTTCAAGTCTGGAAAACAAACAACAGAACAGATTTTCACACCACATGCTCTTCCTGCCACAACACCACAGGGAACTGTGTCTAATCTCCTGGGGGGGTTGCTTGTTAGGTAATTGTGTAAACTGCTGCCACTACCACAAACAAACCACATACCTCCGAATCTGAACCATTAATGGAGCAGCAATACAAAGTTTATCCTGAGGGTGGAGCCAGAGGACAGGGAAGAGAAAAGTTTAATATTTGAACAGAAAGTTTCTCATTAGAACAACTCCCTTTTTTGTGGGTGTAAACGTGAAAACCCAGAATGTAGATGCAGCCCAAAACTGGAAAGTTCACTGTGTAAAACATTTGATATTTTCTGGAATTTCTTTAAAACATGAAATTAGCCTTGTTAAAATATAAACAAAAGGACAGCAGTATTTCTTTTAAATATCCACATGCATTTTGCACAGAAGCAAGCAATTCTTTTTGCTTTATTCACTCATTTTTTGAGATTATTGCATGAGTGCGCTCTGAGGGAACCACAATCAGGATCGGGGACTTCAGAAATCGGCTTTGGTTTTTATCCTGTTAGGAGTGGGAACAGGCAGTTTTTGACTATAGCTTAAAGTGGGGAGTTAAATACAGCTTCCTTCTTGGCAAAAAACCCCTCCAAAAAAAAAAAAAAACCCCTCACTCACCCCTCCCTGTAGCAAAACAAGACAAAAGTAACCTCTGCTTGCGGAGCTGCATGTCCTCCATCACAGACTGGATGTGTTGAACGCTGTCCTGCTGTTCTGTGGTTGGACTCTCAGTTTCCTCCAGAGGCCAGGACGGCTGGCTGCACATCTGCTCCAACAACAACGCCCCCTTCTGTCGCAGGGAGGCAAGACCTGCCTCTGCATTAGAGGAGATGGTTAATATGACGCAGCAGCTTCATGAAAACCATTAATTATCCTGACGGAAAATAAGGAGATTGATTGTTCTGGGTACAAACCAACAGTCTGCAGCTTCTCCTCCAGCAGTTTGAGGTTTTGTTGAATAGATGCTCCATCAGCTGGAGCCACATCAGCACAGAGCATGCCCAGCAGACCGTCCAACTGCTGAGACAACTGCAGAGACAAACAATGAACCTGGATTAGTCTGAAGAAGTGATTAGCATTTTCACAGGTCTACCCATCCTGGATAATGGCTAGACACAACATTATAGGTTAGAGTAGATTTCTCTTGATCGAGCTAGGCTAATAGCCTAGCAGTGCTAAGACTGTGCTTTACCTCCTGCGTGGTGGTGTGAAAGCCCTGTGCTGCCTGCAGGACGTTCTGTCGGCTCTCCAGCTGAGCTGCCTGGCGGTAGCAGACGTCGCTCAGCTGCTGCTGCAGCGCCTTCAGCTCGGCCACTTCCTCCTCCTCTCCGGTGCTGAGCAAGGCAGCAATCTGCTGGTTCAACTCCACATAAACAGCAAACCACTCCTGTACACACAGCGAGAGACAGAGTTAGCTCGCGCCTCACAGTCCTCAAACATCGAAAGCGAGTTTCTGTGATGTTTTAACAGGGAAACTGAAAACAGCAGCCGACTCATCAGATTGTTCAAATCACATGATTCTGATCACGGTGATGTGTGTGTTTCGTTACACTGTGCTGGCTCTCGATCTCCTCGTGTTTCTGTTGCAGAGCCTGAGCTGATCGCATCGAGTCCCCGATCGTTTGCTGAGTCTTCAGCAGCTCTGAACCCGGACCCTGCAGCCAGGTGACCACCTGAGAGAGAGAAACACAAAATACATGATCTCCTACAGTGTCAGGAGGACAATCTACTTTGGGTACCTTTGCAAGCTGGCAAACTTGAAAAATGGCAACCATAAAAATATAAGATAACATGTACATTTGGTTGACATCTCACACAGAGCCAGTACACTGAAACTGAAGCATCTGTGATGAATTTGGCTATTTTATTACCATTTTCTTTCATGCTTCCAGTTAAAAAGCAATGAAACTGTCAGCAACTTCAATGTGAGGCCGATAATGCATGAAGGAGAATTTGAAAGAACTTAAGGGAAACCACAGTGCTCAAAGAATCTGACTGCATTAACTACACTGCTTAATAACGTGATGTTAATAAAATAAGAAATAAAAAGAGAGTCTACTCTTTTGGGCCACTACATTAGGCACACTGAATACAAATCAACAGTCAATAACATGGAAGCAATTCCATGTGTTTAGGCATGTAGATGTGATCAAGACGACCTGCTGAAGTTCAAGGTGAGCATCAGAATGAGAACTTTGAAGACTTGAACGTAGCTTGGTTCTTGTTGCCAGACAGGTTGGTCTGACCATTTCAGAAACTGCTGATCTGCTGGGATTTTCCCCCACAAAACCATCTCTGGGGTTTACAGAGAATGGCCCGAAAAAGAGAAAACATCCAGTCAGCAGCAGTTCTCTGGGTGGAAATAGGTTACAGTAAATTAAATAACCGCTTGTTATAATCAAGGTATGCAGAAGAGCATCTCTGAACGTAATAAAACATTGAAGCAGATGGGTTATAGCAGCAGGAGACCACACTGGGTACCACTCCTGTCAGCCAAGAAGAGGAGGCTAAGGCTACCGTTCACAGCTGCTCACAAAATCAGAAAGAGAAGACTGAAAAAGCTTTGCCTTGTCTTCTGTGACATTCAGATGATAGGGTCAGAATTTGGCATAAACAACAAGAAAGCAAGAATTCATCCTGCATTGCATTAAAAATTCCGGCTGTTGCTGATGGTTTAATGGTGTGGGATATATTTTCTTGCCACACTTTAGGCCCATTACATCAAACAGAGCATTGTTTAAATGCCACAGCCTAACCGTATTGCTGCTGACTATATCCATCTCTTTCCTGCTTCGAGACCGATAGACAACTATGTAACAAAGCTCAAATCATCTCAAACTGGTTTCTTGAACATGGCAATGAGTTTACTGTACTCAAACGGCCTAGGTAGTAGAGCCACTCAAGCATCTGGCTTGCATGCACTTCTGGATCATTTCACTCTCCAACAGGAGCCTCGGTGCATCTCAGCGCAGCAGAGTGACCAGCAGGATCTTTGAACTTACTGCTGTCAGACGTGATATCAGTATACATCATCACATGTGATTTCATTAGATACGAGCTTGAGAATTAAATTAGAATGATCAGTGTAAAGTAAACCAATGTTTAAGCAATTAAAAAGGATTTCTCCTTGTCAACATCAAACAGTGGAGCCACACTTTTTCTTTTTCCCCCCTTCTTCACCATGCAAACCTATGTTTCCTTTAAAAAGGAAGCATTTACCTCTGTCTGGTAAATGCTCACTTGTCACAAACTCTAAACCCAGTATGCCTGTTCATGTCGTGAGTTTTAAATACAAGGAAAAACCAGGATGCCAACATCTGTGACATCACATCAAGAAAGTGGGCTTCATGTGCAGAATTGGTGATGGGTCTGAAATGTGTGTAAGGTTTCCCTGGAAAGCAGTATTTGCATGATTTAATCATTTTACTCAATAATCTAAAAACTATGCGAGTAAAGTTACAGCTATCAGTACAAAGGCTGTCTGTGTGCTTGTATTTGTACAGCACGGTAACCGCTTATCCAGGTGTGTGTGTGTGTGTGTGTGTGTGTGTGTGTGTGTGTGTGTGTGTGTGTGTGTGTGTGTGGATCATAACTTAATTGTATTTATCAGGTCAGTGATGCCTTGAAGAGCTTGCGTGCACACATGAACAGTTTGATCAAGAACTAGGCCAACCTTCCACAACTACCTCAAATCCTCCGAGCTAGTGACCGACATTTTTCAGTTACTACGGCAACCCCAGGCTCATCTCCAAGACACTGGTGTTAACCATCAGCCCCTGCAGCTGAAGGAACTCCAGAAACAAGAGAGTTTACTTCATCTCGCCCTCAAGTGCTGCTGAGCAGTGAGGCAGCTCAGTGACACCAAGGGTCAAAAATAAAAGTTGCTAAAAAGACTAAAAAGGATGAAACGCGTGTTTACACATGAAACTGAAATATATTGAGATGGACACTCGATGCATGTGTGCGTGTTACCTGCATGACTTTGGCGTGGATCTCATCTAGCTGGGTGCGTTTGTTTCGCTGCCTGCAGAGCTCCTGGTATCTGGTGTACTGCTCTCTGAGGGAGTCCAGCAGCTTCATCACCTGAGGCTGAGCCAGCAGCTCCTCTTCCATTGGACACCAGGCTGGACCTGAAGTTCAGAGAGAGGTCAGGAAGAAGGTCTGTGGGATTTTAGCATTTCACATCTCTTATCTACTCTTACAAAATTCACTGGCAATGGTTCCTCTTCAGGAAACTGAAATATCTTGTGTACGATACCCCGGCACTATAAAATGAACTGCTCAAATAAAACTTTATCACTGTCTTTCTAAACATTAATAGAAAAACTGAGCTAAGGTGGATGGAGAAAATAAAATAAACTGACCATATGCAAGTGTGAGCACCTCTCTAAAGAAGTAGTTTGAGAAGTTTGCTGCACTGGAACATTCAGTTGTTTTTAATACAATGTCTCAAACCTCCCAGGAATAGATGTCCCAGCAAATTCACTCATGTCAGCCCATGTAATATATTCAGGAAAAGAAAAAACCCTCAAAAGTGGCATCTCATAAGTTCATGACAGTGCAATTAGAAAAGACTTAACAAGTCTGGTTTGTGTTGAAAAGTTGGAGAAAGCCTCAAAAAAAGCATGGCAGCACGACTTAGGTTTGAAAAGCTGCATCCGAACAAACCACAACACTTCTGGAACAATGTTCTTCGGACAAACAAACGACACCACAGTGGAGATGTTTGGCTGTAACGCGCAGCACCACATTTGGTGAAAATCAAACTCCTCTTACCAACTTTCAAACACAGTGATGGAGGAGTGATGATTGAGCTGGTTTTGCAGCCACGGGACCTGGGCAGCTTGCAGTCACTGAATTGTTCATGAACCTCTCTGCACACCACATTATTCTAGTCAAATGTAAGGTCAAATGTGGATTATGCAGCAGGACAATGATCCCAAGCACAGGAGCAAATCTACAACAGAATGACTGAAAAAGAAAAGAATCCAGAGTCCAGAGCTCATCCCGATTGAAAAGCTGGGATTTTAAGAGAGCTGTGCATCAACAGATGCTCCAAATCCAAAAAACTGAAGCAATGGTGTAAAAAAACAAACAAAAAAACAGTGGGCTAGAATTCTTCCACAGTGATGTGAGAGACTGATAAACTTTAAGCTTTGTCAGAGTTCAGAAAGGTTCCATCTAAATTTACTTTCATTTCCATGGTTATACTTTTACCAACATGTCTGTTTATAATGGAAAAAAAACAACCCTCCATATTTCAAATCACAATTCTTGTTCACTGGGCCTGTTATTTTTCACAGGTTGCAAACAATGGCTAGCAACTTTTCTGGCTCTCTGCCAGTGTAAGGTTTAGTCCCATCAGGCCTCGCGATACTGCGCTGCGCTTACCTCACAGCACTTTGTCTGGTAAATTTGTGATGATTCTACATGTGCTGCTTCTTGAAGACATACCACAATAGAAGCAGATCAGTATGAACTGAATTAGTGGATGCTGAGATCTCAGCTATGATGTTGAGTAGTTGTTAAACAATGCTACACAGAACTCCAGTAGCCAACACAGCATCCACTTACACAGCGTCACACTGTACTGTACACAGTGCATAGTACTCTCCAGGAAATGAATGGCTGCATTCATGCGCCAAACTCCAGAGAAAACAAAGGACACCTCTTAATTAATCTATGCATCACCCTTCTGTCTGAGCTGAGCCAGCAGAGCGACATCTGGGTGACTGACAGCTGCTTGCTCACCTCCCTGTCCTCCTCCTCCTCCTCCCTCTGAGCCATTAAAACGTCGCTGCTGCAGCTCCGACAGCAACTCATGACCTTCAGACAGAGAGAGAGAGAGAGAGAGAGAGAGAGGCGGGTTGAGATTTAAAAAGGTGGTTTTTAAAAAAAAAAAAAAAGCATCAGAAGCAATAATGAGTCAATGCTTGTGTACATGCTGCTAAATTATGAAAGGAGCTGGTGGAGGGAGGAGGGTGGTACTACAAACAAAGACTCCTTTCACCTCAGCCCAAGACGCACGCACACACACACACACACACACACACAATCATAGGCCACTCTGTACAGTCAACACATCCATCCTTCCTATGTTTTCAGTGTGTTCTTTAGATTTTGATGGTAGCAAACTTGCAATTGGAAAAAACATATTTAAAAAATAAAATAAAGAAAAAACATTCCCTGTAAATGCAATGATGAAAAGAAAACAAAAACCACACAGCTTGCTTTGTTTAAAGGTAGAGTGAGTAAAATCTCACCAGTAAATCTCAATAGATTGCAGATTGCCGTCAACTGAGTCCTGTTTTTTTCCCCGCTCCCAATTCAAATGCATAATCCTAGCTACAGTAGCCACTGTAGGACAAACAACTCTGGCTGCCATTCATCTGTATTAAGTGTAGGCAGTCAGTTCGCTGTTTATCCTAGCTATCGATATGTGTCCACATCCCTTTACTCTGGAGGAGGCCGTAAAACTTTGTGAAAAAAATCTGATATGAGTTGATGAATTAGTGAAGATCGCTTCTGTTCGATGACAGCGATACTGGGGTGATTTGTTGAGGATATCCTGAACTTTTTTGTCGGCAAGCGTTGCCTTTTTTGCGGCTGATAGCCTGTGTTAGCAGCTGTTAGCCTGTGTTAGCAGCTGTTAGCCTGTGTTAGCAGCTGTTAACCCGCATTAGTGAATCTGTCTTTAAAATGGATTTAAATAATGTGGCCCATCTCTAGCCAGGTCCAGCCACCGTTTTCAAGAGAGGTGACATGTAGCTTCCACAAACTAGCACAAGCTGACATGTTTTGGGGTTTTTAATGAATTAGTTCGAAGTTTATGAGAGTGCATCAATTTGTTAGAATACATAATGACACACTACTCCGTGTATATTTATGAGTAAAACATTATTTCTTTTTTGCATTAAATAATAAAAAACTACTCTGCTCAATGGTTCTGTGTGTTCTTTCAGTTTTGTGCCCATGGCTCAGGACTGGAGAACACAAGTGTGTTGTGCTGACTGGCTAATCATTAATACCTCTGCTGTAGTTACTGAACTGCAAAACCACCACTTTCTAGAATCCAAGAACTCAATCAAGTGGATAGAGAGTCTCGAGTGGGAGTGGAACGCCCACCTGCCTGATCAATCAGCACTTTTCATTTGACATCACCAGTTAAAATACAGGTTTTAATCAGCAAATAACCTTAAAAACAGCCCCATCCGAGCACCCAGAGTGGCTGACTTCTTTGAAATCTTTAAGAAACATCTGTGTTTATTTTTTTAATTTTTTTTATTTCCACAGTATGCAGCACCCACACACCCAAGCACACTGTAGCAAAGATTATGCAAAATGCCTCGACTTCCTAAATGATCATTCTGGTCTGGTCTATAAAAGCAAAATTACTTTAAATTGTGTCACTGCCCAAATACTTGCAGACGGACTGTTTATGCTCTTGGCAAGCTGTAGTTGTCATGTCTTTGTAAAGCACTCCAGTCAACATTTGATGTATTTAAACATGCTCTATTAATTTTTCCTGTATTAGAATTGTATGTTTCTGCGGCAAGAAGAGCAGAATGATTGTTCAGTCAACCATCATGTCTGTGCTTCATTATCGAGATATTCTCTACCCTCCTGCCGCCTGCTTGACCTGAAAGCTTGATACAGTTTATCGTTGTGCTTTAGGAGATATCGTAGACATCACTGTGTGCATTGTGAAGAAGTAGGTTGGACCTCAATGGGGAAAAGAAGAGGAATGCATTACATTATTTTTCCATTCAGAAATGTCCACTACCTGATTTTCAAAACCACTGCTCGTCTAATCAGGAGTGTTTAATCACTCCTCAGGTCAACAGTAAACAGACCTTTCACTCCACTGAATCATTTAAAGAGGCTTAAAAAAAATCTGAATGCCTCCTCATGCTGGGCGTTGTTACTATCGAGAGTTGCGTGTGTTTTACCTGCTAGTCGAGCAGTACAACTGCAATCAGATTTACATAATCTTGGTTCCTGAATGAGGATAAAGTAAAGAAAACTTATATTTACCAGTCTGAAGGACAGTCTCAGGATCAAACGATGGCAAGAGGGCACAGTCGGCAGATCTGCAGATGATAGACAAGACAGACGGCTCTGGATTTCACCCGTCTACCCTCAGTGAGGTTTAAACTGTAGACGTGTGTGTGTGTCTGTGTCTGTATGTGTGTTTAAGCATACTTGTCCTTGTCCACTGAGCTGCTTTTATCAGCATCATTGATGATCGACAGCTCGTCCAGCAGTGATGTAGACTCCTTCGTGAACTTTTCAAAAACCTGCAACAAAGCCAAACACTCAGTTCTGGTGTCAGGTTACCGTGGCAACAAATATTTTAAGTTACAGAAATACCTTGAAAGCATAAAAAAATAAATAAATAAATAAAAATTAGATACCAGTCTCTTGTTGAGCCAGTCGATGTGGTCATAGTCCAGACTTCCTCCGAAATCATCCGTCAGCTGACACGGTTCAATGTAACGAGTCAGCTTATTGGCTGAAACCAGGATCACCTGACAGGAAGCAGAGATGCCAACATGCAACACATGAGTATATCTGTAGAAAAAAAAAGGGCTGTTGTGTTGTCTGTCTAACACACTGTGTGTAAACTTGTAGTTTTTGCAATTTTGAGAAATGTCATGTAGGTTTCAATATAGAAGTAACACAGAGGTCAACCTGAACTATAGAAACTAATACTAAACTACAGAATACTTCAGAAGTTCTAAGTCATCCAGAACAGACAGTCTATCATAAAGCCACTCAATATTACTTTCAGATTTACAGTTTGTGTGACATTTTAAAACAGGGGTGGGCAATTCCAGGCCCCGAGGGCCGGTGTCCTGAATCACATGATTAGTTCATCACCAGGCCTCTGGAGAACTTCAGGACATGTTGAGGAGCTAATTTAGCCATTTAAATCAGCTGTGTTGGTTCAAGGACACATCTAAAACCTGCAGGGACACCGGCCCTCGGGGCCTGGAATTGCCCACCCTTGTTTTAAAAGAAATGCTTTACTAATTCTTTGAACATCATACCTTTTGTTAGAAGCATTTACTAATTAGTCCATGGCTTCATCACATATATGTAACAGCAAACTAAAGGCTCAAGGGCCCAAATCTGGCCTCCAGTGAATATAAATCTGGCCGTTCTAGTTGTAGCTGTGATCTGCACATCGATATGCAACCTGCACGCACCACAAAACTAAATAGAGAGGCGCACTCAATTGTACCTGCAAGCTAATACAAGAAATAAAAAAGGAAGAAGAAAAAGAAACGTTGAGGGCAGACTATTTCAAGACGGTTGTTAGACAGTACTTCATCCATTTACCATGAGACACTGTTATGTCTTGAATTTTGAAACCACACAACCAGCAGGGAAACTGAGCTACAGACTTGGACGAGAGTCTTCAGAAAGACACAGGCACATACAACGACGAATAAAATTTCTTTCTATCAGCCAAATCTCAAAGTTTCATTAATGGCTAAGTGGTAAGACACCAAGGCAACTTGTTGATTATCTATTGATTTGTTGAGGCTTTTATGTGGATCAATTTGTGTAAATGTGTAATGTAAGGCTACATGGGACATGAATGAGCATCCACTCAGGATATTTTATTTGGATTGAAGTAGGGCATGTCAATAAACTCTATACATTCAAGTCCATAATTTGTTGGACAAATGCTATTTTTTTACCACCACAGAGGATTTTCAATCAAACAATCAACATGTCACTGAAGTGCAGAATATCAGCTTAAATTCAAGGGGATTTAATTAAAGGATTGCATCAACTCTGTGGAATTACAGGTTTTAATACATAGAATCCCAATTAGTCCTCTGGCATGAACCTGAAACGGGAAGAAAACGTCTTAAAAAAAATAAAATAAATAAATGTAAAATAAAAACCTGCACAGTCTTGAACCGATGAATGATGTGTTTGTTGATATTGTGACTGTTGATAGGAGAGGCAGGATGAATTGTGAAGTGTACAGGGCTAAAGTCTCTCCTCAGATTCAGACAAATACTGCAAAACTGATCGGACTGTGCATCACTGTGTAAATCAATAATGACCCAAAGCATACTGCAAAAACTAACCAAGAGTGTCTCGATGCAAAGAAATCAAGATTTCTTCAGCGGCCAAGTCAGTCACCTGATTTCAGCCCAGCAGAGCGTGCATTTCAGTTATTAAATACAAAACTGAACGCAGAAAGACTCACAAACATGCAGTGACTGAATGCGTCTGCAGCAAAGGCCCAGCAGAGCAGCTCTAGGGAGGAAACACAGCATATGGTGATGTCCATGGATTCTACATGTCAGTCACTGGCTGCTACAGATTCTAACCCAATAAACAATCCTTACATTTAAAATCATGTTAGTCTGTCTAATTTGAGGCTCTGATATCAGTGATTGGCGGATTAAACACAGTTTCCTCAATCTCTGTCACATGCCAGGCAGCCAGTCTGTGTGTTCATGTCTCAGGAGCCCTCCTGTGAGACGTAGGTGTCTGAGGAAGGGCATACATAACTAGTCCTTGTTTTCAGAGGACATTTAGAAGCCACTGCACTGAGCGCCAATTGCTTGGATCCATCAACCAAGCGGAGTGCTTAGAACACTTGGAACACTTCTCTTTTGGCTTTCTGAATCTGCAGATGGAGCTTTCAGCATTCCTGAAATGTAGTTTTTAAAAGAGAGCAAACAAGTATGAAGTGCCTTTTGTTTTGTTTTTTTAAATTGCTGCATTGTAAGTAAACCTGCAAAGACAGCTGGCGTCGAGTCGAACTTCCAGTTGTCACTGCAACAGATGCCGGCAGACAAATTGGACTCAGCTAGCGTGTGTCTGCATGTTTATTTAAATGTGAGGTCAGATGTTTGAGCAGCTGTACAACACACACACCCTGCTGTGTCACCCTCAAAGACACTCCATAGTTCGGATGAGTAACATTTCAGCACCATCACTGGAATCTCTAACAGCTGTGTGTGCGTGTGCGCAGAGGGGCGTGCACAGCAGAGATGTGGCCACCAGTGACAACGCAGCATGTGTGAAATTCAGCAACTTGTAGCGACTACAGGAAAAAAGAAAAAATAACCGCTGGGTATGCCAGTGCATACTTAAAACAGGTACATACTTAAAACTTATCTAAACTTTGAAGCAACTGTTAATACATTTAGAAAAGAAAATATAACTGTTTGAGATATGACAGTGTGACAAATATATTAGAGGTTTAGCTAAGCAGCCGCAAGACCACCAGCAATCAGCCACAAGCTCAGTGATGATGGTCTGTGTATGGGCGGTAATACTCCAGTACATTGAATGAGACAGATGTAATTTATGAGACCACCAGCTCTCTTTCTTCTGACCATATCATTTTAAATATTTAGCAGTTCCTGTTGCTCCTGACTTCTGAAATGTCCACGTGTCCTTAAACGCACCACCAGGGAGATTTCTTGCCCTGAGAACAAAACCAAAAAAGCTCCAAATTCGCTACTAAAATAAAGTCACCTTAACATTGGCTGTGACGGATTATCTTTATTTAACAACTATCAAGTCGATACAGATCAACCAACTTGCTCCGGTTACCATGGTAACAATCGTGGAGCCAACGTGGCTGTGGAAATCTGGGTCACAATGACTACTGATCTCTGTCGGTAAAACCATCTGTTGTAATAGAGGAGGAGCCAGACACACAAACACACTCATACTCCATTGATCCTGTCTCAGGTTTCCAGCAGCACTCAGGACAGTTAATGACGCTCAAGGTTATTATAGCTGACGTACTTGCTCTGTGCGTGATATCGGGTGACAACAAAGATCAGAAGGGTGTGTGTGTGTGTGTGTGTGTGTGTGTGTGTGTATTTTAAACCAAAATCAAGAGGAAAAGAAAATGAGAATGAAAAAAATCGTTTGGTTCATTCCAATGTTGGAGAAAAACTGGGACATTCAAACTGGTCCAAGTCCTCCACGTAAAAGCAGCCATTTCATCCTTTAGGTGTGGCAGTTACACCGTTTTTGTCTGAAGACGAGGACACAAAGTTGCACCAACAACCTTTTGGTGGCTGAGAAGAAATCAATTCAACTTTATTTACGTAACGCCAACAGTCACCACACGGTGCTTCATACTGTAATATAAAGACCATACAATAACAGACAGAAAACATGAACAATCACACGACCCCCTTTGAGCAAGCACCTGGTGATAGTGGGAAGGAAAAACTCCCTTTTAACAGGAAGAAACCTCCAGCAGAACCACACTCAGCAAGAGGCAGCCACCTGCTGTGACTGGTTGGGGGTGAGGGGAAGAAGACAAAAGACACACTGTGGAAGGGAGAGCCAGAGATTAATACTAAGTAATGATTAAATACAAAGTGTTGTATAAACACACAGAAAGTGAAGAAGAAACAGTGCATCATGGGAAGCTCCCAGCAGTCTCAGCCTCCTGCAGAGTTACTAAGAGAGGATTCAGGGACACATGATCCTTTTATCGAAAAGAAGTGTTTTAAACCTAATCTTAAAGTAAAAGTAGCGAGGGTGTCTGTCTCCCAAATCCAAACTGGGAAGAAGAGGGGCCTGAAACCTCAAGGCTCTGCCTCCCATTCTACTTTCAAGTATCCTAAAAACCAAAGATTTTCCAGGATGAATAGTATAACTGATTATTTCGCATAAACTGCCCCAAAAGTAACCAGTGCACAAGTGACTGAGTTAAGAGTCAGCACAAAACAAAGTGAAAATAAAATAAATACAATATTAGAACCACTTCTCACAGCCGCAGTAACAGGAGTCTGGAGCCACGCAGCTGTGTGGGGCTATACTTAGGGCAGAGCATTGCACTGCGAGAGACGCCAATATAAGCACAAGCAGCCTGCTGATAATGACCAGTACTTACAAGGTTAAGTTTTACAGGTATCCCACTACCGCCTCTATAGTTTAGCATAAGCACAAAGTGAAGCCGATGCTGATGTGAGCACAGTTTGTAAGGTGTTGCCCTGATGCCGATGTGTGGCCATGGATTTCCGTCATAAAATGATGAGCATGATGAAACATGATTGCAAGCAGATGTTATTTCCCCACAAGCAGGTATCCCAACACGCAAACTTAACAACTGCATGTGTAAAACTAAGCAAACAAAGCAGCCAACATATGCTGTTAGGCCCTCTCAAGTGCTAGGGGAAGTACTACCTGCTCTTGCGAGCAGCTGCTTGTGAATTTAAAAGTACACGTGGGAATCAACCTGATTTTTGACAGGCTGGAGATGGAAACTAAGAGAGTTTACACCACGTGTGACAGAAATCTAAAGCCAGAGCTTTGGATTAGGTGCCATCATTTCTCAAAAGCAAAACATGTATAATACTGCAAAAAATAACAGTGTTAGTCTCTGTGCTGTCTTCGTAAGGATATATGGAATATGTGCAGTGTTCACATGGAAAGTTGGAGCAGTGATGAAGGGAACCAAACCCCACTCTAATAATCTGAGGTTTACAAGAAATGCTTCTCAAATGCCGACCATTTGTTTAAAATGGCCCCAGATGGGGAAAATCCCAGCTTCACATGGGGCAAAATATGACTTTTTTTCATTTGAGGTACAAATCTTCAACATCCACAAACCCACTGCTCCGGAGAGAGCGGGTTTTAAGTGTAAAGTTAGCTGCAAGCTGAAGCAGAAGCAGCTGAGAGACTCACCTCAAAGCCCAGACGGTCTTTCTCCTTCCAGAAGCAGAAGTGTGTCACCTTCTTATCCCAGAATTCATCTGGCTTCACCACGCAGACCAGCGACACTTCAGGTGGGATCACATTCTGAAACAGCATCAACGCCATCATTAGCCCACTGCTTTTTAAAGAACACCCATAGCAGCCAATGCATTAATGCAGCTTAAGCCTGCGTTGTGCCTGCAGGGACTCTAAATGTGTTTCTACCTGCAACATGAGCACCACAGTCTTCACGGTGTTCCACTGAGACTTCCGTCCATCCACGATAACAGTGAAACCCCGAGCCTTACACTTCTCACTGGCACAGACAAAGAGAGAGAGTGTGTTACCAACAGCGCACCCACACCCCATCATTTACATACACAGTTTCCTGTTTGAGCATCATTTGGGTGGCCAGCTCACCAAGCTGTTGCTACCGAGGCTACTTTATGTTTTCTTCATCAGTACAAATAGTAACAAAAATAAAGCCTGAGACTATTTTTTTTATTTGTTTTATATGCTATTCACACATTCCCAGCATCGCGTATATTTCTGCTCCTCTTTCAAGTCCATCTATATACCGATTTGTCAGCTATAAGCAACCTACAGGAGCTTGAACAGCTCATCCAGCGTGTTTTGGAAGAAACGAAGCGTGAGCTGAAGAGGCCAGATATGGAAAATGGGACTGAATCACCTGTCGAGCTGCCAAGAATTACAGCTGTCAGATCGTGCTGGGGACGCTCAAAAAGGACGAGCTGAAAAATAGTAACACTTAATAAACTAGAATCATCCTTTAAGCTGGATTTCTACACTCGAGCCACAGGGTTCAGATCCAGCAGCTCCTCGCTGACAAGCCAAAACCCAAACATGTCTAAAAGCATTAAAAGTGAAATCCAACAGTCTCCGGGTGATAACACTGCTCTGGGACACACACCAGACTGTCCTCAGTCGTGTCTCTGTGTGTACCTTGGGATGCTAAGCAGGTAGTCCAGCGTGGCGCTAAGCTCCTCCATGCTGGTCTGATCTGAACTGAGAGGGATGGTCAGGATCAGACCACTGCGCCGGTCTTTGCCCCCTAAAGAGTGACAGGCAGACCGGTGGGAGAGGGGAGGAATCAGATTACAGCTCAAACAGCAGTGCTAACTGGGATGACCCCAGGATTGAGGAAACAGGTGTCGATATTTTATTTTAAATCGAAGTGTTTTACCTGACAAGAAGGCCAGTTTCTTCTTGAGAATGGGGAGGATGGTGGTCGCTTCCATTGTGACAGCAGACATCTGTAAACACACATGCAGACAGTTTTTCCTCCTTAAGTCTAAGGTATCCTTTCTTAAACTAAAAGCAGTCTGAGTAAGTGGAAACGAGGCCCACAGTTACACGTGATAGTCAATAAACTCCAACACTAGACCACAGTTTTCAAACCTGCACGATCAGATGTTGGCCCACAGGCTCACACTTTAATCCACAGCTCTCTGAGGGGCTTGACCAGAATGTGAATGCGCAGTAACTACACAGAAATCCCACAGCTATCGAGGGTACAGCGTCCTTGCAAGTCAGTGCAGGAGCACAACAGCCATAGGTGATAAAACACAGCTCCGGGGGTCGCTGCTAAAACGCTGCGTCCAGCTCCGAAGTGTCAGAGCAATATCAGCGGAGCAGCACTGTGATTTTCGTGTGCGGATTTTCTCTCAGCTGGCGCTTCTCCCGGCCGATTCAGATTCTTGGCTCCGGCCTCGGCCTGCGATTTACTGCCTGCCTCATCGGCATGTCAGCGTGGTTCAAGCAGTCAGCCAGTAAATCAGTCAGTTTGCATTTCTGTCAGCTTATCGGCCGACTTAACATCTGTGGTGATTTTTTTTAACCCCCACCCTTTCTACAGTTGTTGCATTGTTTCTCACACTCTCCTATTAAAGGCTGTGCTCCTTTAAAGAACCAGTCTGGGCTTTTCAGTTAATTACAGCACTGCTGGAGGACTTAATGTAGGCTCTACAGAAAAATGTCAAACTACTCCTTTTTTATTCCATCTCAGCGTTTTTGTAGATTTAGCTCCTTACCATCTAAGCTGCTTTCTGTTGCTTGTAATTTGAGACACAGCAATCACCCCCATGCAAGCCATAACACAGGCTTGCAACTCCTTTAATTTTAGTGTAGTGTTCGGATTCTGTATTCAGTTACACAGGCATGCTGAGTGCAATCATGCAATTCACATAGTGACCTTGACGTGATGTGGCACACAGACGTCATCTAGCTTCTAACTTGAAGTTATATTAAAGCTTTGTGTTTGCAGTATTCTTATTTTTGTCCTTACAGTGAGTCATGTCGATCTGGTGTCTGGAGAGCTGTGGGGTTCTTACTTTATTACATTTGATCACAGTTCTGATGACTAGTTGAAGATTTTGTAAAGGAAGTTTTCTTTCAGTCACTACATATTTTATCATTTTAACCTCTTTCTTAAAAAGTATAAACTCATGCTCCACTATCTTCTGTTTCTGTTCTACTCCTCTGCTAAACTTTGCGTCACATTTATGATTTGGCACAAAGGTGTTCATTGTGCTATTTGCAGCAGATGTAGTATTAGTTAGATTAAGTGATTTGGTCCCTGCAGCACCAGTCTGTGTCCACCTCCTCCCCCTGGTGCTGCTGCTGCTGCTGCTGATGGGGCTTCACCTTCGTTCTCCTGCGGCTTATCCGGCCCAGCTCGGTGTGTCTCGGCTTGGTTCGGCTCGGCCCACAGACACAATGACCTACATTCACAGCTGCAGACTGCGGCTGCTGCAGCCGTAACCTCCCCTTCACCGCAAACCTCGACCCGCCCAGCCTCGGCAGCTCCGGGATCCACAACAGTAGCTATTGATCCCGCACGTTTTCTTACCTTTTCAGTCAAATCTGCGGCATTTTTCCCTGTCCCGATTTTTTTCCTCCTCCTAGTCCCCCCTCCTCTTCTCCTCTGTCGCTTCTTCTCCTCTGCAGTTTTTCCCTTCTTCCTCTCGCTTCCCTCCTCCTCCTATTCTGTGTCCTCTCGGGCGGATTTATCAGCAGATAGTGAATCTGTTCTCCATGAAAAACACCGAGGAGCTCAGCGGGCTCACAGTACGCTTTCAACAACGCTGCAGTCCTGCTCCAAACACACACTCTCACAAGGCAGGCGTTGGAGCTGGCTGTTGTGCGCAGCCTCAGTGTAGCCAAATTAAGAACGCGACTTCCGGTGAAAACGACTTTCCAAATAAATGCCTGGAGGAACAATTTCTCACCACATTACAGAGGAGCCAATGTTTAGTTATGCATTACTTATCACATTTATTTACAACCACGATTTGCACACTTTTGCCCCCTTGTTTTTTGTTTTGTTTTTTTCAGAAACCTTGGAAATAGTTTGTGTGTGTGTGTGTGTGTGTGTGTGTGTGTGTGCGTGCGTGTGTAAAGTTTTATTTTCCCCACTTCCTCAGTATTCATTTTACATCAGGGCACACACGTGGCCACTTTGCTAAATAGATAAATATAAATACAAACATAAATATGATGATATATGATAAATGTGTAAGAGTACAGAAAAGTAGTTCAGTGCAAAGAATGCCATGTCTTGTAATTATAAAATATCAACTTTTTCTTAATTGACAAAAAAATTCCTTGAAAAAACAAACAAACAAAACTATGGACTCACTGTAATAGTGGGAAAAGAGGAAGTTTAATTTAATTGTTTATCTGTGAATTATTACATTGGTGTAGTAGAAATTCTAGTCTGGCACCCATCCTCTGTGGGAGGTTTAGTTTTGTATTTATTATTGTTATTATTATCATTATCATTATTATTATTATTATTATTAATTATTTAATTCATTTTGATTTTTTTTTGAAAATTAATTTTAGTTTCATTTCATTTGCAGAGTGGATTTTCTTGTTTTACTTTAATTTTTATTGATTGACAAGCTCTAGTTTTATTTGAGCTTTCATTAGTTTCAGTGTTGGTTTTAGTCTAATTTTTATTGTATGGATGGCATGTGTTTTTAGTTTTAATAACTATAACAACCTTGGTTTACATATATTACACATTCCATATAATGAAATGTGCTATTTAAAGAAAACTGTAATTTTCTTTGCTTATTTCAGCTCACCAAAAATCAAAAATGTGAAATTTTTTGTTTCAGTGAGTGTAGTTTCAAACCAGACAAAACTAGAAATTCAGAGTCAGTGTGAAGCCACTTTTGATTTTCTCACTGATTTATTTAACCACACATAAGCATACTAAGAAATACAAGATAGAGAGAAAGAGAAAGTACACACAACAAGTCACATTTTTTTCTCATTGCACACCAAACCAAATCAGAGGATTTTATTATTAATATTACTGTTCTTATCTTCATCTCTATTATTGTTATTTTTATTATGTAACCACCAACAATCCAAAGCATCGGTAACCAATGCAAGCACTCCACCCTCACGTCTTATATGGTAACTCCTGAATCAAAGTCTTTTTATTTCATCACAAATGATATAAAAAAATTTGTAAGTTTTAAACACAAATTTAAAATTGTATAATCCAAGCATGGCAACTGCTCACACGACTTAAATTCAAGTTCATTTCAAATTTAAAAAATTAAGTTTTTTTCTTTTTTTGTTTCACTTCCATATTCTTGCTCAGGCTGAAGTGTTTTTGTGGTGATTTCTGCTGCGGCCTCACAACAAGAAGGTTCCTGGTCTTCCTGGTCTCATGACTGGGGCCTTTCTACATGATGAGGTAAAGCATCATGTAAAGCAAATTCAATCAAGACCTTTAAAAGGCAGTTGAGCATTT
Organism: Oreochromis niloticus; assembly: GCF_001858045.2. Lineage (NCBI taxonomy): Eukaryota > Metazoa > Chordata > Actinopteri > Cichliformes > Cichlidae > Oreochromis > Oreochromis niloticus. The sequence goes on along the minus strand of NC_031987.2, from coordinate 24,167,942 downwards.
GATCTCAGACAGAGAAGTCTCGCTGACAGCTGGCTCCTGGACTCCAGGTGAATTCCCATCAACCTTTTGGTGACAGAGCCCTTTAAACTTGAACCTAGAAGCCAAATGAGGAGAGCTGCATCAGTTAGGCTATATTAAACAATGGATATTTGATATATATTTGCAACAATTGTTTTGTTTTTTCATTTCAGTTTTTTTTCACATTGTACCCGCCTTTATTTTTGATATTTCAAAATGAACTGTATATTTCTTATTCTGGTCTCATGACACAGACCTACCCACATAACACTTTAAGACTGTAGTACTGTAAACAATCAAACCAGATTTTCCTATTTATATATATTTTTTTACAATCCATTCATAGGATATCTATTATCTATTATTATATCTATATACGGTGCAGACATGAACACACCTAAATATACAACCTGCAAAAGCAGCATCACTAGCATAATCAATAGACAAGCTTACTTCTTAATGACTTGCATCTGGTCGATGGTATCAGGAAGCGGTTTTCCAAATGACTCCGGAAGGAAAAGGGAGACAAGGACACTGATGACTGACAGGGAACCCACAGTCAACCACGGCAGGAACTCGTAGAACACAGCTGCAGACAAAACCAGAGCCGATTATTCAGATACTTTCTCTGCTACAGACTTCTGTCATCATTGAGCTGCAGGTCAGTTTGTTAGATTTAGAGTTGAGAAGCTGTGCATTAAGGATGCTTTAGTCATTAAAGTGAACTAAAACTTCATCTCTACACACCGACATCTGTTGCATAAAAAAGGCATAAAGGTTCTGTGTATACTACAAAGTGCTCTATCCCAGAATAATCATCTTAGTATGATGTTTCCACAAAAGTAGGGACGCTTTGCAAACATGTAAATTAAAAACAGACCGCTATTAGGATCATTTAAAGCCTACAGGGCACTGAATAGAGCACAAGGACATCGTAACAAAAACATATTGAAACAGAATGAGTTGTTCAATTTTCCATCTGCTATTTTTTTAATGCACTGCACAACTTTCTCAATCATTTCTCGCTCTTGCCTCAAAACGGAGTTTAGCGAAGTTGTGAAATTTCACTTAATTTCAACATTTTTGATATACTGTCTTGGATTATTTGATTAATTTTGATTTTCATCATATCCCAATAGCTTTATTCTTTTCTCAGACCCAAGACAAGCAGAAAATGTTGGAGAGTAAGCTTAGGACATTTTTAATACGAGTATCCTCAGTTGTAACAGTTGTCCCAACTTTAACTTTCTTCTTCCTCTTTTATTCTTTTGTTGGGGGAGGGGGGGTGGGGGGGTGATTGTGATGCCAAATATCTCACCCAGCTGCAATAGGTATGGGGCGACAGAGGACCCCACTCTGGAGAATAAGGCAGCAGACGACAACATCGTGTTCCTGATGACTGTGGGAGACAGCTCTCCAGTGAGCAGGTGCAGGATCCCTTCGGAAGCCAGGACTCCAAATTTACCCATCAGCACCAGGGTGAGGGTGATGTTGTGATACTCTGAAGGGAGGAGAAGGACTTTAAGCTTATGAGGAGTGAAACAAGTTATTTTCAAACATTGGTGAGCAGGTTTACCTTCTCTCAAATAATCCATTAGCAGCTCTAATTAAGCATGGCAGGATATTTTGTCTATAAAGCTCATTTAGGGCAGCACCTCTGACAAAGTGGCTGTGTGTGTGAGGCCTTGTTGAAAAGGCTTATTGTGTTGATATTTTTCAACACAATCAACAGTTATATTCACTAAGAGAGCAAGAAAAGGACAGTGGTCTCACTTACTGTGCAGAGTGATCTGGATGAGGAAGAGTGGCAGCGCCCCCAGCAGGGAGAAGCCAATAAAGGACATGCGACGAGGAAAATATTTTGCGCTAAACCAGCTGACCAAGTGTGCTGGCATCTCCATTAATGACAGCAAGGCGTAGTTCAGAAAGGGGTTGCCATAGATAGTAGTCATATTGAATGATAATCCAAAGTAGCTCACATTCAAAGAAAACCTGCAAACAACAAGAGAACAAACAAACAATAAATAAAATGAATCCTGTTAGGATCGCTCAGAGGCTGCAATGTCAGTTATATCAATAGGCAGTTGTAAAACATGTCAGAGTCCCTGGGGTTCTGAGTTTTCTTTATATTTCTATTCTCTAGTTTTAGTTTCACATGTACTTCTGTGTGTGGTTTTAGTCTGGTTTATATTCAGTTCGTTGAGTTGCTGTGTATTCCCCTGTCTTTAGTCTCTTTTTATGTGTGTGGCCTTTGGCCTGCTGCAGAGGAGGGGTGACACAGTGAGCTCACAGGGCAGCGCAGAGGTGGAGAAGAGCAGGTCTGCTGAACTGGACTGATGAATTGCAACTCTTTTTATGTCTTGCAGTGAGACAGAGCAGGGAGAGTGACAGTTGCAGAGGAGTGCCTGTGTCCTGGGCAGAAGCCCGAAACCACAGTAATCACTACTGTCAATAAAAGCACTGCTAACCGACAAAGCTGAAGTGTCAATCCTTGGGTCCTGTTTCACGATGTGTTTTTTTACTTTCTGTGTGTTCTTTATGTTCAGTTGTCCTCACCTGTGTTGCTACTTGCTACCCCTCTCCGGTTCCTGCCCTGTTATTGTTTGGGATTTTTGCATTTTTTGTGTGAGCCAGCATTAAAGCTCCTTATTTTGAGTTCATGTTTTGTTTCCCAAGTCCTCCATTTGGGTCCACAACCTGCCCGCTACACAGCCAATACATGACAAAATGTAAGTTTGTTCTGAGCGCGATGGTAAAGGAAAGTTCACGGACTGTTTAAAGGGTTCATTCTCTGAAATTTATAGAGAGCAGAAATATTACTGCAGTAGGACGGCAAAATATGTGCTGATGGTGATGTCAGCATGTTAAATCATGGGATTAGTAGTTTTTACTGTGTCTTCATCTGGAGTCATAAACCTATCAATTATGTTATCGCTAAGTGAAAGGTTCATGGAGAAAGCTTTAACTCACCAGAGAAACCACACTACGAGTGTGATACTTCGAGTGGTCATGTTCCTCAGCAGACCCAGGTAACCAGAAACCTCAGGTTGCTGAGGTTGTTCAGATTGCTGAGATTGTTCAGGTTGTTCAGATTGCTGAGGTTGTTCGGGTTGCTGAGACTGTTCAGACTGTTGAGACTGTTCAATGTCCCACATAGAAAATTCATTGCATTAGCCAATGTAGTGTAGCGTGATACAAGTTGGACAAGGATAAGGCCAGAGGCTCTTACTTCTGCTGAGCGAAAGAGGTCAGATGGAAATTCCACTCCGTTCTCCAGAGCAGCAAATCTTAGCAGGAGTTCTGCTTCCTTAAAACGGCCTTTGGACAGTAGCCAGCGAGGAGATTCTGGAACCAGCCTGGTGGACAGACAGACACAAATGTGTAGTTTGTTACTAAAGTCAACATAGGTGGGAACTGAGGAAAAATACAAGAGCCTCCTGCTCCATCTATCTGTGTTTATTCATCAAGCTGATGCTGGAAAAGTTAGAATCTGGATGTGATGAGTTAGAAATTATCTGGATGCCACGATTGTCTTCTTTTGGCTGTCCCTGTCCAGGTAGCCACAGTGGATCATCTGAGCGCCATAATGATAACTGTAAAAATCTGTGAAAAATGTACTTTGCCAGAAGCCAAAGATTTTGATTTAACACTTTGTGCTTGACTGTGACTGCAGATACAACCTTTGGACTTTGATCATCGAATCTGACAAAACAGGTTCAACAATGTTCAGCTGGGAGGAGATCTATAGGTAGAACGGGAACTGGCATAAAAAATTATAAACTCCTTTCTGGGGTGGCTGTGGCTCAGGTGGTAGCGCAGATCAGCTATTGATTTGAAGGTTGGTGGTTCGATCCTTGGTTTCCCCAGTCCGCATGTCAAATATCTTTAGGCAAGATACTAACCCCAAGTTGCCCTCTGATGTGTTCATCGGAGTGTGAATGTAGAGTAGTTTGTTAGAAGTGTTTGTATGAGAGAGTGTGAATGAGGCATGTTGTATACAGTGCTTTGAGTACTCTGGGAGAGTAGAAAAGCACTATATAAGAATCAGTCCATCCTTCTTTTGTCTCAAGATCCCCCAAATGGAAGGAAAAGGGCATCTGAGGAAGTGGAACAAAATGATGGGTGGATGGATGGAGGCGCACATTTAGTTTACATTACCTTGACAAATTCCACAGTTACACAAATTCCTCAACAACCTTTTATATGCTAAAAAAAATCAGCAAATACTCAAGAAACAAAAATCCTAATAGTGTACTGAGGTCGATTTACCACCAAAAGGGGAAACAGGCCAGACCAGGCAAAGCCATAAACAATGATAGGTGTCTCCAATTCCTGACTACGTAGGCGGTGCCAGGGAATGCCATCATACCAGCCACATAGAAATAGCTCAAAGCAAGGCTACTGAAGAGAACTCTTGTAACACCGACTAGGAGCTCAGAACCTGTGATGAAAAGGCAAAGTTTAAATGTAATCAGGAAGTTGTACTTAATGTTATATTACAACTAATGTCCAATAAAAGAGTTTTTTCTGTTATCTGTTTACTGCACATGTGTAAATCACAAAGGTCAGTCAAAGGTTGTGACTAGTTGACTATTTGACAATACAAGACAAGTGGTTTCCTTTTTGTTTTGTTTTGGGTGTTGGCTGAAGGCTTATTACATTAAAGACAGCAGCAGTAGAGCAGACTATCCCTGAAAATAAAGAAACACACTTACCAAGTACAAGAAGAAGTATGTAGATGCTGAGTTGACACATGCCCACCATGAAGAAAAGCACATTGAAGACGGCCCAGGACTGAGCAAAACTCAAAGCGATGCTGAAGACACTTAGTATGAAAATGGAACTGAACAGAACAGGTTTCCTGCCAAACCTACAGTAAAAATACAGCAAGAGAGCAATCAGCCACAACATGAGCACATATAGTTTTCTATTTAGATGTTAATGTTTTAAAAAATAGGGTCATTAGCCTCAACAGGGCATTAGCAGCTAGCATGACAGCTAACCAAGAGCAAAAGAGTCATGTGCTCAGTGCACATACATCAGCTTTGAGAGTCAGTACAAAATGCAATTCATTTAGCTCAAACTTAAATGTAACTCAGATTTGGGAAGATAGATCCTTTATTTTATTTAGTCGCATGAGTTAGTCGCGTGAGTTAGCTCACAGCTAACTAGCAGACATATTTTAGTAAAAAACATTGCAGGTTTTCTAACTTTTGAGACTGATTAAGCTGAAACTGTGAATTTACCGGTCAGAGATCTGTCCAGAGAGGAAACAGCCACAGAGTGATCCCAGGAAGTAGATGAGAGAGGACATTGGTTGTTTCCAATTGTTGTCACACACCAGGTTAAACTAGAAGACAGGGTACACATATGGGTAGTCTAAAGCAGGCATAAAAACATAGAAGGAAATACTTGGGCACTAATCTCTATCTTCCAGCAGTCCCTGTGCAGACTGTTAGCTTCATTAGCCTCCATGTTGCTTTGTTGTGATGGGTGAGTAACATCAGTTTGTCTCTGTCCTGATTTTACTCCTCAAGCTGTTTGATTTCATATTCTTGTCACTGTTTGTATGACCACAAGTGGCATAAGGCTAAGATAAACTTTAGAGGATTTCCTTAAGCATTAGCTTCTCATAAATTACTGTGTGGTGGAGGGATTCAATGTTGCCTTTACTGACTTATCATCTGTATTGCGAAATTGCAGTGAAAATGTGGTTAAAAAAAGATTTTAAGCATGCGTTTTATATATATATAATTATTATTTAACCAGGACGTCCTTTGTGATCCAGGGAGACAGTAACCGTACCTCAGTGACTACAGTCGACTCGTAGTGCTCTGTGCCGTAGATCCATCCATCTTTGCACTCCTCCTGCTTCAGGTTGGACAGCATGACCCCTGCACTTGCTTCGAATTCAGAATAGTTGTGGATCTGTGCAAGGTTGGGTTTTATTCTGAGTGCAGACAAGTTCTGCATCACATGCAGCTCATAGCGGCTACAACTGCTTCTCTCCAGATTTGGACCCTGTATAGCAGCAGAGATATTATAAGACACAAACAAGACTGTGAAAGAGTCCTGAATTGAAATTTATGCGAGAATTCTTTAACGTCTGAGTCAACAGTAGAAGCATGACTGCCAGAGGAAAAAAGCCTTTAAAATCTTAAACAATCGGTAAGCTTTTAGCAGATGTGGATATTCTGTACAGACCATTTCCATGACAGCTGATTTAACATCCGCTTTTTGAATCTACAAAGAGCAGTAAAACTCATAGAAGCACACTTCAGGTAACCACAGCTTGTCCACAAAGAAAATGGAGTGGAGTTGGTGATACAAATTATTATGTGACTTATTCCTATGTGAATCCTCCCCCAAATCCAACCCACCACCCACTGTACACTCCACTGCACCCGCCCCACTGGAACTTCACAAGACGTTAATGACAAATAACTGACGTGAACCTCTGCGGTGCAAGAATGCTTTAGGGGAAAGTGACTTGCTGCCGATTTAGGTGAGCCGAGCGTTTCACTGTAAGGCTCTCTCACACTGACTTTACAACAAGGTAATTCAACTACAGCTGCAAACACCTGAGGAACAGCCGGGCAGAATAAAGAAGTCGTTAAACCCTTGATTATACTCTGCTGCGCACACGCACAGCTAGAGTCACCAAGGCCAAGCACGTCTGCATGGATCCTTACACCAACTTGCATCACTCAAAACCAATTGGATCCTAGCGGACTCATGGGAGTGAAAAGTCTAATCAAGGTTTAAACATAACCATCACCACCGAGAATATTTAGCAAAGACAGAAGACATTAAGAAGAAAAGATTTTTTTTATATTAATAACAAGAAGGCACTGTAGCTGACAGTGTTTGGAACCAACTCCCCATGGAAAAATCAAGCTTAGTCCTTCATTATGTTTGCCAGCTAGCTGCTGAGTGGATCTTTCAAATGTTTGGTCCTGTACTGGATGTGTTTTTCTTTTAGAGGTGTTTTACGTGAAACAGGCGTCTGCTGGAACAGAAAGGCAAGTTTTTATTGAATCTACTGCTAAAGTGATCAAAATTTATCACTGCTTTCTCATGTGTGTAATGGAAAGGCAGAATAAATGATAGAAACTTAAGGTTGAGGAGTTAGTTAACAAAATAATCTTACATAACAGAAAAATAAAATAAATTAATTCTTACTGAATCTGAGTTTTCTTAGCCGTTGTCCTTCACTCAAACAATCATTCAAAATCATTTAGCTTGATCAGGCCTGGCTTTGGTTCTCACCTGTATTGGGATACTGGCCTGGATCCAGTCCTGACTCAGGTTGCTGTGTGCTGGGATGTAGCACTGGTGTGGGGGAATGGCCAGCAGAAAGATGACAGACAGGATGTTGTACCCAGAAGGAAAGCTGAGGATACAGAGGAAGAAGATGACCTTCACCTGGTACCAGCCCCAGATCCCTAGGAACGCAATGGACCCCTCGTAGTCCCTCATTTTAGCATTCTATTGTATTCTTCTTCTTTTCAGCTGTCACTGAAAAAAAATGACAAAGTCAGCTACGAGCGGATGAAAAATCTATCTCTCTCTCTTCAAACTGCAAAATCGTATCAAAAAGTTGAATACGGGTCACGCCAGTCGCAGCTTCAGATTTTTTATCCCAGACAAGACAGAAGAACTCCACCTCTCATCCTACTAATTCTAAAACCATCAGTGCATATTAACTCCTCCATACCATAATGTGCTTTCTCACGTGGCAAGGCGCTTCACCACATGTGTGAACGCGAGGGGAAGGGGGCAGGACACAAAAGGACAAACTACTAACTGCCCCTGTGCTCTAGGACATGTATACTCAGAAAAAAAGAGAAAACAAAAGGTACCACGTTAAAGTGTCAGGTTTTGAGTAGGTTGCTTTTAAGATTAAGACAGCCACATGGGTAACACAGCCCTGTCACAAAGTACACAAATGGAAGACGGACAAAAGGAATTTGGACAGTGTTTCATTCGTGGTTAGTTTATGCACAAAATGTGTTCACGGTTGGGAGTTGTGGTGTTCACGGACAGTCACCATACTTCTATATGAAGTAAAGAGACATCTAAAGATCTCAAGATCCAGTTTATATGTCAGTCCACTGTACAACAATGTGTTGCTACTCTTCACAGGAGTGTGTGACCTGCAAAGATTGTGAGAAGAATCGCTCCAGCTTGCTCAAATCCGGGTTCAGATGTCCACTACAAGACAAAAAAATGACCTAAAGGGCAAAAGCACCCAAAAGAAACCAGTGTGAGATGTTTTGTTACCTCCAGACACGGGAGGTAAAAGTGAGAAGTGAGAACTGCTGCCATGAATCAGAGATGAGATGCTGCAGCTAATAAGAGCTGACTGGACAGACTGTTTTTTGAGTTATTCGGAAGAAAAACTCGATAAACACTTTTAATTTCCACTGTCGGTACATTAATAGAATAAGAGTAGAAGTGAATCGCTTTAATAGTTATTATTACTATACGGAATTATTTTAAGAGGCCATTTTAGTTCTTTGTCTGATTTGTTTTTGTTCAAAGCTTTTCTGTTTCTCTAACTGCCTTTGATCTTCTGCACTGACACGAAGAACAAATACCAACAGCACGATCTACACCTTGACACTGGTGTTTGGAAGCTGTCTGCAGATTGTGAATTACTAGGAGAGGGAGGACGATGAGAGTGAGCGATTTGTCATCAGTGGTTATACAATGTCAGACAAAGAAGTTAGCCAAGTTGTGCAACATGTGTTAAACTTAATACTGGATTACTGGAAGAATTACTCTGTTTACTATGAACATTTCATGAAACAGCTTCAATGATAATGTGATTCACAAAAATTTCTGGCACAACTTCACCTACTTCCAAGGTGCGTGGAGAGGATGAAAAAATAACAATGCAGAACTCCAGCAACACTTAAAGGGAAGAGGAACAACTTTATTGACTGACCAACGTGTTTCGGCTTACGGCCTTCATAAGGGTCATCATCTGAGTCCCAAGCAAAGCCTTAAAGGCTGCCGTCTTCGGTCTTTCAATGAATATTTTTAAGATTATACAAAATCTGAGCTCATATGACAATCTGTGAAAGAGAGAATAAGAGTCTCACAATCCTATCTTCCACAACGTAAACTATTGATGTTACGCTATAATCAACTGTCAGTCAAAATTACTAGAATCTCATCCAATCTATGTCACATATGGCTGAGTGACATCATGAATCCATTATAAACATCATTCTTCAGTTCGTGTGTTACTAACCTGATTAAATAGAGCGCAGAATAACTGTTCTTGATTTCTGTCACATCCAAATCTGTTAGTTGAGAATTTTTAAAACAGTTTTAATATATTTGGTCTGTTGCAATAGTCAGTTATCTTCTTCTTCTTATGTTCCCGGTACAGCCTGGTGATGCTGTTGCTTCAAGCGTCCATGAATGCACGATTATTCAGTGTGGCTACACAGATGTTAAACAGTTAGTTGGATTTTGGGATGTTTCCTTTCTGGTGAAAATAAATAAAACACTCAGCCTTTCAAGAGAAAAATGCAAATTCGTTGATGGCCCAACTGAGACAAGGACTATGAAGCTTAGACCAGCAGTCCCCAACCTCTTTTGCGCCATGGACCGGTTTATGGTCGACAATATTTTCACGGACCTGCCTTTAATGTGCCGTGGATAAATACAACAAAATAAAACCAGTACCGCTACACAGAAAAAAGAATTATTAATAACACGCAGGAAAAGGCCCAGGGAAACCGAGTTAACGATAAAAACGATAAAAAAATAACAATAAAAAACAATAAACAACCTGAAAACCATAAATTTCACACCTGAGCCTCAACTCTCGTGGTCCAGTACCAAACGACTCACGGACCAGCCTGGGGGTGGGGACCGCTGGCTTAGACCAAAGGTCTATCAGTGCATAAGATTATGCAGGCAATCCTCGGCCTTTTAATACAATCAGTTTGCGAGTAGCCAGTGTGAAGTCTTTATAGACTTAGGAAATTAAAGTGCCTACAAACACATATTGCTGTTCATTTGATCATGCCTATGTCAAAATATTTTTTTAATAGCTTCATTCAAGTATCTGATTTCATGTTGCACAACCAAAAGAAAACAGATGGATTCTGCTGTTGGAAAAAACTGCAGAGAGAGTAAAACCACTCTGCTGACCCATGTGAGTTAGCTTTCAGCAGGACTGTTTTACACAGTGCTGCTTTAAAGCCTCATGAGTAACATAGTTATATATAACAAAAAGTTTTGGTTATAATTCAGTGTTGCCATGCCCTCAATTAATTAAATCTGCACAAGAACAGCACCTTCATTAATGTGATTAGTAAAGCATGGGCTTCATGTCATGCTGAGGCCAGTTTGAGCAACATATCTGTAACCGATGACATACACTAAAATACTACAGCACATCTCATCTCTTTGACACGTTTTAATAAACTTCATTCTTTAATGCAGATGTATTCCTCTTAACATGAACAAGGGTTCAAATGCCTCATTTTTAAGCAGAGGAACTTTGCCCTGCCTCTCTTAATATGTGAAAAGTATTTGTTGTCCTTTAACTTGCTGTATGTGTTTTCTTATTCAGTTTTAATGAGAATGAGTAACAACATTTGCATCCTGTGCTGGTTTAAGTCCATTTCCTATTGCAGTATTTTGTTGTCATGTTTGGGTGACATCAAATAATATCATGCTTACAACAAGTGTGTTTGCTGTTTTTATGTAATGTTTGTTTTTTTTTATTCAACATTATTCAACTGTTTTAATCAAGAGTCCACTCTGTTTGGTTTAGGTGAGGGTGCTGCTGGGTGCAGCACGTAGGAGGCAGACCAGCTCAAATGCAAATGGATGGACTTTGGCGGGTTAAAGACTGTTCCATCTGACTGCACCTGCTCATTTCATCCATTGGGCAATGACATTGTCAAAGTTCAAGTCCGGATGTTTGAAAACAGATAATTCAGTCTCTAAAGGTTTATTTTTAATTTTATTTTATTATTAAAACAACTCCCAAAATCCATCAAGAACATGGAGAGAGTGGGAAATTTGGTAAATGGACGGGTTCATTATATGGCACGCTTTTCTAAAGAGTGCTTTCTGTCTAACATTCACTCTCCGATGAACAAAGAATATATTTATATACGAGCCTTGTTTGGAATAAACGTTGGCTGACTAAGTGTTGCTTGTGGATTTTATCTTCAGACATTTTAAGCTGTATTCTGCCAAATATCTTTTAAAATGACATCTTCTTTGTGCTGCTCAGTTCCTGGACAAACAAGGTGGACAGCCTTGTTTGTCCAGCCTGACCTGAGCTGGGTCTGGCCTCTACACAAAATGCAGTTCCACCAAAGAAAAGTCTTTTGTTTTGAGTTTGGGAACAGGATCAGTTGTGTTTAGAATCAGTTTTTTGTCACCTCGAGTAAATCGGAATCATTCACTCAGCTTTCCTGGAGGTGGTCCCTCTTTTCTCGTGGATCTGATAATTGTTCTCCAAACAATGGAGGAAGGAGTGAGGAGTGTGGAAGGTGGGTGGAGAAGGATGGAGAGGAGGGATGGAGAGAGACTGAAGGGCTGGAGAAGAGGAAAGTGGAGCCAAGGAGGTGGAGCGAGATTAGGGTGAGAGGCAAGGCTTCACCAGCTCCCTCTGTGGAAAGAAGGAAACAAGGACGGCGGAGAGCACAGAGTAACAACACAAGAAAGACAGCTCTGGAATGAATCAACATGATAAAACTGACTAATAACAATGACAAATAATTTATAGACGATTTAAATTTATAGACGATTAAATTAGTGGACAGTCTGTGAAAATGAGCCTTTGGAATGGTTTAATACTGATTTGTTAAATCATACAGCATATAAACAGCATGTATTAAATATATACATAGCCCTGTGAATTCATTCAGCAAACATGAAACAATACGTTACAATATAATTAGTGAGGGTTCTGTCCTGTTATTATTAATGGACCCGGTGAAACCCGTCTTTGCTATTTGTTGTCAAAATAAAAAGAATAAAAAAGCAAACAGTCTAAGTGTAGTGTCTGTCTTCAGTGGGAAACAAAGGATTCAGAGCTGCAAGACAGAAAGACTAGCTGCTTTAGAGATGGAAAAATGGTGCTGGTTTTAGTGTTTTGATGCGATTTGTTGACAATAAGTGCAAAATGCCGTCTGTTCCATCCTTTAATTTCCCTTTCTGCAGAAATCCTGTATCTTTAAAACATACGAGGGCTGGGACGTCTGAGTGAAGGCATACTGGCAGCTGCAATAGTGTTAGTTCGTGGCCAGTCATGCCTACTGAGTTTTCTGGCATACTAGTTGTGATAGGTAACCTGCCAACATGAGTCATGAGCCAGCATACTCCGAGTGCCAATCCCACGCCCAACTGGGAGGGTTGTATTCCAAAAACCCCCAAATTCTTTCCCAAATCAAATACGAGGATAATCGTATAAGAGTATAAGAGAAGGATAGTTGAAGTTGAACGGCTTTGAAGAGAGGCAAGGTTGCCGTGGTTTGGACATGGGGGAAGAGTGGATATATTGGACAAGATTCATGCAAGAGAAGTGAAGGGGAGGGTGCGACAGAAGAGGATGATAGGAATAGGGGGCGGCACATGATCTGCTGTGGGGACTCCTAAAGCGAGCAGCTGAAAGAAGAAGAGCTGGAAGGTCCTTGAGCAGATGGGAGAATAGCTCCTCCAAACACCTACAAACTCTGAGAGCTCCGACCTGAGCTGGGTTCTTAGTTCTTCAGCAAAAACCCAACAACATCACTTTTCCTTTTTTTTTTCAAGCTGCTTTGTTTGACAGCCAAAGCAAGTCATCAGAACTTCATCTAACCTCGACCTTTGTGTTGTCTCAAAACTATGCATTGATGTGTGCGTTATGACTAAACATCTCTACTTTGGTCTCGTCAGTCCACAGGACATTATTGCAGAGGTCTAAGAAGTAGCTTTCTATTGGAAACCCTTCCAAACAAGCCACACTCTGTCTTTTTCTACTTTGAATCTCATGACTTTAATATTTCAAATTCTGACTGAGGACTGTGAAGTATTGCAACAAAATTTTGGCAGCAAACTGCCCAAACTTCTGTTGTTACAGGAGTTTTTACATTTGCTTATGATCAGTTAATCAAGTGTGTTTTGTTAGCTGCACCTGGCTGCTGCTTACACTCTTAACTCCTTTGGAACATTTTAGGGTTTGCTTGGTTTTTCACAGAACTGCAAAGAGTCCTGTAAATACTGGAATTTTATATTGGAGTTAAAGAATATGCATAATAATGTAGTAGCACTAAAATTTCAGTGGTTATTAAATTTCGTATAGATCTGATGTTCAGTTAAATTGTAGATAAGCACTTTTTTTTTCAAAATTAAAGACATGTATTTATTTTATTTTTATGTTTATTTTACAGCGAGAAAGCACTTGTTTTTACTGATTAATGGCTTTAAAATGCATTTTGAGGTTTCCTGCAACTGAGAATCTTTGAAGTATGTTTGGAGGATTTGAAGGGCGCCGCATTCAGAGAATCATCCGTGTATAGAGTGGTAGCCTTTGAAGGTGGAAACTGGAGCCATCATAGAGGAGCCCACAAGCGCAGTCCCTTGAAATTTGAGAAGGTTTTGTCCTGTTTGAGGCTGGATTTTTTTTTTTTTAAGTCAATAGTAGCCCAGAAATTCAGCTCTGACTGTGGTGATTGCAAAGGCAGGAAAGGACTCTTGTTACTCATTATAAAAAACACGTACAGCATGTTAAAGGACAACATAAAAACAGCTGCCTTTATGATTTACATATTAAAGGGCAAACTTATTTATCCAAAAGCATTTTGGATAAATAAACATAAGATCATTTTGCTCTTATGTTTTGAAGGACATTAGTTAAAAAAGTTTCAAACACACAGAAAGCCGAATAAACAGATGTGGAACTCCTAAATTAATCATTATGTGAAACTGTCTAAAATGGTCATTGATCTGAGTTGTCATGGAGTCTTTATTTGTGGATTAAACATTATTTAAGAGGAACAAATTCCCACACAAAGTTTGATAAAGAACCTTGAAACTGAATAAGTTAAAAAAACAAAACAAAACAAACAAACATGTAGAACAAGTTAAAACCAAAGAAAACAGGTGAATTTATGTTTCACATATTGAAAGAGGAAGGATAAAGTCCTGTTTTGTAGTCAAAACAATTTGAATCCTTAATTTTCTCTTTGTCCCTTATGTTTTGAAGGACAATACAAAGTTTCAAACACACAGAAACATGTGAGAACAATGAAGAACAAACTTCTCAATTAACTATTATGTGAAACTGTGTAAAAGTTCATTGATTTGAGTTGCTGTGGAGTCGTTACATAAGAAGCTGAAGTGACTGCTGTTACTCATTAAAACTGAATAAGTAACAAAACATGTACAGTAGGCGCTTTCACGATTCACTTATTACATGTTAAGAGAGAAAAGGTAAAGTCTCGAGTCTCTGTGTAAATGTTTGTTGATTTGTGGTGTTGTCGAGTTTCTATGATACCAGGAACATGTTTCTATTAAAGAATACATGCGGGTTATTTCAATTTGGTGACGTTGTGGCTGCCGCTGAGGACAGATGGAGCTGTGCTGTAGTACAGTTCATGTCATCAGTTACAGATATGTCATAGTTTAGAAGCTGATGCTGCTCAGTTTGGCCTTACAGTTGACTTGAATGACAGTTCTGATCTATTCAGAGCCTAAAGTAATCTAACTAAACACCTGTGTTTAATATGAAGTGTCAAAATGACTGCTGTGGAAAAGCTCTATTCTTTGTACTTTGTTTTGCCAAAACATTAGAAAGAGGATTGAAGATGATTCATTTAAATTACTGCACAAATGTTACAGTTTAAAATTCCCATTTGGGATCACTTATTTGGAATTACCAAGCCTGAACCATTCAAATAAGACAGGATGGGCCCTCGCTGTTGTCCAATTTTAAATCCGTGCAAACTGTTGCCTCAGTTTCCTGTTCAGCTCACAGGAATGGAACTTGTTGAGGTTTTCTGCTGCTGTAGCTCATCTGCGTCAAGGTTCAGTGTGATTTTTGTGCACACCTCTGTTGTAACAAGTGATTTACTGTTGCCTTCCTATCAGCCCAAAGCAGCCTGGTTATTCTTCTCTGACCTCTGGCAACAACATGGTATTTTCATCCAGAGAACTGGATATTTTCTCTCTTTTGGACCATTTTCTAGACTCCCAAGAGATAGTGGTGCAGGAAAATCCCAGTAAATCAGCAATTACTGTTCAATTCAGTTTAATTTAAATAGCAGCCAACTCAAAGGCCTTTATGTTGTAAGGCAGAGAACCTACAATAGAAATTTCTGAAATACTCAGACCAGCTAGTTTGGCACCAACAACACACCAGATTCAAAGTCACTTTAGTCACCTTTCTTCCCTGTTCTGAAGCTCAGTCTGAATGTCAGAAGACCGTCTTGACCATGTATATATGCTTAAATGCACTGAGTTGGTGTCTTATGACTGGATGATTAGATATTTGCATTAACGCACAATTGAACAGGTGTACCTAACAAAGTGGCCAATGAGTGCATACCCAGTGGCTAATTGCTATTTGTGTCTGAGCAGTTTTAATGTCATTTTCTGATAATATGTCTTGCTGGACTGAACCAAGAACTCTGTTCTTAATGACTGAAATACAAAAAAATTGCAATCTAGCAACTAAATCTTCATCTGAAATGTATATTTTGTGATCTTTATTTCTTAAACACATTCATGTTCATATGACTGACAATAATGTTTATCTCAAAGGCACAGGTGTTTCAAACGATGGAGGAAAAACACTAAACTTGACCTTCATCGTGGTAAACAGATCACTTTTTACCCCCCTTTGCTTTTAAAAGGTAAAAAAAAAAATACACTCATTGTGTATTAGCTCCCCTTGTTCTCATCTGTAATGTGGAAAGAGAAGCTGTTGTATCGCTGGAAGTTCTACGGTTTCTCTCACAGTCTTTGAAGATGATGGAGACAGAAAACAGCACAACTATCCTGTCAGAGTGGACTAAGGTCTAATGTTTCACATTCTGGTGTTGGTGGTAGCGTTGGTGAAGGCAGCTTCATCCATTTCTGTGTCCGAAGTCTTAAAAGCGCGTTGAACAGATGATCTCAGGCAGAGAAGTTTGGTCTTTAGCTGATTTCATGTCATCCTTCTGGGGTGGCTTGAAGGCACACGGCCACCTGAATCTGGAAGCCAGAAGAAAAGAGCTGCATCAGTACGGCTGATACTTTGTGGCTTTTTGTTGCCTTTTTTTGTTTTATATGGAAAACACCAATATTTTCTACATATTGCTAGGTCCATATATATTTGGACACTGACAAATTCTATTTTTTTACTGTTTTCATGGGCAGGTGTAGGCAATTCCTTCATTATGTTATTATCAATTAAGTAGATAAAACGCCCATCAGAGAAATTGCTAGAAAGACAGAAAGTGGTAAACAGTGGTGGATGATCACAGGATTGTGTTAAAATGCTTTAGTTCCTTACATTTGCAATGCTTTGTTTAGTCCATTGAATTAAAGCTGAAAGTCTGCACTTCATCTGCATCTGAGTTGTTTCATTTACAAACTTACTGTGGTAATGTACAGAACATTAGAGCTTCAAATATGCCCCTGAAAACAGAGCACAACCCTCAGTAAGAGCAGTCATAAGGTTGGACAGACTTACCTCTGAATTGCTTGCATCTGATCGATGGTGTCGGGAAGCGGCTCTCTGAAGGTCTCCGGAAGAAAAAAGCAGAGCACGACACTGACAAGTGACAGAGAACCCACAAGCATC
The DNA here is from genome assembly GCF_001858045.2 of Oreochromis niloticus. NCBI lineage: Eukaryota > Metazoa > Chordata > Actinopteri > Cichliformes > Cichlidae > Oreochromis > Oreochromis niloticus. The sequence goes on along the minus strand of NC_031987.2, from coordinate 24,151,120 downwards.
CACGGCAGGAACTCGTAGAACACAGCTGCAGACAAGACCAGAGCAGATTATACAAGATTAGTGAAGTCAGCCTTTGTCTGCTACAGACTGCATCACTGACCTGCAGGCCAGTTTACTAGATTTAGAGATGGGTAGCTAAGCATTAAGGGTGTTTGGGGGTTTTTTTAACGTATTTTCAACACAACAAGACTTCCCTTAAAGATAATCTGAACCCAAATATCTCACCCAGCTGCAGTAGGTATGGGGAAACAGAGGACCCCACTCTGGAGAGCATGGCACAGGATGACATCACTGTATTTCTGATGACTGTGGGAGAGAGCTCTCCAGTGAACATATACAAAATGCCCGTGCCAACCAGAACGCCAAATTTACCCAGCAGCACCAGGAACAGGGTGAGAGCTGGATGGCCTGGAGGGAGGGGAAAGAGGTAAGCTTTTGAGGACGGAAACAAATTATTTAGAAACACGAACCAATAGTCAAAGAGCCTTCCCTCTCTTAAATGCCAGGCCAGACTTTTCTATATATGTTGTTTTCCACCAGCTGCAAGCAGGTTGCAAGCATTTAAGACATATTTTACACATATTTTATAAATGCCCATGCTATACTATTGTTTGATCTGTGATTTTTGTCTGTTGTTTTGGGGTTTCTATATTGTTGCAATATATCATGCATAATAAAGGTTTTGAAGCTATAAATTACATATTATTGTCGTGAAGTGAAAATCATAGTATACACAATTTTAGAAGGAGTACTAGGAGTATAAATGCACTATAAATTGGTCATTTTAGCCAGGTGGTTGGTGGTTGCTAGGCAAAATGTTGATGTCATAATATCTGATATAGATAAGAACCTTTAAAGGCTTGCAGTGTACCCGTGTGTCAGTTTTGTGTATTATCTGAAAAAGAGTGTTTTGGGCAGCACTACTGGCATATTGGCCCAGAGATGAACTTGTGACCTGTCCAGTCCTGCTTCTCACCAAAAAAGGCTCTTAAGAAAATCAAAGTTACTCTGGGGCTTGGCCAGCCAAACAATTATGTGTTCAAAATATTTATTGTTTTGATAAATTAATAATTATATTGACAAAGAGAGTGAGAAAAGTGCAGTGGTGGAGTACTAGATTATAGTGGTCTCACTCACTGTGCAGAGTGACCTGGATGAGGAAGAGTGCTAGCGCCCCCAGCAGGGAGAAGCTGATAAAAGACAGGCGGCGGGAAAGCCTGCATGCACTTAGCGAGCTGACAGTGTATGCTGGTAGCTCAACGGCTGACAGCAAGAAGTAATTCAGGAAGGGGTTGCCATAGAGGGTAGACATATTGAATGACAATCCAAAGTAGGTCACATTCGTAGAAAGCCTGCAAACAACAAGAGAACAAATAAGAAAAAGAGAGAAATTAAATCCTGTTAGCATCACTGAGACGCTGTAATGTCGATTATATCAATAAACCAGAACGTCAGTGACATAGAAACTTGTCCTGCTCACAATCTATCGCAATTCACCGGTTATGATTATTAAAACAGCAAATGTCATGTGAACCTCGACAACAATTCGGATGAAGACCCATTAGATCAGGGACGTCAAACTCATTTTACATTGAGGGCCACATACAGCCACATTGATCTGCACTGGGCTGAACCAGGGAAACTCCTCTTTCGGTCAGCTCTGTACTAGTTCTGAAAAAACTGGAATTTTTCTCTGTTTTGATTGTTATTGTTTACCTGTTACTTAATTACTTGGGTGTTGTATGAATGACAACAGGGGGTGTCTCTTATCAGTAGAGAAAAACTGTAAAACTTAAAATACAGTTAAAAGTCCAAAATGTCTGCCGTCCTTCATATTTTATAAAGTCATCCAATGGGTCAGATTGTAGTCTTTGCAGTGCCAATTCTGGCCCCGAGGCCTTATGTTTGACACCCCGGAATTAGATGATCATTATATGTAAGTTTAGTTCAATTCTGAACAATTCTGTAGGAGGAGGAGCGAGTCTTGTGAATTCTTGAGGGGCAACTGGATGGATGATGGATGCTTCATTACAGGATGAGCAATAGCAGGGTCCGTCGGCTGGAATAGCTAGAAACTGCAAAAAATGTAAGTTTTTCATGAGAATGGCACTAAAAGAAAGGTCACTGACTGTTCAAAGGGTTCAAAATACATCCTGATGATGTCAGCATGTACAAAGAGATGTTGGCGGCCACAGAAGTCACTAGTAATGTCCTCCCTAGTAACCTTTAAAACATGGATTACTTCCTTTTAATGTTCTTGCTCCAGAATAATGAAACTATCAATTATGCTATACTGTAGTTAGCAAGAAATCAGTTCCTGAGAGCACCTGCAGTGGAGAAGGCTTCAACTCACCAGAGAAACCAAAGTATGAGTGTTACACTTCGAATGCTTTTGGTCTTTAGGAGGTCCAGGAAATTGAGGGTTTCACCCTTCTTGCTATCAGACTGTTGAACCTACAGTGACAAAGAAACGTCACTGCAGTGGGCACCATAGTTTACAGTGTGGAACAAAGTTGATGTCAGAAGCCCTTACATTTGCAGAGAGGAAGATAACAGGAGGAGCTTCCACACCGTTCTCCAGAGCCGCTGACTTTAACAAGAGTTCTGCTTCCTGCAAACGGCCTTTAGACACTAGCCAGCGAGGAGACTCTGGAATCAGCCTGGTGGACAGACAGACACAAATCTGGATTGTCTACAGTTCATTAGTCAAGTCAGCACTTAGGTGGAAACACATCTACCTGAGTAGACTGACACAGTGTTAATTATTCATTAAGTTGCTGTTGGAAAATATAAGTTCAGAATTTATCGCAGAACAATAAGAACACCTGTAAAATTAGTGAAAAATCTCCAAATAGGTGTAGGTGGCATAGTCAAGCTAAAGAAAGGTGTAAAGTTTCACTTCAAACACGCATTTAGTGTTTGCTTAGTTGATCCACAGTAGAAATACAACATCCATGCTGAAAATAAATGAGCAGGAATGTGTGCTAGACGTCAGCGGGTTTGTCTTGAGTCTACAATCCTGTTTGCAGTATTCATGATCAGGATCTGAGCTGGGGCAATAAGGGTCCACTCCTTTGGTAGATAATGTGATCAGAAGGTCACCTTCATTATAATTTTTGCAGCCGAGTGTGAAGTGGCTGGGATGACAATGAGCAACTTAGCCAGAGGCCATGCTTCATTTCAGTGGTTGTTTGTCATCAAACTAACTATTGCTTCCTTTGGGTATTTCTCAATCTAGAATACAAGTGATGGGAACATCGACTATGAGATGGACAGGTGCATTTGTGTGGGCTAACTGGTAATGTGTGTCTTATGTCAGGTCTTTGTGGTGAACAGAGAGCTGAGCCAGAAGGCAATGACTTTGGTTTACCAGTTTATCTATGTTCACACCTTCACCTATGAAAATAAGGACTATGGAGTGACTGAAAGAATGGGTAAGAATGCAAACACACCAAACCCATTTTCTGAACTTTAAAGGGCTTGCCCAGTTTTGCAGAAATGAGCATCTAACAAGGCCTTCTAGGCATGCCCAGCTTGAAGGAGACCTAGAGAGATTACATATCTCTTTTGTCTCAGTTTCCACCGAGGAAGAAACAAAAGGACATCTGGATAAGTGGAAGAAAGTGGTGGATGGATGGATGGATGGATGGATGACGAACAGATACTAAGGTGCACATTTAGCTTAATGTTGGTATTAAGCATCAGTGTTGGACAGTCCTACATGTTTTTGGTCAGAGAGAAAAAGCTCATGATAGGCAATGAAAATGACCTAAAATACTTTTTACACTGAAGTGCATTTACACAAATTCCTCAACAATCTGTCTATAGCACACTCTCCATTAACTCTAACTCTGAAAATGTCACCAGCAAAAAAAATCTTGATAGTGTACTGAGGTCATTTTACCACCAGAGGGGGAGGCTGGCCAGCCCAGGCATGGCCATTAACAGCGACAGGTGTTTCCAGTTCCTGACCAAGTAGGCAGTAGCAGGAAGCAGCATCATACCAAATACATACATGAAAGGTAAACACATGCTGGAGTAGAGAACTCTAGATGAGCCAACAAGGATCTCTGAACCTGTGGAGAAATTTCACAAGAGGGCAGAAGTTGTTGATTAAAGGGTTTACTTTGTTTTTCAATGAAATTTGATTAAGAAAGCAGCAGTAGAACATGCAGCCATTGGAAAGTAGTATCCTGAAAATAAGAGAACACACTTACCCAGTACAAACAGAACTATGTAGCTGGTGAGCTGACCCATGCCAACCATGAAGAAGAGCACAGTAAAGACGGTCCAGGACTGAGCAAATTTCAAAGCAAGGCTGAAGATACTAAGTGTGGCAATCGCACCAAAGAGAACAGGCTTCCTGCCAAAACTTTAGCACAAATACAACAAAAGCGCAATCAGCCACAACATGAGCACACATGTTCTTCTTTTTAGATATTTATCTTTTTGGTTTTTTAAAAGGAACAAAGCATTAGCAGCTAGCATGACCACTACCCAAGAACACAACATATTTTATTTGGTACAGTGTGAGTTTACTCACAACTAACTAGCAGACATATTTTAATGAAAAACGTTGCATTTATGTTAACTTTAGAGACTTGTTGAACTGAAACTGAATTTACCGGTCAGATATCTGTCCAGAGAGGAAACAGCCACAAAGTCCTCCCAGAAAGTAGATGAGAGAGGTCAGTGGCTGTTTCCACCGGTTGCCACACACAAGGTTAAACTAGAAGACAAGGAAAACATATGGATACTGTGAAGCAGTCATAAAATTCAAGAATATTGCACATGTAGATACTGGAATATAAAGTAAACATGGGAATTTAACCTGCAACTAGAAGGGGACTCAGCAAGCTCACAGGCCACTGCTCTGTCTCACAGTTATACAGAGTTATCCAGATCCCCAGCAACATTAAAGAAGTTGCTCCATTGCCCATATTCACATCTTCACTACATATCAGAGGTGAGAATCACAAAACAGACAGAAAGAAGCAAATACCTGGGCACTACTTTCTGTCTTCCAGCTGGCCCTGTGCAGACTGTTAGCTTCATTAGCCTCCATGTTGCTTTGTTTTGATGGGTGTGTAACATCAGTTTGTCTTTGTCCTAATTTTTTTCCTCAGGCTGTTTGATTTCTTATTCCTGTCACTGTTTGTATGACTACAAGTGGCATAAAGATAAACTTTAGAGGGTTCCCTCAAACACAAGCTTCTCAAAAATCACTGTGTGGTAAAGGATTCGATGTTGCCTTTACTGACTCACCATCTATATCGCCAAGTTGCCCTGATCTATGTCTCCTGCCTGTTTTCTTGGCTGACTGTTTGCCCGATGTTTTGCTTTTAGGTAACTCCTTTTATTGGCTGAAACTGTCTCTTTGGAACCATTATTTGTATCCTGGCTGTGTTCAAATCACTGTGTGTGCTTAACACGCCACAAAAATAAAATTCAAATAGTGTAATTTACACGTAAATTTACTAAGCCATCCTATTTATTTATTTATGTATGTTTGCCTTTATTTATTTATTCTGTGTTCCATCGATGGAGTTGCTCCTCCTATCTTAGTGCAGTCATTTGAGGCAAGCCACCAACTGGCGGCTATTGTAACAAGCTCCAGCTGGTTTTACAAACTGGCCAAATCATTATATCCAGTTATTATAGTTTTATATTTTCCAGTTTGTTTTCATGTTGATTTCATTTAGACTTTTCAATATTGTTTTTATTGTTCGAGCATGTTTAGTTTTAGGTTAGTTTTTTTTTCTTGGTTTCTGTCTCAGTTTTAGTCTTTTTAGTTATTATTGTATAGAGGGCATATGTAAAGGGCAAGATTTAGAATAATTATTACAGATCTTTCAATAAAAACAGAGAACTGTTTGAAAACAGTCTTGAAGACATCCAGAGTCTCAATAAACATGTCCGTAAGTACTGCATCAGGCAAGTTTTAAATAACAAACTAAGATAAAACTAAGATTTTTTATTTTAGTTAATTTTCTAAATTCACAAAATCATTTCAGTTTTAATCTTTTCTTTTAAATTGCTATTTTTATTTTAGTTAACTAAAATGTTTGTTTTTTTACCCTTCCAGTTTTAGTTTGTTGTTACATTTTAGTTAACTATTATAACCTCGGGCCAGATTGCATCCCAGCTAAATGTGCTCCAATATAAACACTAATATAAAATAGTGAGAGGGACACTTGACTTTAACAGTGAAAACGGGGGGGAAACGATTCTAAGTATGTGTTATATATATATATTTATTATTTAACCAGGAAGTCCTTTGTGATCCAGGGAGACTTGGATCTGGACAATATCATCAAGACAGTAACCGTACCTCAGTGACTACAGTCGACTCGTAGTGCTCTGTGCTGTAGATCCATCCATCTTTGCACTCCTCCTGCTTCAGGCTGGACAGCATGACCCCTGCACTTGCTCCGAGTGCAGAATAGTTGTAGATCTGGCCTAGGTTGGGTCTGATTCCCAGCTCAGACAGGTTTTGCACCAGGTCCAGCTCATACCGGCTACAACTGCTTCTTTCCAGCTGCCCGGCCACCTGTTGAGCAGGAAACAATATATTTGTTATTGCCAACTTGCACTGTAGCAGCAGGGAGGTGACCTGTGCCAGAGCAGGCTACATCAGTTCAGATTAGACCAGTTCTGACTCACAGCTGGATCCAGAGCACCGATATAAAGTAAATGAATACCTGATCATCTGAAAAGTTTTCACATTGTCTTTACATAGTATACATATATCTATATATATATTTTTTAAACTGTTGCTGTTAAATTGTTATTATTTTCTTTCCTCTACATTTATGCATCAACACAATTTAAATTATTGTCTGGCGTGACATAACAGCAACAGCAGCCGCACACCTCTGCTGTAGTTTTTCATTGTTTTACTGTGAGAGATCTGAACGCTCCGTCCGCCCATGCCTCATTGCTGATAACAGTTTTCATTGAGAACAGCTGAGAATGAAATCTTGCACATGTAGCTTCTTAAATATCAGTTTCACTGTTTTGCGAACAATAGTTACTTTACCTCCGCCGTGCTGATATGTGTGTGGGAGTTAAAGAAAAATGAACAAACGTGAGGACAACATGTTACTGACAAAGTAACCGTCATGAGCTTGTGCAGTGCAAGAGACTAGCAGGGGTAAATGACTCGGATATCTTGTTGCAGATTTAGGTGAGCTGACTGTTTTAGTGCGAGGCTCTCTCACGCTCATATTACAACAAACGTTTCTCCCACAAAACGTTACGTCCAGATGAACAGATTCAACTTTTGGAGATATTACAACAAAGTAATTCAACTACAGCTGCAAACAGCAGAGGAGCAGTGGGGCGGAATAAAGGGCTTTTGTCATGTTTTTTAGCAGCAACCATCAGAGTGTAAATACAGTTAAAATTCATCTGCACTGACAGAAATGATACAGATGACTATAAAGATTGTGGATGAATGAATGATTGCTTTTGATTACTCTGTGAATTACATCCAGAATCATTAAGTTCTTACCTGCAGTGGGATGCTGGCCTGCATCCAGTCCTGGCTCAGGTTCCTGTGCGCTGGGATGTAACACTGGTGTGGGGGGCTAGCCAGCAGAAAGATGACAGACAGGATGTTGTACCCGGCAGGAAGACAGGTGACACACAGCAAGAAGAAGACTTTCATCTGAAACCGGCCCCACGTCCCCAGAAACGAGATGGATGCCTCGTAATCCTGCATTTTACTGGCCTCTGTTGTGTTCTAGTCCACTCTGCTTGTTACTTCTCAGCCTTTAGTGTATTGTCACTGAAGAAATTCAGTCACAAATGAATAAAAAAAACATTAATACTGTCACGGTAATGTGCATAGAAGTGGTATAAAAAAAATACCAATAAGGAGGCCAAATTAAAATATGTGCAAATACCTTGTGTTGCCTCAAAGAGAAAAAAAACTTCAGCTACTGCTGCATTGAGTGCAATATATCGTGGCTGACTGGATAGAGTTATTGTCAGTGTAGTATCGGTGTCAGCTTCCCTCTGGAAGAGCTCTCTGTTGCTTCAAAACTTTTATCCCTGGCAAGAAAAAAGAACTCCACCTCTAACTCCTCTCATCCTCCTCCTTAAAAATCTGACTTCACATTGAAGCTACTTATGACAACTCATCATATCAGAGAGAGAGAGAGAGAAAGCAGGCAGCTGAGGAAGAGACAAAGTGTCTGTTTTACAGGGGAAAGGTCTAAGCAGAGCAAGTGCAGCATTTAGACAGTTGCAATTTATTCTTTTCTTTTTTTTAAATCAGGTTCTTTGGTTCAGGACATTCAATTTGAAATAATAAAAAAACCCACTACATTAACTCTTTGAGCACTAGGTTATTATCAGTGATGATCCTGACATGTTTTATCAAATTTGTAATCTGTTGTTGTTACTTTTTGTGTGTCTCCAAATACAGGGTTAGGGTTTTGCCTATTGTCATCAAACCAGATGACTTACAGTGCCAGGTAGTCCCTTTAAGTAGGTTGTTTTTAAGATTAACTGTAAATATTACGTAAAAAAAAAAAAAAAAAAAAAGAGGTTGAATGATTTAATGACCCTGGTGTTTGTCAGTCCATAGTAAAGCTGCTGGTTGCTGTTCTTCATAGAAGTGGGTGCCCTGCAATGTTACCAAACAGTAACATTAATGAACCTCAGAAACATGTGGCACAGTTTGAATTTGCAACAGAACATCTGTTCTCTTCAACAAGTTTTCTTCAACACTTCTGGGATTCATTGTTCCAAAGCAAGATGCCCACACATCCCCACACACAAAGGGACTATCGGGTCCTGAGGACCATCGCTGGAGCAATCAGAAAACACAAGCAGTCCAAACAGTGACAAATGACCATCTGCAGGCATCATGACCTCAACAAGAGCCTGGCAGGTATCGGTGGACCTCGAACAGCAGCTGAAGTTCCCTGATCACCCTGCAACCAGACGTTTTTGTGTCTGTATCAGATGAGTACACTGTGGACACTGGACTGATTACTGTGAGTAGATGGGATCGAGAGCCAGGTGTCTGGTGGTGGAAGCTTGGTGCAGTGGCTTTGTGTAGCATCTGTAAAGAGAAAAAAAGAGGGCCAAGGGGACAGAGTGGCTAGCTGCTCAGAAACACACTGAGGTATGAATCCCTGATCAGCCCCAGTGGGATCACCTTGAGGGTTAATGAAGCTTGACCCCTAAAACACCCCATTATCCCAGGAACATCACTGAAGTTGCGTCCAGACAGATGTTTGGACACAAACCCATGTTTGTCACTGTGTCCCAACACTAAAATCTCATCCCAACTTTTGTGTCATATATTTGGGATGTTATGGAACAAGTGCATGACCTGAGGGTTGGGTGATTCAACAGGATACAGGAGGACCTCAAGAACCAAAAAACAAAATTGCTAAATTAAAAAAGAAGAAGAGGAAGATAAGATGTTCAGCAAGCACTAGGATGCCTCATGCAGGATGTCTGTTTCACACACCAGCTCCACTACAAGGACCTGAACTGGCAGTTCAGATCTTAAGTTACCTGTGGACTGTGGTAGTTCTGCATCTGTTAGCACATCTTTGTCTTAGATAAATATACAGTTCAACTCCAAAAGAGCTCAGGATTGATAAATCCTTTATTGACCCCCTGTATGGTCATCCAGCTTTAACAGAAGGGCTAAAATCTTGGATCTCTGGAGTAGATTGAAATGTGAAGCTGTTGTTCTAAGGGTGACTTTGTTTGTGCTGATAGCTCATTAAAGCAAACTGTGGATTTCCTAAAATACTCAGCTTGGTCCTTCTGAAGGAAGCTGTATTAAACGTTTATAAATACTCATCTCTCTGTTGATGTCTGTTCTCTTTTATGACCATGCTGACCTGACTGTGTTATGTGAAAACACCTAGACTATATTTTGTAATGAGTTTTTATTTTATTTATTATCTTTTAGATTTTGATTCAATTCAGTCATTTACACTTTTGTTTTTCATCTTGATGCCATTGTTTACCCATCAGTGCCTTGAACCCATCAGTCACTCCTATCACACAACCCACGACTGTCTCACTCTCCTCATACAGGTCCTTGCTGTCATGTAGACAAACCAAGCTCAGAAAACAGACACTAAAGCCTCTTCATGATTTTGTATTTATATTTTTTGTATATTTTTATATATCTATACAAACATTTTTTGTCAGTTTCCATATTCCTCCTTACATTTTGTTTTATTTGGTTTATTTTATTAGATTTATTTTTCCTTTCCACTGAGCAGGATATCTATCGGACCTACTGCAGCCTTATATACACCCGAGAGCTCTTAGATCTGGTGATTTTTGCGCTTGGCCACACCAAAGTCGAGGCTGGTTAATAGAGGCGATCATGCGTTTGTGGTGGTGGAACCTAAATTGTGGAATGATTTACCTCTCCACATTAGACAGGCTCCTACCGTCGATCTTTTTGAATCCTATCTGAAAACACATCTCTACTCGTTGACTTTTAAAACAGCATGAGAGTTTTGGTTTTTTGTTATCTGCTATTTGGCATTGATGTTATTTCATACTTGTTATTTGCTATCAGTATTTTAAGTCATTTTACTGTGTAATTTGTATCTTTGTACAGCACTTTGGCCAACACTACTGTTGTAATTAAATGTGCTAAAATAAATAAAATAAACATAAACAGTGGACATCACTGGTGAATATCAGCATCTGTGTGAGAATCACCAAGATATCAGACAGTAAGCTTTTAGAGTCATTTTGAGCTGTTTTATATTCAAGTTGTGGTCACTGGTACGACATTAGTATCATAAGATGAGATTTTATGAAAGCGCTTAAATTCAAAAATGATTTTCTTTGGTCTTTTATGACAATTTTTTAGGATTATATGAAACTCGATGTCACATGAAAATCTGATGATGTACTGTTCTCACTGAGGCAGGTGCCGTACCAGGGGGTACGCCTGTCAGAGCGTACAAAGCTTCTCAAAGGTTCGAAGATGTTGAACCTTGAGTTGCTCCCGATGTGTTCATCAGACAGTGAATGTTAGAAAGAAAGCAGTCAGGTTTTGTCGATGGATTTTGGGAGGTGTTTTAATAATAAAATTTTAAAAAATAAACCTTTAGAGACTGAATGATCTGTTTTCAAACATCCAGACTTGAACTTTGACAACAACATTCCCCAATAGATGAGTGTATACAGGTGCAGTCAGATGGAGCAGTCTTTAACCCGCCAAAGTCCATCCATTTACCTTTGAGCTAGTCTGCCTCCTACGTGCTGCACCCAGCGGCACCCTCACATAAACCAAACAGAGCAGACTCTCTTCTGCTGTGTGAGAAAGGGCAACGTCAGGATAATGTCCTGATTTCATACACCTGACGCTGAGTTCACGTGTAAAAACAACTTATGTTGGATCAGCGACGAGAGCAGGAAATTAAAGTGCCTACAAACACATATTGCTGTTCATTTGATGATGCCTATGTCAAAATATCATTTTAATAGCTTCATTCAAGTATCTGATTTCATGTTGCACAACCAAAAGAAAACAGATGGATTCTGCTGTTGGAAAAAAACTGCAGAGAGAGCAAAACCACTCTGCTGACCCATGTGAGTTAGCTTTCAGCAGGACTGTTTTACACAGTGCTGCTTTAAAGCATCATGAGTAACATAGTTACATATAACAAAAACATTTGGTCATAATTCAGCGTTGTGTAGGGTCTGTGTGACAGCGTTTCTTCATCGAAGTCTTCTCTTACTTCAAAAAGAGTAAACACGGCTGATGTAGGACATACAGCAGTTTTTAATGAAAAAAAAAAGAATTTACAGGAATAAAATAAGAGAAATGTTGCATAATATAATTTGCATATTCACATCATAATAAACAATTTTCGTTAAAAAAGAAGCTCAGAGAATAAATTCTGTACATAAAGAAGCCGACAAGGGTTCTCTAAAGCAGGAAGACTGGAATATAAAGGGAGACATCTTTCACATTCATCTCGAAGCTGATTTTAACGCACTTCAAACATTTCCATTCAAGGTCAACCGTGAAGGATTTGAATGAAGATGGCTGGCTAAATGTATCGAAGCTGAACCGTGTGCGTCACCAGTTTTTCCTTCCCACTTTAAAACCTGAATATGCTTTTAAAATATATTTGGCGAAAATTGACAAATAACACATATAACACTACACCAAACTATGTTTTGTAGTTATCTCAAATATATGAGATGCTTAAAAAGAAAAAGAAGAAGCCCTGTGTGTAGTAGTTTGGGTGAACCGCTCCTTTAAACATTTAATTCACTTCACCGTTTGCATGGCATTGGTGTTCATGGAAATGAGCTCTTTTGTTGAAAGCAAATAGTCAACATTTATTCCAAGGATGCACACACACTCAAACACAAACACACTCACCATTTAAACAGTGCATCCCTGTTTAATTCATACCAGTGTTGCAACTACACGCCCCCGAATATAAAGTCTACCAAGCCTTAAGTGCTGAGAAAGCAGCATCTGATCTGTACATTATTGCACCCTGATGACATCATGGGACAGGAAGTTGAGAACAGCTGATTCGATGTAAAAGCGTCAGACAGCCTCAGTTCATCGGCATCATTAACACAGATTTGACATACAAGAACTGAAATGAGTTACTGTGCTGTGAGATCAGTTACTGCATAGAAAACACACACACACACACACACACCTACACACACACACAAACACACACACACACACACACACACAAATAAACTGTTTGTTTGTTACTGGAAGACTGAGATGCTTCAAGTTCTTCAGGAAGAGGCAGGAAGACATTTAAAATACTGACCACTTGAAAACACGGAAAATTCATTATTGACGATGACGTTTTCCAAATGAGAGGGTTACTGACTTTTTCTGCTCGTGTTTCTCTTTCTGATACAGTCTTTTAGCTGTGCAGCCTGGTGTGCTTTTTTTCTTACCATGGCAACAAAAGTATTTACATAAAAACAGCGTAGTGACATTTACACCAATGCTGTAAATGGGCTTGTGTTAGCCATTGATCATTTCTAAATGTTCTAAATTTCTAATTAGGTATATGAAACCAGAGATAACCTCCAAAAACCAAAGAGAAAGAAACCATCCTTTAATAATCACTTCTACTTCAAGCAGTGAGGGAGGCAGAAGGAGAAGAAGAAGACTGCCACATAGAATCAGTAGGAGTTAACTCCCAATGCAATGGAAGGATGGGGTCAAAGAAGTAGAGCCATTGCAGTCCTGGAGGGAGCTCTGGGGCTCTGAGCAGGGCTTGCTGGTCCTTCTTCTGTGTAGGGATGGGTATCGTTTAGGTTTTATCCAATACCAGTACCAAACCGGTACTTTTGAAACGGTGCCGGTGCTTAAACGGTGCTCGAACCAGTGCTTAAAGAATGGAGAACACAAAATTGGTCCAAAAACCTCTCATGTTCAGCTGTTTTTTTGTAAAAAGATAACAATGTTAGCCTTTTCTGCAGCTATAGGGCATATATGGTATCACTCTTGGCTGGAAGCAGTGCTTAAACAATGGAAAAAACACAAACTTTGTCCAAAAACCTCTCATGTTTAGCTGTTTTTTTGTAAAAAGATAACAATGTTAGCCTTTTCTGCAGCTATAGGGCATATATGGTATCACTCTTGGCTGGAAGCAGTGCTTAAACAATGGGAAAACACAAACTTTGTCCAAAAACCTCTCATGTTTAGCTGTTTTCCACTTTTTCTTTGGTCATTTTAGCCTTTTTGGCCAGGGTGACGGGAGCATCTGCCATCAAACAAGAAGACAGCCGCATGTAACTACGGTGGTGTTTGCTAGTTCACCTTACATGCATTAATTTAATAACGTGGTTAGCCTACTCAACGTAAATTACACACGAACAACATGAAGCTACTCACGCAGAGAAGAACGGCTGCTGCTGCCATCATCATCCGTCATCATTTCTGCTACACTGGCAGGGCTAGGGGCCAGGACTCTACTCTTTGGAGGATGTTGCTAACTCCGGGTCCGATAACAGGCAACCCACCCGCAGTAGATGTGCACGGTGTGAGGTCTCGCAGCAAGCTATCAAATACGGCGCATTTCTCGGCTTTTAACAAAATGCTATACGTCGCCAGGTATTTCATCAGATTCGAGGAGTTACCTCCTTTGCACAGAATCACAGTATCACCTTAAAGCACTTGTTGCAGGCTGCTGAGTTTGCATCTTTTGCTGTGAAGTACAGCCAGACTTCTGACTGCTTCGCCTTGGGCATTTTTAATCTGTAGCTCTGCTCTAAAAAGAACGTACGTACCTGGGCCCGCCTACTACGCTTGCAAAGGTAAAATGATTGGCTAGAATCCAAAGTGTATGACATCTCAGGGAAAAAAAAGCACCAAAATAAAGCACCAGAATGTGCGCTGCTTTTCGGTCTGGTTACTACCGTTTATGTCAGAACCGGTGCCATAATGGCACTGGACACCGGTACCCATCCCTACTTCTGTGTGCTATGACTGACTTCTTTCCAGTCCCAAGCAGCTTTAGCACCTGAGACAAGGAAGAGGATGCATCCTGCAAGCAGTGTCAGGCAGGCTCATGTATCCTGAGCAACATCTTAACTGGATGTCCAGAAGCGCAGCTGGTGGTGGGATGATAAGGTCCTCACAGACACCACAAACAGATTTCTAGAGGGTTAAAGCTAGTTTTCCACTGCCCTCCACTTCTGACTTCAAGCTTCTGACTGACAGACAAGAATTCAGACCTCATAAAGAGGTAGTAGGGATCACGCTCTAACCTATCTAGATGTACAAAAACGTCCAATAAACTGCAGCGAGCCAGGTTCCAGTGTCTGGTTGTTGAGACCATTTCCAAAGTATAGTGTGCATCCTCATTTCTAGACTAAAGTCAGCTGCCGTGGACAACATCCATGAGGAATTTCCTACAAAAGACTGACTTGGAGGCCAAAGGACTAAAGAAAGCCAATGAGGAGCTACAGCAGCCAAGACTAGCTCAAGAAGATGAAGCTATGGAAGAGTTCCCAACAAAGCACAGAGGACACAGACAATGCTGCCACCAGGCTATCATGTGAAGGCCACCACATGCTGCGCTTCTAAATGTAGAAAAGCATCGCTGATGTTTACGTCACCCTATAACCCTGTAGAAGAAATTAATGTAAAGTTTTAAGAAAATGAGCGCATTTATCCAGTAGTAGACCAATTTTACCATTAAAGGTTAGGTTCACATTTCCTCAAGACTGCTGTAACACAGCACTCACATGTCGGTGAGTCAATGCTCAATGTCGTTGATAATGTTGTCCGTACTGGCTGCAAATAAAATATGAACCCATCCTTTAACTCCAAAGTCATTAAGACTGACACCAGTGTTAATCTGACCAATAACATGCAGCCTTTTACCTGAGCGGGCACGTGTTCCCGCTCAGGTAAAACACACAGTATCTGACTGCTTTCCTGTGACATCGCGTTACATCAGAGTATTTGTTTCACAGTTTGATGAGGAGACACCATGACATCATTAGTAACATTAACTTTTTCTCTAGTTTCCAGTGCAACTGTGAAAACAAGAACCTGAAGGTTAAAAGTGCTAAAGGAAGCTATCTGCTAGCAGTACACCAGACTGACAGCCAAAAGTCCTGCTACTGCCCCCTAGAGGCTCCAGTGCTCAGTGTGTTGGACAGAAAACCAAACATATTAAAGCACTGAAAGTTCATCCCTGTGAACAGTTTGTGTGATAATGCTAACTCAAAGGCCCTCTCAGATGCTTTTTTCCACATCCTTCAACCACATCTCCTTAAAGCTTCATCACATGACCTGAATGACTGAAATGGAAAATTGAATTAAACAAAAAAAATCAATTATTTCTTACATAAATCAGCAAATGCGACAGCACCCTATGATTTGATGTCACCCAGACATTACAACAATATAATGCAAATGTAGGAAACATACACAAGGTGAAAAGTGCATTTTAAATTGATAATATTTTCATCGAGCCTCAAAGCTTTGCACCAAAACAAGATAAATAACCACCCCGTCAACAAAGAAAAAAGAAAACAAACGAACATCACTCTGAATGTTATTCTCCTTTGTTTACCAGGTAGCACAGAAATTCAGCAACGGTTAATCTAAAGACAGGATTTAACTATTGTTACTCATTAAAACTGAATAAGTAACGAAGCACGTAAAACAAGTTAAAAGCCAAGAAAATAGGCCCCTCTGTGTATCACATATTAAGCGAGCTGGGGTAAAGTCGTGTTTTTACTCAAGATTTTGTTGCCAAAAAAATCATTTGAGCTCTTCTGGATGGCCTAATTTTCACTTTCCTGTTGTTCTTGGAAGGCTGAATAAATATCCTGCAATGCTGGCGTGTATTCACACACTCAGCAGGTTTGACAACACAGATTTTTCTCTGCTCCTAGATCAAGTCTATTTTTATTATCTTGGGTAACAGAGCTGGACTATAAAGAACAAGTGAAAAACACAAAAACACACCTCAATTCACCCAAAGCTCTGAGATGTAGCTGAAGGTTCAGAAAACAGCCAAGAAGTGGACCTTTGAGTGATGATGAAAACGGTCATATGAAGGCCAAAGAAAGCTTTAAAAGCGAATGGGTTCATCGTGCACCTTGAGATAACCATCCCTGGACCAGAGTGCTAAATGGACCAAAAGTCTTAATTTAAGCATTTACTGAAAAATCAAGAAAAAGCTTTAGGTAAATATATACAACACACAATGTAAAATAAATAATTAGAGCACAAAAATAACCAGAGAAGCATTAATTAAAGCTGTAGGTAAAAGTTTGTTTCATCGATGGAGAGTCCGTGAGCTTAGTTGCAGGTTGTGGAAAGTTCTAGTAATGTTTTAAAACGTCTCTCCAACTCTTCAGCTTTTAGTAAAAGTTCTGCTCAGATGCTTCAAACTCCAGCAAGTTCAGTGACAGCAGGAAGATTCAATAAAACTAAAGAATCAGACACAAGGCCCTTTTCTCCGTCCAGAGTCCAAAATCATTTTTCAACAGGCAGCGGAGACAGGGGGACAGGACACGGGGACACTAGTCACACATTAGTCACACAGAAAGCAGAAAACACAAGTCGGCGACAATAATGAGCAAAGCTTTAGATAACCATTAACGGTTATGTAACAATGTTGATCCGAGAGGCTGTCTGGTTTAAACTGCTTCTCATGTTTCCACTAAAGAATATATCTGGTTTATTGCAACTTGGTGAAGCTGTAGCCGCCAGTGAGGACACAGAGCAGGATGTGCTGCAGTGCTGTGTCAGGTCATGTCATCAGTTGCAGATGTTTTACACTTTTTAAGGATTTTAAAGCTGATTTTAGTATTCACGTAGCTCACATGTATCAAAATTCAACTGTTTTGGGGCAAAAAACAGAAACATTTTACACATTAAATTGCATGCTTGCCTGGCGGTTTGGATGGAGGGAGATATTAGAACTGAAAAACAGTTGAATAAAAAGCTATTTTATTTTATTTCTGTTCTTTTTTAAGGAAAAAAGTAAGTGAAATTTTTGGTCAAGTTTTTATACATCAGTAACCAATTAATAAAGTTTTAATGACATCACCAAACAGATCATTAGGTCAAACAATCGCAGAAGCTGAAAACAGGCCGCCTGTTTAGCCACACAGTTCACACCACCATATCCCCACTAATAAATAAAACCATATAGGCTTTATTGTAAACCATGTAGGTTTCGGAGCTGCACGGCAGGACGTCTAACTGTTTTTAGAGATGAACAAACATAGCTGGTTTTAGTATTTTCATGCGGTTTGTTGACAATAAGTACAAAATGCTGCGTACTCCATCCTTCAACTTTTTTTAACTTTCTTCAGGAATTATGTATAAGTGAAACACGAGAGAAGCGACGTCTGAGTGAGGGCACGCTGACAGCTGCAGTAGTGTTAGGTCATGATAGACGACATCTGCTGAGTTTCTGACGTCTTATTTGTGCTGCTAAGCTCCTCGAGCAGGTCAGAGAACAGCTCCTCCAATCCTCTGCAACCTCTGAGGGAGAACCCAAACTGGGATCTCGATCAAAATGTTCCCATCAGCTTTTGTGTCTGGCCTCATCAAAAAGTCCAAACTTCCTCAAAACCCACCTCCCAAAAAATCAGTAACAGCACTGTTACCTTTGTTGGTAAGAGTTTGGGAGCAGGTTCTGGGTTGTCTTTAGATTCGGTGTCTTGTCAGCTCCGACAAACCAAAATACGTTAAAAGCCCAATTTTTAGCCAATGCAGGCTGCTAAAAACGGATATTTGTTCTAGACTTGGCTTTCTCTAAGGTAGGCCCTCTGTTTTAGATTCTGGAAGTTTCTACGGTCACTTAGTGCTTTCTAAACAATGTTGAGCAATTTCTGTATTTTTTGGTTTCCAGTAACTTCACATGTGTCGATAAAAGAACTCTTTTGATATTTTTTTATTCTGCTTTTTTGTTCATCCACTGGTTCTGCCCAGGTTCAGGATTATTTAAACGAACATCTCCTCTTCTGGTGGGCAAGAGGCAGTTCACATCTCTCTTAGTGAGGAGGTTGCAGGTTTGAATCCCTGCAGTCTTAATGCTGATGTCTCCCATGTCCCCGTAGTGGCAACAAAAAGCATGTCAGAGGTCAAAGTTCGCTGGCATGACTTCCTGCTTCTGCTGGCATCAGTACGGCGTGAAGAGAATCGATCCTTGGCTCGCTCTGATTGGTCCAGGTGCTGGACGGAGGAAGGAGGCTGTGAAAAGGGGGGAAGAGGCCGGAGGGCGAGGGTGGATAGAGATTGCAGGTGTGAGGGGGAGGACGTCGGTGTGAGGAGGGGGGAGGAGGACAGAGAGGATGGAGGGAGTGATAGAGAGGGGGTGAGCGGAGAAGATGGTGGAGCAAAAGGAGTGGAGAGGAATGAAGGTGAGAGCGCAGGCTTCACCAGCTCCTTCTGAGCAAACAAGGAGAAGAGAGAAGGAGAGGAAACAAAGAGACATCGATGAAAAACAAAACAGAATGAAGACAAAAGTAAATAATAATACTTAATTAGAGGAAGGGAGGTAAAGAGACACTCACGGTGAGTGAGCCGCGCTGCTGTTTGTTGTAAGGACTGTACTTGGGTTTGCTGGGTTTTCCTGCCACTCTGTCCTTGTGCCTCCTGCTGGAGATGTGCTGCAACAACAACAAACACTGTCAGAGTGAAAGCAAATCTGAGGGCAGACAAGATCAACAGCGATCGAGACTATAAGCTACACAAGTACAGAAGAACCTGCATCAAATTCAGGATCAAGAGTTCACGATGATTCACAAACTACAAGCAACCAAATATGAGTATGCTCACTAGTCTAAGTTTATTTGTCGCTTCAGGTAAAGAGATGTAAAATACATTAGTCCTGATAACATAAACCAAAAGCCTTTCTAGAGGTTAAAAACCTAAATAAGATGAATAAACATTAATTTTCCAGTTTTAACTGTGAGAAGACTGTTTGTGCTTTAAACAGAAAATGACCCGGGCTCTGAAACTACATTAAAGGTACAGTATGTGAAATCTCACCACTAGGGTGTGCAGGTTAGAGTCAGGGGAGTTCGATTTTCTTACCCCATCACAATTTAAGTGCATTATCCTAGCTACGGTGGCCACTGTGTGACAAAACTCTGGCCACAGTTCATCTGTAGTGAGTGTAGGCTGTCAGTCCACTGTTTACCTCAGCTGTCAGTATGTGTCCATGTCTATTTACTCTGGAGGACGCTGTAAAACTTTGCGAAAGGAGTTCAATACGACGATGATCACTTCTGTTCGGTGAAGCAATACTGAGGTGAATTGCTTGTTTTTTTGAACCTGTGACTCGTTTAGTATTGTGTGGCAAATATTTGAGTGCATATGAACAGTCTGACAACCTTCCTTTAGACATTTGTGAACCTGCTGCGAGTTTCTACCTGTTTAAGCTGGATCTCAGAGTTGACATGGACATCACAGATCTGGCAGTGGAAGGTTTTGTTCTGCAAGCCGGAGCCCTTCAGTCCCGAGCTGCTGCCGTTCTTCAGCTTTGCTCCAGGTCGAGGGTATGCTTTGATCGGCCCAGCGCCACTACGAGCCTCCAGCATTGTTTTATGTTTTGATCCTGAAAGCAAAGGAAAGCAAGTTCAGGAAACAGGAATGTTGGTTTTAAAAATATCTTTAAATATGGGTCTGTTTTTTTAATTTCATCAAAATAAAACCTGTACACATCGTCTGCTTCTATACTGATATCTTCCTGATTATCATCCCGGTTAACCAACCTTTCTATAAAAATCAACTAGAAGTGACTTGCTGAGGATAAATATTCATGTGTGATTATCATAATGTGGCAACAGAAGTCCAGAAACTGTGCAGAAAGCTCTCCCTGTTGATGTATTCCAGGATTTCCACAAATCCTTTTGGCCATATTGGATTATGAACAAGTTTAATAAGTTTAATGCTTGTGTGTGTTTCATGCATGAAGCACAGCATTTGTTTTTTGGATATCTTTTAATGTCACAGGAGTAAAAGTAGATACCAAAGATCTCCAAGCAGGGGCAGCACAGAGCTGCTGAGGGAGATTAACGGACACCTTCCTTCCACCTTTCAGTGTCATTAATCCAAATTCTCCTCTTTCTAAATGTGTTTATAGTTATATAGCTAAATGTGAAACTGTTTATATACCCTTGTATGTTTCTGTGAGGAAGTAAAATAACTACAAGCAATTGAACTGTCCACCTAATTTATAGATTCAGAGATATGAGGAGTGAAAAAAACAGCATATGTTCGGGTGAGCTCCCCGCAGCTTTCAAAAGAAAACTTGGTTCGATGTGAAAGTCTTTTGTTTTCCTTTTTTGGGTCTGACTTAAAGTAAACACAGGACAAGGCCTCGTGGGAACTGCATTTGTAATCTCCATCCAGGAAAATTCTCTGGTTGACTTAATCACTTGATTGCTGGTATTTACAGATGGTAACATTAGTTGAAGCGCTATGCTGAGATGGACAACAGACATATTTTGTATTATTTTAGTTTTATCACCTGATGCTTACTCTATTTTAGCACTGTAAATAATAAGCAGGAGAACTGCTCAGCCGATATTGTAGTTGGACCTCTCTTCAGATTTACAGCCATGGTAAAAAGACACTCTGTCAATTCAAGAGTTTTACATATCAGGAGATAATCGAAATAAGCTGATGCCTAGCAGGTCTTGAAATGAAGTAAATACAACCTCAGATGAGCTACAACACGTCAAATGTTACACAATATAAATATTTATTTAACAAAAATGAAGGTGAAATACAAAAAAAGTTATGTGAAAAATATGTACATCTTTAGTACTTCCACAGGAATTAAGACGATAAGTAACAAAATGCTCAGGAGGAAAGACATTACCATCAGGGACTATCAGCCCATCAGTCTGGGAAGAATTAGAAGGACAGTTACCAAATAATTTGAAGTCTATCATTGTACACTGAGAGATTTTATTCACAAGTGCATGACAGCTTCCAGTCTTTCCAGGAGTGGACATCCCAGCAAATTCAGCCCAAGGTCAGACCGTGCACTGCTCAAAGAAACCAAGAGCTACATCTCAGACTCTACAGGCCTCAGCCAGCATCTTAAAAGCCCCGAATTGGATTATGTAGCAGGGCAATGATCTCAAACACACCATTAAATCTACAACAGCATGGCTGAAAAATAAAAGAATGGCCCAGTCAAAGTCCAGACTTGACACTGACTGAAATGCTGTAGTAGGATGTTGTTTTCTTTTTTTGGAGGGGAGGGGCGGGGATTAGTTCTATCTTTATTAACCTGATTTTTGTACATATTTCCTGTACTGTGCTGAAGATGAATCATCCTTCTACCCTTTAACTTGTCCAGAACCGGCAATTTTCATACATTCAATATTAGGTAAATGTAAGTGTGACAAAGAACTAGAAGCCAAGGAAATGGTTTTGTTTGCTAATCCTAATGCAGATCATATAAAATCAAAGGTACATATTTCTTGTCACCTGCATTATGAGCCTCCAGCTGAGAGAGCGAGTTGACTGCGACTTTACAAAGAGAACAATACAGCAGCTTTTTCGCCTTCTCCTCTTCTGACTCTACTGAAGGTGAAGCATCCTGGGAGGGTGCAGTTGGAAGAGGAGCAGGGCAAGACGAGGTGGTGACAGGAGCGGAAGCGGAAGAAGCTTTGGAAGAAGAGGATGACGAAGAGGAAGAGAGGCCTGGAGCTGGGAGTCCCGATGGGGGGCTGGATGGAGGAGGCTCACTGCCTGCTCTACTCGAAGAGGGGGAGGAAGAAGAGAGAGGGGAGGTAGAGGGGAGGAGGAAAGATTTGACAGGAGACGGGGAGTCTGCGGTTCTGGATAAGAAATCTGAAGGGAGAAGAGTAGAAGGAAAATGAAACAATATCTGACAAAAACATCAGCAGTAACATAATTCACATCAGTGTTATTATTGGATAAAAATTAACCTGTGTGTTGATTAGTGCTGCTGTTAGCTGAGACAAAAGGGGCGGGGACAGCTGAGACAAGAGGGGCGGGGCCAGCAGGATTACAGACGCTCCCATTGGTTTCTGCAGAATTTGACAGCTTAGCCTTGGCTTTGTTCTCCTGAGACTTGAGCTTCTTTGCGTGACGACTTCCTCTGTAATGAGCCTCAGCCTGAGACTGAGATGTTGAAATAGAAAAGTTTTAGTTTTGTATTTGAGCCATTCAGCGTCCTCCAAAATAAAACCAATGTGAAAGGACCAGAGACTGCAGTCAGTGTCTGGAAAAGCCACTTCAGAGCAGCTATAACAATGAACCCTGTGCATTGCTTTGTAAGGTGATCACCTTACAGAAGACATAAACATGTTTACAGCATACAAAAAGTTTGGTCTCTATGGCTATTCTCCCTTTAGTAATTCAAGGTAGTTGTTGAACCATAGAAGGCATAGAAAAGCATGCTAGCAAAGCAGCAGCAGCACAGCAGCTCTGGAGCTGCAGGCATTCATGCACGCTATAGGACACCTGTGTTTTGGAAAAGCTCAGAGCACAATCGCTGGAGTTACACACATCAAAACAAGGACAATAGGCTTGAAGCATAAAAATACATTTATGTTTTATTTACAGACCTACATATAGCACGCATTAAATCCAGGCCTCTGGGCCACCTGTGTACACAGCTGGACTGATTAAAACAGGACTTTACATATAATGTTAAATGCACAGGAGATGGACCTGAGGCCACGTTCGGGCTGGCGATGCATGAAAAATGTGCAGCCCCCTCGTTCTCTGAATAAAGCCGGAGCATCTGTGCAGCAGGAAGGTTAACAAAAAATTGCCATAGCTATTTTTTTCATCATGCTCAGCTTTTCCCAACAGTGAAACATCATCCAGTAACGTGGCGTTTTGGCCAATCAGATGAATGCGAGCCCTCGTTTTCTGGGTGTTCACACTGCAACATGAAGTGCAATGTTTCCCTAGTGTGGAAAACTTTAGTAAGTCATAACCAAAGTACGGAACATACTAAATTATGGCAAAAGGTGTAAAATATGAAGTAGAAAGCTTGTACGAGAGGAGCGTGAGAGTGCCTGTGTTAGGATGTGAGCGCTCTTGTGACGAGTCCAGGTAAACAGATGATCTCTGCACTGTAAATATTGTTTACGTTGTGTGTCACCACACAGAGTAAGAGTGTGTAAGCACCCCGTAACAAACCCCTGGATGAACAGTGTTCCCATGTGACCGTCTAGATGACTCAATTTTTACACAGCCCATTAGACTGAGCTCACGCTCCTCTCTTACTTCTCTGAGCCGTGATTCCTGTTTTCATGTTCACTCATGAATAATTTCACCAGCTCATGAATAAGTGATGTTTGACTGGCATGTTCCTAATGAGGCAGCTCGTTACCGCACAGCAGTCGTCTGTGAATGGGCAGAGTGTCGTTTACGCAGATCTGTGTCATTAGGGTGTGGAAGGGGAGGTGTTACACCTGAGCATACGCACCTGTTCTTTTCCACGAGCACCTCATAAAATTATACAAAAAAAAGAAAAGACTTCATCTCTCTAGTGGTAGGACCCTCCTTTCCAGCAAGACTAACTATAAACTGCTTGAGAATAAACTTCCATCCACAGTAACGCCAGTGAAAATGTAAAATTCAGACAATAAACGGCTGTTTTTTGTTGTTGTTCGTTTTCAGGATCAGATCTCATAAAAACGCAGGACTGAAATGCGGTCGTTAACAGTAACCTCAGACTAGCTTGCATGGCAAATGTTAATTTTAGATGTGCTGAATTATATTTATGATTGCAAAACTAATTCAGTTTCACAGGCTTTAGGTGCTAATGAGCAAACATTTCTAAGACACAGTGCTAACTTTTTCTAGCAAACTTGTAAATGTATTAATAAGCAAACACTTCATTTATATTTATAGCTTGTATATCTACCAGAAACAACACACACACACACACACACACACACACACACACACTCACACTTACATCAGAGTTGAACCTCAGCTGGCAGACAGTACAGGAGATGACCTGTTTCTTTTTCGGTACCATGGTAACACCAAAGGTGTGGTTGATGACAGCCTTCTGCACCGGGTCCATCTGAATGAGACACACAGAGGTCAGAGGTCACGAGCTTGTTTCAAGCCGAGTACTGATGACACCATGAAAGATTTTTTTGTTCAATCTATTTGACCTGCAGCAATGACACACGTTTACCTGTCGCTAACACACACACACACCTACCGTGTTGAAGTTTGGGAAAAGTCCAACTGGTGACGTTGTCTCGACAGGAAACGGCAGAAACGGTTTCATCATGACTGAGGGACCAGTGGCACCTATGAGACCTGGCAATGCTCCGCCCACTGCACCACTCCCACTTCCTGGGAACAGACACGGAGTTTAAATAATTGATTTCTAATACCCTTGTTTTCACACACTTCAAACAAACATAGCAACAACATGAAGGTTTGCAGGGCAGAGTTTCTGCTTTAAGGGTAAAGTTGAAACTTATATTGACCCAAATCACATTTTCACTTCACAGCGTTGCTACAGTCACACCACAATGCGAAAATAAGGATATACTCGTATTATTCCATACTGGTAACATCTAGAAATGAATCCAGAAAAAAACCCTGGTTGACTCGTATTCACTCTACATAAAACGGGTGAGCCATTTTATGATGTTACAGATTTAGTTTGGTCGCTTTTGGCTACAAAAATGTTAAGAATGCAAATATTGAGTTTTAATAATGATTCCTCAGCTGATTTGTCATTAGTCTGTTGACACTTTATGAAGGTGAAATTAAATTACATTTATTAACACATTTAAGAACTTTTATCCAAACATTTGTTGAATAATAATTTCATAAATAGCCTTTTATGAAATTAACCAGTTCCTGATACTGATGTAAATGTATATTCATCAGGACTGTTGTTATCAGATTAGAATGAGGACCAGAGACCATCTGTAAGGATCAGGAAATATATCTAAAGCTGTGCCTGTTAAAGAGAAAGACACACTTCTTGGCATATTCTCTGTCGAGCAAACAAAGGGAGCCCATCTTTGATATTCTCTGCAGTTACGACCTGGAAACCTGAGCAGCGGATCTGCTTAACAGTACCTAACATATGGATACAGAACATATGGAGCTGCAGCTGCTCGGGGCAGAGAGAGGCAATAATACAGAAAGACAAAGCGAAGAGAGGGTGAACGATTGGCTCACATAATGAGTCCACGTGTCCAGCTGCCACACGGCCAGAAAGACCTGCTCTGTACATGTAAACTTTCAAAAGGCAGGAAGTACATTAACCGAACAACCGCAGTCATGCAGAATCCAAGGTGAACCTATCACACTATACACAACTATAACAAAACATTTATTCAACAAACAAAACTTGAGTACTCTAAATCTGCCTAGAATTATTAGCAGCGGATTATTTGGAGGGCAGTTACATGTAAGCAATTTTAGGAAAACACTTGAAGATGTTTGAATCCACCTGCTGCTGCTAGTTCATTCTAGTTACCTGATGCACAGAAGCATATTATCCTATGTGTATGTTTATAGTTGCAGCATGTCAAAGCCCTGCAGTGAAATCTTTTGTAACAACAGGGTGTGGGTGGAAACGCTGATGCCATCTGAATCAGGCCTGATGAAGGAGGGGGAGGCGGTGGAAGAAGAGGAGGAGGAGGAGGTTTCTGGTCATGTTGGTTTAGTGCATATGTCCAGTGTAATGTAATGAAGGTAAACCTGATTATATCCCATTTTAAATAACAGTCTGGCCAACTCTTTATGACTTCTAATGCATTCATGTGAGCACTATAACCCATTTACATCCACTCTACATGAACTCTAATTGTACCATTATAAAAGATTATAAATAAAATATAGAAATACGACTCTACTTTAAGACCTATTATAATCTATTCTGATGAGCTATAACTGACTGTGATCTACAACACATTAAACCAGTCACAATGTATTAATCTTATTCAGAACAAACAAACAAAAACTTCACTATAGCTCACGCCAGACTTTAAATACTGTAAAACTCTATGCACTATAAAACACCTGAGAAATCTAGGTTTGTCCTGCATGTAGTCAGTGTGTGTGTGTGTGTGTGTAACATTAGGCTAGCTGTGGAAGAGCTTAGTGCCAGGCTGCTGACTCTCTAAGTTTATCCTCATATAGCAGCACTGTGAGTCAGTGTCTGTATTTATAACTACAGCTGATTATTAAGTTCAGAACAACATGAGACGGTGTTGTAATCGAATGTGAAGGTGGGCAGATACGGCTCAGATCACGATCTGGATCCGGGAGGTTATTTATGATAGTAAATACACATTAGCGTCTATTTTTAAATGTGGCCTATTGTGTCAGCTTGGTGGATCTGTTACAAAAAACTACAACGTCATAACTCCAACAACAAAAATATTTGTTAACCTACTGCGTCATACTGGAGCTCCCTCAGATGCATAATGCCTTCAGAGCTTGTTTAAGCACCACTGAGACCACTTTGATCTTAAGTTCAGCCAATTTAAAAAGCCTTTAAAAAGCCTATTAACATGTAATAAAGCCACGATGTTAAGATTACCTAAAAAACACTCAGGAGAACCACTGGAGCCTCTTCAAACTCCACCGATGCCACGTGAAAAAATGCTTGAGAAACTTTTTTTTTAAAGACAGTAAAAACAAGCTGAACCACAGAAACCACTTCAAGAAAGCCTAAGCATTCTTACTCCTCAACCTCAACCAGCACCTTTCTCTTTTCAGTGATCTCATTAGCATTAAACTCTATTTTTACTTGGGTTTTTTTAGGTGTGACATGTCCTGAATTCTGGGACAATAGAGGATTTACAGTGCTCTAGTCATATTAAAGAAACGGTGAAACTACCTAAAGGACAAAAAAAACTTCTAACGACCTCCCTGAATCTACTCAAGGATGGCTTAACCTTCTTCAAGGACCCTTTTGAGGACTTTTTGAGGACCCTTTAAGCCTTTACAAATCCTGTATCTTAAGCTGGCTGACTATTTTTCTAGCTTTAATGTTTCCTGATGC
This sequence comes from Oreochromis niloticus, assembly GCF_001858045.2. Lineage (NCBI taxonomy): Eukaryota > Metazoa > Chordata > Actinopteri > Cichliformes > Cichlidae > Oreochromis > Oreochromis niloticus. The sequence continues at coordinate 24,123,608 of NC_031987.2, read as the reverse complement.
AAATATCTGTTGACTTTATGTTGTGACTGTACCTGCTAAATTCAGTTACATGTTAGGCTCTGGTGTAGACCATTCACGATCGGTATGAATTGAAGATATTTTTCAGTATGTGTGAGTATGATGAACAGAGTGTTGAGAGAGTGGTCTTAATTCTGTCCTTCTGTCCTCTGAGATCTGGTTACAACACACACACAGTAACCCTTCTCCCTTACACTAAGTTGCTGTTCTAAGAAGCTGCTAAAAATACTGATCTAAACATCTGCTATTGCACTCCCATGGAAACACTTCATAAACCAGCATGAAAACTGGCCAACAGCAAACTAATGAGCCAGTCAGCTTTATTTCAGGCTGTTGGTGATTTGTCAAAAGATCCCCGAGATGCGGTACTAGCTGTAAACAAACACGCAAAAAGTTTCCTTACAAGATTCTTTAAATAAACTATTTCCATTCGCAGCGTGTAACTTTGCAAAGTAGGACAAGCAACAAAAAGCTGACAAGTTGAGACGCTTCAAACTAGAGCTGGCAGGTTTGCACCTGTCTGATAATAACACTGACCAATTTAGGCTGGCGCCCAATATAAAAGTCACTTAGTCTGACACTGAAATTGTAACCAGAGACATCATGAAATAAAGAGAAATAGAACCCTGTGAGGGAATTTTGTAACATTTCTGCCCCTGTCACCAAAACGTCCAATCAACAGTTGAACTGGGGAACATTTGAGCCAATCGTGTTGCTGCACTGATGCATGTGCACAGCACAGGTTCAGAACTGTTTAAACTCTGTGGTGGTAGGATAGATATGCTCCCTGTGGTGGTTAGATATGCTTGCCATTTGCAGCAAAGACATTGTTTTTCTTGGCTGACCATATTCAGAATTTAAATTAGCACGGCATTTGTTGCCATAAAGATGGACCGTGTTGGCACTGAGAACTGAGCTTCAAATTAAGTCATAATGTCTTGTAGCTGTGTATATGATATCTTGCAGTGTTTTTTAATCTGATTTGGCTGACGTCTCAGTAGATGCATTTTTTTATGTCTCAGTAAATACGAAAATTAAAGATATGATTCTCTGGGCTTTAAAAATAGCTACCCAAATAACGCCCCAGAGGTGTGACCAAAATGGCCGTCAAATGGCAAATACTCTGAATTGCCAAGACTTACACAGAAGACTTATCGCCTACCACTTTGGAATGGCCTAAAACTGGAACCTAACTAACTAAGCAAATTAGAGTAGTCTGACACTAGAACTGGATCTGAGTGGATTAAACCAGTAAAAGTGGAACTGCCCAGTTTGGTTGGATAATAGAACCTACCAGCTAAATCCACTCCAGAAAGCACCAAAGGTCATCTGTGCTTCTTGGTGAAATAGACTATGATTTCTCATAGGGATAGACGGAGAGCTAATTAATAACACTCAAGGCAGCCAGGGATACAGAGTGGGTCTCAATCACAAACAGCGTATATGCACAAATCTGTGTGTGTGTCCATGCATATAAACTTTTACGCTCAAATTTGTGTTTGACCAACGCTTTCTTAGACTTTTATTCTTATACTCTCAAATAAACTGAACTGGCTCAGTCAAATGATGAAAATGTGAACAATGTGAGCAAATTTTTTTTTTAAAGTTCAGAATTAGAATTAAATAAATAAATTTATAAGAGATTCAAATACATGTGAAGAACTTAGGCTTTAGCTTAGTTTTTCATTTAATATATTCTAGTCAGAAACCCTTTCACCACCGCGTTTGACCAGTACAGAAACCTCTACCTGTAGTCTGTTACTCTATTTTTAATCTCAACTTTGATATGAAAATTCTTCTTTTTCTTAAGATTAAACAATAATTAGCGGCTTTTTATTGATTTTAATCACAGTCTTGAGAAAACAGAAGGCGTGCAGATCATTATCTGTTGCTACTGTTTCGTTTTCTTGAGCTGCTTTATCAGATTTCTCTTTGAACTTCCCTCCTTCCTTCTCTACACCTTGAGCTACATGCCAGCTAGCTAGGTAGCAATTCTAGTGTCAATCTCTTTGCAAAGTGAGAGACAAAAGGAAGAAACAGCTCCAGTAAATCCACACTTACAGAGTATTATTGGCTTGAGGCCAAAGGACTCTGTGAATAATAAAATTGTAACTAAGCTAACAGGAAAGTCAGGACGCTGAAACCACCCACACACTTCTGAAAGAAGCTGTTGTCATCAAAAATAAATCAAATATTCTGTGTGGGTACACTATGATTGGAGGGTGCTAGTGCGCTATGGTAGCTTCTTCTGTTTCACTCAAAGGTTAGAAATGTGAAGATTGCTTGCTATAGGTCAAAGGTGTACATTCAGGAATTCTCTTATCCTCTAATTAGAGCAATAGCACTGAAGTTACAAAATTCCTGTCTTAAATTCCTGTAGAAATCACACCATGTCAGAGCTCCAAACATTTTAAATGATCAAAGCGTCTCTCCTGGCGTGTCCTTTGCTGACATCGGCAGCTGCTGAGATTAAGCTGCCTATAAACTGATTCTGATCCTTTATTCATTTGTAGCATCCAGCTTCCTGCTGGTCAGCCGAGTTTCCCCGTACAGCAGTGAGATTTATGGCTCTGACTGCAGTCAAGGTCATCTCTGGCATTCACACCTCTCACACACACATCCAAACACATATTTACGCTCGCAGTTAGTTCTGCTCGGAGGCTCATATGATAAAGACATGAGAAACAAAAACCTTGCACGGTGCTCTGCTGCACCGAGAGCTGCAGACTGCGGCTCCTGTAAGTGATCTGACCCGGGCAGCTCTGTGCCCAGTGGGTGTGGTTACTGAAAAATGTGGCTGATATTTAATCAGTCACATGCCCCTGGTGTATAAATCCAAATGGAGTGGATGAGCTGCACAACCTTTCGCTTACAGTAGCAGCATAAATTGATACACAGAGCATTTCTGGTGTTTGCAGCAGGTTAAAGACTGATTTATAGTGATTGAGAGTGTAGAAAGGAGCACTGCTGAGCCACTAATACGGAAGCATTTCTGTTTACAATTGTTTTCTTGTTAAGGTCTATTAGAACTGTTTTTTTCTCAATTCCTAAACATATAATTCAAAAAGATCTGGGCTTTTTTGTAGGACAAGCCAATCCCATTGTTCCGTACATTCAATGTCTGATGAATACTGGAATATAAATACCAATACCAAATACCAATCAATTTCAAAAGGGCAAAAGACATCAGAAAACAAACTGTACACACATCATCATGCACTGAAAGGTCAAAAATCCAACAGAAGTACCAAAAGAGCAAGGCACATTTTTATAGGCTCATGCATTTTGGTGATTTTTTAGGACTTATCTGATAAATAATATTGCTTAGCTGAGCAATTAACTACACTAACAGCCAGCTGAAGACATCTGTGCTCTAGTTTTGGCCAGTCAAGTTCTAGCAGTTTATTAGGATCTTACTTAGCACTAATTAGCGGGTATCCGTGTCTGTGTGATGACAGCATAGAGACAGTATACGGATGTAGTCTGCTAACCAAGATAGCGACAGTCAGACCAATCTGTGATATCACGGTGGCTATGTCTATCTTTTATATACAGTCTAAGATTTGTATGACAATCACTGGCATTTAGTTAGTCAGTCATTTTTAATGCAAACTTAGATGTCTTAGCTGTGACTACTTGACATTAGCGTGATAAAGACGTGATAAACCTATCACAAATGTAACAGAGGGATTACAGAGCAGCGGCATGAAGGCTGACTCTGTGATTAATTACTTGTTCCTTGGTTCTTTACTTGTTTTTATTATAATTGTAATAATAATAATAATTATTATTATTATTATAATTATTATTATTGTTATTATATTAACTGATGTAACAAAAGAACTTCTCAAATCTGAGCTAAATAAAGAACGTCTTCTCTTACCTTATTTTAAACTGTGGTTGGTCTTCACATTAGCATTACCAAGGTCTCAAAACTGCATTAGAAACATTATCTGACTATAGTGGTATTGTTGAGACTAGACTAAGTAAGGATGGCTTATTTGACTTCATTATAAAGACATCTCAGTGTTATCTTTGCAGTAAGATTCCCCTGTGTCCATCATAGGTGTGTAATATCCATAGCCAAGAACAGACGGAAAGCCACTGTTAAAAAGACAAAAAAAAGTCCTAAATGCATTCGTCAGAGACAGAAGACAAGCGGAAAAGGAATATAAAATCGGAGAAAGTGATTAAAGCTCGTGCCGTCTTGATCACTAATCTAGTGTTCCAGAAAATTCCTCGTCAGCATCCACAAGGTTCTGTTCCTCGTGGATGTTGATGGGGAACAGAGCCAGAAAATGCTCCTCTGGAAAAGAGAATTGTCTGTGGTGTAATCTTCAGTATGTCTTTATCCACACTGTTAATGCAGCTTCACTCTACATATGATCATCCAGCTCAGAAGACTGAAGAGAAACATCTGGTGCTGTTAATCAGACCCTAAAGGTATTAGAATGGATGGAGCTAAAGTAACTCCACACTGCAGGATGTGATGAAGATGAAAGAGGAGGAGAGGATGTCGATGGAGATGGAGATGGAGATGAAGACCGTGATATTTCTTTGCGATTTAAACCAAATGAATGGTCCTACCTGAGCCAGATGACTTTTTTGGGGGTGGGGGCTTTATCTCAGTCCTGAAGTTTTATTTCCCACTTTTCTTCCTCTTCCTTCTGTATTTATTCAGTTTGACTCTACTTGTCCGTGTTACACTGCTGTAGTCTTTTAACAAACATGCAAACAGCCAAACACACCCACCACGTACTCTGTGTGTGTGTGTGTTAGGGAGAGAGAGAGAGGGAGTGAGAAAGACAGAGAGAGGGACCGTATCAGGTGACTGGAAAAGAGTGGCATGTGTCATCGCTATCTGGACCCCCGAGCCTCAACGTCAGGTGTGTGTTTCTCTATGTGTGTGTGTTACTTCCTAATCCCTTGCTGCTATTTCCTCTAGAGACAAGTAACTCTATCCCTGGGGATGAGAGAGAGAGAGAGCGAGGGAGAGAGAGAAAGAAAAGACGACCACACACACTACTTACAGATTATACCGGAGGATTAAAGATTACATTACCCCGCTGCAGTCACTGCTGTGTGTGCATGTGTGTGTGTGTGTGTGTGTGTGTGTGTGTGTGTGTGTGAGATAAGATCAGAGCAGTTGCCGGTTCACACGTCTACGGTTACCACGGGTATGTGTGTGTGTGTCTGCGTAAGTGTATATTACTCATGTTGTGTGGACATAAATCTTTTTACACAGTCACACTGAAATCACCCGCCTCCCCGTCTGGTGACAAAAAGCAAGTCCCTTTGCTAACTTAAAATGGAATAAGGGCTTATGGCATTTTTAGAAACTCAAATATTATAGCTGCAGTACCGCAAAAGAAACTGGGAATCTGCTGCCAGGCTATCGGCTACCTGTGCAGACGCAGCGAAAGCTCATGTGACGACATCAAAATAACGAGAGCGGCGAAGACAATGAGTAAAAGTAACCATGTGTTTGATATATTGTTATTTAGATAAAAGAAATGCTGACTGATTTAAGTTTGGAGTGGGAAAGTTTTAGCGACATTCCCAACAGAAATGGAAAATTCTGGGGGAAAAAAGCATCGCAGTTAAAGGATACCCCACCAGTGCAAAAATGTGCTCTCAATTACAGCTCAGGAGGCACAGCAGGTCCTCTACTCGGCATGTCAAAGTGTCCTTGGACAAGACGCTGAACTCCAAATTGCTCCCAAAGCATCCATCAGAGTGTGAGTATGTCTGTGATAATTAGGAGGTGCTTAAAGGCATAGAATAAAGCAGTGCATTGATGCAGCTAGTAGGGCCTTAGGTGCTCAGTTACAGTAGAAAACCATTGAATACAGTTGGATCTGTAACTTCTTAGACAATAGCACGACTTCTGCAATTTTGTTTCTGTGCACCAGTGAAGTGGCTTTATTTGTCCGATTACTTTTTTAGCCTTTGAAAACACGTCTACGTCTAAAAGTGGCTGTGATTCCTAAACAGTTACTGCAGTACTTTTGTTCAATTTACTAAATTAAAGATAAAAGTAGCTGTCTGGTTTAAAATCCACTGTGGTGGTGTACAGATGTAAAATTACAGAAATGTATTTTTGTCTAAAAAGTTAGCAACGTAACTGTAAATACCAGCCCGTTAATTCAAAACTCCATCATGAGCGTCGTGTCCCACCGGTCCCAACTGTTTATCATGTATATCTTATGTGTACATGTTGGTGACAGCCTGGACTGGAACAAATTATGTCCCGTTGAAGAAACAATTTCTTGCGCTCATCTAACACAGGCGTTCTACATAACAGACATTTTCATCTGAGGCAGTAGGCAAATACAGATTACTGATATTAAAGGATTTTATATTGTCTGTTCAATCTATCTATTGGTTAGTTTGCAGCAGTTAATTTTGAAGCTGTTGGTAATTATGAAAACAATGAAGTCATAATGTTTTATGTTATGTTATGGTATGCATGCACCAACTATGACACGACTTCTATATTTGCTTAGCGGCTATGAATGTCATCAGTAGTAGCAGCCTCTGTTTCTGTCTCTGCGTTTGTTGGTTTTCTGTCTTATTTTGATAGTCTCTCATCCCGTGTGTGTTACGTTCAGTTTTGCTTCCCTCGACTCATTAGTTGGATTTTGTTCAGCTGTGTTCCCCAGGCGTCTCCACTCTGCTCTTACCTCATGTGTATATTTAAGTCCTTAGTTTGCTTCTCTTGGTTGTTTTATTATGCTTGATTCTATGAAGGTGTGTGTTTCCTGTTTTCTGGGTTTTTTTTCTCCCTGGTTCTGTTTCTTGTTGGATTACTTGGGAATTTTTTATTAGAGATCAGCCAGCAATAAAGGTTTGCTTTCAGTTCTACTCAGAAGTCCCGTATCCTGCATCCTTAGGTCCTAAACCTGCCTGCCCTGCTCCCCCACTTTCCACTCATGTGTCACTAAAGAGGTTCAGGTGAGCAGCCTACAAGTGGAGCCTCTATGCGCCGAGTTCCGCCTCAGGACATCCTTTACAGTACAGTATCTGTCACCTGCTTCCCACTGCAGAAAACCCTGCAGCTGAAACCACTGCAGCTGCACATGAAGCCTGAAAGTATCAGGATATTAATACACCACTGATCCTTTTGGGAGGAGAACCCGTCTCACTACCTTCATCTGCATCTTAGACATTCCTTATCCACAGAGAACGAGCTGTGGAGGGACATAGGCAGAGTGTGGATCTGCTGACGGCAGCATTAGACATCACACTGCATTATTATTATGCAGAGAAACACACACATTAGCATAACAAGCTTGTGTGTGTGTGTGTGTGTGTGTGTGTGTGTGTAAGTAGGTCATGTTCAGAACCTTCTTCATCCAAAAAGAAGACAAACACACCCAGAGCAGACCAATCAAGAATATGAAAGCAGACAGGAGAGCTCCTGTCTGAGACTCGAGAGAAAACAGTAGAAGCAGCCAGAAACATAACAGCACAATCACCTGCAGGAGAAAATTCCTTAGACTCTATAGTGGGGGCTGAAAATGTAAAGCTTATCCTGAGGGCAGTGCTAGGGAAAGGTCACTTTCATTAAAATCTTAAAAGGTTAAGAATTATCATTTTCTGCAACCCTAAAAAGAAACACCACGAGACAAAAGACTTTCACTTTGAAATTAGCTGTGAGACGAGCCGTAACAGTGTTTCTTTATATGACCTGTAGCTCTCTCAAAAATATTCTTCTAGTATTTTTTTTACTGCTAGCGACAAGATTGTGAAACTTTAATATCTACATCGTGAATGAAATCTAAAGCAATGATCCGGCAACAAAAGCTACCCTAAATAACACAGCTTAAAAAACAGACTCCTTAGACTCTTCACTTTATCTCCATTTCATCACTTTTCATTACCCACCCACCTGTTAGTGCAGCCACCAGAGATCAAGGGTGTCAGATATCAATTTGAAGTTAAGCCGATGATGCACTCTTGTATCACTTTCCAAATGACACCTTTTCACTTCAGCTACAGGTTAGAAAGCAACAAAAACAGTACAGTAGGACAGTCGATGCAGCTAACTAAATAAAACAAAAGCAGTAAACCTCAGAGTCCTCGCCACAGCACATCTATATATAGCATCACCTGCTAAATCTAGTTGCCATAGAGCAAGAGGTGGGGTTTACCATGGACAGATCACCAGTCTATTGCATGGATGGAGATGGAGACAAAATGGAAAAAGCAAAAACATTCACAACTGCAGTCAATTTAGAATCAGCAGTTAACCGAGCATGCATGTATTTGGACTGTGGGAGGAGACCCACGATGGGAGAACATCCACACTCCACAGAGAAAGGCCTCAGATAACTTAGAAACCATTATGGTGTCAGACGACAGTGCTAACACCACACCACTATTCTATCTGTATTATATTATACCATAATTATTATGCAATATTTATTCAGGTGGAAATATCTCATTTGAATGAGAACAGACTTAAATCTATGAATGTAAGCCTTTAAGGACATCACTTTCAGATTATGTTCATTTGCTGTAGATAGTTTTTTAGGCATGCTGCATCTTTCATCCTCCACTTTTCTAGCCTCCTCACATTTTTAAAGGACACACTGCATACCATGATGAGACATGCCAAGATTTTGACTATAGCTCTTTGGAAATCATCTTGTCGGTGCAAAAATGCTATTTCATGCTTGTCAAACTGGATACATTCTAGGTTTTTTGCAACAGACTGCTAGTAACAAAGTGCTTAAAGATATAATTTAAATTGGTTCTTTGCTAAGATCAAAGCACAACAGTGGTTCATCCTTTGATTTAGGCGTCTTTTTTATGCTTGAATGATTTGTAAGTCATTGTTTCTCTGAAAATGGTCAGGTTCAAAGACTGGACTGGAAATAAGGGGGGAAAGCAGCTAATGTCCAAAGAAAAACACAAAAAAAACTTCTATTAAAAAATTACAAGCAAGTCTGGCTTCTTGGAAGCAACATATAAAAGAATGAGGGGTGAGTCAAGACTTTTGCACAGTACTGCAGTCCACAGATTGTGGACACTGCCAAGAAAGGTTGATCTGCATAAATCAAACCAGACATGGTTGCAGTGGTAAAGGGAATCTACAGTGTGTGTTTTTGTCTCCTAAGCACACGATGCTCTGTGGTGATGAGCAGCAGCGTGCATGTAATCACAGCAGTCACGCTATCTATTATAAGAGGAATGTCAGAACAGCCAGGAAGCAGTCACAGAGTCAGTGGGCTTTACTCTCTTCTTATGTGATACACAGTTATGTCTATGAACCTTCATGTACTACAGGGAACCCTAATGTTCATCTATACACTGAGATTTCTGAAACATATCTGAGCGAGCAATGGTAGTCAGAACAAGTCAGGCAGACAGATCCACTTGTATATATGTTGGTGTGCATTCCCTTTTTTTGCATGTAGTATAAATCCTGAGTGGAAATTCCACCAATTAGAAAGTAAAAAGTCAGTTTATCTGCATGCTTTATGTAGGTACTAATTTTGAACACACTGTAGTGCTAGCTGTAGTGAAGTTGCTGAAAACTATGAGATGAAGCTATGCGAAATTCACACATATTAATATTCCTCTTGTAATTACCTGTAATAACTTTATTCGAGTCTTAAAATGAAAAAAAAGAAGAATCCAAATACAGTAAAACAAATGAGTAAAAAAATGCATTCATGTGTACTGAAATAACAATGCTAGAAACCAGCTCCAGACAATGGTATAGATAACCCTTCTTAAATATGTATAATAATCCTCTGATGAACAGCTGAGTCTTTCTCTTGGACAGTAACAGTTTTCAACCTTTTTTAGACAAAACTCAGCCTCAGTTCAAAGTGTGAATCCAGGTCACAACCTCCAGGTTCCCCCGTAAACACCTGTGTGCCCACATAAATGCAACATTTCAGCCAGAATTTAAAAAATAAAAATAAAAATAGCATCAAAGAACAAAACGTCTGAATGTGGCGCTAAAACAGAAATAAACAGAATAAGAATTTCCTACCTCGACTCATGAAACTACTCCACATTACGGACAGGAAGACAGCTGTCTCACCTCCTCAGCCTCCTCCTCCTCTCTCTCTTTCCTATCATCTGCTCCCCTGATAACAAAAAAAAACTAACCAAGAGAAATCCCACACCAAACAGCGCAGACTCGCTGCCTGACTGTTTGTGTGAACGCAGAGAGACACGTGTGTGAGGGTAGAGGAGGGCGACCGACACACAGCGAGAAAGAGACAGAGTGCACAGTGTATGTGAATCACTGAGGTGATGATATTCATGGTGAACGGTGATGACAGCCCCTGTGTCTCAGTGGAAATCCCTCTTTCTCTCTCTGTCTGTCTCTCTCTGTGTCACCAGGTTGCTCGCTCGCTCTCAGTTTGTGGCATCATGACAAAAAAAGACAAGGAAAGGAACAAACCAACAAATTATTTATCTACTGACCAACAACAGGCTTTGTCCTCTACTGTTTTCAAAAATATCATGTCCACGCAAACAGTGCTGCAAAAAAAAAGTCCGCATAAGCACTTGTCTCTGTCCACGTGCACGTACAAAACTACAACTGAGCGCCATCAAGAGCAAAGGCACACCAGTGAACAGGCTGCAATATAAGCATGACCTCAAAGCCTGGTTGGCCAACTTCTAAGTATTCACCCCTGAATGAGTTTTCCACAAGTCTGTTTTTCTGCAGTCCTGTTAATTTCTACATAAACCTCAGCTAATTTTTCTAATGTCATTTTAGTCCTACCAGACACTAGTCCTCAGCAGCAGTCCTCTACTATCCTGTCTACAAGCTCTCTACTTGATCTTAGCTGGTCCAACGTCTCTTCCACTAGTTAACTATCTCTAAAGTTTTCAACTAGACCTAGAAAAGTTATTTTATTGCTTTTACTAGCTGTACTGTACCAGCTCTCTGGACATTTTCTAGCCCCAGTCCTACAAATTTCTACAAGATGTGTATATGTTCTGCCAGTCTTATCAAATAATGAGTTTTCTATTTGACCTTTGCTGGCAGAACTCTAAAGCACTGACAATCTCTTACTAAAACTTTATAAGCCACACAAGTTTCACTAGTTTTCTGCCAGACTTTGTTTCTACTAGGCCTCCCAGTTTTTGTATGTCACCATACCTCCACTAATTTTGGTACATTCACAGCTAATTTGCTGGACTTTTAAAGTCCAAATATAACCAAGCAAACTAGAACACCTTCTTATTCTAGTTTTTGTCTCTTTATTTGTCAACCTAGTCTGCTCATTTATCCCTCCCTTACTAGCTGCTTTTTAGTCCTCATCCATCCATCCAACCTTTTTCTGCTGGTTATCAAGGTTTGGGGTATGGGGCAGTAGCGGAGCAGAGAGGCCCAGACCTCCCTCTTCCTGGCCACCTCCTCCAGCGAAACACCAAAGTATTCCCACGCCAGGTGAAAGATGTCATCTCTCCAGTGTACCGTTGATCTTCCCAGGCTTCTTCCTCTAGAACTTACCTGAAACACCTCACCTAGGACGCATGCCTGAATCAACACCCTTGGATGCGGATCAAGCTCCTCACTCTATCTTTAAGGCTGAGCCCAGACACCACTGCAAGGAAGCTCATTTCCATTGTTTGTATCCACAGTCGCTACATACAGCTCTTAACTATAAGTGAGTAAAGAGACCCCAACTCGTCTCTGGTGCTATTCCAGCTGTTTAAGTGGAGAACCACGGCCTCAGGCTTGGAGATGCTAATTCTAGTCCCAACCATATCTGCAAAAAGTAGACATAATCCCGTCCTGGACGGTGGGAACTCTATTGGCAGGGATATCAGTGGCCCACCTTTGAAAGTGAGTACCTGGTGGCCAGATGTTAGCCCACGGGAAGATCCACATTGGCCAGACATCCTGTGGACCTACCACCGATAGGAAGCGCCACACAGGTTTGGTACATTGTAGATTGGGCGAAGCCAAAACTGACAGCAGTCAATAAACTAATCAGCTCTACTGCATGCCATACTGCATGTATCAGCTTTATACTGGTCACACTAGTCTTTTACCAGTGTCTTAGCACCAACATGGGCATGAATTATTTTGGGTTAGTGGTCAAGGATATAGTCAGGGAGGCACAGATCATTGGTTCATAGCTGACCGTACATCCTTACTCGGTCGCTACCGCTGAGCCTGTTGTCATCACATACAGCACTATGAGTGTGTGAATCCATCAGCAGGATCTATTCATACACTGCTGAATACATCAACACAAGACCACACATCAACACTTGCTCTGCCCCTTTGCTGTCTAACAAACATGCACACACTGTTTCAATATGTGCCTATTAATAACTCTTTATTTTCCTGCTTATTATGAATGAGGTTTGAGCAACACAACACTGTGACCTTTATTAGCCCAGGAGAGCTAATTAGAGCTAGCTTATTCACGCACACACAGTCAGATGACAAAAGGAAAAACAGAAGGTTGATTTTGACATTTTCACTGTACGTAAGAAGCATCCAATCAGAAACTCAGTTTTTACAATTACCAGGACGTTTTGCCTTTCACCCTTTTCTATAAACTCCAAACACCAAACCCAAAGTACATTCACATGACTTCTGACTCCAAATAATCCCTATAAAATAACTTTATCTTCTCTTAAAATCAAACATTCATTAAAAACTAAATCTATGGAACGTTCATAACCGCACCTCTTCAAGAAATGGAAAACACAGTGCTTCCGTCAACCTTTCAGAACATCACCAAAATACATTTAGTTAAAGCAGTAAACACATTAGACATTCGAAAAAAGCACACACACACACTGCTGTTGTTTTCAGCAGCAACACTGCAGACATAGAGAAGAAAGAGGGGAGAGAAGAAAAGAATACTATCTACAGGAAGAGAAGAGAAAAGACGTAAAGAATATGGAGGAGGCAAAGAGATCTGAAGAAAACAAGAGAGAAAGAGAGTGGAAGTAAAGGAAAGAAATGAAGGAGAGGAGTAAGGAGGAGAGGAGAGGAGCTGTAATATTGTAAATGTAATTAGTCTCATGTGAGTTAATCTCTTCATTTGTACTGAGAATGTGGATCATGGGAATTCACTCATTTAATTAGCAAATTTGTGGGTGTATAAATGTGTCTTTGTGTGGGTACAAGTGTGTATGCTGCCTCCTGGTGGTCACTAATTGCCACTGAGGCAAAAAAAAATACTGTAAGTACACTCAGTACAGCACATCCACACTTCATGTTCTAAAAAGTCATGGCTCTCTGCCTCTAAGCTAAAAACACAATCTTTCCATTTGTAGTTTTTTTTTAAAGCTTAACTGATGGGTTCAGTTTAAAATGTACACTTCACTTAATTAGGTACACCTTGCTCGTCCTGGGGGCTTGCGTGGGAAAAATCCCAGCAGATCAGCAGTTTCTGAGAAACTCAGACCAGCCCATCTGGCACCAAGGACCGTGCCATATTCAAAGTCAGTTAAAGCGGCTTTATCATCCATTCTGATGCTCTGGGTGAACATCAGCACATCGTCTCAACCATGTATACATGCCTACATGACCTGAATGGCTGCCAAGTGATTGGCTGAGTATATTTACGTTAAGGAGCAGAAGTGGCCAGAGAGTGTATTTGTTTGCACACTGGTCACATACTGAGGGACTGACATTTAAAATACTTTACACAGGAGAACTGACAGTCACTAGTGTATGTAGATGTAGATGTACTAAAATCATTTTGTTGAGAAATAGGTGGATGAGGGTGTGATGTTTATCTTCTTTATCCAACAAGATCAAACTCTTCCTTAAGGAGGCAGGATAGACAAAAATGCAGTTTTGGCAGCTGGTTCATTAAACATTAATGTAATACATACAGGAATATAAAGCTGAAGGGTTTGGAGAGTGTGTGTTTAAGTTTGTTATTGAACATGCTCCAAATTGGAATTAGTATTGCACTTTGTCACTGACTTGAAAGTGCAGACTTGTGGATCCAGAAAATGATTTTCCACAGGAGAAGTTTAAACCTGAGGGTTATTTTTTCATATTCCCTCTCTTCTGCTGACATAATGAGCCACGTTGGCACATCAGCTCATAAACAGTGCCATTACTCTTTTTTTAGTTAGAGGTATTTGACTCTGTTTTCTGCATTTTTATTAGAAATCTGCAATGTGGAAATGTTTTTAAATTAGTAGATTTAATTTCACCTGACGAAGCTGAAAAGCAGCAGGTGACACACCCATGACTTCCATTTGGCTTCCTAGCTAATTTTATTAATATCAGGATCATGAATTTCCAATTATCCATGCATTATTCATGGCTGATTCACCATCTTATGCAGTCCTCCTCCTCCTGTTATGTAATTCATGTTTTGAATTTTTACCCACATAGACTCTGTGCACATATTTACGAGATTATCTTCATTTTGTTGCAGTTTCGATGGGTATTTCTTCTTTTTTAGGCAGAAGTTATGATGTAAGTTTTTACTGTACTCATGTATTATTACATGTCTTTGACAGAAAATGTTAATTGTGGTATTTCATCTTTTCCTGGTTTGTAATAATATCATCAAATGTCCTTACCAAGTTTTACCTGAATCATTACATACAGGCTTCTCTCCAGGCAGAACTGGAAGGCTGTTTATGTAACGTTTACACAACAATACATCACTTAGAACTTATACATTTTGCTATATTTATTCATTTACTTTAATTTCCATAACTTGATAGATATGAGTCAGTAATAGCAATCCAGTAAATAGACAGATCCGATAGAGTCAGTCTCTTTCTTGAGTGCAAGCCTCGTAGTGTAGTATTTTTAAACTATTGTGATACTTCTACTTGAGTAAATAATAATTTTGTCCTTCACTTACTGACAGTTTGTAACTTTTTGAGTATTTCTGAGGTCTACTCTTCGTGCAAGAAGAAGAAAAACATAAAAGAAAATGACATAACTTGACTCTATGGACCCGGCTTCTTCGGACAACCAGCCGAATGACGATCCAGAAACAAAATAATCTGCTCTTCTGATTTACAGCAGTTTTATATGAAAGCCATCCTCTCTGGAGCTCACTGATAGCAGCAAATGCCCTCCTGCAGCACAATGATTGTGATGTCATCCGACCTGACTGCTGATAGGCTGCTCAGCCAGGTCACTGTCACACACCGCACGCACACACAAATACACACTTAGCCTGGCCTGGAGGAGCACTGAGTTCAGGCCAAAGAGCTTTTCATCGTCGAGCGAGCATCACGTAATGGAGAGAGAGAAAGAGAGCACGACATGATCATTCAGGCTGAGTGTGTGTGTGTGTGTGTGTGTGTGTGTGTCCAATAGAGAGAGATTTAATCTTTAATCAGCGTTATTGTACCCTGCACACTGATATGGACACACAGTATATAATTACATCTGCTGCACTTGCACATACACAGGTGTCAGTGGGTGTATGTTTCTTGCTCCACTCGACACTACAGCACACCTTTACAAGTGTCCTGCAGCTTTGTGTTTTCAGCAACAAACTGGAACAGTCCGACAGGAAGAGTCACACAAAGATGCCGTGACAGCAGCTCTGCGTGGAGACTAATACATTTAGGGACTAACACCAAACGTTCACAATGCATTTGAGAGATGTCGGGGTGGATTCGAAGCGGTGCCGTGTCCCAGTTTAATGACCTGCTGCTGGCTGCTCCACTTTAACTCCTTTACATCTTACAACACGTTCTCACTCTGCTGACCGGCAGCTTGACTTTAAGGAAGCGGGGCTTAACCTCTGAGGAAGCTCCGAAGCTGTTCCAGTCTCCTCTGATCAAACAGCTAAATGGGGTCGAGGCATGTGAGCTGTAACTTCACCAGCAGAAGGCGCTGCGAGAAATGCTGCTATTGCTCTGTTATAAAGAATTCAAATGCTTTAGGGCTGTTAAAACAGACTCGACATATAGCATCACTTCAGACCCCAAACATCAGTCTCAGGAAAAGTAACCAAATTACTGAAGTCAGTAGGAAACTGTAAAGGTCTACACGGCTGGGTTTTAGGACATGGATAGAAATTATGTACCAGACAATTTTATTATATAAGTGATTACATACTGGAAGTGTTATGCTTGATTTGATATATTTACTGGAATTAATATGTTAAGCATTTGATCTATATATTCAGGCTAACAATTTAGGATCCTGTACATTATCCACATTCTGTATCATATTTCATCAATACTTTACACAGAACACTTACACTGTATTTTATGACCTCATAATTTGTATTAATAGTTGACTTAGATATTCTTAAACCTCTTACAGATTTTTTTTAATGTTGTGGTTTTAATAAGGATTTTAAAATTCTGAATTTACATCTTTTCAGTCTAAAGACGATTAACAAATGCTTTAAATTTGCGACCCGACAATACTAAAACTAAACCAAACCATTAAACCATTTTATTTTATTTAAAAATGTTGAGGTATTCATATATATTAATTTGTGTTTTAACTATAAGAGAAGTCGGGCAATTACAAAAGTCACTGAGAGCCACCGGGAACCATCACGAACTGCATATAATCAATTTAACACAGATATTTTAGAGTGAATTACACAAATGGACTGACTGATGGACTCACAGCCTATACAACAGCAGCCACAGCATAGCTCACAGTGCTGACATAACTAGCAGGTGCTGAGGCGGAGCTAAACATACAGAGGCTGCGTAAAAAACTGCAGCGATGATGTCACTTGATGCGGGTTCAGTTTATCCTGTCAGACCTCAATCTCCAATCTAGCATTCACACACACACACACGCACACACACACACACACACACACACACACACACACGCACACACAGTGTAACCTCTCCCAGGGGGCAGCAGCTGTTGATGATGGATGAGCCAAAGTCACGCTCGCTCAGCAGACAGCAGTCAGACTTTACAAATTAACGTCCTTTTTAGCTCTTAATGCCCCTCTGGGTATCCTGACAACTCGCATGCCTTTCACTCAAGATGGTTGGCATGGTACAGACTAGTTATTTCCTCTCACGCAGGACACGAATCACCTGCCTGTTGGTCTTTAGCTGAAAATGTGAGGCAAAACAAGATGTAGCCCTGGTCCTACCTGCAGTTGTGCTGGAAGGAGCACTGAGGCCTGAACCTAGGCCGGGAGTGGGAGTTAGTCCTCCAGGCTGGGAATTGAGCCCTGTGACCTGGGGAAGAGACCTGGACTGGGCCCCTGCTCATATCAAAGACATCAAAGACCCATTAGAACATATAAAGAGCCGACAATAAGAAGAAGAATCTCTGCTGCTGCTGCACTTGATTATTATTTAGTTTCTTCTCCATTCAAATCTTTGTTTGGATCTCGGGGAACACAGTTAACAGTTATTGAACTGATCCTACGTTAGCTGATCTTTACATGCGCTCATGCAGACGCTGCTGTGATATGACAGTCACATTGCAGAAGGGAATTACCTCCTGCCTGCTGCCCGTTCTCTCCAGCCTGCAGCTGTCTCACTCTCCGGAGGTGAGACCTGCCATTGTAGTGCAGCTGGGCCTGAGCACCAGAGGTCAGCTGCAGGTTACACACCTCACACAGCGAGTACGTCCCGCTCTGACCTGAAAAGAAAAGCAGGGACGGGAGGAGAAAACTACATCGTTTGCCTTGAGTTGCAGAGGTATACTGTGCTGCTGATCACTTAACATGTCAGTCACCTGAGGATGTGGAGTGAGGGACAGAGAGACTGATGGACGTAGGTATGGGCGTGTCCATCAGCTCTTGACACATCCCTCCAAAGCCAAAGATGTGCCCACTCTCCAGGAGCTGAGAGGGGCTGAGAGGAGTCTTCATCCCTGCAGAACAGAAGAGAGAGAAACACAAATTACAATCACTGTTCTCAGTTTTTATTCAACATGGAATTATTAGGGGATAATTCTTCAAAAAGTTGCATTAAGGTTTAAAATAACTAAACACCAAAGACATCTATACTTTTTCATTTACCTTGAATGAACTTTGACACTTTGAATTGAAGAGCTGACCATCAGAAAAACCCTTATGATACAGGTTTTGTTGACCTGAACATGAGCTAAGCATGTGCTATAAAATAATATATAAAACTATAAAACAGCGGTGCAAAAAGGTTAGAGAGTTATTTTCATTTGCCTACATCAGGAGTCAGTGTGCTAGCTCCAAAGGCTTACCAGCTCTGTAAGGAGTCACTCTCTCAACAATTAAATAAGTTGCAAATCCACTCAGATGACCTTCAAAGAAACTGAAACTGAAATTTCTTAATCACACCAGTTAATATCTGTTACTAGAAGAGATTATCTTAAAGACACTAGCAAAGGAATCCAGAGAAACATCACAAGATAACACTGAAGTGATTCAACATAGCGGCTCTGCCTGCAGCGCCAGCGTGAAGGTGACACCAAACATCGGCATGGCTTAAACAGGAAGACTCGCTGAGGGACGGACGGGTGGACGGACAGACACGAGTGAGGCCTGAATGACACCGGATACGAAGCGCGAAGCATCAAACGCTCACAGGGAAAGTGATGAAGTAATGACTAAGAGGAGAGAGAGGAAGCATGACATATGTGTGTGTGTAGGTCAAACCATGACTGTGTCCATCTGCTGTCCTGGCAGCGCTGCCAAGTCACATGACCTCCAATAAAACACACACACCCTTTCATTTAGTTTGGTTTACTGCCACAATGTACATTACTCATATAAATACAGGGACACGATCATTACGGCACTAACTCAAGGTCTACTCCTCTCTACTGTCGACACTCGATTTCGCCCCTGTGCACAGCGACACAAAGTAACTCATTATGCTTGAGTGAAACTATAGTTTCTGCACATAAAAAACATTAAATTAAAAAAAATTATTAAAAGTTGTGCACTGTGTGAAACAGTGCTGACAATCTTTCTTTCATGTGAGTTTGTGACAGGTTACATTACACTCATATAGTCTGAGCCATTAATAATGTTAGGATAGGTATTTGGTGTTTGCAGCTCGAGGAATAAAAGTAAAGGCCCTGCTCATCCCATTCCATTTTATTTATGTAGCGCGAAATCACAACAGCAAGGGCCTTTTCCCCTTATATTTTAAGGTAAAAACCATACAATAACACAGAGCAAACTTCACCAATCACACACCCTCCTTTGAGCAAGCACTTGGTGAAAGTGGCAGGGAAAAACTCCCTTTCAACAGGAAGAAACCTCCGTCAGAATCAAGCTGTTCTTCTTCTTCTTTTTTCTCTAGTTTCAAAGTCACCTGCTTCGTTGCCCATCTGCCTCTCCCGTGACTAGAAGGCTTGTTCTTGAACCCGCTCTTCAACTTTTCAACTGCCTGATTATTCACTGTTCTGCATCCCACAGTGAGCAGCTGGGTATGCTGTTCTGCCTCGGCTGATAAGTCTGTCTATTTGAGCCTTTTGGGTTGATGTGCTTTGCCCATTTCAGCCTGCCATAATGCCATTAGCTCTGAGGTTGGCCACTAGACCAGGTTTGGCCTGAGACTAGCTGGAGTGATCTCTGGTGGGAGAGTGTTTTCTGATCTAGATCAGTTTGCATCGGCCAGTCCAGGGCAGTACACAGGAGCGTAGCTTGAAACATCTCCCTTAGTTTTATTTTCCAGATTTTTCTTTGTTCATTCGTCATGCACAGTTTCCCTGTGTCTTGTTAGACTCACTGGCTCACTGGTAATGCAGCATTTAGTGTTGTAAAGGTAAATAGAGACTAACACTCTAATGTGTAAGGCAGAGACACAAAACAACCCATGTCACGGTTCAGTTATCAGGAGACACTTCCTGTCTCGCTCCCTCTTCCAGCTGGTTGTTAGTGGTGGACTTTATGTTCTGCAGACAGCTGGTTAATCTGCCACTGTGATGAATTAGCTTCAAAATGCACACACACACACACACAGACACACACACACACACACACATAGAGAGAGAGCGAGAGAGCCAGCTGATGCTGACATCAGCTTCAGCAAGGGAAGGATTAAATATATCTGCTCTATTGAGCTGGGAATTACACACACACTCTCACACACAGGTAAATACATGCACACATCTTCACTCTCACACACAAACACACAAAGTAAGACGCAGACAGAGAAAGACTAAGTCAGTGAACTGAGAGTTCAAGATCCAAATGAAATGTGTGTTTAGCTTCTCTGTTGTAGTGTGTGTGTGTGTGTGTGTGTGTGTGTGTGAGTGTGTGTGTGTGTCTGTATGAGTCTAATCCAGGCTGACCAGGCAGTCAGTAATCAGAGAGGCCAGCTGTGGGTTATAATCTCATACATACATAAGCACACACACACAGACACACACGCACACACTGACACCGGTCAAGCAACAATGTAATTCGTGACTGAGGAGGAAAAGTAAAAATATGTTCAGGTAGAGTTTCTCACCAACCTGGAAAAGACTTCAAAGAAACACCTGACTGAGTTCCAGCCTCATCTGCATGTCTTTAATGTTGCGGTGAAATGCAGTCCATCATCTCTGTCAGTGTGTGAGTCTCAGACTGTGACTGCTGAATCCAGAAGTGCAAGACCATAATGAATGTCGAGAACTGGATACTAAACTCAAAGATGGCACTTACTCATCTGAATTAAAAGTGTTCTGCTGATGGCAACCCCCTCGCCCGCCCCCCTCGCTTCCATACTGTGCAGCCCACTGAGCATCACTGACCTAACAGACACCATAACACTCAGCCTCTAACTTTACATTGGGATGAAGTAGACCGAATAAAGCTCCAGCTAGAGGTATAATACCTCTATGGATTGAAAAGATATATACAAAAACATAATAATCAGCCTTCTTTGCAGTTGGAGGTGTCAACAGTTTTACACACCCTCTTTATAACAGTACTCTATGGGAATAATGCCATTAGGGCCGCTGGGGCTTCTTTTATTCTAACAGTGGCCACACTTTTAACATAAGTGGCCACTGTTATTCTGTGGAAGGCCCTTAACAGAGCTGTGCATAAATAAATGGCAGCAAACGTCAATGAAGTGAAGCATTCTTATAAAGAAGAGTGGAATAAAAGTGCTCCACATAAATGTAAGAGACTAATAAAATCATACAGAAAACAATTACTTCATGTTATTGCTGCTAAAGTTGGTTCCACAAGCTACTAAATCAAGGACTTAGTTTTTCAGACAACGAGTCTTCTGAAAACTTTTGCATAATTTTTGCATAACTGTATGTCGCATTCTGTGATGCATGCTGACCTTATTTGTACAAGACTGACTGAGAAGACGAATTTCAAGCTTTCATTTTTTTCAAAAAATCTCTTCTCTGTTTATAACTAATGTCTTCTATCATCTTCAACATCTTCTCAACAATGTTTTGGTGGGCTCACATAATAAGGTAAAGATTTTACAGAAAAAGACCCAACAAACCAAACAGCAAGAACTTACTGGCGGCAGTGGGAAGGGAAAACATCTCAAAATGCTTTTCCCCCCCTCAGGGCATTTGATAAATCCCCCATGACAGAATTACTTACTTTTTGGGGGGAAATCAGAAAGCTGGCCTAGACTGCTCCGTCCATGGACACGTGAAGCTTGGTAAAAAAGTCCTTGTTACTTTTTAGCTTAGCTAGCAAAGGTTTAGATGTTGATTCCCACTCTGCATCAGCCATTCTTGCAGCTTTCCCCTCATTCAAACTGTAATTCTTAAATTCTTCCCATCATTCCGATCCACAAACTAACGTGTAATACTCAGTACAATGGTGCCAAATGTAACATTACATATAGTACAAAGCACCAGCACCGTAAAATATTCAATAACACCCACACTCCATGGCTGCTGCTACCTACCAACAAGTCCAATATCCTTTTTTAGCAGAACTGTATGTGTATTTATGAGTATTTATACTTTCATATTTGCTACTTTAATGTTATTACACTCACTATTTTGCTCACTATTTAAATTAGCTATCTTATTATATTACGTTTTTATTGTATTATTTAATTCTGTGGATGAATGATGAGTGTAAGCAGTAAGAATGTATGGCTCTGCTCCAGCTTCACTGTACAATGCCCATGTACCTGTATCTGTATCTTTAACATGACGTCGCCTCTGCCTTCATTAAATAAATATTTCGAAGTCTATGTCTTGTTAAAAATTCTACATTCTGCACCAGTGTTTTTCTTTTATGCGAGCTGACATTTTTCAGGTCTAGCAAACTCACATCTCTCACAAACATCCATTTCAATGCATTTACAGTGAAGCTCCAGTCATCTGCATGCACCTAAATAAACTTTGAAAAACAGCAGTCACCATCAAAATAATTTCCCACAAAATTGCAAAAAAAAACAGTAATTCATTCCCTGATGGAGCTTATGAAGGAGTGTTTGGATGTTGAAATGGGAAAACCGCATGCTGTCTAGTTTTCATTTCAATTTTCCTCATGTGGGCCAGTCAGGGGTAACCAAAGGGCCGGATGTGGCCCGGAGGCCGTACAATGCCCAGGTCCTGCTCAAGCCACTGCCAGCTTCACTCAACATGTGCACTACTATTAATGTTAACTGACTATTGTTAGTTAAAAACCATTTATATACAAAATGTATGTCAACTTTTCAGGAACCACCAGGCGTGTGTTATTGTTCAGTGGTGTATGAAATCTTTTATGAACCATTATTATGGTCTGAAGAGTTTTTTTCAAACCAGAGATGCTTTTCAGCTTGTGTGACAACATAACCGATGATACCAGGTCTCCCCGTGTTAAATCTTATATAATCTGATCTTGTCTTGCTCCCACAGTGTTTTTATTTCTGCGAGTGGACAAATGAGAAGCTCGTCTGAGTAGTGGAAAGCTCTGAATCCTGCTGGGGTTAAAGATAAAGAGGCGAGGGGCACCAATGTATGTCACTGTTCCCTGAAAGAGACACCGCATAGACACACGTGCGTGCACGCACACAGCGTAACCTCGGGGGAGGACAGGGAAAAGAAACTAATGGAGATCTGAAAAGACAGAGAGAGATCGGAGAGTGGCTGTCTCTCACCCCGAGGCTTGGAACTGGTAATAACAGTGGTCAAAGACACACACAGTATACGAAGCGGTAGCCAGCAGCAGAGATGTTGAAACAAAGTTCTAGATACAGTGTGATGTTTGTCCCTGAATTAATTTGAGATCCAACATCAGAACAAACTTGTTACAAATTGTGCATTTGTGAATATATGAATTGTATAATCTCACTGCAAAACAGAGTCACATTGTTTAGAAGTAAAACAGATTCTTAATCACATGGGTAATTGCGTGCAGGCCGTATCTTCTTCTGCAGGAAGGTCTTGAAAAATGTCACTGTGACAAACTGTTGCCTCACTGCAGTTTCTGAGGCGATGCACACTGATGCGTTACACATATTTTCACAGCTGTCTTTATAAAGAGGTCAAATCAGAAAAATCTTTCCATTGCTATTTTTCACATATATTCTTGTTTTGTTGTGTTGAGGGGGGGAGGAATCAAAACTGGACGAATCAGTCTAACCAAACAGTTTCCATATAAATGTTTTAATATCTGCTTAGTCTTTCTTTCTTTCTTGCATTTGCACACAGAGAGCTTTCTTGAAGGCTGCGATTTCCCTCCAGCAGAATGTACAAGGTCAACTCTCAGCAAACTAATTCATGTCTAACCTCAAAACCAAAAGTGGAATAGCTCTGACCTGAAACCACAAGCTAAACACTGCCTTTATGAAGGTTATTGTGGGGAAGAGCTACCAGAAAGGCTCAATTCAGGGCTAATTTTTCTGTTCGAAGCTGTAACACAGCTAGGGACCAACTCACAAAACCACTGTAACAATGTTTAATGATTTAATGATTCCAGTTGTCAACACATAAGATAGAAAAGATCATATCGCCGGTTCTACTGCATCTGGTTTGTTTTAAACCCATTTTTAAAGGTTTAAAAGTTCATTCATGTGTAAAACCACGACAGTTCCTAACCTAATCAACCAAACATAATAATAAAACACTGTAATGCACTAAAGAGCAATCTGACTGAAAGCATCATCACAAGTCAGTTCTGTAACAGCATTACATTATAATTAAAAAAACATTATAATGTTATGTCATGTTAGCTTCTAAAGGGATTAAACAAAAGTTTCTATATCATCCAAAAAATAACTGAAATAAACAGATTTTCAGCCTCATCTTTCATGAGGAAGACAAACGTTATCGTGACCCTAGAATTTTAGAAGGAGGTGAAAACTACTGCTCAATTAAATACCATGCAAATGAGAATCTAATCCACTAATAATTTTAGCATTTTGGCATACTGATGTTTTTTTTACATGCCTAACTCACTGGGACTCACTGTGTTTTCATTGTATCTGCTTATTTTGTCGCATTTTTTTTTTGTATCTTGCTGTTCTGAACATGCATTGTTTCTGTTTTTATTATACACTGTACAATCCTTTCATTCACAAAGATCGTGACCTGCTCTCAAAAATGAGTCTTGAAATTCATAAACATCAAGCGATAATTTTGAGTAAAATGCAGCAGAAATATAGAAAATCAAAGGTTTATTTATTCAAATAACGAATCATCAAATAAAATATGTTTAGTACAAAGTGAATTTATACCAATCAAGTATATTTCATTTGACCAGATTCCGTTGCATTGTACTTATGTAACAAAATTATGTGCAAAACTTACATGTAATTAAATTACTTAAAGTTGGGATTTTGGCCATAAATATTTTTAGGGAGGCGATTTATTTTTCGATGCGTCCAGCTGAACACTTCCCTAAAAGTCTTGTTTTAAGGTTGACACAAGTGCAATAATGCTACATGTTTGCTAAAATGCTACAAGCTGACTTATGTCAGCCTTACACCTTCAGTTTCCAAGCAATTTCAGTCTCACAGGCAATTACTGAGAGTCACAGTAAACTCATGACACTGGCGTGCTCTTGTCAATTTAATCATTTAGTGTACGGTGGCCATAAAACTTAGAACATACAAGAATATCCAGAATGTTTAACAGCTTAAGATCAATCACATACAGGAAGTCGTCAGTCAAATGTTGCCCCTGCTTCCACTTCGGTCTTCAATATTTGTTCTTGTAAATTTATATCAGGGACATGATGGGAAATAGTCTCAAAAGAAATCTAGTTCCAGTTTTGCAAATCAAAAGCCTCAAAGTTCTCCAGTCTTTGAAAAAAAGGTGGTGCACTGCCAGATTGGCTCTCTTTAAGTGTTTTCATTGTCTTCTAGTTTATGTTGAGCATCAGCCTTACCCCTACTTCAGACTAGCTCCAAGATTTATGGGTTGTTGTAGCAAGAAGAAAGCTTAAGCCTGGATGCTGGCATTCAGTGCAGGAATTAGCCAAATATCACATCCATATCTGTATATGAACAGCATTTCACATAAAGCCACACACAGCACTACCAGTGGGATGAGATCGCATTCGCGTTCAGGCTAAAGTGACTCTGAAGAGCTGCAGGGGGCCGAAACCTGAACGCACTGTCAGGACACACGAGGTGATTACCACTCGCGTGCTTTCTCCTGTCTCCAGAGATGTATAACAAGGAATCGGGTGAGGTTTACCATCACTTTGGATATTAATCTCGTGAGCATCTCCAAGGAGACGAAGAGTGAGATGTAAAAACATGAGGAAGCTTTTATATTATTGCTTGACTTGAAAATAACTCAAAAATTAAAGCTTCGAATCCATACGCCCCGTAAAAAAGTGCATAGAAACTCCTGCTTATGGAGCTACATGTCTCACCAGTTGTCCTTAATCATCCACTGGAAAATGTTGTTATGAGTAATTCTTACCTGAGTTTAATCACAGACTGTTTTTGCACTGTAGCCTCATACTTTAACATATTCTGCTGAGCTCAGCTTGTTATTTAAGGTCTGTGAAGGATTATTATAAAATAAAATCCCTCTGTGGACATTAGTAAAAATATAATAATTGTTATTTCTCAGAATCGTTTTTCATGAGGCCACAACAGACTTGTAATATAATAAGTGTTGGAACAGCAGAAATCAGATGAAATGCGCTCTTATTTAAATAAAACGGCTGCTCTTTTTGTTTTTACACATCATTATAGGAAAGTTAAGTTGTTGCCCAAAGCGAAAGCCCATTGCTCATTAGGAAAATGAAGTTCTTCCATCCTTAGAGTTGTGAGGAAGAGACACAAACAAGGGAATGAAGGAGTCACGGCAGCCCAATGGAAAGCTCCAACAGGTGGAATGACACGTTTGCAGACAGTTCAGACTTCTGTGTGACTGTTTTGCGGTTGTCAGAGAAACGCTGTGCTGTAAAAACACCACCGGTGATGTCACTGTGGTCAGTCCACTCACACGCACAGAGTTGTTTTTCCATCACATTAGAGGACATCGCACAGACTGACATTCATTTCCTGTAGACTTCCCCTAATCCTTAACTTAAGTCTTCCCCTATGAAATGTAATGATTTATGTAGACTTGTTTTCTGCCCACAGTGTGACCGTGCAAACAGATTTAAGTCCTCACTTCATGAGTGATACAAGCACTCACATGAATGATTGCCTGAAGATTTTATCTTTAAATAAAAGATAAAATCTTCTTTGTTCACTTTGTCAAAAGGGGAGCTACTGTTTGCCTCTCAGCAGGTTTAGATTAATAAACACACATTTTTAAAACGATTTATGCCATTGCTATTTTCCTGCAATCTCCAAAGCACACTAAACACCTCGCAAACTAAGTATTCAAATTTTTTTTTACCACAAAAGTTCATTTTTTCCAGTGGATAAGCATTTGAATGAATAAACACCATCACGGCAACCTCCTGAAGCAAACCGCATTTGCAAACTGCTTGACTAATCTAAACATCATGAAGTACATATGGAGCACAAAGCTACTGTCCGGTTTGCTTTCAAGCTCCAGCACAGTCGGTGCGCAAGGCGTCAGATTTTGCATGTGGGCGTCTGCAGAGATCAAATAAACAACATGCAGACATCTTCAGATGTGAAAATCATGGATTGGTGGAAAAAATCACAGACACATTTTTGAGTCATTATTGTTGATTGAGATCCAGATATAACCCATTTGATTTTAACATAAAACACCAGCAATCATGTTGTGACAGCCACTGAAACTAAGGCCTGAGTCACACACGCCTGCAACGGGTGAGTGAGTGGTAGCAAAGACGTATAAGGTGCTGCACTGAACACCTCCATGTAATTGCTTTGGTCACAAGCAGGTTGCCACAGTCGCCAGTACTTTGTATGGAAGATGCTGACTAGTTTGCAAACACTCTGAAAGTACTTGCCAAGAGCAAAAAAAAAGGTCAACTGAGGGTTATTTTAATGGACAATCGTCCAGTTAAACATATTTATACTGCACAGCTGACATGTCATCAGATATCACCAGTTCTCTTTTGATAAGTTAAGAGACAGCCCCAATAGAAGTATTGTTTTATACTGGCAGTGCTGTGGCTGAGGCTGAGACCATTCTTTGGTAATAAATATTTTTTCTTAAGGTGAACAATCTCCGTTTTGGGTTTGTGGAGCTCTTTTTCTAGTAAATGGTGAGTATTTCCAGACAAGTCAGCATCTTCCACGCAAACTGCTGGTGATCAGAGCAATCATAAACAGGTTTTTGGTGCTGCACCTTCATTGCAACCAATTTCACGCAGCAACCTTCCAGCAACCACTCGTCAGCTGGTCAGGGAATTCACATTTTTGCCTAGTGACTGGAGATTTTCCAGGGGGTCACCAGCCACTCTCCACTAAAAAAAGACTAAAGCAGATCCCAGTAGCAGGCAAGAGTCTTGCACTGCAGGGCCGCTGTCACTGATGTGAGAGTGTGTGTGAAAAGGTGAATGACCTAAAAGGTGTTTGAGTAAAAACATAACCTATGCATGTGTAGGTCACATATATGTTAATCTATTTTAGCACATCCCCTTTTCAGATTAATAAAGGAGACTAAATTAAAAGGTCATTATGATAACTGCCTTAATTAATCTGATCGTTTCTTATACTTATTATTGATTTATTAACTGTTTCTCTCATTGTGAACTGAGACTGTTTTCAGGGATTTAATTTGGATCATGTTTAGATTCAGGGTGTGTTTGTATGAATTTTATGACTGACATGATATTGTACAGATTAAACACACACATATTTATAACAGGAGGCGCAACGAGATTGTTTTATACGTCCAACCTTCACTTCAGGACAATGTGACTTCAGCTCTGTCTTTAAATAGCTGCTTTGCTCCATCAGGACCTGACACTAACTGCTCAAGGTGAACCTCCAGTTCCACACTAAAATCCAGGACTGCACTGCTAGCACTGACTGCTACTGCTAACAAAGGTACCCGAGACCCCAGGGGCCCCGACACTAATGAACGGCCTTCCTGTCCCCACCAGCCACAGGCACACTTAGAGGAAGAAATATACCATGAAATCATTAGACCCACCAACACAGTTATGAACATTAATCAGTTGGAATGAAATGTTTTATGTTGTAAAGCTCACATTCTGAGGTGAAAAAAGAAAAACGGCACCACCGTAGACTAGTTTCTCTTAAAGGTGTTGTGGTTGTTTTTCTGTCTCAAAAACTCCCCACTAGGCTAATTTGAGGATATGATACTCATTTAGTTGAAGTCTTTTTAATGACATGTACTTTAATTATTAACAGATAAAAGTATCTGTAAATGTTATTTTTTCCATATTCTGTTTTTCACCTCCCAAAAAAGGAAACTTCAGGGTCAATGAGATAAACCAGATGTTCCTCTATTACAGACTGTTGGGGATTACCACCGACAATCACACACAAACACACACACAAACACCCACGCAGACACACACACAGATAAACACACTATTGAATGTAGGTTACCCAGCAGGCTGTGCAGGATTTGGTGGGACATGATTGGTTGAGCCAGACGGAGATTGTGGGCCTGGGATTATAATCCGAAGATAAGTGTGTGTATGTGTGCGTGTGTGCATGTCTGCAGTTGTAGCTCATTTAGTATAATCTGTAGTCTAATAATAGAGATTACCACTTGCACTCTTCTGAGCATCTACTGACAGTCGTCTGACTCGACTGCCTGTTCCTCACAAAAAAAACTCCTCTGACCTCTCTGTGAGTGTGTGTGAGCACTTCAGAATATCATGGCTGTCCACTGATGGTAGTACACACCAATTATATACCACTGATGGTAGTATATACCAGTTATATACCACTGATGGTAGTATACACCAGTTATAAACAACTGATGATAGTACAGACCAATTATACACCACTAATGGTAGAACACACAAATTATACACCACTAATGGTAGAACACACAAATTATATACCACTGATGGTTGAATACACCAATTATATACCACTGTTGATAGTATACACCCATTATATATCCCTGATGGTAGTATATACCAGTTATTTACCACTGATGGTAGTATATACCAGTTATTTACCACTGATGGTAGTATACACCAATTATATACCACTGATGGTAGTACGCACAAATTATATACCACTGATGGTAGTATGCACAAATTATATACCACTGATGGTAGTACACACCAATTATATACCACTGATGGTAGTATACACAAATTATATACCACTGATGGTAGTATACACAAATTATATACCACTGATGGTAGTATACACAAATTATATACCACTGATGGTAGTATACACAAATTATATACCACTGATGGTAGTACACACCAATTATATACCACTGATGGTAGTATACACAAATTATATACCACTGATGGTAGTATACACAAATTATATACCACTGATGGTAGTATACACAAATTATATACCACTGATGGTAGTATACACCAATTATATACCACTGATGGTAGTACACACCAATTATATACCACTGATGGTAGTATACACAAATTATATACCACTGATGGTAGTATACACAAATTATATACCACTGATGGTAGTACGCACAAATTATATACCACTGATGGTAGTACGCACAAATTATATACCACTGATGGTAGTATACACAAATTATATACCACTGATGGTAGTATACACAAATTATATACCACTGATGGTAGTACACACAAATTATATACCACTGATGGTAGTACGCACAAATTATATACCACTGATGGTAGTACGCACAAATTATATACCACTGATGGTAGTATACACCAATTATATACCACTGATGGTAGTATACACAAATTATATACCACTGATGGTAGTATACACAAATTATATACCACTGATGGTAGTACACACAAATTATATACCACTGATGGTAGTACGCACAAATTATATACCACTGATGGTAGTACGCACAAATTATATACCACTGATGGTAGTATACACAAATTATATACCACTGATGGTAGTACACACCAATTATATACCACTGATGGTAGTATACACAAATTATATACCACTGATGGTAGTATACACCAATTATATACCACCACTGATGGTAGTATACACAAATTATATACCACTGATGGTAGTACACACCAATTATATACCACTGATGGTAGTACGCACAAATTATATACCACTGATGGTAGTATACACAAATTATATACCACTGATGGTAGTACACACCAATTATATACCACTGGTGGTAGTATACACCAATTATATACCACTGATGGTAGTATATACCAGTTATATACCACTGATGGTAGTACATACCAATTATTAGTCCTCCACAGTCTGGACTCTCTGCTCAGTTTAGCTACAGTTCCCCCGCTGTTCTGCATGGCCACCAACTCGCCCAGCTCTCCAAATCTCATGTCTCAATATTCTATCTGTATCCCCTTCAGTCTCCAGTAATCATCTCCTTTATCGAACCACAGTTTGCTAGTTAGTTAATGAAAACAGGCTAGTCTTATGTTAGCATTAACTAACATTAGTCTAATGTGGCTATTAGGTAATTGCTAATAGTTAAACGGCTAATGATAATGTGTGCACTGGCCAGGTTCATGTTTATAACTGCTTAATACTTCAGTGTTGTTGAAACTGGATCAACTCTGATCTTTAATCAACTCTGAAATTCCTCCTAAAGTGTTGTTCAGCATTATGAACATTAACTACTTCAGCTGTTAGTGAGGGGAAGAGCCGTCTGTCTGACTGTTTGCGGTGGTGCTTTGTGAATTTGTGAGTCAGCTGGAGGAAGCATAGATGGCTTTCTCCTGTCAATACTGTCGGAAATGTCTGTCTTTAGTAATGTGAAATGTGTATCTTAAATTAACATTAATTTCAGCATCAATTAATATCTGAGTATGAATTTTCTTTATAACCCATGTATCTACAGAACTTCAACAAAAATGGGGCATCCAATGTGGAGACAGCTGCAACTGTCCAAGGTACAGGTTGTACCTTCTGCTACTAGAAAAAAGAGAAGAGAGCTAGCAGAAAGAGACTGTATTGGCAGTCCTACAGCCTACTGTACCTCAGCTTATTGGATTTCAGAAAATAATTCTGATAGTTTTGATATCAAAGTTACGGTTACACGTTCTTTATTTGTCGTTGTCAATCATCATGAAGAAACACGACAGAATGAAATAACGCAAAACGCAAAACAACCTGTTCCCCTGGAATAACATCTGAACTGTGATGGCTCTTAAACCAGATGAGCTACTATGTCTGGTTGTCATTTTATTTTGTTAATCAGTGT
This sequence comes from Oreochromis niloticus, assembly GCF_001858045.2. NCBI lineage: Eukaryota > Metazoa > Chordata > Actinopteri > Cichliformes > Cichlidae > Oreochromis > Oreochromis niloticus. Next base: position 24,092,014 of record NC_031987.2, on the reverse strand, counting down.
TGTGCCTCCTTGCAAATTCAGCCTAGTAAATAATTAATTTGCAAAGCGCACCAAAGTGGGGCCTCCCTCCACAGGTTACACCGCCAATCTTCATTCACCGGACTCCCAGTAGAAATGTCTAAGATATCAACCAGCCAAAATGTGCATCAGTTTTATTCACAGTAACAGAAGCTAAGGACTCAAAGCTGAGGCCAGAAAAAAACATCTACTTTGCCCGATAGATGAGAAGATGACTACGGCATCATTTCTTTCTCAACATGCTGACTCATCAAACATTCAACAGTTGCTCCACTTAACTAATGGAGGAAGAAACACGAGACAAAAGCAGAAACGCACACCTTGGCAGACAGTTTAAGTTTCTCCTCTTCCAAAGGTATTTCAGACAGCGCGTTGAAGTTTAGAGCTGACTGAATGACATCACAGACGAGAGGATGTTAAGTGTGAAAATGTGCCACCTTTTCTATAAACGGAACACCCGTCACCTTCATGTTGAGGACACTGTGACTTTGTGTTTTATGGTATTAACTTTACTGATGTTTTCCTGCTGACACACACAGTCGTCCTAACTGAGTGGCAGGTATTTCAACACAGGGCCAGTCAAGTCACTAAACAAATCTTTACTCTTTTTGTTTTTGGCGCATTTTACTTGCTAAACATGCAAGTTTAACAGCCAAAAAGGAGTGATGAATCTCCTTTACCATAGTCCAAAATGAACTGATAACAGGCACTGTGTGTGTAAAGCTTGGTATAGCTCATGTCTTTGTGCCAAGGAGCTTCACAGACGTCCAGAAACCTCTACTGCCATACTACTGCACTGGCTGACATGCTCTTTCATTAGACTGAACAAACACAGCTTCACTCAGTACACACCATCCCTCTGTCTTGGGGGTCAGAGGATTAAACAGTCTCTACAATATAAAATGTGGATTATTCTACTGCTGAAGAGGGTTTCCAACAAATGCAGTAATTAGCTCTGTGTCATTACTGAGGCTCCTCAGTAAAATGTATATTATATAAAGCAAACATTGGACTTGAAGCAGAGGTCCAGAGGTTTTACTAGATTTTTTAAATTTATAGTAGTGAAATAACAGAGTAGGTTAAACCTGTTTAAAATATGTGATTAACAGCAGGCTACCGGTTTTCCTACACACAAAAAAGCAGAGGCAGAATTCAAAAAGGAAAGAAGTTCGAATCCACTGTGTTTCCTCCCCTGTCCGCTGACAAATGCATAAACAGAGTTTGAATGGTGGATCAGATTGGGGAAGTTGCAGAAACAGTGTAGCACACTGTTTTTTGAGTGTCAGAAGCATTGGTTTTGGATTTTCAGTAAGAGTTGTTGACAGTAATAACAAAGCAGAATAACATATTTGTCCTTCACCACAACAGCCTCCTGAACACATTCTCCATAATTACTCGTTTAAAATGTGAAGGTATCAAACTGCAGAGCACAGTTTTCATCAGCATGTACAGTAGTGTGCAAAAGTCTTAAGCTAACCTTCTTTTCTTTATATTATTTGGTATGACCACATTTTCTTCAATACAGTCTGAACTCTTTTAGCCAATCTTTCTTTTAATTTCTTCCTGAAGGACTCTTTGGATGTTGGCTGCATTTCGTTCTGTTCTCTGTCAAGACAATCCCACACTGCTTTAATAATATTGAGGTCCAGGCTCTGGGGATCCAATCCATGACTGACAGTGGTCAATTGTGTGTTTTTCGATCCAGGTATGCTTTTACTACATTTTCAGTGTGTTTGGGATCATCGTCATGCTGAAAAATTAATCTAGATGTTCTCCAGATGGTTCTGTATGGTGAATCAAAATCAGATGGTAATTACGGATTGATTGCTACCACTTTTGTCAAGATCAACACCACTGACTGAAATGCAGCTCCACACTGTTAAAAAAAAATCCTAAAAAAACAGTAATATTCCGGCAGCTGGGGCGCCAAAATAATACCATAAAATAACAGAAAATAACTTTCTCATAAAAACACGGTTATTTTCAGTAATGACAATACAGTTTGTTGCCCTAATTTTACATGGGATTTTGCCTTTTTCAAGTGCTTTTAAACATTAAATTAGGAACATGTTAATGTGATTAAACAATGAAATTACCTATAAACAAGGTCAATGAATGTGGCAATATGAATAATAATACTTAAATGTACAGAAATATACAGTTAACAGTTGGTTTAAATAATAATGGATTGGATGCCCTGGGACAGACTGACAGAAGCGAGGCTACCATATCACACCATCGGCCCCTCTGGCCATCTTCACCAAGGACACTACCCCATGCTGTTCATCTGCTAGTTTTTAGGCCTCCACATGTTCATTTGTCCTCCACTTGTCCAGTTTCCTCATATCCTTTGAGAACACACTGCACACCATATTGGGATACACCAAGGTTTCAGCTAATTGTGCTTTCAAAGTCATCAAACAATTTTATGCCAGTTACTTGTGTTATCTTTGGCATTACTCATAAATACTACTATAGAAATGGGAACAAACTCTGAGTTTGCAACAGAGTGCCTGATGATAAAATTTCAGATTGGTTCTTTGCTTAGTTGTCTGTGTAGTGTAGACACGACACTGGCTTATCTCTTGGGTTAGGTGCCTTTTCACGCTCGAATGACTCATAGATAAATGTAAAGTTGCTTATTAAAAATCATCTTAAAATGTTGGAATAAAAACTTTGAAAGACCCTCAGAAAACCTGGAGGAGTATTGCTCAAGACTACTTTAAAAATCACAACAAAATCTGGCTGCTCGGAAGCTAAATATAAAGAAATGCAGGGTCACTCAATACTTTTGCACAATACTGTAGCTATACTGATTCTCTTAGACGGCCTTATGATCAGTAAAACAGCAATTTCATGTCTGAGTGCAGCAGAACAGAAGTTACTATCTATACGTTAACAAGAACTTCTGGGATCAATTCAATAGTTTCTGCTCTTTTAATTATATGGTGATAAAAAATATAAGAACATGTCAATGACAAGAATTAAATTGTGAGATCAGCTATATATTAAAAAATGATTTATGAGATGAGCATGAGAGAAGGCAAGGTTTAAAGAGATGACATATGAGTATCCATCACTATCTTTTCACCACCTGCAATTTGCCATTTTACAAGACATTATATGATTGACCGCCTCAAGGACAGTGACTTCCTGAAGTGTCCTCTGGTTGTCTCTGAGCTTACAAGCAGTTCAATGAATAATCCCTCCATAAAAGGATTGTCAGAATTTCACAGAAAACAAGGATACAATATGTTACTGCATTTTAGAGGACTATACATTAGATTTTATGATTTTGTGTATGTGAAAGGCATTATTGCAGTCCTTTCCCCTGAATGCTAACCACATGATATTCAGCATACAAACAAGGTCTTCCGTCACATTGCCCCTGACCAACCCAGACCAAAAGATAATATGTTTTTCTTATTGTTTCAGCTGTTTCAGAGCACAAAAATCCCGAACATGGACGATAATTTCAGAACCAGCTGGATTAGTGTGGACGTGGTCTGAGTGTCTGTCTCACAGGTGGAACTCCTGACAACTTTCCACAGTCTCTCAACTGATGACACAGTGTGTGAGAGTGTGTTGTGCAGTGTGACCTTCAAAATCTCAGTGTGTGTGTGCGTGCGTTTGTGTGTGTGTGTGTGTTTGTGATACCTCAGAGACATGAGTCGCATGGAAACACTTCATCACTGCCATCCTATTTACATGCACACACTTTTTTCTTTCAAACACACGCCCACATATACAGCCGACTTTTCCTTCGTATGCTTCTGTTCTTTTTACACAGTGACACACATACACAATGGTGTATCTGTCAATTGTGTTTCTGATAATAATCACCCAATCACATTTCATTACTGTCAACATTTACTTTTTGTCACATGACAGAAATTTAATTAAAACTTCCTGAAACAACATGGAAGCAGGTGCAAACACACACACACACATACACAGGTAACGCCATAAATCACAGCAGACAGAATGGGAGTAATGAGGAGGCTAGCTGTTAGTGCTATGCACTGTAGGAAGCATGTAGCTAACTACTCCACATACCCTCTGTGTCACTGCTAAAGTCACAGCACACCGCATGCGAGGGTCAACACAGTAGGGCTGTTTCACACTGTTGTCAGGGCGAACAATGTATATGTGCTTCAGCATTATCTGAAACATTCGCTTATCAAAACTACCAAGCAAACACTACTTACTCTGAGTTTTATTTCAGATGTATCAACAGTAATGCCATGACTGCACTGATGCAACTACATTTATTTAAAGGAATAATCTGACGTCTTGGAAGTGCCTTTCTTGCTGTGAGTTGAGAAGAAGCTACTCTGGTGTGTTTCTGTTACAAGATAACCTACAAAATATAGCTTCTCTGTCTAAAAAAAAAAAACACTCAGCAAATCTGGAAGAATGGGCCAGCAGGGGACAACTAATGTGATTATGAAAAAACTTCCAGCTCTATCAAAGGGAAACAGCCCTCAGCTCCCTTCTTCTGTGACCTCATTAAATATTTTCCTGATGACTTTATGGTCTCAATTACTAATTTCAGATCATTCTAAATTAAGGCTAAAATTAAATAATTCAATTCAATTTTATTATACAGTGTATTATACAATTCACAACAGTTACATAAAGCTGCTTTATATTGTACGGTAAAGACTCAATAACTTAGAAAGAAACCCCCAAAAATCAAGGAGCTAGCTCTTGGTAACAGCGGTGAGCAAAAACTACATTTTAACAGGAAGATACCTGCAGCCGAACCAAGCTTAGGGAAGGACAGCCATCTGCCACAGCCAAATGGGTGTGAGCGGAAAGATTAGAATGATCATATCTGAACTGAGCACTAAATCAGAGAAAAAGTCTGTGAAATCATAAAGATATTCTAAGTAAGAGTCAGTTAGTTGATAAATAACAACAACTAAAACAGTTTTTTGACTTTTCCAATTAGGATGGATACGGCTAAGAGAAAGGCTTTCAAATTAACTGGAACTCTGTTTGTGCCTATAGTTGATTAATAAGCTAGAAGGAAAGAATGCTGCCACTCCTCCTCCTCAGCCGATGCTTCTGACAGTAAATATGCTGATTCCTTAAACCAGGGGTCCCCAATCTCAGTCCACGAGGGCCGGTGTCCCTGCAGGTTTTAGATGTGTCCTTGATCCATCACAGCTGATTTAAATGGATAAATTACCTTCTCAACATGTCTTGAAGTTCTCCAGAGGCCTGGTAATGAGCTAATCATGTGATTCAGGTGTGTTGACCAAGGGTGAGATCTAAAACCTGCAGGGACACCGGCCCTCGTGGACTGAGATTGGGGACCCCTGCCTTAAACTAATATCTTATATTTTTCTTTCTTCATGATTTTTTTATACTTACATTTTTTTTATTTATTTGTTGCTGAACATGGTGTCTATAGGAATGAGGTTTGTGGGGGAAGAAGTCGGAAACTACAGAGAGACATGTGAGACTGCAATTCTCCTTCCTGGTTCCAACTCTGGATACTGACATGTTGGGGTGTTTAATATACTTGGGCAAATTTCTCGAAAGCAAACCTGCCTCTAAAGTGGGAAGGATGCCATCTTTTGTAACAAAGCTCATTAGAGTCAGAAAGTAAGATTATCCAGGGTGTGCTCATCTCTCAGCCTCTTGTCCTCACATCAGCGAAACACGATATATCTATAAAAGATAGACATAACTTCCATATATTAAAGACAAGGTTTTTAATGCGGATGCGCATTAAACCTGTAATGTTTTTAATAATCACAGGGGCGATAACTGTGGTTGTAAAAAAGACTTATAGTTCTATAGAAGACAGTGGAGAAACAGCCCTGCAACTGATCTCTGTAAAACATTTTCTGACGAGTTTATTGACTCAGTCACTCATTTTAGGTCATACTAAAAAAAAGATTAAAGTCCCCTACACAACTGCATCAAGAAGAACATCTGGCATTAAATTAAATCAAACACACAAAGCTATACGCTGTAGTGACCCCTTGTGACAAATGACCAGTTTTATTGTACTGAATAATAATACGAAAGTCCATTTTATAAGTTTTGGTCACACCATATTTCAGAAAGTAGGGTTATTTATGGTAAACTGTGATTTCACACTCTCGTCCGTTCCTTTCTCATCACATGTGGTTTCAAAACATCAAGATGGCAACGGTAAAAAAACTCATCTTGAGACTTTGATATGGGACCTGACAAACAAGTGGATGACTTCGAGGTAGCTACTTCCACTTTATATACCGCCTATGTACAACACTAAACTAATTTTTAAGTTTTAAATATTTAGAGTTGAGGCTTAATATTTGATTTCACACATCACTGGGTGGCCATTTATACTGTATGTGGTTTCAAAATGGTTAGCTTAGCTTGTCATAAACACTGCAATCTCCAGCTCCACCACAGACCGACCCTGACATGTGACATTATGTCATGTTGTTTTTTGTTGCTGTATGGAATAAAGACAGAATTACATGTTCACAAGCTTTCAGATGTTGGTTAGTGGATTTAGGATGTTAGGCCAGCTGTTTTTATATATTAAGGTAAGCTGGCTGGCTGCAGGCTTCTATGTTATAGAGGGGGATACTGACATTCTCAGCAACAGTTACATCCCCACCTCATATTAAATAATTAATCCACACGTAATGTGATCTTAATTAAATATTGATGTCAAATCTCTGCTCTAACTGAACAAAGATAAAGTTGTTACAGTGAGGACATTACACCTGTCTGCTGCCAATCAACACACACACACACATATACACACACATAGAATAAAACTACAATAGATTTTGTACAGAAAGAACAGTTTGTGCTTACATCACGATGTGCGTGCGTGCGTGTGTGTGTGTGTGTGTGTGTGTGCTCTCTGCAGGTTTCTAAACTAATCTGTCCTGACGTAACAACATGCTGCTTCTCAATCTGCCCACTGCTGGAGTCCTGGCAGACGGACACACAAACGCAGTGTTTAGTAATGTAGTCATGCTCTATAAATAGGTAAAATTGATTTGTGTGGAGGAGAAGTGTGTGTCTTACAGTAGGACAAATCTACATTTACTGTCCAACTGGACAAAAGAAACCAACAATCCAGGCAGTCTGATGGTTAACAGCCCATCCCGACGACCCTTCAGCAGCTTAATACAGTCTACATTTTTTTAAAGACAAATGCCTCTCCATCTGTTTGAGAGTATCTTGGGTTTAGTCCCAAAGATAAAGGTCAGACAGCCAACATGGACGAGGCTCTGTGAACATTTTGCCAGTTTGTCTGTCCATCGCCACCTGAACATCGTATCTATTAACTCAACATACTGCACGGTGTTGTCAGCCACAGTAACAGCTCTCATTGTTGCCTATCAGACAGAACTGTCATCTCATTAACTCTGGAAATGGACTCTATGCAATCCTGTGGAAGACTAAGCACACCTTATGACTCGTATAACACCATTAGCAACAATAACTTGGACTTGATTCTTTTCTTTTTCAGTCATTCTGTTGTGGATTTGGGATGTGCCAGGGATCATTGTCGTGTTGCATGACCCAGTTTTGGCCAAGCTTTAGCTGTCGGACACATGGCTACACATTTGACTCTTTGGTATATAGAGGAGTTCATGGCTGCAAGGTGCCCCATCTCCACTTTGTTTTTGTCATTGTGAAGGACATTGTTCCAGATGTTTTGTGGTTTATTCAGATGCAACTTTACAAACCTGAGCCTTATTACCATGTTCTTTTTAGAGAGAAGAGGTTTTCTTCTGGCAGCCCTCTGGCAAAATGCTAACTCTTGGGTTTTTTGCAATTCCTCTGAGCATTGTACAGTCTTTACTTGGTGGGAATTTGCCGGGATTTCACTTCTGGTAGGACCTGAAAATACCTGACTGCTACTTACCCTCTGAAGGCGCATGGGATCAGTAAGGATGTACTTAATATTTCACAGGACTGCCCAGAGTATTGGGAAAACTTTCTGTTTCACATGACTGTAGATGCTACAATTTATGATGTTTATAGCAGCTAGTTTTTTAGCTAATTAAACTTTTAAAAATATACCAAACAACTTGATTAAAGGTTTTAAAATATCAGCAGCCATGCTGACATCAGCATACTGTACTGAAAGTGGTTACATTTCTGCTAGTATTCCTGGTGCCAGTTAACAGTGATAGTAATCATTTACTTGACTAATCACACAAATCCTGACCTGCATTGACTTCAGTCACGAGTGGATTAACTTATGTTGCTGGGAGGGGGATTGCTTTTTTATTCCATCCATTTTCTTTGCCCCTTTTTCACCACAACCACAAGTTGAATAAGTGCGCCCTGACTAGACAGGTTGCTGGGGTCAGCACAGAGAGACAAATAATCACACACTCCCACAATCACACTGAAGCCAATTTAGAATCACCAATTAGCCTAACACGACCCACAGTGGGACAAAGCTAGAGTACCTAAAGAAATCCACAGAGAAGGATCAACCAGGAGGTTTGAAGCAACCATCTCGTTGTCAAGTGATAGTGCTAACCACCAGCATGCACCAGCATGCACCAGCATGCTACCCTCAGTTTTCACACAAATGCTATCATAGCACGTATTCTGCTGAAATGTCAGGGAGTTTATATATCTAACAGACATTTGCTAAGTTAAAATGGTCCAACACACACAACAACAGTGTAATAACCAGTGCTCAATTTTACCAACAGTATTTATTATTCCCTTGATCAAACTGTTAGCATTCATATACTCTACTCATATATATCCAGTTTTTCTGGTTCTCTTTTGCTTGGGGGTTTCTTTTGCTCACTGCGAATGTTTTCATGCTCTGTCTTTGACTTTCAGCATCCCCTTTACGTCTTTAAAAGAAGGCTTCTGCTTTAGTTAAGTTGATTGGTGTTAATTAGACACAGAGGGGACAGAGAGACATTGAAGGTCAAAACAAAGAGTAGCAGTCACAGAGCAGGGAACGAAGGAAGGAAGAAAAACAAGATAAGGATGGATGCTCTGCTCACTGCTGAACAATGGGGAAAAAAAGGTTTCCAGGTCACAAAGAACATGCAAGAAAAACTGAGGCACAAGGAAAGGAAAGGAAAGGAAAGGAAAGGAAAGGAAAGGAAAGGAAAGGAAAGGAAAGGATTAGGCATCTTAGGGCAAGTCTGTTTCTGTCAGAGCAGCAACAGTCCAGCTGATCAGGGAACCAACATTAGAGTAATTAACTCCATAACATTCCCGTAACCCCAAACTCCAGGGCTGTGTTAACTCTTTTACAGTGTAAACCCAGCGCAGACACACACAGACACACACACGCACACTTACATCACACTGTCATCTATGTGAAAATTAACATCTCCATGACAAAGCGAGAGTGAGACAGGACAACGCTGGACAATTTGGACTCTGTGTGTGTGTGTGTGTGTGTGTGTGTGTGTGTGTGTGTGTCTGTGTGTGTGTGTGTGTGTGTGTGTGTGTGTGTGTGTGTGTGTTAGTAACAGGCATGAATATGCTCTATTCTCTCTCCCCTTTAGTCCTGACTTTAAAATTATATTGAACAGCATTTATATTTAACTACAGTTTTTAAAAATGCTTAAAATTTCATAAATGAATCAGGCTGATTTTCATCTTCTTGACTTGCTGCGGTGTAGTCCCTGGGCTTTCCTTGAGTTCATATTCGTTACTTGTGTTATTTTGTTAATGAGGCTTCCGTGTGCACTCTCCTATGATCCCCTATCCTCATGTTTCACTGTTAGTTAACCGTCCTTTAGTTACTTCCTGTTTTACTTAGAGAGTTTGTTTTTTCATGTGTCTTGTTTCTTTTTCTTTGTTTTGTCCTATGCTTGGGTCCTCACCACCACTGCCCCAAACCAGTGTATGATATTCATTATTTCCTTTTTTCCATGTACAAACTCAATTTGAAAAGTCACTACTGCTTTGAAAGCATTTTCTATTTAAGCTAGTTAATCCGCTGGTGAATCTATATACTGCTACTACTAAAGACTGTCAGGTACCTGCGGTCATACTGATACTCAAATAACCACTCGTTACAACCAAGGTGTGCAGAAGAGCATCTCTAAATGCACAACACACTGAGTTCTGAAACAGAAGGGCAGCAGCAGAAGACCACACCTCGGTGCCACTCCCGTCCGCTAAGAACAGGAGACTGAGGCTACAATTCACACAGGCTCAAAACTAAGGATTTAAAAAATGTTGGGCTGCAACATTTGGATGGTAGGCTCTTAATTTGCCATAAATAACATGAAAGCATTGATTCACTCTGCCTTGTATCAGCAGTTCAGGCTGCCGGTGGAGTAATGGCACACTTTGAGCCCCTGAAGCATAATGTGTATGTCTCAAAGCTCAAATCATCTCAAACTGATTTTTATAACATGACAATCAGTTCACTCAAAAAACCTCCACAGTCACCAAATCTCAGTCTGGCACCTTTTTGGAACAATTTTTCATGATAGACGGGCAGCTGATAAATCTGCAGCAACTGTGTGACGCTGTCTCGTCGATAGGAACGTTTCCAGCACCTTGTTGAATCTGTGCTGTGAAGAATTAAGGCAGTTCTGAAAGTGTCTGGTGAGTCAGTGTACACCTCTGTATAATTCTGAAGTACAATACCCGCCTATTTAAATTTTACTTTTACCTCATGAGAGTTAAAAACATTATCCTTTTGCTCACTGCTGCAGTCCCTTTGTTGGACTTTTATTGTGTAGGTTGTGCAGTGTTGGTAGGTATCTTACTCAAGTACGTGACAAAAGTACAAATGTGAGTTATTGTTATTTCTTTTAATAACTTCTGCAAAAATTCAAAAACAGCTTGATTGATTGATTGATTTAATTAATCAAGACATAGGTGATTATCTTTAGTGACGCAAAGAATTTTTCGCCATATCACCAACTTTTAAAATATGACTACTTGTGGCGTTTTCTCAGTTAAAGTGAATAATTTAAAGGTATGACTGTGAAATAGGCAAGTGATGGTGTCAGCTGAGGACTCTGGGTGATTGAAAGAGATGCGTTTCTCTCCATCTTCCAGCATATTTATAATGCAACTCAAAAACAGAAACCTCAGCAACTATCATTGCGTCGGTGATATCAATTTGTGACATGTAACCGAACCATATTGAGTTTGCTTGTAATGAAATGTGCTATATAAATAAAATTAGCATTGCCACACACTCTTAGGGGTCATGTCTCTGCATTTACATTTTCTTTAATATGAGACTTTCAGTGCCCGACATGGTGTAGAGTAAATGAATGTATGCTCAGTCTAATCATTTGAGGCAGTAGAAGAGAAACTGGCCACAAATTTAAATGAGATATATGTAAATGGGAAAACTATTATATTTAAACGCTCGTGCTAAAGCTTTATTTATCAAAGGAAAGAAGAGAAAAGCAAAGACGCGTGAGCAGGTGAATGAATGAGAGGAGAGAAAGAAGCAGGTGGAAGGTGACTTACCGGAGGACGAGGATGGATGGATGGATAAAGAAAGTAGAGTCCTGCTTGGTTTGAAGCGCACAACTCCGCTCGCGCTGTCAGCTCCGTACCATTCACTGATAATCAATACTGAACCGATCCGAGTCTCCGCTCTGTGAGTGCCCGCGTGCGGTTTAACTGATCGGTCATCGATCGTCCATCCCATTCATCCATCAGGTATCCGGACACTGATCAACTCTGTAGGAGCAGCGGAGTGCCGCGCGCTCTGCGCTGCACTGACCAGAGAGGTAGTGCTGCGCATGCGCCGCCACACACATAAACGCGTAACCCCATACACAAACGGCGACAGAGAGCAAAAGAGAGAAGCTTAAATACACTCGATGAAAAACAAAAAAGAAATACACGTGGATGGACTTCAAAGAAGACGGGCCTTTACCTGCCTGCGCGTGCGCCCGTTTGAGTGAGTGCGCGTGAAATGCAGCTTCTCCTTGATTTGTTTTCAGCCTTTTGTTGTTGGCAGAAAAAAAGCAGGTGAAACCCATTTAAAAACTGTAAATACTGGCTGCAGAGCGCGGACACACACACACACACACACACTTTTGCCAACGGTGCTCAGTGTTTGTTGTCCTCTGTCAGTATTTACTGTCAACTCACCTGACCGTGACGTCAGGCGTCATGGGTGTTATTTTATGCTTTCATTAACTCTCTGGCATTTCAAAGACTAATCAAGATCATCTGCATCAAATACTGTATAACGTTCAATTAAAACAATTAACCTTTTTTAAATCAAAGTTTCATGTTCAAAAATTCATGGTTGTGTCCTTGTACCTGACCATTTTCCTACATGTATATATATATATATATATATATATGTATATATACATATGTCCTTGGAAGCTTCTTAAAGAAGACCCCAGGTGCAGTGCTATGTAAAGATGCCCCTGAGACAATTCAGCACATAACAGCAGGGTACAAGGTGCTAGCAGGCAGGATATACATGGAATGCCAGCTGGGCAAGTGGCTCCAGTAGATCCCAGGAAGAAAATCGGAGATCTCTGTCCAGAAGTCCTAGAAACAGCTAAGATACTGTGCAGGACCCAGGCCTCTGGTAGAGGACCCGAGCTTGAAGATTAAAGATTGCCCGCAGCGCCGAGAGGTGAATATATATATTTACATTTTTTTTCTTGTTAAGCTACCTAACACAGATCTATGAATCTTTCAAGCGTAAAAACCCTACTACCTCAACTGATTAGCCAGTGTTGTGTATACACTAAACAGACAACGTAGCAAAGAAGCAATTTTAAATTGTGTCATCAGGCACTTTGTTTCTAGCAGTCTGTCACAAAACTTTATAATTTGTTCCCATTTCTTTAGTTGAATCAAAGAAAATCCCGGGGATAATACAGTTTGACCAATAAGAAGATGATTCCAAAAACCATATCTCTGTATGGTGTGCATTGTGTCCTTAAAAGAGTTGAGGAAACTGGAGAAGTGAAGGACAAAAGAAGATGTAATACCATGTGGAAAGCATCTAACTAGCTTCATTTTCAGTATGGCAATGTTTCCAAACACACTGCCAATACAGTAAAAGCATACCTGGATAGAAAAATGCACAAAGGAACATGGATGATGGATTGGCCTCCCCAGTGTATGGACCTCAACATTATTGAAGCAGTGTGGGATCATCTTCCAGAAAACAGAAAAAAAGCAGACAATTTCTGAATATCCTTTAAGAAGCCCGGGGAACTATTCCTGAAGACTACTTAAAGAAATTAGAAGAACGCTTCGCCAAAGCATTTTGTTTGCATTGAAAATAAACGTGGTCATACCAAATATTAATCTTCTATCTACTAATATTTATTAATATTAATATTAACTCTGTTTTTGCCTTATATAATGGAATTCAGTTTACGTTTGCACATACTTAAAAAATCGCTGCACCCCTCCCAAAAATTATACATACATATATATGTGTATATATACATATATATGTATGTTTTAGAAAAAGTATCTCATCTTTCTGGCTCATAAAAACTGAAAACTAACTAAGGTTAAGACCACCTGATAATACAAAAAAACATATGTAGAAAAAGGCTAAATAGGAGCTGATGAATGAAATGTACTCTACATTTTAAACATTAATATAAACATGTCCCTGTCATTACCAAACACTGTTTACTTTTATTTATGCATTTGGTCGTTTAAGTCATGTTTTGCTCTCCATACAAAGCAGTCCACTGACAGGAGGTAATATTAAGCAGGAGTTTCATCTGTGCCACACTGAGCCAAACACACACACACACACACACACAAAATCAGCTGTTCAGTCCCTACATCATTTGCTTCTTGGACAGCCGGGTGCAGATTCTTCACTTCAAACAGTTCAAACAGGTAACGCACCGACAGAGAGGCGCGACATTTCACACTGCTGAGACAAATGCTCCTGCCCGTCTCTGCCAAACCAAGGCATGATGGGAAACTCCTGGAGGTGACCTCGCGTGTTCTCTGTAATAAGTCTGGCGTGTTGTTATAGTTCTCTTTCTGCAAACACACAAGCACACTGCTGCACTTGATGACACGATTCTCCACACACTGTAGTTCATTTGGATCCACATGCCATGTTGCTGCCCCAGATACTCTCTGGGACACCAGCTGTGTATTAATCCACCACTGAAAATACTTTAAGTAACATGTGCTAAAAACTACAGTCTGCAGCCCTTTTAGGGCATTACTCAGCATTTTCTGTTTTTTAAATACAAGTACATATTTGTGAGCTGTCTTCAGTAGGGGGGAAAGGCTTAAATTTGCAAAAGGAAGGATGGGGGGGGACAACAAATATTGGCAGATTTGGTTTTATATTTTAATGGGATTTACTGATGGTTAGAGGAATATTGGCAGCTGGTTAATCCTTTAAGAGGGTCTCTTATGTTCATTTCAGGTTCTCTCTATTTTTTGGGATTCCAGTTGAGCAGCTTTGCATGATTCACAGTTTTTGTTTTTAAATTATTATCTGTCCTAAACTGGTCCTTCATACAGACCCTATGCTTTATCCTGTCTGAAGTCAGCCTTTTTTAAGCCAATCCTCCCATTTCAAAGAAGCACGTCCTCCTGATTGACCAACTTCTGGAAGGATGCAGAAAAGCAGCACGCAGTGTTTGCAAGCTGCAGAGTAGATGTCCATATAAGGAAATCCACAGTGAAAACTGGAAATCTAGTAATTGCAACATTAAACTTCCTTATCCTTACCCTGAGCCACTAAACAACAGACCTAAGTGTGGAGTTTGCTGTGGTGCAGGCTGTCGAGGCAAGACTGGAAACACCAAGCCTTTACAGAAAAATTGCTATAAATCAACTGGCCCATCAGTATTCTGCAGCCCAGAGAGAGAGAGAGCACATTACACCTGTCCTTACATCTGTTTCCTGTCAGTTTTCATATTGATTTTGGGAATCCTTTACTTGTTGTTAAAACACTGAATGGTCTTGCCCAGCTGTATGTCTCATATACTTAGAGTGCATGAACTAGTATGGTCCCTCGGGTCCTCGAGCACAAGTAGCTCCAAAGTGCAGGATAGAAACATTTGAGGAGGCAGCTTTTACTTTCATGCTCTGACCTGCAGTCTGCAGGAGGGCTTGAGGTGAAACTGGAGATGTTTAAAATCTGCTCAGGGACATTAAAACTGAAACCCTCTTTAGCTGAGCTTTTGATTAGGCTTTAATTCAAGTTTCAGTTCAGCTCAGCTGTATTTCTATAGCACCAGTTGACTTTGTTTTATCAGGTAAAGATCTTGAGGGTGACAGTGGGATGGAAAAACTCCCTTTTAACAGGAAAAAACCTTTACAGATATTGGTTATTTTTTATGTAGTTACATTGTATCCAGATTGTAAAATTTGTATTTTTTAATGGTTTCTCTCCTTAAATCTTTTAATGGATTTCATCAGAATGATTCCATTTTATTCACTTAGGTACTCTGCTGTATATGCTATGCATTCTGTTCTATTTATTTTATCATTATATCTTTTCACATATAATATGTATTTTAATATATTACTTATATAATATGTGAATATGTATTTTGTTCATATTATCTGCTTAAATATTTGAACATATATATGCAAATTAATATTTTATTTGTTTTTAATTTCATCCAAATGTTCACTAAACACTCCATTTTCAAAAAAATTTGAATTTTCTGACAGTTATGTCATGTTTCAGGCTT
Source organism: Oreochromis niloticus (assembly GCF_001858045.2). Classification (NCBI taxonomy): domain Eukaryota; kingdom Metazoa; phylum Chordata; class Actinopteri; order Cichliformes; family Cichlidae; genus Oreochromis; species Oreochromis niloticus. The sequence goes on along the minus strand of NC_031987.2, from coordinate 24,076,349 downwards.
TAAAGGTTTAACCAGATGCTCGGACCACCTTAACTGGCTCCTTTGGACAGATATTAAGTAAAATGTTTTTCGGGTTGTTTTTTTTTAATACGTAAAAAAAATCTAACTAGATGTGTGGCTACGTGTCCAATATGTGGTGCAGAGTGTGTTCAGGTTGTTGTTGCAATTCACCAGGAGACAACAACTTGAATTGTAATCCTTGACTGCTAACTGCTGGATGAGTAAATAAGCGAACGCCAGCAAGCCAAACGTAACTTTACAAAGTGGTAATATGTGCAAAAACTCAGATGCTGCAGACTTTAAAGTCATTTCTTTCCACCAGATGCCTCACGAACAATTGTGTTGCCGTGTTGTGGCAAACTCAGATGCTCCTGCATATAAATAATTCAGCTTGATTTACTTTGAAGCCATGAAAAGTTTGGTATAAATAACCATATTGTAAAGATGGAGAGAAAAAAGGAGTCCTCTCACAGGATCAGCAGGACACACCTTCCTCTCTCTCTCTTTTTCAGCGCAGGGCCTCGCTGTGCTTTCCCAGAATTCCTTGCAGCTCTTCAGTCCCAGTGGATCTGTTCTCCTCTATTTGCTGTGGCAGCAAACCAATCCAGTCCCTTTACTCCTAAGGACATCCAGCCAATCGCAGCCCAGCACTGCAATGACCCACTTAGGCACACGCACTCACATCTCTCTACCTCTCACCTTGAACATCTCGTCAAGGTTGTGCAAGGGTACCAAACTGTGTGTGTCTGTGTGTGTTAGGTAGACAGCACCAACAACCAGGAGACACTCCTGTCAAACCAGCACTAAACACAAACAATCTCACAGACACCTCAGAACAATTAGATTCCAGTTTGGCATGAACTTTCTGATCTTCTCACAAAGTATCATGTCAATCAGAAATGTTGCTTCTTTACGCATTATCATTTGTATCATCATATCTGCAATGCAAGGAGAGAGTTAGCTTAACAGAAAAATAGGAGGAATAGGCGAGAGGGCTTGCCAGCCTGTGGCCAAAACATTCTTTTTGCCTTTTCATCTCAAGCATGCTAATTAAGGCGTTATTTGTATTTCATTATTAAAAACAAGCAGAGACTGTTTGTGAAGTGAGTTGGGCATTGTAGCTGTGACACAAGATAGAAACACCCTAAATTATATCTTGCTTTAAAGGAAAGAAGTAGAGTTTATTTATGCTTTTGTGCTTTTCAAGTTTGTGTTTTTCAATATAAAATACGATACGAAATAAAAGCAAGTTTTTATTTAGCTTCTTTTAAAGGCATCAACAGTTTCTACAGTTTTAAGGTCTAATGGAAGCGAGTGCCACAACATGTCCTTAACCTGAACCTACAGCAGGCACTGCCAACAAGCACTAGTCAGCTGACCTCAGAGAAGTAGTAGTTGTATGTAAAATAAATTTGGGCAAGATCGCCAACATGCTTATCAAAACTGAACGCCTGCTCAAAACTATCACAGAGATTTCTCACAATTTAGAAAACTAAAGATGAATCAGATACAAGATTATCATTTTATGTGGAAACACAGTTGTTGGGGACAATATTTACAGACAGATAATTATTTAGCATCCAGTTCTTTATACCATGAATGCCGTCCTGAAGAACAGACAGTAACAGTTTTACGATGCGTCCAAACAGAAGCTTATACAAGGCAAGCAAAATGGAGCCCGGGACTGAACCTTGAAGCACACCGTGACTTAAAGCAGCAGAAGAGATCACAAAAATTAGCAGAAGGAAGTGAAAAACTGAGTGAGGAGAATCAATCCTGAGCTGACCCAGAGATGTCCATTCAACGTCTAAGTCTCTGAATCAGGATCCTATAATCAAAGGCAGCAAAGATCCAATAGTACCAGAGCTGAATTGTCTTTTTTAGTTTTACTCTAAATTATTCTCATAATTTGCAAAATGAACCTCATGCAATATCAAATAAAGCTAGAAATCTAGTGATTATTAGCATAAACTCAGTGGGAAGATGTTTACTGGTGAGAGGTAGCGTCATCGTTCCTCATAGATTTGTGTTCACTCAAACTTCTTTTGCAATCAGACCAGTCGCCCCCTGCTGGCTGTTAGAAGACTGTAGGTTTAAGGCAGGCTTGGCCAACTCCAGGCCTTGAGGGCCGGTGTCCTGCAGGTTTTAGGTCTATACACCTGAATCAAATGATTAGTTCATTACCAGGCCTCTGGAGAACTTCAAGACATGTTGAGGAGGTAATTTAGCCTTTTAAATCAGCTGTGTTGGATCAATGACACATCTAAAACCTGCAGGACACCGGCCCTCGAGGCCTGGGTTTGGACACCACTGGTTTAAGGCACTTTTACAGTGGCTTCACTTTTCAGACATGGGAGATATGGGCATGTTTTATCTACAGCCGGTAACTGTGGCAACAGAAATATTACAATATTTTTTTTTAAAGTAACCCAACTTTAAACTAGGAGGGTGAAAATGCAATCATATATAGCATTTATGTGTGTCTATCAGTGCAGTAAAGACTTGCTGAATGAAAAGACCTACACTGCTGTAGACAATTTCAAATTCCACCACAATTAAGACTCCACATAACACAGAGGTCAAACTTTTAAAGAAAGAATCTTACAATTAAATCTTTTGCCCTTGCTCCACCTTTTTGTAATGTCTTGCTGACGAGCAGCACACAGCAGTGCTGATGACATGTAGCATCCTGTGTCTCCCCAGAAGAGCGAGACGAAAAGTACCACTATGCAAGGTTTCAGCTGATACTGGATAAACATCCAAATGCTGGTGTCAGCAACGCTGTTGATATATTTTGTTGATCTTAATTTTGATTTAGCGCTAAAAACAAAGCAGAGCATATTTTGACGTTATCACACCGCAGGGGCAAACTTAAAGCATTATCAAAGTTAGACACAGGGATCATCATGATACTTTAACTGTGGAGCCACCAGGCCCTGAGTTGAGATCTATCAGAAAAGCACAATGTCTACAGCCTGGATGTCAAAGTCTCAAATAGCTCTTGAGGTATTTTACCCCGGAGACTGACGCTGCTAATTTTGCAAAATAACTATTTGATGGGGCGACCGTGGTTCAGGGGGTTGGGAAGCTCATCTTGTAACCAGAAGGTTGCCGGTTCGATCCCCAGCTCTTGGGCAAGACACTTCAGCCTACCGCCTACTGGTGTTGACCAGAGGGGCCAATGGCGCGATATGGCAGCCTCGCTTCTGTGTGCCCCAGGGCAGCTGTGGCTACAACTGTGGTTTGCCTGCACCAGTGAGTGAATGAATAGTGGAATTGTAAAGCGCTTTGAGTGTCTAGAAAAGCGCTATATAAATGCAATCCATTATTGTTATGATGTGACGCATGCTCATTTTAGATATCTGGAAAAAGTGACCCACTCATCACAGACAGAATAAATAGAAAAGGATCTTTCCTGTTCGTTTATTAAAACTATTTGTTTCCGAGCGTGTGCCTTCACAGGTGGATAATATGGATGAGTGCAGGGAGGAGAAAGCAGTCTGAGAGGAAAGTTCAGAAACTGTTGCTGCTTGTGGAGAAGTGCAAACATCAGCATGTTGTGAGCTGACAATACGAGAGGGAGATGTTTATTGTAAACAAAAATACTGCTCTCCCTCTTGAAAAACTTTTGGCTCTGTTGCTTTTTTCTTTTTGTAACAGGTTACATGTCAGCCAAAAAAAAAAAAAAAAAATGAATGAAATAAAGTAAAATAAAAAAGCCCTCAGTTCTCTCGGTGTTACTGAGGTTTAGTTTGCCCCGAGGGTTAGAACATGTGTAAATGCTTCGTCAGTCCTGTTGTGCTAATATCGCAGGTATGATATTAACCTGCAAACGTGCACGGCAGCAAAGAGAAAACATAGTTTGGTCTTTTGCGTTTTGAGAGTGAAAAAATGAGGACAGTAAAAGTGTAAAAGTGTTGTGCAATCGGTCAAAAGTCAAAAGAGTTCAAACAGGTACAGGTAATAAAAAACATCGAATGCAACTTTAATGGGTTTTTTTTCATTAAGTATTTCATTAAAAACAACGAAAATCAATAATAAACACAGACAGAATGGAGAATGGGGTCAGATCCACAGCACCACAGGTTGGGCTGAGGTACAGAGGGGTCAAAGAGGGAAAAGATGCCGACTTAAAGTCATTAGTCCATCACTGCTGCTCCCGTGATGAAGGCTTATCTCCTCCTCCTCTCATCTCTCTCTCTGTTCCGGTCTCTGTTCTCTTTATTCCTCTCTTTGTCCCTCTCCCTATCCCTCTCCCTTTCTCTCTCCCGCTGCTTCTCGCGCTCCCTCTCCCTCTCTCGCTCTGCCTCATACTCTCTCTCCCTCGCTCGCTCCCTCTCCCTCTCTGCCTCATTCTCTCTCTCCCTCGCTCGCTCCCTCTCCCTCTCTGCCTCATTCTCTCTCTCCCTCGCTCGCTCCCTCTCTCTCTCCCTCCCTCTGTCTCTCTCTCTCTCCCGTCCGTCATCTCTTTGCCTGTCCATTTTTCGTCTCCTCTCCTCCACCGCCGCCCCCTCGTCCTCCTCTTCCGATCTGTCGTCTCGTCTGCTCCGCCGGGCGCCGTCGCGTTCACGCCCTCCGGGTCACGTGCGCGCCCCCTGTCGTCTTTCTTCGCCCGCTTCTCGCTGTCGCTGTCCTCATCATTGTCTGCTCTGCGTCCAGCTCGCTTCTTGTCTGAAGATTTCTTCTTCTTGTCCTTCTCTCTCGTTTTCTTCCTCCCCTCTTCGCTCTGTCCTTTCCTCTTCTTCTTCTTCCTGTGTTTAGAGTCTGAGTCTGGAGGACAAAAAGTAGAGAGAAAAAAAAAATCACTCGTGATCGTTTCTGAAGCAGGAGCTCACATCACTGAAAAACTGTAATAATTCAGACATTCAACTGAACACAAATATGTGTTTAATAAAACAGAATTAGACACTCCTATGTTGTTGTATAACCGGAATATTATATTAATGGTACAATATTAAACCTCCCAACTACTGCAGCACTGCTGTGAGCTAGAATAAACTGATAACAACACAATGTGCCTGCGTTTAAAAGTGAAATAAACCAGTTTGTGATTTTCTGAAAGTAAATCTTTAGGTTTCAGTCAGGCGTACCTGAGCTGCTCGAGGAGTCTGACGAGTCTGAATCTGACTCGCTGGATGAGTCGGAGGAGGAGGAATCTGACGAAGAAGACGACGAGGATGATGTCGAGGAGGAGTCCGATGATTCGACTTCCTGGTTCTGAGTCATGATCATCTTTGGCGCGTTTTTCAAATGTTCCCTCAGCTCATCACTAGGAGAGAAAACGATGTGGGAGAAATGTGAGAGTTCAGTGTTTCTGTGTGAACGTAAACTGCTACATTCATCATCCAATGACATTTTAGATGCAGCGAGCATCCCACACTTTGAGGCCAGCAGAATTTAACAGAATAAACAACCATTATTTATTGCATATATTAGGAAAGCACTTTACAGCATCAGTTTATTCCAAACATAACACAGTTAAGCTAAAAGTTTTCTGATTCTGTTTGTAAAAAAATGTGACAGCCGTGTTTCTGCTGTTTCTTGAAGTGTGGCCCTTACGTGAGTCCTCCCAGTCCAATAGAAGTGAAGAAGTTGATGGCGAAGCGAGTGTTTCTGGGATTATCACGAGGAAAGAGACCTTCAAAGAACGGCTGCAGGGTCCTGTAACACACGCAGAGGTCATGATTTATTGTTACGTCCTACTTCATTTATGGGCTTTTTAATTATCACTAGGAGCAACAGTAGCCAAATAAGAGCAAGAAATCACATTTTTCTAATTACGTTTCCTTAAATTTGATTTACTACCTCACTCGACTATATCATTAACATTTAAATGTTTTCTGAGTAAAAACTTTGGCTGCCTCTGCAGCAGCTTTAGTAAAGTACAGTTTGAGTGTTGTGCGTGGCTGTGGTGGGAGTGTGTGTTTTCGTACTGGTCTTTCAGCCTCTGGTTAAGTTTTGGCAGACCCATGTAGGCACAGAGCTCCTGGAATAGGATCTTTACAAAGATCCTGCTGGACGACGTTGTGGTGTCCTCACTCATCTTGATGCACTCCAACACCTGTGTGAGACACATTCAAGAGACAGAGAGACGATCTAACCAGAGTGGAATGAGTTTCATGGTCACGCCTGGGAGGATCTTTCTTTGTGTCCTTACACTCCACGGCACAGAATCTGTGTAGAGCAGGTGAGCGAACAGTCGGGCCACGTTCCTCAGTTTGTTGGTTTCCAGTCGGTGAATCGTGTCATACTGCTCTGAAAATATCGCCTCGAAACTCTCCATGTACTCCTTCTTTAACAGACAGAACCTCTACGCACACACACAGACACACACGCACACACACACACACACACACACACACACACACACACACAGTTAACAGATAGAAGCAGTGCTTCACTTCAAAATCAAGTTGAATGCTCTCTGTAGTTAAATTAATTACAGCAAAACTTAAGATAATAATAAAAAAAAGATCTGAGGTAAACATGATACATGCCAATAAACATAAAAAGCTTGAGCGCTTCCTTTTAGTTGTTCTTTTCTTTTAAAAAGTGGCGCAACAAGATTTATATGCAGCTCAGTGAAAACTGTCGCAGAAAGGGTGAAATGGTCACATTCATCGTGCAGAGAATAGAAATAACAAACAAAGATCTATGAAGGGAAGATGGAAAACAACGACTCTTTAAAGCAGGTTTGCCTAAAGCAACACTGTTCTCACGATTGTGGAGACGAAGAGTGTGTGTGTGTCTGCGTGTGTGTCTCACCCCAGCCAGCAGGCCAAAAAACTTCTCGTAGGTCCTCTGCTGAGCGCAGCAGTCCAGGATCATGTTGCACAGCTCCTTCTGTTCATACAAACACAACACTTTCATTAACTACAGCCAAACTACAGCAGTCACATCAACTTGCAGGCTGCGGCCAAGCTGTCAATGGTCCTATTAGGAGTTAATTTAACATTTGTAGACTTTTGATAATGTAGTCAGAGGGTCTCTGATGTTTCTTATCATTTATGACCGCACTGTTTCAGAGACGCAGAGGAGACACATCTAAAGATAACATCTGTCAATAACAACTCGTTACATTACTGTAAGTTTTTTATTGCTGGATGATTTTCGTTAGTAAAATTTTGTTTAGTTTCATCTGCCACCACTTTTCCAGCATGCTCTTAGGCAGTGTAGATATTTTTTATGCCTTTTTCTCTCCTCTGTCTCACCAGAACAGCACCTCCTCTTTGTTCCAGACTTCCCGTCATACAAATTACACACAGCTTTCCTCTCCTGCTTAACAAAACACGCACTTTAGCAGTGTGAAATGGTGCAGTGTCTCTCTCCATGTAGCAGGAGAACTTGTGAGTGAGTGGGGTTAGGCTGTCATGCTGCATTTAAGCCATTGTAAGGGAAGAAATGCTTATTTATAGGGTTTTAAAAATTATGTTTACCTCCTCCTATAGTGGTTCTTACACCTGTATGGCCTGCTAGTAAAGCGGCTCTAGAGACAGCCCTACTAATCCACCACAAATGGATGTAGTGCTAATAGCAAACAACACAGACCAGTTGAGAATTATCATCTGGGTTTTTGTTCAGATCAATTTACAAAGATGCCTTTAGACTTCTAATTCTGCCATGAAAGCTGTGAAATTGAATGGAAATGTGTTTTTTTTCCTTCAACAGTGAACTGAGTCAGTGCTTCATATCTAGGTTAGTTTAGGTCCAGACTTATATTCCATCAGCAGCTCAGTCACGTTTCACCTTCACCTTACTCTGGATATGAGATCGAACATTTCAGCCTGCATGCCAAAAATATACTTTTGGTGGAAAGGGGAGCAAACCACAAGTTTCAAAGTATTAACATTCTTAGGCTGGTAGGCTGACTGAAAATAAAGATCTTTAACACTGGACCAAAAGCAGCCAAACAAAAGGTAATTTACAACCTTTGGACTGAATACCATCTACAGTATGTTAACTACCATCAAAAGCAGCTGCTCCGTGATGCTATCAGGTTCAATCTCATGTCCAGCTTCTTACTATTAAAACAATAAAAGACAAGAATGCTGCCTAAGATACAAGTATATAAACTAATTCATAACACTACTACTGGCTCTGCAGCACAGTACATATAAATACACTGTCATCACTTTCATTACACGATTAACAAAACGAGACGCTGCTTTTTCAGTCTCTTACAGGTATCGACCACCAAAACACTGGTTGTGACAGTGATGCAAACAACCACACACACAGCTGATTGTCCTCTGTAAGAGTTTCTCACCACATGCACACACAGCTGACCTGCACCTGTGAAACCTACTGCACGTAATTATCAGCTCAACCTCCATCGCAGGAACACAAAAACAATTACAGTGTTCCCTCGTTTATTACAGGAGTTACGTTCCAAAAATAACCCGCGATAGATGAAATCCGCAAAGTAGCCAACTTTATTTTTTTACAATTATTATAGACTCACTACACGCTCTATACACTTTTCTCAGACAGGCATGAACATTTTCACACTTCTCTCTCTTGTTTAAACACTCTCAATGTTCAAACCTTCGTAGAAAAAAAGTCCAGTATTATAGAAAGAAACCAAAGGGACCCGCGATGTCTTTGACGGTGGAAAACGTTTCATCGACCTTTTTGTGTTTGTTGGGGAGAAAACTTACAAACATACAGCACTTCAGAGTCACACTGCTAGCGATCAAAGATTTATGTAAATTTGACAAGCTGAACACATTCTGTACTGTACATTAAACACGGAACCTGATTGATTGACAATGGTCTACAGCCAATTAGGACGCAGAACAATGCACTGTAAAAGAAAAAAAACAACAAAAAAAAACCAGCATGCAAAATTGCACACAAAAAATCAGCGAAACAGCGAGGCCACGAAAGGTGTACCGTGCTATAGCGAGGGACCACTGTACCCCACAGTTTCAGCTGAATTCTCATTTTTGATGGCTAGCTGAGTGTTCAACAGTTAAAGGATGCACGCCAAGTTTTCACCCAAACTTCAGTATCACGATAGTTTTAGATTAATCCACTGTGGAGAAACTCACAGCGATGAAACTTTACAATTGTGCGTTTTCAGTGTAAGTCTGTTTGTTTGTTCGTGTGGACTCACCGTTTGGCTTTCCGGGAAGTCCATCTTAATCAGTTTGTGAGCACACTCCTCAAAGTCCAAGCTGCAAAAACAACCAATCTATTAATCAATCAAACAATCGATCACAGGTGTACAATTGTGAGCTCATGCTGGTGTGTTTCCGTTTGTGTCGTTTAATCAGTCGGCTTCACTTTTTCATCCTGTTGTCCAAGCTTGTGAACCGTTCTTCAGTGAAACCATGGTAACTAGGTTGCTCACACACAGGTTTGTATAGCTGTCTTTGTGAGCGCACTCTGTGGCCTGATACATTTTCGAGCACTAAACTCTTAACTCAACCAGCCTTGAACAGGCTTTTTGAAGGGAGGATTAGCCAGAGTCCTCCCTCCTAAGGTTTCAAATTCAAACAGGTCCTCAGAAAGACGCGCGCGCACGCACGCACGCACGCACGCACGCACGCACGCACGCACGCACACACACACAGCCTTAATTATCAGTCCAACTCAATCAAATATAGTGGGAGCTGTAAATAACTGCCAACACCCGCAGAGAAAACCAAGTCACTCACTGTATGAATGTGTATTTTTAGGAGTGTGTTCCACTGTGTTTGTGTGTGTGTACCTGGACTGAATAGCGAGGTAGATGGTTCTTCTGAAAGCAACCAGGTTGACTTCTGTCTTATCAAAGATGGTGACTTTCTCATCTGAGAGGGAGACAAACACAGAGGTCATCTTTAAAAAGGAGCTGATTGGATGTGTTAAAATCAGAACAGGAAAAATGTTTAAAAATCAAAATAGTTAAATGTAAACACAATCGGTTCTTAATGAAATGTCACCTGAGTAATTATCGTTGATTAGTGCAATATAGAATTTACATGAACCAGTGATGCAAGTAATCTAATTGTGGTCACACAGCACACACTTCACTTTTAATAAAACTCAAACTTAGTAATTACTTGCTTATTACTTGTCTTGATGTAACAGTATTAGTTACATCAAAGGTGCCACCAAAAGTGAGTCAGTGACACAGACTCGTGTTAAAATGCCCACATTCACACATGAAAACAACATATGTACAGTGTGGTACAATAACGGTTCATATATAGTTTACGTATTATTTTTGTAACTCATACATTTGGATAGAGTCCAGGCTAAAAATTTGTGGTCTGGTTCTTCTGCTTGATAGTCAGCTGCAGTTTGCGCTCCTTCAACAACTTTTGCTAATCGGATCTGAAATTAATTTAACCAAATTAACTAGCAGGTATTTCTGTCAGTGTAACATCCATACAGTTTATGGATGAAACTTGCTAACCAAGCTGGAGGGCATTAGCACACTCTTGTTTAGTCACTCCTGGGCAGGAAAAAAACAACAGCATAGCAGTGCCTAAAATGCTCACTGACTCATAACATTGACTCATGATGTTATGTTTTTAAATGCTTTACTGTCCGTTCTCCTGTAGCTGTACTCAGAACTATATTTAGTTAGTGCTAATGCTTTTAGTGTAATGCAGTCACAGGAAAAAAATGTATTAAAAAAAATTTACTCAACTGCTTTTACTGGCAGCTGATTGTTTTAAATATTCCAAGAGGTAATGAGCCATTCGATGAAAGTCTGGAGGCAAAAGACTCCAAACAAATTTCTCAGCAAGCTGGCCAACTCCTTTTACAGAGCTCTGCTGCGTTTGGAGAAAAAAAACCCCTTAAAAGTGAAAATAATCTGGACTGTCCAAGGCATGACAGCTAAATGGAAATTACAGAAACATCCTCAGTACAAGAGTTCTGTTAGCTGGTTGCACTAAAGCTGAATCAGGGCTGAACATCAAGCAATAGTGCCCTAGATATTTGTCTTTGCTTACAGCCCCGGAGTCAGAATCGCACTCCATTTTAAAGCTTATAAATTATATTTCTGAAAACGTTAAAATGATTTATTATGGAACAGACTTGGGGGTTATTTCATGATACCATCTTTCAAAAAAGTCTTTAGTCTCTAACTATTTATTATTTGTGATGTTTAAAATAAATATCACTGTGTTATTTTGTCAGATATCAACACAACTGTTTTCACAGGCCAAGTGTTTAAAAAAAAAACAATCAAAAACAGCAGACTGACTCTTTTAGGCAAGAAAGCCTCAGCAGATTAACTTATTTGTCTCACCATCTCCTTCCTCCTCATTCTCATCTTCATCATCATCGTCGTCGTCATCACTGCCATCTCCCTCCTCCCCTGAATCGCTGCTACCCTCATCCAGGATATCTGAAATGATGCGCCATCAAACTTTGGTTAAGCTGTAAACGAACAGACAGGGGATTGGACAGTTCAGAGTGCGATGATTTCTTACCTTTTTTAATAGTTTTATATTTCTCCTCATTCTCCAGGAAGTCTGGATCCATCTTAAATACATCTAAGTGAACAAACACACAAAGACTGTGTAAACATTTCTGAAAAGTCACATGACTCCTCCCTCCCTCCCTCCCACTCTCCCTCAGGTCTTACTGAGGATGTCCTCGGTGTTGTATTCATCATCTAGCGGCAGCATGTGAGTGAACTGGTCATCCTCATCCACCAGATCCAGGCCTTCTGGGATTACTGGATGATCTTTGAAACCATCTTTCCTGATAGCAAACATCACCTCTATCATGTACTGGACCCTCTTGTCAATGGACGACTCGTGGAGGACATTCCTAAGACGCTCAAATATAGCTGAAAAGAGAAACAGGGAGAATGTGCATAAACTTTCTGAATTCTTAAATTCAGAAAAATGAATTCTCACAAGTATTTCAAGAGAAAGAGATGACAACGCGAGGAGAAATAAAGTCTCTTAGCAGTTAATACTGTTGTAACGAAGCAAGGATACTCCTTTTTTTGTGTGAAATCACAAAGGCAAAAGTAAATTCTCCAGTTTCAGGAGCTCAGACCAAACAATGTTTGAAATGGCTGCAATTAAAAGTTTTAACTTGTTATCATTTATTGTTCTAATTAAAGAGCTCAGCCTATGCCATCATCTCCCACCATGAAGAAAGAGACAGTTATAAAGCTGCTGCTTCAGCGTACCGTTGATTCCTCGAGGGGACACTTCGGTCAGCTTGAGACCACATTCCTTCAAGAAGGAAATGGCGACCTCCACACTGTCATCAGTTGGACGCTCGAGCAGCAGAGTGAGCATCTCCAGACACAAAACCTCGTGGGCCTGAAGGCGAGTGACATCAGAGCAGAAAGCGACAGAAAAAGCACGCACCCAATTAGAATCTGGACGTCAACACTCGAGCCCTCGGTCAGTATTTAACTTTGAAATCCGGACCTACCACGTTCTGGTTGATGAGATGAGCCACGAACTTTGACGCGGTCAGGCACTGTTGCTAGAAAACAAAACGCAGATTTTAATGCATGACTACTGCTGATAATTACTCGAGCACCCATTTAATATCAGTGTCATTAAAAAAAGACATTTCTGCCTGCATTTGTTACAGACAATTTAATTTCGTACAGACTGTTCAAGCCTTCAAGAGATCATACTAAAATTATCCACAGCAGGTAGAAACACACTCTGGACTGTGTTCAGAAGCTTCCAGTACTGCCAGTTATTTCTCTTATTTAGATCCAGTTTCTTTTTTATCTCAGTAATTTGGACACATGCGGCATCAGTCTGCTCAAATTGGAACATTTCCACCTCTGTCACTTGAGAAAGGACTTTTAGATTCAGACTGATTCTCATTCAAAACCTATTCTCAAATGAATAAATAGAAAAGGAGGCCTATTTTTAGCCTCTTACTCCAGTAATATGCAAAAAGAAGCATAAATAGTAGAATATGCAAAGTCCAACTGATGAAGGTCAAACAGGCATTTGAACTGCCTCATGTCCCAGCATGACACACATGCTCACAACGCTTGCTGTTATAATACTGTAGGCAGAAGTTTCCAAAGTAATCAATTTTACTCATAAATATGCAAATGAATGCAGCAAGGTGCTCTAATATCTAATCAGATCATCTCCTCCACATGCAGCATCTGTGATTTATATATGATATGCTATTCATGAGTCATTGTGTTTAGCAGTGAAAAGTTATATTTTTAATACCAGAATGACAGGTGCATCGTTTGGAGGCATCTTATTCTTTGTCTTTATGAGAAGAATGACATGAAGGTGACTGTTAGGTGTTATTAATGTTTTGTTTTCTGCTGCAATTTTCCTAAAGTCACCGTCCTTCAAAACACAAAAGTGAGCCTTTGGAAGTGAAACAGACTGTGCACAGGGTCATTTCCTTCATCCAACCTCAATAAGTTTCTAAAGTGCTGCAGTGTGTATTGGTCAGATGATCTTGTTTACTAGTCCTGGACTTCAATGTTCAGTTGTTATAAGTATCTGGGCGTTTACGTGTGACAGTAACACTTCACTATCACTGTTTGTGGGTCCACTAATCAACAGCAACAGACAGATGGGTACCTTGAGGTTGCGGCGGTAGCTTCTCCTGAAAGTCAGTATGAGACGTTTAAGGATCAGCTCTCCGATCTGAGGGAACTTTGAGTTGATGATGGCAACGACAGCAGCGTAGACATGAGTGAAAATGGGAGAGGCCGTCTGAGCCTGCAGTATCGAGCGAGCCAGCAGTCCCCTGACAGGCAAAGAAGCAGTTACAGGGAGAGCGTCAGTCACGAAGGTCTTTTTTCACTCTCTTTAATCAATCACACTGATCTGGAAACCTAAAGCCAATAAAGTGTTTTATGTCTGTGCAAAAATGACAGGCCTCTGCTGCACAAAGCCTTATCTTTAAATTTACACGAATGAATGCATTTTCACTCTCATCTGACAGATACAACAAACTCCATTTGACTTCAAAGGTCATTGAAAATGTAACACTGACGTCTCATTGGTGTGTGTGTGTGTGTGTGTGTGTGTGTGTGTGTGTGTGTGTGTGTGTGTGTGTGTGTGTGTGTGTGTTCACCTTCCCCTGACGATATTTTCCTGCAGCAGCTCCTGGATGATGTTGATAATGTTGGATACGTTGACTTTGTTGATAAGACCGTTGATGGACTTCTTTAGAGCTTCCCAGCTCATCCTCTGATAGGCCAGGCTGTACAACGGACAGGGTGTCATCGATTACATGCTGTTCTTTAAATAAACAGCCTTTTTTTAAATGCAGTTTTACTGCAGGTACATTTGTAATGAATGCAACTGATCTGATTTGTTTTACTACTGTCTGTTATGCAGTTAGGTGCAGGAACAGTTTATAGTTTGGCATGGTGATGTGTCCAAGTATCACAACAGAATAAAAAGAAAAAAAATGTTTTTGAACACTTCTAGTGAAATAAATATAAACATTTCAAAACATTCACACCTGGACCTGGACTACAGCTTCAGTGACACTTTCTAATCTTAGTGTACAGGATTAAAGTACTGAAATGCTCTCTTACCTGCTCTTGTCAGTGATTTGCTGCTGCATCAAGCGCAGCTTAGCGGGAGGAATGTAAGCGCCTCCAGTCCTCGTCAGGATTGGATCAAGCTCCTCCTTTTTCTTTTTGACTGGCGGCTCATCGGCCGCAGCTGGTTCCCTGTCAGCCAGAGGGGAAGCGGAGCGACCCCGCCTCCTGTAATCTGAATCAGCCTCTCGATTGGCTCGTCGGTCAAAACGGCCATCTCTGTCATCACGCCGATCATCATAGCGATCCCTGCAGCAAAGAAGAAACACAGGAGCAGGTTACTTATTAAGTAACACTTTTCCTTAAAAGAAAAAACTCAGGTCTGAATATGACTTGATTAATCCAGAAAAACCAAATCATATCAACACCGTTATGCTGAATTGGATTTTTAAAGTTTTCGTTTTAGCAGGATTTATAAAAGTTACCAAGCAGCTTGGAATCTAACATCTAATCTATCTATCTATCTATATATATCATATTTCTGTTGAGTGAAATCTTTCTGAAACTTGCGAAACTGAAACTTGATAACCCATATGGACTAAGGGCCACATCTGTGCCAAAATGAACACCAGCCAACCACAAAAGCTGCCTTTACCGTGCATAACGTCTTCTGTCATAACGGTCCCTGTCCCTCTCCCTGGATCGGGATCTGTCACGTCCTCTTGACCTCGACCTCTCTCTTCCTCTGGATCTTGATCTTGATCTCGCCCTCCCTCTAGATGTAGATCTGTCCTTTTCCCTGGATCTGGATCTGTCTCTTTCTCGGGATCTATTTTTCTCTCTGGATCTGGATCTGGATCTGTCTGTATCCCTGGATCTGGACCGATCTTCTTCCTTGGACCTGGATCTGTCTTGCTCTTTGGATCTTGATCTTGATCTCTGGAACAACAAATAAGCACAGTGACAGCATTATTTTTTTAAGTTTTCATGTGTTAAAATGATTTGGAACAATCTGAATGCAAGAAGGATTTGGACAACACGGAGAACACCAGAGCAGCACAAAACCATGCTGTCATTTTTAAAAGTTTGAGTTCAACTGAAAAAGAGAGACAACCCAGCAATATGAAGTCGGTCTGCCTCAGGTCCTGCATCAAGTAAAAGCCTGTATGCACCTGGGGAGCTCGTGTCTAAGTTGACAGTAATGGAAACAAAGTCCTCTTTGATTTGTGATTCTGTCAGTCAACAAGTTAAATCTTTATTCAGTGTCTTCTTCACTGGGTGCACTCATAAATCAGGCCAGCTGACATTAAACATGCTACTGTGTCTTACATCGGTGCCTCAAGCTTAAACTGGGTCCTGTTCTCATGGTAACCATCTCTTCAGACCAAGCAGTTTTTCACACCAGCTGTCCAGAACTGCAGCCTGAATAATCTACTGTGCAATGTGCACACTAATGCACAGCCACATTTTCAAATGCAACATAATCATGTCTTAAAAGCACAACATGAAAAAACACTAAGTAAATACGCTTCTTCTTCAGGTACTTTATTCAAAACTATTCTGACATTCAAGATCATTTTTAGGCAAGAATAGTAACAAAATGCTTCAGTTCACATTTCCACACAAAAATACATCAACTGAATGAATACTGTCAGTTCCTGAACTCTTCTTTGGACAGTATCTAAAACATAACATGGATCACTAAACTCCAGTTACCAATGCATCTGACTGCATTAACTTTTTAAGATTTTGGTGTTTCTGAATTTCTTGTTTTGGCCGGATCATTTTTATTAATACTGTGAATCTCAACTATTGTTCGGTATATATTGGGGAAATCAACTTACTTACTCCACCTACTATTAATGGCATTTCTCACTCCAAACTCAACATTTTTGATTGATGAGGAATTATAATATACAATATATATATTTATAAATATAAAAAAAGGCTTTCAGCATATGTTTCACCCTCTGTAACTGTCTGAAAGCATCTGATTCTTCCATTTCTACCGCAGTAGTCTGTACATTATGAAATGTGACAGACTAGTAAAAGCCACATTTCTTACTTTGATCTGAGCCACGCTGCTTCGAATCTTTCTCAGTGCTGAATGATGTTCATCCTCATCACTGCTGCTGGTGCTGTCTGAACTGCTTGAGGATGGGCTCCTGGAGGGCCTGCGGCCCACAGGACTTGGCTGTGGGGACCGTCGCTCATTGGGGCTTCTTTCAACTGAGCCAGCCTGCTGGGGTCTGCCTGATGCTGGACTAGAGTCATTCTCTGAAGGTCCTGCAGAGAGAAAAATAGATCAAGAGCAGTATTAGTATATCCATTCAACATATCCTTCTTCTTCCACTTACTCAATTTAGGGATACTGTGGGGCAGAAGGCAGGGTAGACATCGAACAGGTCACCAGTCTCTCACAGGGCTAACCGGAGACTTATGCTTTGGACTATGACTATTCAATAGCTACGCCATAACCGCAAACTTTGCGAAACTTGTTAACCCATATGCCTGGTGGCCACGTAGGTGAAGGACAGTCAAACAACTAAACAAATAAAATGGACACCAGCTAACCACAAAAACGCTGTTTCTGTTACCATTCATACCGTGCACCCTACAGTGCAACCTAATTACATGTTGCACCAATAGATTCTTCTCATGCATTTCAGGCTACTTTTTCACAGCAGTTTTTGAATTTATCAGTGAGAGAATAACAATCATCATCTCAACATAACAGATAATAATTATAGCATCAATATAAGGACTCACAAATGTCAGCAAATTCCTGAGGAGAAACTGCCAAAACTATTAAAATGGACGTGTGGGAATGTACAAAGAAGATGAAAAACTTGAGACAAATATATTTGCCTTTAAAAAAAACTGACCACTACAAAACTGGAGGGAAAAGGTCCGTGCATTTTATTTGTTTCTATCAACTGGTACTGAATGAAAAACATGTACACAGACCCACACATTAATTTAGACATAATGCACCAGCACAAACACAACACGTAAATTATGTCGTTAGCTCTACAAAGATTCACCGCAGAAATCTAAATCAGGACTAACAGGTGAAAGCACACCAGAGTTCCCAGCAAGGGGTACAAAGAAAATATGCAGAAAGACCCGGCTGCTGGACTCAAACCCAGAACCTTCTTGCTGTGAGGTGACAGCTAACGATTGCAACATCGTATTGCTCAAGTATAACGGATGGAGATTAAAGCAACTCTTATTACAAGAACATTAAGTGTAGGGTTCACAGCAGCATTTACTCACCACTGTTTTCTCTCTGTGCAGGACTGGGACTTCGACTTCTGTCTGCAGAGTCCATACCTGGAAGGGGGGGGGGGGAAGACAACTAAGACATTCACTTTGATAGGTAAAATGCATTTCCACAAACCCCGTTACATTAGGAAAAAAGAAAAAAAAAAAACATGTAAATGAGTTAATAAGATTTAATAACTTTCTGACATGGTTCTCTGACACGATCCACGTATTTCTACGAAGGACTGTTTACAGACTTGTTGATTTGACATTAGTCTGCTCCGGATAAACTTTACATTAAATCACCAATACTCAATGCAGAGCAAAGGATACACTTACTGTTTATTAAGCGTTTTGTGAGTGATTAACGATAAAATAAGAGGGATGATGACTTCCTGGTAATGTTTAATCGCCGAACAGAGTCAAAAATTATCATTGCCAACGGACGGAAGAGGTAACAATATGGTAACTGGGCATTTCCTGAGGTAAATATTACCAAATGATCAAGTTTGTACGTCTTAATAGCCGAATAAACATATTTTGGGAAGGTTCTTGAAACAGCAACACCACGCGTTACTAAAACGTCTTTTCAAATCAACTCCTCAGTTTTATCGCCATGTGTGTTAAGCTGAGCTAAAGTTAGCTTGTGTGCTAATGCTGTCTCGGCTATTGCGATCTAAGCTTCTCGCTACTAATTGCTGTCACTAAAACCTTTAAGATTTTATTTCCTTCGTACTTTGACAGAAGGTCTGTCGAGCTAAATTGCTTTGTTTGGGTTTTAATGTCCTTACCATACAATTTCCCGGCTTTCCTTAAATCACTGTCGTTCGTCTGGCGGAAAACTTCCTATAATAACCAACATTACTTCCGGGTGACAGATCGCTTCCGGATTTCACAATAAACGCAGTTTGTGAAGTTTGGTTTACTGTTTTTGTTGTTATTTTTTCTTTTCCAGTTTAACTTTATTTCAGAATTTAATATTTATAAATAAAGTTGTAACACAAGAAAAAAAGTGTATAAAATAAAGTAAAACAAACACACAGGGCCTTGTGTACACATGAAATTTGTTCATTTATTGTTTCATTCTGGGTTTTTTTTATTTTCAAGGTCCTCAGTTGTGGTTTAAAAGGGAATATTGAGCTTCAAAACAAAGCTTTATTTATCTAAATAAATCTAAATATCTAAATAAATAAATAAATCTTAGTTTATTTACTTAATCACTCAAAGTTTAGAGTTGCATATGTGAAAATTTTCACTTAGCATCCTGAAGTTTTTACTTACTTCTGAGTGCCTTGAAGTTTTGGGATGCTGAGCAAGTGGGAATTTTCAAAATTTCCAGATACCATACACAAAATTTATTTGACTAATCAACCCAAAGGTTTGACTTTATATTTTAAAAACACTTTTTTTTTTTTTTAAATTTGTTTTTACATGAATACCTTATTTGTTAAATCTTTGAACATAGAGAGGCACAGAAAGACTTTCAGCTGTATGGGAGGACACATTAAATCACTGTTTAGTTTTTTAGAACAGTTATGGAAGAACATTCAGGAAAAATAATGTTGTCATATGGTTTACTATATCATAATACCAAGTGTGTAGTAATGTGAAGTTCTGTGAGTAAGCCCCATTTCCATTAGTAATACTTCTTTTTTTGTGTGTGTAGGTTTAAAGGTAGGAAAAGCACTGGCCAGTTATACTGAGAGCTTGAAAACAAGACAACTGTAAACAGTTGACTTTTTTCTTAGAATTCTGGAAAAGAAGAAAAAAAAAAAAGACCTGCGCACTTTTTTTCCCAGTGGCCCTAATCCTCTTCCGTACAATCCCATTAGCTTATTTTTAAAATATTTGAAGGAAGTTTATATTCCCCAGCACTGCAGGCCTTCAGACATCAAAACGATTTGAGCCTAAACGGAGGGATTAATAACACATAAAATACAACCCTGTTGGTGTATCCATCACTCCATTGCATACAGAGATGAAAGAGGCAAAAACATATAGTTTCTGCGTTATTTATAGCAGTGTGCTCGGGTTTAAAAGGCCCCCGACAATGACGTAGTCTTCACGGTACTTCAGCATCTAGCTAGCACTACTAAAGAGGAGCATAAAAGGAAGAACGTGTTGCGGCAGGTCAGTTCAAACGCAAAATTTCTAAAAGCTCAACACACAAACACACACTTGCTAATGGTAAAACTGGGAGAAAAGAGAAAAGAATAAGAGTTAAGTTCACTCAGAGATGGAGAACAATGTAAGGAAGAGAGGACAGGAAGAATACCAAAAGGCAAGTACTGCTCAGGGGTATTTGATAAACTGGAAATTTTAAATTTTGTTGTATTTATCCGCGACACCTTAAAGGCCGGTCCGTGAAAATATTGTCGGGCATAAACCGGTCCGTGGCGCAAAAAAGGTTGGGGACCGCTGCCTTGGACCACTGTGAGACATCAGACGTGTGCACTGTGGTCACGCCAGCATCTAATCCATCCAAGTTACATGGTTTATTAAAATAATCAAATTACAGCATTTACATTTATGTTAGACTACTTTTAATTAACTGCTTTAGCCCACTTACAATGAAAATTTAAAAAATCTTGTTCATGACCTGTGTAGTATGTTAACACTATTGGAAGTAAAAATAACTTGAACTCCAATTTTGAAAACACAACTTTCTTTCTTTTCTTTTTTTTCATAAAGCTCTGACTTGTATTATGAGTCTGTGGTCTGGGAGAGAGTCCTATAACTCTCTGTCTGCAAAATACAGTATATAATGACCAATGTTGGGCAATTAATTATATAGTTACTACTTCAAAAAAGTAACTCGGTTTGGCAAACAACAAAGTTTTTTGCAGCTATTTATTTTTTTTAATGCAGCCAAGGCGTTTTTTTAAATAAACATTTCAAACTATTTACAGAACAATCAGCTGTTCTGCATCAAATCTGATGCCACACAAATTATTTGCGCCACTCCAAAAAATAATTTCTGTCCAATATGAGATAAAGGAGAACAACAGCCTGATACCTGCAGGCCTGACAACAGGAGCTGTATCACTGCTGTAACACCTGTAACATTCAGCAGTCGCCTCATTGTTCTGACACACACAACAAAACTATTGACTACACTACACACTGACTACACACTAACTACACAAGATTTGCGCTAAACGTCTCAAATCTCTCACATCTCAGAACACCGCCGTCACTCCTAAAACTCCCCCCGTTTCTTAACAACTAGATGCCACGTTGGCAAATCATTTTTTGATTGGTCGACATGGTACATTTTTTGACCAATAGGAAAGGGTGGGGGGTTTTTTGGTTTTGTTTTTGCTCACAGGCGGAGAGTGCTTTCGAGCGTTTTCCTTATAAAACGCCGTTTTTACCATTTCTTCCCGCAGTAAATATAAACAACGATAGTATTCAGGAAGAAAACCAAACATTGCAGATATTTTTATCATAACTCTGGTTTTACGTGGCCTATCAACACAATTTAAAAACTGGTATAAAGTCCGTCAATTGTTCCGTCTGTCCTGCTCACATCTCCAATGGTTGTACACGTTGTCATTAATGTGGCTTCTCTGCACATCAGCCACGCCGCTTTGCTAGCTAAAACACCGGTGTCGGCACATAAGGACGCTGTCATAGCCTGTCAACAACGTTGATTGGCTGCGTATATACGAATGTGAATCGCATTATTGGCTGGACTATAGGATAAGGTGGCATCGTTCTAATCCCATACAGGAGCAGCCAGTCACTTACTGACTAACACTGCAAAACAGAATTGTTAAAGTTTTAATTTTAATTTCAATTCAGGTTAGATTTTTTTTGTGCGCAACGCAGATTTTCTGTGCGCAGAGACCGTGCCAGCAGTGCGCAATTGCGCACGTGCGCAGCTTAGAGGGAACATTGGTTTCCACACCACTGGAGTCGTTTTACCTCTCTTTTCAACCAACGGCATTCTTTCTTCAGCAGCCATTATCCTCTCCTCTCCAAATAACTTCTGCTTAGCTTTCCGAGCTTCCCTCGGGTCCTCTTAATTGTTGTGACGCGTGTTCGAAACGCAGAGAGGTGCGCTCGATTTGCCACACGGAGCAGCGCGAGAGTAAAGCACGAGGGAGGTGCTAATAATCGGCTCAGTCATTTTTAATGATCGTTGAAAACCCAGATCGTAATCGAGATTAAAATTCGATTAACTGAGCAGCCCTAATGCTTCTTTTCTTCCTGCTGTTTTTATACAACCATATAAACTGGCGACACAACAGAAGCTCGATTCCAGATGTGCTTATAGCGATGGTGGTATAGTGGTAAGCATAGCTGCCTTCCAAGCAGTTGACCCGGGTTCGATTCCCGGCCATCGCAGCTTCGTTTTGTGACAGAGCAGTTAGGGAGGAAAAGAAACCTATTTTATATCAGAAAGAAGATGATATATAGTATTCAATAAATGGGTATTTAAAGTAAAAACAATTTATTGTAAAAAGATTTTATTGATTTTCTTTTACTTTACTAGAAGTTGAATCAGTACTTTTTAAACAAAACTATTTGTACTTCTACTTAAGTAAATCCTCTCAATATCACCATATGCTGTGTTTCCTCCTTTGAGAAGCTCTGCTCAGCCTTTACTGGAGTCTCCTCCAATTGTTTCTTATTTGTGGGTCTTTATGCATTTAGTTTTGTATTTAATAACTAAATAGCACACTCTGCTGGGCTGAGATCAGGTGACTGACTTGACCATTGAAGAATAAGGTGGAAAAAGGGTGTTTCACAAAGTGTGCAGAAACCTGATGATCTGTGAGTAATACTTCTTACTGGCCAGTAATATTGAGAGCTTAAAAAGAAGGCAATTTGACTTCTTTAGATATTTTCAGGATGTTTCACTTATCATCCAAGAGGCTTTGTCATTCATAGAACAACTGGTGCAGAGTCCCAGGTGACATGCACCACTAGGGAGGGCTGTTCCCTTGGAGAAGTCATAACCCACAAAGATGGTCGATCATAGTGGACATACATGGCCTCATTTACTGTTCTCTTAAACCAATTGTCTTTGTCCAAAATGTGAACACTGGCATCCTGGGAAGCGTGTCCTTTCTTAGGTATTGCAGGTGTGCCACTGAGTCTTGTCCTCCCGTGTTGCATTTGTGGACTGGCTTGCAGCATCCACTGTTTAAGTCTCTTCACATTTAAGTGACATACAGCTCACATGATGGTGGGGTGGGGCAAGGTCTCACAGAGGTTTCAGTTGTCGGCCAGGTGATGGGAATGACTCATGTTTTCACACCTTTGCTCATGTGACAACTCACATGATCAATAGTAGGTTAACATCCCTAGGAAGTACATCAATTTTTATACACAGCACCCATTTTCAGTCTCAAATTAAACAGACTAACATCATTTTAGATGATGTTATGTTTAGGAATCCTTTGCAGTCAATGACTACTTGAAGTCAAGAACCCTTGGACATCAGAGGTGGGAAGTAACGAAATACAAATACTTAGTTACTGTACTTAAGTAGAATTTTCAGGTACCTACACTTTGAGTTTTTATTTTTCTGATAACTTATAACTTTTACTCCTTAAATTTTAACATGGATATCTGTACTTTTTACTCCTTTCATTTTCAAAGCAGGCCTGTTACCTTATGTTTAACATATTTGAGGGAAGTTTAAATTCCCCAGCACTGCAGGCCTGAAGACATCAAAGCGATTTGAGCCTAAACGCCTGGTCGCAGCTTGTACACAAAGAAAATCTCCCGAAGCTCACAATAGAAATGATTGTGAGTAGTGATTCTTTTTCCCTCTGAGCTGAGCCACTATAACCAACCTTTAAGTTCCTCCACCTGCTGAATCCCAATTAATCCCTCACATTCAGGCAAAAAAAAAAAAAAAAACATGCCTGTACTGTGGTGAGGGAGCTCTGCAAGATTAGTAGGATGTGAGAGAAGATGGTACAATCTTGTGGTTTCTAACAAAACCAACTTTTGGTCATGCTTCACTTCTTCCTGCTGTTTTTATACACCCATATAAACTGGCGACTCAACAGAAGCCCAATTCCAGATGTGCTCATAGCGATGGTGGTATAGTGGTAAGCATAGCTGCCTTCCAAGCAGTTGACCCGGGTTCGATTCCCGGCCATCGCAGCCTCATTTTGTGACAGAGCAGTTAGGGAGGAAAAGAAACCTAATTTATGTCAGAAAGAAGACAGTATGTAGTATGCAATAAATGGGTATTTAAAGTTAAAAAAAAGTTTGTGTTGCCTTGAAATAATATTACTTTATTATTGTCATATTAACATAGCATGATGTTCGGTTAGTTTTGCACAAAAATAGCTGGCACAAATGTCTGTCAAAGACCTACTTTTTACTTTCCTACTCAAACTACATTTCACAGCCTGGTTTTATTGATTTTCCTTTACTTGAGTAAAGTAGTTGAAACAGTACTTTTTAACAAAATTTTTTAAACAAAACTATCTGTACTTCTACTTAAGTAAATCCTCTAGATATCACCAGATGCTGCGTTTCTTCCTTTGAGAAGCTCTGCTCAGCCTTTACTGCAGTCTCCTCCATTTGTTTCTTATTTGTGTGTCTTTCTGCATTTAGTTTTGTATTTAATAACTAAATAGCACACTCTGCTGGGTTGAGATCAGGTTACTGACTTGGGCATCAAGGAATATCTAATTTCTTTCCACTGAGAAACTTGTTTTTTTCAGCACGTTTTGGGTCATCATCCATTTACACTTAAGTGCTGTCTGTAGCATTTGGCTGAATCTGAGCACAGCGTTTAGCCCTGTGCACTTCAGAATTTATCCTGCTTCTTCTATCAGCAGTCACATCGTCAGTAAACACAAGTGACCTGGTTCCAACTGGAATTCCCAAACAATTAATGCAAATCTTAAAAAAACAATCCCCAAAGTAAAGCTGATTTCCTACACTTTAATCACATCTTAATTGTTTGTTTTCAAATCTGCTGTGCTGGTGGCAAAATTACAAAAATATTGTCTTTGTCTAGCAAATTTTGAGCTTGTCTGTCTAAATATCGAGCATTTATGGGATCCTGAGGTCCACACACAAACACACGGTACACCACTCCTCTGTACTGAAAATAAATACATCTTTATTTTCTCATCTCTATAGAGTGTCCCCTCCTTGCATCCCATTTAAGACATCAGTACAAAATACACATAATCATTATTAGACATTAACAGAAATGAGTAGACACCCACAGTCCGACATTAAAATGAAATTAGAAGTGTGTGAAGGATTTCTGATCAGCGAGCACGGAGAGAAAGTTTTCCGCAAACACAAATTCAGCAAAGTCTGAAGAGAATCAGAGGACAAAAGTCTCGTTCATACCAGTTTGGACTGGACTAAATATTTATGCCACATGACAACACCTGAGCCAGGTGCTCGATGACAATGCTGATGCTAAATGTTGCTGAAAGCTTCACATGACTAGGGAGTGCACCTTGGACCTTAGATATATTGTTTCCAAAGACAAAGGACGTACATCCATACACACAAAGATCAGCTTTCAGGACATAATTTCAGTCCTAATGCAAGTATGCGTGGAAGTTCAAAGTAATCACGACAAGATCATAAACCCAACGACATGACTTAAAAACAAAATAAAACCTAATGTTTAGGGCGTGGATGCCTTAAACACATTCAGCTCCCACATTTACATTTGTATTCATCAATAACTAATGGTACATGCAGAAAGCTGAGAGCGACCACATAAACAAAGGCTTTAATGCTAAAGAAAACAGGTTTTTAATGCTTCTGTGATCAAGCAGAAGATTCAAATTTCCCAGAATAAAAGCAGCAAGTTTCAGGTTTATCTGTATTAAGACATGCGGTTTGCACTGATCACATCTGAAATGTTGGCAGTTTATCAACAAGATATCCACAGATGAGCTCCGTATGATCAAAAAGCACATTTACATTATTGCACAAGTGAAACTAACGTGCCAATGCAGCTAAATCTAGCTAAGCTCTTCTCTCTGACTTGCCAGTACATCATCATCCACATCATCATCACGGTCCCCATGACAACTTACAGAAATCTCTGTCATCTACAATGTCAGCATCTCATGACTTTGCACGCCGACTTCATCACCTGCTCAAGCACGATCGACATGAAGAAAAAAAACCCAAACAAAAACACGCGAAACAAAGACTCCCTGATTTTACAGCTTAGCTTAGCACAAAGACTGGAAAAAGGGGGCTAGGTGTTGATGTGGCTCATCCAAAGAGAACAAAACACCTTTTCTCGCAGCTCCAAATCTGTCAAATTCAAATGCTTTTTTTTTGGTTTGTTTTTTTTTTTTTTAAAAAAAGCTGGAGGCCATGACAGCACGTCTATCAGCATCATAGACATGCTAACAAATCTTGCACCTGTTGTTATGCTGATAATTTCTGATAACCACAGGTTATCCATATAAACAAAACTTAGTGTACTCTAACATAAAATGGGTTATTATTAAAGTTACTGTGATCTGAGTAGAGCAGCAGGAGGACTATGACGATGATAATGGAGGCGATGATGATGCATCAGAAACTCTTGTCTACTTTAAAACCCTTTTTAAGCAATTAAGGTGAAATGTGCATGGAATGAGTCATTTTAAGGTGGAAAAGGTTCAGCACTATTATTAAAGATTAAGGAATGCAGACCTTTACAGTCTCTAACAGTGTACAGCTTAATGGATGATTAGGGCATTTTTCTTATTTTTAAGGCTCAATTCTGCCTAATTCAATAATAGAAAGAAGTCTCCTTGAGGGTAAATATCCACTTTCTGGCTCCACCCCAACATTGTGTAGGACCAAAGAGTTTCACCTGTGGCGTTCACGCCATAAAGAAGTTTTTCAAATGTTTGTTTAGGGGGCTTAGAAGCAGCTGCTTCATGTTTAAAGCATCCAGCTGATTAAGAAAAAAAAGAAGGCAGCTCCACGATGTGACAAAGTGAAACAGAGTTGAAGTCAGAAGCAACTGCTCTTCAAACATGAATTATTTTACATACTGCCGAACAGCCCGGGACTACAATGCTTCAAGTGCCCCTGTTGTTCTTGTTTTTGCCCACCTTTCCTTTAGGTCTGCTGTATAGCTTATGTGTGAACTTGGAAAGTCCACATGTTTGTTGCTCATATGGTTCTTCTGTTACTGTCTAACACACTGGCCTCCCTGACAGCTGTCAGAGGACGAGTAGCTGGGAACAATTTAGACAGTGCAAAGAGAAGCTGCAGGAATGTGCAGAATGATTAAATACTATGTCATCTATAATATATAAAAATTTGTGTGTGTTTTAAGTTAAAAAACCAAACAAACACAATATGTAAACACATTCTAGTAGATCCCCCAAAATAAAATTGAGTCTATATTATGAGCATAACATGGCTCTTTGAAATTGTTAACTTTAAAAATACTCAGATACATAATGCCCAGAAACAGTTTTCACTGCTTTTTTTGTTTTTAAACAACTAATAAAATATTCCCAATAAAGGTCCAGGGAGAATTCTGAGTAACCAAGGTGCCGTTTCACTTTCAGATTTATTAAATTTCATTTTTCACTGCTGTGATCAGCACAAAATTTAATTAAATTAATGCTCATCGTGGAACAGAAGCAAAAATTTCAGATGTTCTAGAAAATTGTAGAGCTTTAAAAAAAAATAAAGCAGGAAGAGAGGAAATATACCCAACGGCCACTTCATTAAACCCATCTGCCTAACACTGCTTTAGGTTCCCATCATTGTAATTAAAACAGCTCTGACCCACTGGGGCATGAACTCCGGGATGTTCTGTGGTATCTGGCACCAGGACACTGACACCAAATCCTTTCCTGCTGTTGTCGTTTGGCTGTGGAGTGCAGCCTGTTTTATTCTGGCAGTGTTTGCAGTGCACTTGGCACATCGTCCTCGCTGCACCGAGATGAGCGGTGGTTCTAATGTTGTGGCCGACTGGGCTGAACTAAAGCTTTAACTGCTGAGGTTTTGAACACTGACGCCACAGTTGGTTACATTCAGTAATCTTACATTGTTCTTTAAAGGTGATCATGGACAAGATAATTCTGATTAGTATTATGTGCAGTTGCACAGTTCAGCTCTATGATTTCTTTAAATACAATTATCCAAACATGTCTTCCGCTAGTGTCATCTGATTTCCTGCTGGGATCAGAGGAGATTTGACAGAACTGGGATTAGTAGTGGTCATACTGGCAGGTGTGAGCAAACTAGTATACTAGTATAACTAGCATAACTAGCAAAAGTGGCAGTGGTTGTAGTTAGGTGTGTCTGCTGTTTGATCACAACAGTTTAGAAAGGGAAGAAGGGACGTCGCTGGTGTCTCTGGGTGGCATAGCCATGAAGCATCAGACCACTGCAGTAGATGCAACCAGGTGGGGGCGGGGCTATTCACATACAGGTGACGTTTCATCATCAGTGTTAGAGACGTACAGTGTACCAGACACACATTGTGTTCCACAGTGTTACGCAGCTATACAGTGATACAGACAGACAGTGGTGTCTCTCAGGCTGTGATTGAAAGGGGCGGTGCTCTGCTGTTGCTGTGACTACACGGGGGGTTGCCTGGCGGGTAGTGGTGACGACTGTGGTGAAACGGCAGCCAAGAGCTCGCTGTAGATCTCCCGTCGCACCTCTTGCGCCACACTCTCTCGAATCTGGAAAACAAGAGATAAAAGAGGTGAAATTGCTTATAAACTTGACCTGCTCCCTCAGATTGTTGTGGAGAATCCTCCTTTAATTTAAGCTTTTAATGGAAAGACGCATCATATAACCAGAAAACCCGAGTACAATTTTAACACAGATTTTTAAACATTTTATTGTTATCTAGCTTTTATATCTCTGGAAACACTGAGCACAGGGGGATACGATAAGGTGTGGAAAGAACTGACGATTTTAAAAGAATCTCCTTCTAAAAATGAGAAGAAATATGAAATGAAAGATAAGAGCAGCCAAACTCAGGAAATAACTCTTGGTGGAGCCAGTGTAAAGAAAGGATTTATAAAACTCCACCCACTGCAATCAGCAACTATTTTGATAATTCTGATTTATTGTTTTGTAGCACATCCCCGTGCTGCAGATTATCTGCCATGATAACGCTGTTGGAAATCAAATGAAAATGACTCAGTGTTTTTATACGGTGTTTTATATGTGCTGCAAAGATTTATGATTTTAGCGTATTGATGGGCGGTAGGTAGGAACCTGATGGTGTCATAGTATCTGATCTAGATAGGAACCTACAAGGTGAGTGAAGGAGAAACGCCCAGTGTATCTAAGAGATACAGTGTAACTAAGAAGTTTCACCCGATCCAGCTCAAAGGGAAGTTTTAAGCCTAATATTAAAAATAGTGAGTATTTCTGTCTCCTGAATCCAAACTGAGAGCTGGTTCCACACAGGGCCTGAAAACTGAAGGCTCTGCCTCCCATTCTACTTTTAAATATACTAGGAACCACAAGTAAGCCTGCAGTCTGAGAGCGAAGTGCTCTTTTGGGGTGATACAGTGATATGGTCTGTAAGATAAGATAGAGCCTGATTACTCAAGACCTTGTATGTGAGGAGCAGGATTTTTAATTAGATTCTGGATTTAGCCAATGGTTGCTCAACTCTTGACTGTGTAGCCAGAAACAAAGGAAACAAACACACATTTTTTGTCCATGGTCTTTGGTTCCATGGACAAAAAATGTGTTTTGGATATTTGCTGCTTTTCTCTGTAAACTGAAAGACTTTTGTTTAATTTTACTTCTATTATTGTAGCCTGACTCCTGGATTTCTTGTTACAGGATGTGGAGATACAGGACATGTGTTTAGTCCAGAATGCCTGCTCAATGTTAAAGGACTATTTAAACCGCCTTTGCGACTACTCCGCCTCCAAGCCACGTGCTGCTTTGTTTGTTTTGTTGTCGTTGTCATTTTGGTTTGGTTTTTCATGTACAACACACACACGTCACACCTGCTAATGCATTCATGTATCCATTCACACCCCTCGATACTGACTTATTATTGAGTTTAATAAATATTATTAATCATTGTTAAGCTGGGAGTGCGATTACAGTCTTTAGTGAGACCTACGAGCGTCTGTAACTGTATTTGTAAATGTTTTTTCCTCTATAAACATAATAACAGAAGCAGCAACACTGAGTCAACAACACTGTTTGGGCAGCTGGTCCTCGCGCTTAACAAAGAGGAGAGCTATGATATGTCGGGCAGGAATTCCAGAGTGCGATCCCAAAAAGTTGAGCTGTAAATGAATTTCCTGACCTCAACCTTGGCTTAGATCTATCAAATAAATTGCTTTAAACCATTACCTCTCTGATGAGCTGCTGCAGGCTATCCACTCTGACTTCCCCCGCTGCTCCTTCCTCCACCTCTGGTGCTTCTCCTCTGCCACCTCCTCCTCCTGCTGCTAATGCTGCTCCATCACTGGCTCTCTCCTCCTCCTCAATTTCCTCAGTGTGTACGTTGGGTCGAGGAGGGGGGGCAGGGGTTATATTAATTGATGCCCGATACATTCCTTGCTTCTGTTTGCCATCTCCTCCTCCTTGATCTTCTCTGACTGGACTGACTGACCTCGGGGAGGGGTTTGTGTAGGAGGAGTGGCGGTCAGAGCCGATCTCTGACTGCAGGAAGAGCTGCTCTCTGAGGAGGTCTGACACCTGGACAGATAGGAAAGACGGGCAGGAAAAGGTTAAGACATTAGTATTTATAGCTTTATGTAACAAAAACATTGCGTGCACGTGTGTGTGTGTGTGTGTGTGTGTGTGTGTGTGCTGACCGGCTCCATGGCTCTCAACGCAGAGGCGGTGGACAGACTTTCAACACTGCAGTCTCTATGAAGACCCTGAGGAAAAGAACAATGGCAGTATTACAACAAAGTAATATAACAGGCCTCCTGCCTTTTTCTCTCAGAATCTGCTGATAGTTTTTGTACAAGATTATTTAGCAAAAACATATAAAATATTATGTTTATGCTTCAGTATCATGGAATATATCATAGTTTCAGGAGCAAAACTGCACTGATTTAATGACATTTAATGTGGTAAACTTTGAAGTGCTGTATCATCATGTGGGATAGGTGGCTGGTGAAAACAAGTTACAGCATGTGAAAGGCCTCCTTTTTAACTATATATTTATACCAGCCTAGCTGACTCTGAGGGGACCAGTCAGAACTTTTTAGCCCCACGTCCTTTGTTGTGTGGCTGTACTTTACTCATCTTCCATTACACTTTTCTTTTACTACATAAACTACATATATTTGTGCCATTTTACAGATTTTATGTTTCAGGGTTTTTTCCCAGAATTTAACACAAAAAGCATGACAATAGCTGGTTTATACTGCACAAATCCTCTGGTGTGCATTTACTCTGTGCTGCGTGCGGTGCGTCAGCTCCATCAGTCTGTCTTCCAGCTGCTGTTCGAGCTCCTGCAGTTCCTCTCTGACTGCTGACCTCAGAGACTGGAGCTGCTCCAACTCCAGCCTGCAAACAAACACACACAAACACACTCTCCAGGTTTGCTTTGCATTGTGGTGTCACGGCACAGTCACATTTCTGTTTGCTTTTGTGAGTCACCTGTCAGCAGGGCTCAGGTGATTGTAGACCGGAGCCTGCTGTCGGATGATTGCCAGCTCCAGATCCATCATCTGACTGCGGAACAAGTTCAGGCTCCGCCTCTTCTGCTGAAACTCCGCCAAAGTCTGAAACCAGAGACGGACGCAAAGTGAATCACACATTTATTGATAGTGACAACGGTCTGCTCCAGCGCTTTCTGGTAGAACAAGCACTGAAAACTAAGTGTGTAGGTTTTCAGTCATGCAGTGGAAAATATGTAAATATGGATCACAAGGTTCTTACATGTAAATAGTCACCCAGTAAAAAAACCAAAAAACACTTGCTGCTTTCAGTGTAACCAAAAAGCAACATTTAAATACTGAAGGTTATATATCCAGGAACAAACACTGTTGGATTTAACATACAAATGTCCTATGTGGCCAAAATAGAGAAAGCTGTGCAGGCATCAGAGGAGATGACGGTACCTGGTGATTAGGCAGAGTTGCTCTGGGCTCACTGAACGTGTCTGGAGTATCGGCTCGGTTCTAGATGGGGAAAACAGCGATAACAACATAAGAAGGGAAACGCCGAATAAGAAGAAAAACAACAAACCCCAGACTAAACCTTAATTAACAGGGTGATAAGAGAGTGTGACTGAGGAGGACTGACCAGACTCTGAACTGTTCCTCGGATCTCGTGCAGGACTCTCCTTAGCTGCATCTCTGTGCTAGATGGGCTCTGGCCGGGTCCTGGACCTGGAGCATTAGCATCGCGAAGCCCTGGATGGAGGTTGTGACCTGGGCTAAGGGCCGAACCCGTGGCTATGTGGAAGCCAGGAGGAGGAGGAGCCAGCCCTGGATACACACCGTGTTCTGGGGACACTGTGAGATGGGTGTGGTGGGGAAATGACAGGTAGGGGTTGTAACCTTGATGACTAAAGTAGGGCGAGCCAAACTGTGAGACTTGAGGAGGGACCTGGTAGGGTGGCTGGTGACTGTATTGATGGTTATAGACCTGGTGATACATTCCAGAAGGTCCAGGATGCAAGTGACCCGGAGGGATGTGGTGAGGAGATGTGGGAGTTGAAAGGGGATGCAAGTTGGCCATGCTGTCATGCTGGGAGCCTGGGGAAGTTGAAGGCTGGTGGAGACTGGTTAGACTAGAACGGTGGTTCACTGAAGGGCTGTGGTGATGGTAGAGGTTAGGAAGACTACCGTGTAGATGAGGAGAGGTAGGGTTCGACATCAAGGGATGTGGGCTGGAGTTAAATCTTGGACTAAGATTTGGGCTGGGATAAGGGTATTGAGCTGAAGGGTGAGAATAATTGAACAGATTCTCCCCTGGATTCAAACTTGGCTGGTTTTGATTGGCATTCATGTTTTGCTGGAAGTGGGCAGGCTGCTGCCGATTGGACAAATCTGGAACACTCTGGGTGCTCCAAGATTCAGCACTTACTCCTGATTGCCAATCAGGAGGGGGGCTGGTGCTCTGTAGGGAATAGGATGGCCGCATCAGATACCGAGGTATGGGCTTTGGTGGAAAGACAGCTGGTGAATTTTTTTTGGAGCTAGATGAGGAGGCAGGATTTATGATCAGAGTTGACAGGCAGTTGGTTGGTTCTTCCTCCACTTCTTCCTCTTCCTTCTCCTCTCCTCCTCCTCCTTCTTCTTCTTCTTCTTCTTTCTTGTCCTCAGGCTCAGGGGTATATTTAAAGGAGTACTTGGGCTGGGTGCAGGACGCCAGGCCTTGCCCAAACTGGATCCTGACAGATGATACAATCTTGGAGGGTGAAAGGAGTGAAGAGGGCAAGGAAGAGGACCTCTGCGTGTAGACGCCACGTTTCTGGGAGGCTGTACGGTTCGACTGTTCGGCTCGGTGTAAAGCACTAAGGACCGGAGAAACTGGAGCCACAGGACAAAGTGATTCAGAATCATCCAAGATCTCAGAACTCGTTTTCTCTGTGGATGTATCTGTGTCTCCTTCAGTTTCTGTCAGGTTCTGAGTGGGCTCTGGTCCTTCCTCTGAATCATGTTGGGATTCCTTTGACTCTGGCTGTGCTTGTTGTTCTGCAGCAGGCATACTCTGAGCAGACTCAGGCTCAGGCTCTGGATCAGGATCACTCCGGTCACATCTCTCAACATTCTCCTTACCCAAAGTTTCATCTTGCTGTACTTCTGCTGGCCTGCTCCTGGGCAGATGGTGAGCTGTGTACTGTGGAATCTGCTCCGAAGTCTCTGTATCCATGTGCTCTTCCCTGGAGCTGTTACTTCGATCCGACTCTGCAGCGCCACCTGGCCTCGCCTCTTCCTCTCTACCATCGGGCAGGTCAAATGCTGGCTTGTCCATTGCAAGGGGAGTAGCCACGTCTTGTGAAGGGTGCGACGTCACAGTGGTCTCGCTGTCACAGCTGTCACTACTCACCTGCACCTGATTACAATTAATTCAAATTTTACTTAAATCCCAAATAATCATAAATATTGAAAAATATATGACTAATAGTGAAAGGGTGCAGTATTTCCCCACAATGAAGAGAAATAGAAACATAAAATACAGCATTACAAAATCAAATTATCAGGTTACAGTGACTAAATTTTTGTGGTTGCAATTTTCTGGTGGTTGCACTTTTGAAATGTGCTCTGCGGTAATCTTTGTAGATCAAAATTCCCATGTGTGACCAAAACACGTATTACTTGCACACGCTTTAGTGTCCAATTAGAGTCAAAGTCACTAGCTGCTATTTTATTCAATCAGGACACCTTGATTTATATTGGTGCTCTTACCACTCTGAATGCTCAGTTCCTACTTGCTGAATCTGATTTATGTTAGGTTACATAGGAGTACCTTTTTTTCTTTAAAGAAGAGAATAAAATAAGCGTTCTAGGCCAGATTTGATTAGGCTGCAGGTGTGATTCTCCTCCTGCTTTCACGAAGGTTTGTCTGGGTTTTCATGATTCATTTCAAATAAGCCTGAAGGTGACGGCCATGAAAAAAAAAGGAGGGATGCACAGAAGAGACTTTTAAAAAAAAAGAAAAAAAAAGAATGAGAAACAAACACACAAACAGACCTTAAGGTGGCTGTTGAGATCAGCAGAAGGCTCCTCAGCAAAGCCGCTGCTGTCAGACTGTTCGCTGGCCGTCCTCGGGAGGTCTGCTACAAAGAGAGAAAGGGGAAATAAACAGCTTTAATTCTTCCTGCATTACCCGATCTGTCCTGCAGGTGGCAGAGCAGAATCATTCATAGAAAACATGTTAGCGTGCAAAAAGAAACTGTGTAGGAATTCTATGTCTAAAGGGACCGAGATTCTTAGTTCATACTGAATAAAGACACATTAAGATGGAAAGAAAGACGAGGCTCTTAAATGGATCAAAGCAGATAAAGAAGGGCTGCAGATAAAGAAGGGCTGCAGATAAAGAAGGGCTGCAGGAAGCTGCTGAACTCTGAAAGGATTTTAACTGGGAAAAAAAGAGACATTACACTGGTTTGTTGTATGATTTACTACAAAGCATTTAAAAAATTTAAAACAAGACTTTCTGACATTCTGTTAGAAAGCCTATAAATTAAAAAAGCCCCACCAATTATTTTTCCCATTTATAATGAAAGAGTTGAGTTCTTTTAAGATTTCAACAATGTTTTTCTATGAGATCTTATCATATTGCATATTTTAAGCATTATCAGATTCAAGCACCAATAGGAGTGTTTGGTTTGGAACTCCAGTGAACTATATATAGTTTTGTGTACTCGATCTGGCTAGTTAAGGATTAAAAGATGGGCTTGCGCTTCTTACAAACAATGCTGTGACTATATGTGCGATGAAGATGAACGACAATGTTCATAACGGGCTCAAACAGAATCCTCCTTAACAGGGAGTCAGTGTTAATGACAGAAAAGTCCACAGATATTTAGAGCAATAAAATGTTAAGAAGTGAAATTTCAGCCGTGGATTTCTTCAAAACGTCATTTTCAAGTAAAAATTTTTTGTATTATTCAAACGTATCTTGGTGAGTGTTTCACAAGGAATGAAATGGATTCAGTCAGTCAGCCCTCAAAGACACAGTACACATTTGCATTTTGCTGAAAAGCACTGAATAGAAACATGACCATCTGCTTGTTTAGAGGAAAAATGCAAGTGAAACGATAAGGTCATTCAGAAACTCAAGTCAGCGCTCACCTCCCGATCTAGACGTCCTGTGTGGGTTAGCCTCGTCTTCGTTAATCTACACGACAAAAACAGACTGAGTTTTAGGAGAAAGAAAGAACTGAACAGAGTCCTTCCCCTAAATAAAAGCTCAGGCTTTTTACCAACTACTCCACTTCACTGAGCAGATTCATGCAACGTGCGTCAACAAGCTCGTTTTTCTAAAGCTGCAAAGACCAGTGCACACGGGTTCTCATCTACTTGACATCCATTTGTCCCTTTTCTGTCTTCAAGAGTTTTTTTAACCCCCCAACACAATCAGCAAAGCCCAAGCTCAACAAGCAGCAGTTCAAGTCACACTGTGAAGTATTAAAAATACAATAGAATGCTATCAAAACTATATAAATTAATGTTTTAATTTTGTCTTTATTCTATGTCTATGTCTTTATTATAACATGTATCAACTCCCAATCTTTGTCAGAGCAATATATTGCAAAATAATAACTTAATAAAGATCAATCATGTTTCACTCTGCGCTTCCTGATGAGGTCAGCTGTTGTGAACAGCTGGTTCTGAGGTCTAAAGCATAGCCTAAATATGCTAAAATTTCACTTCTGCCAGTGTATTACAGTAAGTAGAGGATTTTTGTCTTTATTTGCATGAATTTGAATCCTAGAGTATCTTTCCGAGCCAAGCCCACTGGCTAAAAGGCTACAAGGGAACCAGTCTGTGAGAACCGACAGCATACATGTAAATGTGAGATGGCTTTGGAAACCTGGGACACAATCACAAACACAGGAACAACTAAATAGTAGTTGGTGACAACATTGTAACATGCCCATGGAAAGAGGTCACCCAGTGATTTGACCAAGGAATATGAAGCCCCCAGAGAAACCCGTACCTCCTCTATTTCAAAAGAGTCTGCGTTTTCTGTGCGAAGATGTGCCAGCCGCGACGGGGCCAGGGTGTGAGGAGCTTTCTCTGGGGTGGAGTTTCTTTTCTCCACCTCTTTAATCACCTGAGTGCCTTCCCCTGTTCTCTGGTTGGTTGACTGAAGGTCTGGGTCGGTGGTGTGCTGTTCAGGTCTGATGGGAAGTAGAAGTTGGTCAACTGAGAAGTAACTGGTAGAATATTTTGTTATTCAGTTATTTATATAACCTTAGTTTGATATCTGAGCAAACTGGGACAGTGGGAGCTTATGTATGGGTACTGCAGCTTTGGATACATGGATTCAAGCCAGCAGTGAAGTTTCATACTTCATGTCTGATAGCCGAGTCTGATATCGGTTATCAATAAATACATGAGAGCAGCTTACATGTTTTGAATTAAAACACGGATGCTATGAGTAGCATCAGGATGCTAATATGACAAAAATTACATCCCAAATTTGAGGTACAAATATTTTTCCTCCGTGTGATTCAGTGAATAATAAACTTTAAGTAATTCAGAGGAATAGTTTTAAATGGAAACTTTCTTGTTAGCCGTTCTAGTCATTTCTATTTACAAACCCTATTACATAAAGGGTTCATGCTCTGTATGTAAATAAAAATAGAATACGTTGACTCACAAATCTCAAACTCATATTTTATTCACTGTAGAAGACAGCTAATGTTTGCACTGAGAAACTGTGCCATTTTAGAAAAAAATACCAGCTCTTTTTAAAATCTGATTCTCAGAAGTAAAAAATACGCACAGGCTAATTCTGATCATCTGCAGGAGTAAGGGATAAGGCCAAGAATCAATACTGAATCATGAATACCAGAAATACCAGATGTGCAATGATGCCTGCATCATCATCCAGTGCGATTCTGACGGTTAATGATGGTCTTCAGAAGCCTGTTCTTGGAGAGTGGCACGGATCTTTACATGCTAGCTAGGAATACTCTGACTGCTGTTATGTGCAGGGATGCAATCCTCAGATCTATTACCAGAGATGATTCAGTGACACCTGGGTTACTCCTTGTACAGGACAATGCCCAGCCTCATGTTGGCAGTTCCTGAATGACGAAGTAACTGATGCCACTGACTAGCCGTCACATTCCTCAGACCAGAATCCAACTGAGAACCTCTGAGATGTTATGGTGCATCTGAAACCAGAGACAGACCGTCTAGGAGCTTACTAATGCTCTGATCCAGATCTGGAAAGAGATCCCAGGACACCATCTAATATCTTATTTGCTACAGGATTAACAGTAGCAAAAAGCAAAACTAGAAATGGTCTGTGGCCACCACTTGCTAAGTATTTCCCTTTTGTCTCATTTGTTGCCTCTCCATCACACCTGCTGTCACTGTTCTTTGTACTAAAGCAGGTGAAATGGATTCACAATGTAATATGGTTCCTAGCTGGATAGACCGATATTACTGAGATCTGACAAAGTTTGAAAACCACTGGCTTCAATATCGATCTATATGTGCCATCCACAGCTTCAAACTGGTTTATATGCATTAAGTAATGATACCTGCTGTCTGTTAGGGAACCTGTCTCTCCATCCCCACTGGTTTCCTCGGTAACTGTCGCGAGGGGACAGTTGTCTTTCTTGCGGATGTGTTTCGGGCTAACCACCTCTGCCTGGTGGTGAGACTCGGTACTGGATCCGTCCTGTTCTGTGCCGGCTGGTGCGTCAGCAGGAGCTGCATGTCCGTTGGTTAGCGTTTGCTGATTAGGTGTTTGTGCTTCAGTCGACTCTGAGGTGGACGAGAGTAAGTTGCGGCTGCTAAGACGTCTCTTGAGGATTTTGGCAGCGTTTATTACATTCATCTTCTTCAGAGGAGAAGACTGCTCGTCTCCTCCTCCCTTTCCTCCTCCTCTTTTTTCTCCTCCCTCTACTTCTGGGAGACAATTATAAAAAGTTGCTGATAATGTCTTATTCAAAAATGTCTGTTCATCATCTATTATGTAAAATGATCCTTGTTAGAACATAAAGTTGAACAGATATGACTAAAAACCATATGGACTTTGCTTTCAGTATTAAGTATATGTCTACCCTACTATTCAGCTAGTGATTTTTATCAGTGTTTTTCTAGTCTGATGACTTCAGTTAAACAAGCCCACAGTAATATATTAAATACATAGTGTTTGTGCACGACTCTCTGCGCCTCTCAGCCGGTCCAGACTAAAACCATCCTTCAGTGGACTTTGGTGGTTACCTTGATCCGTAGTGCTGATCCGCTGGACCGAATGTCCAGTTACTTGACTGAAGAGGTCGATGAACTCGTTCGCTACTGTTGTCAAGACCTCGATCTGACGGAAACGACCTGAGAAAGAAGACAGACACAAAACGGTCATAACAGAGTGCTTCAGAGAGAGAACAGCAGGAAAACAAAGAAAGAAAAGGACATGTTCAAGACTTCCAGCCTGGACTGCTGGCACAGGACGGACTGTAGCCATGAATTTATGCTGACCCTGCTGTCTTCAATATGTTCAACAGAACATAACACATTTTTTTAAAGGGCGTAAAGCATCAACCAATTACAAAAGCAATGACCAATTTGCTTTTTAAGTGAAAAAGATCTTAAAGTATAGATTTCTGTAGCCTGTATAGTGCTGAGTAAAGATTCACAGTTTCAGAAAACCAGACACCAGAGCTGTGACACTGCAGGACACCAGAGACACGAACAGCAACTGTCAGAAACTATGCATTTTTTCAGTTTCCCCTGCTTTTGTATTGGTACAAGCTAAATGTGTGCTCTAGGCCACAAAAATGAAACGGACATGTTTTCATCCGATTCTCAATAAAGCTCCATAAATGTAATTTCAGCCTGTTACAGATGAAAGTTGACAGTCATGAGTTTGGCCTTTGCTCTGAAATAGAGATCACTATACAAGTGTTTATTAGATGAGCAGAAATAAGGGAGTGAATGGTGGAGTGATTCCACAGCATGACTTCATTCTTCAGAGAAATTGTTATTGTTAAAAATCATTCATGTCACTGACAAATTTTAAAACTGGTTTAAAACAAAATGAATGTTTGGAATTGAAGAACTGATCTGAGAAAAGAAAAACATAAAAAAGCTGAACACGGACGTCAGCTCCGCCACTCCTTCCTCCTCCTCCCTCCTCTTGGGGTTGTGTAAGTCGAGCTGTCAGTCTTATTTCTAACAGGATGATGACTTGCATACTTTCCTGCCTTCCCTGCTCCCCCTGTCTGTCTCTCACTGTCTAAATACTCATCAGTCTGTTATAAAAACACCGACTTCTGTCTCCTGTCTTTATGTGAACACGTCGTTTCTCGCTTTTATGCAACCACCTGAAACACAGATCTGCTAACTCATATTTCCCTCACCTCTGACTTGCAAATCCAAAACAACAACAACAACAAAAAAGTTTTTTTTTAATTTATACTGCATGTATCGTCAGAGATACATGCAGTATAAAAGTAAGCACATCATAACTGGATCTGTACATTTGATGGTGCTCTCACATAACAACAGGTTAAAAGGAAAGGCCAAGTTGTAGTTCAGAGTTTAGTCAGCATCTAGCCTGCTTTAGCTCCTAGTTTCGGTGTAAGGGTGCTTTCACACCTACAGTTTGTTTAATCTGGTTTGAATCAGTGCATGCTCTGGACGAGGGGATAACAAGGATAATTTTACTCCAAACATCCAGCCAATATTTCAGGCAAAACCATAAATACCAGGCTAGTTGCTACAGTTTGTGTACTCTGCAGTCTGCCACAAAGTATACCGGGCTACTGGAAGATGTTTAGCTCAAACTTACAGCTCGAGTCAGTCAAGGTTAGCATAAACGAACTTTGTTTGGAACCAGACGAGACCACCGCCTCCAAAGGGTTTTGCTGTGGTCGCTTTGATCTGCACCCGAGTGCGATTACTGTGTTCACATCAGCACAAATGAACTGCACCAATGGGGAGACAGACCAGAGGTGGCTTTAATTGGAATAAGCAGTGCAGGTGTGACACTTTAACAACAAAAAAACAAACAAAAAAAAAAAAAAAAAAAAGAATGAAAAGAGCGCAATATAAAAATGTGCACAATGGTGCAGATATTCTAGGAGGAGAACCAAAGGAGCACGAATACTGGAATCATTGAGGAGTCAAAAAGCAAAAAGACCCTATGCGATGATACAGATGTGGACGTGGTCTTTTCCTTAAATTAGCTTTTACCCCAAAGTGGCCCAAAAAACCCAAAACCAATTAATGCACCTTTAAAATAAGCTGCAGATCAGGCTGTCACTCACAACTCATGACTATAGAACATCCTATTACGCATACAGCTGTGTGTGATGATAGTAATACTGTGCGAGTGAGTTTCCTGCTCACTGCTGACTCTGCATTAATGCTCATTCTGAGGATCCTAATACAGGAAGTGAGGATTAAGTGAAAACGGCACACACTCTTTTTCTGTCTCCATCCCTGGAGATTTCTTTCTGATGGTGAGAACGCAGCTTACATAACAAACAACAACACACACATGTATGTCTGGGATCTAGGGAACCAGTGGACGAGTATGAGAATGTTCTGGAAAAGAAGAAAGCCTCCAGGAACCTGAGACGGGCCAGAAACTGTTAAAGGAGCAGTTCATCTTAGACACCCATCTGTAACTTTCATACATTTAGCTTTGAAATAAACATCTACTTAATCTTTTAGCTTTGGGGACCTGGACTGTCTTTTACTGTTACAATGTGCAAGTGTCCAGGTATGTGGAGGTAAAAAACAAAACAAAAGAAAGGCTCCTCTGAAGTTTCATCTGTGCCTGTTATTTACAACCCTGGTCCACAAAAGTTGACATATTGTGTAAAATGAGCACATCAGCAAGGCAAAATATCAAATGTTGAGACAATACAATACACCTTTTTTTATTTAATGCAAGGGTGTTTCAAAAAAACGTTGAGGGCAGAGGGACGTTTACCATTGTGTTACATGACCTCCTTTTGCTTGATATGGGGTTTCAACAGTTCAGGGCGTTCTTTGTTGCATTTTTCCACTTCGTAATGCTCCAAATGTTTTCAATTCATCCGTTGTGACCTTCAGAATGTGGTTTGTATCATCTTACAAAATTAAGCAAGGAAATACTTGAAAAACACCGGCAGATATGTAGCACGTATCATAACATTTCCCCCATTTTCACAGGCTTAAAAGTAATTGATGCACAGTTTGATGGTCATGTGAGGCCTGTCCTCTTCTTATTTAATGTCAAAATGAAGCAGACGTATCTGAATTTGATTCAAAGGTTTTCAATCTAATTTTAAATGAGGCCCAAAGAGCTGTCAGTGCAAGTGAAGGCAGGTCATCGTCAAGCTGAAAAAGCAACCTATCAGAGACAGCAAATATTTTAGGAGTGGCCAAAACAACAATCGTGAAATAAAGGAACTGATCAGCTTAGCAACACTGAAAGCTCTGAAAGATCACAGGAGAAAAACCGCTGATGATCCGAGACAAACCTCATAAAATACATCTGCCAAACACGGTGGAGGCAATGTTATAGCATGGACGTGTATGGCTGCGAGTGGAACGAGATCACGAGTATTTATCGCTGATAGAGCAGCTATACTCTCCTCAAATTCAGATTCAATGCTGCAAAACTTCATTTCCAAAACAGTGCAAATGAATGATGAGCTAAAGCATACCATCACTGACCGCAAAAGATTTTCATCCAAATATTTAAAATAATTATGAAATTTGAAAAATCATACTGAACTTGAGAGACTGCTGTCAGTGCATTTGTGCTCTCCATGTCCACAAATGAAGGCAGTGTTAGTGTCCAGCCAAGGTTCGCTGGGCTCTGATGTGTGTAATAAACAAACATTGATAAGAGCCACCGCAGACCTTTGGATAGTGTGTGAAAGCATTACTAGAGTTTGTAGCAATGGACTAAATACAAAAAC
Source organism: Oreochromis niloticus (assembly GCF_001858045.2). Classification (NCBI taxonomy): domain Eukaryota; kingdom Metazoa; phylum Chordata; class Actinopteri; order Cichliformes; family Cichlidae; genus Oreochromis; species Oreochromis niloticus. The sequence continues at coordinate 24,034,122 of NC_031987.2, read as the reverse complement.
CATTAGAACAATGTAGACCGTGCTTGTGGCTGAAGAGGCACAGCTGCTCAGTCAAGACGGCTGGAGATTTCAGCGAAACAGGAAGAAGCCACTTGAAGTTGTTTGTCATATGGAATTCAATGGAAGCCAGCGGGACCGAAATTAAATATGAGAAATAGGACTGCGCTTTTCCAAACAATACAAGTCAAGAGACAAGGTCAAAGGATTTTTATCATTAATAAATACAAAGAGGTTTTCTTTCCTGTGATATTACCGGGACAAGTTAAGGTGCAATTATTTCTTTGCACACATAAAAGCTCACAACAATCAGCAACGACATTAAAACAAGAGCGAGTTGAATAACAATCAATCACGCCTTTATAACTCTTTATAAATATCCTGCTTGGAAACAGTGGTGTATGGCATTTATGCAGGTGCTCCTTTGATTCGGATCAACTAAACAGTGCCGCAGAGCAAGCATACCCTCTTTCGTGGAAATGGTACTCCCCAGAAAGCTAACACACCAAACCACACCATAACCCTGCTGAGGGTTGACCCGAGGACCACAGCAAAGAGCTAAAGGTGATGACTTTTATCTGCCCACCACAACTTTGGCTTTGACTCGCTTGAGTCACTGAGCTTCAGTTTGCGTGCCATCAAACATCTTGTGACTCATATAGTTATTATTGGGAGCTAACAAGAAAATGAGGTCGTGACCCTGAGATACGCAGACAGAAATAATATGTGTACACGAGCAGCCACACCCGCTCCTGGTGTCCATAATGACCTGCATTAGGGTCATTGGTTGTTTTAGAAAATAAAGGTCCAGGCCTGGGACCTTTGGTAAACTAAATTTCAGGATTTCTATTTGTTCGTGATACAGATTACTTCATTGGCTACTGTCTGCAGCTCACACTCACAATATTAACCTTTCACACCTAACCACAACGCTGTATGTAGAAACATCCAACAGCTGTTGAGATTAACTTTTGTTAAATTTAGTTCATTCTGCAACACACACACACACACACACACACACACACACACACACACACACACACACACACACACACACACACACACACACACACACACACACACACACACACACACACACACACACACACACACACACACACACACACACACACACACACACACACACACACACACACACACACACACACACCTTGAATGACAAGAAGAACATGGAGTCCTGCAACAGATGGCATGGCTCCCACAGAGCCCTGATCAACATCACAGAGTCAGACTGAGATCACATGATGAGACACCAGGCGCTGACATGGACTAAATCCAAAGTGTGGCATTATTCTGCAAAATGCCAAAGCCTGCATTGGCATACTGATGAGTTGGCATCAATTTAAACCTGTATTCTAAATTCCAAAGAAGTGAGGGCGCTGTGTAAAATGTTAAAATTAAAAAAAACAACTAATGCAATGATTTGCAAACCAGATTTTACTCACAGAAGAACGTAGAAAACATTCAAATATTTTAAATGAGATGCACCATTTTTAAGAGGAAAAATATTGGCTCAGTTTGAATTTGATGGCAGCAACAAGTTTAAAAAAAAAAAAAAAAAAAAAAAAAAAAAAAGCGGGCCATGTTTACCACTGTGTAGCATCCCTCCTTCTTTTAACAGCAGTCAACAAACAAACATGTGGGAACTGAAGAGAACAGCTGCTGGACTTTTAGAGGAAGAGTGCTGTCCCGTTTTTGTCTGATATAGGATTCTAGCTGCTGAACAGTCCTGGGTCTTCTTTGTCGTATTTTTTAATTTAATGATGTTCCAAATGTTTTAAAGACAATGCTAAACTGCCCTGCCTGCAATACAGACCTTTTCACCAAAGAGTTAAGGTCAGTGATCCTGCACGTCTTTGCTTCTGAGAAACTGCCTCTCTAAGATGCTCTTATAGTCCGTTACTTTTCCAGCCTTTCGTTGCCTTCTCCCAACTTTTGAGACGTATTGCTGTCATCAAATTCAAACTGAGCCAATATTTTTAATTAAATACTGAAATGTGTCAGTTTAAACATCTTATATATTTTCTATGTACTACTGTGAATAAAATAGGGGGTTTGGAACTTGCAAATCAATGCATTCCGTTTATATTAACATTTACACAGCATCCAAACAGTTTTGGAACTGGGTTTATATTTGGGTTTGCAGTTGAGACAGATGTTCATGTGTCATAGCGGACAACACAAACCGCATCTTATGTTAGCCGTTGACAAGTGTATGGTTGGTTATGTGATATGATTGTGACAACAACTTACTTGCAGGTAATAAAACTAAAAAAACAAGACCAAAAAAGAAAACAAGGCAGAGCTCGATCGGCTGTATGAAAATATAAATCTGCTGCCTTCAACGAGCACAACAGCAGCAAAGAACAGCAAACAAGAACAAGTGAGACTTTATCATCAATAAACTGGAACAACTAAAAAGGAGAAAAGTGACCAAAGACTCAGTAAAAGTATTCTTGATCTGAACTAATTTCACCTCTGAAGTGATTCATCTTCTCACACACACGCACACACACCCACGCAGCTGACTGTCCTCTTCTTGACAGTTTAACAGTGTAAGTGCAGTAAAAAAAAGAAATGCTTTGCCAGATCCTGTGTGTTTGCGTGTGTGTGTGCGTGTGTGTGTGCGTGTGGTAGCGAGCCAGTACCTTCATGCAAAAACGTATTTGAAAACAAAAAGAGGCCAGGATGTTAGCGGAGCAGGTCTGTGTGCGCGTGTGCGTGCGTGCGAGTGTGTGTGAGTTTAGGACAAACAGATCTTTGTCTTTGCTGGCAGTGTTGTCCAGGCAGTTGGCAGAACAGCTAAAAAAGCTGAAGGACCCCACAAAACACCACAATAATACTGGGAACAGGACACACACAGTCACGGAGCTTCACTTCCTCTGCCTACAGTTTCAGGACGTGAACCTCTGAGCTTCTCATCACTATCATGGTTAACCCTCCACCTGCAGCACTGAGGCTGTAGAAAGTAAACCCAAACACCAGAAGAGATGCAGCGGCGTTAAAAGCGTGGAGGTACATACTTGTCAGGGCGTAGTTGGGGTTCTCCAGCTCCATCCGCTGCAGCTGAGCTGCCAGGTAGACCTGTATATGTAACACAGGAAATAATGCCATTACAAACATTATCTGTAACTGATGGTAATAAAGGCAGCAGGTTTTCCCCCCACTGATGTTTACTTAATATAGAGGTAACTCAGAGTCACTGTGGGGAATTTTTTCTTCCCTTTATGTTTGCATTCTGTCTGATCAATAGAGAAAGGCAGAGCTTCACTGTGACAACAGTATGAGTCACTGCACCTCGAGCTGTGGGCACAGGTCTGTACCAATACAGCTGGAAAAGTAACTAGAGGAGCTGGTTCACCAGCTCTCTCCCCGAGCACCGCCAAGGCTGATCAAGACAGGCCATAACTCTGCTTAGCTATGGCTGTGCTTTGGTTGTAAAGTCTATGGCTGTGACACATTAGCTTGTAATTTGGGTAAGACAAATTGCTTTCAATGGTTGCAAGTGTGCGGTAAATTTAATTTAAGCTACTCCTTAGTAAGCATCTCTGTCACTGTACCGAAGCAAAAGAAGTGAAATAGAGTACAGCTTAGTTACGTGCATAACTTAAACCTCAAACGCAGCTGAAGTTTTAGCAGTAAGCAAGTCTGTAGCCACTACTTTGCCGCTCTCATTGACCACATACTGCCTTAGATTATGCTTGAAAAAGAAGGACTGAGCATTGTGAGGTCTCACATTTGCCAACACACAACTTCGTGGACCACAGGAAATCCAATAATGATTCCTTGGGAATGTAAGACTTTCAGCGAGGGAATGCCAAAGGGTTTAAAAAAAAAAATTATTTTACACTCAACATCTATACAAGCCACAATTTTGCACAGAGTGAAGATCCTTGGTTCAGCGTTCCTCATTAGCACGCACATGGTAACACTGTAGACCAAGTTTTGCACACTAGTATCATGGCTGAACATCTTGTTCTGGTTTTTAGAAACCCCAATAAGAAAAAGCTTACTGCTATTTGAGGGCTCCAATAAAAACTGGCCTACTGCTAAAAGCCAGAAATAGTATTATGCTCATGCCTACAGGGGTATTAATGATAAAATAAAAAGATAAAACATAGCAAAGATTAAAAAAAAAAAAAAAAAAAATAGGAATAGGAATACAGGAATATATTCCTGTGTAACAGTCTTGACCCACCACACATTTCTTCATATTTTGCATCCAAGGAGCCAAACTTTTTTAAAGTGGTCTTGATTGTTCTCCAGGGTTTCTTAAGGTCTTTCCAAGTTTTTCTTTCAACATTAGCTGTTTTTTCTCTCGTTTTTAGTCATTTTAAAGAACCGATTAAATTGTAACTTGAAGCCACTATGTTACCAGCAGCAAAAAAAAAAAAAAAAAAAAAAAAAAAAAAAAAAAAAAGCCAACGATAGCAGTTTGACAGGGATCAAATTGTATTTTTGCACCAACAAGGTGATTCAAGGAGATATTAGACAAAAACTTGGATTATCTCAAAATGGTCATCTTAAAAAAGACAAAACGGGACAAGAAGAAGCGGCAGAGCTAAAAACTATGTACAGCAAATGAACTGTAGCTGAAAGTCACGTCTTAAATAAATAGAAAAAACTCCAGCAAAGAGAGAGATGCATGATGATTTCCAATTTCAATAAAACGCTGCACAGATTTCCTATTTTCCTGGCAAAATGTAAAGAAACGAAGGGTGGCTCAAAACATTTGCACAATACTATGTGTCAAAAAACTTTACGTCCCTTAATATGGCTAGTGTACGACTTTAAAAAATTAATAAAACAACTGAAAAATGAATGTGAATGCTTAACGTTTTCTGATAAACTGTAAATATAAAGTAATCATGCGAATAAAGAAGATTTCATTGTTTTTGGAAGTATCTGGTCACGAGAGTATTCAAAAAATTTACATGTGGATCAAAATAAATTAAATTCACATGAAAGTTATTAAAAATCGTCCCGCATGAGTGAGTGTCAACAGAAGAATTTGCACCAGACCATCAAGTAGACGGTGAAACATTTCGCTGAGTAAGTTAAAAGTTGGATCTGCTTGTGCCATTAAATGCTAAGTCAAGGATCACTAAAGTGAGCTGGACGTATCCTCTGTGCTCTGTACGACAATGTACGACCAGCGGCCTTCTGATCATTCACACGTGTGCATTATAAGAGTGCTAAACAAACTACAACGATGAAGTTTAAAAAACAACAACAAAAAAAACCCAACTTTTTTTTTTGTTTTGTCTGTACCTTGATGTCGATGCCTCGCGCGGAGGAGCTGCTGTTGAAGAACCTGGAGGGAATCTTTGAGGACAGGTCAGGTTCTTCTCGACCAAAGCCAAGGTTTAACAGGATTTCCTCAGGATCCTCCTCGTATAGGTCCAGCAGCTCTGACACACTGTGGAGAGACACAGACTAATTCTGAACTTTCTCTCTAACCGCAGAGTGACGACTGCAAATCTGAACCGCTATGAAAACACACAGCCAGCAAGCAGAGTCAACTATTTTACTGAGACCTGAATCCTGACCAGCAGCAGAAGACTAATCCATCCAGGATTTTCACCTCAGGTTTTGCCAAACAAACAAATTGCTATTTGTGTAGAGCAGACAGTGTAAAGTAGTTATGTAAATGATTGTATTTTATATTGTATTTGGGTTATTTTAACACAATGATAGCATTTAGATGAGGCTGCTGTGGTTTCTTTTTCTACCTGCTAATGTCTGAGCGAGATAATCGTCCTGCACTGTAGCGTGATGGTGCTACTTATCTTCATAATACAGTTTCTATTTTTATGCATGTGTGAAATTATAAGAAGGTTTTGAACCACTATACATCATTTACCGCATTTAACACCAGCTAATAACGTCAGCCGCCAGACACGTCTGCTGCTCCGACCTCGTCGCTTTATCCTGTCCACTCACCACAACCACTATCATCCTGATAGTTTACCCACCACATGTATTTATAGGTAAAGGATGTGGACAGCAGATATTTCTGATAGAGCAGTGACACTGCAAGCCATTATTACTCTAACCAAAAACAATTAACCTAAATTTATTTCAACACTAGAGTTTCTTGATTCTTACATTTTATTTATTGTCTTTACTTTGGCTCACGACTTTAAAAAAAATTAATTAAATAACAGGTAAGTGTCTGCTCATAGCTAGTGCCCATTCAGAATTAACCTGATGCTAATGTTAATATATTTAGGTGTTTGTTTTTTTGCTTTTTAAATTTTAAAATATTAGTACGTAAACGGAATATAAGAGCATACATTTTTATAAAATTTTTTTAAAGAGCTTTGTCATAGATTTGTAGTGATCAGGCTGTTTATAGTGTAAATATTGAATTAGTCAAGAGATCTGATATGACAGGGAAAGTGAAGAAAGGCGGACAGCAATCACTCCGACTAACATCAGTGTGATTAGATTAGAAGCAGCAACAGTGCAGTTTCCTGTAGATCTCAACTAATTGTAAAAACTTTCATAAAGAGAAAAAAAAAACCCAGCAGAATTTAAAACACTGGATAACTCCACAGATTTGCTCAGTCAGGAGTCTCCTAACTACTGCTCGACATCCAAGGAATTTAAAATAAGATGGTTGATGGTTTTTGGACAAAAACTCTTGCACTCCTCTTGAATAGATAACACTTCCTCTTAGAAATACACCCTGACTTTGACCTTTATGGACAGTGATTTTGTTTGGCTACAAATGAATAACCTGAAGTACCAGACTGTTTCTTAAAGAGAACCATCGGGGCACTTCTTCTGAGAAACTAGTTTGAGAAATGCTGTCATTTTATTACTTGGCAGATGATTGGATGAACCATCTGTTTATCACCATCTATCACAGCCAAACTTCAACTAATCAGGTCATCAATTCACAGGATGCCGAGCGTGCAAAGGAGGACAAACTACCATATAGTTACAGCAGTGCAGCTGCCGATTTATTTTCATTTAATTTATTTATTACTGCACTGAGGGGTGGTAATAAATAAATAAAATCCTTGGCATTTGATTGGATAAAACATCTGGCTAAAATAAATGCATAACTGCAGCCGCATTGGCTAAGTGCTGATTGGTCAGACTTAGGTTTAGCTAACAGCACACAACTTAAAACCTTGCAATGCAGATACTCTGGTGATTAAAATCTTCAACTCCCTTGCAAGGTAAACTAAAGAGTTCTCTGCCGTGTCATTTACCTGGTTTGAGTTTTAATATCAGAGTTATTTCTGCAGATTCCTGCACAAATCTGAGCGAGAAGTGAGCAAATGAACTGACCTGGACACAGTGCTGCTCTTCCCAGAACCTGTGGAGTTCATACTCTTTCCTTTCTCTTTATATTGGCTCCTTTTCTGATCCGCCGCAAGACCAAAACTGCACACGAAGCATTAACATACAGAAAGGCATTAAATCACACACGTGTATGTGAGAGAGGGGAGAATCTAAAGCTGTTTTTAAACATGAACTCTGGAAAACATCAGGAGAATCAAATCAAATCAAATCAGGACATTAACCACATCTGCTGCTTTTTTTTTCCACATGTGTTCTCAACACTTGAAATAAACTGGTTTATGCAAGCTGCATGAGTCAAGCACGCAGGAGGCAGGGCACAGGACAACTGCTGCTTACTGTGAATTCATAGTAAGCATTCAATTACTTACTCTTGTCCTCACATGAGTGAAATTAAACATTTCATGGACTCTGACAGAGCTGGATGAGACATTAAATGGCCTTTCTCGTGCCAACTCTTTAGTACAGAGTCCATTTACGTCAGGTAATGTCTAGAAATGGTTCAGGCTTAATGCACCAACCAGCTGCCACTTTATTTACTGAATGTAGAGAGTAAAACAAGTGAACTCACCAGGCTTTGGTTTTATTATTATTGCACTGAAGATAGTTAGCTGCAAAAGAAGAACATGAAAATATGAAGTACACATCCAAATACAAAAAGCTGAGCAGCATTACTGTGTCACTGCTCTGTGCCTTTAATCAATAATCTATCAGAAACTTTCCCCCTGACCAAAATCAACATAACGAAAAACACAGAACAGGACAAAAGGAAACCATAAAGTCCCAATAAATCAGCTATTTAAACAAGTTTTGACTTGACCAGAATCCAGAGGGACTAGAGGTTGGACAAAACCAGCCTTAAAAATGAAAAAAAAAAAAAAAAAAAAAAAGGAGTCAGGATGTGAAAGTCATAAAATGAAAATACTGCATTAAAAAATGGCAACAACCAACAACAGCACATTAAAATGCAGAGTTAGAACATTTAAGAAACAAAAAACAAAAAACAAAAAAAAAAAAAAAAAAAAGCATGACATGAGAGCCCTTAACCCAAACAGCTAACCAGGGGAATATATGTGGATCTTTCAAAAAGATGAAGAATTGTCAACAGCAGGGCGGTACTTAATGTGGGTGGCTGATTTTTTTTCCCAGAGTCTGGCAGCAGCAAGTGGGAAATATTTTGGTTTTAAAGGCGAGAGTAGGCGACTACGAGGAGTTAATGGGAGGATGATGCAAGTCACCTTGAGAAGCCTCTTTAGAGCTGCTCTGCAAAGAACAAACAGCTGCACTGGTTACCAGAGAAATACATAACTGATGTAATGCGATCTGGAATTTTACTAAGCCAATACAGGAGTGATGTCTTGTCTTTTCTTTGTAGCAGCTGCATCTTGGACAAACACTAGTCAAGAAGGGGTGTAATGAGATAACTATGTACAGGGAGGTGTAGAGTAGTCTAGTCAAGAGGTGATAAAACAAATACTGGATGAGTCATTGTGGGATAAAACTGGTTTCAATTGAGCTAAAATTCCTAATCTGATAAAAGCTATCATTCACAGAGACCGCTAATTTGAAGAAACCATTAAAAAAGAAAAAGATTTTTGGGTTTGACGTGAGTAGAAGAAGAACCTTTTAAAAGGTTAGTAACTAATCTGATTTCACTTTTGCCCGTGTTTAGCTGAAATATGTCTTTCAATATGACAACAATTGGACGGTCAAAGAGGTTCTTCAGTGAACAAGCTGTGTTCACAGACAGACTTCAGGGAAAGTAAACATAATCGAAATAAGAGAGGCCCTGAAATTACTCTTGGGGGTTGCCATATAAATTGGGGGCATCATGTAAAAAAGGTTTCCTGTTGTAACAGAAGATTCCCTCTCTCCGTCTCTCAGATAGAAAGACGACAACTATAAATCAAGGGTCTGCAGAAAGACTTTACTCTAATGTGACACAAAAACCTGAATCAAAAGGAAGCAGCCACTGTACATCCTGAAGACCGTAATCACTACAGCCAAAAGAAAAAACAAAACTTTTAGATAGGAGGACAAGTTTTTGTAAGACCTTTTCAAATAGGCCAAGTTACAACAACTTACAGTTATTAAGAAGGTTCAAGTTGACTTTTTTTGCATGGGATGCACAGCTGAATGCTTGAAACTAAATGGATGACTTAATTAATCAAGCAACTATTAGTTATAGATTAAAAAGGATAGGGAAGTGAGTGGCACTTCTGTACAGGATACTAGTTCAGTTGGTTGGACTTGCTCGCCATTAGCCTCTCCTTTACTTTACAATTCTGTCAACCATTTGCTATAAATCTCCCAGAAAATGTGAAGGTCTTCCTCAAGGTCCTTTTAAAATCACCTACAAGGACGAAAACAAAAAAACAAAAATCTGTGACCATGTCTTAAGAAACTAACAAAAGCCTTAATCTATTCGTAGCTACAGCAGAGAAAATCTGCCAAGTTTTTATTTCATAACACTTCAAAATAAAAAACTGCTTTTGCGCATCTTGGTTGGACTCAAACCAGCTGTCCTAAACACGTTGAAGTTTAATTACTGTGTCGTTTACCGCGGTTTGTTTGTACTGAGCGCTGATGTAGGTACACTTTCATTGTGTCAAGCAACTTTAAAAAAACCCATCACTTGCTGCAGGTCTGACTGCTTTCTTTTCCATTTAACAAGAACTTGTTGAGACATGTCGCCGTCCGTGTGAGAGCGTCTTTCTATTCCAGCTCATTTCAGATGAACTTCTTGGAATCAACGATGTTTTTCTTCTCTAACAGACAGCTGGATTAAAGGAGCCAAACGTGACAACAGTGACATCCACACGCTAATTCACTGATTCAGTTCCATACCATTCACCCTGAACTATTTAATTCACTAATTCACTTCTATCCCATTCACCCCTTAGCACTTTAATCCCTTCCTATCCTGTCCTCCTAATGTTGAACAGCATAAGAGACAATTAGGATCTGTCCATACCTGACATCTGGAAAATCCTCCACAGAGGACATCAGCTACTCCTGTCAAATATCACTCTCAACATAATTAAGGCACTTACTGTCAGGATATAACATGAAGCAGACAGAGACACTCAGACTAAAGAATCCTAATGTCACCTTTGTATAAACACAGACAGCTTATACAAAATCAAATGGTGAACACAGCCAGGCTGAGTCCTTGATGCTCAGGAAATGTTTAGTGACACTAAACTAAATATCCTTAGACATGAAAGATTCGATGCAGGTATTTTTAGTCAAATATGCATTTCCCATTTCCCAAATGTTTTATAAATTTGGTAATGTGATCCACCAAATTCTACAAACTTATGCTTGCTTAATGTAATAGTTGTCAAAGTATTAGGAATGCTGCGGTTTTTAAATCCTTCAATATTTCTGCATAAAGCACTTTGCAACTTGTTCTCTAATGCATTTCTCTTGCTTTGTATGTATGTAAGAGCTATTGTAGTCTAATCTATTCTATAAAAATACCCTAAAAATAATAATTTTCACACAAGTCCTAAAGGGAGATAAAAGAGAACCCAGTAAAACTCAATGAAAATATAAAAGTTTGTAATTTTATTTATTTATTGAGCACTATGATCCATCTAAACGGGCAAAATGCATGTACACAATCTTAGACCAACTCCTGCTGATCTCCTGATCGCCACATTTGTGAAAATGAATAACTGCACAAACAACAGATTTTACTTTTAAAGACATGAGCCAATGGGTGGGAGGAGCTTATCAGGCTGGAATGTGTTACAAATTTATCTTTAAAGAGTTCAGACTCTACCAATCCACAGTCAGATAGGCTGTGTGCAAACAAAAGAAATCTTAAAGTGTCATTAGCCTGCACAGGAGTGGTTGACTGATAAAACGCTCTTCCTGTGCAACACAGGTCAACTTCTGAGGAAATAAAGGCTTTTCTCACATAGGCTAAAGATCATGTTATGAGTCCAGCATCAGGAGTGTAATGAAAAAATGCCAGGTATGGCTGGCCCGAGAAAACTAAGCTGCTGCTCTACAAAAACATTGCTGCTTGATGCCTTTGACTAAAGATGACATTAGAAAGCCAGAAGGTTGCTAAAACGATGCTTTGATGAGAGACGAGACCAGAATAGAACTTTTTGGTTTAACTGAGAAACATTATGGAGAATGTAAAGGATAAATGAACTGTTATTTATATACCGCTTTTTTTACTGTGACTGAGCACGCATATTTTTACCCATTAACACTCATACAAGCACTTTTTATCGATCACACTTGCGTGCACTGCACAAAGCAGGGATCAGCCACATCAGTTCTAATTAGCAGATGACCCTGAACCACAGCAGTCCCACACAGGGAAGGACAACACTAGATTGCAGCTACTCATTTATGAAACATGGCGGTGATAGTATCATGGTTTCGGTCCATTTTGGTACATCTGGGCCAGAACAGTTTGTCATCTTTGAACAACAAATTCTGACTAATTCCAGTAATTGCTAAAGAAACTTTCCAAGCTTGGTCCATGAATAGAATCTCAAGACAGGATGGGTCAAGCAGCTTAATAACAATGTAAAAACAAATTATCATCACATTTTAAAATGACCAAGTCCTAATTCTAAGCTGACAGAAGGGTTGTCGAATAGCCTGAAGTTCAACCCCCACCCTCGATACGCAATATTAGATCATTTTCCTCAATAAATAAAACAACCAGATTTCACAGAGTGGTACAAGTTACCCTTCTTGGACATCAGTGCTTAGAAAACTAAATTGATGGTTGTGGATTTTACAGAGAATTCAACGACTACCTGCCTTCAATGAAAAAAAGATGAGGCTACTGGGTTTGTGCAGCAGTGTAAATAACTTGCCACTTTAAGTGATAACAAGCTGACCTTTGAGCTTCAGGTGGAAGCCATGTGTGGAAAAGCTTACCAGCACAAGTGTACTTTTATCACAAGCTTTGAGGTTTCCATGTCAGCAGCACGTTTATGAGAAGGTTTTATTGAATCTGTTCTTACATTCTCATTTATTAGCTGGCACGGGCCACTGAACCTCAACAGCAAAAATAGGCTGCAAGGTACTGTCTAATGTGGAGCTGTGTAGCAAAGTGGGACATGTGTGCCTTAAAGACCTTCCTCATGTGTATAAAGTTAGGACTCTGAAGAAGACCCAGTCAGTTCTGGTTGATCCTAGCCACCACTTGTCTAAGATGTTCAAGTAGCTTCCATTTGGCCGGATACAGTATATCAACATGCAGGACAGACTCTGCAAACTCATCTGTTGTCTTTTAAATGAGTATATGCTTTTTTATTCTAGGCTTACAATCTTAGTGTGTTTTTGTGCTATTTTTTATTGCTTTTACTTTATAACCGCTTTCTGCTGACACAAGGTAAAAACTTGTAGCATTAACCCATTAACACATATTCAGCGCCAAATTCCACCAACTGATCTCCAACCCCCCCCACACACACACACACACACACACACACACACACACACCATTTCAATAGAAAGCCATTACAGACTATTGTTCAGTTGGTAACAAATACACTCTGCCGTCCTTACAAGATCACAAATATGATGAACACACACACTCAGTCGTGCGTACAGCGTGTTCCCACACCTCTGCCACTGTTGACTTTTCCTTCAAGAAGAAACAAGACTGGAATGAAGATGATGAGGTATCACAAGATATTCTGTTGATTTAAGCACTGTTTTGTCAGACCTTCGTCTTTCATTTAAAACACATGATCAAAAGGCACGTGGGTCGAAATAAATAGTTTTATCTATATCCATTATTCTGACATAAAAGAAATGTCAAAAAGTCAAATGCCTTTCTCTTCTATGGGACTCCTTAGGAAGCTCTATGGGATATGCAGTCCTGTGAAAATCAAAGTCTTCCCAGGACTATAAAATCCTGTAAAAAACACCAAATTACACTCAATGATTAAATAAATTGCTGTGGATGTCTTTACTGCACTGCTTCAATTCATTGATGTTTGTTGGCATTTGTTTATGCACATCTCTCTTAATGACTTGCCTCTCGCCTTTCATTTGATTTTGACTGCAAGACTAGATTTCCTGCTGTGCTTTAGCTTTTCACGCTTTAGCCGTCTCACATTTGACTCTTTAATACTTTGGTATACAAAGGAGTTCATAGTCGAATCAATGACTGCAACATGCCCAGATTCTTTGGTTGAAAGTCCAAATCATCACACTTCCACCACCATGCTTGACAGTTAGTATGATATGTTGTGTTTGGTTTACACTAAACATTAAAGCCATACATTTCCACTTTGGTCTCGTCTGTCCAAAGGACATTGTTCCAGGAGTCTTGTAGTTTGTTCAGATGCAGCTTTCCAAACCTAAACTGTGCTGCCATGCTCTTCTGAAAGAGAAGAGGCCAAGCCATACTTGTTCCTTCTTTGCACAGTCATGATGTCAATTAAAATTTAACATGCCAACAGGCTTTTCTTCAGTTTCTCAAAGCAGTGCAGTCTGTCCGCTCCTTGGAAGGTTGCAACACTCTGCTAACACAACCTCTGAATAACTTCTGCTTTTACAGAGGTGCTCACATTTACTGACGATCAACTAATCAAATGCATTTGAGTAGCAGCACCTGGCTGCTACTTACCTCTTAATTCCTATAGAAGCATAATGGTGCACTTATTTTTTCCAGAAAGTATCTTTTGTTTTGTTTTTTTTACATTGCTGTAGGACAGTTCTCTATAATGGGCTTTGTAATAGTTTGCTGATCGTTATAGGCCATTGTTTATCCTTCTAAAAGTTGGTTTTGGACCACTGAAGTTTCTATCCAAGTTTCTCTCATGACTAAGTACAAAGTAACTCATACTATGTTGATGACACTACACTTTACCTGCATTTAGTTTCCTCACACAGACTTTCCACTGACAGATCCGTAATGGGGAAAAAAACTCAAACCTCCCACACACTCTAGATAAAACCCTCAATGGACATAGACCATGTCTATGCGTTTGTGGCATGTACACTACACAATGCAACACACCACATGATGACTGCATGACTCAACAATTGACTCAATTGAAACAACTGAAAGTGTTGGAATAACTAGAGGCTGTTCAAAATATCAACTATTCACTTCTCAGCTCAGTGGTGATTTAGGAGCAAGATGCAACAAATCTGTTCCTGACTACAACTCATCCAAATCTAAATAACCTGGTGTCTGCTGCCTCTGTGTATGGAGTCACAGTAAAACTGAGAACCAAATCCAGTTCATAAAGCCTCTAAAGACAACCATGTCATATAGTGAAGTACTACAATTCAGCAGCTTTGTGTTTAGGCTTTGGTATCATAGATTTCAGATGCTTTCGCCTGTCCAAATAATAGTAAACATTCATTTTAATCTTCAGACCAGAGCAACCCTTAGTGGTAATATGAGTAATTCAAGTAAGGATTACGCAATTTCCTAATCCGCAGTAACCCAAGCCAGGGAATCTGGAAGCATATATCGATTTTTCCTGAAGTGACAACCTGATAACTTCATATAACATTTTATAAAAGCTTTCATAACGTTTTTCCACAGAAGTCAAAAATCAACTACAGATGTGGTTAGAACAGAATCCAGTTTCCATCAGGTCAGAGTCAAGAACTACAGGGAGATAACAGGAAAAAAAACAACTTTATTTAAACACTCCAGGAAACCAGAAGGATTTTTTCCTGGACCCTTGGCAGGCTGGCCAACGCAGGACTTCATATTATTGAACAGTAACTATGACCATTAGGATTCTGTTTGCATTATAATTATACAAGATTAATATATTTCTGCCAATAGAAGTTTGACATTAGTCCTGATTAGTTTTCTTAACTTATCAACCATTAAGGTTTTGTGTTGGGGGCAGCTCTGCTATTATCAGCTTTCACACTCGGGCGGAGAACACGTTACCAAAATGTCAGTGTTTCTATTTTTAATATGCCATTTAAATCAGGATTCAATTACACAATTAGCAGAAAATGGAGGGAAACCGTTAACAATGAGAAGAAATTGTAAATCTTGCGAACTGACCTTCAGCCCCCAGTGAAAGGTCATCTTCAAAGCTGCAGCCGTTCTTCAGAGGCCCTGTACACACACAGACACACACACACACACACAGAGTTGTAATGACGCTGCAAATATATTCTGATGCACTAAAGTCTGGAGAGCAGAAGAGCTGTCACCATCAGAAGTTTGACGTTCTCACTGTGTACATAAACAGCAAAAATATGGATTACCTCTGCTTGGAGAAGCACTCTGGTCATCTAGAGAGGCTCCAAGGGGAGTTCTGGAAAACAGAGATGATGAGTGAAATAAACTGAACACACACAAAATCCAACATCAGCCACCAGTGTTAGGTGTGCTGCTATTAACATACACTAAAAATGAAATTAGAAAGTACTATGATGTATCGATCCACATGCTCTCTTTCTTTTGGTAGTCTGTGTGTAGATTTGTACTGTGTGGCTGAAGCCACCTACCCTTAGACTATGTCGTAGTAAATTCAAGACAAATCCAAGGTTAAATACCCATCTCACAAATATCCCAGATAATTGATAATAATGCTGTATGGCTTTTTATAGCAAGATATTTCCTAACTTGGTTTAAGGTTAGCACATCAAGCGAACTTGCTGCTTGTCTGAGGCTGAGTGCCAACTTTTAATATCTCTCAAGTCAGTAGTCTCGGTAACCCAGACTAACCGGCAGTCAAATAAAGGCCAATATTTCCAGTCTAAGTCAGGTCAAGCTACTTATTCTGGTCAATCACATCCTATACCAATTATCCTAGGTTAAATTTTGGTTTTAGAACCTTTCGCGGTTGTACTGACCAGACTAGTCGCTCCAGGCTAACTGGCTGACAGATTAGGCTAGTTGACAGTAGCACTGAGGCAGCGGGTCTGAGCTGCTGTACTGTCTGCAGCAGGATGCTGGAGAGATTGTGCTGTTACACAACCTGCAGCTTTTATCAATGGCACAAGTTCATGGCACCAAATAAAACACACACACACACACACACGGACGGTTGTGTAATAGTGCGCAGTCGCAGTGTTCACTATTCCTCCCACTTGCCAAAATCAGCCATGTTGGCCCCAAGTCCCTACCCTGGGACTGTTGCTATAGTAACCTGCTTGCCATGTTACCACGGTGCCGTGTCATGCTGTAGACGTTTCTGAGTGACAGCGGTTAAAACTGTGCGTGTGTGATAACAATGTTGATTCAGCAGGAGGAACCCCTCCTCTGTTTGCTCTTTCTTTTTCTGCTTTTCTTTCCGTCTTCTGTCAGCTTCTTCCTGCATCTTTCTCTCCTTACTCCACTTCAGCCGCTCTGTGCACCCTGTCTCTGGGCGTGGGTCTGCTGTCTTTGTCTGTGTTTGTTCCCTGTGGTTCTGTGTGTTCTATGTCTAGGCGTTGGCTGCGCTTCGGCTCTACGTCAGCAGCTGATAAAAACACCTTTAAACACACACCTCTAGACATCGGGAAACCATATCTTTAAGTCATGAGTCAGGCTCTAAAAGACCAGAACTCCAGCTGTTCATATTTACATTAATGACTATGTTAATCTTTCTGTACCCTCACACTGATTTTCTTATCTTTTTGATTGTAGCTAATTATTGTAGCAAAGCTTTTATCTCAAGCATTTTAGATGAATGTTCCGACTTTAAGTGCTCAAATGCCCATTTTCCAATCTTTGATTCTAAAATAATATGAAGACATATGTGTTTTTTTTATATAGTGACAACAACTAGTGTGATTCCCATTCCCATTCAAATAATCCCATAATTAATCAAACCTCAGCACTCATTAACTTAATTTTACTGTAATGCATGGCATAATTAAATTCAGTAATTATCAGTCATATTTTGACTTGCATTCAAATTCATAATTCATGCATTTTTACTGTAAATACATGCATGAAAAAGCTTTGTGAACTATCCAGAACTTGCAGAAGTTAACAGCATATCATGTCCGAGCCTTCAGTGTCCCTTATGTGGGTCTTTTTACCTGGCTAAATCACCATGGAAACTTGGTGAGCACACACTCTGTTTGGTGATTGTTTTAGTTACAATATCCTTTAAGTGCAATACAAATGCTCTGCTGAAGGAACATATTTTATATGTGGTCAAATGTAGCCCAGCTGTATAATTACAGCAGCACAAACTGCGTTGTCACTGGAATTTGCTTGTATTCAGATCGTTATGTTTAGTGCTAATCAGCTGCCGAGTATCTTATACAGATTGTGATGAAAACATACAGAAAAATATCTATTCAATCAGTAAATTAATCTCACTTTCATTGGGCAACAAACCAAAAGTGATTTCCACGTCTCTGTTACTGTTTAAACATCCTTTAATTCTGAATAACCTTTAATGTGCCTGCAGTTTAAAGTTTCAGTGCTCAGATACGCAGAATCAATCCCCCTTTCAAGTAAGTGTGCAAACACACTCAAGCAGATAGCCTGGGTTAACAAAGAACGTTGATAACCACCTTCTTACTCGTTATCGCCAACTGAGGTTTTAGGTTTAGTCAAGCCAGCTAACGCAAAGAAAGCCCGGCTAATGTTGAACTTTCTTCATAGCATGCCCCTCAAAACTAGATTAGCACAGATGCACAGTTACTTTTAACCAGTCGAAGTGTCTGTACAGGTGAAATTGTTTGTAGGAAAAATGAACAATGATACCAGCAATAAAACACAATCCAATTTATATATAATGGAAAAATTTCCAATATTTTTTCCTGAAATGCCTCACTTCAGAAGCAGAAGAAAAAGCCCATAACGCCATAATTTTAATAAATCATTAACAATAAAAAAATAATACAAGTACAATTTTAGTCAAACAAAGCTTGGAACAAAATTATCCACAAACTCTTGTTTATTTTCCCTAAAAATAAGAAAGAAAATCCTGTTTTTTTAAGCCTTTCAGTTTCAGGAAGTTACAGCACACAGTTTGGCTGCGGTTAGCTGACCGCAGCATGGCCAAAATGACCAGAAACTGCAAAGCACTCTGTTCTCCAGTGTTTGCCTTTTCTCTTGTTTTGTATATGTTCTTCTTGATTGCATCCATTTCTCCTGTTTGTTATTTATTCCTGCTCTCTTGCCATTTATATTTTATTCCTGCACAGTTGAAGGACTGAAATTTCTTTGTAAATATGCAATGACAATAAGGGGCTTTTTTATTCTATTCTATTCTGTTCTAAAGTGTATGTCCAAGGGACTCAAAGTGGTTTTTTTTTAAAAAAACTCATTACAACAAAAACAGAGAAGAGCAGGTTTTGGTCATTATGAATAAAAATGTGAATAACATAATAAAGGACCTGTGGGATTATGATACAAAACAAACCTATTTTTTAAACTTCTTACATGCTTAAAAACATTCATTTTAAACTGGCATCATTAAATTATTGGACCGAATCATCTAGCATGTGTGCACTACTTTAGCATGTGAGAGATTTACTGAAAACAGGATATTTAATCAGGTGGTGAATGGATACTGTACCTGCAGTCATTCAGCCAGCTGGCAATCTTGTTGTTCGGAACTGGCCCTAGCAGAAAAAAATGAGTATGTTAAAGCAATAAACCAGCGCGTGCTGTACTGTGCAGTGATTACAACATGCTATAAAACTATTACAGTGGTGCCAGACATCAGGATATGTAAACATTACAGTAATTTGGTCTGCAGTCTGTGTTTCCACTGGTTTAGACGTAAGCGGTCCACATCCAACTTTTCTTCACAATGCTCTGACCACTAATAATGATTCATTTTATGGTTTCCTTAACTTTACATTTTACATGTATAATGATTAAATGTCACATTTTTATTTTAAATGTGTGCAAAAGTGCATAAAAAGTAATCCCTGTGGCCCAAAAGTTTGGGCTTTACACTCTAAATAATACGTTTTGCTGTGTTCTGTTTTTTGCGATAAGAAGGCACTCAGGCTTTTTTTTTTTTTTATATATATGCGTGTAAAGTGATTTGATGATTACACTTATTAGGGCTACAAGCCAAAACCTGAAAAACACAACACACGCCCGACAATACCTACTCAATCAGAATTCATTTCACTTGGATCTGCTGACAAACTAAAGTTATCTCCACATCTCCTTTATTAGACTGTAGGACAGTAACGTGTTTAAATGTATCCAGTTAAAAGCTGCAAAAAGACCTCAAATCCAATAGAAATCTATGGATAGAAGTCTGGGAAAAGTCTGTGGCTTTCTATCCTGACCTCTGTAGACGTTTTTCCTGCTTTTTTCCGGCTGAGTCACATTTTGTGTCATCTTGAATAAGAATTTGGGTTTATTCTTTAAGTCTTAGTCACACCATGTTTTAGAACAGAGGCTTATCTATAACCTTTTCTCTTTCAAAGGTTCATAAACAAATAAAAGCATATCATTAAGTCAACAAATGTAAAACCTTGGAGACACGGGTATTTTAGGTAAAGTATTTAGCAACAGAGGCTAAACAGTTAAGTTCAACTAACCTTGTTGTGTGGGTCCCTGTGTGTTCCCATTACTCGGACTCGGCTGGGGCTCCTGGGGGCCAAAGAGGTGTTCTGAGGTCGAATCTTGCCAGACGGATTCTCTGGTTTTGGCCCAGGCCTGACGCCTTGATGTGGGATCTAAGGATCAATGCAGCATACTGTCTGTCAACATGATGGCTATTAAAAGGTTGTTAAAGCAGAATTACTCATAAATGTGCGTGAACAGTTCTGTAACTATTTCAAATCGTCTGCAGTACCACATTTGTAAGAGTGTAATGGAGTCTCTGAATGCAAAGTAAGATTTGCAAATGTGTCCAGTAATCTGAAAATCTGCTTTCAAAATCAGTGTGTGTTATCACATGGCATATTTGTAAATATGTCTAGATTTCCAACACACTTTTTATCCATTTGTTTTAGCATTTTGCTCACCTACTAAGTGATCCCTTTAACTGATTAGTTCAAATGTTTATTTATTTTGGAGGTAAGATACAACATTTTTTATTCACCTCTTCTAACCAATTTGAAATTATTCATTATTATTGCTTGTTATTTCAAGTGTTTAATTGATAGTCCAGTATTTTATTTACCCATTTCAGCTGCTTTTCCCATTATTACAGTATATTCATTCTGAATCTAAAGAAAGGTGACGCACCTAGACCAGTACTGACTTCCATTGCCAGAGGTCCACTCTCCATTTCTCTGGTTGGTTGGATGCGGTCAGTCAAAGAAGACTGACGACTCTACAGCAACATCAGCAAAAGACAACATACACCTGCAAACATACAGAAACACGTTTATATTTAATAATTCATTTAAGATGCACTTAAAACATAGATACTAATCGTTGAAAACAAAGCAACTATATAAAGAAAAGATGAATGATGTTAGTAAATATATATTTAACTGTTAGTTACTAATGATCACTTGCAAAACAGAAGCAATTCAAAATATAATACATGGAAAGTAACACAATAGAGAATATTAGTTATAGCAGATGCTGTGCTGTATTAGTAAGCTCTAGCTGAAACATGCAACCCAAAAACATACAGTACACAAGAGAGTAGAGAAAAGATCTGAATCACTAGTACAACTATCACTTTTGGACAGTATAAAGAATGTGTAGATACTAATCCTGATTTAGTGTCAATAGGAAACAAGGGGCAAGTCTGAGCAAATACCTACAACTATAACGGAATCGTTAAGTCACAAAATTTGTTGTATACTTCTAGCATGTAGCAAACAACGGTGTATTTTAGCAACAATTCTTACCTTTACTGGTTACATTTGGTCTGTGTGACTCAAATGTTAAAACTCTTACGCAAACAAGTGACTTCTTCAGAAAACTTTACATCTTTACTTTAATGTGCTTCCTGATAATTACCGTTTGTGCAGTAAAGACCAGTTCTGGAGGACTAAAGTAGAGGGAAGCTGCTTTGTAGTTCGATGAGAAGAAGAGAAGTGGCCTTTATTATTGATGAACAAGTTACCCACACTGAGACACACACAGTCATAGGGCTAAGCAGCAGAAGTGCAGTGCTGACGCAGTGCAATAGTGCAGAGAGAAAATATAATATTCACAGTTAGCTTAATTGCTTGAAACTGAGTTTTCAAGATATTAACTTTTGGTTAATAAAGAAAAAATGAGAGGTTAAATCTCTCATCATGATATTTAGGGCCCATACAAAAATCTACTGTCAGGGTTCACCAAAGAAGCATAGTGTCAGTCCTGCAGACCAAAAGCCACAGGGCAAACTAATGTGATGACTCATCTGCAAAAATGTACCCAGAGGTGTAAAAAGTTCTTTGGGTGATCTACTGACTCTCTTTCAAAAATGATGACGGACTGAGGGACCGAGTTATTTCCTAACAAAAATGACACAGTGTGAAGATAAATGAGAGGACACTGAAAAAGAATCAATATGATTTTCTATAAGGGAAATTACATGGACTGCCTGAGATGGTGAGGACTGAGACTCCATCAGAGCACAGAATTTACCCACAGCAGCTCCTCTGCATTTAACAGCCAACCCGTACAATGTGAAGAAAAACACCAGATGTTATTTGCCATGAGAGCCCAAGCCGTTTGTCTGTTAATCAAGGTAAGTTTACTGCACCAGGGTGTGTAAATGGGCGCATCCTTCTGGTTGGTTATTAAAGTCTGACACACTAACACAATCAAATTAACAGCTGCATTTTGACAGACATTTGAAAATGGTATATATGGCTCTGATATAGAGTACACACACATGCACAAAAAAAAATAAAACTAAAGCTAAAAATCTACATGAAAATCACTCTGTGTGCGCACTGCTGAGAAAAGAAACAAACAAAAAAAGAAAACCAAAACAGATGTTTTAATTATGTACCAACCTCCCTGCCAAAAGGTGGCTAAAACTTAAACGTTCCATTTCTGCTCAGCTTCAGTAAAGTACTAGTGTTACTAAAGAGCAGAAAGGGACTTAGGGAAGACATATAAGACGAAAGGTCACAGTCATCCACCTGTTACAGTTACACTTTCTGATAACATTTCCCACTCGGTTGCAAATAAATGAAGAGTTCAACTGGCACAAACCCCACAACCAACCACCTTTCAGTAGTAAAACAGACATTGCACCTCGATGTTGAATCCCAAAAAAAAGCCAAAAGAGGGTTTTCCTATTAAGTATTAGTAAATCTGTCCTGTTATTTAAGCATTTGATCTCATTACATGTGTATTTGTAGGATTTTCCTTTTCAGAGCTCATAAACACACAGAAAGACAATCAAAACCTTTTTAAAGTGAATCAATGGATTTGCAGGTTGTTAAGAGTTTTAGTCCAATTACAGAAATGAGCACAAGTGGAGATATGCAGCTGTGCAACAACACAAATTTTCATTTACTTTGTTTTCCTCTCAGATCTATAATTGAAAAAATCAAATCTGTTAAAATGCTGCAGTTACTGGGACCCATCAAAAGCATCTTAGATTAATATATGAATTTCTCAAATGCATAATACTAGCTTTAATAAATACCTAGCATTACATGGCATACAAAAAAAAAAGAAAGAAATCTAACAACAATGTGCACATGACACAGTTACTGCTTGACTTCAATACACAGACAGATTGGTATCTGATGGCAAATAATGTTTTGTGTTTTGTGCATACCGTACAGGTCAACTGTAACACAGATTTCAGGTTTGCAATAAAGACAGCTACGGGAATCCTGCCTCCACCCGAGCTGTCAATGACTTGTGAAAAGTTGTAGATTTCAAAATTCACCAGAGAACCAGACAAAAAGCATCAACATTACGAGCGAGCAGGCAACTATCCTGCAGGAAAGCATTAAAAAGAGGGAGGCAAGACACATCCCGAGAGAAGAGAGCTGTAAGCAGTTAGTAAGAACTGATGAAAACGATCAGACTGGTGACTATAAAAGTATTTAAGCTCAGTCTGACATTTGATCACTTTTGCTCAGTCGCAGTTAAATAAAGTCAACTTGCCAATGTGGCAAAATAGCCTTAGAAACAATTACAAATCCAAAAGTACATGTGACTGCGCACACTCAAACACTTCTTAAACAAATAGGAGTCAAACCCAAACAGCGAGTCAAAACGGATGTTGTAAAATTCTCTTTTAGTTGATTAGATTGTTATCAAGCAAATTGAACACACACTGATTGTTTCTGTACTCTATGGTGCCACTTAACAGTCACACAATACTTTGAATGCAGGAGTCGCTCTGGAGTTGATGTTTTGTCTACTAAAAATATGTGTATGTGTGGACCTGGGCCTTTCATTTTCCATTCCAAGTTAGAGCAAGTACGAAAATAAAACTATGCAAATTTGACTTTTCTGTGTGACACTTTGTTTTCACTTTTTGCAGCTACGTAACTATTAATATTAAAATGACCCTATAACATTTCAGCCTTTAGCCATTTCTACATGAAGGAATGAGTGAAAAACGTAACTTGCACAAAACGCTGTTTTAAAAGCTTCCAGACAATAAAGAACTAAACACATTAATGGGAAGAAGAAGAAGAAAAAAAAAAACTCTGGGTGCCAATATAGTTATGTTGTAAATTTGAAGGTCTTCACTCAGTGCTTTATTTATTAGCTAGCCTACTTGGCAAAACAGCTACAACACCAAGAATGCTAACAGGCAGGTGTGTGGTTTGCTAGCAATGTGGCTAATCATCAACACAGGCAAGTTAATGAACAGCTACCTTTACATTTCACAGTAAACAATACAGCTTTAAAAGGGATTTCAGAATGTAACTGCATGGTATATGTATCCTACTGCGCAGCTATTCATTTTTTATACCAAATACTGAGCTGACTTTACTTACAAGAGCCGAGTATTCACAATTTTAACACCTAGGACTAAGTTTCTAACCTTCTTGTGCTGAGTCACTTTTACTGATAAAGTCCACTGTGTAAAAAGTTGCCCACTAAAAGCTAAAGCTGTGAGCTAAAAGTCAAATAGCGCTCATGGAGTTATTGAAGGGAGGAGGAGAGTGATGGAGAGGAAGAGGCAGAAGCCTGGAGGAGCATGAAGCCAAATCTAAAAGAGAACGTGTGAAACAGGAAACGAGTGTTTAGAATGAAGAACAGAACAACTTCCTGTCCGAGAGAGAGAGAGACAGACGGAGAGAGAAAGAAAGATGAGGGGTGAGCGAGGGACAGCTATTTTTAGAATTCTCTTGTAAATGCAAAACAAAGTGGACAATCTGAAAACAACTGCACGCACACAGACAGCGCGGACAGAATGAATCAGCTGCTTTAACAAACATCAGTGACACAGCAAGAGTGACACAGGACCAGTGGCTAGCAGGTCAACCACTCTTCATCCTCCAAGTCATCTTTAACTCAGAGTGCCCTCAGTTCCTCATAATTTAAAAAAGGTCATGAAGAAATTTTAGCGTTACCCTTTAGAGATAACAGCAGTCATTACAGGATTCAGCTTTGACATTCACAACACTTCCAGCGACAGGCTCTTTTGAATTAAGATTTTTCTGCAAATATAAAACAACTCCATTTAAAACTCAGGACAAGCTGATGCTGTGGTCACAGAGCTTCCATTAAAGCAAGTCATACATCAGACTGAACCAGCAGAGCGGGAGTTACTGTTGGCTTAAGCCTGCAGCAGCATTTATGAAGCTCTGTCAAGTCAACGATGCAGTGACCATGACAAAAAAAACAAAACAAGTAAATGCTGATGCAGGAGTGTGAAGTCTACATTTTCATACTCCGCATGTCGCCACTTAAGATGCAGGGAAAAGGATTCTGCAGCCAATTTGGAATATTAATCACTAAACTCAATTTTCTACCTAGAAATGCCAACGTTTTAAAGATTCCAGTATCTGACGTGGTTAATTAATAAAAACTGAAATCTTTAAAAACGCTTACTTTTCCTCATATGAGAGGTTATTTAGTTGATCCACAGTCTGAAACAAGCCATTGTAGCTCTAAGAGTCAGAGCATTTTCCTCATATGACCATATTTGAGATATCGGCTCTCTGTGACATCATACAGATCCAAGAGCAGAAAAAAAGACAAAACAACTATAACTGAGTTTTTGGCATCATTGTTTTAACTTTGGTTATTTCTAATATGACATAAATATACATTAAAGGCCGCACAAAAGCACAGGAGGTCAACCAGCGCACACCTCACGCTTATAGACAAAAGACGATCGAGAGTTTGCAGTTAGGGCCCCTCGGCTCTGGAATGACCCGCCTTTTGACTGTCTTCTTTTAAATCGCTGCTGAAGACTGATTGTGAAACTTTTTTGTAAATTTTATCATAAATTTTATATATAAACATCTTTTGCTTAACTCCATCTTTTCTTTTACCTTAAAGACAACAATAACAATCTGTAAGTTATTCATTATACTGGAATCACACTGTATCTTATTTACATTTTGATGTCTTGCCTGTCCCGTCTGAGTTTAGATGCAAATCCTTTTTATAATTTCCTCCCAGCTTGTTATTTTTATTCCGTGTTTCTGTGAAGCCCTTTGTAACACTGGTTTCGAGAAGTGCCGTACAAAGAAATGTTATTACTATTTATTAGCATTTAGACTTAATTTCTCCCTTTGTCCAAACTAAAGATTTGGAAAAGCAGCGGACGACCAAAAGTGAGAATCATCTGGTCATTCTAAAAAAAAAAAAAAAAAAGCATCATCAATTAATATCGAAATCATTCAAATGGCTTTATTTCAGCTAGATGTCAAGTTTAAATACGACACTTCTTTCGTATCTGCTTTACTGTTGAGAAGTGACTGCAGTGCAGATATTAATATCTAGTCTTCAGAATCTAGTTTTGAACTGGAATTTTATGTTTTAAGAAAATGACTCAAGCACAGGAAAACAGTGAATGAGGAACTAATGAAATACTTAAAACACTTAAAAATACTTTAAAAATATAATAAAGTTATTCTGGGACTTATTATCTCTATAATAAAAGTCATTTCAGTTAATATTATTTTAGGGTATTACAAGATCTGAGCTGGCTCTGGAAAAGGACATTCTGGAAATCAACAATTAAAACTGAAGTCAGTGAAGAATTAAACACGATGCAGGCGACTGAATAATATACGCAAATTTATTATTGGAGAGAGGAAAAAAGACAAATTTAGCCTTAAGAAATGACTCCTCTTTGAGTTGTATTACATTTCAGCAAGGGTAAATCTTGGTTGTCTAATAATCTCTTTGAAATGTCAACTTTTTCTGGCTTTTCTCCGTTTTATTTTAAAGTAAACTAGTCATCTCTGAGAGAAGAGGATGACCCACTGACTGCAGGAATATCGAGCCTCAGTGTTAAGTTAACCTGTCGACTCTGACAGAAGCCAGACTCAGAGGTCGAACTGCAAAACGCAACACAAGCCTCCACTTTTTCCAGGATCGGCGTGGTCACCGTACACGGCATAATGATAACAGAAGCATTTCTCTGTGGAACGCTCGGGAAGCATGTGAGGCGACAAATAAAGTCGGCTATTCAACTTGACATATCTGTACAGGGGACAGTTGAGCACTTGGATTTCATAGACATATTCTGTAATTACTGCACTATATTTAACACTAGTTTTAATGTAAATTCAAATACTGAATAAAAATTTCACAATAGTTGTAATATATACTTTTAAAAAATGATGACTGTGGTCATTTTCGTGTAAAAATATCAAACATTTTAGAAATGTGGGGATTTACTGCTTGACCTGAAATAGATTTATTGAATAATTTCAAGGTTTAATGTGTTGCAGGTGAGAAACTGCCATTTCTTGCATGTTACCAAGCAATCGGTGAATGCATGTGGAAATTAACCAAGCAGACTGACATTCAACAACGCAGAAACAGAACAGAAACCAGCTTCAACTTAACCACCTGAGTTGGAGCATAATGTGTTTAAACATGAATGCATCACTGCTAATAATAACACGTCATACCGCCCCAGGTACTTTGCCTGCTTTAGGCATCTCTAGTTTTGGCACTTAAAAATCCTTTACTCAGGAAGCTTCCACCACTTGTAGCTTTGGTACTTTTACATAACTACACCACAGACTGCACTGCAAGTGAAAGCATTTGCATTTTCTAAACTAAATCACATATTTCAGACTGAAGAGAATGATGGTGAGGTTTGGTCTTTTCAACATTATTTCTCCTATTTGTTAATAAGTTACTATATTAGCCTGACCCACAGCATTTACAGTAATGTGGACATTTAAAAGCAAAAGACACATTTTTACAAACAAACCCTGAAGTTATTAACATTGAAATGATAATTAGTAGAAAAATACAAGCTTACATTTTTGTAATATTAACAAAAAAGTAAGTAGGTAAATCAAAGACCATTTTGGTTTAACTAAACAAACAGTAACAGGAAAGTCTTTAATAAGGAGGCTGATGATCAGTTGGTAAACATTTCTGCTTTGTCATGTCATAGTGAATTCTATTATTTAGGTTTTAAACTGATTGCATTTCCCGAAGGTTCAAAAACACACCCGAAACTAAAACTTATTGATCAGCTCCCTGCAGGCTGACTAATAAAATCATCTGATGCTAAAGTTTCCTTCAGAAATGTAACCCTGCATTCAGCTATGTGGATTAGATACACCTTTAAGTGATTACAAGCAGCAGCAGTAGCAGCATTTCACTGCACAGCCCGACAGCTTGTTAGTCAATAAGCTTTTTTAACACGCCACAGTTTGCAACACACTCACGCACAGATGAAGACCTATCTTACACCCACTGATGGGTCACTTTTCTTCAGATATGTGCGGTTTGAACCCCATCCAGCCGACTTTAAACTCACTTTTCAAGCCTGCGCAGCCTCTTTTCTAAATCGTCAGCAAACTTTCTTCTCCTGCTGTAAAATCAAGCCCACTTTCTGATCCCGTTCACTCGTTCCTGCTGTTATGACACGAAGGACAAGGCTGACAGCAGCCTCACCAAAACTCTCAAACAGCCGCAGAGCAGCGGGCAGCGGCGGCGTGAGCGCCCCGGTCACTCACCGTCATGTTCCTCCGCAGTTTGCGCCTCAAATCCCAAAGTGTCAAAGTTGACCAAACTTTTCTAATAAACACTCCAACATTCCCGCTTCCGCTTCCTGAAACCTGCTGAAGCAGTGACAAGCAGCATGCGAGGAGGACGGCGACGGGGAGGGGAGGAGGAAGGAGGTGTGTCCTCAGAAGGGTACGGCGGAGGAACAGCGACCCCTGCCGGAACCCCTTTTTCTTCACATATCCTAGCTTGTTGTCGTCTTTAATGGCTACTGTTGTCTTTAATATTCACTGACTGCAAACATAATGTAATATCAGCTAGAATTCAGTGAGGTTAAAAGATTCAAATGCCTTGTTTTTGAAGTACACACACACACACACACACATATATATGTAAAACAACAACCTCACAGTACTGCTTTAACTCATTTTAACTAGTCACAGAAGCTCTTGCAAGGCTCCCTGTAACCAACATTTTCAGCAGGATTGGGTATTAAAATTATTTTGTGAAATAATTTCACAGAACTTTATTAATCCCAAAGAGAAAAACAGTCATTGTATTAAAAAGATAGAATAAGAATACGTTGATCAATTAGTGAATACAAAATATATTAATTATTAATCATTTAAAATGTAAAAAAGTACACACATATATATATATAATAAATTAAATTATTTTTTTAAATTAAAAATATCCCCATTACTTTCTCATATTTCTTGCTTTGCCCTCCAAAGTGTTATGTAATCTAATCGCTATTGATTTTTTTCCCCCAATTTTAGTTTGTAATGTAGTTTTAGTTTACTGTAAACGTGTAGCAGCAATTGAAAGGTTGCTGGTTCGATTCCATCTCAAGACAGCGCTCACCTTTGAGGGTGCATTAATAAATGCACCTGGTGTATAACCCTGCCAAATGAAACATGCAGAGCTATCTGCTGTCGTGACCCTTTGGGGAAGGGAACAAAGTGCATTTGTTTTAGTTAATCAGCTGACCACTTCATCTCACTTATTTTAAAAGGCTAACAGCAAAACACCTGCATAATTCTTTCTAATTCGCTAAGATTTTGGTTTTTGTGTCCAGAAGAAAAATACAACTTTTCCGAACTGTGACTTTGGGCTGCTCCTTCTGACATGAACACCTTGCATCCACTGAGTAAACGCACAAATATCAGGATAATTTCAAGGTGGCAGTTTTATGACATGAGATTTGGGTCATGCAACAAGACAAGGACCCAAAGCATGTACGCAACCAGCAACAGAATGACTGAAAGCAGATTTTCCAGACTTTACTGGAAGGATTTTGCTTTAACTATTTCTGTGACATGACCTGAATATAAGCATTTGCCTATATTACCCAGCTGGTGCTGTGACTGATCACTCAGTGTAGTCAAAAAGAGCTAAGAGAAGTACACTTTAATCAGACAGCATTTGTCAATAATTAGACTTGGCTCAAGATCAGATTGATGAGAAATCAATTCAGACATAAACAAGTGTTTAGATTTTTTTGTATAAAAGTCAGCGTAGAGGCTAAATGTTCACTTCTTGTTTTTATTATTCATAGAAATTCTGAAGAATTCAAAGAAACATTTGAACTTTTTAATCTGCAGTACCAACACATGAGCACCAGATGGAAACCAAACACTACTGCAGTGCAGCTGATCTGCACTGAGAGGCTTTGTTGCTGCCTGTTTTCAAGTTCTAACACGTCCCCTCACACGTGATAAGGATCCTAGATTATTTGCATTAAACTATGCAGGTCAGATGGAGCACATCTACGCCCATTTTAGTAACCATTAGGGTCCGACCAGGTGGGGCATTGTCACCTGTTCTCATCAGTTTGTATATTGATGGATGGATGGTTAATGATCCTTACAGCACGACAACCAAGGACAAGAAGCTAGTTTTTTTCTCTCATGGAGACTAAAGTCAGATATTTGGGTCACATAATCAGGAATGAGCTTTTTAATAATGATGATGATGAGCACTTTTAAACACCTTGCTGTACTCCATTTGTGTTAAAAGCAAAAATGAAAATGCTGCTGGTGGCATGTGATGACACTCATGCTCAAGCAAGATGAATAAATGGAGTCTGAGTATTTATAACTATACTGTTTCCAACTGTAATGCCATGCTGAGTAATTGTTTGTACAAACGTATGTGTCGATTAAGTGATTCTAAAAACGCGGCCTATGCTTTAACTGGCACAAGATATTCCTCCTGTCCCTGGAAACACTGTAAACATTGCCCATTTGTGCAGTGATCGCTTGTGATTGCATTTTTGCATTGCTGTCTTCACACTGTTACTTTTTGTGTATTGAGATATGTCAGAAATAAAGTTTCCCTATTTAAAGTTTTTAAAAAATGTCAAGAATTTTACAGCTACACCTCCAGACATTCAAACCAGGAAGGAGGAATCTGCTGTTACTTTGAAAGTCATGTGGGAACACGTTGAGTTATGACAGTTTGAGTCACGCCTGCCAAAAGAATGAGAAAGAAAAAAACTTTTAAAAAAATAGTGTAGGGGACTGACTGTGATTGGATGTTTGTTCTGCAGCTACTTCCTGTGGTGCTTCTGCTTTATGTCGCAACATGTTTCTAAAAACCAGTCTTCTTCCTCTCGGTGTCACGTGTAAATATGGAGCGGCCTTCAGTTTGCTTATTTATGACCATCATATTATTTTCAAATGCATTTTAACTACATTAAAGCTTAATGCAGTTCTGCTCCTGCAGAGCTGTTTGTCTTGTTTCTAGAGTCGTGCAATAAATTTATTCTCTATAATTTCTTCATTTCTTTTTTTTTTAGGGGTGAACTTCTTTTTTGTTTTTATGTGTTCTAATGAATCTTTGTTGTTTGTTTACTTCTCTGTTTATTTATTCAGGTGTGGCCTAGATACTAGATACTATTGTGTGCGTTTTTTGCATGAATAAGGCAATCTGACCTTCTACATACACACACAGACGCCCACACACACCTGGCAGTATGGAATAATGATGATTATTCAACAGTGAGTTTCTGTGCTGTTTGTGAGCTTTGCTCCAAAGAGAAGATTCATTCATGTCGGTGCCTTCTGCGGCCTGTGAACATGTCAGGTAAATATAGTACACCTTCTGCATTTAAAATGCAATAAAACCGTAAGCACGACCTCGCTAAAAGATATTTACAGCAATAAAAATCCATCAAGCGGAAAAAGAGAAAACTTTGATTCTTTTTTTCATTATTATCACTGCTATAAATCTGATCGGACAAAGTTTCATATTTATTTAAAGCTGAACTAAGCAGCAGAGAGACTGAAGCATTGATTGTGCGTTAACCATTACCTGTCAGATGGTTCAAACCGGTGGACAGACACAGGTCCTCCACAGTTACTGGGTAACCACCTAGCAACCATTCTATCATCACCATAGCAGCGTCTTCACCGCAGAGCAGCCTGGTCCAAAGTCCTCTGCTTTTTTCTTATTGGCCCACTGGTTTCCTCCAGCTCTTCTTCTGTTCTTTGTTGACTTTGTCAAACATGTAGTGGAAACATTCCCTATGATTATGTTTGACCAAGACTGACCTAATGCTAGAAAATACTTTTATGGGCCACCTTTGAAGAAAAAAGTTTTTTATATATAGAGAACATTGTTCTTACGACCACTGCTCAAAGGAAAGAGGGGAGACGCAGTAACTGTTTAAAAACAGGGATAAAGGCCAGAAGTTTTAAAAGACATTTCTAATGTTGCTCCAGATTGTTCAAGTGACTAGACAAGTCCTCCAACCTCAATACGGGGCGTGTTGTTCATACTTACACTCTGATCCATATGTGTTGGTAGAAACTGTTTGCTTGGGTTTAGGCACAAAATGAAATGTCATAATGTCATGATAACAATGACCGTATCAGTTAAGGCTAAAAGACATCTCAGGCACTAAAAATGAGTCATAATAAACCTCTGATATCGTAGATGAACATGGCATCAGGTCACCTCTTTTCTATAGAAAGTCACAGTCATGTACGATCAAGCCTCATCATTAAGGCCCTGAAGAACTAGTATATGTTGTGCTGACTGCACTGATTTGATCAAGTTCATGTGCCACAGTTGCAAATCTGTACACACGCCTTTTAAAAAATAATTTAAAAAAACTTCCCATTTATACTAAGTCTTATTGCATTCACTTAGCTCTACATTTGTTACAAACTAACTGGCTTTATGGAGACAGACGTTGACTATGTTACTGAACAGTAATGTGGATGTAATGTGGGTCTGTTGTAGAAAAGAGTGAATGTAAAGTGAACTTGTTGAATGAGTCGTTGATCTGTGTGACCAAAGGAATGAGTTTATAGATACAAGTGGCAGAGGGCCTTTGTTACTTCAGAGGGGTTTAGAGGAGAGCTGCTACTTTCCCCACACTGAGCATCTTACCAGGATGCTTCCTGGATGCTTCCTAGGTGTTTCAGGGATCTCCGGCTGCGTGAAGACCCTGAGGCAAATCCAAGGCATGCTGGAGGGAAGGTCTGAGCTGCCCTGGAAGTGCCTCGGTGCCCCTCAATACCGAGCTGAAGGAGATAACTGGGGGGAGGAAATCCCATATCTGGATAAGTGGCACAAAATGGATGAATGGATGGAAAAGGTCAGATAAAATAAACTCAACAGTAATCCTAATACAAGTAATCCAGGTACAGACAAAATATTTATAGGCACACAAGTTTTTGTTCGTTTTTACAGCTGCTGAGTCTTTCCTCTACATGTTTATTATATACATAAAGAATCTAACAGCACTAGGACCCATCCATGAGTATCTCCTCAGCAGGAGATATTTATGTTAATTATTCATTAGAAAGAGACGGAGTAGGTCAGATTTCAACAGCTCGAGATGTTGTTACCTGTGAGACAAGTGAGCTGTGATTCAGAGCCACAGGTGAGAAGCTGTCGCCTAATCATTTACAAATCATTTACGTTTAAAAACATACAGCAATGATAAGTCTTTGAGGCCTATAGTGACCTCAATCATCACATGCAACACTCGCCTTCCAGCAGTAAGTTTAAATCTACGCATGCGTAGATGTTGTGGCGACAGATGGTCAACTTACCTCACAAAAGACAGAGAGAGGGAGAAAGAGAGAAAGAGAGAGACTGGATGGCACAAATGGAAGATTTGTCACGTGATCCCCGAGGCCGTTTTAATGACGCAAGCACCATATGGCGCGTGCCAGGAGGGCGGGGCCTCAATATGCTAATTACCCCCACCAAACCCCGCTGCGTGTGTGTACTGAGTATAAAACCAGCAGCATCCCACACACACACCTCAGAAAGCTCATAGCAGATCACGCACAATCACGCACGGACACGCAGACAGAGCGCGCGGGATGCGTGCGATTTGACATACAGCGGCTCATTACAGCAGGTAGGTTCATAACTGAATAATAATCAATATGCGATTGATGAATTCCTCTGGTTGCTGGGTCTCGGCGTTGTCTGACCTTGGGAATGATGAATGTGGTTTCTTATTTGTGATTAATTTTTTAAAAAATATATTTTTTAATTAATTATTAGAACGTTAATGATCACTTTACTTACCAATGAATAAAATAGCCCATTTCGTCTCATCTAATGTATAGAAAATTAGAAAGGACAGTTTAAAAAAAACAAAACAAAAGCAAAGGCCTGTACCAGATTAATTTTTGTTTTGTAATAATTAAAAACAGTTTCCTTTTTTTGGTTTATATATTATATATTTCAGTTTTTATCCTGTTTGTTGACCAATCTGTTACACACATTTTCCTAAAATAAAAAATGTAATTTAATTATTAATCTGTTTAGTTTCGATTGTATTTTATATTCGTGTTAGTACCGAATGTCTGCTCACCTGCAGCCGTCTGTCGGTCTGTTAAATTGACGGAACCAGTCAGCAGAAAACGAAAAAGGAGGGAGTCTTATTATTATTTTATTACTATTATTAGTGCAACTTCGCCTTTCAAAAAACTATACATTTTATCAATAAGCTGTAACACAACGCCTTTCGCATTTCGCACACTTTGTTAAATACTTTAAATGTTTTTAATACATATATTTATTTAGAGTTTCGATATATGTTAAAGGCTTTCTGTTAAATCATTAAAAACTTTAATTCTGAACAGAGACGTGATTGCGTCTCTCTGGAGGCAGTTTGCATCCTTTGCGCGGGTGTTACCGACAGATTCTAATATCTAACACACCTTGTCGCTAATTGTGCGGCCATTCTTAACACGGCAGTTTTCTCTTATTACGTTATTTTTTTCTTCTATAGAGATGATACTTTTGTCTGCACATTTTATGTTTATTTTTGACATTTATATTTAATATTGGATTCGGTTCAACAGACGATCTTTCTTTCTGTCTCTCAGCGGGTAAATTAAAATATCCAATTGCTCCTTTAATATCGTCGTCTTTGTTCTGTTTTATTTAAATAAAGACCATCTAAATAAAATTCAACCAAATGTTCTAAAGTCAGGGACTAAATCTTGAAATCCAAAACTGTTAATTGTTCTCTGTTCTGTTAAGTTTAAGTGTGACAGCAAACTTTCAGGGGTGTTTTATTCTTCTTTAATATCCGCTAATATTGTTTTCCATCAGAAATCAGCATCATGACAAGGTCTGTGCTGGAGGAGCAGATGTCAGTGGAGTCGGATGAGCAGCAGGAGCTCTGCAGCCCTG
This sequence comes from Oreochromis niloticus, assembly GCF_001858045.2. Classification (NCBI taxonomy): domain Eukaryota; kingdom Metazoa; phylum Chordata; class Actinopteri; order Cichliformes; family Cichlidae; genus Oreochromis; species Oreochromis niloticus. Next base: position 23,999,171 of record NC_031987.2, on the reverse strand, counting down.
CAGAAAGAGAGAGGAGTGCAGAAGGAGTTACAGGTGGAGGAGGGGAGGAGGAGGAGGACCGCTTCCATCATCTAGAGGAGGATGAGGATGATGATGAAGAGGAGGAAGAGGAGGAAGAAGAAGAAGACGGGGAGAACAAACCCAAAAGGCGAGGGCCCAAGAAGAAGAAGATGACAAAGGCTCGTCTGCAGAGGTAGTTTCTCTTTTCCTCTGCTTGCTCTCAGCGTGACGTGAAAGCAACACTTTCAAGTTAAAAATTAAAAACCCAAAGTTGCACTAGAGGAAGTCTCTGCAGAGCAAGACCCATTCAGTAGAAATCACTTTCATTGGCTTAAGCTATAAAAAAGTCACAAAACCGTTTAACAAGAATAAAAAAAACTCAAAGGATGGTTGAATTTTTAGTTTTATTTTTTGTAGTTTTCTGCATTTTGTATTTTTCTATGATCACACTTGTACAGATCAATAGATATCTGGAACTCAGATTTATGCTTTATAATGAAGGTCACTTTTTTGGCTCACACAGATGTAATTTTTTTTAAGGCTCTAACTTGCTCTTAGCTCTAAATGCAGAAAATTATAGACATGAACAGGATTCATCTTCAACCAATTTGACAGAAATCATTTACAATTAAAAAGAAATAAATAAAGCTTAACAGGTAAAAGAAAAAGAAAGATGATTTGTTTCTTTCTTTTTGCAGTTTTCTGCATTTTTAAATATGTTAAAATGATACATACATATATACATATATATATATATATATATATATATATATTTAATCACATAGTATTAACATTTATTTTACAGACACAAATGCGACACCGGGAAGCTAAGAACATTGGTATGACTGCGTCCTAAAAGTGTGCCTGTGTACAGTGGCATCTAATAGAAAATAATTCAAATTTTTCAAACTATAAGGAAGGAAAATAAAATAAGACTCACACATTTAGTCACTAAACTGTTCTCATTTAAAATGTTCTTTGTAAGGCAACTTTCCAAATGAATGCCGATTCTGCGTTTTCAGTCAAGAGACGTTTCTGTCAATTTGTGCAGTACTGTTTAGGAGTAAGATAGATGTGGGCATTTGTTAAAACTTACAGGGCTTGTCAATCATCAACATTCATTCTGTATGCATAACAATTGCTTTAGCATGTACTTAGCCTCATCCTCAGCACACACACAGCTGATGTCAAAAGGCTCTGTGTGTGTGCTGAATCACTGAAGAAATAGAAACTTATAACTTACAAATTAAATAGAAACATAACTGGATACATAAATAAATAAGGGGAACAAAGAAATGTGCTGAAGGTCATTTTCACAGGTTCCTCCCACAGTTTATTGAAGTCCGTCACTGAACCTGTCACTACAGGCGGCTCTGTGTTGGAGCTCAAATTCAATCAAGCTGTCTGCCACAATTTTCTCTCCATGTTTCTCTGGAAAACATGTTTTTGTTCAGATTTTGATTAGCAGAAAATTGTTACATACATTTGATCAATAAGTGCTTGCAAAATACCACAACACAGAGTAAAATCAATGTGAGACAACATGCAACGTTTTACACCTACATACAATTGTTTGCAAACTTATGCAAAAGATTACTGAATAAAAATGAACACTACTAAGATGTTTCAGAGGAAATGAGAGATAACCCAGCTAAAAATAAATCTGCTTCATGTTTTTTGGAGGTTTAAGATCCGTCGGATGAAGGCTAACGCCCGGGAAAGAAACCGGATGCACGGCCTGAACGATGCCCTGGAGAGCCTGCGAAAAGTCGTCCCCTGTTACTCCAAAACGCAGAAACTATCCAAAATTGAGACACTGCGCCTCGCCAAGAACTACATCTGGGCCCTGAGCGAGATACTGCGCTCTGGAAAGGCACCTGACCTCATGAGCTTCGTCCAGGCGCTCTGCAAAGGTAAATCCCACCTAACAATAACATAATACACTGGACTGGACCGAAGGCTGACGCGGTCTGGTCTCTGATTATGAAACAAAAAGGGACAACAAGGATTTTTACCCAGGAAGCATTTTCCCAATGGGCACAATGAGCATGTGTACTCCTTACTATCTTTAGTGTGACAGTTTAGCTGATAGATGAGACTGTAATACAGTTTTTTTACAACAAATATTTATAAGTGTCACAGTAGGAGCAGCACAGGTAAAATTAATGATGTCTCATGAGTAACTTGCGGTCATTAGCAATATACTTGTTCTTCTGGGATCACTATTCCTAACACTTGGTAGGGTTCACCCTCTGGGCACCATGAATCCACAACAACAGGTAGTTTTTGTAATGAATGAGTTTGGTTCAATGAGGTCAAGCCGTCAATACATGTAATGCAAAATAACACAATTCCTGAAAAGTCTTCATAAAGAAATTAGTTAGATAAATGTATAATGTCTCGTTACAAGTTACAAGCCACATTTAGCTCATTGGTTCATCTACTTATTCATAGTTTACTGGTGGATGCATGCAGATTTTCTGGGATGAGGTCATCTGATTTCATGTATAAGATTATGTCTATTAAACTAGCCCTGAATGTGCTTAAAATAAGAGAAATTACTTGACTGCAAACAGCAGTACTAATTACATTTTTTTTTAAATAACCTTGTAGGTGTCATTGTCCAACTAAATTTTGGCATAACATCTCTGCATTTTGTTTGCTTGTGTTTTTTTTACATAAAATATCTTACTATAAGGAAAATAATAAAATTAGTTAATTAGTCACAATTTTAAGATTCACATAAAACAGCATTTATTAATATGTACTGGCATTTATTAACAGCTATTACAGCATACAGTTATAATATTTAAATTCAACTTAATAAAAAATAATATTACATTACATGGATGATTAGTTAACAAGTGCTTCTATTACATTTAAAAGCAGGTATTCATATTTAACATGCATAAATGAACCGTGTGGCAATTGACTGATACCAATAAACTGTGTTTATAGGCATTAACAAGTATTGACAAGCACTAATTTTTAACTATTTAATGTTATAAAGAAATAATGACCAGCATGTATTGATCAGTATTGACTAATCCTTGTCCTTCTGTTGTCAGGTCTGTCTCAGCCGACCACTAACCTGGTGGCGGGCTGCCTGCAGCTGAACCCTCGGACGTTCCTGCCAGAGCAGACTCCAGACCTGCCGGCTCACCTTCCCCCTGTTGGTGCCAGTTCCTACCCTGGACATTTCCCCTACCAGAGCCCCGGGCTTACGGCCGGCCTGCCCAGCCCCCCCTATGGCACCATGGACCCCTCTCACATCTTCCACCAGGTCAAAGGTCAACCCTACGGCCCACTGGAGCCCTTCTTTGATGGAGTCCTCGTATCGGACGGCCCGGCGTTTGACCCGCCGCTCAGCCCACCACTCAGCATCAACGGGAACTTCTCCTCGTCCTTCAAGCACGAGGCCGTCGCAGCCACCGATTACGACAAGAGCTTCTCCTTCAGTGTGCACTATGGAGGCGGGGGAGCTGGAGGACACCCTGCCATCTATGGCAGCGGGGGTTCCAACCCACGCTGTGGTGACCTACAAGTGGACGGGCTGATGGGCTTTGACGGACACTCACACCACGAGCGGCTGATGAACGCCCAGCTGAACGCCATCTTCCATGACTCCTGAGGAAGAAGAGGACGAAGGACTGAGAGACTGATGAAGACAGAGAGACCTTTGTATGGAAAGACAGTCTTGTGTACTTCTATCGTTTTAAAGCTGTCTTTCTGTCTGTCCTTGCTTTTTTTCTTTCTGTCTGCGTCAGGCTCTGCTACTCATCCTGACGACGGCGACGTCGCAAAGATGTCACCTTGATGTAACCTTCTTTGTAGCACTTCATCCTGCGGGAGACGCTCTCTGAATGTCTCGTTATTATCCATATTATCACTTAAAAATAATCAATAATCAATGAGCAATAATCTGGAGTAAACTATGCAATTTTGTTAAAAATCTGAGTGACCCTCAGTATAATAATTCCAAATGCTGAAAGAATAAAGATTTCTCTATTTTTGGGTCAGTGTGTGAGGCAGCGTTGGGCCGGCGATGGGCCGGTGATGAGGCGAAGTGTTTATGTGATTTTTACTTTTTGCTTTTTATAACATTCCTGTAGTGTTCTGTTAACATTTCATGTGACTCTTGTTCATATTTTATAAGATAGATGTTTATAAATACCTTTTATTAAAAGGGATTCAATGTGATCTGTCTCAGAGGCTCTCATTATGTGCAGAAAGACAACAAAACAAATAAACACAATGTCATTAGTTTTGGTCCTGCTGTTGTTTTAGAGCAGTATATAATACACACTTAGTGGTTACTAAGGTATACACTGTTAACCTGCTCGTTAATAGAATTATCTAATCAGTCATATTAGCAGCAACTCCATGCATTTAGGAATGTAGACATTTTCAAGATGACCTGCTAAAGTTCAAACCGAGCATCAATGGCAACCACAGTCACCAGATCTCAATCCAACAGAGCACCTTTGGGATGTGCTGGATCGGGAGATTAATGTCATAAAGGTGGATCTGACAAATCTGCAGCAAATGTGTGATGCCGTCCTGCCAACGTGGACCAACATCTCTGAGGAGATTATACAGCACCTCGTTGAATTTGTTCCAGTCCTGAAGATAAAAGGGGGTCCAACACAGTACTAGCAATACATACCTAATAAAAGTGGCTAGTGGGTGGATACCTCATATGAAATAAATCATTCTATATATATGTTGATGTATTTTTAAGAATTTATTCAGCCTAATTAATGTGAATAATCATTTGTTTTCTTAGTCTTTTTTGTTGGAAACACCCTTCAATTTCAGAAAGTCTAGACCAGTGGTGTCAAACATAAGGTCCAGGCAAAAGACTACAACCCAGGCCACTGGACAGGTTTAGAAAATGTGTAGAGGTGCATAGATTTGGGACTTTTAAAAGTATTTTCACAAGTTTTACACTTTTTCCTACTGACAAACGCTTCCGTCCCCCATTGTATCCATACTACACCAAAGTACAAGGTTTCTGTAAATTAATTAAATCTTTATATTTTAAATTTAGAATTGCAGGACCGTCTGAGCAATGACTAACCAAAACCTTCTGGTTACAGAACCTCCTCTGTTAACCTTCTCTGTTACTGTTACACAGTGGTTTCACTGGTTCAACCAGTGGCCCACGTTTTAAAAGAGTTTGACATCCTTGGTCTAGACACCAAATCAACATCCCGCAACCCGAGTTGCTGTTTAAGGGGTTTAAACTGAGGTTAGGTTTTTTTTTATGCAATGTAATGAGTTTTTAACCTGAAGAGGAAGAAATTGGCTGCTCGCAGCTATGCGAGTATCCTTGAAAAATTCCCACAAGATCTGATGTCATAATAACGTCACAAATTGTGCATGTGGCGGCTGCGTTTAGGCTCCTTGCACAACACTAAACACACAAGGGAGAAATTCATATCTCCTTCTAGAGGAAATCATGCTAATGACATTATCACGCCAAATAAAGGACAAAACTCAGATTACAGTCTCTCTCTCTGTGTGTGTGTGTGTGTGTGTGTGTGTGTGTGTGTGTGTGTGAAGGGCACAGATGTTCGTTCTGCAAGCAAGATTTTAATTTATGAAAATGATCTCGTTTATGCATGGGAGCCCCCCTCCACACACTGCTGTCCTGCTGAGTATTGGTGCATGTGTGTGTGTGTGTGTGTGTGTGTGTGTGTGTGTGTAAGTCAACAGGGACAATATGGTGGCCATATCCCACCATTTAGCCTTCCTGTTGGTGGAATAAATGGAATAATAATGAGAGAAACTTCAACTAAAGCATAAATAAATCCTGGTCAGAACTCCAGAATATTAAACCACAACCAAAAGATTATATAAGTAAAAAATGCATTTATTTTTTTTTTTTACTTTCATTAGACAGGATGATTTAAAAGCAGGCAGAAAATCACAGAAAGGGTAAAAACAAGTGACAAAGGCTCTTATCTACACTGTTAAAAAAAACCATCCTAAAAAAACCAGTAATATTCCGGCAGCTGGGGCGCCAAAATAATACCAGAAAATAACAGAAAATAACTTTCTCATAAAAATACGGTTATTTTCAGTAATAACAATACAGTTTGTTGCCCTAATTTTACATGGGATTTTGCCTTTTTCAAGTGCTTGTAAACAGTAAATTAGGAACATTGTAATGTGATTAAACAATGACATTACCTATAAACAAGGTCAATGAATGTGGCAATATGAATCATAATACGTAAATGTACAGAAATATACAGTTAACAGTTGGTTTAAATAATAATGGATCGCATGCCCTGGGACAGACTGACAGAAGCAAGGCTGCCATATCGCACCATCGGCCCCTCTGGCCATCACCAGTAGGTGAAGAGTCTTCACCAAGGACACAACGACCGAGAGCGTCCGAGACGGGGCTCGAACCGGCAACCTTCTAATCACAAGGCGAACTGCCAACTCTTGAGCCACGATCGCCCTAAATAGCAATGATAATAATATTTATGTGATGTAACACAAGCTTATGGGAATCACGTTATATACTTTTCCATAGCATTACATTTGAATTCAACAGTTCAATCTTTCAAATAACGGACAGATATTTGTGAAATCATGATACATTTGTGAATGTATTTTAACAATCTAAATATGCATATGTACAGACAAATACAATTAATAAACATGAAAATTATGTTATATTACATTACAGTGATTTTACATTAATTTACATTTGAAATGTGAAATCACAGTCTATTTATGTAAATTTAATGATATTCTAGAAGAACAGACCAAAACTGTAAAATACACAGTAAAATACTTTTATATTAGGATTTTTTTTTTTACAGTGTACAGTCAAACAGTGGAAGCTGTAATTATTGGTACGGATCCTAAATATCAGGAAGCTCTGCAACCCTCACTTTGAAATGGTCATGCTTCCAGTAAAGGGACACTGTGAAGGCAACTGTGGAGCTCTGGAAAAAATCTGAATGACGGCTGCTTGTGTAAGCTGCTCACAGTGAAACTGCAAATGCGTTATTACACTCAGAAGGTAGCTTTTGCTGTAGCAGCAGCAGCTGTATTATCAGTATTATTAATTAACAGTATTAGCACAAGTCTTTGTGATAGTGGTTTCGCGTTTCAGTCTGTTGGCTGATCATAACACTGATTAATGCAGCTTTAACTCAGCCATCTGTCAGCAACACACACACACACACATGGTTGTGTTGTGGCTCATAATATGGTGTTTATACCAGAGTCACTTTCCTCTTTGATTGGCTGTCTATTATAGCATATAAGAGGACTTATGCCTTGACTATAATTAAAGTGTATCAAAATGCAGGCAGTCACATCAAAAGTATTGATGCTTTATGTTCTGTTTGCTGTTAACTGGCTGTTGCTAAATATGCTATTTGTCTCTCAGTATTAGGGAGGATCTAAACGCAGCTTTTATTTGTGTCTTTAGTTAGTGGAGAAGATGACAGAGTGAAGGCGTCTGTTAAGGGACGATAACTGAATCACTTTCACTGGTTCCATTATACATGAAAGTCACATTATCATAGCATATTGTGGTCAGAAATTAGCTACAAATCTATGTTTGTGTATAGATTACATTAGCAAAATATGCTAATAGACATACTATTTAGTGAGTTTTAGAGGTGCTAGAATGTCTGTGTTTTCTCCAAGTGAACTCAAAGTCTACAAACACATGAGAATGTTTAGTTGGCTTATTGGCCAGATGTATCACCTGTTTTGGAACAGAATAAACACCTATAGATGTGAAAACACAATTAAATTAAAATGCTAACTTTACATAAAATAAAAGTTTAAATCCTCCTTAACTGTCATGTAGTGAATTACAGATGCACCTTATTAACCTGTCTAGCTAGCCTGCGACAGTGTTAGCTTATTGATTCCCAGTTTTAAAAACAGTGAAAAATAAAAATAGAAAAATAAAACAACATGGAAACATAAAATACCAAACTCCTGAAATATCTTAATGCTATGGTATCAAAGGTAAGGTCTACCTGTTTTAAATAACTGTCCTGCTGTTTAGCCTGCAATGTTAATCATATTTTGGTCTCCAGTGACTCCTATAAATATAATTAAAACATTTGGATTGCTAATCACATTCACACTAAAATGCAGCAGTAAACAAACCCGAGTTTTGAAGCTCACACAGGTGCGCGCGCGCGCTTGTTGATTACACACCAGTGAATCTGCCGCGTGCTCGAACTGTGCCAGTCCGCTAAAGCCGCTGCCTGTTGCCATAGCGACAAGACCCGGAAATACACCGTGATCAGCTTACTACGTGTTTACCAGAGGGTATCAAACTCATAACGGTAGAGTTTTTGTTGTTGTTGTTTATTTGTTTTTGTTTTTTTGTTTATTTGCTTGTGCGTAAATAAACAGTAGATATGTCGGAGCCCGAGGAGCTGCCGCAGAGAGAACAGCGAGAGAGCACGAAGAAGAAGAAGAAAGCGAAGCGGAGTGTGAAAAAGAAGAAGGAGCAGCGGGAAGGAGAGGAGCAGGAGGAGCAGGTGGAGTTTGAGCAGGAGGTGCAGAGGTGAGTGGATCTTGTGAGTTTCCTCCAGGGTCGCGTTATACACAGACCCACGTTTTGGACCCACACATCTCTCGGTTCACACAATAAAGTGACATGGCAGAGGAGAGAAAGAGCCGACTTCTCGTAGTCAAAACCCGTCTCTTCAGAAAGCTTTTCAAAGTAAAAGCACAGCAGTTAAATCCTTTTAAAGTCAATAAGTAAATAAATGATTGTGCCAACGTGCAACTGTTACTCTTCCGGTTTAGACATGTTATTGAGGTACTATTTCCCGCAACCCAAATAATACATATTAAAATGGGCTAATTGACCTTGCAAAGCACATGGCTGTGCACTGTGGTTATGAACAGACTCTGAACTGTTTATGCTCAATAAAATAAATGAAATTAAAATGTCTATGTCTATGAAGAAAAGTGAAATTACATGCAATATATAGATAAGTACCTTGAATTAACTACGAACCCCTTTTATTTAAGCTATAAAAGTAGTACAAAGTAACTCTTCCTTTCGCTCTTTTTTTTTTTTTCAAACAGCCATCTTGACCATGGGCTTTTTGTCCAGTTTAAGCCCAATTTAAAAGTGAAGCATCATGAATACTGTGATATAACGCACTGTACATGTTTCATAAATGACACATTTTAATCCTGCTAGCAAGCTTTGACTGATGGACAACAATTGGTACACTCCCACTTTGTTTCATGAGCAGCTTGAATGTTCTAATTTTCATTCAGGGAGATGAAGTATGTCAACATATATAATAACTATTTGGCTCACGACTTCATTCATTCTTGGTACTTGGTGCATATCTTTGGTTTTCACCACAAATTTGTTTTTTCTTAGTTTTTATTCATTATTGAATCAATTTAGCTTAAGGATTCAAAGAGGAGCTAGAGAGGAAGTTTGATATTAGAGCACTTTTCAGAGAAAGTCTGATAATCAGTCCCCTTGTTTGCATATTTAATCAGGTTACTTCCTCAAACAGATAACATAAAATTAGCAAACACAAAGGAAGACTAAAGAGTAGCTCTTGTCTGTATGTACACTCAGCGGGGTTATTAAATTAGAAAAGCTATTTTAAAGCAGTACAGAATGCCTGAGAGTCACACTGCATTATCTTCCATTATATGCTGAACCTTGCCTGATGTTTGTGTTGTCATTTGCAGAAATAAAGAATGAGCAATAATCTGGAATAAAGAATGATGTGCAATTCACAGTTTCCTGGGGAAGGATCTAGAACGCATTAACAATAAAGTTACAGCATTAACATTGCATTGAAATAGACTTTCTTTTTGTCTTTTTTTCTTTTATTTAACAGCGACACAAATCTAAACATGCCAGATTATAGCAAAACTGCTAATTCACATCTGTATTCCTGGGGCAGATCACATAAAACTTTATTATAAACAAAAAAATACAGACATGTGACAAAAACTTATAAAGTAAAATTATATGAAGTGTGTTGTTATGTTTACTAAACATAAAAATGTATTATATTAGAGGTGAGACATCTAAAAAAAAAAAGTGCAGACACAAATATTATCCTGTTAGATTAAGACCATTATAAATAAGACCTTTATAAAGTTATAAATGGTCAAGACTGATCATTTCTGCTCCTACATTAATGTTACCATTTTGCGATTAGCCATAGCAGCTACCTTAATGATAACAGATGGCTAATGTGGCTATCGGATAAAAGTACCTTCGGCTGCTCTCTCATTTTACAGAGGTTGCCACAGCAGATGGGTCCACATGTTTGATTTGTTCCTGACACAGCTCTCCCGACTATCCAGGCTTGGGACCGATGTCATGCCAAAAAGTGATCATCTACTAGCAAGCAGTTGCCAGTTTTTTCCAAAAAATGATTTTCTGTAACTGCTGTAAAAGACTTGTTGAAGACTTCTTATAGTTTGTCAAATATTTCTGTCTTGAATGGTATAAAATCAGTTTGAGCCAGAAAGAACATTTCTGTTTCAAGCAAAAGCTGCAGTCAGTTTTTGGCAAAGTGCAAAACAGGTATTTAAAAAAAAAAAAATGTAACTAGTAAACCCCCGTGCTACATGCAGGAGACAAGAAGCATACAAACATACTTACATAAGCTACAATCATTATAGTATGATTTATTATATTGTGACACACCATTCTAATCTGACATTCCATTCAGTGCTCAGTTGAACAGTGAAATGTACAAATATCTAAAATTGTGGGATTTATATAAAACATTTGTAAACGCTATACAGATGTTGTCACTCATGGTGCCTGAGGCAATGTGTATGCAAAGTTTCATCAAGTTTTGTCTACTCGTCTAAGAGGAGAAAGGGAACGTACGATCAGACATACAGAGATACATTTGCAATGATCATTATAGTGTTATATATAATCTCTTCATAAATCCTGTTTATGCAGCCTATTTACCGATATATAAACAAGGTTATTAGACATAGAAAACATATACAAATTGTCAGACGTTGGTAATCATCTTTTGGCATGACATCGGCATTTGGATTGCACTTGCTTGAGACCCCCTGAGGTTGGGTTTGTGGCTATCAGGTAACTGCTGATACTTAACTAGCTAACAGTGGTGTGTGTGTGTGCTAGGTTAACGTTTATGATAACTGTTCGGTACCTACATTTTTTTGAACAGGAGCCTTACTCACCTCTAAAGTCCCCAAAGCGTTGTTCAGTGTTGTGAACTTCAGCTACTTCATCTGCTAATGAGGGACGGGCTGTGTGACTTCCCATTGGCTGAAGTTGTGTGTCAGCTGGAGAAGCCAAAGATGGCAATGTTGGTATCGATAGTGTTGCAAAAGTGTCTAATCCGATAGTAATTTGGGGTATCAATTAGAGTTTGGGAATCGACTTTTTTTTTCTTTTTTTTTGGACCACCTCATTTTCAGCTGTTGGTGGAGTCAGAAACCTTTACCTTCACAGGCTATCGTAAAGTCTTGTATTCACCATTTTCACTAATTTCCATTTATTTTCTGACAATTTAAAGGCTAACAGACTAAGCAGTAAAATGATGAAAGAAATACTTAGTAAAACAATAAATTTTTTCTTCACTTTGACAATTATATAAATGTATAAATTTGTTATCAATCATAGATGTCAATATATATATATATATATCTATGACTTCCTATTGGACAAAGTAAACTGTGTCTGTTTAATGTCTGTCAGTGTCAATGAGTGCGTTGTGCTGCACGGGATCTTCAAACTGGGCAAGAAGAGTCACGACGTCCTGCTCACCCGAACCAAACTGACCTGGACCCCCATCATCCCGGAGAACCCCACAGGTCAGTTTCCATGGTGATGGGTTGTCATGGTGTTGAGGGCTGGTGTCAGACAGACAGACTGTGGGTGTTTTTCTCTCTGTATCTAGAAGCAGCTGGTGTTGTAATGGAGAAGTTATCTTGTGTTGAGACCACCTGAAACTTGACATCACACGCACGCACACACACGCGCGCGCACACAGTTCCATTGTGACACAATTAAATCCCCCTCCCCCTGGGTATGCTCCCTATTGCTGCAGTATGCGGTTTTTATTATTTGGAGGGAAAAGTCCTGTCATGCTAACAGCCTAAAGCTTCATCTTTTCAGTGTGAAATTGGCTCTTGTAGTTGACTGTGGAGTATGACTACAGCTTATCAGGACACTGATAAATCCAATACAGTTTGCCAGACTGAAATCTGCTGTCTGCACAAGCCTGTGTAAAATCATCAGATGTGTTTTTTGTGTATCTAACCCCTGTTTGAGCTGTTTATGTTTTAGCGTACATGTGGGTCAGGGAACAAACGAAAAAAGACCAAAGAAACATTTTTAAAAATGTTTACGTTTAATTCTGTTTTATAGATTGAATGACCTTTTTCCTGTGATCCTTTTTTGGCCCAAGTAGGATCTTTGTTCTGATTCTGAAATGGGTTAAAAATCTTCTGATCCATACAATAAATGGAAGGACACTGCATTTGCCAATGAGAAACTGGAGACGTTATCTAATATATGGTATAATGAAGATAAAAGATCATAATTATACATCATGTCCTGTAACAGGAGACATTTTTAGCTTGTATTTATTTACATTTAAGTAAATTAACTATAGCACTTTAGCTATTAGGAATTGACAGCCATAATTAGAAGATTATGATTGATTATGAGATGAAGTGTATCAGACTAATAGGGCAAGAATTGATATTCACACCTATATGCATTACTGAGGTAGCGTCATCGTCCTGTCTGCCTAATTGTAGAGATGATTAACCATCTTTATCTCACCTTTAATGATGAAATGGGGTTTTATTTATTTATTTATTGTGAATGCAGTTTGTCTTTAAGAGTTCTGTGTCTTCAGATGACTTTCATTGGGCTTTACACATCACTTGTTAATTCGCTTTTGACCCATGACTAGAGTGGTTGGATTTGTTGTCCTTCTTGTTCATTAATTTTTGAGGTTTTGAGTGCATTTTACGTCTTTTAGACAGTAGCAGTAGCAGAAAAGAGGAAATCTAGGAAAGGGAGTAGAGGAATGAAATGCAGCAAGCTCACAGGCTCAGAGTCGAATGAAGGACTCATTTACTGAGGGCATTTTTGACTCTGGGGTATGCACGCTACCCACTCTAGTAATCATGCTGTCTTTAACCTTCAGCTTGCATAGCTAAATAAATTAAATGCACCTCAACACTTGACTTAGTAGAAGATCTCTTCCCTCTTCACCCTTTTCCCCTCCATCTTCACCTGTCCTTATATCTACCATCTATACGTCCAGGCATCAGCACTCCATATCTCAGCAACATCTCCAGCATGCAAAACCAAAAGCCAGCACTGTGGTGGCTTTGAAGCTTAAACGACTCTGCTTTATTCTTGTGTAATATGGTGGTATCATTTTGCTGTGAGATTTTTGGTTGAAAACCGTTCAAACAGAACTGGTTAGTGAAGCAGGATGAAGGTGTAATTTAAATGTGTGTGTGTTGTTGAAGCCAATCTGTTTTGCTGTATTTCATCCAAGCTAATGTCATTAAGCCAGCACTGTGTGTGTGTGTGGGTGTGTGTGTATGTGTGTGTGTTTGTGTGTGTGTGTGTGTGTGTGTTGGCAGTAGTAGAGAGCAGTTGGTTCGGCCCGTGGGGGGTTATTAGAGTCTCTCAGTGTGAGGAGATTAACACACACACACATACAAACACACACACACATAGTCAGCCTGTCAGCATGCTGTGTGTGTGTTGATTAGATATTTCTATATAAATGGATCAGCTGTTATTGTTTGTTTCTACACATAAATCCATCCTGTCTGTCTCTCTGTGTGTCAGGGAGGTGAGATCTGAGCCATCAGACAGTTGTGTTGTGTCAAAGCAGGAACTTGCAGCTGTGCTAAAGAATTTAAAGCCCAAAATGCAGTTAGTGCACAAGAAATCAATGCACTGTTGGGAATCATTATACTGCCAAACACCCCTTTTTTGTAATATAAGAAACATGTTTACCTCAAGTTGTGTTTCATGTTGTAAGCAGTGAAGTTTTTGCAGGAGTGAAGCCTGTGCTCACATTCACATGAAGAAACTGAAACAATAGCGTCCAAATGATGGATGTGGTTTTTATTTTAAACAGAGGGATGATCGCTATTGTTTTGTTTTGTCTTTACAGTGATAAGCGTACTACATTCAGTCAACTTATACTTTATTATTATTGATTTAACTCTTCTTTGAACTGTTTTTGTCTTTGTGTTGGAAAACTGTAAATAATAGCATTTTATACCATCATAATTATTAATATTACCAATTATCATATTATCTAGGTCTCCATTTGTTTGCAGAAAAAGAACAGTATCTGGGTTAGGGGTTAGGGTTAGTTTTAAATAAATCTGCACAGTGATATGATGATACACACAGTTTAAGCACAGATTTATGTGTTACCACTGTTTGTGAATGTGGCCCAAGAATGAGATGACCTGTGTTTGATGCCCCTGATGTCAGATGTGAGGTGTGTATTGGTAGAATTTAGAGTCTGTACAGTAAATAACAAAAATAATGAAAAACTAAAAACGAATTTGAATATTATCCAGATAATATACCACCGAATTTCTGATGCTTGCCAAGCTAGAAAAGTTTAAACAAAATGTTACAGTGAAAACAAACTTTTTGAATTCATGAAGCACTTAATTTACCACAGAGGGGACAAAATTGTTAGAAGAAGTTAACACGAGACATGTGTAGAGTAGTGCAATCTGATTTCATACCTACTTCCAGAAACAAATGCACTCCTTTATTCACGTCACCTTATTGTACTCACTTTTTTTTGCAAAGGTCAAATTACTCCTGACTGAACAATCAAAGCCACTCCCTGCTTATCCCAGTACAGCCAACAGTAGTAGATATGTGGTAGAAATAGTGGTAAAAATGCACATTAATTTCCACTTCTTGAAATTGGTGGAAAACTTGTTTAAAATTTGTTGTAATTTGACTGGAAAAACATTTTAACTGTTCCCATGATACTGAAATGTCAGTTGACCAGAAGAAAGAACATTGTGTCTGTTTAGGATTATCATATTCGATGGTGGAGTAATGTATAGTGTAGGACTCCAGGAAATGAATGTAAGTCAGTGTAATGTTCTCTGAAGTGATGGAAACATGACTCCGATCCATAACTCCCCACAGTTACCACATGGCCTGGTCACCAAGAGACTGAACTGCCACTGAGAGTGTTTGTATGTGTGTGTTTGGGCCACGCACAGGTGCTAACATTTCATTTTTCCCCATTTTAAAATTATTTTAAGAATCAAATGATAGAATCCTCTGGGAAGTGAGTGGATAAATGGTTATTAAAATTAAAAGTAAAAAGAATAATTACATGACTAATGGCACATCAGTTTTATATAAATATATCTGCGTCTGTGTGCATGTGTGTGTGTGTGTGTGTGTGTGTGTGTGTGTGTGTGTTAGCACAGCAGGATGTGAGGACCTGATGGGAATCTCATCTCCATCTGGGAATGAACCAACGTGTGCGTGTGTGTTCACAGTGACTCTGTAGGTCCTGTCAGCTCAGATCAGAGTCATCTTTATTGGGTTAGATGGAAAATCATCTTCCTACCCCTGACAGTGTTCTGCTGTGTGTTTTTCTATCCAGGTATGCTTTTACTGCGTTGGCAGTGTGGTCGGGATCATTGTCATGCTGAAAAATTAAACCGTTTCCAATCACATGCCTTCCAGGTCATATTGCATGGTGGAACAAAATCTGATGGTACTTTTCTGTGTTGATAATTAATCAATTGAGACACAATCTCCAACACTATTGACTGACACAAATCATGACAGAGCCTCCACTGTGTTTTACAGATGGTTGTAGACAAGAACTCAACTGAAAATGAGTAAAAAAGCAGCCAATGTCCAAAGAAAAACTTTGAAAGACCTTCAGAAAGCCTGTTGCTCAAGACAACTTTAAAAATCACGAGAAAGTCTGGCTCTGTGGAAGTAAAATATAAAGAAATGAGGGGTTACTTCTGTATGTATTTTAAAGTTATATGTTAGACTATGTTTTAAAAAATTTATTAGATGCCTGTCTTTCTTGGATGTGGAGGGAAACCAAGGATAGAGGGTGCCTGTTAATATGTTAAAGCCACTTGAAAATAATTTATGATAATAAAGTAATGTGCCTTGACTTATTTTTCTGCTTCCAAAATCCACTTGTGTTTTTTCTCAAATTTAAAATGCATAAATTTGCACAAATGATAAAAATGGTTCGATTCCTCACCTTTAACCTCTCGTTTGACTCAGAAGACAAATACTTTAAATGCAAATAATATTAATTGGACACAATGAATGAAGACTGAGCAACAACAACCAGACAGACTGTTGTTACACACACGGTGACCCTGACATATGGATGCTGGTCTCTCTGGGGAACAGGGGAGGGTGACGTGGGCATATTTGGTGTTTGATAACAGCAGGAGGTATTTCATAGAGAAGGGGGTTAATCAGCTATCATTTATAAGCTTTATGAGCTGTTTACACTGTACTGTACAGGTGCTTTGCATCAGGTTAATATTTCTTTTTGTCTCTTTGAGCACAGAATTGATTTTCCTACTCTGGGTTTGTTATAGGGCTGGACATTTTCCATCATGTTCCTTAGCCTGTTTGAGTTCAAATTACATGAGATGTCAAGAGGCCCCTGTTTTGCGATTGTTAGATTATAACAGTATTAAATGAATACTGGCCAAACTGTTATTAGTTCATCATAAAATAAGCCACAGTTTAAGTGCAGCATTATAGGTTTTAAATCTGGAAGGATAGAAATATTATTTTTTTGAAAACATCTCTGTAGATTTGAATGTTTCTGGTGATTAAAGTGGAGTTTGTTTTTGTTTATGCACATCTACCAGCTGTACAATGCGTTTGTCTATAAAGCTACACATCTAATATGGCCATTTTCATTTTTTTCCCCCCAAAGGGAGGGAGTATGTAATCGGTTATGTTTTTCTGTCTGTCTATTTGTAAGCAATCTAGATACCATTGACAGCTTGAGCTGATTTTATTTGAGTGAAATTCTGGTCAAGGTCAACATCGCGCCCTTTAGGGGGCGTTGTGCTCTCTGAATGCTCTTATTGTTGCTATTAAAATTATTTTCAAGTCTGACTAACACTTTCTCTGAATTATTACAAAGGTCTTCAAGTAAATTTTTTAAATTCAGGTTGATAAAATGTCTAAAAATCTTCTCTGATGTGACGACTTTTGAAAATTTAAATGACGCTTAATTTTTTAAAAACTAGCCTTAGTAACTGACAGAATTGCTACTGTAAATATTGGATTTTGTTTTGGACATGTCGATTGTTCTTATTTCATTTAAAAATGTGTAATTTTGAATTAAATATCGGTATAGACAATAAATTCTCATCAACAAATGTGCTGTTGTTGAGAGGTTATTAAAATTCCTGCTATAAGTTCCAAAAAAGACCTCTGGATGTGCTTGAGTTCTACTTTTGTGCAAGTAGAAAGATGTTTTAGTGAGGTGTTGCCAGAGCAGCTTTACTGCACTGTGATACTGTATCTGGTCTCTAGACGTCTGCTGAAGTGAAGGAACACAGTTCTTTAAGAGGTAATTCAGTCCTAATATTATGACCACTGACAGGTGAAGTGAATGACACTGATTATCTCTTCATTGTGGATGGGATATACTGGGGAGCAAGTGAGCATTTTGTTCACAAAAGGAAGGAACAGTGGTGAACCAACGACAGGGTCATGGCCGGCCAAGGCTCACTGATGCATGTAAGGAGCGAATGCTGGCTCGTGTTGTCTGATCCAACAGACTTTTCTGATAGAGAGGTACCAGAACACACGGTGTGTCACAGTTTGCATGTTTGTTGTTTAAGTATGGGGCTGCATAGACGTAGGCTAGTAGTCCTGGAAGTGACCACTTACATCAGGATAGAAATATTTTATCATAGGATGAAGGTGGTCACATCTTATAAAAAGGAGGGCTGAATCGATCATGAAAAAGGTGTTCCAGTGATCATCCACTGATCAAATGGGCACCTTGTTAATACAAACTTGAATATCTGTGAATTATTCTAATAGTAAATTTATGAAGATAATGAAGAACATCTTTAAGATTTCTAAAGCTGAAATGGCATCTCTTATCTGGTAAATCAGAATCCAGGCAAATTGGCAAATTCATAAATTTTTTATCTGAAACCAACCAGTTTAATTTAATGTGAAAGCAAAAGTTTCCATAAGTTTGTTTATAAGTTTACATACTGTAAAGGGTATTTACAATTATATAAAGGTAATTATTTAAGTCCAAAGCTCCTTGCAAAAAAAAACAAAAAACACTCCAAAGTACTTGCACTACTGTCATCTGCAAATGAGCCACACACAAGCTCACTCAGACACAAAGTATTTTCTTTGTGCCTGAATACATATGTTATGTAACTCTGAATGGACTGTCTGAGCTATGCTAATATTATCCTCGGAGGATTAGAAGATTAATATGATGCTGGCCAATCAGGTTTCAGAATTCTTCCACGATTGTACTTGTTGATACTGTACTTTACATTCTGCTGACAGCAGCAATGTGTGGCGTTCATATTTGATTGACTATTCAAAACAATTTAAACATACAGTAAAACATCAATCAGACAAATAAATTACAGTGTTTGTTGTTAATGGTAATATCCTTTTATACACTTATTTTTTCGCAGTGGATTTGACTGTTTTATTTAACAAGACGTTAGTCTTAATGTTTAGAAAAAGAAAAAATGGCATTTTGACATTTGGGGTAAATCTCAGCATTTCATCTGTTCACACTGGTCAAGGATGTTTTTATCTTAGCTAAGGACTTTGGGTTAGATGGGTTAGAGACTGGAAGCAGAGGGAATCTGTTAGTCTGGTCCCTTTCAAAAACGTACCCAAACCTCTCAGATGTCCATCATGTACCTTGTTCATTAAACAGTGTGCTGTGTTCAAGTGCTGTCTGTTAACTACCTTTTTCTCTGCAGGTGAGACTGGTGTCCCACAGTCAGGTGAGGTGCTGCTGCAAGACATATTTGCAGTGAAGGTGAAGCGGAGGCGAGCTGCGGGCCAGGAGTCAGGGGGACCCGTGCTTGGTGTGGCTCTCTTCTGGTGTAGGAGGAAAGGGAGAAGGCTGGAAGAGGACACGCTGCACCTCCACAATGCCTCCTCAGAACACACACACACCTGGTACAACACCCTGAAGGAGCTGCTCACAGGTAACACAGACATTCAGACTGTCATGCAGTTCCTTCAGCAAGCACACAAAAGCAAACCAGGAGTTTAAAGTATTTAAACTCCTGGTTTAAATACTTTAAACTGTGGGCCCACATTGAACATCCAACTGTGATGGACTCACTGAAATGACACTGGCAGTTTGTGTTACATAAGAGCTGAAACAGGAGAAACGTGAGTCAGTGCTTCAGTGAGTGTCATACTCTAAGATGATTATACTGTACACACACACTGCTGAGTAATACTGTTATAACTAGCACGCTTAGCAGCTGTCCATTAGATGGTTTGATGAATGGAGACTTATTTAGATGGAGTTTGTCATTAAATTCACAAATGACAAATTTAAACTCATATTTTTATTTACATCATAGCTCATACAACTGTTAAATGAATGAATAAATACATGGATTCTTACTAGATATACAACATCTATATTTCTACACGTTTTTGTACAAATGTTGTCAGTAAGGTATCCTAAAAATTGCCACACCCACAACTGTAAATAAAAGGCAGCACCCTTTGTAGCAGAACAAAATTCTGATGCTGGACTGTTTTCTGGGCTCTGATTATTTGGTATTTTTGCTGATGAGATGCTGCCATGGCATATTAGTTGATTTTGGAGTCATAAAGTTTTTGATGTTCACTTTCTTTAACAAGAATGTTCTGTTTGGAAAAGCTGAAAAAGAAAAATTAAGTAGTAAAGTGTTGATAAAGTGTTGGAAATGTTTGCATTGTTGGAAAAATGAATTGTAATACATTTTTCATTAGGCCAGAATTTTAATTTGTTCTGATATCTGAAAAACTGTCATCGCCATCAACCTCAGCTGTTCTTTGTGTTGAGTGCTCATTCAGTGAAGATCGTCCTCATGATCTTAGCTTTTTAAAACCAGACACTGTCTTTGTGGGGTGTCTGACTTTGAAACCAGTGGAGGATTCTTGTCATGTTAATCTCAAGTCATTAGCCAGTGAGATAACTCTGCTTCATGCTCCTTTCTGATAATAATGGGGATCATAATTTACAAAATCAATGTTTTATTCAATAAGACTTGAAACTAGCTCGGAAAATCATTATGAAGTGTTCACAGAGGTTGCAGATCATGGAAACAAACCTTTGTGTCCAAAAACCTCTGTCCAGGGTTAAAGCACTTGTGCATTGGCTACAATTGTCAAGTCCAAAAGCTACATCCAGCTTTTATATACAGTCTGTTTTGCTAATTAGCAAATGTTAGCATGCTAACATACTTAACTAAAATACTGAACATGGTAATTAAAAATGTGGTTTATTGCAAGTGATTGCAATAAAACTTTGGCTTGCAAATTAATCTGGACCATAAACTGTTTAGATTGACAAAGCAGTTTTTTCTACAGTCTGTGGAAAGGTTGCAGTTTTTTTACTGGTTGTTCTGCTTAAATGTACTCACACCCTGCCATACCCATAGTTCAGCGACTTTAATGTATAACTTTTTAAAACCTTAAGTTATTTGGAACAAAACTAAGCTGAAATCTGTGCTGATATTTTTCTAAGCCAACATGGTCAGTCAGCACTGCAGCTGCCCAAGATATACCAGGATTTAAGAGGCACACCTTTGTGTTTTGTACCTCTGCAGATGATTTGCATGATGATGCAGTGCTAGCCGATTAAAATTTCATTGTTTTCTATCTGTTCATCACTCAGTTTAATGAGGTGAGTCACAGTTACATCAGACCGGAGAACTAATCTGCTAATCCACAGGAACAAAGACAAAGGATTACACACACGCACGCACACACATTTAGCAGTACTCAGTAAAGTGCTGTCAGCAGTTAAATCATGTTGTCTGCAGGAGAGATTAGTTACTGTCTGCATGAACACGTGTGTGTATACAACCACTTCATATTTAGTGCATAAGAAATATCTCTGAGGCTTGGAACTTTAGACAACATACACTGCAAGGCTGAAAGCATGAAGACGTGATTTTTTCTAGTTTCAGGTTTTCAGCAATATTTCTGAATCTGCAGCTGCAATAGCTTTAGCGTGGTCTTATTTAGGTGCTGGCCTGTTCAAGTTCAACCAAAGGTGTGCGATGTGTTTGACGTCCGAGCCTTGAGTTCAGTTCTTCTTCACCATGCTGGGAAAGAACCCCCAAAAAGCAATCTTATGTCTCTAACTCAGTCTCAAGTATCAAATAAAGTGCAGAAGATGTCACAGTTGTTTAGTTTCTTTATGTTCTATAGAAAAAATACACTGATGTCTAAAGTTTAGAATAACCTCTTCATTGCCCAACCACCTGCTGCTAAAGCTCTGGATGTTGCTGCAGTCGGACGTTCCCAGACGCTGATTTCCCAGGTGCACTGTAGTGGGCGGTGCGTGGCTGACAGTTAACACACAATAGAAATGTTGGAGTGCTTGTTGTGTGGATTTAACTCACATGGACACATTTTACATTTCAGTTCTTCTCTATTTGTCCAACCACGCCAACTGCAACAGAGACATTACAAGCTATCCATAAATGAAGAGGTCAGAGGTCACACACACATTACTGTCCTTTTGTCACCATGGCATCAGTCTGACATGTTATCGCTGGTCACCTGTCTGTCTGTCCATCTGTCTGTCTATCAAACCAGATTACCCATGAGGCCCTGCAGCAAAGTCACAACTTCTTCAAGTCTTTGTCTTATGGCCTCGCACTCACACTCACAGACATGAATGGCCCGCAGGTCGTGTGTCAGCTCAAGTGGTCACACTGCACATCAAGCTGTGACGGCTTTTGTGACTTTACACACCGCAGCAGAGGAGTCTGTGTGCCTGTGTGTGTGTGTGAAAGGTAAACACAGTCAGTAGCTCTGCCGCTGTGCGGACATTAAGCCTATTTTCCAGCCAGAGGTCAGTGTGAAAAGCGTATTGTTGTGCGAATCATGGCGTCACCGAGCGGGCAGTCCCGCCGCAGCCGACGCCGGCACCACTTCTTAACCTTCGGGTCTGAACAGTCATCTGCACAATGGTGAGCACAGCGCAGACACTTCCTGTTTCTGGAACCTCATTTTGTGTTGTTTGCTGTGTGAAGCAGCTGCAGAATGCTGTTCAGAAAGTGAATGGCAGTCAGTGACAAAAGGCGAGAACTGATGCCGTATAGACTCCAGTTCCATACACACAGTCAGTCTGCAGGATCAACTGACCGCAGTTGTTTAACACCACAACAGACTGACAGGCCGGTGGAAATCACAGGACAACTGAAGTGAGCGTTCATAGGTCACCAGGTGCCACAGCGACCCCTCCCAGATCTTTTGTCTTGAGGTTGCTGCTCGCTTACAGAAACCTTGGGGTCACAGTACCAGAGTAAAATGGGTGTTGTTAGTCCAGTGGTACTGTAAGTTGTCATATGGTCAAAAGGACAACATCAAAATGCAAGGTTGTACCTCTAGAAATGGAGTATAGTTGTGTTTTATTAAAGTCAGGAACCTGCTACCCATGCACTGTATTTTCCATCGCCTTTTATTTATATATAAGAGCTCCCGGGACTCCCAGGAGGATGAGTGTTACCATCTGAGGTGGCTTTCTTTACTCTCTTTAGAAAGGTGTTGTCTGGATTGTTCCACCTCAAATCCAAAATCTTGAACTAGTGAACCATGTCATCGTGGTGGACAACCAGATGTGTGAGTGTTTGAGCTGCATACTCCACGGGTGCAAATGCTCTGAGCACCATGTCACTAATAGTTTGATATTGATACCCTTGCTCCCTTTTCCTATAACCCCTGTCAGCCCGCACTGTCCACTGTGACTATCATTTATAATTATAATCCCCTTAATTACAAAATGTTTCAACTTGCAGTGATTAAAAAAAAAAGTGTAAAGTAGCACATTTTCACACTAGAGAAGCTGATACAGACTGAGATTGATCTAATGACTGCATGCTAAATGCTTCACAGAAAACTTGTGTAGGTAACATGCTTGTAATGAATCTGTGAAGTAATTAAAAATGATCTAAGGATGGAAAGATTTGGATTTCTTTAGGTTTACCATGACCTGGATGACTGAGAACGTACACAGCCAGGAAAAATGATGTTTGAAAGCTATAATAAGATGGAGTCTGTTTTTGTAAACAACATGCAGCAGTCCAGTCTTAAGTGCTCAGTCAGAAACTCAACACTACTCCTTGACGACACAGGGATTGTTTACCATGGTAACATTTCAGCAGCGCCATAGCAACCTGTCATTGGTCAAGGCTCGGAGATGATCTGATGGATACTTGACCTCTTTATATCTGTGAGTCTGTCGTCTTCTTACATTTCTTGTGAAGATGGTTCCTTTATGATAGAAAGCATGTGTTTATGGATCAACAGTGTGAGAGTGATTTCGGTCATTTTTAACACATTATTAGCTTTTATAAGCAAGTTGCCAGTATACACTCTGTAAAAGAAGTGTAACTGGTCTAAATGTTAAGTCTTTATTTTTCAACATTCTGGAAAACCCACTCATTTTCAAATGTACAGTTCCCTATTCCTGGATTGCATAAGAAATTGAAAGCACAATGTCTAGTAAGAAAGATAAAAGCCATCTGTCATCAAAAGGTCTATCTAAGCTTATGTGCTGCATGTCTGCATGTTCTGGAGTTTTGCTGTAGACTGAAGAGTCACTTGAACCAGAACCTGCAGCAGGTGGAGAACAAGACAAAGACAACCACTGCTAACGCCAAAATCTACCACTACTGTACTGTGCACTGTTACTACAAGAAAAGATCTCACCATAAGAAAAGTCATCAGTAGTCACTAAAACTAGGCAATCAGTGGGCAATCATGTCATTATTTTATTTAATTTACATGTATTTTATTTAGTATGGGACGCAGCGAAATCTATTTTTTTTGTTGTTAATTGGTTAAAAGTGTGCAGTCATTTCAAGATGTTGGGAGTGTGCATGCACTCCCTGCTGAAGTTACTCTCTTTCTAAAATTCATCCAAGGTGGCTTTAAAAAAACTGCAACAGAATCAGCTGCTCCTGTGTTTTGCTCAGTTTAAGTAACACTGATGGATGGTGGTGATACCAGTAAAACAGCTCTGGTGGTCAAAAGAGGTTTCACAAGTATGGGACAGAAGTTACTGCAACAATTCCAGTTTAGGGTTTCCTGGTATTGAACTTACTGAACTAAATACTGACCTGATAGGCAGTTTCATAAGCGACTTTAAAAGTACTGCCAATCCCACCAAAGAATACTTCCAGATTTCAAAATAAAGGTTTGTTTGGTTTCCATTTCTCTTGTTATTAGCAGTTGAAGAGCAGAATAATCCATGCTCGTTAAACTGAAGGAGAATCAATTACAGCACACATGAATAAATATTGAAAACTAAGCAATCCAACTTTGCTCCTGATGATAATAATGAGACCCTCAGTTATCATCACAAGGTCCTTTCTTATAATTATAAGATCAGTAAGAGATAAGGTGTCTTTTGAGGCCTTTTTTAATTGATTTCATTTCCACATAAAACCAAAAAGAAATGTAGGTTTATTCAGGTTTGTTTGTTTAGTGCTGCAGCACAGATGTGTTGCTTAAAATGGAAATAGGCCTGAGATTTGTGGGACAACGACAGGGTGGAGATCCTGGTATTTGATGGGGGACCACTAGAGAGAGGTGGAGGTGTCGGGTAGCTCCTCACAGGAGCTCCGGAGAACCTGGTCAGAGCCGTGGGGTGGAGTGATGGCAGGAGGTGCACAGTGTGTATATGTGTGTGGGGGTCATTAACAGGGCGAGGTCACGGCCTTTTGGGAGCAGATTATAGTAATGAGAGGGATAATGGAGCTGGTGTGTGTGTATTGATCTGAGATGGTCCAGAGGGATTCATAATGCGGTCTCTAAATCTGCCTAATGATGCGTCATACAGGGGGTCTGTGTATGTGTGTAGTGTGTCAATATTATGAAACAACACACACACACCCACACTCAGTGTATCAACCAGTGTTGGAGATGTAAACAATATTCTGATCTATCAAACAGGCCACCTCCACATATACTGAAGCAGTTGTTTAGACAGGTGTGTCATCTGTTTATTTATATACCTCTCTGGGTTAATACTTTAAATTTAGGGTGCAAGTCAGTTTCTGATCCATGCAGAATTTTAAGTGAATATGTTCTTCAGTTTGTTCAGATACTTAATGTCAGCCACAATAACAAAGTGTGTTATGATGAGTGTTCAAGTAATGACAGTCAGCTGTTGGGCTGATTGATTATGTTTGTCATCACTTGGTAAGTTGATTGTTGTTTTAATGAATTCATTAAGTGCTCATATTAAAATGTTAGTAATTTTAGAAAAATATTTGCAGTCTTCCAGATCTCATTGTCTAAATTGAAAAGTTATTTAATTTTTAATAATTAATTGCACCTTTTGGGGTGCAATTACCTGCTTCACCAATCAGAACATAGCTGCAGGAGGACGTGAAGTGGAACCCTCAGCTGGCTATGATGAAAGATAGTTCATAGACATTTTATAATCCAGAACTTTATGTAATCAGCAGCAGTAATGTTTCTATTGTATCTTATTTGTTCACTAAAAGTAGCACATGGACACATTTTTTTCTTTCATTTTTGACTTTTTAAGGGCACTATACTGTGGACCAAAACACACAGTGACATGTGGTGTAGTTCGAAATATTACTTACAGTCAAGGAGCTATGCTAGTAGCAGTGTAAAGCCGCCAGTATACCCCATTGCAACGGTTGCTTCAGGTACTGCCGGTAACGTCATCACACAGCAACTCCTGAAAAGCAGATGTCACTACTCAGATATTTGCTAAATGCTAATAAACATGAAGTGCAACAGAGTCTCAATAAAGGAAGATTCAGAGGATTAAAAACTCATGACTGTGAACCAGTTTGCCACCAACTGGTTTGCACATCTGGGCAAAATCTCTTAGTAATGCATGGAGTCGTTTTTGATCCTCTGAAAATGGGGGGACTCTGCATGAAAATCACTGTAATTACTGAAGTGTTAATGGAGAGCTTTTGAATTAAAGCTGTGTCTACTTCACATCTACTGTTGTGGTATCACTGTGCTAAGACGTATGGACCTAACTATCTTTTAGTCTGCTGAATAATAACTGACTCATAGCCCATCACTAGTGTTGCTAACCAACCATTGCAGGGTTTCATTTTCTTTCAAAATCCAACCTGTGATCCACTTGTTCAATGTGTGTGTGTATTCAGGGTTCAGCAGCCGTCCTACGTATCTGAAGGTCTTCATCAACCCCAGCAGCCACAAGAAGGAGGCCGTCCACATCTACAGAGACCACGTGGCTCCTCTATTCAAGATGGCTGACATCCGAACCGACATCACCGGTTAGTCCATCCAAGTATTTATTTTTCTGCTCAGTAGAAACACTGAAAAATTAGATTAATAAATATAAATTAATTTACGTATTTTTGTGTGTTTATTTTTTAAATATAAAACTGTGTGAGGCAGGGTTTTAACAGCTAGATCTTTACTGTCACCAGACATGATACTGAAATCTGTGTGCGCGTGTGTGTGGAGGGAGTCCAAAGGTCAGAGTTAATGGCAGTTTCTGGTCGCTAGGTAACCTGATATAGGGGGCGGAGCTTAGCCCATCTGTTGTGACAGAGGGAGACAGCCTCCTCTGCACTCCTCCCCTCATCTTCTCCATCTTTTTCCTCTCCTTTCCTGTCTCCTCCTGTTTCCAATCATTTGCTCTTGTCTCATTTCCAGTGCATCTCCTCTCCACTATTCTCTTGTTTTCTCTCCACCTGTCCTCTTTTCACCTTTCTGTTTTCCTCTCCTGCCTCATATCCTTGTTTCCTCTTTCCTTCTCATTTCCTATCTTCTTCTCTCATCACTTTTCCCATGTTTCCTCTTTCTCCTCCTTTTTTCTTGATTCCTCCTGGTTGCTTCTCCTCTCCCCCTCTCAGCAGATGGTGTGATATCCGCTGTCCCACTTTTTTTTTGGCAGTCATCAAACACACTTCATCTGACCACCACACATATGCACGAACACTTTATCTCTGTCCATCTCAATGTCTCTCCATCTGCTTACTTATTTTTCCCCCTCTCTCTGTCTTTACCTGTCTTTCTCTCTCCAGTAACAGAGAGGAAGGGTCATGCTCTCTCAGTGATGAAGGAATGCAAACTGGATGAATATGATGGGTTAGTCATCTATCTCTTTGTTGCTTTCAAAATCATTGCTTTGTTGGGAATCATCAGGATTTTTCCATTAAAAAATCCAGAGTAAGAAATTATTAAAATAATTTATAATTTAAATGTTGCCTTTATTATTTTTCATCCATAGCTTCTCAGTATCATAATATGTTGCTTTCTGAACCAATCTGTGCCTGATTACAGACAGCTGGAGCCACCTTTAATTGTGCTGAAAGTAGTCAACGCACTTGAAGATGATCACATGATCTGCTGTATCCACTTAGCTGGCTACAAAACATTCACAAGAAAAAAGGGGCCTCGGGCATATCAGTGTGTCAAATATCAAGTAGACGTTTCTGTATGTTAAACTTAAAGCAACCCGCTGTCAGCTCTGTGAGATCGATGAAACTGTCTGTAGCTTTTCAACTGGATGAGTCTAAAATATGCACTTGAAGGCGAAATAAATGATCTCAGGTCCAGGTTAAAAGAAAGCCAGCTGACGATCAGCTGGTGCCTGTTCCTCAGGAGGACAGGTGATAGAATTTTACAGTTGGAAATAGTTGACTGTTTAAAGGTAAGTGCGCTGACATGAAAGTTACCATGTTTAAGTTGTGACATCATCCTGCAGCTGAACTGAGGTGAACTGGATAATCAAACAGCAGTTTACTGTCAGAGGCGGACACTGAAACACACTGACCCTGACTGATCTCACACACACACACACACACACACACACACACACACACACACACACACACACACAGATAAGATGATCAAATACCAAACATTAACTGTTCACTTTGTTGTTAAAGTTATTATTAGTTAAATAACTTCTCATTCCAATGATAGAACAGCAGCTACAAGTACAAAAACAGCTATCAAATTCTCATCACTCTTTTTCTGATGGTTTGTGTGCATGCGTGTGTGTGTGTGTGTGTGTGTGTGTGTGTGTGTGTGTGTGTGTGTGTGTGTGTAAGCAGCTTTTGTGCTCAGCCCTCATAAAGCTTAATGTGCTTAGAGAAGATTAGCTCCGCGTTGCTAAGCTAGCTGCTGAGTGTGGGTAGGTGGGTGTGTGTGTGTGTGTGTGTGTGTGTGTGTGTGTGTGTGTGTGTGTGATTTGGTTGAAACCTACATTTGCCAATTAGGTTGGCTGTCACCGTGGCGACTACAGCTCCAGGTAATCCCATACTCAGGAAGAGGGGGAGGGGACGGAGACTGTTCACCTCCCATTTACTGCAAATAAAGACTCGGATGATGAACCTTCTCACTTTCTCACTTTTCTTTTACTTTTTTTCATTAATACTAACAAACAATAACTGCCTCCCACCCTACCCTAAAATAAAATACAACTTTTTTTTTTCAAAAGCGATCAAAATATGAGTTTTATCTTTCGTGTGACTCTGTATGGGTCATTAGTAGAAATGTGAGTGTAAATGATTCCCTCTCTGTCTCTTTGAGCTTACCATATGATAGACTCTCCAGAGTGTATCCTTTTTCTCACCCTGTGATTGTGATTTTTTTATTTCTTTTCTCTCCATCTGTTATGGTTAAAATATTGCTCGAAACCATTTCACACCATGAGTTACATATAATATATTTGTTTGTGTTTTATAGTCAACTTTATAAAGATTCTAAAACACAACCAGAGAATGTAAATAAAACACAAGACATGGATTATACTACTGCCTGTTAGTGTGTAGACCTTTAAAAAAACCCAGCAATCATAAATATTAAAGAGTTCATGAACTCTGGTGACTGTAGGAGGGCAATTCACTGGAGCCTTTCAAAATAAAACCCGTCACAGTCATTCTGAAATCCAGTTTCTGTGTGTCTGTTGGTCCCAAAATAAAGCTATCCACTAGTTTAGTTGTAGGTTAATTCTAGTATCAAAACTTGGGTGCTGATGTTTTTCTACTGAACAAGAAATGGTGAGAAATATTTGTGCTTAATTAAAATACAAACCTTTGCAGTGAAAATACAACCTAGAGTATTTATAAATATCCATTCACCATTCGTCGATATTCATCAATACAGGGCCGCGGAGTGGAGCTTGCTTCTGGTGTCGTAGGGTGTGAGGGAAGGTATAACCTTCACACCTGCAGCCTACTTTGAACCATCATTTAACCTGCATGTTGGGTAACCTGGAGAGAACACATGTAGGCACAGGGAGAATGTGCAAGCTTGATACATTTGTTAAAAGAAATAAGTACTCAGCATCACACATTCAGGACCACTCTGCACAAACACTTTAGTTAGTGCCCAAAAACCTTCAGGTTACTTACCCTGTTGTATTATAAAACAAATTGTCAGTTTTACTAGAAAAGCCACATCCTCTGCTGGATGGTTATATGATTTTTCATCCTCAATGGTTTTCCTTTAAATCATCAGGAGTTTGAGATCTGTCAAATGTCTTCTAGGTGCATTATACTTTTTGTGGCTGTGAGTTTGTTAAGCCCGCTTGGGTCCAAATAATGTAAATGTTGTCATTAGGTGCCAAGATTGAGTGTCTGACAATTTTTTGTGGCCATGCGTCTATGGAGACTTTACGTTTCAAAGAGCCAACAATGGATCAACACTTCAAGCAGACCTCAAAAGCGCTATAAGAGGACTATAATGTCAGTGAAGTCTGTGTCCTTGACTTAGTACAGCCATCTCACTGACCTTCACAATAAACCCTTATTTAGATTTGGATGATTGAGACTGACTTGTACATGTCTACCTGTCCTCACACTAGTTTTTTCCACCTGTCCATCAGGGTGGTGTGTGTCGGTGGAGATGGTTCAGTTGCAGAGCTGTGTCATGCTCTGGTCCTCAGAGCCCAGCTGGATGCAGATTCCCCAGAAAAACCAGTGAGAGCTACACTGCCACTGGGAATCATCCCAGCTGGTGAGGGAGAGGGCATTCTCATATAGAACCACTGCTTTAAGGTCTCGTAAGGTTTGGTATGTTGGTGTGCAAAAAACACGACATGAAGTATTTTTATTAACTGTCTGTCTTCACATGTTTGCAGGTTC
The DNA here is from genome assembly GCF_001858045.2 of Oreochromis niloticus. Taxonomy (NCBI): domain Eukaryota; kingdom Metazoa; phylum Chordata; class Actinopteri; order Cichliformes; family Cichlidae; genus Oreochromis; species Oreochromis niloticus. Next base: position 23,968,772 of record NC_031987.2, on the reverse strand, counting down.
CACAGATGTGGTTTCCTGTTCTGTTCATGGAGTCAGAGATCCAGTCACTGCAGCCCTCCACATCGTCTTGGGTAAAGCTTACTTGTTGTAGATCTGTTACATAGATTGGGGTTGGTTGGAATTGTTTTTAGTAAATCTATATTTGGATCACCTAGCGTCATCTATGCCTTTTTATAAACCTGTCACGTTTATGTCGAAGATGTAACATTTTCAAGGACAAAGCTCTGTTCTGGTTTAATATTAAATCTGTGGCAATCGTAGCCAGGTTCTTCGTGTAACAAACATGTAATTTCCTTAAAGCATATCACAGGGAGCCAATCAGGAGCTTGTGCCCTTTCTAAGCTTTGCTGTGATTGATTGAGTGTCAGTCCGGCAGCAGGGACAGTGTTTAAGAACAAACAAACATGCAGACAGACGGTGAGACTGGACTCTGGAGGGAGTGAACAGACAGATGTCTAACAACAGGGTCTGTTTCACTCGAAATCCCTAAATCACAGGTTTACACTGTTCACAGCAGCCCCGCCCCCTTTGTCTCTGCCCACCACACTGTCAGGTAAACACGGTAACCAATCAGACAGCAGCAGGGCGGGCAGCTGTGTTTGAATGACAGCTTATGGCGTGATGATGTTTCATTGTCACTAATTAATACTGCGAGCTGAGTTCGTATGTGTGTGAGACAGATGGGAAAATTCAATAGCCCTAATGAGACTACTTCCTGAACAATAGAAAACTGTTAAAATTCCCAGGTAGGAAGCTGTTCCCACGGACTGCAGGTGAATTTTCCTGTCTTCATAACACTGATGAGGTGGGCTCATCCACAGTCACATGATCTCATTGCTGGACGTTAAACTACTAACAGGGGCGGAAGCATCAGTGCTGTTGCTACGGTTACCAGAGCCTGAGCATCCCTTGAAAATAGCGGCTTAACTGTTGACCTTTTATCAACTTATGTTTGGTAGCTGCAGCTGACACTTAAAATGTTCTGTATGTGAAATGGCCTTAAGTTGTTTATAGGCGTGTGTCAAACTTTTGGTATTTCTAGCTGTTATTTTGTATATAAAAAAGGGTTTCAGCTGTAGTGAGATCTACTGGTGAAAGCTACAACAAATGGCTGCAGGCTGCTATCCAACAAAAAGGAAACACAATTGGCTATTAGCATTGCGGGGGGCCGGGGGGGGTGTTCTGTGTGCAAAGTAAAATAATATAAGCATCCAAAATTAAACTAATGTTTGGAAAAGCTGTGTTCAAAATTCATTGCTCTGTTTAACAGAGGCTGGAAAATCCTTCATAAGGGCCAATTCTGTCCTCATCTCTAAACATAAATATATAACAGCATGACATGAAAGTCACCAACTTGACCAATTTGCAATAATCTCATCAATGATCATCTTACCCGTTTAAAGCAGTTTGCCTCGTTCATTGGTGTATGAAAAACTACTTCTTGCTCACAGAGTTAAAATTTTTCCAGAAGTTCAAAACCTGCTGAGTCTTTTCTAGCCTGGCTCGTTAGAAACCTTCACTGCAGCTATGAGTGGAACAAAAATAGAGACCATTTTAGCAATATGTGAATTTCTCTTTTCTGATATAGCAGCAAACCCAAAGCAATGCAATAGCCTATACACTGAAACTTCAGCATACTGTATCTCCAGACTCACAAACAGATTCAATATTATATTGATATATATTAAATTAATACTTGATGGTTGGTCCTCCTGGTGTTTGGAGGGGTATCTTTGTTGGCACTGTCATCATAGCAGTAACGAACAACCAGAAGGCAAGCTGGTCGAGGTTCAAATAGCAATCAGGATTAGCCAAGCTAGCTGTCTGGGAGTAACAACAGCCTGATGTAACTCATATACAACAGTCTGAATAATTCGATTTTTGACATTTTGATGCCAAAAGTACAAGCAATATGGCACATTTACAAGTGCATAAATGAAGCATGAAACTAGTACATGTGAACCCTGCTTTACAAAAGTGTCCGCCTGCATCGGATTTTTACCTGCATTTATGCACAAACCAGTAATTTTTGTGCAGGTCATCTACTAATTAGTACTGGGCAGTGTAGAAATATTGCAGAAAATGTAGAAAGTTTTGTTGCTGCTTTGTCTGCAGGTTTTTTTTTCATTATGAACACTCTGTTCACTTCAGGCACATTACAGTAATTTCTGCCTTGGCACAGAATGACTATAAGTCTACCATCATTAATGATTTACTCAAAAACATGAACATTGGAAGTTATAAGAACTGCCACAAGTCCTGAAAAAGTCTCCAAGCTTTCTCCATGAGGATGTTTCACAGCGTCAACAAACTAACCAGCTCCTCAGACACTGAGCCAACTCCCTGTTCGCTGTTTGCTCACATGAACGCATTAAAATAAGTTAATCATTCAACTCTTCTAGAGTTTTTAAATGTTAATAGAATGAATGTATCAAATTCTGATGATAATAATAATTAGAGCCATTTCACTTTGACATATTACATGACAGTAATAATTTGATTGCTATGCTATCAATCCAAAAAGCCCAGCAGCCTTCTTATACAGTGACATAACAACATCTCCACAAATTGCTGGGGTACTTTTTAAAGTATGTTTTAGAAAAGCTCGTTTCACGAGGGGGAAAATTATGGTTTAATTCAAGAAAAAACAAAGTTTAAAGTTACAGCCTTGGAGCTGAGCAGCAGCCCTAAATCCTCTGCTGGTGGTTTCATGTGTCCATTTTTAGCGCCCCCTCAAAAACGAGGGCTACCCTTTAAATAAATTAAAATTCACTTATGTTGCAGTTGTGCAGCAGTCTGTCATCGGTCATCCACCTCGTGTGACGCTAACACAGCTTTCTAATAATCAGTTAGTTTACTGCTGAATTAACTCAGTCATTTTGGTGTTTTTACTTTCACTGATTATTATATTTGTACCTAATATATACAAGATATATTAGGTACAAATATTTTTTTTACATTCAACCAATTCATCCACTATATTTTTGAATAAGAGCTACCAATATGGTATGGAAATAAATCCTAAAGGTGGATTAGGAGCCAAACAGAAAGATAATGACTTTGTGATGTAAATGAATATTGGTTGGACCTTTTAAGAAGCGCCGCAGGTTTGATCTCGGTGACACACTGACCGTCTCAGCTTTAATCCTGTGCAACACACACTGACACACAAACACACTGACAACACGCCATATGGTGAGGAAATCAGATTCTGTCCAGAGAGACAGACAGGCAGTCAGACAGACAGGTGCGGAGACAGCAGTTCAGTTCAGTAGGTTACAGCAGGTATGTGGCCAGATGGCCCGCTTAGTGCGTGTGCCTTTGTGTGTATCCATCTAAAAGCTGATGGAGCATCTCAGTAAAGGAGCTTGGTGGAGAAATCTGGTTATTTTTTAAATTATTTTAGTTATTTTTATGGTTTGTGCTGCGTTCAAAGGCTGTAGAAAAATAAAGCCGTAAGCAGTGTTTGACGTGGAAGCCATATTTTTACTACACATATAAAAAGAAGTTTCCTCAGATTCATTTCAATCCTCGGAGTTATTAATCGGCTTCACACATTTGCTTAATTAGCCGTATTTTAGACTGTGTGTATTTATACGTATCATTTTTTAGGGATAAAAACCACAAAATGTACAAACGCATAGTAATGTTACAAAATTATTCATTTTCAGTGTGAAGGCTTGGAGTAAGAGTTGTGTGATGTCCTCTGAAGTGATGGAAACACAGCTGTGTGTGTGCTGCATCCTAACTGTTTCTAATGAATCGTTTAAAGGGTCTTCTCTCGGTGTGCTGGTGTCTCTCTGCCTGCAGGTCACCTGCAGCAGGTGGACATGTGCAGCTTCTCGTCTCATGGCCAGTTGGTGCGATTCGGTTTCTCTGCCATGTTTGGCTTTGGCGGGCGGAGTTTAGCGAGGGCAGAAAAGAAGAGGTGGATGCCATCGTCACGGCGGCGAGAGTATGCTCTGGTTAAGACGCTGGCTAGGCTGAGGTGACACACACACATATAATTTTTACTTTTAAATGTAAATGTGCATTCCTAAGGCCTCAGTCAAACAGACCTGACTGACTGACCTCAGTGACCCCATAGCAACCACTGGTCACTAAGGAAAACTGTATTCCATGACTGTTTGGTTGCTGGAGGTTGTTAGCTGTTGCTGAGTGAAACTGGTCACAAAGAGGTAAACAGTTCTCCACGGTGCTTGTGATGCTTTTGATTGCTAGAAGGTTGCTGAGGTCACTCGTAGTTTGTATGCATGACACTGATTTGTCTGCAAAAAAATTGTCTGTTTCCTGTTAGCATCCAATTTTTATCATTTCACTAAAGCTAGAGTCTGTGTCTTCCATGTGGCAATCTGCTAGCAACACAAGCAATCACAAGGTGATTTTTGGTGCATCACTTTCTTTGCCACCATTTTCACACGCTGAAAGCAAGCATCCTCCAGCAACCACTCGTAAAATACATATTTTTCCTTAGTGAATGGAGGTTGCCAAGGGGTTGCCAACTTGTCTGACTGAGGTCTAGCTAGGTCTAGGACTAGCTGGTTTCTTATTTCTTTTTTTTTTTCTGTCTCCCTCAGACCGGAGGACTGTCAGCTTTCCTTTTTATCAGCAAAGAAGTCAAACAGCAATTTGTTTGTACAGCGGTGAGAAACACGCGCGCACACAAGCACGCACATACGCTCTGTGATGTTGGATGGTACATCTAAAGTGTCTTCAGACCACCATAAAAAACAATATGCATTTGTTTAAACAGGTTACAAGCACTCAGAGGAGACTGTAATTGTTCCACACCAACAGTGTTTGTTAGTTTGCTGCGCTGTTACATTTACTCAGCAGCTGAACCAGAAAGGCAAACACACCACGTAACAGCTCGTCTACTACAGAGACTTACAGCATAAATCTACCAGAAACAAAATCAACGTAAATTTATTAAGAACAGTGTGGAGGAGAGCCTGTTTGAGTCGAAACTGTTGTTTTACCATGATTAGTTTAATAACTGGCTCTGTGTTTGACGATATTGGTCCGTTATATAAATTTTCTTCACTATGAATGCAACTCTTCTGTCATGTTTGAAAAATTAACTTGATTTTTTTGCTTCTCAGAGATAAGGACCAGGACCAAGACCAGGACCCAGAGTCCGGTAAAACCACTACTTCTCTATTAAAATGGACAAATGAGATTTTAATCGCTACCAGCTACTCTCTGTCTTACTTTTTCTTTCTTTGATTTGTGTGTACAGAGGGGGAGGAGTCCTGGGTGACCAATCAGGGCCTGTATTTGAGCATCAGCATCATGTCCATCCCTTGCCTGAGTCCACACGCACCTCAAGGACTAGCTCCAAACACCAGGTACACAGTGTATGAAGATTAGCTCAATCTTCTGCTCTTTGGCCATGAATGCATCACAGTGCATGTTAATGCATGATGATGTTTCTAATAATGCTAACAGTCTCCACCACTTCCTGTTTGTGACAGTTTGGCAAATGGCAGTGCAGCGCTGATTGCAGTCGGAAACACCTCCAGGTCCGAGTTTATTAAACACCTAAAGAGATACAGCAGCTCTACTGGACAGGTGAGAACACCTGCCAGAGGTGAAAATAACATGAATCAATTTATTCCATTCAAATCCTCACTAAAACCTTTAGCAGATCTTTTAAGGCTCAGGAATTGAACATTTGCAGTCTAAAATCTAAACAATTCACAACTAAGGAATGTCGGAGTACGACAGCTACCTTTTTTCTTTACAAACTCCCAGTTTACTCTAAAAAATATGCATTTTTTTCTGTCGGGTGCAGTTAAAGTTCAAGTGTTTGCAATTTCTCAATGTGAAATTGCAAACGATTTATGGATTTCATCATCTACAGTACATATTACTATTAAAAGAATTTTAAAAAATGGGGCAAATCTTTGTACACAAGAAAATAAACTAAAAAAAACCCAACAGCATAAACACACAAAAACCTGCAGAAATCAACATTTCCAAGACTGTTCTGAGTGGACATTGTGCGTCAGTTAAACTCTATTGTGCAAAAAAAGCAAAGACAACATGTTGATGTTATCATGATGGGCTTAGTTTAATTGCACAGAGCTGGTGCAGTGTGTAGATGATGCTGATGACAGCCTCAGCTGTTATATATGTTTCCACCCGGATGTTTTCCACCAAAGAGAGCAATTTATTGTCGTGGGAACTCACTCTTGACTTCAGGGTCACACAAGCACTTTGACTCGGGATTGTGATTGTGTTACAGCCGATTAATGGCTGCTGATTATACCACAATCCCTCAATGTGCACATCACCTAAAGACTCTAGAAGATGGGAAAGTAGGTCCCAGTTTTAAAAATACCGCAATTTTCCTTGAAGTTAGTGAGTAGATTAGCCTGGTTCAGCATGACCTGGTCTGGGCAGAGAGACTGCACACTAACCCACTTACTAAATATACTGGCAGTGTGGTGTTCAGACTTGGAGTAAACAGGCTGTTTACTGACTGGCCTACATCCTGCTAGTGTCCGTCCTGACATCTCAGCAGAAAGCACGGCAAAAGTGGGTGTTCAAGTGGAGCTGCCCACATGTGACCCTTACAGTTTATGTCCTACTGTGGACTCTAAACCTCTCCTGTCACTTGTGTGATGTAGAGTGTGTGAAAAACTGAATACACCTTTATTAATCAGATGATTTTCTCAAAATAATTTTAAAGTTTCAGTGCTTTTTGGTGCAAATCCTCCTGTGTGTTGGTATTGAAGCAGCATTAAATTGAAGTGGAGCTGTAATTATATATTAACCTGCTGGATATTTCCATGATCAATTAATCATATCCTTTGCTTTGATCTATCCCTCTTTAATAAGATGCAATAAATTCAAATTCATATTATCAAAGAGTGGTGACAAAATATTAGAAACTGCTAGAGAAATATTTAAGCCATCAATTAGGCGTAGTGGAGTAGTGAAATATTTCTCTCTACAATTCACAGTCTCGTAACGGTACATCAAGTGTGTATTTAAGGACAGTACAAGAATCCTCTGGGCTCTTGTCTTAAGATAGATGTTAATCTGTCCTATAAGAACGCCTTTACTTTAAGAAAGCGCAAACCTACAGGAGAGGACAGCAGACAGACAGACAGACAGCGGGACAGTCAGCTGGTCTTTGCTGCCCCCTGTTGGAGCCTCACAGCAGAGGACAGTGGACCGGAAGAACCACAGACAGATCCTGCTGCACTCTAACAAGCTGCTTAACGGAGATCTTAATGGCTCTTTCTGACCTCATCAGCTCAGCTTTAATACACACACACACACACACACACACACACACACACACACACACACACACAAGACAAAGCTCTGACTGATTATCTGTGTGCAGTTCAACTTCTCCTTCGTGGAGACGCATGTTGTGTCAGCGGTGAAGATCCGCCCCTGCTCGCTGATTGGCTGTTCTGAGGATGAGAGTGAAGAGGAGGGTGACTCGAAAACCACACCCTTCATCCACACAGAAGGAACAACCTTCCCCTGGAACATCGACGGAGAGCTGGTGGAAATCGCTAATGAAGTGCTCATCAGGTGGGACGCTCACGCCCTCGTTATTAAAGATATATCCAGATAATACAGTAAATACAAATAGAGGAATTACTCCTAATGAGTTATTGATTAATTCAAGCACTGATTATTGATGATCAAGGCACTATTTTTCCTTTTAGTTCAGATCAATAAAATACAGCAAGAAGAGGTGAACATAGAGGATGATAATAATAATAATAATTATTATTATTATTATTAATTTGGACAATGGCTGCTCTTTCACTTATTTTCAGTCCAGTCCTTGTACCTCATCATTTTCAGAGGTATCTTGTTTTGTTTATTAAAACATTAACAGTGATCTATGAATCTTTCAAACATAAAAAGGACCTAACACAAGGGCTGAACCTATGTTGTGTCTACAGATAACAGACAACTTAGCACAAAATAATATTTTTGCACCAACATGATGATTGCCAAAGAGATATTAGCCACAAACTTGGTATATCTCTATGGAAGAGGATTAGGGAAAAGTCAGAATTCAGACTTTAATCTCAGAATTCTGACTTTCTTCTCCAGAATTCTGGCTTTTTTTTCTCAGAATTCTGAGATTAAAGTCAGAATTCTGAAAAAAGAAAAACAAAAGACGTGCCTCCTGTTTTTTCTTTTCCAGTGGCCCTAATCCTCTTCCATAGTATCTCAGTATGATGTTCAGTGAGTTCTTAAAAGATTTGAGGAAACTGGACAAATGGAAGACAAATGAATTAGTGACCGGCCTAAAAAGCAGATAATATGATCTGAAAGTCATGTCGAAATTCATCGAAAGAAATTGAAAAAATTAACAAAAACCTGAAAATGCATCTGATCCATCTGCTGCTCACTGAAGCCTCATTTGAAATGGTCTCAGTTTAAGTGTGGTTGTTACATTCTGTGACATTTACATCAATATCAATCAAGAAATGCTCCTGCAACCATAGCAACATGTCTGCAGGTCCTTAATATCCACCTGACTGTGTGTCTGTGTTTCTGTTTGTCTTTGTGGTGCATTCAGAGTCCACCCAAGACTCATCACTCTGTACGGTGAGGAGGTGGAAGAGGCCGAGTCGTCTGTCTCCTGCAGCTGCATCTGAGAACAACAAGGGGGCGCTGCTCTGTGTGACACTCACCACAGTAACCAAAATGACTCAACAGTGCTCTTTGTACAGACTCTGAACTCACAATTTGAAACTTTGGTCGTCCGCCCATGATTTTACCGATAAATACAATAAAAAAAACTCCTTTACTTTAAAGCTAGATTAATTTTATATTCTTTTTATCAAAGCATAATGTGAATGTTTTGTAAGTTTTATTCATGTATCAGCTGCAGAACTGACCAATGTACATAAAAATGGTTTGTTTACAATTTACTACAGTTTCATTACCCATTTCTCTCAGATCATGTGACTTTAATTTCATATGTTGCTTTTTTTCATCCAGTTTTTGTTTCTGTGGCAGAGAACAAACTTGTTTAGTTTGTGTTCAAAGCCCAGTTTATTTCACCTAAACTGATTCCCAAAGGGTTCATGTTTGAATAAAGGTATTAATAGGTGACTTTTCTATCTGTGCAGACGATGGTGAAGCAAAACCAGACCTGATGTATTCATTGCATGTAGATTCTCATTTTGACTCAAATCATACTGCGACTGGAATAAAGTATAAGAATCAAGCTGTTTAAATAGAAAATCATTTATTTTAATAGAAAAGTGTTGCTAAAAGCAGTGAGACTCTCCAGTGCAGAACAACTTCACATAAGAACATCAAAGTCACTTATTAAAATATTAAAACACTCGGTGTGACTCTGTGAGGTGCATTTGTATTAAACGCACACCGGAGGGGAGGGCAGCAGCTGAGTGAACAGTCTGCATGGAGACCGTTAACACAATGCTTTTTTAAAAAAGTTTTTTTATTACTTGAACCAACAAGTTCTCAGTTTCAAAAGCCCAGGTGTCAATTTTAGGAAGTATGACTGAGAAAACTGACCACATCAAACTTGTTTACTTAGTGTTTGTGATGCGTCTGTTCAGAAGATGGAGCTTTACTTTGAGAGCTCAGGCCATAAACATTCTTTTAAAAATGGTGATTTCAAGTAGTTGTCGATCATTAGATCTCCCACCTACCTCACACTGGTAGGAGTGGTTAACCTTAAATGTGCTTTATTTAAAATGCATCACATTTATGTTTTTTTCCTCTCTTGTTTTATTTGTATTAATTTTAATTTAAAGAACTCCCACAGGACAAACTTTTTCATGGGCATCACATTGTGATTGTTACCACATTAAAAGAGCCTTCGTGCCTCATTATGTTTGATTCTGTGTGTTTGACACTCCTGAGCCCAAAAGGAGAAGGAGTGGAGGAGAAATGCTCATTTCTAGCTGCCCTGCGTGGTGCACTTGTGCTCATGTGGCTGTACATTGTTCTCATTGTTTTTCCCTCCACATACCAGCATGGCTTCCTGTTTTCTTCTTCCCTGCATGGCTTCCAAAATGAAGACAAAGCGTCAGAGAAACTGCAAACAAGTGTGAAATGAGGCTCACGGGGAGGGAGGTTAAGGAACCATAGCACCAGGAGGCAGCACAATGGAGGATTCACTGTATTAGAAAGATCCTGCATTCTGCTAATTTTTCCATCCTCTGCCCTGAAATTTCTATAAATCCTACTTCAAAACTGCCCTCAGTTTCCTCTATGGTGAAGCAGTTTGCAAAAGCAGGAGGGTAAGTAAAAACAGATAGCGCTAATAAGCTGATCATGTCCTCCACATTGGAGTATCCAGCCAGTGGTCAGCATTAGCTCAGTGAACTAACTTTGTGCAAAACAAAAATGTGTGGATTTGCATCAGATGAGCTGATTGTGCCATAAAAATTTGCTGGTTTAAGCAGAGGAGACACATCCCAAAACAAATAGTGGGAGGCAAAAACGGTGTGATCACCCCTGTTACCAGCAAATCCCAGCAGCCATCACCTTCTTCCTCCAGCTGGACGACATCCAGTGTGAGCCACAGGCGTCAAATGATGCAGCACAGCCAGTGAGTCAGCTCTTTGTGTGTGTGTGTGTGTGTGTGTGTGTGTGTGTGTGTTTTGGTCAGCAGGTGAACAAAATTCAGAAAATAAGTTACACAGACAAAAGGAAGGTTTCCCAGAGCTACGAGCCAATCAGAGGCAAAGTTTAAATCACCTGAGATCATAGAAAGTGATGTTCTTTGTTTTGTTTTCTCCTAAAAAAAATGAAGGTCATTAATCCCAGGAAGCTCCGAGGCTTTCCGATAGGTTCAGATTTGATGACTTCCGGTTCACTTCCCTTTTAATTAATCCTCTATCCATCGAACACTGCAGTCTTTTTTCTTTCAGGTCTTTGGATTTCTCTGGTTCCTTTTTGTGAAGGCATGTCGGCAAAATAGTTTAAAAGGTCACAGTCAGATTCAGGAGGCGTTCACTCTCACGTGTTAGACTCAAACCCTCGGAGCATAGACGGATTTCACTGACCGATGACGTCCACAGTGCTGCAGTAAGACCGTGGCATGATAAACACTCTTTCATAGGTACAATGTGAACTCCATCAGGTCACGGGCAGAGAGAACAATCCGGGTTAGGTAGTGCTTTCTCTTTTGCTGTGCTTGGGAACGAAGTCCCAGCTGTCTCTGTTGAACTCTTCCTCCTTATGATGTAATTCTCTCTTGAAGAATCCAGCCTGACGGACAAAGAGAAGGAGAAAACGTGAAGCCTGTGTATCAACTGCAAACATTAAACTGCAACATAATGTGGTTGATCAGTACCGCAGAACTGAGGCATGATATTTTACAAGATGGCAGATTGTTAAAATACACCAGTTATTGTTGGGAGAATCGTCACAAAAATGAGTTTATGTTGCAAAACAAAAATTGAGTACCTTCCACAGACACCAGATGAGAGCTGCCAGGATTGTTAACCCCACAGCTAAACTGACAACAACAATGAAGATTTTCACCATTGCTGAGGGTTTCTGGGTAAAAACAGCTTCCACCAATACCTGGAAAAAGTGCAACATACATCTTTAACATTGCTGCACCACGGCCCAGACTCAACTGTGAAGCCCAGACTCTCGGATCACACAGCAGTGTGCTCTGATTGGCTGCAGGGTTTTTTTTTACCTGTGCTACAGGATGATCCTGGATCAGGATGGTGTTATTATCTTGTTTAGGTGATGACATCACTGCTGTGCTTTCCAGGATCATGATCCCATGGCGACCCTGAGACACGGAGAAAGGCATCAGGGACCAGAAACTCTGGCAAAATGCAGTGAAATCAGTCGTCTGCGTGTGAGTGTGTTACCGGAGCTTGCCGTAGTACGGCAGGATTCAGGTTGGCTTCCAGTTGGATGGTGACCTCTCTCCCCGCCTCCAAATTACCGAGGCGACACACCAACCACTCACAAGCCTTATCAGTGCGGCCACAAAACTGAACATAGAGAACAAAATTCAAGTTTGCACCCTTGCATAAGCTGTATCTGAGAGACCACATTTTTATGTGTGTGTGTGTGTGTGTGTGTGTGTGTGTGTGTGTGTGTGTGTGTGTGTGTGTGCGTGCGTACCATTCTACGGGTGGAGGTGGGCGAAAAGAAGAAGATGAGTTGTTTGATGAAGGAAGCTTGAGGGACGTCGCAGTCGTTGATGACTGAAACAGTTGTGTCACTGATGTAACACACACCTTGAGACGACTGCAGAGAGAATTCATGTGTTAGTACGGTCTGTCCTGTCGCCATTTACGAATAACTTTTTTCACGCTAGTGTCAAACCCAATGCAGATGTTTGTGTTGATGTACCTGCCAATCGATCACTTGCAACAGCCTGTGACGGTAAGGTGCGAGGATCTTCGGCAGCGCAATTTCAACCACAGTGTCGACTGATCTGCTGGGACCGGAGTTTAACACCTGCAGGCAGATGGAACAAGATGCTGAGACTCTCTAAGGCAAGGACGTGTTCATATCAAGAGTCCTGTGTATTTAGCTTGTATTTTTTCACCTTTTGATGTGTGGGCACCAGTGAAAGTAAACCAAATGAGCACAAACATAGCAACAACTTCCTGTTTGTTTCTGAACACTTCCCTTTAAAGAGTTGCTAAAAATTGTTGATTGGCTCCAGTTTTCATGATGTGCTACTACTACTAAGACCAAAGGTTCCCAATTGAAACCAGAAAGACCAACTCACAGATGACCACTTTCCTAAACTCTTCATCCAGTGTTGATGAAATTGGACTTGCTGTGAAGTTTTAGCTTCACATATGAAATTGTATTTTTGGACAGCTGCATATATTTTTTATTTTGGCCAAACTAGTCATTCTTCTGTTCCATTTTCTTTCACAATATGCTGTTGAAAGTACCGTGACACACAGAACTCTCACCGTGATCTCTGCATTTCCTAATTTGCTGACCTACATTCTTAAATAAATAAGTTTGGTCATGCAGACATCTATACACAAAATGTGACCAAGTGATGAAACCAACATGTGCACTTAATATTCTGGGGAACTTATAAAACTGATGTTGTGACACTTCAGTGTGTCACAACATCCCACCTTGACACATCTAACTCTTCATAAACTCAGTACATAAGTCCATCCATCCTTTTCCGCTTATCAGGGTTGTGTATGTGTGTGTGTGGAGATGGTGGAGTCAAGCTCAGGACCTTCTTGCCTTGAGGCATCAGTGCTAACCACTGTGCCACCGTGCTGCCAATACTCATATAATATGTCATATTTATATAGTCTTTTTTATATATTTATAGACCTCTGTTTTGGATTTTTCTATTTTTCCATAATGAAGAAAGGTAAAACGTCAGGTAAAATTGATCATCAGTAGATGAGAAGATGTAAGTTTAAATTTACGATTAAAAGGAATCCTAAACAATAGCCAGTCAGTTCAGAAGAAGCAGCATAGTTTATCTTTAAAGCAGGCGACTCCTGAAAATTGTTGACCAGCAGCTTTTAGATCTTTTTTATGTTTTTTTGCTATTTTGGGACAAATGTGGGAAAAAACTTTCAGATTTAACACGTTAAAGAGATACACCCAGCTCTACAGCATACAGTTCATTTAAAAGATTAAAGTTGACTGTAATTTTATGAATCGGCTTATATTTAAGACACAGAAGAGGGTTTAAATACAACCTCTTTGTAAATAAAGTGAATGACGACTAACTGATTTTTTTTAGCTTCTGATTCAGCGTCAGGGTCCTGCTACTATACTTTTTTATTTTACTTAGATGTTTTTTTTCCTGATTGCTTATGCCTCAAAGTTGGAGACAGTAAACATTATTGTCTTTAAACTTTGCGTTTGTGATCAGGAATAAAGCTTGTCATGGTGTAGTGGTTTAAATTTGCTTAAAAAAGATCATTGTTTGTTTTCACGAGAAGACACAAACCCCGTTTGGGGTTGTGTCAGGAAGGAGATCCGGCATTAAAAATCTGCCTAAATCAAATACACAGAGTTGCGATCCCCTTGTGAATATGGGAGCAGCTGAAAGTAGCTTTTTATTGTCCTGGTCACAAAATCAAATTTTGACAATAACAGTATCATTTTCATTTTTGATAAAATGGAAAAAAAATGGGAAATATAGTATTATAATGTTATACTGAGTGACATGTTTTAACAGAACAGATTCACTGTTTTTAGTATTACTATAACATACATAGGGGCAGACATACACATAAATCAAACTGTCTGCAAATGCGTATAAGTCTGCCAACGTTAAATGTTAAATTTAACCTCAATGAGCTCCATCTGTTACTGTTTTGCTTGTTTGGCATTTAAAGAATCCAGAAGTGTGTTTGCATTCTGTCTGATCACATATAAAAAAAAAAACCCTCTGAATCAGGCTGACCTACCTTGTATGTGTAATTGAAGCTTTCTGAATAGCAGTTAGTGGGAATCAAGTCTTCATCTCCAATTTCAAAAGAGGAGGGAGTCACAAAACTGTAAACAGGCAGACAGAAAGCATTGGGATTACTTATCTGGAGTTAAATATGTCCTTTATTTCTGCACTCTGAGGAAAAAATGTCGTTCACATGAATTTCACTGACACGGTTAAAAAAAAACACCCCAAAAAGGCTTTGACAAAGCAAATGACAGTAATGCACAACAAGGTGAGCTCACCCGTGGATGTTCACGTTGACTCCATATTTGAGAGGAAGGGTGAGGCTGATGGAGTTGTCATGGAGATATTCCCTCCTCTCATAGTTATCACTGAAGAGAAAATAAATTTCACGTATTTTTACTCCCTGATGGTTCGATTCAAGGTTTAAAAGTCTATAAAGCTATTTCATATTCAGTATTGTTTCTTCTTCTTCTTTAATGTCCACATTAATCTGCATTCTGCATACTCCTTTATAAATAACACTTTAGCTTCATACATTAGTTTGCTTTACTGTCTTAGCTTCCTTGCTGCGTTGTTCTCCTCAGAAAAACGATGAGGTGAGCGGAGGAGATTTACCTGCTGGCGTTGACGTGGATGAGGTTTTGGCCAGGTGTGCTGTTCTGGTTGACATCCAACAGAAAGCTGATATTCAGCTACAAAAAAAAAAATATTACTTAACATCTTCCTTCTTTATGACTTTGCTGCTGGAACTTTTTTACACAATACGGGAATCTCTACTCTAAACCAGCTACGGTCCGTTTCACCAGATAGTTTTGCAATTTAATGATAAGCCGAAGAAAAATGGAGAACTGAAAGTGCAAAACCCCGCTTTGACCTTTGATCTCTGGACCACAGGAAGTTGAGGACAAATAATAGCTGGCTGGAGCACGACATTCAGGTTCCTCATAATTTTGGTATCTGATCAGTGTGTGATTACCTCCAATTAGCTCAGGCTTACCTGGGTGTGCGCTGGAAGGAGGAAGCTGGTGACGCTGCAGTCAACACCCACTGTTGTAGCGTTGACTTCCTGTGTGACATCACATCTGACCACATTGTCCTCCTGGTTGAAGAGAAGCAGGCTTGTTGTGGATGCGTTATGTATTTTAATGTTGACAATCATCATTTAACAGTTAATGTTGAGTGACTGTCTGTTTACACAGCAGTTTTAACTGTAAGACCAGCCATGAAACATACTGCTGTCCATTGTATCTACCTATGGTTGCTGATGACACTGTCTAAGAGAGTAGCAGTCTGCTGTTCATCTTCATCTAGGTTCTCAAATAGAGTTCTTTTTTTCCAAGAATGATGGCACTTTTTTCTCATTTTACCCAATCAATTTACCCTCTGGCAGCTTACTCAGCCAGGACCATTTAGGAGTACATACATGACGGTAAGTACGTTTTTCTGCCCTAAAAATGACCCTGAAACACACAAGCTACACACCATTTATCTATTGATTCAGTTCAGTTTTATTTATATAGCTTCAAATCACAACAATGGTTGCCTCAAGGCTCTTTGTGAGGTAAAGACCCTACAGTAATAGAGAAAAAAACGAACAATCAGAAGAAGAAATCAGACTTGGCGACAGTGGGAAGGAAAAACTCCCTTTTAACAGGAAGAAACCAGGCATAAGAGATTAAAGTTAGTAACTGATGCAAAATGGTGTATAAACACATAGAGAGTGAGAGAGCTGAGGCGTGTAAAGAAAAACACTTGGTGCATCATGGGAACCCCTCCCTAAACCTATTGCAATTTAACTAAGGGAGGATTCAGGGTCACCTGATCCAACCCTTACGATAAGCTTTGTTAAAAAGGAAACGTTTAAGCCAAATCTTAAAAGTAGAGAGGGTATCTGAAAGTTTGACTCACATTTTGCAGTACTTTAATGTAGTGGATGTTGCTCGGCAACCGTAGCGTCAGTCGTGGCAGGAAGGCATCATCTCCAGAGTTCAGCAGTGAGGCTTTCAACATGATAGTCTGCCCGGATCCCAGCGCAAAGTACTCCTGCTGACTGAAGACAAACACGACAAACAACAAGCATCGCTGGAGTTACAATCAGAATCAAACTTTCTCTACTGTTGAAATACTTTTGATTTCTTTTTTGGTTTTAACTTGCAGATTTTTACAGTTTGATCTCAGGAGCCCAAAGTGTGAAGCTGAATCTAACCAGTAACTCTGGCACTTACTAATTACAACAGCATACAGCACACATTTATTCTCTACACAAAAATATGCAAACACAACAGCTTGATATCCTTTTTTCTTTTTTTTCACGTATATCCCGGTTGTTTCCCAGGTTTCTTTTGTCATTCACACACAGCTCCCTGCAGTGTGTGTGTGAGAGAGAGAGAGATCTTACTGTGGGAGCACTAGATGAGCTGACAGCTGCATGTTTGTCGAACAGTTCACCAGGGAGCAGGAACGAGCAAACCGAGTCTGAGAGAAAGAAAAGAAGCAGCGGGTTAGCGGCAGCCGTGAGAATAAATAAACATTTCGATTGTGTTACTTCACTGATAACATCAAACAACTTGAGAGGTTTAATAAAAAACCCCTGATGACTAACTCCACCTGTGAATTCCTACTTGTAAACTGTTCCTGCACTGCTTTATGAGTGTGAGCAACATGTGGGGGACACACACAGCAGGAGGGTGTTAATGTGCTGAGATGCAGCTGAAAGCACATCTGGATAGGCAAGATGGTGTGTTGATACACAAAGGTCGAACAAAGATAATAATAATTTGCAGATGGCTTAATGTGTTAGTTTAGCAGTATGCTAAACCTATGTATAGGTTTGTATTCATTTATAGATGATTAAGCCAAATAATTGTGTTGTAACTGCAAGTAGAAATTTTTCATTTTTTAATGAGAGCAGATTTATAAATATAGATATTGATTACTGCATGCATGATGAGCTGTTCTAGCTGGTATTTGCTGGGTGTTTGTATGCTAGCTTGGTACCTGGCTGGTGATGGTGTTGCGGTGTCCTGCGCTCCGCTGCAGAATGGGTTTTAACGGAGGGAAGGATGTAGAAGAGGCTCTGCGGCTGTTTGTCTCCCTGAGACTGTAAGAAACCACAAACTGAACCGGCGTAAAAATGTCCCTCACATCTTTCTGTTGGAGGAAAGAAAAAGGAGTCAGAGGAGGAAAGATAAACTTTTTAGCATCACTGCTGTTAATCCAATCAGTGCATCACATGTTAATATGCCCAAAGTAGACAGTGGGTGAGTATATTACCCTTTGGTAAGCCACATGGGTCACACAAGTGAGATGCCCCTGTCGTGCTCGTACACGCTCATTTGTGATATTGGACGATCCGTTACCGTGGAAAAAGAACCGAGGTGGGAAGGAGGGTTTATGGAGGAGGTCAGAGGTCAGATTATACTGAAGATCTAAAAAAGAGAAGAGAGAAATAACCTTCAAAAATCAGACTGTGCACTTTGTGCAAAACAAATATTGCGATTTGGAAAAGCTATCATCCAATCCCAGCACTGAAACTCCAATTAGGCACATTGCTGTTGTACAAGAGAATAGAGGGACAAAGAGAAAATGGCTGGAGGGTTGCATTTACGTATTTTATGATAAGGACAGTAGGAGTGTGACTCTGCAGCTTTGGCTGACTGATTACATAAGATTGACCACTACATCTGTTTATGAGATCGTGTTAGAAAGGTTTAGTTCAGATGAGCGGAAAAGCAAAGCTGTCAATTTACCAGTCAATCTATGTCCCCACCCTCACCAATGGCCACAAGGGCTGCACAGTGAAGGAGAAGTGACGAAAATGAATTTTCTCCAGAGACTGGCCTCTCCCTTAAAGATAAGGTGAGGAATTCAGGAGTTCAAGAGTGGCTCAGAGTAGAGCTGCTACTCCTCCACATTGAAAGGAGGCAGTTGAGGTGGATTGGACATTTGAGTAAGAGGCCTCCTCAGCGCCTCCCGGGTGAGGTGTTCTGGGCATGTTCTTCCAGGAGTAGGCCCAGCGGTAGCCCTAGGGCATGCTGCACAATTATTAATTTACATACTGTAAGGTAAAGACTCTGCAATAATAAAGAGAAAACCCCAACTATCAGATACACTTGGTGACAGTGGGAAGGAAAAAATCCTTTTTAACAGGAAGAAACCTCCAGCAGAACCAGGCTCAGGGTGTAGCAGCCATTTGCTGTGACCAGTTGGGGGTGTGGGGAGGGAGACAGGACTAAAAAAACACTGTGGAAGAGAGCCAGAGATTAATGTACAGTTTATATATCTTAGTTGGGCTGGGAACAGCTCAACGTTTCCCTGGATGAGCTGGAGGAGGTGGCTGGGGAGAGGGGACATCTGGATTTCTCTGCTTAGGCTTTGGGTGCCACTGGGGATTGTTGCTGCTGTTTTGGTGAGTAACATCCACAAGAATGACTGGTTCCCCAGCAAAATACTGCATTATAGCAAGTTTTTCCAGTCAGCTCTCAGTGACTCTAATGATGTGCTTGACTGGTGTTTACTTTTAAACATAGGTAGCATTTAAATTTTATAAATTAACAGATAATAGACTAAAGAGGTGCATTTAGGGCAGTACCTATGTGCCCTCTGAAATGTCTGGATTGGACACTGAAGCAGATGGTAACGTTAAAGCAGGGAGCTGGATGCCTGAGCTCTCGGCACAGCGCCATCCGATCGTCGATCTGCTCCGGCAGGATCAAAGACGCGTTCACTTGAATCACTGGACGGGTCCTGCAGCACAAGCACACAGTCAGAGAAATTATCACAGCATGCAGACTGGGGTTTATGAATTACTGAAAACAACTGAAAACAAATAAAGCAGGTGGATTTTGTTATTTTCACCATATTTTCCACAGATGTTGGGACACTTTTGGTTCTCTTGCAGTCTACATACATTAAAAAAAAACATTCCTGTTCACTACTATGAGAAGAGGGTAACTACAGATGGAGTCTTTTTGGGTAATGTTTCAACAGGAAGCTTCAGTGAGGACTTACCTGAGAACCACAGCTGAGTCAGAAAGGAACGCACCAACTGCCACATCTGTAGAGATAGAGAGGGTTCAGCGTGCTTAAAATTATCTAATGAAACAAATATGGCAGAAGTTGTGGCACAAAATTGTTTACCTTTGTAACCGTTATCATCAATGTCAATGCCAGAGCTCAGCGACTGGCCGAACATCCTGAGGTCATGGCCAAGGGTGGATCCAGTAATCCTCTGAAAGCACAACGGTAGGGATATCATGAAAGCTAGTGGTGTAATGGTATTACTTAAAAGCACAGGAGGATATAAGTACTAATGTAAGCAAGTGCAAGTAAGTGTTCAACAAAGACCCCAAGGTCTTTTCTCTTCACCGACACTAATATTAATCTATTCTATTTAATTGTTTATTAATCTCTCTTTGAGATATGACCGCAAGGGGATCAGGTCAGATTTTGCATTTTTCTTAGACATGTTATTGCACTGGTAAGTAAAAAGTAAGTAAGTGACATTTTTACCTGCACGTCATCCTCATTTATAGCCCTTGCCTGTCACTGAAAGACATTCTTATCTTTTTTCATTTGAGAACCTGCAGTTTTTCTTTTTTTAAGCCCTGGAGGTTTTTGCTCAGTTTGTACCTGGGATGGAGTTGATGAGATGCCCTCTTTTCTGCCATTGTAGATGTAAACGGCTCCTTTAAGGTCGTCTTCATGTGGAGCACCAATCGCCACATCTACACACACACACACACACACACACACACACAATTTTGTATTAATATACTTGAAAGGACTCTTGTTTTCACTTGTCACTAACCTACAGTGCCATGAAAAAGTGTTCATCCTCTTCCTGATTTCTGTCTTTTTTTTGCACATTTGTACTTAAATGTTTTAGATCAACAAAGAAATTGTAACACTAGTCAGAGAAAACCTGAATAAACACAAAATGTAGGGTTTTTTTTTTTACATAAATTATGATTTAATTTAATAAGGGAAAACATTTATCCAAACTTACTTTATGTGAACAAGTAATTGCTCCCTAAGCCTTATAACTGGTTGTGCCACCCTTGGCAGCAAGAACTGCAGTCAAGCGTTTGGCAATGAGTCTTTCACATCACTGTGGAGGAATTTCGATCCACTCTTCTTTGCAGAACCTCAATGTGTCGGATTTATTCAGAATACACTGGAGGGTTTTGAAGCACGAACAGCCAAAGCATCTCAATCAGATTTGAGTCCAGATTTTGGCTTGGCCACTCCAAAAAGCCTCGTTTTGTACTTTTTGGGTTTGGTTTAACCATTCAGAGCTGGACTCCCTGCATGTATCTGATCGTTGTCAGGCTGTGAAATTAAACATTTTTTAAAAACTGCATTTTGTATTTACTCAGGTTATCTTTAGGATGGGACAAATTGTTTTTCACAGAACTGTTTCAGCCTAACCTCAGCTTTGATTTCTTTTCTTCAAAGCAGTCGTTAGTTCTTGTGACTTTTTACATAAAATTTTCACACACTTTACCATTTACTAATCTTTAAATTCACAGGGTAATATTTGTCCTTTCTTGCTTTTTCAGATGGATAAAAGTATGCAAGAGTATATAAACATGAGTAAACACCAGTATGGTCTTTTAATATTTAACTAAAGTGTTCTTAAAATATTGAGGTCATGGACACACTAATGCACTCAGAGATACTTCCATTGTTTCAGACATCAGCACACTGATTTACATTTATTTCTTGCCTTACCATATTTCCTAGTTTACTGTAAAGCTAAACTTAAAATCAGTCTTCATAGTAAAATTTCATGACTATAACTTTTCCTTTTTTCTCCAAAAGGTAGGTGGGTCCACCCTGTGTGTGTGTGTGTGTGTGTGTGTGTGTGTGTGTGTGTGTGTGTGTGTGTGTGTGTGTTAGTGAACAGATACAGTGTGTCCCCAGACCATGGGTACACACACACCCTTTTATCTAGCTGTGGCAGATTAGAGGGCATGTTCAGTTACAGAGCAACAACAGTATGTCATTAACGTTTAATGAACATAATAACACCCTCCACCCCTCTCACAAACACACACGCGTACAAACACACACACAGAAGGTAGGGGTCTTCATGTATGTGTTAGGGCGTTGTGTTGAAGTCTGTGTGATGTTCCTTATTTATCGGGAAGTCTCAAGTAGTAAGGCGCATAAAATACATCATCACTACATAGCATGTTTTTTGTTATGTAGCTCAACAGCCAGTTAAGTAATGTAGTAGCATTTCTAATGTTTGTGCTAATGGAGTAGATCTGTGCAGAAAGTAAAGAGAGCAGCACTTAAAGCTCTCTAATTACCACTGTCAAGGTGCCCTGGAGCACACAAGTGAACCCACAGCTGCTCACTCTGGGTTTTGTGCTACTGTGACAGCTACTGAAGCAACAGCAGAGCATGTGCTGTTAGCAGTAGCAAGAGCAGAAACAGTAAAAGCAGGAGTCGTTTCTAAAGTATAGTACTTATCACACAAGTATAGTACTTATTTGCAGTACAAAATCTTCTGTTATTTGTAGTACTTGGAAGAGAATGAAAAACAATGTTGCAATACTCTTAGTGCTAGGTATAACTAATAGGATTTGCAGGCAGGGTCGCCAGCAGTAATATTAGCAGTGGGACTAGTAGTATCTGAAGTAACAGGGTAACAGTTACTTAGACTTCATGGTTTTTGTACTAGAAGACAGTTAAGGGGATATTTACATTTTGCAATAGTACTGCCATCAGGATTTATCTTTACTTTTATTTTTATTGGTATATATATTTTCTTTAATGTATTTTTAATACTAAAAGTATTTATAGGAGAAGTAGTCTTCAGAAGCATGAAAGAAAATTTTATAAACTTCTAGCACTAGCATTAACTGTCACATATTCAGTAATTCTGGTTGTAGTAATATCAGCGGTGTTGTGTATACCAAAGCTTGCTCCACTAAAAAAAACAACAACTTCTAGATCGGTCGGCGTTTGTTCCCTACCAGGGTAACCATCGTCATCCAGGTCTCCCAGGTCTGCGATGCTCTCTCCAAATCGGGCGGCGTAGGCGTTGCTGCCAGTCAACTGAAACTGCTCCTCCTCTAGCTTTGCCTGAGAAAGGACACAGGACACGATAACATGTTGTCCCAGAAAGTGTAAAAAAAAAAGAAAAGAAAGTCTGTGTTCACGATCAGGTTCCTTTATTTTTAATTTCAAACACTCGTCCGCATAGCGTCAAATAAATAAAATAATTTTTCAAATATAAGAGATGAAAAATAAGTTTTCATCTCTTCAGGGAAAGTTTTACTCGTTATACATGGATGTATGGAACTGTGAAATAGGGATTGACAGCAGAAACAGTCAACACATCACAGCATCACAGTAAAATAATACCATGCTCAGTGTTTGCTTACCTGCCCCTGGTTGATGTACACATGGACTCTCCCTTCTTCTCTCACGTTGCCCGTTGCCATCGGAGCACCGACCAACAGGTCTGACAATCCATCGGCGTTTAGGTCCACCACACAGACGCTGGAGCCGAAGTAGGATCCCAGCTACACAAAGACATGAGCTAAGTGCTAAGCAGGCAGTTGCTTTGAATGGGGAGTGTTAATGCTAAGGAGCTTCATACCTCTTTTCCAGACACTTGCGCGACAATCCGTAGCACGCTGTTGTCTGCTGTAAAGATGAAGACCTGCACAGTGTATACACACAGTCACTGAATTTAACATCACATCTGCTGTACATAACACAAATCAGAAATCTTTACATCACTGCACCAAAGATGCAGTGAGGATGAGGCTGGCAGTGCGGCCCTTGCAAGTCAGGTAGGTCTTACCTTTCCCTTCTGATTGTATTGTGGAGCTCCACCCACCACCTCCACACTTGCAGGACTCAGGAAGTGACCAGCTCCGACAGAATAGCCTGAACAACAGCAGGTCACATGATTAATTTAGGTAAACTTTAATTTGGGTAAAGTTTTGATCCATTCTCATCTGCTTATCCTTATCAGGGTTGCGGTGGGGCTAGAGCCTATCCCAGCTACAGGTCACCAGTCTGACACAGGGCTAACACAGAGAGAGTGCCTGGGTGAAGTTTACTTTAATATTAATACTCCACTAAGTTTTAAAAGTGTTAATATTCTTATGTTTGCCATACTCTGCCTGATAATAACAATTCTGTCCTTTTACTTAAACTGCTATTTGCACAGTGTGGCACTTTTTCATATGACTGAGGCGTAGCCGTGGGCACAAGGATCCACACGAGTGTGCAGGCATGTCACATAATTCACACTTGTACAAGTACACATACACTTGTAGGTGATTCTAGAGCAACCGATTCAGGAAATGTCTTGTGAAGCAGGACAGGAACCATCAGAGCTCTGTTCATTCATTTGGCACAAGCCTGTGTTCACAGCTAACCTGCAAAGCTATGTTGTTACGTATTTCCACCACACAGGTGGCTGCTGGACTTCCCAGTTGAAAACTTTTACCAGCTCCTGACTAAAATGTTTTCAGTATGGCTCTTTAGAGAAAACTGGATATTTCTTTTACTTGTGAAAAGACCTCAGCTAGCTCCTACCCCATTTATAGACTTTAATGCTAAGCTAATCTTCTGCTTCTCAATGTAAATAAATAAATCCTTATGTCATTCATATTATTAAAGCTGTATAAAAACTGATTACAAAGTGTACATCAACCTGAAATGGCAAAATAACGTAGAAACCAGTCTGTTGGTTGACATAATTTTACCAGCAGTGGTGAAAATTTGGTTTATTGGTTAAGGTTTCAGATCAGGTTTGGCATGTGGTCGATCTAAACTGAGGTAAACCATCTGTGTGTGGCGATGCATAGATACAAAAAAGTCAAAAACAACCACAGGCTTAAAAAGAAAAAAAAAAAAAAACTTCCTGAAACTGTTTCCTGTGTGTACACACACACACATAACCACATACACCAGTGGCCTGAAGACAAAACTCAGTAAAGTTTCGATCCCCATCATAAGTGAGAAGAAACTGTTTTGCAGTCTGAGCTTGTATAGTTGTCATTTCAGCAGCTCCTCAGCTCCTCATCACTGGTGTTTGTGGTTTTTTACGTCCCGTGAGAACCGTGAAGATGTTTTCACCTACAGTTTTCAGAACATAGCACCTCTCTGCTTGGCTTCCTGTTTCTCATGAACCCTGAGAGGTGGCGCATATACTAAAATGAGTTCGTATAGCCTCTATTTCTGACATTATCTTGTGAGAGTTTTTTCTCTTGGTTTCTTAAATGAAAACATAAAAAAATATGACCTATGTCATGTCTATATGTAACCTTTATCCTCCTTAACACATGGGCCAATTTGCACCAACATCATTACAGATTAAGATCTACATGTTATTAGAAAAATATATAAATCTCAGTTCCTTTGATTTTTGTATTTACTATGTTCATCTAATCATCCCCCTGCAAATGCGATGTTATGATCTCTGTTTTCAATTGTTTCACGTGTCGCATTCAACGTGCGTAACTTATATTGTATATTTGTATATAATATTATGTGCAAGTGTGTGTGTGTTTTCGGCATCTGACTATATACACACATAAATTGCTCAAGGATTAATAAAGTATTATGATTCTGATTATACGGCGGTATAAGGCACATATTCAGAATACCAAGATAAATTAACCATACATGTCTGTGCCACACAGGAGTGATGCTAAAAAGTGCAAAACAATGCATCAACACAGGATGTAAAAGTGTACATGCAGGTGTGATGATACGTATTCCTGCCAATGTTTTTAGATAAATCTGCTGATCTAAGAGGCACAAACAAAAGGAGGAGTCTACCAGCAAAGGCAGTCAAGTTATTAAGTTAACATAAATGTAATAATTAGACTTTAAATTAACTTTGCAAATATTTTACAATAAAGAGAAATCAATAAATGAAATAACGTTTGGGCTACGCACACTTTATTTTATACAAGAAAAAACCACTGGGCAACGTGTTCACTGTGAAGCCGTGAGCCTTTTTAGCTCCTGCAGCTATCAGCGGTGACAGTGTTTGCTTTAAGTCAGATAACATGGCGTGCCGATAATTTGGCGCCAAAATGCAAAATCAAGACTTTAAAACGAGACTCTGCAAACCAATGGGTGGCATCAGCGTGGTTATCTCTGTCACATGCAGTTTATGATTATGAGCACACTGTATATATGTGATACAGCTCAAAACGCATATAACCAGTTGACGTTGAAACCAAAGCTACGTGTTTGTCCCCAAATACTTAACAAAGCTTAAAATTGGTTCTCCTGCTAAGCAAAATACTGAATGCATAAACTCTGTTTATATCAACTTCCTTACACTTCCAGGACAGATTTCCAAATTTAACCTCCACCTGGAATCATTTTATTGACTTTAGCAAAGCTAGTTAGACATTTTAATAAATGTGCAGGTTAAGAGAACTCACACTAAACTACGGTTTGTGTTTCAATCAGCTTTTGCTGTTTGGCCACTTCCTTTGCTAAAACTGTTTACACCAACTTCAGCACTTACAAGAAAAAGAGAAAAGGCCAGTGTTCCTCCTTTTTAAAGCCAGAACTGCTTTAATTGTTAGTTTAATTTAATAGTCTTTTCTTATTGGTAGTAAGGGGGAATCATCTTAACAGGTACAGTCAAATAATGACCAGATAGAGTTTTTTCAATGTTTTTGTTTCTATTATTCACATCCCTGTGAAAGCTCCATAAATGGATGAAAGGAAACCTACGACAGTAACTGTAACTAAAATTAAGTTGGACACTGAAGTGAAAGTAAGGTAAGTATCATATTCACAGACAGAAAAAGTGCTACCTCTGTGTGACCTGTTATGATGTCTCCACAGCACACAGCATAGCCATGAGCAGCTGTAACAGTGATCGCATATCCTGGAAGCTGCTTCTTATGACATCATCATGCTTATATTTGAGTTATTATTCCCTGCAGTATTTAAAACTTATGCTAAGATCTGAATAGGTTTGTTGCTTATAGACCAGATCAGACTATACTTAACAAAGCACAGAACATTTCCTTTGGCAGGAAATGTTTGCATGAACAGTAACTAAGGTTGTCTTCTGACCAACATCAGCTTTATGTGAATACCTGTCAGTGAATCTCCTTTCGGACATGAAACATTTTACTTCAACATGGTGGCTACAGTGTGTGAGTGAACAGCAAGCTTCACCTTCACATTTTGTCAATCCAAGCTGCAGAATGAGAATTGTGTTTAAAGGAAGGGACAGAAGCACAGACCGACTCTCTCTGATGAGGCTTGTGGTGAAAGCACATCACCGGAAGGTAGCAGCTGTATTCTGGAAGCGGGCTAACATCAGCAGTGCTGGTAGAGGGGCGGGTGGACTACTTACCCAGGTAGCTTCCAAATTTGACGGCTTCAGTGTTGTCATTATCGAGGTAGGCTGAAATCTTCCCGCTGGTGGTGTTATAGACCAGAACTGAACCCGTCCAGTAAGATGTCCCTGGTGCCCCCATGATGACCAGATCCTGAGAAAGAGAGAGCCTCTATATTATAATGTGATGACTTTATTTAAGCTGCATTATATGTATAGCTGAATATCTTAGATTAACTCTTACATATGCTGCTTTAAAACTGTACTTCTGATTTGATAATGACACAGTTTTGCTCTTTTTTTAAAACCTTGAATTTATTTTTCATAGCCTGAGGAGCAGCAAGAGGAGAGCAGATGGCTTTTTAAAACATGAATGGATCGCGTTCAGTCTGCAGGAGGAAACGGGGATGACGCGATTTTAACAAAGCGTGTTGCTTATGTTACTGACCTCTGTCAGGAAGTTGGAAATACCCGCCTGACATGATCCATAATCCTCCCCAAACTTCCTTTGGTGGTCTGTAGGAGACACACAGGCATGTCAAAAGGTGAAGGTGAACAAACGAATAAATCCCCCCACAGCTGAACAGCTGCTGGTTTCACATGCACACACATTCATATCGCTACAGTCACAGTCATGGTTTTACATATCAGGACATTATTTAAAGATAAAAAGCAAAATAAAAAATAGTCCTTACCAGATGTTACCAGATGTTAAAATCTGGTAAGGAAACTTACAGTTAAAAGACTGTCCCGTTTTCTCTCCCTCCAAATAAGCCATCCTTCTTCAGTCTTTTTTTAATTGCACTGTTATGAACTTTTAACATACTAACTGAGGCCTGTATAGTCTGGCATGTAGCTCTTGGGGTTTTTTGTAATTTCTTTGAGCATTGCACGGTCTGACCTTGGAGTGCATTTGCTGGAGCGTCCACTCCTGGGAAGTCTGACAGCTGTCATGAATGTTTTCCACTTGTGAATAAACTCTCTCAGTGTAATAATAAATGAACCCTTCCCCGACTGATGGGCAGCTTCTCTAAAATCATTGCTGATGTCTTTTCTCCTGAGCATTGTGCTGCTGCTCCAGACCAGCAAACTGCCAACGTTTAATGCATCTGGCTCTTAATTACCTTCTTAATTCCTATAAAATCAGGACTGTGTCTGTGTTTTGACCTAATAGCTGTTAAATGAATAATATCACTGTGTCATTTTAAGACCTGCCACTTTATTTGTATTATGTCCTGATATGTAAAACCACAGAACTGTCAGCAGGTGAGTTTCGTTTTACTATGACAACTGTATGTTTGTGAGCTTTATTGACATCATGGAGTTCTGTAGTTCTTTACCCTGTTCTACAAAAGGTTGCTAGGTCAAAAAGTTGTTCTCTCTAGTAGGAAGAGAGGAATAAGTGTAACCATTAGAGCAGCATGTGTGTGTGTACCTCTGTAACAGGGGATCATAGCGTTGTAAGTTTTCATGTCGCTGCCAAAACGATAACACACCCCATTGGGAAGCTTGTTGTTCTGACCATCTTTCTTTGAGTAGAAGACGTTCTTCCAGCGGTGACCACAGGCCTGAAAACACACACACACACACGCACAAACAACATGTGACATGCACTCATTACTAAGTCACACGTTGGCAGCAGAGTGTTGTTGTTCCCATGACCTAAGTCACTGTAACAGAAACTCTGTGTGTGTGTGTGTGTGTGTGTGTGTGTGTGTGTGTGTGTGTGTGTGTTGAACATTATCATTGTATGTTTCTTTGCTTATTTCCCCCCCTGTGCAACACAGACGATCACAGGAGACACTCGGTGTTGTAAATACTTTCTCAATCACATCACTGCCTCCACTGTGTGTAACAGAAATGCCTTCAGGCTTTTCAAATGTTGCTGTCTGTTGTGCAAATGTTTCAGGCTTTCTAAGTGACTGACCTGCTGTTTAATGACTGCTGACTCTTTGTCCTAAAGCTGGAAGTAAAATGCATTTTTGTTTAAAAAAAAATAAGAGTCCATAACCACTGAGTTTGTTTGTGACACTGTGCTAATGTGCGTTTACTGTTTCTCTACAGTGACCCTGCACCGTGGATTAGTTTCTTTGAGTTCTCTAACTCCCTCTTTTTGCTTCATGTTGTGAGTCATAATGGAGTAAAACAGGGAGTGCAAGAGATATTCATTTGTCACTATAATAAAAAAGAGACACATCCCTAAGTGTGTGAGATCTGCTGATGGCTCAGTGAGCACTGAATTGTGGACATCATTGCTAATGTTACTAATCTAGTCTGATTACCTACCACTTTCCCAGCAACAAACAAACCTAACAGCACAATAGCTCCTCTGAAATGCTTATACAGAGAGACGGATTTTACATAACCAGCACTAAAAGGGATTTCCATAAAAATTGTTAAAAAAAAAAACTTTTTTAGGTTATATATTATATGATGTGGACCATGCCTTCAAAGCACACCACCAACCATCGCTAGCCCTGAAATGTTAAGCACTGCAAACTCTTATCTGCTGGCATTTACAGTCTTTCAGATGGTGTCTGTCTTTTATGACATGCTGGCCTACCTCACTGGAAATACCAAAAGTTTACAGCTTTTCTGAACAGCCACACTGTAAAACGGAGGGAAAAACCACTCTTCACCCAGAATGGTGAACTGCATTTCGTTAAAACTTGCGATTTGTCTGACAGAACTGCCACAACGGCCATGTTGAGGAAACTGCTGAACCAATGAAGATGATAAAACTAAGAAAACTGTGTTTAGTGTCGCTCACAAAGCATTAATAACATGGGGGGGGGAGCACAGAGAGAGTGTGTGTGCGTTACCAGGATGTGTCCTCCTTCCTTTTCAGGTTGTCTGGATAAACTGACGCCCATCCACTGGTGATCACGCTCGGCTTCACACGTCTTTCCACACCGAGTCACATCTGCATACACATGGATACGTGGTTGACTGTCAGCATATCACCTTCACTCACCTTATATAGCATCTACAGTACATCCAGACTTATTAAATATATGTGTTTATAACACTAGCACACTAATGGATGTTTTGGCTGAACTTGCATCTCTCATCTGAGTTTCATCTCCATCAACAGCTGGAGTAATGCAGGGGGAAAAGACTAAACACAAAGGCTGACAAAAACACACACCAGCAGTCATGTGGTGGCATTCCCGGGGTCCAACAGCAGCGATGCTGCAGCGGAGAACAGCTCCTGGAGACACTGAACCATCGAAGGATGTGTTTGCGACTGGCGCTCCAACAACTAACCTAAAAGAGGGAAAGAGAGGCATTTAGCACTGGTTTTGTCTTTGTCTCAAGTATCTAAATGGCATCTGTGTGTGAAGCATCAAAGAGCTGCTCTCATTGGCAAGAACTGGCTAACTGGTGTGGGCACACACACACAAAGTGATACTGTGTGAAGATGGCAGCTTACGGAGCATTACTATGGTAATTAAATCAATTAGAATAAGACTGTAAGAACAGCTGTGAGTTGTTTTACAATTTAAAGTGCATGAGTGAGGTTATTACTAGCATGTAGCATTCTTTGAAATGTAGTTTACGATGATCAACAGCACATCAGTAAACAATCAGTAGTAGATAAACAGATCAAAAGTCAGGGTTAGGGTTGGAGGGGGCTGGGGAGTTGTTAGTAAACCAATAACGTGAATACTAGTAGGGATCCAGACCAGCTCTCTGTGTTGTGGCGATACAGCAGGACTGAGTATCCGAACATGGAGGAAGGCGGGCCTTTAAACTCCAGACTGTGGTCCTGATCCAGACTGTATCCTGCAGCAGGAGGAACCAGGGCCTGAACTAAGACCATGACCAGTGCAGACACACTGGCCGCGGAGACCTTCATGATGGAGGGCAAACTGCAACAAGAAAACAGAGGTTATGCTGAATGAGTACAGGAATTTACATTTTATTGCTACACAGTTGGTCATTGAAGCAAATCTTTAAAGTTTCCTTTAGATTTTTCCCAGATTTTTCTTTTCACAGTTTAGTTGTGTCTGAGTGGGATTTATGTGACGATTGCCCAAAATGTGGCATTCCACAAGTGTGAGGTTATTACCAGCGTTTCCACTGTGGGACATCAGTAATTCATTAAACTGGACTTTATTGAAAAAAGGGGAAATGACTTGTTTGTTGTTGTAATTTCCCAACAAATAACAGAAAATGTATTCTAAAAAAATAAATAAAATCAGCTTTAATTTACTTAATTTATGAGCAATTAATGTCAATCGATACCTGTGATGGAACAAAGTATGTTTAATTCGAGCATGCATCACTTTATTTAACACCACAGTGAGATCAGAGACTACTAGCACGCTAAATATGTCAGCCTGAGTTTTGGCATATGTAAATAAAATAATGCAATCTAATTAAAAGATGAGTTTTTGATGTTTGAATGTTTCACTGAGTCTAGACATGAGATAACCGGGTGATTAAACCAAAAACACCCATACTGATATATATCAACTGTCAGACAGCCTCAGAGTTACTTAGGAGACACACCCCTGTGAAGTACGCTGGTGTCTGGTTTTACATGAAACCACAGGCAGTGGCTGCTTGTATCCAACCACAGACTGAAAGCAGAGGAAATCACTTAATTTGTTCAGGTTAAAGAAAAGTTACATCTACTGTTCCATCAGTATAAAAATCAAAGAGTTTCTGCTGTCTGCTCAGGCTATCAGTTTCCTCTGCTTCCAGCACATATGCAAAGCTCAGCTAACTGTCATCTGGCTGTTTCCTAATCTATACAGCAGGAGAGAGAGTGAGTGAGAGTGCTGCCAATCTTTCTTCTTGTCTAACAGTGAACAAGAAAAAGTCAATCAAGTCGATTTTCCAAAATTGGAGAACTGCCAAATCTATTTTTCATTGTACTTTTGTTTCTCTGGATTTGTTTATTCATCTTAATTTCCTTATTTTAGCCTGTTTGAATCATGGTGGGCTGTGGTTGCTCTTACAGAGTCAAGTACAAAGTGAGCGGTTACACTTTTCTAAATAAACATGAGCTTAATAACAGCTAGTTAAAAACTGTAAGTAATGATCCAGACATTCAAACACACTGTTGTCAAGTTTCCAGACCCCCAAACTTTTGGGTCATATGAAGAGTTATGACTTTACTGCTGCCATTATTACCAGTTTATTTACAGACTCATTGAACAGTTAACACAGAAGTGCTTTTTTCAGCCTGACTCCTTAACCACAGCAGTGTTTGATTCTTCATCAGCTCTATCAGTCATTCACTGTATAAACGGTCCACATTTCGGTTACTGTACCGCTCAGACAGCAGAAAGCCTACCCCGGGTCAGACAGCTGTTATCCCGGGTCAGACAGGTCCAGGGACTGCCGGTGACAGACTCAGGAGAACCGCAGCGCGTCAAAGAAGTCTCCGTTAAATCCACCTTATTATTCCCCGCGGGTCTCGCTCGTGCGTAAATCCTCCTGTTGCTCCTCAAGTCTCCTAAAGAGTCTCGTGCGTGCACCGGCTTCGCACGAGACTTGTAGGTTCTTATTCGGGCAAACACGTGCAACACGAAAGAAGAACTAAGACGATAGAGTCTGAATGTTAAAAACAGAAAAAACACAGTGAAAACATGAGTTGAGCAGAGTTTCACATGGAGTCAATGAAACTGAGAGATGAGCGCGCGGAGACCCTCCCCTCTCTATTTGCGCGCGTGCGTGTGTAACGGTGTTTCCCCCAAGCCCCGCCTGAGCGCGCGCGGTGTGCGTGTGTGTTAGAGTCGTTTCCTCTTCAGTTGTCACTAAAGTGTGAATGGAGTTAGCGCTGCCATGATCTAATGTGACTGTCTGAACCTCTGTGTCTGAACCGCGCAATGCGCGCAGGAAATATTCAGAAACAGCAAATGTGAGAAGTCCTTCTCTTACAGTATGAAGACAAAAAACACAGCAGTCGTGGCCCTAAAGTTTAAAACAGTCCTTTATTCTAAAAAATCCATCCTCACAACGGATGTTTCTATTGTTTTCATTTGTGAAACACGTGAAGCTTTAAGAATAAAGCACTATTCGGCCTGCAAATTATTTTTTTTTTAAAAGATAACGAGTTTGAATTCGAAAGGTTTTTTTTATCCAAAATTATGAAAATATAAATGAACAGAATAGATACTAGAAATGGTTTAATTAAGTATAAAAAATAAAATATCCACAATATGCATTGTTTCAAGTGCTATTAAAACCCGACTGAATGCAATGAGATGCTCGTAAGACTCACAATAACAATGTAAAAAATATAATCACTATTTGGGATTTGGATCATTTTTGCAGTACAGGTTGTTTTCCTGCCAGAAAATATAACTAAAGCATTAAAAAATAACATTTTTCATTTTTCATATAATGCCGTAATATACAATTCTGAAACAATTTCTACAATACTACTTTTACTTTATAGGTCTGAGTATTTCTTTCTCTGCTGCTGAATTATAACTTCGTATTAGTTTCCTCCAGGCCTCTAACTTAATCTTGAGAATTATAATGAAGCAACACAGGGATTGCAGTGAATGCAAAACTCCTTGTTGTTGTGACATTTGTCACCAAAGTTTTTTGCAGAAAAAAAAAAGACCTGATCTGCTGATCACTCAGTGAGTACAGCAAGAAAACATCTAGTGGACATCATTGCTAACAAGCTTATCTGAATATGTTTCACTTTCCCAGAAGCTTACAAATGTATGTACATAACAGACATAACCATCACTAAAGGGATCTGCATTAAAAATGTGACATCTTCATTACATTTATGAAAAGAGGATGTTACATTTTCCTAATGTACTTTTTGCTTCTATTTAAAGTAGTTTATGTCTGCAGTGTGAGCACAGTGGAATGTCTCAGTCATCATGTGGTCTCTAATTCTGGTCAGCTGACCATCTAAAGTATCGTTAACGCTGTGTTCAGAGAAGCAGCACTTCAGGCAGTGTCCAGTCTTTTTTAAACGCCAAAAAACAAAGAAACAGGTAAATAGCTGAGGTTGATGGCAGTGTTAGTTTTGCAGGATCTTGGTTACAACTAAAATATGGATCCAATGTAGGATAACCAGGATTCACCCTCAGGGAACTCTGTAACAACTCTTATTTGGATTAGCTGTTGGAAATCTGTTATGCTTCATCAAAATGGTGTTTGGAGCCAGCAAAAGCACAAAATGTGTTCAAAAGAATGCACGAAGTCCATCTTTAATCAGGTAACTTACAACAGTACAGATTCTGGTGGTCAGATTAGGATACATATCGAGGGATTCCTTTAAATAGCTGCCAGTTATAGCCTGCTGTTTATAGCATGTGTATATTAAAATGATAAGTGGATGATAGAAAAGCTCTCTCAACAAGAACCTTGTGAAATCATTAGCACAGTTCCTTCTTCAGTAAAGATCAATATTCTCGCACCGGGAGAGCATTAACATGCGGATAATAGTGTGTAGCACTTCTGTAATTCCCCTTTCCAGATTTTTAGCACATCTGTAGACTTTCAGCTTTGTAGTGTTGCCTGTTGGTCACCAAGGGGACAAAAAAGCTCGCCTAAAAAGCAGCCTTTCATCTGATCCATCCGGCTACTCGCTAAAAATAAATAACTACATCAGAAGTACTTTGTGTGACTCCAACTGTTTAATTCACTGTTACTGGACTCAGTAAACAATGACTGCATAAGTAGTGTGAAGTAGTCTGTAGTGATGAACAGCTGGTGTTAGCCATGTTTAGCTGGAGATCGGGTAGTGGTGGGGGGGCAGATTTCCCAGCAAAGTCACTGAAGATCTCCAGCCAGTCTGTGATTCAATCCAGACTTTCAGCCAGTCATGATTAAATAAACCAAAGAAAAGATGAGAGGATATGTTTGCAGAAAGTCATAAACATGAGCAAAAGGCAGCACAAACGTTTTAAGGGAGTACATTAAAACTCATCCTTTAAATTTCTTTAAGTAACAAACTTCTCCTGTTCAGCAGAAAGGAGAACTGGGAAAAACTCGCATAAAATCGGCCTGATTTTGGCCATTCAGATAAAAATAGCTACAGCATGAAAAACAGTTATGGTGGATGTCAGACAGGAACTCGGCTTCACGCACACATACACATTCACATACACATTCACTCAGTGTGTTTGTTGGTATTTCCTGTTAATGACCCTGCAGTTATTATGTAGCAATCTGACGGGCCACTGTTCCCACCCTTCTGCACACTCTGAGAGTCCATACGTTTAAGAAGTAAGAAAGAAAGAAAGTCATGCAAGCTTAAGACAGAATAACTCAGAATAATAAGGTCAGCTAACCTCTACCGGTGGCGGAGTCGGTGGCTGAATCACTGTTACTGTCACACAAAGTGTTATATACATTTAACACTAGTTTGATCTCAAATGCTTATATACTGGTGCATGCTATTTTATGTGCAAAGGTGCATTTAAAGTAGGTTTTGTTAGTGCTTTGACAGACTGGTGAACTGTCTCAACTGAACATCACAAAAACTGGATGGATGGATGGATGGATGGATGGATGGATGGAAGGATGGATTCATACTGACAAGAGTATGGCTACACTATGAGTGCCCAGATGGTGTAACCATAACGGCTGAAACAAAAGGAACTTTGTGCACTCCTCACCAATCTTCACCCTCTGAGTCATGTAGCAACCAATTTTCTGGCAGCGCATACGTCTAGCACCAGAGAGGATGTTGCCTGCTAACAGCACAAGATTTTTATCAGTCACTGAAAGCATGTGGTTTGGGGTTTATCTTCTTCACTAGAGAAGCTTGTGGCTTTATTGGAGCAGAATTGCAGAATCACAATCAAATGCTGAAGCTGCTTGAGTGGAGACAAAACCACTCTGGGAATTAACACTGAATAGGTTAACATCCAGCACACAGAGTAAATTGTGGAGCTAAGTGAAAGCAGAGACAGTCAATAACTTTAACCACATAACTCCAAGGATGTATCATGTTCACACTTCCTTGAAACTTACCAGGGGAAATACTTTTTACCCGTAGGTGTGTTTTCAAATGTGTGCACTTATTCTTTTTTATTTTTTTATTTGTTTTGTAGTCTCAGCCCCATTTCCTCCAGAAGCCTTCATATTTTCTAGGCGGCCTTTGTAAATAAAAACATGTTCTTAATGTCATCGTTACCATGGAATCGTTACCATCTTGTGCTACAAATTGATGCTACAGAAAAGTGCGGCCCTGCTGCATTTTAACTTGAGTAAATATCTCGTCAGCTCAGTGTTTTTTTGACAGTGTTTTTGTTGTAGTGGTTGTCTCTTTAACTTCTGTTGATAGCTTACGTTAATTTTTCTCAGTTTGAGAAAGTAGCTAAACAAAAATTTACAATATGTACCTTTAAGTCCAACCTGAAGACAAAGGCACTGATTAGCATAAAGTATCACGTTCCTTAAGGACAAACTGAACTATCGCTCTTTTTTTTCCTGCAGAGTATCCATGAGAGGGAAAAAATTATTTTAGGAATGTTTTGCCTTCTGGCTGTTGTAGATTAAGACTCATTAGGCACTTTCACCCGTGTTGTTTTCATTTTAAACAAAAACTTATAAATAGACAGTAGAGTCCTCTGTAGGGCTGTTTAGTAATCCGTACATGGTTGGGGTCACATAGGGTCCATGTTACACAATATTTCTGGTAGATAAAGCTGGGAGGATCTCACATAGATAGCAGAGATTTCAAATATCTCAGAAAAGACAGAAATCTTTATTGTAAGCCAGACTGTCTGATAAATGAAGAGGCTGTGCAGAGTTAACTAGTTGCTTTATTTTGAACCGATTCATGTTCTTCAAGTATCTTTTGAGCTCGGGAAGTCATGAAATTAATGACACTGGTTACATTTAAGACATATTTATGCCCAAAGTGATTACTATCAAAAGTAATTTGATAACACGTAAACTGTCCAT
Source organism: Oreochromis niloticus (assembly GCF_001858045.2). Lineage (NCBI taxonomy): Eukaryota > Metazoa > Chordata > Actinopteri > Cichliformes > Cichlidae > Oreochromis > Oreochromis niloticus. The sequence continues at coordinate 23,932,146 of NC_031987.2, read as the reverse complement.
ACAATTTTGTTACATGGAATATAAAATGTTACATTTAATGGACTCTGTAATCTGTAAATGGTATTTACCAAGCAGTGATTAATGAATCTATTAACGTAATCATTACATTGATTTAAATAAACACACTTTTGATTTTATATATCTCTGTTCAAATTTGTTCAAAGTTGTTACTTAATGTTTATGAGGGCAAAGAATCAATTTTTGAGTTTTAGTTTATATAAAAGTTGCTTAAGGTTTGTTTTGGTTTTTTATTACATCAGCAGTGCAGGTGTCACTCTTGTGACTTTTGTCAGCTTCAGCTGAAATCTCGCAATCACTGTTTTCTGCACAACACCAACTTCCGGAAAAGTTAGGGTGTTGTGCAAAAAAATAAAAAAAAGAATCCGCTCTCACATTTTATTCACAATAGTACATATCAAGTGTTTAAACTGAGACAATGTACAATTAGAGAGGCAGAGTTTCTCAGAAGTAAACGAAGGTAGAGTTTTGTCAATCTGCAAAAATCATCAACAAATTGTAGAACAATTTTACAATAATGTTTGATAAATTGAAGAAGAACAAACTGCAGTTTGGGGGTGGGGGTCTGAACAACCAGTGTTTGTGAGTTGTACTGTGCAAATATGAGAAATTCAGGGCTCAACATACCTGCTGTACCAGGGGTGGATCTCTTTTTTTTTAGATCTGCCACTGTGCTGTACCTAGTTTGATTGACATTTATATACTGCTGGCTCTCACATGACTGATGCAATAGACACAAGTAACAGGTTTCTGTGCGAAGTTTAAAGTTGTTATCCCAACAGTATCTGTCCCATTGAAGAGGAGGTGAATTGTTCTGATACTTCTCAGACGATAAGGACGAACAGCAGAATAAGATGTGAATGAAGCAATAATGTGTTATCAATTTGACAAAAATGCACTGCAAACACACGCAACACATCCAAATACGGAAACTCACAACACAACAGGAAGGCACTTCATTCAGCCCAGAGGACAACACAATGTCCTTCCAGGGGTCACAACAAAGTGATGTACCTGGCTGGAGTTCAGTGCTTTGTGACTATAACACAGCCGCTGGTGAGCAGTGTATTTAACTTAACGTTTTTTGTGTTGCCTGAAAATGTTTCCATTTGTGCAACTTGTTTTTGGTTGTGTTTATTTGAACCACATGTGTTCACAAACTGATGAAGAGGTTTTCCTGATTCACTTTGTGTTTGGTTAAGTTGCAGTGCAATGAGCTCTCTGGCTCTCTGTGTTTCAGTACTCTTTACTGAAACGGGGTCTTACATACCTGCTGTACCAGAGGCCTGAATGGCCTTTTAACCATTTCTAACTCATTTGTAGCATACCACAGCACTGCTTTTGATACCATAGACCTTATCCATGCCTTTGTTACATCGAGGTTAGATTATTGTAATTCCCTTTATACTGGTCTCCATTCTGCCCTTATTCATAAACTGCAGCTTGTTCAAAATGCGGCTGCGCGTCTCTTAACTGGAACTGGCAGGTTTGAGTCTATTACTCCAGTTCTTTCCGACCTGCACTGGCTCCCTATTAAATTTCGTATTGATTTTAAAATTTTATTGCTCACTTTTAAAATCATAAACAACACCGCGCCCAGCTATCTTACGGATCTCCTCAGTTTTTATATCCCTGGGAGAGCGCTTAGATCAGCAGGCCAAATGCTCCTGGTGCAACCGAGATCTCGGCTCAAGACCAGAGGTGGCCGCGCAATCGCCGCTGTCGCACCCTACCTCTGGAATAACCTCCCCCTAGCTATTCGGGCGTCTGATTCAATTCAATCTTTTAAATCTCGATTAAAAACTTATCTGTTTAGCCTTGCCTTCCCCAGCTCTTAGAGCCCACATCCTTAGTGTATTTGGAACTTATTTTTATTACTTGTTAATGATTATAATGTTTTAACCTTCAGCCTTTCGGGTTGTGTCTACTATGCCTGGTGTATTATTGGTTAGTTATGTCACCTGCCTGTTAGTATATTTTATGTGTATTTTGTATTTTATGCTTTATATTTGTATTTATTATTGCTCTTAACTCATTCTGTGAAGCACTTTGGCATGCCTGTGGTTTCTAAATGTGCTATATAAATAAAATTGTATTGTATTGTATTGTATAGATCAGTGGTGTCCAAACCCAGGCCTTGAGGGCCGGTGTCCTGCAGGTTTTAGATGTGTCCTTGATCCATCACAGCTGATTGAAAAGGCTAAATTACCTCCTCAACATGTCTTGAAGTTCTCCAGAGGCCTGGTAATGACTAATCATTTGATTTAGGTGTGTAGACCCAGGCTGAGATCTAAAACCTGCAGGACACCGGCCCTCGAGGCCTGGGGTTGGCCATGGCTGCCATAGATCATGGTGCCCTCACCTCTCAGTTAGACCACTCGGTCAGAAACAAAGGAATTTCTTTCCAGTGGTTTAAATCTTATTTAACCAACAGAAGCTTTACAGTTAAGATTGGAGAACCATCATCCTTTAAAAAAAATCCACTCACATGCGGGGTCCTTCAGGGATGCACTGTTGGCCCTTGATACTTGATATGCTCCCGATGGTTTTACTGTTTTATATAAAAAATGCTTCATTATGCTGATGATTCACAGATTTACTGACTGTCTAGAAGATTTTAAGATACGGATGACTTTGAATTCTCCTAAACTGACTAATGATAAGAATACATGACTCATATTGTTTGGAGTCACTGAACTGCATGACCTCAGCTCTGTATGCAAAACAAAACAACCAAGAAGAGATCTTTTCTGAAAAAAAACAAACCCTGTATTTTACCTGTATTTGTAAGGACAGTGAAGACTTTTCACACAGGAGACGAAGGATAAAGATTAAAATTGGCACGGACATTCAGCAGGGGGCTCTGGGTTGAGAATTGAAACCCAGGCTGCTGTATTGAGCCTTTTGGCATATGGTCACCTCAACCAGGTGAGCCAAACTAACACCCTCTGGGAGGAGCCTTTAAGATATATGAGACCTTTGTAGTAGCTCCTCCTAAACTGTTGAACAAACTGGCTCTTTATACCAGCACCACCTCGAATTTTTTAAACCAGACTGAGCTCTGATTACTTTTTAACTCTGCTGTTTTATTAAATGTTGTCATTCTACGTTTGAAACTAAATTACTTAGGTCTCGGCTGGATGTTAGACTCGTATCTGTGCTTCTACATCCTCTTGATTCTTGATTACTCACAAGGCTCCACTGCATGGACTGTCTGCACGTAAACATTAGCTGTACCTCTTAGTCATACTGAACTTGGACAAACTGGATTTTTATTGAATCTCCTGTCCGTCTCCCTTCACCCTCAACCGGGGATGGTGCTCCTCCCTGGGCCTGGTTCTTTCTGGAGGTTTCTTCCTGTTAAAAAGGGAGTTTTCCCCTCCCTCTGTTACCAAGTGTTTGCTCAGAAGAAATCATCTGACTGTCGGGTTTTTCTGTGTATTATTGTAGGGTCTTTACCTTACAGAATAAAGCACTTTGAGGTGCCCATTGTTGTGCATTGGTGCTATACAAATGAAGCTGAATTGAACTGAATTTGTGATCATGTATAATGAAAAAGAACTCTTAATCACAATGACTCGACTTGTTTAAGGATTTTTGTTTAAAAGATTTAATACTAACAATTAAGATCTTCTCAGTGATTTGTGGGTACAATTTCTGGTCTTGAGAGCTTGAAAAGAGGGCTGAAGTAGGCAATTGAACTTCTTTAGGTTTCTGAAGATGTTTCTTTTTTGTGGTTGCACAAAGATTTCCTAAGAAGGACTACAGAAAAACTACAGCTAGTTATTTTTTGTGCATGCTGTTAGCCTCTTTGAGCATCTTGACGATGGTGACAGATAAACTGCTGCAGAGAAAAATCCAGTTTGAAAACAAAACAGGGCAAAGAGAGATAGCCCATACACACACAGCCAGTAAGCATATAGGTTCTCTTTTTCATATAGAGAGCAACAATACTGGTTATCATGCAGATACAGTATGATGGTGGTTTTGTGCTACAAGTGAATGTGCTGACAGCACACTGCTCCGACACTTCCTCTGTTCTCTTTCGTTTCCCTCTTTCTTTTCACTCACTGTCACAGTTCTCACAGTTTCTGGGGTATGTAAGACCCTTTACCTCCTGATTTTTGCCCCCCTTACCCTACCTAAAGCAAAAAGGAGGAACAAGAAGAAGCTTGTTCGTTGTTGTTGTTGTTATTTTTTTATGGTCGTCAGGTGTTTCACTGAGTGATACAATGACCTGAATGGCACAGAGAGACGAGCTTGTAACAATGCAGGAGTAATGAGATTGTTAAAACTTAAAACTCGGCTCAAAATTTGCCAGAATTACAAAAGACAAGTCTTGACTAACTAATGAAGTGTCAGCACACTCTAGAGCATTTAATTCTCACTAATTTCCTTTCAGAGCAGTGTGCTGCACGGGGTGCCCCTACTTTGCGCAGAAGCCCAGAAACAAACCAGAGAATTACAGATAGTTAATCACTTTATTGCTTTTAGAGTGTTCTTCAAAAACAGTTCACAAAGTCAAACGGCCAACATGCACATTCATCATGACTGCCTCTCTGACATTAAAATGTGCCACACTGACTGTGATGTGCACATAAATGTTAACTTAGTTTTGAGGATTTTGCAGCACTTCATTAAATTGCACTGGTGTGAAGTGGAAACAGTGTGTGCAGCAGTGCAGTGCAACTCTGAGCCAAACTCCATCAAGTGAAGTCTTCATTCAGTGAATCTGATAAGTGAGTGGCCTTTCATCACTGCTTTCTCTCTTCTGCTTCCTGAAGCTGTGACATGTCTCAGTGTTTACAGATACAGAAAGGTGATTTGGTATAATAGCAACAAAGAAGAAAAAAAAGACCTAGTTTCTTCATGCAGCTGCAGCTGCAGCAGCAGCAGTGCAGGAGTTATCTGCAGTTAGCAGGCAGCATGTTTAAGCAACCATCAGATCGATTTGTTGTAGTGCCGGGGGAGTCATGGCAACAGGAAAGCAAACATCAGCAAGAAAATCTGTCTAACATTATACCGAAGCACGAATTCACAGGCCTTACCTCACTAACAATCTAAAGCAAATGTGTGAGTTCATCAAATGCTGCTCAAAGTAAATGTTTTCTGAAGGATTTTGATCGTTCCTATTCATGATTCATCACGAGGCAGCTCCAGTTTACTTTGAGTTATATTAAGCTCAGCTGTTTAGCTTTTTAATTGGGTGTACATGCTCATTTTATTGAGTTTTAATCAGCATTTTTTTTTTATTTATCCTAATTTAGTTCTGATGTTTGTTTCTTTATTTTCAGTTAAATATTTAGTTTCAATTTTACGCCTCTCTTTAGTCTTTTAGTTGATTTTTCATGTTCTGCCAAATAAAGACCAAAACCTGACGGTCTATAAATGATTTTTTTTGTTCCCAGCTCTCTTCACACAAAGACAAAAACATTCACAGATTAAAGTTCTGTGTGTGTGTGTGTGTGTGTGTGTGTGTGTGTGTGTGTGTGTGTGTTATCTGTGGTATGCTAATGACAGCAAATTCCTGCTGTGTTCACATGAATTGATCACAGATCAGTCGAATCAGAGCCAGATACAGAGCTTTCATCTCAACGACTCTGTGTGTGTGTGCGTGTGTGTGTGTGTGCAGACTGCATACAGTCGGGGTGGAGGTGGGTGCAGCTGCTGACATTACTGAAAATAGAAGGAAATGACTGTTTATTCCTCCTGTACATACTGAACTACTGTCTGCATCCACATTTCCTTCAACACTGACACAGTTTAGAGAAAAAGACAGAGAGCTATAAATAGTCATGGCTTAAACTGTTTATTTAATCTAAAGAAGTTCTGCTTTGTTGTTGCTGTAGTTAATAAAGAATGATTACATAGCAGCTGAAGTCAGTCAAAAATCATAAACAGCAGAGTTTAAAGAGGAACACATTTAAGTTTTTATTTGTATTTTACTCAATATTAGACGCTCACAGAATATTTAAGCCTGGTCTGACCCTCTCTTATAGAAAGGTAATGTGGGAGTTAGAGTAAACCTCAATCAGAGGAGTCGATATTTTGGGATACAGTTAAGAGAATCAAAAAGCAGAAGGAGCTGAATTATTTCCAGCAGGTTGCTGACATGACACCAAATCCATGAAGCTGCTCATGAGCAATGAGGAATAAATGATAATCAAATAGGCACTTACAGCTTTCATTACACAGACTGTTATCCGTGGATGTGTATGGAAATGCCGTGGGTCACCTTAGTGTCTCAGGTTTTTAGAATTTGAATCTTGAATCCATGTTTTTAGTTCCACATGTCTTTAAAGTTGAATGTGGCACTTTCCGTTTTCCATTTTCCGAGGGGGTTCCTCGGTAATTCAGACCATGCATGTTAGTCATATGTACTGATGTCTGAACTGGAAAGGATGTGCTCCGACAGTGAGTCACAGAGCATTTTGGTGGGAAAAAAAGTGACATTTCGAGTGAGGTCTGTGTGATTTTTAATGCCCACGCAGCTTCAACTCTCCCTGAGCAGCTCATGGATGCAGTGAGATGTAGATTTGGTGTGGATGGAGGGCTTAAATGTGGGAGACAAATGTAGCTGAGTGTGAGTAACCTTTCAGACAGAAAACTGCCTGATGTTAAACATGAGGACACACAGAGTGTTGTGAAGCTCTGTGTGTTTCGAGCCATATATGGTGATGTTCCTGTGACTGAGGTCATTGACAGATAGCCATGACATCAGACACGCGCAACACACACACACACACACACACACACACACACACAGATACACAGATTAATGTAGGTCAGTAATATAAACCGTAACACACAGAGGACTGTAAATATTTTAGGAGTGATGTATGTGCTGTGACACACCCGCACATACACACACACAGACCCCCCGGCGGGAGGAGGGGATGATGGGGGTGTGTGAACAGCTTGTGACGTCTCCAGGCCATGATAACGTCTGCTAATTGGTTCCATCAGGCCTCAGTGTGTGTGTGTGCGTGTGCGTGTGCGTGTGTGTGTGTATGAGAGAGAGAGTGTTCCAGTTGCAGTCACATACATCATGCCAGTTTGCTTCAGTTTTAAGATACTTTTTTCATGTCTTTCCAAAGAACTACGACAAAAAAATCCAACATCTTTACAGTCAATACAGTCTGAAAACACATCAAATCAGATTTTCAAGTAAACCTGGAAATAATCAAATGGTTTAAGGATGTGGAAACTAGAAGAGGTAAAATGTAAAAGAAATATTTGAGGGCAACAAATCTGAAGTGTTCACCTTGTTAACTTTTCTGGCACACAAGAAATCAAAAGTGAACACACACTCTGCTCATTGAGAGATTAAAGAAACCCAACAATTACTTAATAAGCACAAGAGTCAAAATGTAACTCAAGACTGAAAATGCTTTGTCGAAAGAAGTCTGTCTGATAGTGACCTCAGTGTTTGGGTTGGGCTAAGGAATAAAGTGTTTTTGAAGTGGAAGTGAAACACGGTGGTGAAATATTCAAGTCTGGGTTGGGGTTTTTTGATACCTTGGAGATGGACAACTCCACCAAATGGACCCCACCCTGATCAAGATGAAGTGCTTCTCCATTCTTAAGAGACATGCTCCACCCTCGTCTTTGTATCTTCATATTGTTTGAGGTTTGTGATCTCAAGAACAGCTCAAAGCTTTTCAAAACCTACTCAAAAGAAGGTCTGACCATCATGGACACAGCCTGTCATGGACCATCTGTTATGCTGACATTATAAAGTTGGAAACAAACGCAAAAGAAGTAGAAGTAGAGGGCATAGAAGTAGAAGTATAATACATTGGTCTTCCGGACGCTGATGGAAGAAAGTCTGTGAAGAGCAACATTTGCTGTCAGCTTGTAGATGACAGCAGAGAGGATTGCGCCTCACCACACATGAGGAAGAACGACACTGTGACACCACATCCTGAAATCACTTCATACATTTGTGTGACGCATGGCACATGCATGTGACCTCACACGTCCTTAAATGGTAAATGGCCTGTATTTATATAGCGCTTTAATAGTCCCTAAGGACCCCAAAGCACTTTACATATCCAGTCATCCACCCATTCACACACTGGTGATGGCAAGCTACATTGTAGCCACAGCCACCCTGGGGCGCACTGACAGAGGCGAGGCTGCCGGACACTGGTGCCACCGGGCCCTCTGACCACCACCAGTAGGCAACGGGTGAAGTGTCTTGCCCAAGGACACAATGACCGAGACTGTCCGAGCCGGGGCTCGAACCGGTAACCTTCTGATTACAAGGCGAACTCCCAACTCTTGAGCCACGATCGCCCAAAATTCAAAATGTGAAGGACACAAAAGCCCCTAGTCTGTTAGTACCTACTTGGATCAACTCAACACAGCCCGACTTGGATTGGCTGGTTGTCCATTACAATCAAGTACCTCCTAGTGTGCGTGGTTGTCGGTATAGCCGACAACCACGCACATTATCCCGTTACGTAATTAGTATGCGACAAGAACGCTACAACAAAGGTGCTCGATCTGTGGCTTTTCATCAGACTCAGGGATACAAAAACTTGGTTTTTGTAGCCATTTCCCTCATTGATGGGTTTCAAAAATGGCTGATTTTTGATATTCGTAAACGGCTGATGACTCATCGCTACTGACCAGCCAATCAGTGGCATGCATTCTGATGATATTTCAGTGCCTTGTACCAGGTACTATGCCCTAATGGAAAACCCTGAAAACTGATGACCCGTGGCGAGTCGATCCGAGTAGGTGCTGATGAAAAAGGGGCTAAAAACGTTCACGGAAGGGCCCATTGATGCTCCCAGCATTGGTCGATTTGCATTCAAATAGTGTAGTCCTTCACTTTTTATTGACCTTTCATATACTGAAGGAATGAGTACTTGTAACTCCTCCCCACCCCCAACAACAGCATCCAATACACACTCAACACAAGGCTCCAGCCTGTCTCTCTCAACCACCCAGGTTCGGAGGGAACTGAGGAGGATTAAAGCCAAGAAGGCAGCGGGTCCAGATGGCATCAGCTCGAGGGTCGTCAGGTCCTGCGCGGACCAACTGTGTGGTGTGATGGAGCACCTCTTCAACCTGAGCCTGAGGCTGGGAAGAGTCCCACAGCTCTGGAAAACTTCCTGTGTTGTTCCAGTGCCAAAGACTTCACGCCCCAAGGACCTCAACAGCTACAGGCCGGTGGCTCTGACATCCCACCTGATGAAGACCCTGGAGCGGTTGGTCCTGGCTCAGCTTCGGCACCTTGTGAGCTCATCACTGGACCCACTTCAGTTTGCCTACCAGCCTGGCATTGGAGCGGATGATGCCATCATTCACCTCCTACATCGTTCCCTCGCTCACCTGGAGACCGCTGGGAGCACTGTGAGAATCATGTTCTTTGATTTCTCCAGTGCCTTCAACACCATTCTTCCCTCGGTTCTGAAGGACAAGCTGGAGAACTCTGGAGTGGACCATCACCTCACTACCTGGATTTTGGACTACCTCACCGACCGACCACAGTATGTGAGGACTCAGGGCTGTGTGTCGGACAGGGTCGTCTGCAGTACGGGGGCCCCACAGGGAACGGTTCTGGCTCCGTTCCTCTTCACCATCTACACTGCAGACTTCTCCCACAACTCCACCCAGTGCTTCCTGCAGAAGTTCTCTGATGACTCTGCAATAGTCGGCCTCATCACTGATGGGGACGACAAGGAGTACAGAGGACTGACTCAAGACTTTGTGGACTGGTGCCAGCTGAACTACCTCCAGATCAACGCCAGTAAAACCAAGGAGCTGGTGGTAGACTTCCGCAGGCACAAGCATCCTCCACTGCAACCACTGAACATCCAAGGTATGGACATCGAGGCTGTGGACAGCTACAGGTACCTTGGTGTTCATCTGAACAACAAACTGGACTGGACTCATAACTCAGACGCCCTCTACAGGAAAGGGCAGAGCAGGCTGTACCTGCTTCGGAGACTCAGGTCGTTTGGAGTGGAGGGCCCACTCCTGAAGACCTTCTATGACTCTGTGGTGGCCTCAGCCATCTTTTATGGTGTGGTCTGCTGGGGGGGCAGCATCTCTGCTGGGGACAGGAAGAGACTGAACAGGCTGATCCGAAGGGCCAGCTCTGTTCTAGGATGCCCTCTGGACCCAGTGGAGGTGGTGAGTGACAGGAGAATGGTGGCTAAGCTGTCATCCCTGTTGGACAACATCTCCCACCCCATGCATGAGACTGTGACAGCACTGAGCAGCTCCTTCAGTGGGAGACTGCGGCACCCACGGTGTGGGACGGAGAGATTTCGCAGGTCTTTCCTCCCCACTGCTGTCAGACTCTACAATAAAGACTTTTGCAGCTGATCAAACACACAAACCCACACATGTGCAATAAGACTGCTATACGTGCAATTCTTCTTCTGACGAAGTTGTGTTTTTGTATTTTCCTACTCAGTTGTATATAGTATTTGTATTTCTATTTTATTCTATTGTATATATTATTCTATTCTATTTTATTCTATTGTATATAGTATTTTATTTTATTTTATTTTATTTTATTGTATTTTATTGCATTCCAGTGTTTTCTAATTTCTGCTACATAACTTTGCACTTTTGCTGTAACAAAACAAATTTCCCACCTGTGGGACTAATAAAGGCCATCTTATCTTATCTTATCTTATCTTATCTTGTTGCAGTATTCCTAGATGAAACACGCCGCCACCCAAATAAAACCTCTTTCTGTCAGGGCTCTGTGTGCGGGCAGGCGGAGATGAGGATCCAAACGCAGGACTCGAACACAGAATTGTAACTCAGAACTTCAGCTTTATTGCTGGCATGAAAACAAAACATGAAGTGAATACTGAAACCAAAAACACACAGGCATAATCTGAGGGTACGACGCGACAGAGAGCACAGGAACACAGGGCTTATATACACAGGGAGGTAATTGGGGAATGAGAAACAGAAGGGAGACACAGCTGGGAGAAATTGGACTAACGAGACAGGGGCACAGTAGAACTGAACACACTCACATGAGACACAGACCTTCACAATAAAACAGGAAACAAGAACCCACTAAACAAAGACGCAGACAGAATATAACACATGCAACTCAAACAATACATGAAACAACAAATCCTTAAACACGGATAAACAGAAACAAGAAACTAATAATAATCTATCATCATCACCACCACCACCACAAGCACTACAAGAGAATAAGAAAATAATCCATAATGCAAAAACACACCAAAATAACTGAAACACAGATTCATCATAAAACCCAACAAAGCACCAGAGAAACATAAAGAACAATCCATCATTCAAAAATAAACCAAAACATAACAACCCAAAATACTGGGTCAAACTGACCCAGAACCGTGACAGTACCCCCCCCCCAAACAAAAAACAGAATGGAACAAGAGCACCAAACCAGGGCGGGCGGAGGATCTCAACACGAGTCCACGAAAAAGTTCAGGGGGTCGACCATGCAGACGGCAACGGTCATGACGGGGAAACAGTTCTGGGGGCCAACCGTCCACGCGGCAACGGCGGCGGCGCAGACAAAACAAATCGGGGGCCGGCCACGTGGAAGGCAGTGGCCGCAACAGAGCAGGTCCGGAGGTCGGCCGCGATGCCAGCGGCGGCAACGAACTGTCTCAGGAGGCCGGCCTCGATGGCCATGACGCCCAACTAGAGGCCAGGAAAGCGGCCGGCAGAGACGAGGCAGGACCAGACGAGGCAGGACCAGACGAGGCAGGACCGGGCAAAGACAAAGATACCGAAGCTTGACCGGGCAAAGACAAAGATACCGAAGCTGGACCGGGCGAAGACAAAGATACCGAGGCGGGACCTGACGGCGGCGGGGCGGCGGCTGCGGGACCTGACGGCGGCGGGGCGGCGGCTGCGGGACCTGACGGCGGCGGGGCGGCGGCTGCGGGACCTGACGGCGGCTGCGGGACCTGACGGCGGCGGGCGGCGGCTGCGGGACCTGACGGCGGCGGGGCGGGACCTGACGGTGGCGGGGTGGCGGCTGCGGGACCTGACGGCGGCGATGTGGATGCTGCAGGCGGCGATGTGGATGCTGCAGGCCGCGATGTGGATGCGGCGATGTGGATGCTGCAGGCGGCGATGTGGAAGTCGCAGGGGATGATTCAGCAGGTGACAGCTGAACAGACTTCCCCGGACCGTCAGCAGACATGAGGATGTCCTGGCTGGGTCCTCCAGGACCCTCAGCTGATGAGGCATGAGGCCGGACGGGCTCCTCGGGCCCTCCAGCTGACGAGACCTGAGGCTGGCTGGGTTCTCCCGAACCCCCAGCTGACGAGACCTGAGGCTGGCTGGGTTCTCCCGAACCCCCAGCTGACGAGACCTGAGGCTGGCTGGGTTCTCCCGAACCCCAGCTGACGAGACTTGAGGCTGGACGGGCTCCTCGGGCCCTCCAGCTGGAGCAGATGCAGGGCCAGAGGCAATTGGGACGCCTGGCTGAGAGTGAAGATGAGTGGCTGACTGAGCAGATGACAAAGTTAATGATTCCTCTACTAGCTGCGCTACTGACTGGGCTATGGACTGTAACAAAGTTTGCAGAAAGTCTGATTGTGGTAGTGACTGAGCTATGAGTAGCGGGGTTGAAGACTGAGCAACGGGTGACTGAATTTGAGATGAAAGTGGTGGTGCAGTAGGTGACTGGGTTACAGGCCGGGTGGCTAACTGGGCTACAGGTGGCTGCTGAGCAGGGGACACTGGAAACTGGGCTACAGGTGGCTGCTGAGCAGGGGACACTGGAAACTGGGCTACAGGTGGCTGCTGAGCAGGGGACACTGGAAACTGGGCTACAGGTGGCTGCTGAGCAGGTAACTGAGCTGAAGGTGGACGGGCAGCTGACTGAATAAACATAGCCCCAGAATAAACAGTTCCAGATGAAACAGTCTTAACTCCTGGGTCCGAACCAAGGGGAAAATAATCGTTCTCAAAACAAATACTTTTATTTTCCCGAACAGGAGAAACACGAGCTCTAGTGTTCATGAAGCTGGCATTCGCAGCTTTGGGGGAAACAGTCTGTCTATCCCTTGACACAAAAGGCGAATGAAGGGAGACTGTCACTCACCCTAGGCGGTTGTTTGAAAAGAATCCCAGGCTCCTGCTGGAGCTGTGAGTGCTGGCGGCGCGTTCGCTGCCTCCCTGTTGAAGGGGGAGCAGCGCTGGCTGAATGCGACGATGGAAGACTCAGCTGTGGCTGCTCCTGCTGTGATGTGGAAACGCTGGGTGAGTCGGGTGGCACGATAATAATCCCTAACATCTTGTAGAATGCTTGTGCAGGTGTAAGCTGGTTGCTCGTGGTCTCACAGTAAACCTCCCGGGACCGGCTGGAGCGTTTTCTGTGAGACCAGGGCGTCCGGGGGGAAGAAGCAGGTGCGTGGGCCGAAGGGTAGGCTGCTAGCGAGGAACGGCAGCACGGAGTCAGTGAGTCCGCTGGATCCATTACTGGTCGCGTCATTCTGTCAGGGCTCTGTGTGCGGGCAGGCAGAGATGAGGATCCAAACGCAGGACTCGAACACAGAATTGTAACTCAAAACCTCAGCTTTATTGCTGGCATGAAAACAAAACATGAAGTGAATACTGAAACCAAAAACACACAGGCATAATCTGAGGGTACAACGCGACAGAGAGCACAGGAACACAGGGCTTATATACACAGGGAGGTAATTGGGGAATGAGAAACAGAAGGGAGACACAGCTGGGAGAAATTGGACTAACGAGACAGGGGCGCAGTAGAACTGAACACACTCACATGAAACACAGACCTTCACAATACATGGAAACAAGAACCCACTAAACAAAGACGCAGACAGAATATAACACATGCAACTCAAACAATACATGAAACAACAAATCCTTAAACACGGATAAACAGAAACAAGAAACTAATAATAATCTATCATCATCACCACCACCGCCACAAGCACTACAAGAGAATAAGAAAATAATCCATAATGCAAAAACACACCAAAATAACTGAAACACAGATTCATCATAAAACCCAACAAAGCACCAGAGAAACATAAAGAACAATCCATCATTCAAAAATAAACCAAAACACAACAACCCAAAATACTGGGTCAAACTGACCCAGAACCGTGACACTTTCCAAACAGTTGAAGCATCCTTTCCATATAGTCTGTGAATGTCCAAGCTTCTTTTCTGATATATTATTAAAATAGCAGTAAAAACCACCACGATCTTGTCTAAAACCCAGCTGTGGCGACAGGGGGATTCACATAAAGTTAGGCCAGTCTGTGCCAGCAGATGTGACCTCACTTGTAGTACAGAGGTCCTTTTCCCCCAGATGTCAAACTGTCTGATCTAGGAGTGACGCAACAGCATACTGGCTGTTTCTTGTTATTTTGAGGGGTTTTTTGTTTTGTTTTTTTTGGTTCTCAGATTCACAGACAGAGCCTGGTCTTTGTATGGCCTGTTTAACAAGTCACAAATACACAGTAGTGGCTGTAAAGGTTTGCTGCGCTGGCTCTTCCATGTCTTACCAACTTAGAAGTCTGACTCGAGGAGGCGTTCCAGCTGAAATATCACACCGGAAAGTTTTCAAATGGAAGACAGCCTGTGACTACATGCAGTGCACCAATGGGGTAAAGGAGAATTACTACTGTGCAGAAATATGAGTCCAAGTAAGGCATTAAACATTTTGCAAAGCATCTTGACATCCTCCAATGATCAGTTGGTCATAATAACCAATTCATCAGTGTGGAAAGATCATTTTGCTGTTGCAGACATGAATTCACAGATAAATGTTAATTGTTTTGTGACCAGAGCATATTTCAGGGTCTGTCCTGAATCATCTCAGTGCATGTCAGGGTCTTAACCTGGACAAGGACTGCAGCAAGAGAGGACTGGATGTTACAGACTGGGTGGAAACATGGAAAAAAGGCCAAAAATAGCTGGACAAGAATAGTTGAGCTATAATTGAACTGAAGAAGAGAAACATCTTCAGGAATAAACCAAAGAGGATCCAGCTGTCTTTGACTCAACGCTGTGAGCGGAACGACACGGGAGTCCCAACTGTGAAACACAACGTAAATAAACTCAGTCCAGCAAAAGTGGGTCAGAGTTCATACCATCTGTCCGTCTGTCTCATTTTAATACAATAATACAGTAATTAATAACAAGATCACAAGAGTTCAAGTGTTTACTGTGTGGGTTTGTGTATGCATGGCTATGTGTTAAATTTTTAATGAGCTACAGGCCTGAAGCAGAAGCACTGTGTGAGTATGTGTGTGTGTGTGTGTGTGTGTGTGTGTGTCCGAAGGCATCTTCTTCAGTAACAGCTTGTGCTGCCTGTGGGACAACACTCCCCCCCACACACAGACACACACACAGAGACACACACACACACACACACACACACACACACACACACGTATGACTTCACCGGCTTCAGCTGAAACAATTTCAGTGTTTCAAACCATATTCCAGGGTTTTTAGTTCACCATTTATGAGGTTTCAACACGAAATAAAAGACACATCTGAATGTTTGAAAATGTTTTGGAAAAATTCTGTAAAGATTAGATGAAAATACTCAAAGGATCAATTAAGGTTGGTTTGCCGCAGAAACCTCCGGCAGAACCAGGCTCAGGAGGGGGCAGTCAACTGCCGGGACTGGTTGGGGGGTGAACAGAGGTGGAGGAAGACGAGGCTACATCAGGTGAGGAAGCAGCAGTGTCCCTCCTTCGGAGCAAGTGGAAGGATTTTTTCTTCCTTTTCATGCACTTTTCCATGAGCGCTTTTTTCTCCAGGATGAGGTTTTCAACTCATCGATTCTTTCTGTGTTTTGGTTCTGAAGTTTCTTGCATCTTTGTTCCACTTCTTCTAATGTTGCGTGTTTTTCTTCAAGCTTTACTCTCGGTTCGTTGGATGTTGCCTCCTGTGTTAGCCTTGCCTTGTGCAGGTCTGCATTTCTCTGTTGTATTTCTTTGTGCAGGTCTTCTAACTGCTGATGTCTTCTCTGGATTTCTTGGAGCGTACACTGCAGGTCTTCATGTATTTAGTGTGAATGCTTGTAAAAGCATTCACAGTATTGTTGTTGTAATCTTTATTATTATTTTTTTTATATCATCTTCCGTACGTTTTTTGAAGTCCTACTCCTTCAAAACCGTTCAACTTAGAAAAACCATTCAAACACCGTTAGATTCCTCTTCTTTAGGACATGACTGCTTCTATTTTTCTCATTTTTAACATTTATATTTTTAATTTTATTCAACTTTTTTCAACAAAAATTTCCCATGTATTTCAATGGGGAGACCCTTCAAATCCTCATTCAACTTACTAATTTTTAAACTTCTACTACTTCCACATACGTTGACATAGAGCCACCATTCAAACTTTAAAACGAAGACAAGACATTCAACTATTCAACTTGTATTTATCTTTTCAATATCTATTATACTTTTTCTTCAGTTCCAGTTTAAGTTTCATGATGTTTTTTCAGCCGTTTCAGAGTTTATAATGGGTGTGTATGGGACGGAATGTTGGGGCTAGAGTGAGCCAGCTCAACTGCTAGAGTGAGAGGAGCAAAAAAATTAATCTTAAAATCTTTTTTAAAACTGCTGCTGTGTCCGCGGCGTTTGCTCTACAGGTATGATTTTACCCTCAAAACGTAGCCATCGCTGTCCTCTTTCATCCAATGTGTTTACTATTGTACTAGGTGTTATGGTTCTTTCATAAATGTCACCAAAGCACAGCCTCCTCCCTCCAACTCTTCCATAGACTCTAATGTTAAAATGGCTCAGAAGGTTCGTTTGAAAATCAGAAGAGCATGGTGTCTTTACACTGTCACCACGTCCATATAATAAACTCCACAGGCATGAAAACTGAGAATTAGGTAGACTGGACATTGCTGGCGCTCACGGTGAAAGAATTTTGTCAATACGAAATGTACTTTTCATTTGGGAGCGATTTGTTTCGGCCTGACTTTTCTGTTCATTTTAAGCAGCAAAAGTGAGGTGCATGTCTGTGTGCGTGTGTATGGAGCCAGTGGGTGCAGTCACTATAGCAACCAGGCTCACACCTGCCTGCCTAACGAGCTCTGTCTCTCACTGTGCCAAGATTCATCTTAAACACTTCTCTTTCAACTGCTGCTGTGTCCACAGTGTTTGCTCTACAGCCATCATTTTACCCTCAAAACGTCGCCATTGTTCTTCTCTTTCCAACAGCGTGTCTTTCAAAGCTCAGAGATGTAAACCTTTAAAACTGTGTGGATCCAAGTGGAGGAATCACATTTTAGTCATTCAGTGATTCAAACAATATGAACTTTTAATATTCACTCAGATGTTTTCTGACTCTAAATTTTCTTTTCTCATTTCTTAGGTTTTTCTAATTATAATTTTAAAACTTTTCAGCTGTTTTCCAACTTCTTCTCTGTGGTTGTCAGCTTTTAGCAGTTCAGCACTTTTGTTTTCAGGTTAAACTCTGTATTTTTCATCTCATTCAACATTTTTAACTTAAAATTCAGCAATTAATTCATTTCAGTGCATACATTCAGATTCAAGCATTCACACTGCAGTTTCTTCAGAAAATGCACTTTCTAGTTTGTCTTGTTGTTGTTGTTTTGCCTGCATTTCAGTATTTTCATGCTTCAAGTTGTTGAAGGACAACAATATCCCCCTAATGAGCTCTGAGTTGTTTCTCGCCATTTGATTGATTCTTTTCTCCATCTGTGAGCATTGTTTTTCCAGTTTTTTCTTTTCTTCCAGTTCAGTAGTTTTTTCCTTCATTTCATTACAAAATTCTTGCAGTTTTAGATTTCCTGGAAAGTGCTGGAGAATAACTTTTTTTTCTTTTAGTCTTTCACTTGAAGTAGGTCTTTATTTTTGCCCACTGTTTGATCCAACCTTATTTTCAGCATTGTATATTTTTCCTCCATGCCTTTGAGTTTGTGCTGCATGTCTCTTTGCTTTATGCCCTGTTCTTCCTTCTGTTGGAGGATTTCTCTACTTTTTTCCACAGCTTCATCGAGCTTTCTTTGGAGCAGCTGATTCTTTTGGTCCATGTATTGGAGATCCCATTGGATCTTCTCATTAGTAGCTTTCCTGTCTTGAAGCTGGTCGGACATTTCTTTTAGTTCAGTGCTCTTTTGCTTGTTTTCTTTAATCAGGAACACAATCTGCTCTCAGGCTTGACCAAACTTTATCCCCCAGCCCTTAATAATTTTTATCAGGCTGGCATTGCTGTCTTTCTTCCAGGTGTTTATTTTGTGCTTACATTTGTCTGCACTTCTACTCCAGTTGAAGTTTCTCTTCTTCAATGTGTTTAACTTTGTTCTGGAGATGGTAGCTTTCCTTCCTACTTTCCTGTAATGCCCTTTGGAGGGATAAGACGCCATTTGGGGAAAATGGCCGGCCATGCCAGGAAGGAGAGGCGGTGTAATCTTTTTGTCTTTGTTGGTGTTCTCTTGGATACATGTTGGAGTTTGTATACCATGACTCTGAAAAGGTTTCCAAATGTTTCCCTGGTGAACGTTTGAAGGCTGTGAACACAACTTCTGAAGAAACGAACTAAAAGTTGCTGCTTCTCACTCCTCTTTATGCAAAAACTTCAAAGGATTTAAGATTCTAAAGCTGTCCTTATGATGTCATCAGTGCGTAAGCCAATGAGATTGTCACATAACATTTTGGAATGGGGATATTTTTTTAAACCGTTTTCAAATTTAACTTAATATTTTCTGAAATGGCAGGATGGGTGATGGTGTCCCTGTTTTGTTGGTCAAAGCAGGCGAAGAACTGGTTTAGGGTGTCAGGTAAGGTGATGTCCGGAGAGTTTGTTTGTGTGCAACTGTCTTTGTAGCCAGTGAGTGTCTTGATCCCCCAGCCACACGTTTCAGGAGTTTCTGTTAAAGTGTTCCTTGATGCACTGTTTGTATTTGCGCTTGGCTTGTTTTATGCCCTTTAGCAGAGATTGGCGTGCCTCTTTGTAGGCTTGTTGGTCTCCTGATTTGAAGGCATTGTCACATGCTCTATAAGAGCATGTGACAATGTGTTTATGTGTTCAGTATGTGGGTCAGAGTGAATGTGGATAGACAAAACATACTATGACTTGTGAAGGCAAAACGGGATAAATGTTTGTGGTACATTTAAGTTAAGTACCAAAGAGAAATGGTCAGGCATGACATTCTCATAATAAATCAGATAAAATAGTGCAAATAATTATTTCTGCATTTGTGCGATTGAAATGAATTAAAAATGTGTATGCAGTGACACCGTTTGAAAGATTTGGCTGAAATAATTTTGGAGTGAATGAGCCTAAACATGATGACCTAACTAGTGACACCGTGTCACCTGTGACACACACACACACGAGTGAAATCTCTCCTGGCTTGAAATGATATTCATGATTAACTTTATCAAAAAAAAAATGTATAAAAATATTCAAGGACATATTTTAGTCCCATAACTCCAACTAGACAAAGCACAAATGTAAGCGACCAGTGTCAGACTGAATGACATCAGTCTCAGGGAAAGACTGTCACTCATGATCACAGTGGTTGAAAAAAAAAATCACAATGATGTCATTGTAAAAAAAAATTTAAAAAATTACTATCAGCCAAATTAATCTGATTTCATTGCACGTGAATCATTTTTGGCACATTAAACAAACTAAAGACATGTGTGCATGGAGACTGAAAGAGTTTCCCACCACAAGTGTACCAAAACCTAAGAAAAAGAACAACTACGCAACATTTTTGTGATTATCTTAAGTGTAATCTATCTAAACTAGTAAGACACACACAAATACAGATGGAAAAATTAAGTACACTGAAATACATAAACAAAATACAGATACGGATTTAAAACACAATCCACATATCCTCCTGATGAACTGAGGGGAAACAAAGTCAGTTGACCTTTTATGTGATTGGACAGAAGTGAAAGGGAGTTTCAGGAGGGTAAGCACTGTAAGGATGCATCACATCCAACACAGACAAAAAGGTCGAAGGACTTGATTCTAAAGTAAAAACCTAGTGTCACTTTAAGTTTTCTCCTCAGTTTTGTAAAAGAGAGACGTCAAACTGTGTATTACATTTCTGGTAATTTTCAAGCACCACAAAAAGAGTCCAAAGAAAACTAATCAGCCGGCGTGACCTGTCTGCAGTTACTCTTCGAACCTGCTGCAAATAAACAAGGTTTTGGCCACAGTGGTGAAAGCAAATACTTAAAAAAAAATAAAAATCATCATTCATTGAATTTTTGAAAGTTTTATTTTGGGACACTTCCTCCTGAACACTGAGTGAGGGAAAAAATAATTTTTGAATAACATAGTCTGATATCAGACTGCGGCGGACCCACAACAATGAACAAACACCACTCTGAGACCTCTGCTGTAACAACAGTGCACATCAGGACACGGGTGGGCTGATACGCTGCCTCCATCTTACAGGAGATGCAGAGTTTCATCCTCTGGCAAAGTCCTTGGTTATGATGTCACATCCTGTCTGAAACAACTGCCATTGTGCTCTCCGGAAAGTAAGCTTCCCACGCAGAGCTTGTTCTTCCCATTTAGAATCAGTTCAGTCTGACACTCATGATGCTGCTGGACAGGAAGAGCCCCGATGAACATGCAAGCCAGTGTTTATGTTGTTTTAGGTCAGTCAGATCTTTTTCCCATTCAGAAGCTGGACAAGTTCATGGCCTACATTTCACATCAATAACAATAAAAACAAGCTTTTCAACTGATATTTACTTATTTGACTAAAAATCAGAAGTCATTCACCTTAGAACCGCTGACTGAAGAAAGAAAACTTATCTCATGGTCTGATGTGCACATGGATGCTACTAAAGATTAAATCTGTGCTTTTCAAACATTCTGGTTTACAAGTTAAAAAAAACAAACGTGTGGGAGATTTACAAGTCATTAACAGTTCTACTAAACAGTGATTTCCCCTCTAAACCTCCCTTTCCTTCCACTTAAACAACTGTAATTACATTGAGGGAAATAGTTATTTGAGCCCCTGTTGAATTTGTAAGTTTGCTCACTTAAAAAGAAACAAACTCAAGACATTAGCTCCCTCCACTGATTTTTAATAGGACTGAGGTCTGCTATACACTGGGTAGAACACTTTATAACCTTAATGGGCTTCTTCTTTAACCACTCCTTTTATCGGTATCGGTATCTTCTATCGGTATTCAGTGTTCTTGCTGAAGGAAAGAGGGTCTTGATTTTACAGTACATCCCCATCAATGCAGTGAAGTCATCCTGCACCCTTAGCAGAAAAACAGCCCCAAATCATAATGTTTCCACCACCTTGCTTGACTGTGTGTGATGGAGAAACTGGCATCCAGGCGCTGAGAAAGTTTGCAGCTGCATTTACCTGATTATTCTGTCACAAGAAGTTTATGTTAAGTGTTGTGAAACTGTGATTTAATTATGGTTTCATTTATATAAAGGATATGAGTACTTTTTCTAGCTGAAAGTAACAGCTGCACGCTGGTGTTCTGAAAGCAAATGGAAAAGCAAAGCATTCTTGTAGCTGGGCAACATGCAGAGCTCACAGGGGTGACGCGGTGATGATGGACATGATCAGCAAACTGCCTGCAGCACCAGAGCCTCAGGGTCCATTCCTATTCCTCATTTTTCCCATCCTCCCTCTACATTTCCTGTCTGTGTCTACTGTTAACAGCAAATTAAAGCCATAAATGTCTTTAAATATAAGGACACAACATTAAAAAAAATAAAAAATCCTGTTAATTTTTGATTTCCATTCTCTTCAGTGGTAATGTCAGCGAAATCAAATCTAATAGAGAAAAAATGCTTATGTCTGCCCTTGTAACTACACATTTTCTCACACACGATTACCCGAAATTAAGATGAAGTTATCGTTATATTTAGTTCATGCTTTTTGCTGTTGGTGTAAATCTCAGCGGTTTTCTTATCCAGCAGTTTATCACTGTAGTCGAATTTGGGATTTTTTTTTTAGCCACAGAGTAAAAAAAGATCCTTTTCTGTGACAGTCACTCGGAATTTGAGCATCAGCTGTTTAACCCTCATTAAATAATGAGGGGGTTGTTTGTTTTACGGTATCTCAGACTCAGCACCGCTGACTTTCAGAAGAATTTTCCCCGACAACTGACCGTGTCCGCTTGAGTCCATTTGGACAGGATGAAATAAACTAGATACCAGTTACTAAGTGTTTACATTGGAAACAATGGAGGGAGCAGCAGCCACCTTAATAGACTAAACAGTCCCCTGTGTGTTATTACACTGCACATGAAATGATTCTGCATATGGGAAACTTTCATCTTATACAGGGGTTTTTCCCAAGTGTTAACCTGCTCTGAAGCCGGTTATATTCAAGATAAGACAAAACAGACGTACAAAATCAGCGCTCACTGACCAACCAGTTTCATGGAAAGGTCTGTGGACTTCAGTGCACACCTGGGGGGTCTGTAGGTTTTTGTTTTTCTCTGATGAGCATCGATCAAAGAAAAAAAAAGTTAGGAGCAACTTTAACTGGAGCTCAGATTGTCTACCAACATGAAGGTGGATGGGGCGATCCCTGATGCATGCATTGGTGTGTGATTGTTAGATAGATATATAAAAGCACCGTATAAGTACTGGTCATTTATTTGATGGTGCTGTTTCCTGATTGACTCCAACAAGTTTAAAGCAATGTTATTGTTTTGTAAGCTTTAATACAGTAATATGATCCTAAAACAGGCACCCAAGATTTATACCCTATACACCTTATATATGCCTTCTTCTCAGACCATCTTTCTTTTAATTAACAGAAGATGTTATTCTAAATCTATTCGTACCCCAGCTCCTCCTATGCTAACACAACATTCATACAGCACTTTTTAATCCTTTACTTACTGGATAATCTCACACACTGCCACTGTTTCATTCAGCCTGTATTACCTGTTTAACCTCTTCATGTTTTTGTTGTTTGATCATCTCTGCTTTATCTCCTGCGAGCAGACCTGCTCATGTTTCTGATTGGTCGTGTGCTGCTAACACTGACTCTTTCTTGTGGACACGCTCTTGATTGTGAAACCCCGGTTTGACTTATCCAGCTGATAACTTATCCTTCATGTGAACCTCAGCCAGACTGCTGATGTTAGGAGGAGTGGAGCCAGATAAGGAAAATTTGTGCTGGGTATCCTGAACCTGATTTATAGCACAACGCTGCATTGTTCGCTCGGTAATATTGCAGCATATTGACTAGTATGTTCAGCCAGAACAAGACAGGCTCATGGCCATGCAACAGCATTGTTAATTATACAAAGTGAATAACATGTTCATTATTACATTCATACTAGTTTCTGTTTTATTGTTCATTTTTGTTACTACTATGATTTGTACTAGACTCCACCTGCCATTTAATAATGCCTTTTAATAACTGCACAGCGCGAGAGCCTTAAATGAACACCAAGGACTGTTCTGTCTGTTAGCCTGCAGTTTCATTAAGCTAACGAGCCTCAATTAGTTATGTTAATGAGCTACAGTTAAAATCTCTCCTGGAGGGAAACAGATAGTCTGTTGACGAGCTGATGGCTGGTTTAAGCAGTCGTTAGCTGCTCTGTGTGTGGTGTGTGTGTGAGTGTTTGTGTGTGTGTTTGTGTAGTAGTAGTGCGAGATAAGCAGGTCAGGGCTACAGAGAGATAAAATTCAGGATGAAGCCCCCCTCCTCATTCACAAACACACACGCACAAACACACAGACCTCTTCCTGTCGGGCAGGAGACAAGGTCTTGGGTGTGTGTCTGTGTGCTGGATCCAGCTGTTGGCTTCATTTCTGTGACCTCCTGTGGTGGGCGTGCGTGCGTGCGTGTGTGTTGGGGGAAGGAAGCGATGACAGGCTCCCGCCAATATCATCTCTAATGAAGGCTGAGTGTGTGCGTCTGAGCGAGGGTCTGGCAGATGGAGGACATTTACCAAACAGGTTAAGTGAAGTCAGATTTGTGTTGACAAAATGCACAATTTAAACCATTTACTTTATCGCTCATTTTCTAAAACCATGTAAATCCTTTTCTGTACGGGACCTCACTTTTCTAATTTAGTCTTTTTCTGAAAATGGTCACAATTATACCCGTTTTTAATCAGTCTCATGCCTCCCCCTCCCCTCTCTTCCTTTATGGCCCTTTGAATATCCTTTATTAACTTCAATTACTTTCCTTTGACATGGCTCAATGGCACTTCTTAAGAACTAGGTGTAACAGATCACTAGGTGTGTCTGATGTAGACTCTGTGCTCAGGAAGTAAGACTTATCCACTGGCAACAAAGGGGGAAGTTGCTGGAGGTCAGGGCAGAGCGATGGGTCAGCAAAACAGCAGACCTTGACAGCAGTTGCAATATTCCTCTAGGGAAGTGGTGCTCGGGGGAAGCCAAACCCTAACCATTGTTCACATCGTGAAACTGATTTATTTTCAACAATTTCTAATCATTTGTGGCTGATTGAATGTTAATAAAACCACTATTCCTCTAACTGTGTGGCGTGTGGGCCACAACAATGCAAAAAAGCTAAAAATTCATACACTGTTGAGACATCAACAGCAATGTAAAGCGCCTTGAGGTGGGTGTTGCTCTAACTTGGCACTATACAAATAAAACTGAAGAGAACTGATGATGAAGAGACGTCAGTGTTAAATTTAGACATTTTAGCGTTCACTCTGGTAAAGTATACTAACTTAGTTAAAGAAGTTGGTATAAGCTGACATTATTTAGGTTTTTATAGGACACATGTTTGCGTATTTTTAAAGTAATATCTGCTTTCCAAATTTTACATTGGTCTGGGTGGAGTTTTATGAAAAGTACCCGAGTATCTGTTTGCTCTATGCACAGTGTGCACATACTTTCCAAAAGGTATTTCTGCTGAACCCTCTCAAAGTCTCATTTTTGTGGTGTCACTAAAAATAAAAAAGGGAGATGAAATATTTGAATTTTCGGGAGCATCCTGTCTGCATCAGGTTTGTTTGAGCTGAGTGAAGATTTTGCACCCCTGCGTCCTCTGGCATCATGCAAACATTGATAAGCACTGATAGCCTATCAGCTCACTGGTGGCTGTAGGTCAGGTTGAGTCAGTTAAGCTGCTCTCCACTAACTGCACATCTACCCCTTTTCAGTAATTTAAGTTTAAATCAGTCTTTTGATAAATCAATCTTTCTGATATCTTCCATTGAATTTGGACAAAAATAATAATTACAAACAGTAATAACTAACCTTTTTTTAATCTATAACATGCCAGCAAGTTGATTAATAACTACTATGCCATCACATCCAAGGCATTGCATTATCCAGTGGTGGAAGTAAAACTGGATTGTAATCCAAATCCAAAGAATATTCCAGTGTATAGTAATAGTAAAAATAATAGCCGCTCCATTGCAAAACAAAAGTATTCAGCAGTAAGCAGCTGTTTGATGGTGTAGCTTGTCTAAGGATTTTAATATTGTTGTGTATATTAATCGTATCAGTATATTGTAATGTGAAAGACATGTTTTAGATCACATGGTTTGAATCTGACCTGAAAAATCAACTTAAACAACCTGAAAATTGGACTCAAGCAATGTAAATTAAGCACTCAACACAAAACCTTAAACTTATTGTTTTTATCCTCATCTGTTCATCCTGGAGCGAGGTATAAAGTCACTTGAGGATTTAAAGAAGAATATACCAGTTATAGTTTAGGTTTTTCTGATTTGGGGGATTCATGAAGGTGTGACTTCTAATCTAACAAGCCTTTTCTTCCACAGCTAGTATATCACTGTCACACCCTTTTCTCTTGTCTATTTAAGAGGAAGCAAAGATGGGGCTTTACTCATTAACTTCTGCTTTGAAGAAGAAAGATAAAACAATGAGCGGCTGCTTAGGAGAGATTGATGGAGGCAGGAAGACAGAGATACAGGAGTGTGTATGTTTTAGTAAAGCGTGTTCAGGATGTTGTTTTTCTCACTGACAAAAAGATGACACAAGGTCGGCATGTCGTGCTTTTATTTTGATGTTGTTAAAAAGGGAAGACCTTGACATAGGCGAACATCCTGTGACAACGGGAAGAAGGAGAGGCACAAACATGAGTCATCAGCTGTCCAGTGTTGCACCAAATCCTCCATCCCTGCTGTGGAAGAGCACAGAGGAAGTTTGGTGCAGTCGGCATGGTTACCAAGGTATTTACAACCAAAATCAGCTGAGGGGAAGCAGTGGTTAGTGTGGTGAACTTTGACCTTGGGTTACTATGTAATCACAGACCTTTTACTGGGAGTTTCTCTGGAAAACCTAAAAGTGGTTTAAAAACAACTCCCAGAATGAGTAAGACTGAGTAAAACTAACCAGTCACTATTGTCTGCCAGAAGTACGTGCCCGACAAGTTATTGGACACTGACGTAAACAACAGTGTTTTTGTTTCTGGAATAACCACACTGGTGAAGACAAGGAAAACTGTCTGATGGGGTTAAAGACAATTCTAAGGCTTCCTCATTCCTCAGAGACACATGACTCTCAAAGCACCCTAAACAGGGACCAGAGCAGCGAGACCTCTGGGAGGATTTTGACTGAACTGGTTCTACACTGAGGAAAAAGATGCTTGTGAGGTTGTGCTCTTACACTATGCTGCTTTAGGGCAAATCCCAATATCATTATTAAAAAAACACATTCAAAAGCTGCATTCACAAGCTATACTGGTGCAATCCTATATAATTAAATAATTATATCTCAGATTCTTGCTCACACTAAATGAAACACAGACTTCTTGCTTGGAGTTTACTTCACAGCAAGCCATAGGTACTATTATTAGTAGTAGATGTAGGAGTAGTATTTGTATTAAAAATGCTCCCAAAGGCACCAAACACAACAGAAGTTGAGTGACACACCTGTCAATCAAAGTGGCCACGCCCCTAACGCCAGTATATGGATATAAAAACAGTTTTTATCCCTTTTTAATGCTGTAATGTGGAGCATTTTAACACAGGAGTCTTAGGTGACTGACTGCCTTTTGGTTTGGGAGCCAGCCTCTAGTGGCCAATAAAGTAACTGCAGGTTTGGGGTTTTTGTTTGCTTTTTTTTGTTTTTGTCATCTTCAGCTTTAAGTTAATTGTTTCAGCCCCAGATGTTGCCCTTTGATAGTTTTACTTTTGAATTGCTTCATGACACAGTTAAGGGTTACAAGTCCTTGAAGTAGTTGAAACCTACCAGAAAAAAACTATATAACCAGACTGATTCTGTCTCTAATGTAAAAGTCTTAAATTATCAAAGCTAAGTTACCAACCTACTGTTCAGCCTCTGTTCAGTAAATAAAGGATCAATTGTGTGCTGGACAATGAATCTAATAAAAAAAACATAAGTGTCTACGTTTTGCTGTCGAGCTCTAAACCTTAGAAATCAAAAGCACAGAAACTGTATGTCGCCCTGCCAACAGTGGTATCGTGCCGCAGGTCAGTTACTCATTTACTAACTTACTGTGGTGGATTTGGAAATATGGAGAGCAGTTAGACTCTTAAAAAGCAAAAAATCGCCAAAGCAAAAGCGGTCTAAGATGAGCTGTGTGATGTGGCCAGAAGCCTCGTGGCACTTCCTCTGACTTGGATCAGATTTCCTGATGAAGTACAGCTGTGTGCATCTCTGTGTGACAGTGCGCAACGACCACAGCGTAGAGGACAAACAGTTCTCCAACACAACGCTTCGCATCAGGAGAGAGAGAGAGCGCTTCACCTCCAGCGGAGCGTGTTAATGAATCAACAGTTGGAAACCTGTCTGTGGGAGACGACACAGCTGCTAACGTGAGAGTGTTTTTGCAGTGAAAACATCACACTGCAGTGTCTTTCATACCTTTAACGCTGACACAATCATTTTCCACCCCAAGAAAGCTGTAGGTTGAAGGAATAGAAGAGGGTCCCAGTCAGTGACGAGACCCTCTAATTTGTCAAAGTGAAGGTTAATTTAATGCACTGCGTTCCCGTCCCCACTCTACATACTGACACTGTAATCTGCACGCTGCGTAATGAGGCTGACAGCACATTATCGTGGCAGTTAATTAACATCTTGTCCTATGTTCTTTTTTTTTTTAAATCAGCAGATTATACAAGATGTCAAACTGTGGAGTGACAATTTAAAAATGTAACACCTATCATACAGGAAGAAAAAACAATCGATCAGTGTCAAGACATTAAACAAGAGGCGGGTTTAAGTTCAGTGTTGAATCAGTTTTCATCAAAGTGATTGGCATACACTCAACATTCAACACGGAGCTTATGTCGCTTTAAACTAAATGGACCTGACTAGGAGGCAGCCTAGAGGAGGCAGGTCAGAGACAAAAAACTGGAGTCCATGTGGATGGTCATCAACGAGCTTCAACCCTGTTTAATCCAGTCCCAGTTTAATCCAAAAACATGGATCTCTTAAAGTGAAGCTATAACTGGTCAGAATCATCTCTAATTACAGCTCGTGTGGCTCTGTCCCCTTTATTGTCTGCGGATGAATATGCAAGTTTCTATTTACCGCTCATTTCAGTCCAAAAGACAAGTGTTTAAAATGATTTCATTTAGAAGACTCCTGTCCAGAATGTTATATCCAGCAGCACAATTTAGTTACAGCTTGAGGTCCACGGGTAGGTGCTGGGTTGGTGGAGGGGCTGAAACAACAGACGGGGATGCAGGACAGGAAAAGCACTGACATGTCAGAGGAAGGGATGGAAAATTCTGCAGTTTAAATAGACTCCCAAACCGAGAGGTTGTGCTTGGTGTATCGTGTGAGGAGAGAGGCATGCTATGTGTGAATGACACACAGCATCTTGACTTGTCTGCAGGCTTTGCTCCATCCATGGAAAAATCCACATTTGTTGCAGTGCTGCAGGGAACTTGTGCTAGTTTCCCTGACATGTGCCATTTTGTCTGACTCTTTGTTTTCCTGTGTCTCCACAATGGAAGAGTGCAAAGTTGGCTAAACTCACAGTCATTATTGACAGGCACATTAATGGGAAATAAGGTAAGTTGAAATAAACAAGAATTATCCTTTGAATGTTATGTTTACTTGATTGTTTTCTTGACAATATCTCCAGTGTTCATTCATCTCTCCCAAACAAGGAGGAAGTCTTCTCAACCAGCTGACAGCTGCACTCAGAGAGAGAGAGAGAGAGAGAGAGAGCAGAGTCTCCATGGTAACCACTTTGCACAATCCCCATCACGTTGTTTGTTTTCTCGGCTAAAACCCCCCCCAAAAACAAACAGGAAGTGAGACAGGATGAGGGGGAATGGGATGTCCTGTAAGAGGACAGCCTCAGTATTAATCCAATCCAATCGGAGACGGGAGCTGCAGTGAGGTACTGACCTGACTTCCTGTCAGGTCAGAGTCATCACAAGGTAAACTCTGAAACAGCTTTGTGAAGTCAAAATGTGTGACTGCTGCAGCAAGCAGAGAGGAAGACACACCACACACACACACACACACACACACACACACACACACACACACACACATCCTCTGTTTGTCCTAATGAAATTGTGTTGGGTTTTTTTAGCTTCGTGGCCACTGTGTTATTATTTTTCTTGGTGTTGCCAGTAGCGATATTGACATGAGGAAATAGAACATCTGCCATAACTGGAGGCATCGCCACAGCAACCCAGACCCACAATGCCTCTGGAGCAAAGCAGCTGTTCTGTCCAGGGGCGAGAGACCCAGAAAAAGACAGAGACTGTGTGTGAGAGAGAGAGACACAGTTTTACTGACATGGCGGCTGACATTGGGGCACACTTACTTGTTGGATCCCTCCAAGTTCCCACACACAGTGGAATGCTGACAGCATCACTATCGGAATTCCTCGAACATCACTCTGTCCCAAACTGTGAGTTTCACTTCATTAAAGGCAGCTTCAATGGACCTTTAGTTTATTTAGCTACACTTAGCCTGAAAGCTCATCTCTCGGTTCTCACAAGCATTCATACTTTTGTTTTGTCTATCGTCATGTTACATCAGGTAAATTTGGGTTTCAGCAACCTGTCCAGCCCCCATGTAGACTGTCAGAGCTGGGAATCAAAAGAACTTTATAAGCAAACTGTTTCACAAGGTTAGAAAAATGAAGCAAGGGGAAATGATGAAACTACTCATTTTTGTTGGAAGAAGGGTGGATGCCAGAATTTCGTTTATAATTCACTCACAACAGCCTCTCATTAAAAGCCATGTCAGACAACCGCATCACCCATGAGCATGTCTCCTGATGTGACACCATGAAGAAGAAAGATATGAAAGACCTTATTTAGACCTTTACTTTGATAGGAAAGCAGAGAGGAAACTGGAAAGTAGCGAGAAAGCTAGGTTTACTAGCAAACAGGAAGTGTTCCAGGGCAGTTTAAAACTCAACTCTGCTCTATTTCAAACAAGCTTTTTTTCCTATTCAAACAGCAACCTGCAGGCTGGGAAATTCAATTATGTACCAAAAACTGCAGTTCCTCTAATGGCCACTGGAGGCTGGCTCCAAAAGTAAGTCAGTCTAAAGCAGGGACCTATGCCCTCTAGAGGGCATAGGCTCCAGCCCCCCGGGACCCTGAACTGGATAAGCAGAAGAAGATGGATGGGTTTTCTTACAGCTCATCCATTTGGAATTTGTTAAGCCTTAATGTGCATTGACACATAGAATAGAATAGAATAGAATAGAATAGAATAGAATAGAATAGAATGCCTTTATTGTCACTATACAGTTGTACAATGAGATACAGAGCATCTCCTACTCAGTGCAAACATGTGCAAACATGCTGGGGGGGGGGTACAGTTCTGCAGCGCTATATACATATGGACAGTATTAACAGAGGGAAAAAGATATATAGATATATATATCTTGGCACTATCTTAATATGCTTACTTCTGGCTCAGAAATCCTAACCACGAGGCTTCAGAACAGAGCTTCACAAACCAGTGGGTGACATCAAGGTGGCTACCTCCATCTTTTATATACAGGCAATGTTTCTGCTGTGATTTCTGTTTTTTCTGTGATCGGGACCATCAACAGCACAAGCATAAACAGAACAATGTGTGACAGAGTTCTAATAAGAAATATTATTAGATGTTATTTGATGTTAACCCTTGAAGTCCAAAATGTTCAATTTAGTTTATTTTTGGGGGAGAAATGGATTATTAAATTCAGAATATTGACATTGGCAGAGGTCTGTGCTGTCGTAGTGCACCCCCAGTTTTATTAAGTTAAAGAGCAGCTGATTCCACTAAATTCCTCTAATATTTTACTCATTATTTGTTGATCTACTGGTTGAGAAACATATCAGTACCCTCTGCAAAACTGCAGAGCATTTACAAAGAAACAGTGGCAACGCCGAGATCCGACCTGAAATATGAATCACAACCATGTGTGTGTGTGTTTGTATGCACGCACATGTGTGTTTTAAAGTTAATTAAAGTTTAAATTTGTACTTCCTGTCTGTAGTTCCCATGGAGACTGTGGGAGAGACCGAGGATGTGTTTGATTGTATAGCAACGCACAAATACACACAAACGTCCATACGCAGGGTGAGCAGAAAAGAACTCCACAGGACAATAGGAGCCTCCTTGGTGTGCAGCAGTATACAGGGAAGCATAACTGTGCAGCTGCAGTGGAGGAGGAGAACCACTGCTGGACATTTTCTGATTAAATTGGAGAGAAACGGGACAGGAAACAGTAGAATATACAGAAGAGTCTATGTATGTTATTGGGGTTTTAGCTCTATTGTTCTGTTTTGTCCCAGATCTGACAAAGCTAACTGTATTAATGATGAAGAGGCTAATATACACACACGCACGCCGAGGCAGTGCAGTGTTTAGTTGTTGGACAGCAGAATGGAGCTCTGTTGTCACATCTGCAGCTCTGTGCATTTTCCTTCATACAGAGGCCGAAGGTTATTCCACCACTGGGAGGTCAGAGGTCAGAGGTCACCTCCTCCTCGTACCCGGAGCCGCTCCCTCCCTTTCGGATGTCCTGAACCTTGCTTTTTATGAGGAAGCAGTTCATTTTCATTAGCCAACAACATGCTACAAGCATCAACTACAATCACGGACAGTTTATTAAGCACACCTTACTTTTACTTACTTTTGCCTTCAGAACTGTCTTAGCTGCCTTCTTCATGGCATAGACTCAACAAGGTGCTGGAAACATTCCTTGGAGATTTGGGTCCACACTGGTATGATAGCATTATGGTAGATTCCCTGATGTCAATCTCCGGTTCCAGCACATCCCAAAGGTGCTCGACTGGATTGAGATCTGGTGACTGTGGAGGCCATTTGAGTACCGTGAAGCTATCGTCGTGTATGAGTTGATTTGTGCTTTGACATGGGTACACTGTGGTCATAAAGGGGTGGAAATGGTCAGCAGCAATCCTCAGGTAAGCTGTGGGGTTTAAATGATTATCAGTTATTATTGAGGGGCCCAAAGTGTGCCAAGAAAATATCCCCCACACCATCCTACTGAGCAGAATAGAGCCATACTTTCATGTTGTTCGTGCCAATCTCTGACCCTACCATCCAAATGTCACTGCAGAAATCGAGGCACATTAAACTTGCAGCGTTTTTACAATCTTTTCTTGTCCAGTTTGGGGGCTTGTGTGAATTGTAGCCTCGGTTTCCTGTTCTTAGCTGACAAGAGAAGCACCAAGTTTGGTCTTCTGCTTTAAGGTTTGACTTCTGCATACCTTGGTTGCAATGAGTCGTTATCTTAGTTACTGTTACATTCCTAACAGGTCAATGCCGTCTGGCCATTCTCCTCTGACCTCTGACTTCTGACCTCTGGATATTTTCTCTTTTTCATACCATTGTCTCTAGTTGTGACAAAAAACCCAGTAGATCAGCATTTTCTGAAATACTCATACCAGCCTGTCTGACACCAACAACCAAATTCAAAGTCATTTAAATCATAATTTTTCGCCTGTTGTTGCTCGGCTTGAACTTCAGCAGGTAGTCTTGACCACGTGAGCTGCTGCCGTGTGATTGGCTAGTTAGATAGTCGAAAAACAAGCAGTTGAAGGGGTGTGCCCAATAAAGTGGCAGATGAGAGTATAAAGTAGAGTGTATTAATCAGATACCAATGAGGAGCAGTGAAGATCAGCAGGTATGTGAAAAGTTGTGTTTTAAATGCAAAACCACATGTTCTTTCTTTTATTTAATGGGCGGAGCTTCTTTGCTCTTCCACTCTTTCCACCTAAAAACTGTAGCAGCCTTTAAATCTGTGGCATTTAGAGTAGAGAAGTAATAAGCTGTAAACACAACATTACCACCTCATAAAGCTCAGACATCTGCGTCCACCGGATGATTTCCAGTGCAGCACTCACTCTTTAGCTTCATTTTTTTGTCTTTTTGTCTCTGTGCTGTTGGTCCTGTGTGCTGCTGAATGCTGAGCAGGCAATTCTGGTTTTCACTGCTGTTCCTCCACTGCTGCGGATCAAACGATGAATATTTTGACAGTTTTAAAGTTCATGGAAAAAACTTCTGCGTTTGGATTGCCACCAAGCTCAACAGCGCCATCTGGCGGTCAAGTGTATTAAATTCTGATTGTAGAAGTGCGGAGTGCGTCGCAGGTCCCTGGTGGTCTAGTGGTTAGGATTCGGCGCTCTCACCGCCGCGGCCCGGGTTCGATTCCCGGTCAGGGAACATCCTTTTCTGCCAACAGTTTGAATTTTTCCTCTCTTTTTTTTAAGATTATTTATATTTTCTTAATTTGTATTCTAATATCTATAACTACTAAGCATGGATTTTCATCATGTGTTATTATGTCAATGTTTTTATACCAGTGCATATATTATATGATATATTCCATTTCTGTTTTTGCATAATGACACCAGGACAAATTCCTCATGTGTGTACAAACTTAGGGATAAATCAAATTCTGATTCTGATTAAGACACATCAAGTAAAAACCTTGGTGTATGTATCCGTATGACGTGTTATTGTGAGTGGCAACATCTATATGGCGTATTTTGTACAAACACCACAATCGTATATATTTGTATGTTTGTGTATCTATATTTGACAGTTCAGTTCAGCAGTTGAGGGATGTCAGGTTAGACTGGAGTGTCACAATATAATGCATCATAGCATCATACTGTAATGATCATATGTATGTATGTATGTACTGCCTCCCACAAATAGCGTGGGAATTTGTTAGTGTATATATAAATATAATGAATTAAGGATAGGTTTTATCTTTTAGAGAGACACATAGATACAGTTTTTATTAGCAGCCTCAAGCAAGGTAACCTTGCAAGGCCCTCTTACTGTAGATGAAGCAATGAGTAGTGTGATTGAATGATATTTTTCTTACCTTTTTCTTATTCTTGTCAGGGTCACATGGCTCCGGCCAGGTGGTTGAATTGAACTGTTCTTGCTTTGAGACAACAGTGCTAATCACCACGTTGCCGTGCTGCCTGGAGTTTCTTACCAATGATGATAAATATTCTTTCATCATCTTTCTCACTTAAGCGTCCAGGTAACACAATAATACAGAAAGGAATGCTTTGTTTCTGAGCTTGTATGAACTCGTTTCTCGCTTTTGTTGCAATGATTTAAAGTGACTGTTTTATTTCAATGCATTAAACAATGAACAGAAACAATTAAACATGGATATGTCTGGTAAAGACATGAAGATCTGAGACTGCAGTGTATTAAACAAACATCTGCAGGGTCAGTTGGAGGATCTTAATTAGGATGACTTCTGTGTCCTCAGAAGAAACAAAAACAAAGTAACGTGTAAAACCTGTGTGTATGTGTGCAGCATTTATTCATGTTAGGCCTGTGGGACTTTATAAAACAATGCAGCATCATAATAAGTGAACCACCTATTTATCACGCACAGTGTCAGCTCTGTGGGTGTGTGCATGCTCCCATTAATCACAGTGGAGTGGTTCCACCAGCGGGACACTCCGATCTCAGAAGGGGAGCCAACTGTTGCGCTCACATCTTCTTCTGTGGTGAGAAAAATCACAGGGGACTTGAGGTGAATTAAAGACCTGAGATGATAAAATGCCTTCTTGGTTGAGTTTTGCATTAAATTTACGCTTCCTGCTAATTTTCCCATTAAGAGTCAGTGCATCTCGATTTCAGCTGTCCGTAGGTATGCACTAATACCACCCTGCTGACTTTCAATGGTGAAGAGGACAAAATAACAGAATCCCAGAGTCCAGTGGTATTACTTCAGGGGCCACATGAGCTTTTAGAACTGGGATGACTTCACCAAACATCACTAGAATGACAGTGCAAGCACATTTCACCCTAAAAGTACTGATAATATCCCTAAAACATATTACCAACATTATTTAACACAGGCCAAAAATTCTGCTTAGTAGTTCACAGCTCACAAATGTCACTGATTCTGCTTTAGCAAGCTTTGCTTTGCTTATATGCAAATTCATATTTAATCAATTTTTTTAAATTGTCAGAAGCTTTAATTTTCAAAAATATTTCAGGCAATTATTTCATGGTTGAGTTTTTAAAAACATAAAAACCACTCTGACATTATTTTGCTGCCATCTCCTGGAGTTCATTTATTCCCACAGTCTTTCTTTTTTCTTTTTCTTTTTTTAAGAGGGCTGTTCTTCTGTCATTATACTCCTCAGTAAAGACTCAAAGACTCCTGTATACTCTTTTTGTGTAATGATCAGCTACATTTAGAAAGAAACTATTTATAGGCTACTATAAACATCATTATAGCCAAAAATTGATTATTTTTGTTATTTATGTATCTTCTATCATTCAACGTGTGAAAATGTTTGTAATCCAAATTGCTTAAAGGTAGCGTTTAGGTTTATTTATTCTGTAATTATGCTAAGATTGTGCTCCCATCATTTAACACATATAGACTTTTAATGCCTTAGAGCTGCGATTCTTCTATTTGCGACAATCGCTGCTTACTTCCGAGTTAAAATAAGAAAACGAGGACGAAGCCTACATTTCCCGTCGGCCCCCGCGGTGATTTCTCCGGAAGAAAACCTTGGCTTTTTCCTTTGCACTTCCTCTTTCCGTCAACGGAGTTTAGGTAGGACGTCTACTTTCTGTTCCCCGTCCTAAAAATCTGTTCTAAATCCAAATTTAATTGGGCCATCCGCTCTAAAAAGACATTTCTAAATACGGAGCAAGTGTATAAGACTAAGACCTAACGAGCATTTTAACGACAGACTTTTGATTTTAAGCTTTTTTTCGTGCTTGTGTGTCCCTGTTTGGCGACATGGCGCACTAACAGCGGTGTGCTGGTAGCTAAAAGGCCGGCAGCCTTTCATATGAGCAAATTTGACAAGCTACTAATAATTAAATTTGTATATACGAGTGTAAATGTTGGAATAAAGGAAATTTGTGTTAAACCCGAACCGTTACATTAACAAATTGACTTAACGGAGGCTAGCTTGTCGGGCTAACGACAGCTAGCATTATGAGAGATGTATTACTGCATATGAGAAGCCAAACTCGCTTTGTGCAGTGTTTCAGCCACGATACCGACAAACACACATAAGCTGTAGGTTATGTTTCCATAAAGGAAAAGTTAACTTTACATTAGTAGCGGGCCTCTGTTAGCATTTCATATGTCAAGCCGACAGATACGTGTCTGTTTCAAGATTTTAAAAACCAGTGGAGCTCATTAAACCCCAACATTAAAACATTTTCTTTAACTTGCTACTGGTTAAATGTTTGCTTTAGTGTTTTTATGTATCTTACAAGTTAAGGTTGGATCCATTCAGTGAGGTTTAGCTTTAGTAATTACTACAAAGGTCTGCTTAGAGGGGTAGCCACATGTGTTTCTCTGTTTTGGCCTGTTTGATGGAGATGCTGGATTTAATTTTATCCTGTACTAAACAAGAAACTAGAATGTAACATTTTTTTCATTAAATGCTCTGTTTTTCAGTACACGATGGGACGTGTGATCAGGGGACAGAGAAAAGGTGCGGGCTCTGTGTTCAAAGCCCACGTCAAGCACAGGAAAGGTGCTGCTAAACTCCGTCACATTGACTTCGCTGAACGCCATGGTTACATCAAGGGGATTGTGAAGGTAATTTGATGATAAATCCGAGCTGTTTTGGGCAGTGGTGAGGGTTGATAGTTTTGTAATGTCTTTCCTGCTGGTTTCCCCTTGCAGGACATTATCCACGACCCTGGCCGTGGCGCCCCCCTGGCCAAAGTGGCCTTCCGTGACCCATACCGGTTCAAGAAGAGGACGGAGCTCTTCATTGCCGCCGAGGGTATCCACACTGGACAGTTCATCTACTGTGGCAAGAAGGGTAAGACGCTGAGCAAGGGTGTATGAGCTGCTCTTAAATTTTTATCTGTTGCCATGGCTCTTTCCACAACGTGACACAAATGCGTGAATTATATTTCTGCGTCCGATCTTACGCCATAGCTGGATCCCCATTTTAACCTTACGCCACAACCTGCTACGTAATCTGACATGCATCTCCTGAGAAATTTAACTAAACAACAGGTTGACACATAAAAAGATGACTTGAATGGCGTGGAAGGTTGAGGTGTAGGGATGAAAGTAGTTTCCGGTTACTATGCAAGTTATGACATAGATTTCCCGCAGAAGTCTAAATCAAGCTTGAGGAGGAATTTTGGACCCCTGTCTCACTCAGACTCTCTTTTTAAAGTTCCTGTTAAGATTGAATGGCTTCAGAGGTGGCAGTAGTTCTAGGGAGCCATGTAATGATATGATTTAATGTTTTCCTGTCTAAATTTTGTCACAGGAGTAATGATCATATGTGATATAGGAGCTCATAGAATATGCAACATACAGAGCAACTCGACAAGAAGCTGCCTGAATGTTTTCTGCTCTTTGATAGTTTGGATTAGTGCTGGACACACTTGAGATCTCACCTTCACTCTCTACGTTTTCACTCATAAGTCGTAAAGTCCTTGCAGGATGTAGCTGTTAAAGTTATTTTTTTAGCTTTAGTCAATTAAGCTTTAGTGTAATTACGCTACTTTGATTACTTTTATTTGTATTTCCCTCTACAGGAATAAAAATGAGCATTTCTTTCATTGATAATGGTGCTGTTGTGCAGAGAGTCAGCTGTTTGGGAGTGTGGTGATGTTTTTTGTTTTAATATCTGCTGACAGAAACTCAACAGTTTGAAGGCATTTATACAGCTTCTTTTTTTTTTTCTTTTAAACTTGGTATCTGTTGTTTTGGGGCTGTGGTCCACACTTGTGCTTTGTGGGGACAGGAGAAGCACCCAGTACCATGTGTTTGGTAGTAGAAGATGGCAACAGTTGCTCTCCCGTACTTTTCATTGGGGTTGGAACCAGCAGCTCTATTCTGATATATAGGTCAGGACTTCAGCTGTCCTCAGCCACACTGCCCACTTCAGGGGGATCTCTGTTTTCCCTGAGACTTTTAAGTTGTGGTTGTTAAATGACAAACATGATAACAGCAATTTTAAACATGAAGTGTAATGTTTGAGCTTTCATCTGCATGGTTAAATATTTTATGGTCTAAAAATCATGAATCTGTCCCATTGGTGGTCCGTGTTGGAAAAGATGGATGAAGTTATCTGAATGAACCACATGATGTCTTATTAATAATTTTCAGTCTCAGTGTTGGTTCTAATTGAACTATTGCGTCTTATTTAGCTCGTTAAGCAAAGATGAGCATCTGTGAAAAGAGCAGAAGAATTCTGGGGTGTAATCAGAGGGTGATTATTTGCTATTGTGCTGTGCAGCACCTGCTTATCTGCTGCCTCGTGTTTCTGTTACATTTTTTGATCGCCTGTCTTCAGTCAGCCTCCAATGAAACGCTAAGAGCTGTTGCTTAGATTAAACTGGGTTCCGATTGTCAGATGGAAGTTTGAAGCATGTCCTCTCATCCCTTGTCCCACAGCTCAGCTGAACATTGGTAATGTCCTGCCCGTT
This sequence comes from Oreochromis niloticus, assembly GCF_001858045.2. Lineage (NCBI taxonomy): Eukaryota > Metazoa > Chordata > Actinopteri > Cichliformes > Cichlidae > Oreochromis > Oreochromis niloticus. Next base: position 23,893,296 of record NC_031987.2, on the reverse strand, counting down.
GGCACAATGCCTGAGGGAACCATCATCTGCTGCCTTGAGGAGAAGCCCGGTGACAGAGGCAAGCTGGCCCGTGCTTCAGGAAACTACGCCACAGTCATCTCCCACAACCCCGAGACCAAGAAGTCCAGAGTCAAGCTGCCCTCAGGCGCCAAGAAGGTCATCGCCTCTGCCAACAGAGCCGTCGTTGGTAAGAAAGCGTAACGAAACAGCCGCGCGTTTGATCTAGTCTTTGGACTGAAGAAAGTGTTTCAACATGTCCACCCTCCTTCTGTGTTAAAGGTGTTGTTGCTGGAGGTGGACGTATTGACAAGCCCATCCTGAAGGCCGGTCGTGCCTACCACAAGTACAAGGCCAAGAGGAACTGCTGGCCACGTGTCCGTGGTGTGGCTATGAACGTAAGTGAACATGAGCGTACCAGCGCTGTGCTGCGATTAGAAACGCATACAGGACTGAAGACAGCAGCAGACAGATGCATGTATTTATGCGTTGAGCTGAAAGACATGTCATGTAGGCAGATAATCAGACTGTTATTTTGGGCACATTATGCAGTGTTCACATTGAATCTTTAGAAAAGTTTAATATGGAGCCCCATGAAAAGTCTCAGCACTGATGCAGATGATTGCCTATTCTCAGAGGAGGTGAAGATAATAGCTAATCACTCGGTATTACAGTTACCCTAATGGGTTTCCAGAAGAGTCTGCAGAACTCTTACACACTGCAACGAGTCTGTGGGCGGGCGAATCTCAAAACGTTTAGAGGAACAACCTGCTTTGAGGTTTTAGATGGTGCTGCCTGTGTTTTCAGAGCACCAACCACATTAAGAAAGTCCATGTTTGAGCTTTTCTGGTCACAAAGAAAACAATCCTGTTGGTTCTGATACTCAGAGCTGAGAGGCTGGTGAAAGGATGTTTATCACAATACCTGGTTGTGTGCTTACTGTTAAATAAGTGAGGGAGAAAAGAGTAGAGGATGGATTCCCCTTTGAAAGTCCTCATACTAAAGTTGCTACTTTCCCCCCCCCCCCCCTCTCCTGTCCTCCTGCAGCCTGTTGAGCATCCCTTCGGTGGTGGTAACCATCAGCACATCGGCAAACCCTCAACAATCAGGAGGGATGCACCTGCTGGTCGCAAGGTCGGTCTTATTGCTGCCCGTCGTACAGGCAGACTGCGCGGAACAAAGACCGTCCAGGAGAAGGAGAACTAAATCTGACCGTGTTGATAATAAAAACCTGTTCCAAAACTTTTGATTGGCTGAAGTCATTCCTGAGTCCACACCACATACAAAACAATGAACCCAATTTCAGTGAGGTGGTGAGATGAGCAGGTTTTCCTTGTGTGAAACTGATTAGCAGAATTTTAAAGGTGAAGCTTTGAGATTATAATCGAAATTATATTTGACAGTGTTGACTGCACAATATTTTGAGACTTAAGCTCAACAAGCTTTCAAAATGCACAAACTTTGGGGAGTTTTCTTCCTGAGTTGTGATGGTGATCAAGAGCAGATGTTGCAGGTGTTTCAGCTGTTACACCAGCAAAGCTTTAAAAAAAATAGAACTCAACTGAAATTTTTAACCCTGTTAAGTCTAATTTTTAATTTAAAAGAATCAATTTGTATGTAAGTTATAATTTGCATCAGGTTTTAAGGATTTAGTCAGGTTTTACAGGGAGAAAACAATCACACTGAGGTCACCAGTTATAATTTTACTGTTTGGTGACAGGAATAACTTCAGTTATACCAAATCCCTTTGTCTTAATCTATGTTTTTAGGTTATGGTCTTTGAGGAGGGAGGGTCTGATTGTGTTTTCCTTATCTGAAAGATTTAAAGAGCTGTTTGGGTTTTTTAGAAAACCAGAAATTAATTTTTAGCTGCTTTACTGTAGTGACCACTTCTAAACACTAGAGGGCATCTTATTGGGCAGGTGATTGAACTTTCAATGCATTGAAGTACATAAGCTGTAAAATAGCCTGACCTTAGTAATTCATCCCTGCTCTCCTCTGTCCTCCAGCCTTCTGAGTGTGACCCAGAAATCAGTAATAGTAAAGGGTATGTGGAGAACAGGAGAGTGGAGACTTGATGGAGGCCAAACAGCCACATCTTTGGCAAGAGTTTGTAAAAGTCCTAAAGAGACTTAATTATTTTGCTCTTGTGGCCACGATGTAAGATTCACACTTTCAACAAATACTATGTTCTTTTCAAAGTATGACTCCCTTGAAGCTGGGCCTTTATGAAGGCAGATTCAATAAAAGTCACACTGCACTGACATCCATCAAAGCAGGAGCACCACAGCTGTCATTTATTAGAGGTGCATTCCATTTAGTGGAGACCCGTCCAGGGACAAATCGATGCACGTTTATCAATTAACCAATCGCTCAACAGAACAGTTCATCCAGAATTGAAAACAAGTATCTTCTGAACTGTCCAACGATTAAAAATGACACGCAGGCAAGATTCCATGTTCTTTATTTGCTAAGGGCGCAATGCTTTTTTTTTTTTTTGTTATATTTCTGTGCACAAAAAACCTCACAAAGTGAAAGTCCACATCGCGACTGTAGCTCCAGAATTCAACGTCACACCATGGCCAAAACAAAAGTCGGCAAAAAACAGGGCGCAGAACTCTGTACAGTCAAATATCTTCTTTAAAAATAACACAAGGACAAAAATGTTCCTCTTAAATCAAATTCTATTTTTTTTTTAGTGAAATACAACAAAATAAATTCTATAAAATAAGAGCAAAATATTTAAATATAATACGGTGGGCAGAATATTTTCATTTGCAGGAGTATTTGGTATGTTTTTGACAAAAAAAAGAAAAAAAGAAAAAATGAATTAAAAAAAAGAAAATTACACGCATTCAAGTTACCAATTAAATACAGTATTTACTGATGTTTACCTTTACTCCTACATAATCACGAGTTAGCTCAAGTTGCAACATGACTAACCAGCCGCTATTCTTACGGTAAAACCCTGCTGTGGGACCTACTCTCTGTGGAGCAAAGGTGGGGGTGGGTGGGGTTAGGTGGGGTGGGGTGGGTGCTCGCTGCTGCTCAGGATCAGTCACATTATCCCAAACCGCAGCCAGACGCCAAACCTGACCAGCTCCACGGCAGAAAGGAGGCCGATGGGCAACAAAGTCTGTCTACGACTAGGCTCTATTGAAGAGACAGAAGCAAACCACACAGTCTATTATACACCAGAAAGCCCAGTGCAGCAGTTCTGTTGCATATGTGTTCATTTTCCTATAGATGAAAGCTAAAGTTGTCTAACCCACCGAAACTGACTGCCAAATGTGAAGTTGGAGGATTATAATGTGCAATTGAAAAGCCACTTAATCATACATTGGTTCCAAAAAAAAAAAAAAAGTTTCGCCCTCTTGTTAGACAGGGTAGATGAGTAGAAAAAAAAGACAACCTAAAGGGTAACAACACCCCTCTGGAGATGTGGATTAAGAACAGCTTTTAGGTTGTTATGATCACAAGTCTTCCCTTAGGCTACACTATTCTGGTGAGAAGCCATGCTAAATGTTACAGCATATTAACTAGAGCTTCAGAAAGGATTGAATTAATTACCAGAACAAAAAAAAAAAAGAAAGAAAAAGAAAAAAAAAGACAAAAACAAAAGTGAGAGAAAGGCAATGAGTTTCAGAACAATGTTGCATCAATGCTTTTTCACATCAACCAAACACCATTAAAGTCCACCCAACCATTCCACGTCTCGCAGTAAAACCCAACCACAGCTCGCAGGTTGATTTGGCGTGGGTCGTAAGGTTGCCAAGGAGCTTAAGAAGAAGAATATAATTATGATGATAACAATGCGTCCTTCTACAGGTGAATGACCAGAAATCGTCCGATGGCAGAACAAAGTTTTACTGCTGAGCATGGGTGATAAAACAAAGAGGAGTTGTTGTCTTCTTACAGTTTTTTTTTTTTTTCTGGGGGGGGATTTTTATTATTTATAATATCCATTTTGTTTTTCATAACATCTGCAACATCTCCCAACAGCAAACCACACAGAGTTATGCTACTGGGGGATCTGAACAGTCAAAAACATTAACATACTATGTACACCTTTTCGTCGTGTAGACAAGCGCATCAGCATCGTCAGCTCCGGGTAAATTTGTTTTTTTCGTTATTAGAACTCTTGTCCACTCCCTCGCCTCTGCAGCCGCCAATGGGCCCCTGTCGCACGGTCAGGCGGCCTCAGGTCAGGGGAGAGCGCCTCCCGCAGGCTGTCGGGGGGAGTGGGGACAGAGGAGAGAGAAGTGGCCTGGCTCTACCCTGCCCTGGGGCCAGAGAGAGAGAAAGAGAAAGGTGGGACCCGGCGAGAGGAGAGAGCGGGACGATGGAGGCTCGAGGCACAGCAGAGGAAGGGAGGGGAAGGTTACTCCTTAGGCGGGGCGGGCGCTGGGGTGGAGGTGGGGGCGGGGGCGACCTCCTCTGTGCCCTCCCAGTTCTCTTGTGCTCGCGGGCCTGTTCCAGGAGTGGTACCGGGGGCAGGGGCGGGGGCGGAAGTCTGGGTCGGGCCTGGAGTCGGAGCAGAGGCCGGACCGGGGCGCTGGGGGTTGTTCATGTGCTGAGCAGCAGGCCCGGTGTACGGCTGCCCGTGAGGGTGGTTGTTCTGTTCGGGAGGAGAGCATGGAGAAAAATCAGCACATCGTATAAGAAATGCACTCAAATCAAAACATGACATGCTTTAATTGCATCCACAGCCACGTGTTTTGTGCACGTGCAATGCTGCTTGGGCCAATAACTCCAAACTAATCTAAACTGACAGACCTCACCTCTGCTGCTGAATCAGTAAAAACATCAGAGAGCCACATTTCTTCACTACAGTCAACATGTGCACCACAGATTGTTTTTAGTCAAGAGTTTGCTTGCTGTAAATGCACTAAACAGGAAATTACTCTGCCTTTCTCGAAGCAGAACCTATAAAAAAAATTTAAAAATCCCCATCTATGATTAGTAATGTATGTCTTCAGTAGGGATAAATGCCCTGAGAGCCACAGAGTCACTCAAGGTGAAGCCACATGCCGCTTCCTGTCTACATTCTACTTGCACTTGACCTCAAAGACGGATGAAGTTTTTCTGATGAAAGAAATGAGCCTGGTGTGGTAAATTACTGTATACGCAGACAAAACGTGCCAAAATCAATGTAAAGGGATGAACTCAAGTACAGTTTGTACGCGTGGAAGCACACAAAGTTGTCTGCAGTGCAGTATTATCACAAACTGACAAACTTGAGCCTCTGATTGTGTGAGCGCTCGAGCAAGAAATAATACTCAGGAAAAAACACTTATCACCATGGTTACCAGCATCATTAATAGATAATACAAGACTCGCTACGGGGATGGAAACCACCGTCTAAGACTGTGTTCTTTTACCTGTGCAATATGAAAACTTGACAACATCCTGTCTCAGAGTGACACTGAAAAAACACTTCACAAGCTCCGCACTTCTGAGATGGATTTTTTGGGGGGGGTAAAATCAGGTGTCATAAACTAAATCCAGAATTCATCTTAAAGTCTTTCCTCTCACACACCAAAGTTCAGAAACCCCATGTTCAGCTAGCAGGCCCCTCTGCTGTGGACCGAGCTCCCGGTTTGAGTATGGGAGACAAATACTTGAACTGTACTGTAAGATTATACTTTTTTTCTTTAGTAAAGAGCTGGATACTCTTCGTTATGCTGCTAAAAGCTTAGTCTGCTTTCTATTGCAAGTTCTTTTCCTCACATGTTATGATTTAGAAAGATAGAACATCCTTTGATGAGAATGGGCAGTAAGCTGTCCTCAGACACTACCTGCTGAAACTGGGTTGTTCCAGGAGAATGTGGGTACAGAGACGTATCCTCAGGTGGGGAGGAGTCCTGATCATCAGGTGCTTCCTGTTCATCTGGCTCCTAGAATAAAAGAGATAAATATATTTTTGTAATCACATATCAAGACAAAAACTGGAAATGTGCTCATCTATTTGAACAAAGTATAATAGTCTGACATCAGAGAGTAGCTTGTGTGGGAAAGTCAAACTTCCTACTGTGTTGTCAAGTAAATAAGGTTTAGGAGATTGAATTATGTGTGTGGGTGGCGTCTACAGCTGAGAGCATGAAAAATGGAGCTAACAGAAAGTGCACATGAACCTCTACTGTGGAGGTAATTTCAGTGCGTCGTTTTTAAAGGACAAGGCTCATTGGCATTTGTACTTTTATCATGCTATATCGAATAACATCAGCCTCATCGTTTTACAGTCTTATCTCTGAGGCAAGGTCAAGTACACATCAACATTACAACATGATGTAACGAACAGGACCTGCAAGCTATCTGAAACATCACGAGTTTATAAACTTTTCAATTTAGCTTTTGTTCATTATTTAGTCACAGATTAAAACTTAAAACTACGAATATAGTTCTGGCTTTTGATTTGATCCAAATAACAACAATGACAGCTTCACATTAGGGGCTGCTTATGCCTTTAAGAGTAATGTGCAACTTTTGAGATCTAGAAATGTACAAATCTGCAACACAGCGGCTAAAAAGCACAACGGCTTAACAGTTAAAATACTGTAACTAGCATTGAATGCTCAAGTACAGCTGAGGCTAGGAGATGCAGGTGGCTGGCCGTACCACACTGCAAGTTGGGGAGGAAGCAAAAAACTGGCAAAAGAGCACTAGACTGAGATTGAAGACTGGCTATGTCAGTGCTGCTGAGACTGGGCAACAGGACAGGAAGAGAACAAAGACCTGTTCACTGTGTGCAGCTGCGTAACATGACTTCTCATGCTTAGTTACACTACATAGCATCTCATATCTCACCAGTGGCCAGTACACCTTGCCTTTTACTTGAACAGCCAAGAAATGATTTTTTTTTTTTAAATAAAATATCATGTATGCTCACAATCTGCTTTACCTACGCAGAGTGGACATGTACAAAATTGGAGTAGTTTTACTCTAACTGCACATCCTAAATTATTTACATGACATTTAAATTGAAAATACATGCAAAAGGCTCATCATCACAGTGTTTCGAGCCTCTGACTAATCTACAAGAAACTCAAAGCTGTGCAATTCGATTTAAACTAGTGTTAAATGTGATGGAAGCTAAAACTGTTGTTTCTCTGCTGATTCTTTTGGTAGGTTTTGTCTCACTTCCTTCTTTTATGTCGTGGTGCCTGGAATACTGACCTTCCCTGGGCTTCCCTGAGTACACTTGAGCTGTGTATGGAATATTACAGGAGAAGTGTGTCATTTGACTGGATTTTCCATTCATAAAAAATATATACAAGTAACGCATTTTAAGTGAAAACAACACAATCATATCTGTGTGTATTGTGAACTGCAGCCATGTAAACAACACAGAGTCAAACATGGTAAGCTGTACTTTAATCAAGCTCAGATTCTTTTAGCTGAGCACTTAGATTCCAGATAATTTACTCTCTGTATGTTTTTAAAAACAAAACAAAACAAAAAAAATCAGGATACAAAGCTAAAAATACACAACACATTTCGTGCGTAACTACAAGAGGTAGAGAAAATGGTAAATTACAAATTTTCTGATTGGCTTAATATTCGATTAATCGCCGTGTTATTACTCATACATATCCACATGTTAAATGCTGGTCATGTTAGACCATTCATTGGGCTTTTTGTCTTGAAGTGATGTGATACACATTCACATTCAGCCTCAGTCTTACAATATTTTTTCTGTTACCTCTCCCTAAGACTGCAAGATAGTGTTAAAGAGAATCTGTGGGTGTGTACAGTACAAGGTTAATGGTATTACCTCCTCGGGACAGAGCTCACAGGCCTTGGCCAGTGTCATACGTGCACTGTGAGAGCGCTCCAGGAAATATCCGTTGGAGGTCTCGTTGCTCTGAACAGGAGGGGACCAGTTGTTGTAGGTGTACTGTGGATTTCCTGTGTATGGCCTCCTTTCCAGCTCATCGCCCAGCCACTCCACTGCCCACGTCCACTTTCGCTTCAGGTCACCGTTACTCTGTACAGACAAGCACAGAAATGTAACAAACGTTTAAATGTTTTAAAGTTTCCAGCCTTTTCACATGCCAAAGCCCATCAATATACCTCGGTCTTGTTGTTATGTTACTTAGTGCTTACTTTGGTCTGCATTAGTTAAAGAGAGACAACCTGTTTACCTGTAAGATCTGGTAAGCCACAGAGCAGTTGCTGAAAAGGGCCACCATGCACTTAATGCACTGATAAGCTCGTTTCTGATAGTGGTTCTTGGAGCGCTGGATGGTGTCAAAAAGCCCATCTCTGTCATCGGGAATGCCCTTCAGCGCATTGTGAATCCTACACACACAAAAAGAAGCAAAGGAGAAATTTAAAACCACGTTCAAGTTTAAAAATTGTAACTTTCTGCACTCAGCAATCAAGTCTAACCTGTGTGTTTGCCAGGAGTCCTCGATGAGCAGGATTTGTAGCAGCAAGTCCAGGTAAGGCCTCAGCTCATAGGTGTACGAGTACGCCACCTGCAGACAATGTGTACAGTCTAAATACAAGCACTTGTAGACGTTTATAAGTAAGAAACCTATGGAGTTCTGAATATCATGTTGCTCTGAAGAGGCATTAGATGTTTACCTGCCAGAGCAGCTCACTGAGCACAGTGGAGGAGAACTGAGGGTTCTCCCAACAGCTGAAGCGAAGCAGCTTCACTGTCTCTTCAGAGTTGCTGCAGTCCTCAATGATCTTCTTCACGTAGCTCGTCCTCACAAACAGGATCTCTGCCACCAGCTGCTGCACAGGCATCACCGGAGCTGTCAGGTTGGTGTCCCCATATGGGTTAGGAAGAGGGGGATTACCTGCAGGAAATACAAAACAAAAGTTAAGATGGACTATCCTAAAAATGCAGGCGGATATTAGCAAAGTCCCTCATTCATCATCTTTGAGAGCCCTCAGCTCCAAGCTGTGCCTACACAGCACAGAGGCTCAGAGTGGCTGTTTTGTCAGTCACTAGATCCTGAGCAAGGATGAAAATCCTCACTGGGCTCTCACTAACCCGTTTCACACAATCACTTGTTCACTTTAACTGAGCTCATACAACTTGTGCCTAAAAGGAGAAGAGAGGGGGGGGGGAAAACCCCCCAACAACTCACCATTGATGGAGGACTGCATGCGTGAAGAGACGTCACAACAGCGAACCAGCTGAGAGACGACAGTGTAGAGCTTGCCCAGCTCAGCATACTGATACTTAATTGGAGGGCCAGGCCCCTCGTCCAGAGCGACCAACATGAATGTGGCAGGAACATTCAGCTTCAGCAGTTGGGTCTTTTCAGCCAGGCCTGCATGTGGCAGGTGTAATGACAGGTCAGGAGAAAGTAAAAGCATTCCAAGCACCAAATAACTTTAATTATTAAAAAACTGAATTATAGTTTACATAAAACTTTGTAGAATTCATTGAGGAACAAATGTACATAAAAGCTTAACAATCTCTGTGCACTCCTTACCCAGATTGGCGTACATGACAAAGAGGTTGAAGTACTGCTGCAGATGACGGCCATGCTCAGAAACTTCTCGTCTGAGCAGGTTGAGGACAGCTCTCAATAAGTGGTCACTTAGACTGAGGTTATCACAGCCCTAAAACACAAACATGAAATCAGTTGGAGCACAGCAAGAGTCCATCAAAGGCATCGTGGTAACATGTGACGCCAGACAGAGCTCATTAAAGTCTTTTTTCCAGTGCCCAGATGTAAGTCTGGCACCAACCTGAGCTGAGGGTCCAGGCGAGGCGGTGGGGGAGGGGCAGGGGCCGTCTTGCAGGGAGAAGTGAGCGATGAAGACAATGAGCTTGGCAAATGCCCCACGGACCTCAGCGCTCGGGCACTCGAGCAGGTACTCAGAGAACCGGTTAGGATAAGCAAACAGAACGTTGTGTGCAAACCAGTAGCGTACATTCTTACTGTGTCTCAGCAGGATGCAAAGGGCATCATACCTAGAGGGGAAAACAAGATAAACATGTGTAAACAAGGGCAGGAACACTTGAGGGAAAAAAAAAGAAAGAGGAAAAAAGAAACCGCAAGGCTCACCAGTCACTGGCAGGACCCCGTACTACTTTCTTGGTGTGAAAACCTGTGCTGAAGAGAAACCTAGCAGCCAGCTGAGCACTTATCATAGCAATCTCCTCTGCCTCTGGCAAAAGGTGGTCTTGTCCTAAAAGAAAGAGCAGCGGTTACCAAAACATAAAGAAAATATTCCATGTAACTGCAGGTAATTCTTCAATGCTTAAACATGCAACTAAGGCTTCACCCAACCACTTCTCCTTAAAGTAACTACTGCACATCAACAGAGCTGGCTAAGACAAACACAAAGGAAGTGAAACATGCAACTCCACTGGAGTGTGTAAATAGCAAACAGACATTTCCTTTGTTTGGAGTTAGATGAAACATGAAATGCACGTAATGAAACAGCAGATGGGAAGTTGTCGGCTCACAAAATGAGGCAGCAGCTTAAAGGCTCAGAGCAAGCTCAAATACAATGTGAAACTAACCAAACTGACACTGTATGTCGGGTCAGTGCGTGGGCTAATCCACGTGTCATACATATAGATAGATTTTCTCATGATCAGAACAAATTCTGTGTTTTTGTGGATATGACATCACTGGGCTCTGTTTCAAATAATAATGCATCAGAGCTCTGTAATGCCTAACACAGAGGTAGTGGAGTATTCAGCAGTCTGTGCTAAACTACTAAACATCAATTTTTTCCCCCTCCATGAGAATTTTGTTTATTAACATCGAGCTGAAATATATATATATATATATATTTTAGGCAGAGATTAGTGATACAAATAATTATGGCAGCAGCTGTATCTTTAAGAGACAAGCTTTGAAACCCACAGATCGGATACAATGAGGAATTAATCAAGATCAAAGTAGGTTTCAGGGGGAATTTAAGAGCACAGCCATTACTGGAGGAACAACACAATCTGTGCATCAGTAATGAAATACATGCTATTATTTTTCATACAACCTGTCAACATGAGCTGTATGGTTGGACTGTCTTATCTGAGTATTGTTTATTTTATTCTTGCTGGTATCATTTTATCGATTGCCTGTTTTCGTTGCCATCTTGTTCAGGTCTCCCTCTCTTAAGAGGCTTTCCAGATTAATGGACCTTACCTTGATTAATAAAATGATCAAACACAGCTCTATTAGCTGGTGTTTGCAACCATGATTTACCAGCATGATATCTGGCAGCAGATGGCTTTGTAAACATCTGTTACAGTTAATGTTTGCAGTATTGGAACCATGTCTCAAAAGGTCTGCGCAAATATAAAGCAAAGCGAAACTAGCACTAAACTCTAACTAAAACTAGAGTCATTTGCTTTTTCTGATCCAAAGAGTTAGCTCTGAATTTACCCAAACACACAAAACTGATGCGTACCTGGAGGAGGGTTTAAATAGACACTGTTACAGGTCAGAAGTTTCTTAATGAACTGGAAATATTCCAGGCTGTATTGCATTCGGTTGTGCATGAATTGGACGTTCTGTTTGCGGACGCTGCACTCGATAACACCAGGCATCTTGACCTGATGCGGCTTAGTGGAGGAGATATTCAAGTCCGAGATGTATTTGACAAGCTCGCTGTCCTTGTCCATTGAGTCCATACGTTCGTAGAACAGGATGTAGGCATTCCACCAGCGTTTCTGCCTCCTGTACGACATCCTCTTCATCATATGATCAAAAACCTCGCCCATGTATTCCCCTCCAAAGCACTGGTTCTTCATTTCCTCCTCATCGTCCATCTTGCACTCAGTCACATCACCATCATCAAATTTATACCAGCGGTTCTTCTCACCATCACCCCCATTCCTCTGGATTATGTACGAATAGTAGTGTCCGCCACTGGCCTGGCCTGAGTGGACCAGCACTCCCACCAGGCGATACTTGGAGCTGCCTGGTGGCGTCGGTTCAGAGGGCTCATTCTGTTGGATAACCTGGTTTTCCGGATTTACATCGTCGCCTTCTAGCTTGGCCACACCTGCTACCGTGTAGGGCTCCATGTCAAGCTCCCTAGGGAACTCAAAATAGTCATTAAACTTGATGGCACACTCCCTCTCCCAGTCGTAGTCGAAGCGCTTCAGCTGAATAGCGAGGACAGGAGGCAGCTTCTTGATCAGGAGACGTTTCACTGTGTCCACCTGACAGGGAGAACAAGCATCACAGATTATCTATGGCTCCTTTAAAGCAAAAAGAATAAAAACAGGTGAGGAAAAGGGAATTGAGGAGATTCTTTAAGTTAAACAGAGGACAACAAAGTTTCTTCAGATTCAGTGTGAAAATGATGGTAAAAGTTGGCGTGAATTTCCCATGAACAATTACAAGCATCACATACTAAACAGAAGGACACCAAGTTCTCACCTTTTTGTTACACTTCTCACAGTGGTAGGCGTTTGCTCCTTCTAACAGATCTCCTTTTACATACTGCTCCATTGAGTCCAACAGGTTCTGATGGTTTCTGATGTCTACATTGAGTGTTGTGAACGACTCTTCACACTCATATCTGACAACACATTTATTGGGGGTTAAGTATACGGTGTCTTAAACTGCTACCCATATTCAGTCACCAAACACAAAGCATGTGTACTTACCTGTGTGGGCAACCTTGACAGATTTTCTGGTCAGCAAAAGATCCTCCCAGCACCTTACTGAGCATGGCAGGGTGGCCCAGTGCTTTTAAAGCCTCGTCTAAACTGTCCACCAAAGAGTTGAAAAACTCCAGTGCATCATGCTGTTCCCTCAAGTTAACTGGCTCGCCCCATAACCTAAAACAGGAAGACACGGATACATTACGGTTGCTACATTGGTCGCCTTGCTAGCAAACAATGACACCACCACAGCTCTGAAACCATTTATAGCAGCGCTGAGGGCACAGGCACTCAGATAAAACATCAGCATCGACGCTGGTGTAGGAGTAAAAGACGTTGAAGCTGGAAGCAAAGAAATCAACAAGTTTCTTTTTTTCCCCCTTTCGACGTCATTTTCTTTTCAGGGTTTTGCAACAGCTCCCACTGTATAATCTGGAACTCGCTAAGCTTCTATATTGATGTGGCATTGACATTGTGGTAAAAACTGACATGATCATAGACTGCGTCTTCAACTCAACCACTGTGGTGCCCATGGCCGGCTGAAAACAACACAAAAATGCCGCCTGTGGCAGGAGATCTGAAATCCCTCCTGGAATCCCCCATTCGCAAGGACGAGAACATAAGAGCCCGCTAGACTTCAGGAACAGGTAAATAGGCAAACTGCTGATCCAATCAAAACAAATGAGTCTTTGCAATACCTGAACTGTTTCCAGAATCCCCTGGGGACGTAGTACTGCAGTCTGGATGCAGCCAGGTGGCCAAAGATGACCTGCAGGTGACGCAGGACCCCGATGTTGTACTCTTTCCTGTCTTCTGATTTACTGGAAGGTTTGTCATCAAACTGGTGATGGTAGCTGAACACCTCATCACGAGGATCTACATTGCTCTGTGGAAACAAAATATGCAGGTGAAATATTGCTATCCACATGTGTCATTAAATCTAAAATTGTTTCTAATTTTTAACTGCTGCTGTTTAGTTGGGAAAACAAATCATAGCAGCTAAATGAGAACTGGGAGGGAAAGTCACTGTGTGAAGTGATTTGCTATTTGGTCTTGTAGTTATGAACCCTCAGCTCAAAGCTCTATCTAAATGACCTCCATGCTTGTAGTTGGCCAGTCTGTCAGTCACTGGATGCTGATAAAGGATGAAAACCAGAAAAAATTTCTTGCTACACAAACTCTCACTGTACCTCATTTTCCTGCTTCTCATCCCCCGACATGTCATCATCCACATCGGTCCCCGTGCCCTCAATGGCAAGGATGCCATTGCGGATAGGAGGGATCATGTATAACTGCTGAATGACAGAGTTCATGTAACAAGTGGCCCCAGCGTTCTTCAGACCTACAAATCCTTTGTTGGGCCGTGGCCCCACTGGAGGCAAGTACTCCCACTCTGTCAGCGTCTCACAACCTAGATGGAGAGCAAAGTAAAAACACCCTCATGTATACTGTAATTTACAAGCTGCTTGGGAGCTTCATCTCTAAAGCCAAAGCAATATCTCCATACCTAAATAGTACATGTCAGTCAGAGTGTCGACTATCTGTTTCAAGTTGCGGACACAGCCAACAGCCAGCGCCACGAGGAGCTCAAAACCAGCATTGATGGAAGCAGGAGTGCTGCACACTGGGATGGCCTGCTCTGTGGGGAACTCGCCAGTCTTCATGTACTGCAGGTAAACATTAGATGCTGGGAAGATGAAGTCATCAATCAGCTCCTAAATCAAGCAGGGAAAAAATGGAGAAGAAGAAGATATGGTTTCTTAGTGATGTTATGTGAAACAAGAAAAATACAGGATGGACATATTCTCATTATAGTGGCACTGTTTTAATGAATGTGTGTTTCACCTTAATGAGGTTTGCTCCTCCCTTCTCGCAGCCGATGTAATACTTCTTCTCTGGGGTTTGGAAGGCAAGAAGCTCTTTGGTGACTCCAAGGTGGCCCTCCAAGATCGTCTCCTCCACTCCAGTTTCCCCTGTCCTCTTCACTTCGTCCTAGCAAATGAGAACATACAGTGCACCATCACTTCTGCCTCAAATAACTAGTTGAACAACAGCTTATATTATAAGTCCTTACACATTTTGCATTAACAATGATTAAAAGGCTGTTTTACCCGTATTCGTTTCAGCCAGTCGATCTCATTGTTGAGTAGCACCTCAGCATTTGGCAGGTTGATGTTGCTATTGTAGGCATAGTTTAATAAATGTCTGAGCAACGTGAAGTAGTCCCCAGCATGCTTGGCTCGCTCTTTGGCCGTACTCTGGAAACAGACATGGATTAAATTAGGATTCTGTAGCATGGACTGCAGTGATGTTATGGTATTAAAATACGAAAAAAATATAGCCACTCACCCCTAGTACAGTAAAGAGGAGGGTGATAAAAAAGAGAAGGGGTCGATGGCCCATACAGCACCTAGTTGCCATAAGGAAGAACTGCTCCTGGGCCATTTGCCGCACAGATCTGTTGAAAACAGATTTCAAAATCAGCATCATGTCTCCGCCACCCAAAGCTTAAATCTCATGCCTCAGAAGGTGGCTAGAATGCAAATTGGTATCCTTACTTGCTGTGGCAGTGTAGCAGCAAGTCTATGATGAAGGTCTGCCACGCCTTCTCTTTACTGAGTGTGTCCAGAGCTGTGGGCATGAGGGCGAAACACAGTGTCATCACCTCCAGGGCCTCACAGCACACCTGCTCATCCTCCCCATCTGGTTCCTTTGCTGCATTCGTCTACAAAAACAAAGACAGATAAAGGTCACCAGGATGATCAAAACCTCATATAGATTTAGACTTTTGCTGATCAAGCTTTTGCCATCTTTCCTCATACATCAAACACCTGATGGTAGACATTTTAAAGTGCTGCTGGAACACAGTCAACAAAACACATCAGCATTCAGAGTCATTTATTTTTACCTTCTCATAGATTTTGCTGATTTCCTCATTGGAACTGAAAACAAGCTGCACTGTACCACAGCCTGATGCCCACACAATTTTCTGTATAGCACGGATCACACAAATGTCCGGGATGTACTTCGATGCCTGGAAGAAATTCTAGTGAAAAAAACAGTTCCAGAAAATCTATTGTTACAGACATAATAGCTCAAATAGGTCTACTCATCCAGTGTTTGCTTGAATAGATTTTATGCTTTTCATAATAACATATCATAATTTTAACTAGATATCAACCTATTTATGTCAGCCCTTAATCCCAGCCCTTATAGTGCCTATAAACACATTTGCCTTTATCATAAAAAAATCAAATAAAACAATTTTTTTTGAAAAGAAAAGAAAAGCTAAGATACCCTGACCTCCCTACAAAAAAAACATGGAAAAAACAGAAAGAAAAAAAAAAGAAATCAGTTCCTTTAACTTTTCTCACTACAATTTACCTCATCAGAAATCTGCTGGGCCAAGCGAATGGCTACATTTCGCAGCATGCATTCTGAGGCAGGGTTGGGGATGTTTTGCAGGGCACTCTGGAGGACCAGTGCCTGGTCATGAGTAGCCTGATTTATCTGCAGAGAGGTGTTGAGAAAGAAGCAGGCACGTAAAGAGTACGGCAAGCATATGTGCTAGTGTCAAACAAGTAATACAGGTTTGTCTATGTGTGCATCATGAGTGTGACCTAACCGGAGAGACAGGAATATTTCCCTCAGCATTAGGCTGGCAGGCCTCAGCAACGGCCTTCACGTGTCCAAAGCCTACTGCAGTCAGGAGGAGCTTGGCGATCTTGAGCGCATTGAGGTAAGCTCCACGCCGTGTCTCCATGTCAGCAGATGGGAGGAAGTTGTTTCTGGTGAGCATGCTTAAAACCAGGGGCAGACCACCGCTTTTCAAGAAATTGTACTGGAAGTCGCTGGCATCCTCGCCCAGAGTGGCACTGGCTGGCATCAGCAAAGCATACACAACCTGGAACGCACACAAGAATAAAATCAATCTTACATTTTTCTAACACGCCCCATATCCAAAAATCAAGCCGGTTAAAAAGCCACACCCCACAACCTTTGTCAATTGTTGGGACTGAAAGTTTAATCTGGATGAAATAACCAGCATGGCAGCTTCAGCAAAGTCTTTTTTTAAAAACACATTCTCAGCAAAAATCATATTCATCCAATGTATATTTATTTCATTTTTCTCCCTTGCTTGTCTACTCCCCATAGGCAGTGACTGCATGCCTTATTAGTGGAGGGAAAAAAAGTTCTTTAAAAACATGATGAGGGCTAAAAAAAAAAAAATTTAACAAAACTCACCTCTGTGTAATATTCCTATTAAATACAGATTATACTATTAAATTACAGGTGCCAGTTGAGTTGTTCCACTTCTGGTCAATGTACAGTAGCATACATTACGTAAGTCTGATAATGAAGGGTATATAGATAAAAGGGAACACAATGTATAACAAGGTAGGGCACAGTGACACTCACCTCAATGAGGTAGAGCACTTGTGAGGGTGAGGGGCCAAAGAAGCGTGAGTCCAGAGAAGGACTCAGGCTGTTCTCACCAAGCTTGGCATGGTCCAGACAAACAGCTCTCAGATTCTCCACTGTAGTGTTATCTAAGGACAAAGAAAGAGCACAAACAAGACCACTGAAATAACACCGTCTGTGTGCATTAGCATAGGAGTACGTTATCACCAAGCAACCTGGGTGTGTAATATTGTGAGCACAGGTGTGTGTAATACCTGGGGGCATGAGTTTCATGAGATCTCGAGCTCCATCTCTCAGCAGGGGCATGTTAAGGTTGCACCCCAGGTCGGCCACTTGCCACAGGAAGGAAATGTAGCGCAGATGCAGCGACATAATCTAAAAGAGAGCAGAGGGTGTTACAGTACTTCTGCTTACATACTGAGCAGCACATAATTGCATTACTGCATCATATTTAGAGGGGACTGATTAACTATCAACTAGCACTTGTTAGTGCTGTACAAGTATATAGAAGAAACATGGAAACAGTCCTGGATGTGCAGCTTATGCAGAATCTGTTCACTTTACTTACCACACCCGGAAGACAGCTCTCCACCTCAGGGTTGGGGCCATCACTGTAGTGGTTACCGTGGTTACCAGGAGAGCCAGTGGATGAGTCAGATGAGCTGTCTGGGCTCGAGGGCATATTCGCACTCACCTGGGTCAGCTTGGCTGTGATAAGCTGTATAAAAACAGTTACCATTCTGAGTGCAAAGACACGTTTTTATTTCAAAGTCTTAACATTGGTATAGGCAGCATTAACGCATTATTAATAAAGAGCAAAAATAAACATATTAGGAGTACATTAAAAAAAAAAAAATCACAGCACAGCTGCTTCAGCAGAGTGATTCTTTTGTCAGTCCAACAGAATATCACTCTCTCACCGTTTTGTCCTTCAAATTGAGCTGTCCAATCAGCTTCCTGTCGTCAGCTGGATCAACTACCTCTCCACCAATAAAGAGCTCAATCTTGGTATGGGCAGCATTAGCTTTTATCCTGTTTAGAATACCACGCCGAACCGAGCCAATTGTGTCATTTGTGTGTGACCAGATATCCAAATCATCCACCTGTCGACCTTGGTTGGGGAAACGTACAATCAATGTGATATGCTTCCCACGGAAAGCTCTGCAGGAAGAAAAGAGTAAAAAGGTTTAAATAATTAAAACAGAGTAAAAGTAATGTTAACACCTTACTTATCTCATGGAAAGAAATGTGGCAAAATATTTATGCTGTAGTTTTTTTTTCATGTTTCATGTTTTTATTCATTCCACAAATGAGATATGGGCATTTATGATAGCTGAAACAATGATGTAATTGCGACAGTACCTTGACATGGGCAGTATAGTCCTCTCCTCATGGTAGTCACTGTCACACTCATTGATGTACTCCTTAAGCACAGTGAGAACTCGTACCATGCGGATGGCCTCCTGACGGGCACAGTTAATGCTGTCTTTATCTCCATCTAACACACAAAGGGTGTCGTAGGATGCCTTCAGGCGGTCAAAACATGACTGGATGAAGTCTTCGTGAATTTCAACCTAAAGGGGGGGGGGGGGGCAAAGATTTCGATATTACTAATGTATATAGTACATTTATTAAATGACACATGCGAACTAACAATTTGATAAATGCATATGGAACAACACATGAAACAGTTTCTCTAACTGAGATAAGTCACAGTACCTGGTTTACTTGTAGTTTTGGTCCCAGATTGGTGTAGATCTCTTTCAGCAGGTCTATGGCTCGGTTTGCAATGTCGTCACTTCCTTGAATCACCACCTGGGAGAAAACAGAAGAACTGCAAGTCAGTCTTTCATGCATTCATGTGTGTGGATGTCTGCGGTAAGTGCACAGCAGTCTCATCTTTAAAGGCCATGTGAAAACATTAATAACCCAAAAATCAGGTAGTTGTGTGAAGTTTTAAAGCTGCAGACACAGTAAATATTTATTAAAGCACCTAAACAGAGAATTTGTTAGTTGGACATCTTAGCTCTGGGGCACTAAAGTGGCAAGAAAGGTGAAAAAAAGAGAACGTGATTACAATCTTCAAGGTACAATTTTTTTTTCTCCTAAATCAAATTCGCATGACATCAAAAATAAATGTTAAAGAAAAATAAAATGTTCATGTGTGCCTGTTGCAACTTCTCTCCTCACCCTCCAGAGATAGTCCAAGCCTATTAGTTCCAGGTCATCCATCATGTAGGCCCTGCGCTTTGCTACCAATTTCCCCTCCCTGCAGTTGACAGCCTTGAAGAACCTCTCAAAGCACTTCATCCCATTCTCTGTCAGCAGAGAGGGATCCAACTGCAAAACATTGTTCTCAAAGAAGTCCTTATTGATGTCTGGGTCCAGGTCTGGCTCGTCACCCATCAGTTTGGAGTACCTATTAAGTGATGGGAAAGAGAAACACCGTTCACAAAGCATCATTTGTGATTTTCAAATGTCAATTAAGAAACTAATTATGCCATAGGCAAGGAGAAATAGAGCCATACCATTTAAAGCAAGCCTCACGGTCACAGAGAAACACTGCGTTCTCAGCCAGACACTTCCAGATCTGCTTAGCCTGAGGGGCACACAGCCACAGCTGGCCATCTTTTAGCAGAAACCTGGTACATACAAATTCAAATTTAAATGGACACTGGTGGCCAGAAGGTCAGAGTGATGTTGACAGCAATATGTGGACTTGTATCATATTTGCACAGGATCCTTTTTTTTTTTTTTTTTTCTTTTTTTTTTTTTCCAAGGGGTACTACTTTACTTTACTACTACATTTCATATATTTAACTATACAATGCCCAAAGTAATGTACCTTAGGAAGTTGAGCCTTTCCTGGACTTCCTGGACGTGGCTATAGCGGCTTCCTGGTCTAACTGTCTGTGGGTCGAATTCTGCTTGTTCCTCTGAAAAAGAGACATTTTGAGTCACAAAGCAGGTCGTACACAATTCAACTCCCACAACTAAACCAGAGTACCATATCTGGTCTGACCAAATTACCTTTAGACAACTGCCTCATGGTCTCCATGTAGGCTGAGAGGTTCTCAGCCACAAGCGTCACCAGAGCATGGTTATGCTGCAGCTGGTTGATCAGGTCATGGCGGTAAAAAACATGAGGACTTCTCTGAGTTTGACTGAAGAGAGAACAGCAGGAGGATTGGTGGATATAGGGGGTTTTAAAGCAGTGAATGAAAAAGCAAGACTGTTGACCAGCCTGAAATTGAATCTACATATTTTTAGTGATACAACTGTGATTGAGAAAACATAGCAAGACTGATTTCTCATACGTCTGTATTAGGGGCATAAATAAAGCAGCTTTTATTGCATCTGTGTATGTATGTATGCCATAGAATAACCAGCAAAGAAAGTCATATCAATAAAGGCGATTTCATGCCTTATTTCCACAAGAATGTTTTGGTCTGAAAATGAATAAACCTGCAAACCTGCACTTTTGAGAGCCAGTATAAACTATAAAGAGTCCTATAAAGAGTGGGAGTCAGCAGATACTTAAAATCATTTTAATATGATTTTTTCTTTTCCCCATCTCATTATGATTCCATTTTACTCATCAGCTATATTATCTTATAAGAACAACTTAAAAAAAAAAAAAAAAAAAAAAAAAAACAGTACGGTGATGACACCAATTATCAATTTGAATGCATAAAAAATTTAAAAAAAGAAAAAAAAAACAAAAAAAAAAACATGTTAATATAAATGAGAGATGTGGATCCAAGGCATGAAATACCCCTGATATTTTTGCATTGAATGATTTGAGCTGAGAGGCATCAGGAAGAGCCGGGCTCCATCTCAAAGGACCTTTCATTTAGCTGTGCAACTCACTACTAGATTAAATGCTGTGTATGCACCATGGCTCCCACCAAGAAACTCCCACCAAGAGTCTCCAGAGAAATTAAACACACTAGAGTTTATCCAGTGATGGCTGTTCTTCACCTATTATATAACTGCATTTTACATCATTTAGGAACCGCTTTAAAAGAATCAACCACACCCTCAATGTTTTAATGTCACCATAATTACAGAGATTACCCTCATTCTGTTTTCTGAGTTCAAAACTGTGAGCACAATGTTAGTTACTCATGTAACCGGTCCACAGACCTGTCACACTTAAGTTGTTAGAAGCCTCATGTGACTTCAAAACAAAAATCCTTACTAAAGATAGTCATCAATTACAATTATGCAATAAACTGATGCAACTTTGGTATATAAGCTATAATTCTCTGTAGGACTCATTTTTGCTCTTAAGGGGAATTGCTCCTATAAACAACCCGACAGCTAAGCAAACACTTGCCACCTGGGTCACCAAGGTTTCAAACAACACAACATTAATGATAAAAGTTAATGAAATTTAGAGCTGTCTTAATCTTGTCTGACCTACACATGCACAAACTTTATGAATTTGAATAAGCAGCAAGTCATTTGAGATGAAACCCATGAAGGAATTGCTTAAGCGTATTCACGGCAGGGATTTTGCATTTTGTATACATTTTAATATGTCAAAGAGAAAGTTAGACTTGACGTAACACAGAAATAGGAAGAGCCCTGGAATTAGCATTAAACTTACCCCGCTAAGCTCGTTTGTATGTAAATTGGCATTTTCTTTCTGAAAAACAACAGGCATGTGTGCTACATATTTTCTACAGTTACTATTAAAGAAAAACACTACTCCAAGTCTAAACAATTTAATGTTGTACAATCAAACTTAAAATTATTTATTATAGTAACTTTAAATCAATGCTATTCTGGGGCCTGAAGAACCTGAGTTGCTGGAGCTCTACAGCTATAAAAAAAAAAAAACAAAAAAGGAAAAAAGGACTGCAAGATAACCTGATTCACTCCCAGAACAAGCTTTAAAGTATGCTTGACTTACACTTTGGGAAAAAGCCAAGTGTTAATAATTAAATTGATAATGGCTGAATTCCATTAAGGTATATTTGTGATCTGTAAAGTTTCTCAGATTAACTTAAATAACTAATATTATTTACTGGACAGAACTAGTATCGTGTCTATAAAGTATTGTGCATTTTGACTGGCATGATGTGATCTTATGTAAAAGCTTTTGGTCCATAATAAAGCGGAAAGTGCAGCTTTTCAGCTCTTTCCAGTGTATTCAAAACAAAATGTACACCAACCCATGCTGCTTGACTAATTTACTGAGAGATATTGAACAAATAAAGAAAAAAAAGTGGTTGTCCAGCTTTGTTGGTTAGTGCTGATGGATAATTAGTGCACTGGAATGAGTTGCAGACAAAAAACTCAAATGTTATCTTGCAGCGGTGTAATAAAATGTAAACTGCAATGCCATTTATTTTCTGGAATGCAAAACTGACACGCCTCAGCCATTGTGACAAATGCTCAGCTCAAACACAGAAAAATTGTGTTTTCTTTATGAGTGTTCAGGCATTCTGTGCAAAATAAATATAAATAATTCATAATAAAGCATTAAAAGTACAGTAAATGATACCTTTTTAAAAAAAAAAAAAAATGCCAATATTAGAACTGTGCTTTTTGTGCATTTATGTAGGAATAGATTTCCACCATGACCTTACCTAAGGTTTTGAGGAGCTTCTCCAAAGAGGCTACAGATTTCTCTGATTTGCTTAAGGGCAGGGATCACCCATTTGTCATTGGTTCGTAGCTCCTCTATGAAGCGATCTATCCATTGAATCTTCTGGGTGTCTCTGTCCTGTGAATGAAAATTAAACATCATCAGTTTAGAGTTAATAAAGACCAGCCTATTATTTTCATATTTTTGGAGTCAAACATAAACCACAGCATGTACCTGTGAGCAACTATAGTCCAATATCTTGATGTGAGCACTGAGAGCCTGGTCCATGATGTCTACAGGCACATCATCGCTGTGTGCCAGGTTCCACAGCAAGTTAAGGACCTTGTGGGCCATCACACCATCCTTATCATCCTCAGCCAAGCGGCGAATAAGTTCCAGCAGTTTTTCACGCTGCTTCTTGCTGGCATTGGTCCAGCTTGCCTATAGAAGGGGGGGGGGGGGGGGAGTTACAGTAGTACCAATGGAACAATTAAACTGCAGCACGATTCGGCTGAAAGGAAATGAAAAATATACATTGTGGACAAAAATCCTTTATTGCCTGTAACTACTGAGGACAAGTCTTACTCACCTTGAAACAGTCAAAAAGGTGATCCAGCTGCTCAGGCGAGAAGTCCCACGCCAGCTTAGCCAACAGGTCATGGACATTTTTAACGATGGCCTCATGTTTACCAGCCTGCAGACATACACAGAACAGTTCAGCTGTCAGTTTCTGGTAGAATATAAATATTGTGACCCTATGTGATAAAGGGTTTACTCTCGGTATTATAAAGACACTACAAAAAGTATGTGCTAATTTGCTTGTTTAAATGAGAGAAAATCCCCTATTCACAGTGGATAATTTCAAGTCAATTTACTAGAATGTTGGAAGCTTGTGAAGCCTGGAGAAATCCATATATACGTAGGCATTATGCTTGGTCCAGAGCGGTTTACTTTCCAAATCATGTCCTTTTCTTGGCGATGATAGTATTCTACATGCTTCAGGCTCCACCCCAGCTCAGCCCTAACTCACCCTCCATCTCATACTGTACTTTCTATCTAACCCTCCAAAACCACTTTTTAGATGAATTCCTCTAAAAAGTCTTACAAATACTTGGGTGTCTTTGCTTGACGGCAGACTTTCATGTATTTGTAAGACAGTATCTACCATAGAACACCACACTTTAAACTTGTGTATTAAAAAGGTTGGATTCAATTGCTTTTAGCTAATAAGTAGTGGTGCTTTGTAAATGTCATCCATTTATAAGAGACTATTACTGCTCCCAATCCTCCTCATGTTTCTCATCTCTTTAAATTTTCTAACTACAATTCAAAACCCAATAAATACATAACCTTCAATATTCCCCAATGTAAACAGCAAACTTGGCATGTCAAGTACATATGCACTCTTCAAATACAATAAAGTCGAACCTGTCCTTAAATTAGAGTTGTGATCATTGCTAACAGGTTTAATTATCCTTGGAATTATTTTGAATGATTCTTTGATTATGGTTTTGTTCTGTCTGCTGATTGTATTCTTGTGAATCTTTGCCAGCTCTCTCTTGTAAGACAGCTTTGAAAGATGATGTATATATTCTCAGTGAATTATAGGTGTGAGTACAGCAGAAATCTAGAGCTCTGTCCTATGATCACTCCATGAAGGCACAGTTTGTACAGATACTGCACAGACAGGGTTGAGGTTAGAAAAAAAAAAAAAAAAATCTATAAAACATACCTGAGCAAGGACACATCTTTTTATCTATTTATTATTTGTTCCACACTACTGACAAGAATTTGGCAATCTTTAAAATCTTAAGATTGTAAAATATAGTGCCAGTGCAAAACAATTATAAATTTCAGGATTCTCAGAAATCACTAGTAAAATCTCTCTCTCTAAAACAGAAAAAGATAAAACAAAACCACACACTTAAAAGGTGCTTTCACGCTGCAATCTGAAAGCCATCGTTTTTAATGACTTGTACTGTGCTATGGCAGTCTGTTGCCATGCAGAGCAAAGCCCAAGCATAGAGCTCAGGAGCTCTTGTGAAGAATGAAGTTGCCTTTGCTACAGCAAAAGGGAGGAAAAGTTGATATTGCGTGTTGGTTCATGTATGCTTGTCTTATTGTACTGCATTTCTTTTCTTGGAAAGAGCTGCATTAGGTATGCATTTTAACAGTGGCATAGCTTGCTGTATATCCACAATAAGGGTTAATAGTTTAGATGACTGACATCTTGCACAAGTTTTTGAAAGTGCCCATTTTGCTCCTTTGGCCACAGGTCCCTGAAATAGTGCACTGAACCAAATGTCAAGCAGAGTCCGTACCACGTCCTGGATCAAAGCCCCATAAGACATGTTTTGTAATCTTGCAACAATGCCGTACTGTGCTGTATTGCTGCATCTGTTCAGGCATCTGCAGAAGGTTTTATCCAATTTAGATTTTTGCCTCCTTATGAAAATAAGAGTAGAAGCAAAAGCACTCTTGATAAAACCACAAGTAAGGGCTCTTTGGCTATAATTTTTTTTTTTTTTTTTAAATGCTCAATTGCAGAGTACCTGTGCAGCCCAGATGTTGTCCAGATCCTGCATGGTAAGAGCTTTCTCTTTGATAACAAAGCGAAGGATCTTCTCCAGTTTCTCGACATACTGCGGCTGATGCAAACTGTCCCTCAGCACAATGGACAGGATGTGGTTCTGTTGGATCCATTCCTGAAGCACCATGATGAGATGTGTAAAGGAGAAATGAATTTCACAGACATTAAAATCCCTGATGTAAAACACAAATGTTAAGAGCTGAGCGTACCGCCATACGCTCTGCAGTCAGCCATTCCTCCTCCTCAGGGTTATGCCGATGAGTGTAGTAGGACACACTGGAGATCACCTTGTTAACTTCATTTAGTGCATTCATTTTGCCATTAAAAGAAGAAATTTGCAATAACCTGGTGGTAAAAAACAACAAAAAAATGTTTAAAACCTGATCAAACTCAAAGTTGAACAAAATCTTTATCAGAGAAGACAGAATTTGATACTTACCTAAGAATCATTTTTAACCTAAAAATCTCTAAATTCTTCACGGTCTCCTCCTGCCCTGGTACACGAGAAGCCAGATTCTTCAGAGACTTGATTATCATGGACAGTGCATCATTTTTGGCTTCATTCTTGGCCTCTTTCTTTAGCTCCTCATCTGTGAGATTCTCTAGAAACTGGGGAACCATCTCGATGACTGGAAGGAAGTACTTCTTTACTGTGTGCAATGTGAGGAACTCATAACACTGGCCAAAAGGCCTGTAAAACAGAAAGTAGAAACAGAAATTCAGTTCCAGAAACAAAACCATTACACCAAAAGCACTTTGCAACGTGGTGTAAAACCTTGTGCTGTGTCAGCACTTACTTGATAAGTGCAGCGATGATCTGGACGTTCAGTGCTTGGCCGCTCATGAAGCGATCGTGCAAAATTTGAAACCCGTTTAACGTGCCAAATTTGTTTATTAAGTCCACCAACCAACCCTGTGATCAGAATAAACAAAGGACAAAAACAAACTGTATAAGCACCCTTTAATGTGAAGACAGGTTGGTTACACATGCTAAATTATCATCAGCGTCCATTCAGAGACTTTAGGTTTAAACTACAACAGACATTGTTTTCTCTGTGAAAATGAACAACTTCTCCAACTAAATTGCCATTGGCAAGCTTAAAGAAACATATCTATTCTTTCTATATTTATTCTGAGTTGAGATGCAAGAGGCACACTGCTAAGGGGAACAAGCTTTAAACTTCAACTCTTTTATTTTAATGTAGCTGGTCTTCCTTTAGCTAAAAATTAACTTTAAATTTGACACTGCTGTTAAATATTTAGTAATGAGTAATTTGATTTAAACCCCTAAAAATAATAATGATAATAATAATAATAATAATGATGATAATAATCTCTGACGTAACAGCACAGTAAAACCCTAAGTAGTCCTGGGCCCCCTGCCAATAGACAGGCAGACAGGCAAGCAATACTGCAGTACTGCTTCTACTGACCCTGTGCCCACACTGCATTCATCACTCCTTTACTGTACAATTCTTATTCTCTGGTGTATCCACCTTCCCTTTTATACAATCTGCTTTCTGACATAAGCATTAAATGTCTTAGGGACAGTGAAGTCCATGTTATTCTTTATCAGGCAGCTCCAGAGAGGGATTCTTTATTTCAAAAGGGTCTTTAGGGCGAGACTAAAATGTCACTTGATGGAGTTTGTCTTGAGGAAGAAAGACAAGCTAACTCTCCTCAAAAGAAAGAAAACTCAAAGCTCATCTTCTGCATGACATATCTTGACAATTTTCCATACACCTAAGTATTTGTTATACAATACAAAAGGCATGACTGGATCAGACTGGATCACTTAATGCGAATCAGATTATAAACTAGTTATTTTACAGTTTTTATGGTCAACTGTTGTACTGAGTCACCTTGGGAGATCGAGGGTCTGGTGGTCGGGCATAGAGTTCATCATCAGCCAGCTGTGCTCCAGCAGGGACGGTCTCAGAGGGCCGTGTGCCATTGTAGATGTGGAACTTGCAGTGAGGGTTGGTGGCCATGGCCAACAGCTCCAGTAGAGGAAACCAGTCCTGAGAGAGCTTGGCCACACATAGCTCCACCAACCGGTGTGTGTTATTTATGATACACCTCTGTGGAATAAAACCAGGGTTTAAAAGAAAGAAAGGCAGGATCACAAGAACAATATCAAGAACTGGAAAAAGCCCAGCCTCGACACTGCTGTGATTAACTTCTGGTTTAGTGACGATAACAAGAGTTTCCTTAACAGTCTAATTAAACTATATTAAGTCACTACCAAACTAAATCAACAGCAGTGAGTTGGAAGATCATCTTAGCATAGAAACTAGGCAGGCAGCTCAGCTCTTGAAATTTCAAAATAAAAACATTTTACACTGAATGTTTATAACATAAGAGGGAAAAAAGTGGCCAAACCTGATGCAATGGCATGCAGGGCCATACCCATGTAAGAATTTACAGCAAAATTAATCTGATTTTGGAGTTTAGATTAATGAAATCATTTAACTGGTCATTATTAGTTCTTTTTTTGTTATTTATCTTATAACCGCAGCCTTTATAACAATCTTACAACACACATTTTACTATTCATGGTTTCTCCCCAATAACCCTGAAGTCTGACAGGCTTAACTCTTAAGCTCCTAAGCTAGAGAAAAATCGCACATTTCACTCATTACACCCACATTTTGTTGCCTTTAATCAGGATTCCACATTGTCAACAAAAAAAATTACACTTCCACACAAACAAAGGAAGAGCACTCCTGCTAGTCACGCCATTGGTCAAATTCCAGCAACCAGGCTTTTCTGCATGGCTCCTGGCTAGTTCACATGTCTGTAGAAACCAGATATGAGCAATCAATACAGGACTGACTCATCACAGCATTCCCAGCAAGCTTTTAGACTTTACAAGTCTCTGGCTGCTTCATCTTCTCAGTGTCTAATTTTAAAAGGAGCTGCAGGTGACAAGCATGATGATGTATAATATACTGAAAAAGATTAGATTAAAAAAAAAGGAAAAAAAAAAAAAAAGAAGGATCCAGAGTGAGGAAGAGAAACAAAAAACCCTTTTCCGCCTTTAAATCCTAACGCATCTGTCTTACTGGTTTACTTCGAGAAGTTCCACAGATCAATTTCGAGAACAAGAGCTTAAGAAAAAAAACAGATCACTGATCACTGCTGGAAATGCCTCTTTCTATTAAATCTACAAAAACTCACTTTGCTGATCAACCTAAGATCTGAACAATGGATGTATCTAATGAGATAAAGTCAAAGAATGAAGAAACAGGTTTTACAGACTGCCATCCCTCATCAGGACAATCTGCACATTTAAATCAAATTTTTGAAAAACATCTAACATACAACAACGATTTTGTATCTCATAAAAATGTGAATTTGCTTTTAAATATACTATATAGGTTCTTTATTGTGATTATTTGAAAGCATCTTAAAAAAAAATCAAACCAAACTGTAAGACAAACAAAAAAACTCACATGAATTTCAAACTTCCAACCACTGACTGCCTCGTCTGTGAGGATTTTTGTGAAGGAAATGGTCAGACCATCTCGGAAAAACCTCTGACATGCTTCACACTTCACATCCAGTCCTGCAAGAAAAGACACCCATCAGAATAGAAAACAACAAAGCATTCATATAAAACATGGTAGTAAGTGAAAAATATATTTGAGTTGACTATCTTCTGATTGAGTGCCTCTCATAAACAGATGGTTTGGAAAGTAAAGGATTTCCTTTCTTTCTGACATTATCCAGGGCCAACAGTAGAAAAAGAAAAACACGTGGAAAAAGTCTTCAGACGCCTCTAAACACTAAGAATAATAAACTTGTTCAGTTAACATAAACATAAAATAAGAACCTAACTAAGGGCCTGTGTCTATATGCAGTTTTATGCGCTGTCAGCACATCTTTTCTATAGAAATCCTATGAAGCTGAGCATTGATACAACTCATAGTCCTCAGAGCAAAAATGCCCTCAGGCACACAGCATTTTTCTGCTGCGCTTTACAGGCCTCTCAGCTGAACACAGGTCAGTTTTGGGAATACTCCTGCTCTCATCAATGTCACTTCTCTCCTAGAGACCAATCAGAAGGGGCATAACTTACAGTAGCAACACTAAAAATAATGACAGAGGAGAAAACTTTAAAGAAGATGGTTTTGTAACCTAGCAACAACAAGCACCTGAGAGAAGCCTCTGCTAAGGAGGTCATGGGCACTTCCAGTACAAAAAAATGTCTCGGTATATAACTCCCTCTTTTTGATTCCTCGCTGACTTTGGTGGATTTCATCAAAAAGAGACAACTGCCCTATATGCACGAGATTAATATCATCACTGATGCAATTTAGAAGTTAATCCCTTATGGTATACTTCATATAAGAAATACAAAACATATGTTAACAGCATATTTTGATTGCATAACTGTAAATCTTGGATCAATTTAAAGAACATTTAAAAAGTAACTGTTAGCAAAGTTATAGGCGGCACAGAGCTGAACACCTACACTGCAATAGCAAGGCCAGTTCTTCACTGTTCTCTTTACATAATTATGTCAATATTGCAGATTAAGTAAAAGTAAAGGTTATGTGTATTTGACAAAAGTACAAAACCAAGTACCAAATGGGAAAATGTTTGAGTTTAGTGCTAATCTTTTTAATCAATTAATCAATATGGTGAAGTTCTTAAAAAGTTACAAAAACACTTGCATCTGACATTTACAACTACACATGAAGATTTTGTAATATTCCATTTTATTTCTTTGTAAATTATTTAAGTATTTTTACACATCCAGGAGCTCTTGATGTGCAAAGTATGCAAGGAAAATTAAGTAAAACAGGCAAAAGAAATCACTGACTATTTTATATTCTACTGAGTGTTTCATTATTTAACAAGCTCAAAGGAAAGAGATTTCCTACATCTGTTAGATGTTTCACATTATATTATACTGACAAAAAACTATCCAGTGAAAGCCATAAGCACAGACTGCAGGATGTTAGTGCCACAAAGCTCCTCTATGAAAAAGAACATTCTGTGCACTCCCACCTTTTTTACTCAGGTCTATAGCAGCTTCCAAGAGGACTTCTAACTCTCCTTTTGGCAAAACTGGAACAACCCAACGAGGCCTAGGAGTACAGAAAGACATGAATCACCAGAAAAAAAGAGGAAAAAGATACTGTGCAATATTTGTAATATTCATCTGTGTAAAATGCATAAATATTACATGGATATTGTCTACCTGCACCCCAAACAGCTATATTTACTTTGCTGTTAAGCAACTCTGCTGTAAGAGCGTGAATGGTGTGATGTGTTCAGACTGAAGACGAAGCAAACTTTAAATGGACTCCACAGAGTTTACGGACAGATGCCAGAAGACATGGGTCCTCCCATCTCCCCAATTTGAGAAATGTTTTTAACCGAGTTATGTATGCCTACAAAACAATTTAAGTTTACTCTCTGTCATAGCCGAGACTTAAATGTGACCTACCTGTTGATCATGTCATCGAGCTTGGCTAGGTCAGTGTGAGGAAAAGCTGGCTCTTCCTCTTCCAGCTGAGGGGGACCATCCCCCTGGCCCTGGTCATCTGGTGGGCTCACTGGAGAGTTCTCATTAGATGAGTTAGGAGATGACGTCTAGAAAAAATGCAGACCATCAAAATCAGATCTCATGTAATAATCGTTCTGGATTTCAGGTCTATCCTGCTATGAAAGGAAAAAAATCTTAAAGTAATACAATGGCAGACCAAGTATCAAAAGCAAATGTAGCTTAAAAACCAAACTAAAAACCTAATGTCTTATAGATGTGTTTAATTATCAATGCAGAAACAAACTGAAAAAAAAAAAAAAATGCACTCACACATTAACAATTCCTAGCTTCTACAAATCCAAATTAATTCACCAATTCCAAAAAAGTGCAACAAACAATAAGTTGATGTAAAGAAAATGCCTGAACCAGCTTACAAACACACACGACACCACGGCCCTCGATGTGCAGTATGCCTCATTTCAAAAGACCTGCGCCTGGGCAGCATTGTGGAAAACAATGACTTTATTCCAGCACACTCACTCCTTTGTTTTTACTAAAACATCTAACTAGTGTTAGTGGCCAACTAATTATATTTTCATTTTTCCTCAGTTTATTTAAACTTTAATACCCCAACCTTTAAAAGCAGCATAATCTAACAATTTCACTGTTCTCATCTTTTCTGACAATTACCTCCATTAAATCCAGTTCACTTAACAGTGAAAAAAATAAAAAATAAAAAAAAATAAAAAAATTAAAAAGATAGGGGTGCTATTTTATGACTTCTGTCTTTTGCCCACTGAGCTAAAAAAACATGAAAGATAACTATCTTTCATTTTTTTTAGCTCAGAAAATGAAAGATAACTATCTTTCATTTTTTTTAGCTCAGTGGGCAAAAGACAGAAGTCATAAAATAGCACCCCTATCTTTTTTTTTGTTGTTGTTTTTTTGTTTTTAAACACATCCAAAATGTTATTTTCTCCATGTCCAATTGGACACAAAAAGACAAATTCATCAAAAACATGATAGAGAAAACTGCAACTTTTTGTCTTTTCTTTTTAAAGGCATGCCAGTAGGGCTGCACAATTAATCGTTAGAAAATCGCGATCTCAACTCATACTTATGTGCGATCTCATTTCCAAATGACAACGATTTAAAAAAAGGATGACGATTGTACCGCATTTTGATCCGGGACATAATCTGCATGAAAACAAGCGCTCACTCTTCCTGCTCAACAAATGACAAGGGCGGAGCCTTATACCACGTAATACCGAAGCCAGCTGGCAGGGAAAAAAACAACGGAGAGCACGTGAGAGATGACGAAGCTGTAAAGGCCAAGAAAGTGACAGGAGAAAATCCGTCCCGGTCAACCACATCAATAATGGGAACCTTATACAGCGCTTACCCATACCCGTCGAACTCCCGCAGGCACAAAGAAATTACGGAAGCTATCACTTATCACCTGGCTAAAGATATGACTCCCATCAACACTGTGCAAAACGAGGGATTTAGGAAAATGATCAACACCCTAGACAAACGCTACACAGTGCCGTCCCGCAACTATTTTTCAAATGTTGCACTACCTGCTCTATACACACAGTGTCGAGAACGGTGGAAACGGAATTACAAGCAGTACAACATTTTGCGGCAACGACAAAATGTGAGACATTTATTGTTTTTATGTTCATTTATTGTTTTTATGTTCAGTCTCAACTGTTACGAAGTTGATGTGCAGTTAATAAGTGCAATAAATATTTATATTGGAAAAGAAAATCGTGTGAGAATCGTGATCTCAATTCTAAGCAAAAAAATCGTGATTCTCATTTTATGCAAAATCGTGCAGCCCTACATGCAAGTTTAAAGACATGAGAAATACACGGTGGGACGAGGTTGATGACACACAACAGAGGTTCCAGGAATGTCATGGTTATCGGCCATGTGTACCAAACGACTGTGCCAACCCAACCAACTAAAAGGATGCCTAGACAGATTTGTTTTGGGTCTTTTACGTATGGGTGATGAAATACAATTTGGTCATAGATTAATTAAAATGGTATAGAACTGGCACCCTCACCAGTATGGAGGACTGAAACTGCCAAAATGAAATAAAAACCTGAGTATCTTAAATAACATCCCATTTAATACAACAGAAATATTTAATCCATCCATTCAATTATCCACCTACTCATCTATATTTGCCCCTTTACATTTCCCCCAAGGGTATTTTTTTTTTTATATATACTTCTTCATGCATTGCTGGTTTTTTTGGGGGGGGGGTTTTTGTATTTTTTTTTTAATGACGCACTTTCATTCAAAGTCTAGTTGAGTCAGCTGCCTTCGATTAAAAAAAAAAAGAAAAAGAAAACAAACTCTCTCTTTATGAACAGTTTCACCGAGTGTCTGCTAACATCACCCAGGAACCACTAACTAACCAGTGAAGGAATAATGCTTTTGTTCCTTTGTAACTTGGGATTACCACTGACTGACTGATTTCTAGGCCTGTATGACTGGGGCTTTAGCAATCGATTTTATAGTGACTGCCAACAACCACTTGCCGACCAGTCACGCAACACACATTGTTTTCCTAATGAGCAACGGTTGCCAGAGGCCAGCAACTGGTCTCTAGGCATGCTTAATTCAAGCCTTAGCTTGTATAGCTGAAGATCACACTATCACTCAGGATCATTTACTTTTTCGTGTGGACCCCTGAGGCGAGTGTAAATGTGTTTTGGTTTTTTGTATTTTTGACTGGGTTAAGGTTTAGAGCTTAATTTTCAACCACGAAAAGCAAGTAAAGAGGGAATTTACCAAAATATAGATATATAAATATAGAAACAAATAACTGAACATGTTATGTTTCACAAAGGAAGCTCCTTTATTTGCATAGCTTACTTAGACACATTTATAACTTTATCAAAAAATGAAAACCCACAACATGGTACATTTACACATCACCTGTGAGGTACTGCTAGCAAGCCTAACAATGGGCGGGACTGTGTCAAGCAGGTACATTCAAGAACCAAAAACAAGGCTGGAGATGCACCAAAAGACTTGCTCAAAACAGGGGCTTTTTGTTTCTGTTTTTAGAAAAGGAAATATGTTCTGCTCTAATGCTGTTTGTACCACTACTGATATCACATTAGTGTGTGTCTTAGAGTTTCATCACTGATGAGGTGAAAGAGGAGCAGGTTGTTCCTTTACACAACACAGTGGTCAAGTCAAGACAATATGTTAGTTGAGGCTAAAGCCATTTGACAAGAAGTCCCACATTTTGTTTAAAAATCTGTCCTAACAATGAAAACACTTACAACTAACTTAAAACAAATAATCTAAAGATACAAAAAGCAGTGTTTTAGGGACTGAATGATTTACCTCATGGAAGATGATAAATATTTAAGAGTATTTTTCCAACAAGCCAAAATAGTCTCCATTTTATTTGTTTTGGTCTGTGGTTTGATGACACAAGTTTTTGTTTTTAAAAAAAAATATATATATTCTGTGTACTCCTGGCAGCAGAATACAGCTGCTATAAACCTACATGGCTGCCCTGCTTTTACACAGTCAACAAAATATCAACAAGTGGAATATGTTCAGAGAGGCTTATGGCAAAGCCTAACAATGTCATGACAAAAAATGCTTGTTAGTAGATATGGGCTAGCACAGCCATGATCCTACGCTAAGCAAACAACTAGGGTCAGCTTTGGAGAGGCTGCATAAGGATCTCCCAATAGGGGTGCAATTAAAAGAAACTGCACTACATACAGTTTCCAAGAGAACTGACTGAAACAAAAGCTTTCAACCGACAAACAGATTTTAAACTATTTGGCTTGATGAGATAGTGTCAATAGGCAATAAATACTGAAGTTGGCATGCATTGTCATGAGAGAAGATTGGATTCCCAAAAATAAGGTAGGAGTGGAAAAAAAGAAAGGAAACCTTTCACATGTAAAGGGCTTTTTTCCTCCAAATTAGGTCCTATGGTTACCAAACAGCTAGGACAGGATCTGCTAGTTTGTGACCACCTGCTCCCATTATAGGAGATCATAACTCTGATACTTTAAATATGAACTATTACTCATTTTACCATGCAGGAAATATAATAAGACTTGACATGGGTGACATATAAATGTGTTAGTATGTGGGTGAATCTTAGCGCTACACTGGAAGTAAGAGTATTTGAGAAATGCAATCAAAAATGTACATCCATGAATGTGCATTTAACCACTTTATTTTCTCTTTCATCTATTGAGCGTGCATCAACAGTGGTGGTGGTGTGAGCAGCTGTGTATAAGAGTAAAGGAGGGATACTCGACGTGGAAAGAGATGCATAACTGAGAAATATAAAATGTGGGGGTGTGTGGTGAAGGCTCCTTCTGCTTGGCTGACCTACATAGGCAGCTTGCCTCTCACGTCTCACCACAGCTCATCTCTAACCAACACAGGCCTGCTCACACACAAAGACGCACACACACACACCCTTTATCCATCACTCAGGAGGCTCTGTTCATTGATGCTTCGCCTTCTCTCCCTTTCTCCCTCTTTTTCCGCCCCCATCTCCCCCTCTCTCTTCATCTCCCTGGGCATCTTTGTGTGGTTAGGTACGAGCAATATCAGCAAAAGAAGAAAAAAAAACTGTGCTGTGTTGACTGAGAAAAGCAAAACAAAACAAAAACATTTTTTTTCATTCCTTAAACAGTTTTTTTCTTCATTTCACATATCTAAAACGAGTGTTAGAAAGATGATGCTGACCTGGTTCTGTGGCAGTGGGGGTTGGCTCTGAGCATCAGGAGCCTGGCCCTGCCCCTGACTGTCATTGCCCCCCACCGGAGAGCCACGCGTGGTGGCCGTCATGCTCGCCACGGGGCAGATCTTGGCAATCTTGGCCTCTTAGGGAGCGCTGGCCAGGAGGGAAATCACAGCCACCTCAGCTGTAGAGCAGAGGGAAGAGAGCCGGAACACACGAGAGAGGGACACAAGCACCTGGAGATCTGGGTGTGCTGCTGAGACCATTGCATAACCTGGAGCAGAGAAGAGGGGGCAAAGGTCAGAATTATCAGCTGACTGATTAAGTTACACATAACATGTAAAAGCTGAATGGGTTAGGACAGCGGTCCCCAACCCCCGGGCCTCGGACCGATACCGGTCCGTGAGTCGTTTGGTACCGGGCCGCGAGAGTTGAGGCTCAGGTGTGAAATGTATGGTTTTCAGGATTTTTATTGGTTTTTAGCGTTATTTTGTTATCGTTTTTATCGTTAACTCTGTTTTCCTGGGTCTTTTCACGTGTGTTATGAATAAATCTTCTTTTTTTCGGTACCGGTACTAGTTATATTTGTTGTATTTATCTGCGACACCTTAAAGGCCGGTCCGTGAAAATGTTGTCGGGCATGAACCGGTCCGTGGCACGAAAAAAAGGTTGGGGACCGCTGGGTTAGGAGACTTTTAAACATGTATTTTAGATATTACAATCTAAAATAAACTGAACTGAGCTGTGCCTGTCAGCTCAGTTCAGCTTATATCACTCAACTTTTCAGCGACTGCCTACATGTGCTTTTCTCTCTTTTATTCAGAGACGAAGATGATTTGCCAAAAATGACAAAACTGGAGAGTTCAGTCTCAGCCCATGCAGCCTTAAAGTAATAACACTACCCCTTACTAACTTAATAAGAAAAGGAAGACTAAGAACAATAAACTACTATTGTAACACTTTGATATATGTCCCTGGGATTAGCCAGTGTGATGCAAACCATAAGTCATCATCCAAAAGCCAGTTTTCATTAAAACTTTAATATTTAACCCAGAAGATCCTGTCTCTCTGAATCCCACAACATGAAAAATAATCATCTCAAAGGCAGACATAAACATCAGATTGTGTATGAAGGAACAGGTTAACAATGGAGTGTATAGGGAAAAAACAGCTTTAGTGCTACTGCATTAGTTATCAGCTAATTGATCCCTTGTTTTAAACTATACTCCCATTTAAGACTGATAATTATAGCTTTTACACCATCATGAAACACCTTTTGAGCACTGTCATGTATTAGCTTACAATACCTTAGTTCACATTTATTCTGTTTCTTACTCTTCAGCAATCATTTTTTAGATAACAATACAAGTGTGCCGGCCAAAGTAATTTCTGAGATTTGACGACCTTGGTGACACTGCTAAATGGTACAGTTCAATGGGACAAGAACCCCAAGCAGCTCATGATTAGACAGTACGGCAGCCTGGCCTGATTATTTAATCACTTTGCTTTACTTGAATGCAAAACCTGTTATGTCAGTAAAATTCTCCCACTGCATTGCAAAACTATGTGTCCATGTGCAACTGTGATGAGAAGAGCAGGTCAAAGTTAAGCCAGGAAGTTTTCCTGTAAACTGTCAAGGATGTCTAACAAAGAGAGCTTGGGTAATACCATTTTCATTCACATTTTAAATTAAATTCCTTGTCCAATTTGAGTTATTTTGCTCAGTGCCATAGACAGAACACATCACAGCAAAGAATTTAATGAGAACCACAAAATAAATGGAACAACATATTCCCTTTAAGGTCAAATATGCTCATCAGTAAGACATTTTAGACACCAGTTTAGCACTGGCACTGTGTGAGGGGGTCACCGATAACCACATATTTCTGAAAATAAATATCATTTAACCTCCTCCCTGCATTTCAGTGCTAAACCATCATACCTTTAGATCACTTTCATTACCATAAAATAGTCTAAAGCTCAACCCATTTTTTCTATTCAAAGGAATACAGAAAGAAAACCAATTTAAATTGATACTTTAAATATTTTGTATTTATCACATTGCCTAAAACCACCACTAGAAAGTCTTCCCACTACAATAGTCAAAAAAGAAGTGAAATTTCAAATTACCAAAATAAAATGTTATGTTGCTGGAGCAAACCTTTTAGGTTTTCAGTTATTAAAATGAGCACTTAGGATATATTCTTATTCAGAGTGAACGTGTTTTCCATTTAATTTCTTTCCCCACACAAATCAAGAAGGAGCAGATATGAGAGATTTACTGACTAGGTCTGAACCCAGAACCTTCTTCCCTCCTGCAATTCCCTTGTAATAAAGAGGGAATATCAACATATTCTCTATATCATTTAACCAGCTGAAAGAAGCTGGCATGGTATAAAATCTAACAAACCCCAGCTCAACTTAAAAACATCATTTAGCAGCTCAATATATGGCTAGAACTACGAACATAATTGAAACATAGCGCTGGTTGCACATTATACAAAAAAACAAAAACAAAACGAGATACACATAAGACAACCCATAACTTTAAATTGTAAACACCAAGAACCACAACTGCAGCTGTTCTGCTCCCTTGTATCATACTAACGGCCTGAAAGCAAGTTAACATGGGTGTGGAAAAATAGCTGATTTAATATTTATTGGTTTAACAGAGGTGAAACTAGCACAAATCCCACTTTACATGCTACCTGCTGCACCACCAACATTTTGATGGTGCAGCAGGTAGCATAACATGCAGTCCATAACAGTTATTAATAAAGGCCAAACCTTAGAAGTATCTTTAGCTTGCAGGGAACTAAATGTCACAGCATTTAGCCAAGTGTGCTATCTGTAAAGCCAGCCATTAGCTAACTATCTGCCAAAACGGGGACGGGTGGGTTACTTTCATGACGCACGAAGAAAAAAACCAAAAAACATACTATCATGTTTTGTTTGTTTTTTAACCAGAGTCAACAAAGTGATATACAAATTTAACAACAGCCATAACTAACGCTAGCTCTCTATGCTAGGTGCAACTGGGGCCTTTTGGAGCGCCCGGCTTTGAAATAATAGTGTTATTTAGCGACATTATTAACGGGTAAATCGGTCATGTAATGTCATATGCTCTATGATGGAATATCTTCAAAATGACACACAGCCCAGATGCAGATGAAGAAAACGGTCACATTACGTAACTGTCGTTGCAAACTAGCGCCGTCAACTACTACTAACAGCTGGTGGTCTAGTTAGTTAATAACCCTGGCTGCTAGCTAGCTGCGGCAACTAACGATGGTTAGCCTGCAAGGCGATCCGCCCAGACAGCACAGCAGTGAAGGCCTGGTCGTCCAAAGCCCACTGCGCTGAGACACACAGGCCTCATCATTCGCTCAGGCCTGACGTTATAGTTGCCCTGCAAACCTCTGCTGCATAGCCGAGGCGCATAAATACGTAGAGAATTTGGTTAAATAGCTAAAACCAATACTGAGAGAATATCGCGTTTCTCCTCACTACTGTCGACCATCTGTGTTATCATAACGCCATTTGCAAAGTACATCAGTCGAGCTAATAAGAAGTAATCTAAACAGTTAATGTTAGCCAGCCGTTAGCTTGTGTTTAAGTAAATGTATTCACCGTAGCCAACCTTTCTGTTTTGACAAGCGGCTTGCTGAGATGACTCGACAAGTAATTAGTGTTCAACCTATAAAATTATAATTTTCCTATTCAACTCAATGCCACTTCGTGGCCATTTTAGCTTTCTGGGATAACGCATAAAATGTCAGTGACAGTGGAGCTGTCTATTTCCTGAAATTTAACTCACTGTTCTGACCCGTATCGCCTAACGCTAAGTTCTAACTTAGCTAAAACAAACTGAAAATAACATATCAGAGGCCCGGGTTATAGAAGAGGTTAGCTGCAATGTAGTTTTGATAAAGCCGCTGTAATAAAACAATTAACAACTCTGGGTGGATGAAATTTAAAATTTCGCCAACATGTAAACATTAGACGTTTAAAGGAAATGTTCCTTCTCAGTCTATAGACAGAACCATTTGCAGGTAGCTAGCGCTAGCTTGACTTCAGTGAATCTAGCGGGATGAGCTAGGCAGCCTGCACGTACTGTCAGGACTATGAATTGCAATTTAATCGCATTGACATTGTCAAAGATTCAGTAAGCAGTAGCTAACAGAGAAAACTCCATTAGCAAGTGAATAACACCAATAACCCAAAATGCTATAATGTTACCTTTCATACACCAACAGCTGACGCTAGTACTAGCAGTAGCCAGCTAACAATCACCAGCCAGCACAGCGAGCTAGTTGGCTAACAACTCACCAGGAATTTGATATGACTTCCCCTCTATTCACGGGCTACGTCCAGCCTTGAACGATGGTGTCGTCGTGTATTACATAAACGTGGCCTATATCAGTGACAGTTTCACAGGACACAAACCTGTTACTAGAATGATCTAATTCCTACGTTTTTTTCCTCTGCTTCTGGGTGTTTTTCCTGCGTCACCGGCGCGGTAACAGCCCCCCTAACTCTATCTAGTCCGATTTCTGGGGCTTGTCACTTCGGTCCCAGCAGTCAGTCACAACTTGATTCAGTTCAACATGGCGGAAGCGCAGTCGGACACAAATGCAGCTCACTAAAACAGACCAGACGACTGTGTGAACTCCAACAGTCAGCGATGTCTGTGAGCTAGTTTGCACCACAACCGAGCACAGCTCAGCTAACACAACACCCGCTGAATGGAAAGCGAATAAAACCCCTTCTCGATTCTGATAACGGACTCCAGCTCCAGCATTGATATCCGATCCATAGTTTGAACAAAACCAGGCGGAAAAAAGCCGAGCGGCACGATGCACTTGACTATATCGCCTCCTATCGCTTGGGGTGGTCATCAATTAAAAAGTAATGACAATGAATAACAGAATGCGAGGAAATTTAAACTTAAGCACTTACCAAAGAAGGCATAGTACTGTGCAAAAGTCTTGAACCACCCCTCATCTCTTTAGATTTTTCACGGTTTGTTCAGTTCTAACAAGCTTGAAAATCAACATTTGGTATGATCACCTTTATTCTTCGACACAGTCTGAACTGTCTTAGGCAAACTTTCATGTCATTTCTGTCTTTTCTGGAGAACTAGTCCCAAAGACTACTTCGAGAATAGTTCTTCAGGCGTCTTGAAGGACATTCCAAGCTCTTTTTTAAGATGTTAACTGTCTTTTCTTCTGTTCTCTGTCAAGATGATCCCACACTGCTTCAATAATGTTGAGGTCTGGTAGTGTTCTGTTGTGCCTTTGTCTATCTACGTATGCTTTTACTGCATTGGGAGTGTGTTTGGGATCATTTTCATGCTGAAAATTAAGTCAGTTAGATGCTTTCCAGATGATATTGCATGGTGGATCAAAATCTAATAGTACTTTTCTTCATTTTGTCCATCAATTGCAACAAGCTCTTTAGGCACACAAAACCATGACAGAGCCTCCACCCTGTTTTACAGATGGCTGTAGACACTCAGTCTCTCCTGACCTCTTCTGTATATACTGGTGATGAGTTCAAGCAAAAATTTCACATTTGGATTCATCGCTGCACACCACCCACTGCCACTGATTTCCAGTTGTAGTGTAATTTTTCTTCCTGTTTCCATTCATGAAGAACAGCTTCTTGATAGCCACACATGAACTGAGACCATTTCTCATGAGGCTTCAATAAACAGTAGACAGATCAACTGAAAGGTCAGATGCGTCTCTCACGCCCTGTGTCAGATCTTTGCTGGATCTTTTTCTTAGATATTTTTAGGCCTGCCACTTCTTCTTTTGTACTCCACTTGTCTATTTTCCCCAGATTTTTTGAAGGACGCACTGCATAGCAAGCTTAGATATGGCAAGTTTTAGAACTACAAACATTGAAAGGCTTTCAAAATGCCTGGATAACTATTGCTAATGACCACTTTAAAAATGAGAAGAAAGTCTGGCTTTTTGGAAGATGTGGAGTGGCTCAAGACTTATGCACAGTACACTGTGACTGAAGAGAATTTAAATCAAGAAACATTTTTGCAAATGCTTACTTCATATATTAAAGTATATTCAGGACTGGTTTCAGGATCTTTTAAATGTTATGGCATTGGTAGGGACCAAGAACCAGTGAAAAGGAGTCTGAAGGAAATTTAAATAAAAAATCTATCAGAAATTATTATGGGACTGAAAATTGAGTTGGAAAACACCGAACAGGTTTTTTCGTGCACCTTTACAGTGCCCAGCATCATAATGTGTACGTGAACAACACATTAGCACAAGACAAGATTTCTGGTGAAAGCTCCACTGAGGAATGAAGCTTGATTGTGTATAAGTTAACAGCTCGCATTGTGAGCAAAACAGGGATTGCATTTGTTGAAATGTCATCTTTAAACCCTTGGTCTAATAACAATATGGCTCTTTAATTATCTGGCCAGTCTTTCAAAGGTCAAGGCAGCAGACCAGCCGAAGAATTCTCTGATTACCTCCACCCCAGTACACATGGTGTCACGTTAAATAGCACGAGAGATGGAAAATTACAAATTTAGAAGAAGAATTCAGATCCCTCACACAAGTAAAAGTTATATTACAGCAATATTACAGTGTAAAATCATAAAAGCAACAGTTGCAGGCAATAGAAAGGTTTCTTGCTTGAACTTATCATTTTAAAATGTTAGCCTCGAATTTGCAGGATAGTAATTTGAATAAACAAATTAATTTATCAATATAAGCATCACATTCGTCGCAGTTTTACTGTTGCCATTCGAGTGCCAAGAATGGAATAGCAAGATATACTCCAAACAAGCACCGCGTGGTATTTTTTCATGGTGAGGGTCAACCTTGTTAACATCTTTACTAAAACAGGAAACAAATCTCACAGGTTTGTTTCCAATTTGATCAACAGCACTTCCTTCTGCTTTATCAGTGTGCAGCATTCTGACCACACTGGTGCTGCATGCAAAAGAGGTCCTGGTAAGAGAGATGTAGATGCAAGTAGGTGGGAAGAGGTAACAGTAAATTACAGAGATACCTGATAAAAATATACAATTATCAATATAGCTGTAAGCAGCAGTGAGGGGTAAAAGCAGTTCAGCAGGGCATGGTTGCCATGGCAGCTTGACTGTGTAGCTGTAAGCACTAACAGGAAAAAAAAAGGGAGGGGGGGTGTCATTTTTTATCATGCTGTACAGGCCAAGTGATGGAAGATGCGTAGACAACTACAGGAAGGTGTTGAGAGAAAACACAGAAATCAAAGCACGAAACAGCTGAGATGACCCCACCTCCAACGTGACTGCTTCACTGCTGTTTAAACTGGCTTTCACAGACAAGGCATCTTGAAGACTCACCAGATAACTTTTGTGCACTTTATATGTAAATTGTCTGTATGTGGCTTAATGCAAGGGATAAGGCATATAAGGTTCAATAGCTACATGCATATGCACCTCAAACTTTGATCCAGAGTGCTCATACACTGCTACCTGTTTGTTATAAACAAACAGACTAAATTGCAGTAGAACAGAGTATATTAAATATGTGATCCAACTTTTTCAGATTCTTTATTCTGTATTTAGTGATGAGTTAAAGAAAAAGTCATTGTGGATACAAATTTTGGTGACCGTTAATTTATATAGGGGCGATGTATGGTATGAGTATAAATAACAGTTATATTCAATTAGATGGTGCACAAAATAGAAGAACAGATAAATATACTGACATTTATAAAATGTTTATACGTATAACATATACATGTATATTATCCATATACAATTATATGATCAGATATCCCCTGATGTTGTTCCTACTTCATCACAGCATTGTTGTTTGTCTGGGCATTCGGTTAGCATTAGCCAAGAAGTAAGCTAATGCTACTAAAAAGTAGAAAAGCTACAGGATTAACCTAAATTTGGCTAACAGCAAATTGATAATATATTTGTTAAATTGCATACATTGATAAATAAAACGCTTTAAATTTTGTACATTTTGTTTCAGAAGATAGTTTTATGTAAACAAAGCTTCTTTCTTTTTTTTTATTTTCCCACCACATTTCAAAGCTATGACATCACAACAACATGATTGGTCAGTTGTAACCTTGATCCTGGACCAATATTTTATATGATGATGTAGGAACAACAACATGGAGATAACAGATACACCGATACTGCATATGCGTACATATGTATATAAGTGGATTTGTGTTTAAAGGATGTAAACAATAAGATTGTAAATGAGGATATTGCACATTAGCACATCTACAGACTATGAAATGTACCGAAAAATGGTGATTATATAAACATCTGGCTATGTAAACATTTAGAGTTAAACAGGAGAATATTGTACATTACCTAAAATATTTAAAGACCGTGAAATGTTCATAACGTAGAATATATGAATACATTTATAAATATGAGATTATGTTGGTTATATAAATATATGTATATTTCTGAGGGGTGTAAACAAGGACAATTGAGCAGAATAATTTTGTCATTAGAGCTATAAATAACTTATTGACAGATCAAGTTCATGTAATAGATATTAGGAAGACTATTTATCAATCAGATATTACGAGTTTAATTGGTTAAATGAGTAGTATTAAACAGAGTTAAGTAGAATTTGTCGGAAACAGAAAAGGGAGACTTGTTCAGAATGCGTTTCGTTGTCATTAATATTTTATTATTATTATTAATTATAATAATTTGAGACAAAGAATTGCTTTCAAACTGAGCCTGTTAACACGAAAACATTGTGCACGGTTTTCATAGTATTGTAACTGATGTCAAACTCGGGCTTTTGCTCTGGAAACAAAC
The DNA here is from genome assembly GCF_001858045.2 of Oreochromis niloticus. Lineage (NCBI taxonomy): Eukaryota > Metazoa > Chordata > Actinopteri > Cichliformes > Cichlidae > Oreochromis > Oreochromis niloticus. Next base: position 23,849,040 of record NC_031987.2, on the reverse strand, counting down.
ACATAGACTGTGCGGTGTCCTTGTTTGTCGTTCCTCTAAGCTCTTGTCTGGGTTTTTTGTCCGACCGCCTTCTAGGTGATCAGACCCGACAGAAAAGATGGCGGCCGAGCGGCACTAACTGTTCTCTATAATGAGTTACCAAATTTTGTCTATTTGTTGAGTTTTCTTCTGGACAAGAAAAACAAGTCCGTGCGGAGAACCTCTTCTGGGCAAGGACATTTTGAGGGACAGAAAAGCTTCTTTTCTGAAGCAGTTAGCTGCTACAGCAGTTTGGTGTAGCAGCGCTGGCTTCGGCGTAGCTAACGAGTCTGTCTCGTCATTGTAAAATGGCTCCGGTGCAGATCGGCTCAGACGGGCCGCTAGTCCACGTCGGAGGTATGATTGTTTCGGGTCCACAGGCACCACCGCTCGGTGCCCCGGGCACACCGGGGGTCCGACTCAGCATGCTTATTGAGTTTCTTCTCCAAAGGACCTACCAGGAAATCACCACACTGGCGGAACTGTGAGTAGCGTTTACTGCTGCAGGCCTCAGAGCTAAGTGATGTTGACCTGGCGGGCTAACCTTCTGACATGAGTAAACTGTGAGGATGTTCGTCTTCCAGATGCTAAAAGAAAGCCTAACAGCCTCATCAAACTGGGACCATCAGTTTTATATTTATATTCAAAGGAGCAAAAAGCTTTAACAGTATAGAAGATTAGCACAGTAGCACAGGTAACTGCTGATATGTTAGGGGGCGTACATGTAAACAACACATGGCTATATGAATATAGAGCCAGGATCGGTGATTATGTTTGGAGATGAATATCTGATTGCTCCCATCGAGTTAATATATTGGTACCCTTTGACCGAAATACTGTTATAAATAATGTTTTCGTTGTAAAGACCAAGGATACATAATTTGATAATTTGACAGGACATAGGTTTTGAGTTCAAGAGCTTAATAAATGATGCTTAAAGATCTTTTGTTGCTCTTCCAGGCTGCCCAGAAAAACAGACATGGAGAGGTATGTTTGTTTTCTCACATTTCATTCATTCATTCATTCTCCTTTATCCACTCACACACTCAGTAACTGTGTCATATTTTAAAACCCATAACAAAAGACTGCCGTTCCCCCCTTAGGAAAATCGAAATCGTTCAGTTCGCCAGCCGGACTAGGCAGCTGTTTGTCCGTCTCCTGGCGCTGGTGAAGTGGGCGAGCAATGCAGGGAAAGTGGAGAAGTGTGCGGTATGTTGTGTGTGTGGATTAGTAACATTATTATTAACATTCATTCTGATCATCAGAGCACTAAATTAAGTTATGCTGATCTCTCCATGGTAACAGATGATCTCCAGCTTCCTGGACCAGCAGACCATCTTGTTTGTAGACACAGCTGATAGACTGGCATCACTGGCCAGAGAGGCCCTGGTGCATGCTCGTTTGCCCAGCTTTGCCATCCCCTTTGCCATCGATGTGCTCACCACTGGGTCGTACCCACGCCTGCCCACCTGCATAAGAGTAAGTCTTGGACTTCTTTCCCTGTATGAAATGATGGATGCAGCTAAAACTTGCTCACTTGAAGGTTTTTGGTATGTGAGCCCAACTGTTTCTGTGTCTATTTGCTTAGGATAAGATCATTCCTCCAGACCCCATCACCAAGGCAGAGAAGCAGACCACTCTGAACCAGCTTAATCAGATTTTACGACACCGCCTTGTCACCACAGACTTGCCACCTCAGCTAGCAAATCTCACAGTCGGTAAGCAGTTTGTGTAAACCCCTAGTGTGGTGTTTTAACTGGCACCATTCTCATGTCTTAATCAGATTATTTTCATCTATGCTGAAAAGCTCTTGTGTGTGTGTTTATGTAGCTAATGGACGCGTAAAGTTTCGTGTGGAAGGAGAGTTCGAGGCCACCTTGACCGTGATGGGGGATGACCCTGATATTCCCTGGAGGCTGCTGAAGTTAGATATTCTGGTGGAGGACAAAGAAACTGGAGGTAAAGGGGCAGGGGGGCACTCTCCGACACAAACTGATTGATAATGTACTCAAGTGCTAATGCACTCAACTGGTTTGTCTTTCTGTCACATCCCCTTCCCGCTCTATTCTAACAGATGGCCGAGCCTTGGTCCACAGTTTGCAGGTGAACTTCATCCACGAGTTGGTCCAGGCACGTCTTTGTGCAGATGAAAAACCTCTTCAAGACATGTACAACTGCTTGCGTATCCTTTTTTTCCTTTGTATTTACACATACACATGCACATTTACACATACAAACACATTTTCTGTATGTCCTGTCTGCATCCACTTGGCTTTTATCCCAGTCTGCTCTCAACTGCTGCAGTAGGGCGGGAGTGTGTGTCGGAGCATATAGAGTATTGACCGGTCAAGCAGATGACTGTAGAATTCCAATGAGAAACACAGCTGCAGGAGTGAATCCTGTGTAGTCCCCCCTTCACTAAAACAGCCTTTTGTTAATGACAAGGAAAGAGCAGCACTGTTCTGACTATAACGAGGTCACCCATCCAGGTCAGGTGCTTCAGTATTTTAACCTCCCTGAGAGATGTGGGCTTGTTAACGTCACAGTGGAGAAAAAAAAAGTCCTTTTTGTTTATTCAGTTTTCTACAAAATACAAGTATTATGTTGTCAACCTCAAAATCAATTGAGTGAGCATATGTGTAGATGATATCTGGTAATAGTGTCGATTTGTTCCCATGTGTCAGACAGTTGTAAGTCTTTGGTTAAGTGTAGCTTAAATGCAGAGAGAGGTAAAAAAAAAAAAACTGTTAGTGAGCAGCATTTGCACTTTAATCAGAGTCCTTAATCAAGCATGCGAGCTGAGCACAACTGTGCTTATCACAATGCTAATCAGTACATCGCTGCTCCGCCTTTTCCCCCCAGCATGTCAAAGAGCAGTCTGTATGAGGCACAGATACCTCTTTTACTACTGGACTGTGTGTTTTGAATTTTAATGGGAAGATGGGTACATCACTCTACCTCTACCCACCTGGCCCGGTATTTTCCCACGGTGTGTTTTCTTTAACCTCATTGTTGCCAGACTCCTTCTGTTTGTCACTACAGCTAGAAGTGCTCCACTCTCAGACTCTGATGCTGATCAGAGAGCGCTGGGGAGACCTGGTGCAGGAGGAGAGATACGTGCCAGCGAAATACCTCACACTCTCTGTTTGGAAGTAAGAGCTTATAACCGGCCCTCACATGCATGAACACATGAACAGTAACACAGAGAGAGGCTGAAGCTGATTTTTTTTTTTTCTACTGTTTCTCCAGTCAGCAGGTTTTAGGTAGGAAAACGGGTACAGCATCAGTGCATAAGGTCACTATCAGGATCGACGAATCAGATGGATCGAAGCCATTACAAATTTCTCACGAGCCCCCTCTCCCTGCCTGTGACTCCAAATTAATGGAGAGAGCAATGAAGGTGAAACGCACACGAATATCAGTATTTTCACTGTTTTACAGTACAATTACCTTCCAGTTTAGTATAATTTTTCCCCCTCTCTACTTTTTTTTTTTTTTGTTTTACATTTTAGATTGATCACCTGTCAGTGGAAAAGCTTTTGATTGACAGTGTGCATGCCCGGTCACATCAGAAGCTGCAGGAACTGAAGGCCATTCTAAAGACCAGCAATCCCAGTGACAACTGTATGCATCCACTCCTCATTTTTTATTTATTTATTATTTTTAATCCCTTCAAACGTGTTTATTTAGCAAAGCCTTTTAAACTTCTGTTTATTTCTATCAAGTGCAGCCAGACTTAATCAGCAGGCTGCAGATAATACTGATGAGTTTTTGTGGTCACGAGTTAAAAAAAACTCAGCTTAGAGAGGTTGTCGTTCACGCATCCTACATTCTCCTTCTGTCAACTAGTATCTGCAACCAGTCCTTTTGAGTCATTCGCAGTTAAAAGACGCACACTTAAATGTTTGTTTGTTTATTTCAGCATTCATCGAGACCGCTTTACCTACACTTGTTATTCCAATACTTGAGCCCTGCGGCCGATCAGAGTGTCTACACATTTTCGTAGACCTGCACTCGGGCATGTTCCAGCCAATGCTGTATGGGTTAGGTAAGCTTGTGTTTGTGTTGTATTATAATAGGAACATGTATGTATTTAATGGTAATGTGGATCACATTATTTGAATGAGCCTACACCTTTAACCCTTTGTTGAAGATAAAACCTTAGGTGTGCTTTCTCTCTCTCTCTCTATAGATCAGTCCATATTGGATGACATTGAAAAAACCATCAACGATGATATGAAGCGCATCATCTCGTGGCTTCAGCAACTGAAGTAAGTCCACATCATATAGAGATACAAGTCAGCAGTACATCTTTACAGCTAACGGAATAAAGTGTTGTTAGCACACATTAAAGAAGCAGATGCACAAAGGAGTCAGTAGTAGGAGATGGAGTCTGACGCCTGCCTGTAGCTTGTCAGAATTGACTAATTGCAGTCAGTAGCAACACTTGGCTCAGCAGGTGGGATGATGGGTGTTGAGATGAATTGTCTGTGCTGTGAGTCTTGCACGAGTGAACAGTGATTGGTCAGTGAGTATCAGTTTCTGCAACTCGGCTCTCATGAAGACTGACTCTTTCTTTCTTTCTGGCCAGGTTCTGGTTGGGAGAGCAGCGCTGCCGGCAGTCTGTGAAACACCTTCCCACTGTGTGTACTGATGTCCTTCACCTCTCCAACTCAGCTTCTCACCCCATCGGCAACCTGTCAAAACACAGGCTCTTTATCAAGCTCACGCGGCTACCGCAGTACTACATAGTGAGTTTTTCAGCCAGTACATTACCGACAAACGTTGAGCTAGAACAACTCTGTTACTTAGATCTTTATGTCCTCCTTCCAACTCTGAATCTTTTCCTCACATCTGTTTTTTTGTTTGTTTGTTTTGTTTTTAGATAGTGGAGATGCTTGACGTGCCTAGCAGTCCCACAGCGTTGCGGTACAAGTACTCTTTCCTGTCAGTGTCTCAGCTGGAAGGAGATGATGGACCGATGTGCGCCCAGCTTCTGCAGCATTTCAAACCCAATCTAGAGCACCTTGTGCAGGACTCGACAACAGGGAGAGGGGCTCAGCCTGGGACTAAGAGAAAGGTAGCTGCACAGACGGCTTTCATCACCCACTCACACACTCATTTTCTTATATGTGCCATGGCATTGCTAGGGAAAAACATTTGTGGTCAGTTGGACACTTAAAACTGCAATTATGTCCTTTCAATATGCACTGTTTATTTAATTTTTGTTTCTGTTATTCTGTAGATTGTTGGAGACCAAGGGGAGCCAGAGCCAAAGAAGCCTAAGCGGTCTGGAGAAATGTGTGCCTTCAACAAAGAACTGGCTCACCTAGTTGCAATGTGTGATACCAACATGCCTTTTATTGGCCTTAGAGCAGAGGTACTTCAGAGTGCTTGGATACTTTGAATCATTCCCGCGTGTGGTGATTAGACAAGCCCAGTTTGGTGTTTTCTGGTTGATGCTGGATCCCTTTCTCTGCCTTTTAGATGTCCAACATGGAGATTCCAAATCAGGGCGTCCAAGTGGAAGGAGATGGCAGCAGTCATGCAATACGTCTAATAAAGTAATTATAAAAGAGTCACAAACATAGAGACACATATTGACACAATTTATTTTAATTAAAGTGTTATATACTGTAGGAAAAGTGAAAACTCCACAGTGACTCCACGGTTTATTTGGCTTTCTTTTACAGGATTCCTCCGTGTAAAGGTGTAGGAGAGGAGACCAGGAGAGCTTTAGCGCGTTCCCTACTGGACTGCACCTTCCGCCTGCAGGGCAGGAACAACAGAACCTGGGTGGCTGAATTGGTGCTGGCTAACTGTCCTCTTAACAGCACGCATAGTAAGGAGCAAGGTGCACAGCATTTACAGAGTCTTATTTATATATTTTGCTTTAGTCTTGAAACAGCTGTAGTATTAGTATTTTTATGTGTCCAAATTACATGGTAAAGACAGGCTCTAAACTGGAGCAAAAAAGAATAAAATATGTTTAGTGTTTGAGAGCAAGGAATCTGTATTTTCTTCATATACCAGCTTCTAAACACCCCCATCTTTTTTGTTGTATTAGCCTCCACGCGACACGTGTATCTGACCTATGAGAACCCTCTGTCGGAGCCAGTGGGCGGGCGGAAAGTGGTTGAGATGTTCCTTAACGACTGGAATGCCATTAGTCAGCTCTACCAGTGTGTCCTCACCTTCTCTCGTGCACTGCCAGGTGAGTGCATGTTTTTTTTCCGAAAAGTGAATCCCAGATTTTGATTGTCACATGTACACCTGTTTAACGTAGCTGCACATTATGATTTTTTTCCCCCCTCTAGAGATGCCATCTCATTTGAGTACCTTCTCAGAGGTGCGGCTGTATAACTACCGTAAGCTGGTGCTGTGCTACGGCACCACCAAGGGCAGCTCTGTCACCATCCAGTGGAACTCCAGCACTCAGCGTTTCCACCTCGCCCTGGGAACTGTCGGGCCTAACTCTGGCTGCTCCAACTGCCATAATATCATCCTCCATCAGCTTCAGGAGATGTTCAACAAAAACCCACAAGTGATGCAGCTGCTACAGGTACATTGTGACCCAGTTACAAAATGTAACCACGGAATGAACACATGCACTTTTTGGAGCTGGATTAAGGGACGATTTGAAATTAAATAAAATCAAAAGAATGTGATTGGATTGCTTCAAACATTGGGTGTGGCTTAGTGAATGCAGCGGTGTCGTATTACATGCAGCACTGTGGTGCCGTTGAGTTGCAGTGCTTTACCCAGACCTTCAAAAGCTGTGCGTTTAGTCCAGGTGGAGGAGAAATACATCAGACTGAACCTTATTTATTTCTTATATCAGTTGTACCCGATTAAAATCCAAACCCACACTGCCCACTGCGACACTGCTTTGCTTATGGAATTGTATTCAAGTTAAAAGATCTGTGCGAGAAGCCTTCACACTCCTGAACCATTAGGCTGTAGTACAATATCTCGCACTTTATTATATTTAATTAAAAAAAAAGAACAGAAACTGAGGATCTGGAGAGTAAGGGTGGGTCAGGATCTAGGATTTTAGAATAACAGCCAAAACAAAGGCATATTTACCTTTGTTTTGGTAAAAAAAAGTTGCCCAGTCTTCAGCAAGGTAACTGCATGTACTGTGACTGGATGGGACTGCTTCAAAACGTGCCTTAGGATCCTCTAATTTATTTATTTTTTAAGATTTCTTCAGCGTTAAAGTAATCCACTGCTAGTTCTCAGTACTGTGGCTGATACACCTTTAAAAAACAACAAAAAAAAAAAACAGCCGTTGATTCTCGAAGCTTTATTTTCCAAATTGTAATCCTATACTGTATAAAACAGTGCCCACGCTGCTGACATGATGCAACTGAATTTAGCAGTTAAAACTCAGCCTGCCAATCAGAGAACACGTACTTTGAAAGTGACCACTCACACTAGTTCCCTTCCTTCTTTGAGCGACGCCCCTCAAACTGTCAGGTGAGAGTCATTGATGAGGAGAATTCAAGTTTGAGATCAGAGCTGCTGGTGAAAGTGCGAACCTCCTGCAGCACTAGTAGACAATCTTGTGAGTGTAATACTTTGTGTCCTGATTTTACATGTGAGGAACTGAATTTTGCGAGTGGCAATTAATAAATAATTACCTGAAATTAATGTATTTGCTTTTTTGTTTAAATTAAATGTTTTTAATTTTTACATTTTCTTTCTCTCCAGGTCCTTTCGGACACACAGGCTCCTCTGAATGCAATCAACAAGCTACCTACAGTGCCCATGTTGGGCCTCACCCAGCGCACCAACACTGCCTACCAGTGCTTCTCCATCCTGCCCCAGTCACCCACACATATCCGACTGGCGTTCCGAAACATGTACTGCATCGACATCTACTGCCGAAGCCGCGGAGTGGTTGCTATCCGAGATGGAGCCTACAGTCTCTTTGACAACACTAAGATTGTAGAGGGCTTTTATCCTGCTCCAGGATTAAAGGTATGCCAGACACACTGGCACAGTAATAATGTAACAGACAATATGCAGCAGAAGTCCTTTAAGCTTAAATTATTATTTGAACTTCCACACAAAAAGTCATTACACTTGAAGCTGTCATTACAAGCATTGTGACCTCTTGAAAGGACACAAAATATTGGGTGCTAAATATTAAACCACTGCCTGGAGCATATTAGCTTTCCTTCCTGTAAAGACTAGAGAAAAGGATGCCCAGCCCAGCTCTGCTGCAGGGAAAGGCTGAACTATCACTGTTTTTGTCTGACACTTGCCAAGCACACAAATAAGCCAGTTTCCCAGATGTTGAATGACTTTAAAATAGATTGAGACATTAAAATGGATCCAATTAAGTGTGCAGGTACTTCCTAATTTATTCTCTTTTCTTTCTAGACATTCCTAAATATGTTTGTAGACAGCAATCAGGATGCTCGCAGGCGATCGGTCAATGAAGATGACAACCCGCCTTCACCTGTGGGTGTAGATGTTATGGACAGTCTTATGAACCAGTTGCAGCCTCAACCACAACCACAGACTATGAGAGGTGGTCCGGGAGGAGTATATCCTCCCCTAACTTCACCGCCACCCAATTATTATGCTAACGTTACTCCCTCACCATCCATGATGCCCACCCCATCACCAGGTATTTGGACCTATTGTACTCTGATTGCTTAAATGTGCCTGTGTGAATGTCGCAGTAAAGTGTTTGTGTCATATACGCTTGTTAAGCTGCCATACAGCATTGTTTTCTCACCACACATTGTGTCATCAGCCACCCCGCTGACTTATGCATTTGTTGCAATAGCAAATTATGGCAAAAGAATGTGATTGCGCAACCATGTGTGCCCATTTTAATTTTGTGAAACCATGCGATCAGTTGTTTCTCTTGCAACATGCACACCTCGCAGCCAAAAGGGAACAAAGCATGCGTTTAGTCATGCTCCTTCCATTCCCCTCCATCTCAGCCCGTCAGCCAGAGACTACAGCCCTTCCGCCCAGCTTTAGCTTGTGTGCACATGGAGTGAGTGTGTGTAAAGAGTACTTGTCATCTTTAGTCTGATGAGCCCTTTGATGTGTGTGCGTGTGTGTGTTGTGCGGATGTGTGCAGGGAACATCCATGCCTCTGGCTCCCCTAGTGGAGCTCTAAGGGCACCCTCTCCTTTCGGGCCAACCCCGTCCCCGTCTTCTTTGGGCATAGCCATGGGCCAGACCAGCTTTGCCAGTCCCCACGGTAAGCAGCAGGATAAATACTGGCCTGGTAGTAATTCTGTTCTGCTGGGCGTGGGCTGGAACGGGCTGGACTGAATATCTTTTCTAGGCTGCAGACATTAACAGGCATATGACAAATGGTCTACAAAGCACGGGCACACAGTGGTTTATTTATCTGATTATGTTTATTGTTGTATGAGAAGTGTGAATGTGTTGGTGATGACTGACTCTCCTTTAACCTAGGTGTTTTAGACCCCAGCTCTCCATATCCCATAGTGTCTCCCAGCAATAGGAGCCAGTGGCCAGGTTCACCCCAGGTCTCAGGGCCTTCTCCTGGGGCAAGGATCCACGGCATGTCCCCTGGCAACCCTTCGCTGAATTCACCCATTCCTGACCCGAATTCTCCACGTGCCGGGTCCAGTAAGTACTGCCTCACATTATCTCTGTATCCTTGTATTTAAAGACAAACACTTCATAATATTAGAGTTTAAATATATTTTACATATATTATTAATTTTTTACCTTTTTAACATGTGTCTCTGTCTTTGATTTAGGTTCGCAAGTCATGCCTACCAGTATGCCTCCACCCCGCAAGCTACCTCAGCGCCCCTGGGCTGCCTCCATTCCTACTATCCTCACCCACAATGCCTTGCATGTGCTTCTGCTCCCTTCCCCCACTCCCTGCCATGTGCCTGGCCTGGCAGGAAGCTACCTCTGCTCACCTCTGGAGCGCTTTTTGGGTTCAGTTATTATGAGACGGCACCTACAGAGGATCATCCAGCAGGAAGCCAATGTGAGTGACGAGCAGAGCCAAAAATCAGTCTGTTGTGTTTCATTTCCTAAATGATGTCATCTGTTCTGCACTGTGCACTGAAAAAGTTATGGAAGCACGCAACAAGGCCATGTTAGCCAACATGAGTTTTCTCAGTTGTAATTGGATCATTTTCATTTTATAGATTAAACATCACGTAAAAGACTAAACTGAAATATGAATTCAGTCATGTCGGCTATAAGAAGTCTGTATGTGCAAATTTACCAACTGCCCAATTGGCTTTTTTGTTTTTGTTTGGTTTTTTTCCCCGTCCCCAGTGCAGTAATCACTGTGTCATCTTTCCTCTCCTCCAGTTAACTATCGTGAACTCTAACGAGCCGGGGGTGATCATGTTTAAAACTGAAGTGCTCAAGTGCCGTGTGGCTCTCAACCCAAATAACTACCAGACGCTGCAGCTCAAAGTCACTCCAGAAAACACAGGTCCCTGGTCCCAGGAAGAACTTCAGGTGCTGGAGAGGTTCTTCGAGACCCGTGTAAGTCTTCATGTTTTTGTTTATTTATTTATTTTGTCTGAACTGATCATAAAAATGGGTAAAAATCCCTTGCTGTTTTGTATCCATTAAAACATAGTTTGAATATTATATGATATATGACTAGTAACAGACACCAGCTCCCATGTTGTGATCATTAATCCATCTACTGCTGTCCTCCCTTCTAGGTTGCTGGTCCTCCCTTTAAGTACAACACTCTGAATGCCTTCACTAAGCTGCTGGGTGCACCCACTAATATCCTTAGAGACTGTGTGCGCATCATGAAGCTTGAATTGGTAAGGAACTTCTTTTATATGGAGTGTTGTTGCACATTCGGAACTGGATTGCAGTTCCAAATGCCCCCCCCCCCCCCCCCCCCGCTTTAACCCCCACTTAATAGTCTTTGCGTTTGAAAGGTAATGCATGAATAAGCCTTTTCTTCTCCTGCAGTTCCCTGACCAGGCTGCACAGCTGAAGTGGAATGTCCAGTTCTGCCTCACCATCCCCCCCAGCGCTCCACCCATCGCTCCTCCTGGAACCATTGCTGTGGTGCTCAAATCTAAAATGCTTTTCTTTGTAAGTCACTGCAGCGCTTTACCTTTTTGAAACATGTACTTCACTTTCATTTGATTGAAAAAAGAAAAAAAAAACATGTACACGAATATGTTGAAGCCACCTCACCCTTTGTATTTGATCTGTTTTGTCCTACAGCTGCAGCTGACCCAGCGCATCCCGGTACCCCAGGAACCAGTGAGCATTATCGTACCCATTGTGTACGACATGGCCACAGGCCTCACTCAGCAGGCTGACATCCCCAGACAGCACAGCTCCTCTGGAGCCGCAGCACTCATGGTCTCTAATATCCTCAAGAGGTTCAATGAGCTGCATCCTGCCAGACAGGGTGAGACTCTGCCCTCCCTCACCTGACGAGCACTGAATAATTTACTGTACCTAAACCTTTTCCAACTGAGTATTCTAATTAGATGTAAAACAGCTTTGCTAACACTGACTGTATTCTTTTCCTCCCAGGCGAGTGCACCATATTTGCATCTGTTCATGACCTGATGGCCAGCCTCACCCTTCCCCCTGGCACCCGTCAGTAGAAACGATGACGTCAAACCCAGAGCGGAAATTCAACCCAAGTCCCTTTAAAGACAGAAGATGAGCCTCACCCTCAAGTTTACTCGACGCATGAGTGTAAAAGCTGTGGTCCCGAGATGTCAAAATCCAGCTTGCGTCCCCTTTGATACAGCCACTGGACTTTGATGTGATGGATGATTTCAAAGGGGATTCAAATTTGACAGTCTTGGAGACTGTCTTTAAGATTTGCCATTCAGGTAGACCTTAAAACAAGGACGACATTGGATGCAAATGGATATAAATGTTTGTTTGTTCTTCCTCCAGGTGCACTTGTAAACAAAACTTATGTATACTTTTTTTTTTTTTACAGAAATATGTATATTTAAGTGTTTAAAAGAATGAGGTGAGAGATTTTTGTTTTTGCTAGAGCGCTGACTTGCTTTTTTTGGTAATGCTGATATCAAACTGATATTGTTGTAGTATCAGGAGATATTTTCCTTAGCACACTATTTAACTGGCTTCTTGCCTTTACCTTGTCATTCCTCTGCAATCTAATTTCAGACGTACACTTTGGATACTGTAAAAACTGTGATAAACTTTATAAGCCAGTTGTATTTTATTAAGAACCATTTGGAGTCCTGATTAAAGGATTTGAGACATCTTTTCTGATTTGGGGTATTTTATTTAACCAAATTCTGAGTTGGTTTGTGGTTTGAGGATTTTGCACTAGAAATAGAAAAGAATCGGATAAGTTACCAAACAAACAAACCCAAAAAAAGGGTGTTAAAAGAAAAACTTTGCATTATTTATTTTTTTTCCTCCATTTGATGTTTTTTCACGGTGACAGAGAGCGCTGTCTTAAATAATCTGTCCCAAATCTCCCCAAAAGTGTCATTCCTGCTCATCAAGCCATTCAGTGACCCTGAGTCACTGAGAGATCACTTCCACTGAGGGAGAAAATTGTCATTGTAGGATAAAAGTTCAGTGGACCCAAACAACACCAAAAAATGACCCACAGTAAGTAAAAGAGCCACTGGATGGCCTACTTAAATATAAAAGGCCAAGGCTTTGCTTTCCATCCAATGTCTCCCAGCTGGAGCATACCCCAGCTGTCAAAGGTGGAGTACACTAACCTGTCATAGAAAAACACCCGTTCACACCATTTAACCTAACCCCACTGTGGAAGGAAGCTGGAGTACCCAGAGAGAACCCATGTATACTGCACACAATAAGAAGGGACAGGGAATTTAAAACCCTGATGTTCTCGCTGTGAGGCAGCAGGACTAACCACAGCTCCACCATGTTACGTTTTTTTTTTCAGTCCTTTATTTTCCAAAATTATTCTGCAGTCTCATTATGTTGTGAAGATTAGCTTTTAGGAAGTGTTTGTTTGTTTGTTTGTTTTCATTTATCAGTTGCAAAAATACAATAATTATATAGATTTTTTTTTTAGTGTGCAATAACCTCTTCTGAACATTGATTGTGAATATAAATAACACAAATACTCAATCCAGGTCGTGAAAGGAGGTTTGTTTCCCATGAAAAAAACCCATCTCTGTTTTCTGCCTGCATCCTCACTAAAGTGATGCTGTGCTCCTCATCCCTAAAGCATGACATCATTGTGAAAGGCTGGTCCTCTGCGCGCGTGCCGCTTGAGGGGCGTTCAGTGCCGCAAATCACGGGCTGTGACTGCGCCGCCGTTGTTGCAAAAGGGGCGCGGGCTTTTTATTGTTACCGTCATTGCATCAACCTTTCAGCGGCTGCATAAACGAGGCTCTATTGATCAGTGCGCGGTTGCGTGGGGGCATCGTCATCTGAGAGGAAGCGGCGAATCAGGGATGAAGAAACAGTGTTTCACCTGAACGTTTGACACTCGAACGCACCACCTGCGAAACAGACTTCCGACCAAATGCAATAAAATAAACCGACAGATCTGATCTGTTATTATCTAGTCCCACTCTAGCAAGTTGTCATCGCGTTCATTGTCTTCATATGGCTTTAATTAGCGGGACCGAATCAGGAGAATAGGAGTGATATAACACAGCCGGTCCAAGCCATGGCAGTGAGGATATCGGAGGCGCTCTGTCAGCCCTGCGGTTACCATGAAGCTTTTAAAGGTAAGTCCCAGCATCACGCTTTTTAGTCGGGTTCATGCAGCGTTTTGAGGCGTTTCAACATCATCTCGGAGGAGTGCGCCCTGCAGGCTCCGACTCCTTATACCCCACTGACCACTCCCCTTCAGTCCTCATCAACCATCCTTCCCTGGACCTGTAGAATAGACAGCATGTGCGCATTGATTTATAGTCTGCAATGGTGCACCCGTGTGCTTGTGTGTGTTAATAGATTGTTTTTTATGGCAAATAAGAGAAATGTCATGGAGTGATGTGACTGCTCTGTGGTCAGTGGAGTTACAGGTGAAGAGACCTCTGATGCCTGTCCAGCTGAGTCCTGAGCAGGTGGGCCTGGAGATGCTGTGTCTCTGTGGGCAGCTGGACCTCCTCATCAGGTCACAGATGCAGCAGGTAGATGTATGTCTCCTCAACTTTGTGTTAGTTTTCATCAATTTCCAAGTGAAACTTTAGTCAGATGTTCCATCAAACATTTCATTATTCCAATGTGAATCTGGTGAGGATATGGAGGGCCAGAAGTGCCAAAATGAAATAATAAAATAAAATACACACATCATTAAACACAAAAGTAAATGTGTCATCAATTAATCTAAATGGGAAAAAATATGACTTATACATGTTGGTATGTGGTAAGGACTTGAGGAAGTCAGGGATCCTAGAATGTATTCTGAACAAAATTACAAGAAGCAGTTCCTACGGAAGAGGATTAGAGCCACTGGAAAAAAAAAAAAAGTGGGCACATCTTTTTTTTTCTTCTTTTCCAGAATTCTGAGGGAAAAAAATCAGAATTCTGACTTTAATCTCAGAGTTCTGACTTTTTTCTCAGAATTCTGAGGTTAAAGTCAGATATCAGATTTTTTTTTCTCAGAATTCTGACTTTTTTCTCAGACTTCTTTTTTCTCAGAATTCTGACTTTAATCTCAGAATTCTGACTTTTTTTCTCAGAATTCAGGAAAAGAAGAAAAAAAAAGACATGCCCACTTTTTTTTCCCAGTGGCTCTAATCCTCTTCCGTAAGTTCCCAAACTGTAAGTAAAGGTTTGCAATACTACTGTTTCTGTGTCACCAAATACATTTTTTAGGATTTTTAGGTGAGACCACAGTGGCATAACCTTAAAAAATCTGGTTGATTTGTCAAGATAGAGTCAAGAGAGAGAAAGTTTGCAAAAGTGCTCCTATGCTGGTGACACAGAAACTGCAGTACTTTAAAACTTCACTTCACAAGTTTTTGTTTTTTTTTCTTTTTAAATGTTGGTGCTCTTGGATTCCCATAGATCTACAGCAAATAAACAGACATTTTGGATGCACAGCTAATGTTCCTACACACCTAATAAATCAGTTAATTAGCTTTGGGTGGGTAGCTGGTTAATTACTCTGTACTGTCACACACAGACCTTAGATCATAGATCATTGTATTAAGAGAACAGGACACTGCACTGGACAGGAGCTAATGAGCAAATTAATGCCAATACACATATTGTGACCTAATTTGGAACGTGCACATGGATTTTTTTCCATCATCGTCATTTCTTTCCAGCAGCTTTTCTCGAGCTTAAAACTAAATAACAATGTATAATTACAATGTTTATTATGTTAATTATGATGTTTATAACACAATAAATAACACCAGGAAATAGTGGTAATTATGGTGTAACATTGTTCAGTCTGTACTGCTTAGATGTTTAATCACTGTTACTCTGTCACAGTTCCAGGAGCAGTTAGGACAAGGTTGTAGCCCGGAGGAGTCGGACACATTCCAGGCTCAAGGTATGTGTGATGAAATCTAAGAACAAAAGATGTCTTGGATATTTTCTGATCTTCTGTATATATATAATTTTGTTTATGTCTTAAAGGATCTGAGATTCTTGACCAGATGCTGCAGTGCCTTGAACATCTACCAAAGCCTATGCCACAGTTAGAGGTATGACCTTCAACGGTTCTGTCCTAATGAAACAGTAACATTAGAAACACCTGAGCACATCACATATCACCTGCCCCCAACCCCCTAAAAGAGTGAGTTATAACTGTTAATGTTGCATTTAGGATCAAGTGGTGCATGTGTTTCCTCAGGACTACCTGGACATGGTGGGACTGTCAGCAATGTTTCCTCGAGTTGAGGTGTTCCTTATTCAAGGTAGTCCTGTTGACATGCTGGAAAGGCCGCCAATGGATGGTGAGAGGAACGTGTTTCCAATTCGTACACACAAACACGTAACCTTTCCTGTATGTTGGCAGTAACATTATTAATTTATTGTTAAATCTTTGAGCATAAGGCATCTCTAATGTGTTTCTAGACTGACAGTATATTGAGAAAAGACCATCCCCTTGTTACTTTCCTTTCTTTGTGGTCACCCATATGGAAAAGAAATAGCAAAAACTTATAAAAGACTTGCATAAGATGTGGCCTACTTCATATAGTGAATCATATAAGGCTTATATGATTTACTCATGAAAGTGGCCACTTTGTCATTACTTTCATATATTGTTTTAGTGAGTATCTGAAACATACAAGTTTCATTTATATAATATTTCAAGGGATCTTATATCTGTTTTCACTCTTGTATGCTTTTCATACAAGTTTCACACAAGACAGATACAAACTTTATAAGATTTATATATATCTTTTCCATATGGGCATGGTCAAGTCTCTGTGAACACTTCCTACGTAGATGCTTCTTAACTAACAATGTCTATAAAACAAAAAAAAACAAGCATGTGAGAGTTTCTTTGTAGTACTTTTCCTTTTATTGAAGTTTTTGACTCTAAGTTTTGCTGTCGTGATACTTCTGTTGCAGAATACTACTTCCACATTGCCAAACTGAACCAGCTCCTTGTGCTGAGTCAGCAGCTAGAAGAGGATATCAGGCACCTTGGAAGTCATAAGTACATTGCCCACCAGCTCTCAGTTATATATGTAAGAATGATGAACTATAACCACCCTCTTTTGAGCTGTGCCCTTTGTAAAATGTGTGCATTTTGTTTCATTCCACAAAAATTTGCTTTGTGCTATTTAATGTCTGTTTTACAGCAAGTCCTCAGCTCTTTCAGGGGAATTCAGGTCTTCTCAGAAATAAAGAAGGATATTGAGGCCAACTTCAAACAGATGAAACAGTCTCTGGTGGTAGAGGAAGGCTCAAGGCACGAGCCTCAGCTGGCTGTTCATTATATCAACTGGTGGGTTTACATTGAAATAATTAGCCGGGGATGAGGTGATGATTAATTCAGCAAGAATCTGATGGCAAACACGTTCTGTTCTCTGCGCAGGATATTAGAAATAACTCAAAGCTTAACATCGATGGTGCTGTCACTGCCAGACGAGCTGACAGACGACGTTCACCAGGCCGTGACCTTCGTGTCTCAGTTCCTGTCCTGACTCACGCTGAGGAACGCCTCTGTATCTATGAATCCTTCTCCAGGGCTCTCCTGCTTCAAAAGCAACTGATTATGTTACGACCATTAAAAGGTGCTACAGAATACGATTCTACTGAATAATAGTGGGGTTGAATAGCCCACCTGTTTAAGACCACATAGGTTTTTTGTACATCGTCTTTTGGAGTGCGGCCCTTATTAGTCCCTGTGGTGAATCAGTTGGTTGGAGCTGAATGTAAGCTTATTGAATCCCATCTTGCACTAATGTTACATTTTTTAAAACCTAAAGCAGAATAATAAAACTGAATGCAATGAACGCAAGTTGCATGACATGTTTGCTCTTTGTGGCTGATAAACTCATTGATGGATGAGTGTCAGAATCCAAAAACCGCTATAAAGGGACACCAGGTAACATAAAGACCACAAATTGATACAATTTGACACAAAATAACCACAAAGTCACACCACACAACCACACATCTACAGTGACTACAAAGTAGCATTAGACTAAAGATGCAAAATGACCCTGAAGTAACAAAAAATCCTGAAAAAAAAGGCAAAGGTAACAAAAAATATCATGAGACAATACCTTGAACTCATGGGCCAGATACCAGGACATGGGCCATTACATAATATGTCCTATTAGGAGACCATCTCTCCTGGTATGAGGAGAGATAGGCCGGCAGTAGAAGAGCATCACCACTCTCTTCATACATGGGAGCAAGTTCCCACAGAACACATGGTGGTGAATGTTACATTGCTTACATCATCCAGCATAACGGATTTGGCAGTGGGTCATTCATTATCTGGGACCACGTGCTCTCCATGTATTCACCAACACCAGAATATGTAAAAACTTCACGGATGACGAAGACACAGATGTCAGTGACTGGTCCTTGGGTTCCCCAGACTTGAATCCAATTGAGAACCTCTGAGATGTTATGTGTCAGTGCATCCAATGCTGCCAACAGCGCAACAGACTGTCCAGGAGCTCGCTGATGCCCTGATCCAGGTCTGGGAGATCCCAAAGAACAGCATCGGCTGTCTCAGTAGGAGCATGCCCAGACATTGTTGGGAGTGTATGCAGACATATGAAGGCAACACACACACAGACACACACACACACACACTGAGCCACATTATGATTCACGTTGGATGAGCGTGTGATTTCAGTTTTTATTAACAGCATGAAAATGAAAAGGATGGAAAAACCTTCAAAACCCTCATTTCACTTCAGTCATTGGTGCAACCTGAGAAATGTTATTGTTTTGAATATCAGGCCACATAACCCCAACTAATTAGGTAAATTGGCAACAGGAAAGTAACACGAGCTGCTATAAAAAGAGCATGACTCCATTAAAAGAGGTCCCGAACTAGCGAGCAGATGAAACCCTATCTCAAGCAAGAGTGGGAGGACATTTGGCTTTCAAAACTACAGCATCTGCTCTCTCGAGTACCCAAACACTTACAAAGTGGTGTTGTATGAAAAGCTTTAAAAACAAAAACAAAAAAACAGCATCAAACAATAACATATAACTATCTTTAGTTACATAGAGGCTTTAAATTATTGCATTTTGCTTTTGAGTTACATTTTACACAATGTCAGAAGTTCAAGTTCAAAAACAAGTGAAGAGGTCGCGTTAAATTCACTTTAATGTTGCATCTGTTTCACTTCTGTCGATGATGCCAGGAATGTGAAAGTGGGACGACTGCATCCATCAATAATTAAGTTTATTAATTACACCTATGCTTTCTAGCTACTATGTGTCATCAGATCTGCGGTGGAGAGAGTTGTCATGCTTATAATGTTATTAGTTACACCTCAGCTTTTGTGCTAAGACATAATCATGTGTACAGGTCCACTGAATGCTTTGTTCATTGTTTGTTGGTCCGTCCCTTGGGGCGGATTGGAGTCGTGCCAGGCCGATTCTGGCCCCCAGGCCTTATGTTTGGCACCCTTGACCAAAAGGGTCTTCAACCAAATTGTTTTTAAGATCATGGTCAAGGTCACATTTGTTGTTTTGTACAGGAAATGACCTGCAAATTGTCATAGATCGTGAGCTGGATCAGCTACTTATATCATTGTTATAGGTAGCTACTTACATTCTGGTTCTGGTGACTTCCCCTCAGTTTGGCATCTACCCACTATGTTTGGACAACAGTTACTCATATTACAAGAATAAAATACTTGGGACTAACAGAAAAAAGTTGTCAAAGTACACAAATGCCATAGGTGCCCCATTAAAAACTCACCAGGAATACACCAGTCAGAGTACATACAGAACAATCAGCCTACATCTTTTAAATGGAGACTGAGATACAGGGTGAGCTCAGACTTTCAAACTAGTATTTCACATTTACTAATTGGAAACACGTTTACTTACACTAAACGTGAGCTGCAACAATAGAAAAGCGGTTAACTGTGCATATTTCAGAGTGTTTCTGACTGACTTTGTCTCTGATGGAGACTGGTTTTCAGCATTTAGCTGCAGCAGCTTTTATTCTCCCCATCTGTTGACTGTTGTCATGTGTAGATAAGCAGGTATCTCTTACTGAGAGGGAGAGAGAAAGAGATGCAGGTGTGTGCAACCGTGTGCTACACTCTGTAGGTGAGAGATGTCAAGAACATACATGATCTTAAATGGGCCACACCAGTGAAAACTCACATTTCTATCAGAAGTAAGGAAGTCTAAGTACACATTTAACCTCTGAGATATCTAAATATAAGAAAAAGAAAGTGCAGTTTCAACAATACATACAGTTTTTCAACGTGACAAAGAAATGCTGATGTACTAAAAGAAAGAAATCTGTCACCAAAACTTTAAATTGTAAGAAATAAATGTGTAAAATTAAACTCTTCCCCCCCCATTTCTGTAGTAGATACTGAAAAAACCCTGCAACATTTGTGTTATTTAATTAATAATTATTTGGTGTAATATCATGAGGAAACTACAGTGTTTACTAGGTCGCTTCTGTCCCTCAGGCCTTATGTTTGACACCCCAGCTGTAGGTGATGCAGGGGTTCTGAGAGGCCTTTCTATTCTTCCCTGCATTTATAATACTGCTTCTTAAATCCTTCCCGTCCTTAAACCTTTGCCTGTGGGCTAAGGTGCTCGCATAAGATGAGTGAATAGCTCCCCCTGCTGGTCAGGTCATACAAATACTTAAAATCAGGAAATGCCATGACATCTCCCTTCTGAATTGACAGCTGCTACTGTGCTTAATTAAATTACACGGGAAGCGCTTTTGGGACCGAGGTGTGCAGGATATATTACATAAAAAATTACAGCAGGACCAGCGAGACAACTAAATGTGCTGCATTTTTAGTGGTAGCACATAAAGGGACAATCTTCCTGTTACTCAGTCGCTAAAAGTTCATACGTCGACGAGTCTCTTCGTACAGATGTTTACAACGCTGTGGCCTGACGAAACCCGCTCTGTACAGCAGCCTTCTGTCACCGCCGCCTGAGGAGGGACTCAGGTCACACTGACGTTTCCCGCCAGCCAATCGCATCATTCTATTTGGGCTCGTTAGCCAATCACGACCCGTTAGGCTGTCCGTCAACTTGACTGTGAGAGCTGGGGCTAAAGACGGAGGATATCAGTGGAAATACTTGAATTAAATGAGTCTGACAAGCTTCCAATTCAAAGGCATACACTCATAAACATCGAGGGGGTATGCGTTTATGCGAAGAGGGTAAGTTTGAAAAGTTTATCAGCGACCTTTGAGTCTTTGTCTTACCTTTTAGTTTTAATCCGTGCTTGTTATATTCTGCAAGCCGAGGCACTGATAATTAGGCTAGTCCTGGAAATTATTACTTATATTTTTTGATTTAGTAAAAGAAAGTGCTCTGTTCAACTTCCATGGGGGCCACTATGCCCAAGCGTCTTTAACTTACCCTTTAAAGCACCGCGGTAGCTCCTCCCAGCGGAGGGGGCACGCAGAAAATCAGTTAAATGCAATCCTCTGCCCCCACCCTCCAATGCATTGCTTAGTTTTGGCTGCACAGACTGTCTGGTACTGTGTTTGTAGATGCAGAGTCACACAGCTGAGCCCTGCGTGAACGTCTGAGGGGATCATGATACCAGAGGCCACAGCTGCAGCTGCATCCAGGTCCTCAGAGCAGAAGTAAGTTAGCAAAGTTAGTCGTTATTTGACAGTGGCTGCTATAATAACCCAGCTTCCCTCTGTTAATCAGTTCTCCTGTTTCTGAATTCCCAGTAAGAGCTCTCGTGCCAAGGCGGACTCCTCTGAAGCCGTCGGTCACTCAGAGGAGGACTCTGGGAACGAGAATAGGCGAAAGAGTGTGGTAGGTGTTATCCACTGATGCTCATGCAGGCTTACACAAGAAAAACGCTTCTTCTGCTTCTTTTTCTTCTGCTTTTTCTTCTTCTTCTTTCAGCTGCTCCCTTTAGGGGTTGTCATATCTGATCCCCTGCTTCCACCTCCACCTATTCCTAGCATCCTTTTCTATCACATCAACCCTCCACATGTGAGGTCTTCCTCTTTTCCTTCTGCCTACAGCCTTTGTCCAATTTATCCATTAGTCCTCCTCTGCACATCTCCAAACCAGCTCATTTGTAATCTTGTCCATCCTGGCACCAGTTGGTGGAAGCCACCATGTTGACCCACAACATGAATACAGTGGCCCAAGTGGACATTGCCGTTCTGCCTAATTGAGTTTAGTGTATGTGGCTACAGACCAGCCACATATGTGGTCCAGAGAAGAGAAGTCGTAGGTGTTCTAATGCTGTGGAGGCAAATTTGTGTCTGCGCCTTCAGACTGATTTTTACTCTACCTCGACTGGAAATCGTTGCAAATTATTTCAGCCGGCTGTATTTTCTTCACCTGTCATGTTTTCAAACCCCGCAGAGACGAAGGAGACGAACACACGAGAGCTCCGAGAATGTCAAGTGCAAAAGTCCCAAAGCCAGCTGCAGTGGCGCGAGGAGAGCAGGAAGAGGACACGGCAAACAGAAGCACGTGGAGGCCGTCACCTTGTTTGAAGTGATCACCATGGGCAGGAGTGCCATGCAGGTAACTTCGTACACATTGTGTCGCTTTGTTGAATTTAAAAAGGGAAACGCCATAATCTCTGCTGTCTGTCAGAGCTCCTGATTTCACCCTGGCTATTGAGCAGTTATGACAGGCTATAAAAATCCCACATCCTCACTGTAGAAATGGAAGATTCTTGGTGGTGCATGATAATATTATGATTCACCGGGTCTTCTTTGCTGCCTGAGCAGGCGGTGATAGATGACTGGATTGAGGCGTATGGGTCAGACAGAGACTCCTCTCTCCTCGACCTCATCAGCTTCTTCATCCAGTGCTCTGGGTGCAAAGGCAAGCAGACCTGCCAGTGCGCACATACGTGCAGCATACCAACAAAGGGCTTTGTCTTTAGCATGCTTTCTGTTTTTTTTTAAGGTGTCGTCACAGCAGAGATGTGTCAGAGCAAAGAGGACAGCGAAGTCATGAGCAAGATGGTCGAGGAGCTGGATGAGGTAAGAGGATTTCAGCTTGGCGCTCTTTCGTGTTATTATGTGAAGCATGTTTTGGATGTTGTGGAAGAGAAACTGTATTTGCGTGTTTCAGACTGCTGGTCTGCAGTATAAGAAGTTTCTGGCTTTTCCGTGGATCCTCACAGTCACGTGGCCCATGGATACAGTCAGTACCCACTCACTGCACTTTAAGCACTTCATGTCAGCAATGGCCAGTTACTGCTCTTCCATTTTTTTGTAAATGAACTTTTAGTTTCTTTTATCAGCTTTAAACACAAAGTGACAAACGGAGTAGTGTGGTATATAGAGATATTTGTGGCATCTTGGTGTTTTTTACTTTGCTTTTTCTTCTGTTTACAATATATTTGTTGTTATTTCAGCTACATTCACACGTTTGAAATAAAACAGTCAATCAATCAGTCAAGTAAAGCTGATGGTTCAGTAGCTTGTAGAACCACCTTTAGTTGCAGTAACTTGAAGTAACAGTTATATGTATGACTTTATTAGTCTGTTACATCACTGTGGAGGAATTTTGTCCTGCTCTTCTTTACAGCGTTGCTTCAGGTCATTGAGGGTTGCAGGTATTCGTTAATGCACAGCTCTCTTAAGGTCCTGCCATTACAATCTGATTGAGGTCTCAGTGACAGGGCCATTGCAGCACTTTGATTCTTTTCTTTTTCAGCCATTCGGTTGTAGATTTGCTCAGGTTCTTGGGATCATTGTCCTACTGCGTCACCCAACTATAGCTAAGTTTTAGCTGGTAGACAGGTGGCGTTATATTTGAGTCTAGAGTACTTTGGTATACGGTTCCAGGCCACTCAGTGACTGCAAGGCGTCTGTTTCCTGCGGCTGCTTGACAAACCAAATTCATCACGCCTCCACCACCGTGCTGACAGCTGGTATGATTAGTTTGTGCTGATATGCTGAGTTTGGTGTTCATCAAATGTAGTGCTGTGCATTACATCTCCACTTTGGTACACTTTGGTACACTTAGTCTTGTGGTTTGTTCGGATGGAACTTTGCAAACCGCAAAATGTGGAAGTTTTTAGTTCATTGTTGCTGTTTGTTTGTTCACACGTGGTGGATTGACTGAGCATGAATCCTGTTTTGCAATAACATACTGTTTACATGTCAGGCTCAGTTACTTTCATTTTCACATATAATTCACTGAGCGGTTCCACCAGAGCGGCAGGGCGGGGTTACAGTTGTGGTCAGAGGTTTACTTTCACTCATCATGAGCATGAATGTCAGGGTAATTTGGCCTTTAGCTATTTATTTGAACTTTTCGTTTTCCAGGTTGGAATGATTGTACAGTATACATCTTTATAACTTTAAACAACAAGAACTGGATGCACTAATTTGAATTTGTTTAGGATTTTCCTGAATATACACAGGGTCAAAAGCATATTTACAGACCAATTTTCTCTCATTTGAGGGTCACAATTTAAGTCTTCTTCTAGACTTTGGCAAAGTACTTACGTACAGTTTGAAGTGATGATCTTGGAATCTACACTTGTTTAGAAATGCTTCAAGAGATTGTAGAACCTTCAGCACCACTTATTAAAAGATTTTAGTGAGTGTAGGTATATATTTGAGGCTCTATGTGTACTTATGCACTTGTGGATAAGTACATATTTGAGAAAATCCTAAATAACTTCAAACTTGTGCACCCAGTTCTTGTTTTTGAATCATGTGTGTATTTAAACTTCTAAGCACAACTGCAAACTGGTTTTGCTTAGAAGTGGCGTATACCTGTGTTTAAAATGAAAAGGCTTGTAGTAGTAGGGGTGATGCAGTACGGCTGTATGGCACTGAGATTAGCCGGTCTGCCGGGATTGTGGCTGAGGTGGACTTTGATGCCTTCCTAAGCTAATGCTCTGCTCAGTTAGCCAAAAAAGAGACAAAAAAGCACAATAAAAAAATATTTAAAATGATTTTGACTCCTTGCACAATTGTAGGTTTTACCTGATTTTCTATACATGTTGCAAAATTAATAGCATGAATTTTCTTGTTCTTGAAAACCTTCAGTAAGAATCTGATATACTGTATGATACTGATCACCTGGAAAAAGCATTTCAGTAACATTTTGGATACTTCAAAGGCCTTAAACTTGCTAAACTGGCTGTCTCTTTCTCTCATCCACTGTAGGACAGTGTTGAGTATCCTCTGGTGCAGTCTGGACCGTACGGCCGCTGGTTTCACTCCGAGTTCTGCGACTTTGTGTCAGTGCTGGTGGCTCAGTGTCAGCACAGCATCATCTTCGACGGCTACCTGATGAACACCCTCATCTCGCTGCTCACCGAGCTGTCAAACTCTTACGTGCGAGCGTTCAGACACACCTGCACACTAGCGGGTAAGAGTGAAACTATGTGAATGCGCATTCAGACACACATATGCAGATAAACTAACCCGTATTTTCGATGTGGACTCCTCTAATCAGCGGTGAAGCTGCTGAGCTCTCTGGTGGGCGTGGCTCTCACCCTGAGCGCTGGGATTGAAAACAGTCAGAAGCTGTATGAGGTGCAAAAAACAAAGACGATGAGGCAGAAGAGCGCGCAGCAGCTGGAGAAAGTACAGAAGAAGATCGCAGAGGTACACAGCGAATGAGCAGGAAGAAACTGAAAGGATTTTTCCTTTTATTGATGGTGTGGCTTCTGTGTAACCTTCCTGATGCTCCTCTAGTTGCAGGAGAAGCGAGCAGAGATCGAGAGCATGATGGACATCATCTTCAAGGGAGTTTTCCTTAAGCGATACCGGTACAGTTTTCTCTGACATGCTTCATTATTTCAACTTTTAATCTATACTGCATTATTATTTTAACTCAACTCGGGTTTGTGGGTGTTTGCGTGCTCGTGCAGTGATGTGCTTCCAGAGATCCGCTGCGTCTGTATGGAGGAGTTGGGTTTGTGGATGAAGCTCTACAGTTCTGTGTTTCTCAGCGACAGTTACCTCAAATACGTGGGCTGGATGATGCACGACAAGGTAGCCAGCAGCAAAATAACAACAAAAAAATCATCATGGGATGATTTTTACAACGCCGCCTGGCTGCTGTTTATCTTTCAGGTACCAGATGTGCGTCTCAAGTGTGTGTTAGCTCTACACGGTCTGTACGGAGATCCCCTCTTCCTGCCTAAACTAGACCTGTTCACCAGCCGCTTTAAGGTAATCGAGCCTCCATCAGGACCGGTGAAATCTGAATCACCTACACTGCCTTCAGATATCACTGGCTTGTCATGTCATGTTCGAGCCTCAAGAGCTCAATATAGCTGGAGATCTGGACAAGACTTTTATTAAAGCGCTGCTCATAATAATGATCTAATACCGCAACTACTACTACTGATAATAATAGTTATAGTAATTGATAGGGTTTTTTGTACAGCTCTGATAAAAACAAGCATCACAAAGTGCTTTAATACTCTTGTACTGTTGTTTACAGGAGCGGATCGTCTCCATGACCCTGGATAAGGACAGTGAAGTGTCAGTGCAGACCATGAAACTCCTGGTGCTCATCTCCAAGTGAGTCGGTTTGATCTGTCATCTAATCTTCTCACTCATTTCTTCTTTCTGTTCCTCTTCACATCCACTTCCTTCCTCACTCCTCAGGACATCTGACGATGTGCTCACTCCAGAGGACTACAAACACCTCCTCCAGTTTGTTTACTCTTCGCAGCGCCCTCTTGCGGCCACTGCGGGGGAGCTGCTCTTCTCAAGGTATGTCTTCCTATGTCACTTTAAAAACAACTTAGCGGTTTATTAGTGCTTCCATCTGATATAGTTTGTCTCTGTCAGGCTTCTCAATGCTGTAGCCCCAGCATCTGATACTCAGGATGGATCGAATGAAGAGGAAGCGTGTAAGCAGCAAACATTTGCCAGACTGAAGGCTCTGCTGCACTTCTACCAGGAATCTGAGGTGAACACAGACTGGCTGTTTCAAGTCGAAGCTCCAGTCTGAGCTAAGAAAGGACTTCTTCTCTATTGTGTTATCACCTAGTTTACATCTGTGATGTTGTGAATCATGTAAAGTTTATGCTTTCAGCTGCACAATCACGTCGTGTACTTGGTGGACAGTCTGTGGGACTGCGGTGGAGCTTTGCTGAAGGACTGGCCCTCCTTCACGTCTGCACTGCTACAGGACTCTTCCTCATGCAGTCCAGGTAAGAAAATGTATGTGTTGTCAGTTCCTAAGAGTCTGAGAGTTTTCCCTCACCAAAGATTTTTTTGTGGATTGAAAGCATCGTTTAAAATCATGCGCAACCTTCATCTTCCTCATTCTGGTTTTCAGTTGTTTCCTCCACAAAAAAACATGTTAGATCCTCTGTGAGCTCCTGCTTTTCAAAGTATGTGTGTGTGTATGTAGGTTTCACCCTAGCTGAACAAGCAGTGCTTGTAGAGATCCTGGTAGCGTCGGTGCGTCAGGCCTCAGAGGGACCAGTGCTGGCAGGGAGGAGTGGAGCGAAGAAGGTCAGTGGAAGATCTCTGTCCTCTCTTTGTATGTGAGATAGCACACTGATAACTCATCATAGTTCAAGAGACATAAGTGTTTATTTTGTTGTTTCAGGTAATGAGTGCCAGAGATAAGAAGATTCAGAACGATGACTGTTTGAAGTTCACCGAACATCTCCTGATGGTGCTTCCAAAGCTGCTGTCTAAGGTGTTTATTCCACATGTAGCTGTTGGTATATAAATCGGTGTGATTCTGTATCCGGGCGTCTGTGCTGCACTATTAAATTCTGGTTGTTATATTGTAATGTCTCTATTCTCTCTGCAGTTTTCAAGTAGCAGTGACATCCTTGCCTCCCTGATGAGGATTCCTCAGTACTTCCTCCCAGAGTGTCCGCACGCTGAAAACACACAGGTGTGTGCACACCTGCACTCAGTTTACACTATTTAATCATACAGAAATGGGAATGTGGTAATGTGCTTTCCTTATCCTGAAAGGAGGCCTGTTCCGCTCATTTCCATCCATGTGTTTTTATTCACGGACTAGAGCAGCGGTCCCCAACCCCTGGGCCACGGACCGGTACCGGACCGTGAGTCGTTTGGTACCGGACCGTGAGAGTTGAGGCTCGGGTGTGAAATTTATGGTTTTCAGGGTTTTTATCGTTAACTTGGTTTCCCTGGGTCTTTTCCCGTGTTGTAGTTGTGTGTCTTATTTTGAAAGAAATATTTACACGTTACCATAGCAACCAGAGAGCATTAAGGGGCAGAGAGGAGGACGTTACTCTCAATGTTGTTGGCGCATTTCAGGAGGATGCTGCTAAAAAAAGTTGCACAATTACACAGTGAATTTGCATTTATTATTATATTTACAAAATACCAAAGTTTTTGTCTTGGTCATATTAATTTACTTTGTTGCATCTATCTGCGACACCTTAAAGGCCGGTCCGTGAAAATATTGTCTGACATTAAACCGGTCCGTGGCGCAAAAAAGGTTGGACACCGCTGTACTAGAGTATCTTCGGATGATTCATAATAGAAGATAACCTTCAAGTGCTTTTTTAACAGAGCGAGGGATTTTCAACACAACATTTCTCAACATACTACTACTAGTTCTGTTTGGTAAGCTTAATGGTGAAATGACACTACTCCAATACTCAGCTGGGCTGTCGTCTTTGCCTTTTTCTTTTCATTATACATCACAAAGCCTGCAAATGAGTTTTGATACCAAATGCGATGTTTTCAAACTGCTTAAAAGTATAACATGAGTCGTGTCACTCCTGTAGGCGGCGTCCAGCCTGTTGACAGAACTGGAAGCTGTTTTAGACGTCCACTCAGGCCCGGCTGTTCTGGAGGGAGGGGCCCGCGCGTTCCTCTCCCTTTGTAGTGAGGAGACAGCCTGGTGCTCCCCCGCCCGAGCTGCTAGAGACTCTCTGGTCCAGCGTTGGGTGGACCGACTGAAAGCACTGCTGGGGGAATCGCTCAAGGTGAGTACTGCTGGATTTATGTGGACGCATAAATCCTTGTACTTCTATTCTGACTTTACTTTAACTCATCACGCCTGAAATCCTCGAAATAAAATGTTAGAGACTGAAAGCCGCGTTCTGACTTCTCTTTCACAGGGCGACAGTTTCTCTGCTGATGAGGAGAAAATCAGAGAGATTTTAGCCATGCTGAAGAAACTTAGAGCTTTCAACAAGTAAGACTTGACAGTCGTTTAAAGTCAAGCGTGAGTATGGTGCTGCTGATGTGCATTTATGTGGCTGTTTCTCTTCATGTTTCCATAGTTGCCATGACCTGAGCCAGTGGGGTCTGTTTGATGTGCTGTCTCCTCTCCTGTCAGTAGAGAGCAGCCTGGAAGGAGCTCCACCTGAGGTATCAACCCTGCCTGCTGTGTAGACAAATATGGTCTTTGTACTGCGCACACGTCTTCAGTGTATTTCCACCTCACTGTGTTTGCAGGTGCTGCTGGAAGTACTGCAGTGTTTGTCCTTTTCCATGATCTGGTCGCTCAGCACCAGCAGTCAAACTCTGACCTGCAGGGTGAGCTGCATCCGCTTTACAGCTCAGTCTTTAACCCGTGTGAATGTAGTGATATAGGGATGAGGTGTTAGCAGCGATGTATGTGCACTTACACAGAAAACACTCTGTGTGTTCCCAACATTCAACAGATCGTGTTTTATTTTAAAGTCATACGTAGTGTTTCTTTTTTGCTTTTGTTTGGTTTCTTTGAGTCTGGATGCTTTGGTCAGACTCGAAATCAAAAGACATCCCCTCAAAACCGCATTATTAAAAGTGAAGGAAGATAAACTGCAAATAAAAGTATACTACTGTTCAGAGGTTTTGGGTTCTTGTCCCTGTAAATTAAGGATTTCAATTTTACTGTTTAAGCTAAAATAACATAAAAATAATATAAAACCGGTTGTTATTGTGTTAGCCCTGCGACAGGCTAGAGACCTGTCCATGGTGTACCCTTCCTCCCATCTTATTACAGCTGGAATAAGCTCTAATCCCACTGTGAGCCTGAATTGGATAAATGGAACAAGATTGATGGATCTACCTAGGCTTACAGAGGCTCATTTTCTGTGTTTCTGTGCTATTTTGTGTTCCCTAATTCAGGGTTATCTTTTGAAAGGCTGATTTATCAGCTGGAAACAGTTTTACTGATCAGACGAGAATAAAATCTGCCTTGTTGAGAGTCTGTAGCATCAAACTCTGTGGTTTTAATACACTTCTGAGGCTTTGAAGGGTATACCATGCAGGAAACTGCTGAAAAAAAGAAGTTTCTGTACAACCGCGTGTACTACTTCCTGGATTGTATGAGTAAAATGTGATGAAACAGCCAGCTGAGGAACTGTAATGTGTCAGTTTCTCAAGCTCTAATATACTTGTGAGCTGATCATTTTACCTTCTGCTAATGCTATAAAAGGAGCAGTACACACTGTAGCAGTCTAACTCTAGTAGCAATCTCCCAGATGTAATAATCTATTTCTTAGAAATGTTCCTTCAAAAAATGACATTTTTAAATGAACCTGAACTTTTGAGCAGTAATGCTCATTTCTTGACAAAAAAGGAACAAATTTTATTTGATTTGACAGTTTCACACCTTAACAACACCTTGGGAAGTTTTCATTAATTATTACTGTATTATTATGCAAATCAATAGAAGTTTAAAGTCATATTTACAAGTTATTACAAGCAGCCAGAAACAGAAGAATTAGAGCTGAAATGATCAGTCAGTTAATCAGTCAACACTGTTTGTGTTTAGGAGAAGGCGCAAGCCCAGAGGCTCCAGCTGCGTCTCTTCTGCGAGAGAAGTCATCACTGTCTGTCCCACGGTGACCTCAGTGTGAGGCAGCAGGTACGACTGCTAACCATTTCGACACTTCCTTCTTCTTCTTCTTCTTCAGGCCTTTCTAATGTCTTCTCATTTTTTCCAATTTCAGGCCTTCCTGGGCGTGTGTGACGTCCTGACGGCTCACTCGTACCAGCTACACGTGTGGGATCCCACCTCTTTCGGTCCACTGCTCTACACGCCCAGCCCCAAGCTGCAGAGGGCGCTGTTGACCTTTGTGTGCGTGCACGTCTTTGTCGGCTCAGACTGTGACAGCCAGAGCAGGGGTGAGACGCCAGCCTGTTTAAGTGGCTTTATTTTTTCTTATCCTTACCTCACTTTAAAGAATGTTTTAGCCTCTCTGTTCAGGATGATCTAAGTCTGCAGGCAGTGGGTGGCTCTCTCTGTGCTCACCTTAAATCAGGCTTTAAGATTTCTGTGTATGTTTGATTGTGAGCAGAGAGGAAATAAGAGAGAAGGGGAATGAAGAAGTACGAGAAGTGAAAGCATTAAAAATGTGACCCGAGCAGAGGAATAAAAGTATCATTAGCAAAATGAGCTTAAGTACTCTCCCGGTGATGGAGTATTATTTATGGCATGATTGGATTGTTAATACTAATGCATCAAAGCCTGAGCAGCATTAGCTGGTCGAAGTTTACTTTTAATCAGGCCTCCTCTGAAGGCTCACAGCATGAATCTTTGGGGATCGTAAAAAAAAGGATTAATGGGTCAGGAAAGCGGAGAAAACAAAAATCCGATGCTACAAATTTGTATTCATTTCTCTTTAATCCTTCGATGCAGCGGATGGAAGGCAATGGATAATTTGACCTCTTTGGGTCTCGAACATGTAGTTAAGTGAAACCATCTGAGAAGTTTAAAGGGGAAATGACTCTCTGGTGAAACGGCTCAGCAACTCATGGATATCTGAAACACGACAAGGGGGCCAGCGGCAGGGGGCACAAAAAGCCAAAAAAGTGTCTAAGGCATTGGTTTTCATTTTTATTTTAACTTCTTTTTTTTTTCTAACCAATGCAAAGCATTAGGATTTAATGTTCGTTTTTATGGCAAGAAAAGTAACTACAGCTGGTTTTTGGAATAAAGAACAGAATACTGAAGCGAGCCAATTGCAGCGCCGCGCGGTAGATGGCACTCTCACTCTGCCGCTGCTCTGAGTGAGCCGCTGATTGAGTGTGGCGGCCCCGCTGTGGTAAAAACATGCAGATATTAAATGCACGGCCACACATTTGGCTTAATAAGTTGCTGCAGAGCCGCCTGCTGACTGTAAATGGGGTCTGATTTCCAACCTGACCTGACAATTGACCCTCAATTACAAAGGAAGCCTTGTTAATGTCCTCAGACTGAAACAGGGTTGACTAATTTGTAAGAAGGGATGTTAGACTTTGTTATGCAAAGCGATGCAGCTTGTAAGCGGATGACGGCGGCACGCTCCTGTCTGCTCTGAAATGAAGAAAACAAGATTGACATCTTGGAAATACATAGTTTTTTTTATCCTTTATAAAGTCCTGCAAGTAAACTTATGAATTCATCCATAGCTCACTATATCTAAAACATTTTATTATCTTTACTATAGCGTCTGCTTTCAGAGACATATTGCATCCAAATATGGGGATAGTCTAGAGAAGTCAATAACTGTCCTGGTGGGAATCTCTTAAATGTTCAACCAAATACGATACAGGATTATTGGTTTTTGAACATGTAATAAAAAGCTATTGTTTTATTGGATTTGCCTGGTAACGATTTTGTTCTATAGACAGTGTTTTCTATTAGCTGCTGGATCAGAGATCACTCGGAGGGCAAGGGCACTGAGTTAAATCATAAAATCAGGGCAATCTCTTTCCGTGAGAAAATTCCATTAACTCTGGCTCACCTCCGAGCCTATTTTATTAGCCTTGTGAAAGATTGAAGCCACATGGTGTCACAACCATAACTCCAGCGTTATGTTATCTTTGATATCCACCTGCTAAAGCCATTGTCCTGAAACCAACTAAAACACTCTTTCCTGTGTCTGCTTTGTTCTTTTCTTTCTGTTATACGACTTCTCATCATTAATCACTCTTTGGCGTTCCACCACGTCGCGACCGATCGCACGCCCTGCCTGCTTTTGGGCTCTCAGTCAGTGAAAACTCTCAAGTGGAGAAGCTGGAGGACCTTCACAAACGGAGAAATGTGCTCGCAGCCTACTGCAAACTGATAATACACGGAGTGCTGGAGATGAGCATGGCAGCTGAGGTCTTCATGTACTACATGAAGGTAAAGGTGAACTCCTCAAATGAGTAGTTTGACATTATGGGGAAGAGCACTAATAAGCTTTTGAGTAGCGAGGAGGTCGAGTGCCTCTCTTAGCATAAAGGCTGGAGCCAGTAGATGCTGTAAATGACAGCGTAACCTGACGTGCACCTCCTGAAAAATGTAACGACAAGTCAGGTCAACGCGGCCCACGATGACTTGAATGGCGTGGAAGGTTGCGGCTGTACGGGTTAAAGAGGCGTTTCCAGTTACATCGTAAGTTATGAAGTCTTAACCAAGCTTTGTTCGATCTTCTTTGGTCCATTTGTAAATCTTGGTCATACTATCAGAAAGGTTCTTTATCACTGGGTAATGGTATGATTCACCAATCATTAGCCAATGAGCATGCAGTTTCACAGTCAGACCCGCCCCCCTCTCATCACATCAAGTTTTAGAACACCAAGATTAACACGATGAAACCCAGTTTGTTTTACACATCTGCAAAAAGTGATTCTTCCTGTTCTGTCCTTTCAAAATAAAGGTCGTTAATGTATACACTATTTGATTTTAAAAATTCTGATAGTTGCATGAGCTATTTTATTTAGATACAAACAAACAAACACAAAGAGATTGTAATATAATTTACAGTTAGATTAATTTTTTGTATAAAAAAGCAAAAAAAAATGAAGTGTATATTTCTTTGTAATATTGCTATTGATGTGAACATAATATGCAGGTGTCTTGGAACAAAAATGCAGCAGCTTTAATCCAACACTAGCAAGAAGACCTCCTTATAATGTGTTGTGGTGACAGGAAGTACACATGCGTAAAACAAATCGAGTTTCCGTGTACATATCAGGCAGTGATGGGCCTTCAGAAACCAGTGGTGAAACCCTATGTGCCTGTGATATGTTTCATTAAACTCTCTTAATTTATGTTTAGTGTTATAATCTTGTGTTATTTAGGTTGCAGCTGCTTTGCGTGTGGAAATAAAGTCTTGTTTTATAATATCTGTGGTTTGTTTGGCCTTGTTCAGCATCCAGTTGAGCTTAAAACCCTTTGAAGGACCTTTTCAGTTTCTCCCATAAGTTAGTTTTGTGTTAAGCCTGTTTCATATTAGCCAAAATAAGCATCTCATTTAATATCACAGGGAATCATCTGCTGACAAAGCTAACTAGCCAGTGGGAGCATTAGCCACTAACTCCCTTGCTTTACCCTCTTGGCCAAATTCGGTTGGGGGAAAAAAAATTGGTGCTAGCAAAAATTTCTAACTTTGAAACATCAAAACAGTAATGATCCATGAACCTATGGGTGGCATCCATCTTTTATATACAGTCTAGACTTCGTAAGAAGATTTTTCTACTAACTTATCCAAGAAGTAGTTTAGCACATAACTACAAAAAACACAAATCGTTGTGGGTATTGAACTAACATGATATAACATGTTAAACAGAGACTTTTAAGGGTGCTGCTGGGAGCATTTTATTGCCTTTGAACCGAGCCAAGGCTGTTCCCTCTGTTTTTGTGCTAAGATATTCAACTCAGCCTCAGTTTATGTTTCTAATGCATTATCAATAAATCCCCAAAATACTATTTTAACCATCTAGCTTTATGTGGTTTTGTGACTTACAAAAGATGAATACGGTCGGGTACTTGAATCAGGACATAAAGGTGCACTTAAAAACCATTTTTATTTATGGAGGGATGTTTGGGTTGCCTTAATCAAATGTAGCGCTTTAATGCTGCTGCTGTTGCTTCACTAAAGATCTTTGGATTAAACGTCCAGTGTCATCCTCTGCCTCTTTGTCTGCAGTATTACAATGACTTTGGAGACATCATCAAGGAGACCATGTATCGCACCAGGCAGATGGATAAAATAGAGAGTGCTCGCACACTGGTGCTCTGTTTGCAGCAGGTATTGTCACTGAAAAACACCTGAAAAATATAAACTTCAGCCCCAAACTGTCACTAGAAGGCAGCGAGATACTGATGTGCTGTCGTGTGCACCTCCCAGCTGTTTGTGCGACTTAAGCAGGAGCAAGAGCGCGGCGGCAGGCCTCACCCAGGAGTCCAGACTTTCACCAGCATTAAAGAGCTAGCTAGGCGATTCGCCCTCACCTTTGGGGACCTTGTCAAGTTTCGTGAGTGTGTCGTCCTGATCCACAGGTTGGCACGTGACCTAATTTCTCTGTTTGTGTTACTTTTTGCTGATATTTTTCCTTTTTGTTCCTAAAGTCTGTGTGTATACATGTTTAGGAACGGCATCGAGTTTGTGTTCCAAGACTTTACTCAGACTCCAGACTCCTCTACACCACTGTACCTCTCCTACCTGACCATCCTCAGCGAGTTCTCCAGCAAACTGCTCAAACCAGACAAGAAAGCAGTGTGAGTGCTGAAAGCAACAAGCAGGAGTTTAAATGGTTTTTAAAGAAAAACAAAAACCTCTGAAGTCTGCTCATGTCTGTGCAGGTTCTCCTACCTTCAAAAACACACTGCTGAGCACATTATTGACCTCAGGGAGGAGTGCTGGCAGCCACTCATCTACTATCGCGCATCCCTTTTTGCCTTAGCCGAGGGGGAGGACGCCGTATCCTACGTAAGCTCGGACAGGAAGGCCAACCTGCCCAATCGCTCGCCCTTCTCCAAACAAAAATGGGAAGGTAGGACAGCCGAGTTCAGTCAAGCACAGAGTAATTTCCTCAACATCACCAGCTGCTTCAGGTGTGTATCCTTTTTTATTTTCAGGAAGCAAGTCCCCCTGTCTGTTTAGCCCTGGTGAATCCAAAGTCAGCAAGGTGCGCAAACCGAGCTGCAACTCAAGGTGAGCCCAAGTGAAGTGTTTTCAAACCAGCTACGAAGCAGGTCTCACACGTATCACTGTAACCTGACCTCTCTCATCAGCCATCAGGAGAAAGCAGCTGATACAGATCCATTTTCTGTCCCTCTGGATCCTCCACCCAAAAGACTGCACGCTGAGGGATCTGTAATCTGTGTCACCAACGAGCCAGATGATGGTGATGGCACCGTGGAGGTTGAGCTCTGAGTGTGAGGAGGTCGGGAGAATCGGTGCTGCCGTCTACACGACGAGACCTCGACTGATGTTTTACTTATGATGCACCTTGTTGCCAGTGTCCTCTGTGTGTGGACAGAAACTGGTGGTTTTTTTGTACAATGATCATGCAGCATGTCATGTTTTCAGAAGGATGTGATCAGAAAGGATAAAGGTGGCAATATTCTGCCATGCAAAGACCAAAACCACAACAAATGTGTTTTAATCCACAGCTGAAAATAGTTCCTTACATTATTACCAATCACTGCTGTTTCAGTAAAGTTTCCCCAACAATGGACTTCCCAGATGTTTAAGAAAACAACTGAGGTTGTCTTACAAAAAAAAAAAAGTAATCCAATTAGGGATAATTTAAAAAAAAGATTGAACATTTTCTGAAACTGTACATGAGATTTGAGTGGAGTGATACAGACTGGGTGAGTCGGGGACCAGAAGCACAAATTGTTGGTTTTGGCCTTTTAATGGAAAAATAATGACCAACACCAGGATTAATCTGATGTTATGATTTACAGACCACTTTAATTTGAGGACCATTTGTATCAGTATGTGCATAGATTTTTTTTCAAACATACAGCTTTACTGTAAAAAATACTTGATTTTTTAAAAATGACACTAAATACTTTTAGTTTTCCTATTGGACACAGGGTCAATTAAGAATTGTAGTTTTTATTTTGATACCTGCTACTTATGTATTTAATATCAATTAATGTAAATTAAAAAAAATATTGCCTTCAAGTTAATAATATATTCTATACTTGGAATAAGTTAACAAGCACTTTGTTACTTTTTGAAACAGCTGTACACTTATGTATGGTTGTGCACAGAAATATTGGTTAGTCTGGTAAATGGCACTCTCTTATGACTAACAGTGCAAACACTTGAAATGTGATATAGATAATTTTCAGCTGGCACAGATACACTTACCAGCCAGTATGTTAGCTACATCTTTTTCACCACACGTTAATTCAAATTTCCAAATCAGCAATTCGGTGTGTGCAGGACCTGGACACGATAACCTGCTGAAGTTCAAATTGGGTATCAGAATGAGAAGGATTGAAGTGACTTTGAGTGTGGCGTGGTTGTTGGTGCCAGACAGGCTGGTGTGAGCATTAGCTGGTCTCTATGGTTTACAGATGGTCTGAAAAAGATGAAATATCCAGTGAGTCACGGTTCTCTGCGCGAAACTTCCTTGTTGATATCAGAGGTCAGAAGAGAATGACCACACTGCTTTGAATAGGAAGGCAACAGTAACGCAAATAACTTGTTATAATCAAGGTATGCAGAAAAGCATCTGTGAACAGCAGCAGAAGACCACTCCTGTCAGCTAAAAACTAGAAACTGAGAAATTTGCACAACCTCCCCCAAACTGGACAACAGATGGCTGGAAAAATGTTTCCTTCATATAAAGTACAACACTGAACATAACAAAAAGCATTTCTTTACATCACAGACCACATTACACTGCACACTCGGTTTTCTTTAGTCTTCCATTAACCAAGGCTTTATTATTAATTTAAAGAAACACAAAACATTTGAAAATGGTTCCTTTTGTTCTGTCAAAGTAGTCAACTGAAGTACTCTGTGACATAGAAAAAAAAGGTCTAAAATACTTGCTCAAATCACATTTACAGCACAGCAAGCACAAAATAAATATTTACATTAATTTATAAATTCATCTCTAATAAATTATAACCCCATCTTGCACACACATTAAAGTCATAACGAATATAGGTCTGTACAACAGATGCTGTGTGTGTGTGTGTGCCTGTGTTTGTGTCCAGAAGGCTTAACGGTGGCTTGTTTGGCATTTACAGCAACCTCCAACTCCACTGACGAGTTTACAGCAATATAGAAAACGCTTCGTTGTGATCACTGGAATGTAAGATTAGCCAATAAGTTCGATATCTGAATCCAATCAGCATGGTTTTTGTCCAAAATACAAAACAAAACAAAAAAACCCCAAAACTCCCGGAGCTCCAGTGTGTGATTTTTATGTGACTGTGATTTCACAACATTCATGTTTAGATGAAACAAAACTTGCCCCAAACATTATTGATGACCAACCATTACATGCAGAAAACAACTTGTTAATGTGTGGGGAAGGAGCAAAGGTCTAACGTGTGTCACTCGTGACATCTTGTCAGCCGGGCTGTTTACTGTAAGTGTGAAAATGTAAAACGTCTGGTTCAGTATTGAACTACTGTCTGTACTTTAATGATTTCTTTGTCAAATCTGTGTCAGCATGCACGTTTCTCCATCTGTTTGCAGAAAAAAATATGGCACTCTGGCAGTGCTCGACTGCATCTTTCTGGTTTACTCTGTTTGGTGATGTTTGTCCACTAACCCAGGTGCATGACTTGTGTCTCTGAGGGTGGAAGGTGCTCAGCAGCTACACTACAGGACCCAAAAAAAAAAAAAAAAATCATTCGAAGTCATCCTCATACTCATATTCATCCAAGTCCAGGTTGCAGTGCGGGGTGGGGATCTCAAAGAAGTGTCTCTTAGTCAGACCCAGCTCACTGGAGATGTGCTGCCCTAAAGGGCTCAGCGGATTTTCATACCTAAACAAAAATACACACAGACAAAACACTCAGTTTCATCAGGGAAAAGATACTTTAACACATTTTAAACTGTCACGAAACAGAAGTCAGAAGTAGTCAGGCCTCCACACGAACAGTTAACCTGTTTTTCTTTGCTGTCAGGCCTCCTGTTCTTTCAAATTTAGCAATGTGGGATAAAATTCACAGGCAAAGTTTAGAACGGTGACAGTGAAACTTCGGAAAGTACACATCTGATCAAGCCCCATATTTCCATTCTAAAAACGTCAGAATGCATTCTGACACTGAGTGAGGCCAGTCAATTTTTCCCTACACCTGTTCCTTCTTCACAGCTTCTATACTGGCCTCGACCCATAGAAGTCATTCAAAGTCATTCAAGAATAAAACTGAATTTGACCAACATTTACAGAAATGTTGGAGACATAGTTGGGAAATATATATCTGCCTTCTTTAAGAGAGCTAGATGAAGTGAATGTACCAGGATATCAAATGTAACAAGTGAGAAATGTGTATTATTTTTCCTCTGATTTAGTTGTAAAGTTTATCAGTTTATTAGCTTTAGGGGTGAGGGTGATTGGATCTTTATTTAGAGAAACAAGTCTTCCCATCTAATTCTTAGCAAGAAAGTATATTCCCCAAAAATGTCAAAGTACTTTTTCAGTAACTTAAAAAGAAACT
The DNA here is from genome assembly GCF_001858045.2 of Oreochromis niloticus. Taxonomy (NCBI): domain Eukaryota; kingdom Metazoa; phylum Chordata; class Actinopteri; order Cichliformes; family Cichlidae; genus Oreochromis; species Oreochromis niloticus. The sequence continues at coordinate 23,810,115 of NC_031987.2, read as the reverse complement.
GGGACACAGGAGCACCACATAAAGGCATGAACAGAGGTGGAAAAAGTTCATTCACTTATTTTAAGAGGAGGAAGGATAAAAACAGAAGCTGTCCGGTTCAAAAACAGACTCCCAGGTCCAGGAAGTGGCCACGTTCATGACACCTTGCTGGCTGACGTTACAACTATCTGCCCTATGCCCAGATCAGTGACGGGACAGGGGGACACGTAGACGCTAGGAGTGGGTTTAGGACTAGACTTTCTTAGAGGAAGAAGAGGAGAACAGCTGAACCCTGATGGCACCCTCAGTGTCTTACCTGCTCTGGTTAGCAGCCATGCTTTAGAGTTAGTCGGTAGTGTTCCTAAAAGCGCCACACAACATAGCTGTCAACAGTCTCATTTATCACAAACTGCTCTCAGGGCGGCATTGAGCCATGACTCCTGAAAACTTAACAACACAGTGCACTCTCACTCATCTTATGACTTTATCTATGCCATCTGTGAATACTTTACAGCACACTTTCACTCTCCAAACAACAAAATGACTTTACTGATAATAATGATAAATTTTAGATTTACATAGTCAAGCTTAAGGTTACGTGCCTGCTGTCCAAAACAACTAAAACAACTTTGAGTAATCAGATATATGCTTACTAAGAGCCACAGTTCATGTTCCATCTTATGTAAACAGATTACATTAAAGTAACCATCATACAGATGCCATTTATAATGCTCAAATAAGGACAAAATAATCAGTAATTGCCTCAAAGGGGAAAAGTTCAAATTAAACTGGAGGCACTACGACTTTCAGCTGCTGTTGTTCAGGCTTGCAAGCAAAATCAATCCCAGTTTTATTCTCATTTTTTTGCACCAGTGAGAACAAAAAAAACATCCAATTGCAAACAAGGAGGCTAAAGCTACCATATTCCAATTTATCATATTGCATCAGCTATTCATCATCAAACTTCAGAGACCTCTGGTGCCGTCCTAAATGTAAAAGCATTTTGAATTTGTAAGAAGAAAAGAACTTTTCTTAAGACTACGAGTGGACATGAAAGTGAATCCTTTTTTCTTTTATCTTTGCTTAAGAAAAACTAAATGTTTGAGAAAAACTGAGCCCTGGATTGTAACTGCTGCCATTTCTGACAGACCTGTGAGTAACATCACACTTACACATCGTTACACTGGTCATTGGCTGCCTCCTCGGCTACCAGTATGTCGTACTCCTCTGCAGCATATTTCTCCCAGTTTGACAGCTCCTGTCCGTCCGTCTCCACCTCCTTAAAAACACGACAAGTTCCATGATCCACTGGCAGGAAAACGAGACACGATGCTGTGTCAAATCTGGTGGCATCCAGTCAGAATTCAATCTTGCTCACCCTTATGACAGAGAACGGGTCCTTTTGCTCGTGGTCCAGGTACTTCTCAATGTTGAAGAACGTGTCAAAGAAGATATGAGCCAACTTGCACCTCTTAAGATCCCGCAGAGTGATCTTACCTGGACGAGATAAATCAGCTACTTCAAATGGAGCATTTATGGTGTGGATATTAGGTAACTTTTATCTGTCTATATGAGGTTTAGCCTAGGAAGTAGTACTGATAGCCCAGCTACAACAACTACTAAGTCACTTTACGGTTTGCCTCATCTTGGTGAGGGATGGGTGTGGTGTTTTGTCCTCAGATCAAAACAGAATACGGCTTTGGTGACAATATTTCAAACTCTGGCTGCACATAACAATTTCCCTACGGCTTATTTTGACAATAAATACTTTAAAAAGTAAACTACACTTAATGTTTACTTTCTTGTTTGATTATATTAAATTAAGAAAGAAAAATTATTAAAACAAAACATGTTTTTTTTAAACAATTCAGGTCATAAACTTAATTTCACCTAAGTAAGCTGTGCTGCTTGGTGACTTAAACACAGTGAAAGTGATGGAGGGAATTTATATCACCCTGTGGATAACACCAGCAGCTGTCTCTCATCTATCAGTGTCCCCTGAGCTAATGATCAATGACCTGGCCTCAAAATGTGTGTGCACGCATGCCACTGTGATTGTGGACAAAGTGGAAACTACACTGTGAATGTCTGAGTGTGTATTAATGTAAAACAGGCCTGACCTTCGACCTCAGGCTTGACAAGGTCAAGCATTTGGCAGAGGCAGTCCTCAAAGGGCAGCGGCTCAATAGCCATGGCCTCCAGCTTCTGACACTGCTCCTCGTAGAAGTACTCCAGCTCATACATGCTGAGCACCCCGTCCCCATCCAGGTCCATACAGCGGAACCAGTACTCTATGCTAATCAGACAGAGATAACGTGAAAGAGGAGGGGCCAGATGTGAGTACAGACGAAACCTCTAAGCAAAAGGATGATGCAATCAGTGTGACTGAGTGTCAAGATACCTGGTGTCAGTCTTCTTGTCTTCCTCAGAGATGAGGAACCAGACGAAATCAGCGTAACTCAGCCGCCCCTCTTTATACACTCGTCTGTCCCTGATGGAAAACACACAAAACCAGTATTAAAGCTGGCAGTGGAGACGAGATAAGACTTTCATCTTTTTAAACTTGATTACATTTACCTTGTTACTGTTCCTGAGAATATTCTCTCAATCATCTTCTGTGAAATGGCTGGAAAACAAATGCACAAAGGGGTCACTTCCAATCCACTGTGTTTGGAAGAAATATCTCTTTTCCCTCTTAGACAACAGCTCCTTCAATTACTATACAACTTTTTCACAACACATGTAATCCATTCTCACAGTCTGTAAATCCAGACTGGCTAGTGTAGCTCTTTTTTATCTTGACAATGCTATAAATCCTCTGGTCATCATTTCGACTGTACGGTGTTAGAAATTGTTCCAGACATGTCGTCATTGGAACCGAGTATATATGCTGCTCTCTTATTGATCTTGTGTCTCATTTCCCCTGCTTCACTCACAGACCATCAACCAAGAACATGTGGTGTGGAGTGTGTGGGGAGGAAGTGTCAAAGACAAATCTTTTTTTCCTGGCTGCGTGTTTGTTTTGTGAGGAGTAAGCCCGGACGGACCAAATAACATTTACAAATGCCTTTTCTTGTTCTATGTAGTTTCAGCCTACTGACTGTGCTGCCACTGGCAGGAAGACTTAAGCAAAGTTCATTTGGTTCTGATGAGGCTGAGCACTACTCTTCTATCTTCTGTATGCATTTTTATAAAATACATGTTGATGGGACATAAAGAAAAAACTAAATTGACCAAACTAATGATTTAAAAAAGGCAGGGATGTGTTTGTGCACCTTGGTCATTGTGTCCTGCTAGGTCCTTCTGGTCTATGTAGAGGTCGTGATCAGTGTCCAGCTCCCAGAACTTGCAGTAAATAACATAGAAATGTTCGTAGGAGAAGAACTCCGTCAGCTGGTTCACGTCCTCTTCTTGCTCCAGCAGCGCCACATTCTGCCCAGCAGGAAGTAGAAAAATCTCTCATTATGATTATAGGCCTGTTACTACTGAAAATTATTCTTTTAACAGTTTATAAAGTCTCATTGATGTCTATGCAATTATATGCCCAGAGATTGTTTCAAGCAAAAATGATAACAAAGATGGAAGTTAATATGCATTTCCATATTGATGTAATTTCATTATTCATTATTATTTTTTGAAAAGAGAAAAAAAACAACTAGATGTTTTAGAGTCCAGAACAAACTGAGTGAAATGGTTATTATACATCTCTGTTTAAATAAAAAAATAAATGTGAATAAATACCTGGAGAAAGTTACTCTTCCTGAGCTCAGAACATGTTATTTTCCCCGTCCATGAGCGGTTCACATTGTAAAATACCCTCTGAATCACCTGAAAAACAATGGACAGTCTTATCTTTGAGATAATGCCATTTCCGTGTTTCACTACAAAGTGCAGTGGTGTATAATGGAGGCATACCGTTGTGATGTATCGCGAGTGAAAGTCTGGTGCCTCTTTTAGAAAGGCCAGGCCCGGGTGTGAGTTCACCACATCCTGGGAACATAAAGAACAAACCAGCTCACTTTGATGTTACTCTGCTTGATTTATATAGCCAAACAAAACAAACAAAATAAACAAACAAATCCAAGCGATAAAGATCACCTCGATGACACGCTATGCCTTCTGCACTAACAAAAAGATACGCTCAGTTAAATTCTGCAGTTATTTCCAGACACCAGCTAAATGACAGACCACATCTGTCTTTCTTTACAGGTATACAAAGCACATGATTTTCCAAGAAGGAATGAAAATGAACAAAACTGACTCACACATCAGAAGCTGCCAGTGTTTATACTTTATAAACAGTGCTATGTATAGAAATCCTCCTTTTTAGGAAATTAGAATTTTCTTTGATTTACAAATTTTTTTTAAATCTCAGCCAACTTGTTTTGGGATGAGCTTGAGCCCTTTTTAACTGACAACAAAGTGTTAGGAAGGCCAAAAAGAATATGTTTACTTAGTGACCTTCTCTCCTTTCTAACGCCATAAAGTCGCAGTGAGGGTGCTGCATTTCAAGTGAAGACTGCAGCTATATTCTTGCCGTGAAACTCCCTCATGTCGTTTCTTTATTCTACTCCCCGTCTTTCTACTGGAGGAAAGAATTGTTGACATAAATGTGAAGGCGGCAATGAAATTAAAAGGCCTTATTTCAGGGCAGCCGTCGTGCCTCTTTGACTCTTACTGTGAGAAATTAAATCATAGAGAAACACATAAATCACAGGGCACAGGAAACAGGCGGGGACAGTCAAATCTACTCCACTGCAATCCGCCTTTCATTCATCAAAACAGTCAAAGGCGATTCGCTGAGTGGAACCATACAAATTAAACGGCGTGAGCCACAAGGCATCTCTGGTGGTATGCTAACGGGTGTTCAGCTCAGATCGCCACTTCTGCCAGCATGAAAATGAATCAGGTGTAGGGTGGGGCCTGTGTGGCACACCGACAGCTTGTCAGCTGGGATGCGAATACAAATAGCTGCCACAGCAGGTCCACATGGTAAGAATTTCCAAACAGTCAATTAAACCTGTCTTTTGTGGACAATAAATGAACCATAAGTCCAGGTTTTTGTGACTATTTTAGCACCATAATGCATTTATAACATGAGCCACATTTTCATCTCTATCAGGGGACTCTTCTCTCATAACACTATATTCCTAGCTTACAGTAAGGTGCCTGAATTAGTCCTCCGCCACATGAAAAAGCACAGTCTCAGCAGGGCAGTCTAAAAACATACGTCCAGTTTGCACCACCCAACCAATGCTATTTTGCCATCCCACACTGCCAAATCCAGCCCTCTCCCTGGGTGTGCTACAGCCAGTACCTGCAGGAATGGAATAAAGTCATCTTGTTCCAGGTAATTACAGCCAGGCTTGGCCAAGAGGTGCACGAATTTAGAAGCGTCATCGTGACAGGTCAGCAGAGTTCTGGAGAAGAAAAGAGAGAACAGATGGTTACAAGGTTACTCCCACTTTGGCTGTTAAGTTGCCTCTGTCCGTTTTATCATTCCTTCAAAAGCATAAGTTTGACAATGTTGTACTAAAAAGTGCTTATGTGAAAGTATAATACATTCTGAAATTAGGATTCTGTATCGCTGCCGGGTGATTATAAGCATGGAGTGTTATGGTAGCAACTCAAAAATAATGGGAGTGTCTGTTGTGGCCTCTTCTAAGAATGGCTCAGTCATGAGCTAAAGTCAAAGGGCAAGTCTGTCCAGTTCTCTGGAGGCTTAATATATTAATACAAGAGCATGCCTATTGCACACAACCACATTCAGTGCAAATCACCAGTATAAAAGCTCCCCGGTATTCCTTTCAGTTTCATGTAGAAAGACACTGAAAGGATGTTTTCATTTATACACTGTATATATACAGAGCGTCTTTCCCCTTGTGGTGTTTATGAGGGCAAAGATTTTTGTTTAGGAATGAAAAGGAAAATGGAATAACAGCAGAGATAATAGCAGTGTATGTTATTCCCAGCGAGTGGTCATCATTGTTCAAAGGAGATTGTTTAAGCCATTTGGCTGTGAGTGAATGCACCAGTGGTCTAGTGAGAATAAGAGAAGCTATTGTCTTACTTTCTCCACATAGCCACAAACTTGTGCACGGACACGAAGCCCGTCCTGTCGCCTCCAGCTGAGCAGAACAATGGCACTTTCCAGTAGAGGGGACACTCACAGGCCTATGGAGACAAGGTGGCAGAAGAAACGGGGTAGTGTGTGATCAGGATTTAGAGAAGATAAGAGGGGAAAGATTAAATGCAAACTCCACAAAACACACGTGACCATTAATGCAGAAATGAATAGTGAAAAGACATCAGAATTAGAATGAGTGTTTCACGGTTTAAAGACTTCCCAGAGGAAACCTAGCTGTCATTGCTCTCTTTACTCAGGTTCCCCTCTGACCATCACCAACCTTCTTCAAGGTCACGGAAATAATATTTTTCCAGGAGGTTTTAAACATCAGCAAACATTCGTACAGTCAGGAGCTAAATGGCACTAATGAAAATAATTTGCTGTGTGGCAGCTCCATGCTACAAATGATGTACTCACCTTGGCAACCTGCCCCATATCCTCAATGGTGGCCCTTTCATTTGGGAATTGGGAAAATATTTTCTCAATTTTGGAAATGAGGCCGTCAATGTTAAGGTTGGCTTGGGGGCGGCCCTGTGGGAAGTAAAACTTGGGAATGCTTTCACTCAGTGCTGTGGTGACTGGCTCCTCCGTCCTCACCTGAGCCTGGGATAAACACAGAGAAACAAGCAGTTAGCGGCTGATGCTAGCAAAGGCTAAGACCACTCAGCTCAAGTATTCCAGCATGTGCTCGAGGCTCGCCTGAACACAAACTCTACACATTGCTGGCATTCATGTAACTATACCTCTCAGCAGCCCAAAGGCCATCAGGGAAGAGTTGTGACTACTCAGCAATCACAATTATTCATGTGACTGACATTTCGCTCCAATAAAAATTCACTAAAAGATTTGAAATAATATATCTGCCAGTGTTTGTAACTTATAATCATTTATTTATGAAACTGTGTCAAAAGGATTTAAGAATTTAGGGCTTTAGACTGGATTGGCAATCTGCAGATAGTAGAAGTCTATAGTCATGATGTGGACAACTTGGGCTACATTAGTCAAATGATTGGTCTAAAGGGTGTTTTGTTTGAAATCTTACTGGAGAATGAGCAGTTTGTACTGAATAATGATTACAGGCTACCTGTGGCCAACTACAATAGGGTATTATGCTAAATTTAGTCTTGCAATTTTTGTGCACTGTGATTCAGATGTAAACATGGTGACTTAAAACAACAAGTGTGTTTTAATAAGTCATTTTAAAACCGCTCTACTTTTGTTTCCACTTAAGGAAAACAAAGAATTTCAAGATTTTATCTTAAATGTTAAAATCCATATAAAGATAAGTGAAAAAAATAATTGCAAGATTTTAATACAAGCTTCCTAATAAATGCATGTAAGTGGAGAGGCACATTATCAAACATAGCAATAAATTAGCCTGTTCACGGCAGATGTTGTGACTTAACATATAACATTATGGATGGCTCTTTCAAGTACCCAAGTAAATCACGAGTGACAGTGTTATCACTTAAACGAGTGCTGTTCGTCTACGGCCACTATAGTTGTCTTTAGTGGAGGGAAACACAGCTGAGGAACTAAATGAGTTACGGACTGCAATGTTATGAATGTGTGCCTCAAAAGGAGAGCAACCGCTTTTTAAAAACAGAAAAATGAAAGCCTGCCTTTTTTATTTGTTTTGTTTTAGCTGTGGGTATTTTTCTTCTTTATTATTGACTGTGATCTATTTTATTCTGTTCTACGAAGCACTTTGGAGTTATGTCTTGAAAAAAATGTTATACAAATAAAGTTTATTTGTTTTATTGGCAGGATATTATAGGCAAGAAACAAAAGTGAAACAGGATTAAGTCAGGGATATACTCTGCGTACACAGCAGAGGCTAGTGGTTTGAAATGAATGTATTTACCTTCGATGCTTGTGTTTGCCCAGTTTCCTAAGTGATATAAAAACCTGCCTTTATGTTGGAGCTTGCATACGTCTGTGTCTGTTATTATTACTATGATCCCAGGCAGAAAACATCATTTTTTTATTGTCAGAGCTTGGCTGCTTGTGCTGTATAATTATTATTTTGTTCATTTATGCTTTGTTTAACCATGAAAACATGTGTTTCCTGACAATGGAAAATAACATATTCTCTATTCTAACAATGGCAACATAACATTATGCCCAAGAATGTCACAGCGAATCCAACTGACCACACCAACAGAGCATAGCTGACATATTAGGAAGATATCAAAGTCACTGATAAAAATGACCACTGTGTCACTCACACGGTGCTATGATGTAGAAATCAACAAGCCATGAAGATATTTTCATAGCCTTACACATAAAAAGACACAATGCACTCAGTGCCAAATGTGTTGTTATGCTGCACTTATCACTATGCAGGCTTTAAAAGACGAACAAATTACCTTGTAAAATCATCACTAGGAACTTGACTGACTGTGTAACCATTAGACTACTTTTTATTGTTGCAATTTTATTTGTTTGTCTGAAACAGGTCTCTCTTGTAAATGAGACATTGAGTCTCAATGGGACTACCTGCATAAATAAAGGTTAAATGTAAAAAAATAAAAATAAAAAATCACCCAGTTACTAAATACAGCCCGAGCAGACTATACTTTGCTCTCAATCGTCATTCTCAAAGACTATTCACATGAGTCAAGAATGCTCTAACCAAACCATTTTGTGAGGCCTCTAATAACTACATAAACACACCCACGCTTTGCTCAGTTAAGACACCAAAAATAACATCTTGCTGTTTATTTTGGTCAAACATGTATTCTACCCAAAGTTTATTAGACCAAGTCTCCATGTAACATCATGACTGTAACAATAAAACATCCAACAATAGCTTAAAAAGGCCTTAAATTAAGATCTAAACATACCAGTGTGGTAAATCTTTCCTTGCCAGCTTCTACTTGTATGACTGTTAGTACTGTCTGAAAATGTTTTGTTGTACTCTAATAAATGATAAATGCTGCTGATCCTCTGCTCTTGTCCTCTGTGTTGGTGTGAGCCATGGCTATAAAAGGACATAAACATCTCCCGTTGCCCTGCCCCGCACTGTCCCCTCTTTCTCTCACTTCATGCTAACCGCTAGCAAAGCTCTTGAGCACAACTGCTAAGCCACATGACATTTTACATATTCCCCATGATGTGGTCTGAAAGAGGACAGAGAGGCAGCTGTGCATAACATACCACAAAAGATGAAACATCATCCAGTACGCTCAAATTTCCTACAACTCCGTACAAATGAAGAATACCTTCATTAACTCTAAACTCACAAACAAAAAGAAGAACTGATTGCACAACAACATTTCACATGACACAGCTGTGCGTGAAAGCAAAGTTTATAATATGCCCAGAAAAAGTGTTAACTACTACTTTGCCTTTATTTGCCTAATCCGTTATTGTACTTTAATTAGTAATTGTGCTACAGTGACATCTGAATACCAAGAAAGTAAGCCCATAAATACCAGTCAACATTAATAGACTTGTCCCCTCACTGACAGGCCAGCAAAGCCTGTGTGAAACAGCGTACACTCACACAAACACCTGCCTGTCCTTGCTGGAAGGCTCTCAGCCTCTTCTTAAACCGAGAGGGCAGAACAAAGTCACATCCACGTGCCAGCAGAGCCAGCTCCTTCCTCAGGTCAGGGTCCTGACGCAGGGATAGCTCCTTCATCCTCATCCTCGCTCCACACAGGACGAGGAACACATAAACATAAACAACACTCAATCCAGCGTTATCCCCTTGACCATGCAGTCACCACTGTAAGTTAAAAGGCAATGGAGGCAGTGAAGCTTCTCTGTGCGTATGTCCCTGTGGTTGTCCTCCGTTTGAGTGAGAGCCACTTAATGCATGAGAGCAGCTGCTACTGTGACTCTCTCTCCCATTCCAGATCTGGTCTCACAATTTCAGCTCAGCCTGCTGCTCTGTCCCAGCCTCTACCCAACATGCACACGCACACACACAGACGCAGCAGGGTCAGGGAGCCCTTGCCTCAAAGCTGCTGGGGAGATAAGGAAGAACTGGGTGCATGTGTGTGGGAGTCACCTAGTGTATGTGTGGGATGGGAGGGGGTTCAATGGATCTGCCCTTTCCAGTTTGCATTCCTGAGTCCTCATTGAAGGTTATGTAAAGAGACAGACCTGTTGTTGCAGCTAGCAGTAGCCAGAGTTCAACTGTAGGATGGCTCTCCATATGACAATGTCACACTGTTCAAGTTAACTGGCTTTCCTTCTGAAAGGTTCCACAAAACAAGAAAGATGGGAAACTGACCTCCTTATTCTTTAAAAGGCATCAGGGTGCTAATGAGAAAATTCAGAATAAACCCCTGAAGTGATGGAATATAATGAAAGCTGCATATTACTTCTACTGTCACTAAATCTGGCTTCAAACATAGATCACAAAAAGAGAAGGGAGCCAGGACAAGCTACTGATGCATGGGTATGTAAAGTAAATAAGAAGGGTATTTATTTAATACTATTTAATGACAGAAAACAAGGGTCCACTCATCAGATCATATCTAGACAGCCATACATTTTCCCATACGTTTTGCATGCTGTCTTCTGGTGGTTTTTGTTTTGCCTTCCCTTCGCAAGCTTAGGCTGCCAGCCATTCCACGTCTTATTATAGTTGATGGGCAATAGAGCGAGGCAACGGGACATGCCAAATTCAAAGACTGATGACCGAACCAGTCTGGGCCTATTAAAAGCACCACCAAGCACTGTTTGGGCAATCCAAGAAACTGGATCTGGAAAAACATGAGTGTATCTTTAGTCCTCAAACAAACATCTACTTCCGATTGCTGTTATCCTGAAATGACGGCAATTACATCAATTCTCCATAAACGCACTGATCTAACAGCTGTAGAGTTGCCTTGACTGCAGAGATTGTAGACAGGGCAAAGCCCAACGCCTAAACACCTTCTCATGCAAGTAGCTAATCAAACAGAAATGGCATAGAGATGTCCGCATCAGAAGACTATGTAAATAAACCTGTATCTGTTAACGTCATTGTCCATAGAAACTAAAAGCACACCCACTGTATTTTTAGATGACAGGACTCCACAGTTTTCCACTGGTTTCTGCTCAATCCCAGTCCCTGGTGTCTTCCCTACAGGATGCTGCTGCTGCTGCTCGATAAGCTGTTTGTATACATTCATTTCACATCAGCTGCTTTATGCTGATGCTCATCAATACAAATGAAACATAGAAAGGAAAGCACAACCAAAAGAAACAAAACAAAACAAAAAACCCCAACAAACCCTTGACCAGATTCAAGCTTGAACTCTCATCTACTGTTCAGTCTATTTTTGCATAAGCAAACAAAATGTGAAGTCTGTTCCATAAACAGAGCCATCACGACACAGCAGGGATAACAATGTGTTGTTTTACACATGTAAAAATAACCCCATGGGTGTGAGAAGTGATGGTGCACAGGTTCTGTATAAAGTTTGTGCTTTTCAATTAACTAGATAAGACGAGCTCCAGCAGGCGCTATAACAAACTAAATCATCTTAGGGCCACTCCAGGAAAGTTGTCTGAACAGCACCTTGAGAGGCAACTATCTTACAGACAAGCTGCTAAACATCCACAGTCTGATGGGCCACTTAGTAAACAGAAAAGCAGGAAAACTCAAGCTGACTCCATAATGTGTCCAATCTCTAAACTGTGAAATCTGATTTGTACACAACCATATGTTAAGTCATGTTGACTTAACTGAATTACAGATGAGATTATGAAACACACTGTTCACTGTTAGAGACCTCTGGCAGATCTACGTGTTAGCATTTCAAGCACTCAGATGGCAAGATGAAGCTGGATTTTAGATGGGGTTCAGCAGACTCATACTCTACAACTATGATATTCAAGAGACCAAACCCACCAATCCTATCTGACAGTGACACGATTTCTACATCCAATCAGTGGCAACTTAAACCATCACAACCCTTTGGTAGAGCCACAGCTTGTTCACAGAATGAGAACAAAGCCAGTGCTACAGGAAAATCCAGAAAGCTCTAACTCAAATCCCCACAACTAGATGTCCAAGATGTGAATTTGGGATAGATGTGAATGTTTGTCAAACATGCAGCTAAGTAACTGATAACACAGTGGTCACAGATAGAACATGATGTGAGTAACAAATGTCACAGCAGTCTAACCTAGACATTTGAATGAAAATCAGTGTAACCAATATGGACAAGAAGTACAGCAAGGGGTCTGTAACAGTAAAGGAAGAAGCTGTAGCCAAGAAGTCTCCGTACACAGGCACACCAGTACTTGTATAACAGCACTGCAGTCTGTTTGTTTAAAGATTAGACTGTAAAGGAACCAACACAGCGCAGAGAATTTTAAAGTTTTTTCTTCTATTGGCACCATAAGATATTTAAGCAGGATGATAAAATTTAGATGTACCGTACTTTTTTGACATTAATGGCAAAACTAGGTAATAGGAATTAAAATGTCAAACAATTACACTTTTTATCAAAATACTCAAATCTCATGAAAGTAGGAGATGCCACCACTGAAGAAATATGCTTTCAAAGCATCCTGTAGTTTTACAGAAAGCTCACAGTACTAGTTGAAAACAACATTTGCTATTGTACAATGTTGACACACAAATGACTGAGACTCCAAAATAATAGCACTTGCGGGAAACACTTTAACACCTGGCGCTCTCTGACAGGTCAGACAACTGATAACGTGACCCCAGACCCCCTGCTTCAAATAGCTTCTATGTTGCTGAGTGCAACCAAGCATGTTATAAAAAGATGTCTTAAGAAATGCACGATATACCAAATGCAGATGCGGAGAACAGAAAAAAGTGAAACCCTCAAATGCAATGTGCTCTCACTGCCCTATATTTCAATAACTCACTGTTTGACCAGTTGGACTCCTAACACTGAAGTGATTTTACGTGTTGAGCTACACAGCAGCTCTGAAAGCCAAGCATTCACGGGAGGGCTTATATTTACTGTACATAGTGTAAATAAAAGACCTGCGACTACATATGCTGACAATGAGCAGCATCTAATGGAAGCAGTTTCAAAGGAAATTACGCAGAAGATGAATGTGCTGCCACACCTCATCTCACTGGCAGAGTTCTGGGTATCTAATGCCAGCACAAGGGAACCAAGGCTATCTATATCAGTGTCTGATGTCAAAGTCAGACCAGCTGTTCCAGGCTGCATCAGTGTGACATAAATTGAATTTTTTAGTAATCCTTTGAAGAATGCATCTGTATGCAGGAATTCATTTTGTTGTCTTAAAATAGAAGTATTGCATTTATTCACCCTCACAATCCCTCTAATATTGAGTGACACAGTGTGGCCACATGCCATGACACATCACAGCAGAATATACAAACTGTCCAGCAGTTGCCTTATAACTGATTGATCAGCGGAGAGAGGGCATTAGCGGGCAAATTTCACAGTGGTGTGTGAGAGTGTGTGTGTGTATGCAAATATCCAAAAGTTTAGATTCAACTGTCAACCCTCCAACTGTTCAAATGATTAAGGCTCAACATAAAGAACAGAAACAAAGGAAGCTCCTGATAGACAGTTAAAGATAATTGATTACTCTAGTTTCAAAGAGTGACTCTACAATCCACACTTCCTCTTGTGGTCAGGCTATTAAATAATCAACTATAGCTATGAAGAATGAGTTTTTACCTCAACCCAAAAATTTATAATAGCTAAAAACTGATGGATGTTTAATTAGTTAATTTCATTTTATTGTCCTCAATTGAAATACGTTGTTTGTCTGAGCCTATAAGGCTACGTAGTAAGTTGTAAGACCATAGATAAGCATAATTATTTATTTTATAACATACTACTTCTACTGCTACTACTGGTACTGCTAGTCATGTTTCTAATATATAAACATGTAAGTTGAAACAAACATTAGATCTCATTCTCCTGCTCTGTTGTTTTACATGTGTACTTGAAGATCTCCTCATGCACCTCTTTAGCATGTCACTAACATGTAGAAGGTGGGGTCCTGAGTAGCGTATGCCTCCAGCTGTCTCAGGCTGTCTCACTGTCATCACATGCACTAATGTCCATAATCTATCACTACTCTAGGCTTTCACGTTGCACTTCTCATCCTAACAGATTATGAGTCCTTGAGCAGATATACAAAATATTTACGGGCAGCTAACTATTTTGTGTAGATTCTTTTTAGGCCATAATCTAAACAATCCAAAGTAAAACACCTTGGCCCCAGCACAGTAAGAAGTACAGCGCACAGACTGAAAGATGTAACCAGAGCGCCAGGGACAGGCTAGGTTCAGACACTCCCACTTCTCATACCACACTAATTCGTGGGTGAGGCCTGAACATTTGGAAAGTATTTGACTAATAATCACTACATACGCCTACAGACAAGAAGGCTCCACTGTGACAGGGCAGAGTGGACAGCCTCTGAATGTCTTTGATGCTGTAGGCCACTCAGCATCCTCTTGTGGCCAGTCAGAGCAAACAGAGATCTCAGAACGTACAAGTGAGGCAAACTTGACATTTAAATCAGTTTAATACAGAATTTAATAAAAGAATTACAAAAAATCTTTGCAAAGACAGATGCTAAGCAAATATAAGCCAAATGCACACTATGTCCATTTAGATGTACCATTAAACTGGACATGTATGCTTTGTATGACAAAGCTCAACTTTTGGCTAAAACTGAATTTTTTCTAGATTGCAAAAATGTAACTAGAAGGAGGATAACATTAATGTTTACGATTTTTTCACATGAGATATTTTGATGCTAAAGTAAATTATCAGTGGCAGAAGCCAATGTTTATCTAGTGTGTTGCATCAGTTTTGCCCTGGTTAAAAGTTGTTTTAGATCTTGTTTAATATAGTGTGATGAAGAGGGAAGTTTCTTTTTTTTCTCCTTGTTTCCTTGTTCCAAAAAGGAAAACTAAACAATAACAACAACAACAAAAAAGGCCCTACAACTCTACCACTTTTGGCTAAATTGTCATTTTTAACACTGACCCAGAATTTCAAGCTCAGACATGTCCTTTTTGCAAGTACATTAAATTTGTCCGTCATTCATTTAACTCACATTAACATAGCAGTTGTTATGGTCATTACTGACTGGAAAACCACCAGTTTATGATTTCAGCTAGTTTCATTAATTAGAGTTTAATGAGGCCGATAAACATTATTTGATCCTAAAATGGTCAGAAATAACAAGAAAACCCATAGTTTTCTATCAAATAAGGTACCACATAGTGATTGCATTTCCTGTTCCACATCATACTCGCTTTGCTGCTGCCCCACCAAAAGGCCCATTCTGTGCCAGGAAAACCCTGGTTTAAATGTGCAAATATGGATTTAATTTCAGGTTACTGTATGGATTGCACAATACCAAAAAGATATGCAGATAAACTGCCAGTTAAACATACAAATAAGTGCACTAAAACTATAAAGATAAACTTACCAGACTGATAAGCTGTTGTGTAAAAAAATGCCAAGCCAGGACTGCTTTTATAGTTGGCTTACCAGAAAGCAAAGAGAGGTTCCCCTTTCGACTTTTAAGTACATGTTTACTATCGGTATGCAAAGAGTTTAAAATATTCAAATCATTGTCCAACACACCCTCAAGTACCTCAGGTGGTTTCAGGAAGAAAAAGAACAGGGTGGCACACCTTATTTTTCATAGTAGTAAATCAAAAGCTCTGTAGTGTAACACCTTTAGGATTAAAAAAACAAAAACTGACTAACAGCTGACTAACAGCAGAACTCCTTGTTTAGTGGATCTTAGTATGTGTGTGGATTTTTTCCCTGCGGCACCTTAAGACTTTTTGGCTACATTTTTCAACAATGAGTTACATGCTTATCAAAAAACATGGAAAATATTTATTGGAGTTATTGTTTGAATACACAGTTTACCTTCTTTGTGCTGAGAGATCTCCGTAGTACTCTTCCACTTGGTCCAGTCATTCTGGTGTTACTGCTACTTCGGGAAGGCAGGGTACTGGTAGATGGGGTGCTGAAAGGTGTACTTAAGGGAGCAGGCTTCTTCTCTGCCAGGTTCTTCTGTGATGCCACATTGTTGTTTTCATTGAAGCTTAACGACCTTTTATCTTGAGCGTCCCCAATACTCAATTCAACAGGCTGTCCACTTTTGATTAGATCAAGATAATCTTTGAGTATTGACTGAGTTGTAGGATCACTCAACCAGTTGAGAAAAAGCTCGTCTACTTTCATTTTAAGAACCGGCTGGAGAACTTGTGGTGACGGCATTTTGGGCAATGATGTCTAAAGCTTCCTCTGATGACCGTACCTGCGTAGAAATAAAAGCATCTTTAACCTCACACCACCAATATCTGCCTCCCACACAAGGTCCATAGATGACACGAAACTGTCAGAGCAGCGGCGCTGAGTAGGTCACTGAGCAAAAAAAAAAAATGACACGAGCAGTAGCCCTTGCTTTGAGTACAAACCAACACTCACTCACGTTATTGAATTTTAGCGCGAAGCGTCAATGCTTTAGCCCATAGGCGAAAGTGCGGAACCCATATTACTTCAATAATATTTTAAGCCAATTTTAATCCACCACATGGCAAAAACGGCTGCATAAAGTAAACATTTCAAAAGCTTCCGTCAATTAAACCTATACTACTATGGACGATAGGGGACTACAACAGGTTTAGCTACTATAGCTTTAGCAGCTAGCGCCAACTAGCCAATAAATGCACCCACCTTGCCGTGAATGGACAGCAAAGCAAAACACGTTAATATGACTCTACATTTCCTTCATAAGCGATGATGCTCAGCGTACGTTCGGCTAACAGTGAAACATAAAAGCAGCACCGAAAATCCGGTGAAATTCATTTCTCTGGGAGAAAACACAGCAGACAGGAACAACTTTTCAGGCTCTCGTTCCCCTGGTAACCACACAGCGTTATCGCGAGATCGTCCACGCTGTGGCAGCGGTTTCTCCCGCGGGATCAGTAAGCGCTTGTGCTGACGCACACCTGTTAAAATTAAAAGTGCGGACGTATTTCTCATTTAATGGTTCTTTTTCCACCGTTAGCTTAATAACATAAGCCTATTGTAACACTGCAGTATTCTCAGTTATAAGTAACTACAAAAGCCTTACTGCCAAGTCTGTCTCAGTAAGTATAAACATTATACAGTTTTAAACGTAGCCCGTCGACTTGGACTTAATAACGTACCTGTTGTCCAATGATTTCATCTCCTAAGTTTAATAAATTCATTTTTATGACTGTTAAGTATTATAGTTGTAAAAAATATATAAACATGTAATATAATATATAGTAAGTTTACGATATATTGTGGATTAGTGTAAATTGTATGAGGTTGCTATTATTGCCGTGTGCATCTTGAGACACTAATTTAATACAGGCGTTCATTCAGTCTTTTTCTCATTTAACCTGTACATCTGCATTCCCTTTGATAATGTATGGTCGGTTTGTATGATGTCCGGCGAGAGCTGTTCATCAGTGCACTACTCATTTCCATGAAACTAGTCCTGTCTATCCAGTTCAGCATCGTACAAACCTGATTCTGACTCTGTGCATGAATAACAATGATGCATATGTGTCCAATTCCACTCTGTCTTCTCAAAGCAGCTGGACTGAGCACCTGCTGTATATGGAGCTGGACATACTTATTGATTAATGTGCGGGGGAGTGGCCCCAGACATCGTGGCTCCCTCATTGCATCCCCAAGCATAGAAAACAAGCAACACAGGAAAAGGTCATTTTAGATTATTGATACCATATATGACACCTGCAATAAAAGAAAACACAGTGGAGTATTATTATGTTTTTTCATCAGAAAGGCATGCTTTATAACAGACCTAAGACCCAGGCTTCAACCACTGATTTAATGGTTTGGTGTTTTTGTACTTGAGTCTTGTCTACATTAGTAAAACTGATTTCATGATCACAGGGTCGGTACTAATGGCACACCAATTTCACGTGGAATTCTTCTCATTTACACAAGCACTGCAGCCAAAACTAACATGTTGGTTATTGTTTGTTTCTGTGAATACAATGTTGCTGGGTAATTATGTTTATTATGCAGCCAACAGAACAAATTTTGTCTGGACTAATCTTTCTCTTTTGGCATTGACTGATTATGCCTGTAAACATTTTTTCTAAACACCAGTTTTTTGGCATTTGCACTGTGTGTAATTATTTGTTTCTAATGACTTTAATTTACTTTACTGGAGCTTTATGACTTCTGACATGACGGATGTATTTTCGAAGGTGATTTTGAATTTTTAAAAAGTTACTTTTTGATGGAGCCCATACCGCAGTGGTATGCTGACGGGCTTTACTGATGTTTCTCTTTCTTTTTGGCATGAAAGACATTGGGGACACCTATCACTCCAAACCTCTATCTCGTTAATAAGAACATTCAAAGTGCCTGTAGCTTTGTTGTTAAGAGGGCATTAACGGCGGTTCCGCAGTTGTGAAAAATATCGACTGAATTCCTCTGATTGCTTCCCTTGATAACGCGAGTAAATCAAATCTGAAACATCCAAAGTTGTCTGAGGCGCGGCACGTAATGAGAAACCTCTTTGTTCTGTAGAGCAGCGAGCCTTACATGTGTTTTAGAGCCCAATCAATATCCGAAATGAGAAGAGAAAAAGTGAAGGTCTTGAAACTTTAGACTTTGCAACTTTTCAAAGTGTAATTATAGTGTACAAATAGGATTTTACCCAAAGCAGTGTGCATGTTGTTTTTTCACGCCTTGAAGGACATTTCAAAGGTTTGGCCGAGTCTGAAACCACAGGGGGACAGCTGGTTAGCGTAGGAAAGTGTTAGTGAGGGGTTTATGTGTGCAGCTCGCCCTTACTGCTGTCAGCTATGCTATATGGGCGCTCTGTGAAGTAGACGATAAGCAATCTGCTCTAATAAGGGGAGTGAATAAAGTTAAAAGTGTTGTGTTGTGGTTATGTGCTGTAGAGAAATATTTGGACCATACCGTACTCACATGCTAGAAAAGGCAATGGGCCATGGTTATTTTAAGGTTTAAGTTTGTTTGACATTGGTAAGTTTAGCTACTCTTTTCTCTTCATTTAAAAGATCCAGATTGCGATGTGAGATTTTTTTGTGGCTGAAGTTTCACATAAATTACTTACATAGAAGGAGAGCAGTCTTTAATAAGTAATGTACGGATAACTTTTGTTGTGTAAAAGTGTAAAAATGGCTTTAAAACATACTGTAGACGGATGGTCTACAGTGCTTTTACTTACACTCAAAGAAAATCTGATAGTTCTCTCAAGCTAGTTGTTCTTGAACATCTTACAGGATCTGATACCAATCCAAACATCTTCACCTTTGACTTTGGCTTTCATTCAGTAGGGACGTTTACAACGCAAAGTCAAGACAGTGACAAATTTGTGAGCAACGTTGCCACCTTTGTCTCAATTGCTTCTAAGTGGTCTTAACCTCTGTTGCACATTTGTTTTAAACCAGCTCATTTGGTACATTTTTGTACAAGGCAGAGATAAGAACAAGGCCCAATCAGACAAACAAATGACTTCTCCATCTGCTTGAAATTTGACAAAATGACCCAAATAGTTTTAACTGATTTCCCAGAAGATATGTGGAATAGCAATTTAATATTTTCTTTTCTGTTTTATGACTTTGAATATATAACAACTAAATAAGTACATGACAACAGCGAGTTGAAAAGATTTTGATTGTGAAATGTAAATAATATGCAGTTACTGTTAAGTTACGGTGATATTATTCCCCAATCATTTTGCAAACACAACAGAAACTAGTAGAAAGTGCTTTCTTAAAAATTGTATTTCATTATGTTGTTAAACTATTTGTTCAGCTGCAATTTATGCGTATGTTGTTTTAAGTATTAAAATAACTCATCGTGGCACTGTTCTCCTCCTCAGCGACACACGAGCAGACTTTGCTTCAACATACATTGTCAAATGTGTGCTGCAGAAAACAGCAAACTGCATAAGAAATGATTTTAAGCTTGGAGTACCAGGAGTAAAAGTAAGCAGTAGATGCGTAAAAAGTAATGCTGATACAGACGCTGCTTCTTTTCAATAACTCCACATTTAGAGCAACATATATGGTTTTATCTTCTCCAGGCATCTCGTTCTTTTATCTGTGCTCCGTATAAAACATGAGTGTACTTGCTTTAGTTAAAAAAATACAATCCTACTGAACCAAGAGCCAGTGTTAGCACTGGGAAAACACATTTCAGCCTCTATGCCTGTCAATGGGACTTTTAACACTGTAGAAGAGTAGATTTACATTTTTTAATGTTAGAGGTCTTATTAAAAGTCCAAATAATTGTATATATAAATTATAAGGTGGACTATAATGAATGAAAATCATTTAGTGTAGGAGTAGTATTGACATGTTTAACCTCCTAGAACCTGGCGTCCACATATGTGGACATCACATTTTGGGCTGTCTAGACCACAATTCTAAATTTTGCTCTACAAGGGCCTGATATCCACTTACGAGGATGTTATGCTGCCACTGTTCTATCGAAATTTAAAATGAATGCCCTCATATGTGGATCAAATTTTTCTCAGAAACAAAAATCAGGTAAAACAACAACAACAACAACAAAAAAAACAGGTAATTGTTTGTTTTTACATTTATCAGGTCCCAATCAGCCCAAATAGCAAAGAGAAACTGAAAATGCATGCCATGAAAGAGTTCGGGTCTTAGGAGGTTAATCATTAATTAAACACAGTGCCTGTTGTTGCAACTGTTTAAATGCAGGAATGACTCAGGAACCCACTTAGCTGGAAATATTTTAAGCACAAAGTTTCTATACTGAAGTGCATTAATATAATCAGAAAGTTGCTCCCATCCTCACTAGCCTTTATTAGATTATTTTTAAGGATTTTTATTCTTTTGCTGTTGTTGTTGCACAGCAAGTGATGAAACTCTGGCTGACAGGGTGATTTAAACTCTCAGATTCCTGTGGCATGTAATACAAAACAAGGTACACGAGTTACCACTACAGTCCTGAAATGTCATTTTTATTTGCCTCTGCCCATTGTGTTTGTTTTATTTCCAGACACTGCTGAAATAATTGTTAGCATAAAGCAGGAATTTTACAAGAATGTTTCTATAGTCTAGTGATATTTTTTGAGCAGAAATGGCTTTGATCTTGGTCTTAAACAATCCTCTGTTTGATATGGCTTTCAAATGAACTGTGGTATGAACCTCACGTTCCGCCTCCCAAAATGGCATCGGGTAGTGATGAGCCTTCTCGTAGCTCTTTCATGGCTACACTGTAAACACGCAACGCTGTTTTTATTCCTTAAGAAAATCACAGACGCAGAATCAAACTGTCTTCAGTCAACATTTAGATTCCTAATATGCTGTGCGAAATGGAGCCGCGGAGGAGGAGACTTCTTTCATTAGACACTTCACTGAGGCTCTGAAGTTCACTCCTTCCATCTGAGATGACTTTAAAAGAGAAACAATGCATCTGCCTATTGGGGTCTTTGGAGATTTTCTCTCTCATCACATATTAATGAAAGAGGTGCATGTATGGAGTTGGAAAGCTTAAGAAGGAAAACCTGGTTTTGAGCATACCAAAGAGAGTCGACAGATATATAGATATATATATTTAATGGAGTCATATATAGTGTGTAAATGCAACTCGGTATACTGTATGTTGTTTCTCAGGTGAGCTTGCAGTGAAATACTTTGCAAAATCTGCACATTTTCTTCAGTCTAGTTCTGCAGATGCTATACAAGGATGTAAAATGTGTAACAGTTGCCTGTAGAGGGTGCACTTCACTTGGGATGTGTCAGGGCTGTACTCCTCTCACTTGCTTTCTAAGCAGACACAGATACATACACAAACAATTCACTCAAGTGTAATGATCTTATATGAGGCACACAGACAGCATGAATCAGAGGTGAGTTCATGCCAGTTATTCTGCTGAATGCACCGTACATCAGTTTCTCACATTGGCCTCCATTTCTCCTTTAATGAGACAGGCCCATCAAGACGGAGCGGGAGCTTTTTGATATCCTCAGAGGGGCATGGTGAGCAGACACATTAATGCTCATAATTCATAGCAAATCAAGGAAGATTTTGTTGGAACAGAGGATCACACCAATTACCAGTTGTTTATTGTTTGCTATTGTTGTGTTTACTGCAGTCTAATCATATTTGGAGGTCGGCCACAGCACTACATCAGCTCCAAGTGGAAAAGCTCTTTTGAAGCCTTTCATTTCGTTGTGCCATATTAGCTGCACTGAGCAGCCCTAGACAACATGCTGCCTTTGCTTTCAAGATAAAAAGAAGCAAGCATTACATCACTTTCTAAATAACTTCACAAATTAAGAAAATTGCAAGTAAATTGGTCACCTAGAAAAAACAAAAAAAAATAAAACACCAGCCCATTAAGAAAAATGTGTTTCATCTATTAATTTGCTTCGAGATAATAATCGTTTCAATAATGGCTTGAACATGGGAACGAGAGTTTGTGTTCGATTCTGGGCTGATGTTGTTGGTCGCTAATGTTTGGCCAGACAGAGCTCCGTCTTTTCCCTTCTTGCCCCTCCTATGGAACAAGCAAATTCGTGGCATGAAAGCAAGAAAATCATGGAAATCAGCAAGGCCTTCATTATACCAAGGTCATTACATCTGGCTTTTATCCTCCTCTGTACTTATAGGAGGTAAGAGAATCCTATTCTCCATCACCCAAGGCCTCACCTTTGAACACACACACGCACACATAGGCTTATACCAGAGCCAGCATTTGCTCATGCACGGGCACACACATATACACAGGCAAACACACATAGGTTTCTCTTTCATTTGGCCTGCTTGAATTTCATCATTCATTTTTACATCACATTAGTGTGGTGTGTTAGTGGTCGACTTGTCTGCGTGTAGAGGGCGGCTGTTACTTCAGGAAAAGACTGAATAATGCACGGGAGAAGGCAGGGAAAGGCTCAAAGGGGGTCTGTAACAGAAGAGATGATTGCCTCCTTACATTATATATATATATATGGCACAGTTAGGGTGCACACAAAGTGAGGTAAATAGATCAGAGTGTCTTGAATCTTGCTTCATGGTAAACTAGAATGTAGGTGGGCTGTTTTTGGGCCATGCAGTAGAGTAAGGGTGCTTAGTTGACTTTTTTTAATGATAAATCACACTGAAATGTTGTGTCCTGTCCCCTTACATCAAAAAAAGACCAAAAAGATGGAAAATAAAAGCAAAATTTGAGCCAAGTGGGTGAAATGTCCTGCTGTTTTGTATCATTAAATCACATTCGGTTATTCTTGGAAAAATGGCAAGTATTAACAGCACATTTAGTTTCTCTAAGCAGTCAAGGTTATCATTTCAGATCTTTTCAGAGACATGCGAGTATAACAATACATTAAGTTACTGTAATTAGGCCATTACTTTCAAAGTAACCCAAACCTACAATCTGCAGGGGAAAAAAACTCTCCACCTTTAAAGTTAATATTTTTAATGGGCATCACAAGACAGTTGAGTCTTACTCAATGCCTCCTTCAGAAAAAGCAATAACTGTGATGTTAAGGGGAAGAAAAGTGTTCTCTTAGTGTGCGCCAAAGATGGTCTCTTTTGTCTGCCTCACTGGCTGTGTCTAACTTAAAACTCTCGATTGATCTGATACCACCAAGAACTGGCCTGCATATTAAACCAAAGCTGCGATACATCTCCTCCAAGACGGATGAATTCGGTGCATGTGTGTTTTAGTGGGCTCGTGGCTGCGGTCCAGGTTCGGATTATTACAAAAAAAAAGCAGAAAAAAACGTATTCAGCGTTTGCTGTTGTCCATTAATAGTCATACACACCGTAATATCCCTCAGAAGTCCAGCTCAGCGCCTGCCAACACACATTGGCCTTCGCTTCTGATGCTGACATCATTTAATCTTTAGGAGGAGCTTGGAGTTTCTATCCCAAATCCTTGATCTGGTTCACCTTACAGGATGAGCCTCTTTGTCTCTGATCCAAAATAAACAGACTCGTTATTGTATTCTCTCTTGTCCAAGGCACACGGACTTCTTTGCGTGTCTTTAGGTAATGGAGTCTCTCTACTTTGCTGCCCATCCACATTGACAATAATTAAAAGAGCAAAATGAACACAAATGTCCTCATCTGCTGTGCATGGGAACTGACAAAAAGCCAGGAGATATCCCTTTTCAGAAAAGCACGCGTACTGCCAGCACATAAACACACACAAGTCCTTTGTAGATGTATTCGGTACAACAGTATGAAAAACAATCCTCTGTTGTCTCGCTGTTTTTTTGTGCCTGGGTGTTTTATAAGCATTGAAAAGGATGCACACTTCTCAGATTAGGACTGGCAGAAGTGCTCGGGAGAGTGCGCCGGGAAAAGGATGAACATTAGGCACCTGATCAGACAGGATCAATGAAAAGCAATTAGATGATAAGTCTGCAGGAGCAGGCCTGCGTGCGCATGACTGCAGGGGCCAAGACCTTTACAACAGCCAGAAGAGTGAGCGAATAAACATATCTCCTTCAGTCTTTATTCAAGAAGTGAATAAGGCTGAAGGAGTCTGTGACGATCTGTTTAGTGTGGTACAGTATTTATGTGCGTTTGTCTGCTTCTGCCTCCTTGTGCGGCTTATGTGTTTTGCCTAACATCTATTGTCATAATGATGTGTGATTATTAAGGGAGCAGGGATTTCACAGCAGGGGAAAAAAAAGGGGCTGAGCCGACAACAGGTTGGGCCTCCCTTTGTGTCTTTGTTTGAAAGCTCAGCAAATCCATATTCATGCTCCCTGTATGCACACAATAGCAATATGCAACACATTTGTTTATAATCTTTGTTTATTTGGGTTGCATACATTAACAAATTCCCATTTCGTGCTGCTGTAATTCAAAGGTGAGGTAAAAGGTAACGGTAAGGAAAGGTTTCTCGCGAAAGAGGTGGACACAGTCTCCAAGAGCTGATGCCTTGTTATTTCAGTTCTATCCATGGGAGAGGTTAAGCTCTTGCAGTAGGCTAGCTATTAGGCTAAACCAGGGTGCGCTGTGTTCTGTGTGGGTTGAAAAGACGAGTTCTGACCATTAGCGTAGCTCCCGTTCCTGGTTGCATAGTACAAAAGCACATAAGAGTTTTTCTTCCAATTTGTGGGTGTAATGACGACACACACAACAAATAACTCAGCGCTTAATCCAGTCTTTGTTAGTTCATTGAAATATTTTTCCCTTTGTCTGCTCTAACTAAAATATCCATCATTTGTGGCCCTTAAAACTAAATGGAGGTGTAAACATAGCGTATAGGATACAGTAAAGTGCCTTTCCTCCTTACTTGATTCCTGCATGTGCTCATTTCCAACACTAGATGGCTGTCTGTGCTGTGTATGCTCTGTGTCAGCACCAGTGCAGCCTCTTCATGCTGCTTTTTATTGGCCTTAGAAATGCAAGGCTGAGCAAAAGATTTTTGTTAATAATGCTTTGAGACACTCGGGTTATGAAAACACAGGGCTGCACAGACACAGCGCCCAACTTAATGTTTTGATGTTTGAATTTGCCAGCCCTTCATTTTTTTATGATGTCACGAGCAATGGATTAAATACACTGTCATCAGAAAAGTCAGTTGCAGATTCGCACACACGGAGGTGAAAGTGCATTTGAGTGCATTTAAAAATAAACTCTATGCAATGTCAATTCTAATATATATTCCACATATTTCGATCTTTTTAATGTCTTTTAGGAAAGACTTCAACTAAGCTGACAGATTTCAAAACAAGTCAGAGGTAATGCTAATGTCAAAAAACCCACCAAACACATAATTTATCATTCCAGTTATCGTATAATTATTCTGACTGCAGCGCCATTTGTGTATGTGCTTTGTTTGCGTTGTATAAGAGGCTATTTGTAGTTTCATTATGTGCAGTAAATGGGACCACATAGAGCACTTGGTTGTATTGACTTTGAAGATTGCCTTTCTTCCTTCTTCAGAGGCCGTCCGTCTCTTTAGCCTGAAGCTCCCAAACCACACAGCCGGCCAGTTCATGGTGGCCTTTTATTATGATGTCAGCACTTCGCTTAAAGAGCATTCAATATCTGCAGGACGGCCGTTGGTGGAACATCAATAGAATAACACAGACGAGCAATAGATGGCTATTCCTCATAGCCGGTCAGTTCATTTGCTCATTGATTTATTGGTAGCTGACAGTGTAATGGAATTAAGTAGCAGTGATTATCACAAGCAAACAGGTTATTTGTTTGTTTGTTCTTCCTGCATCTGTTTGCAGAGTTTCAGCACTAGCTGTGCGCAGGTCAACGATTACACACGCGCGTACGGACACGTAAATAGATCTACGGGAACACAAAGTTCTACTGAACTATTTGAACCAAATGAGAAAGGTCTCAAAGTGCTATATATGTTATGTGATTTATTATTAGACACTGGTCTTGAGGGTAAAAACTAGGTAATGCAAAGGAAAGAGGAATGAAAGAGCAGGGAAAACAAAAGCATCCCCAATGGAGGGGAAAGCTATTGGACACAGCCTGATTTTCAGGCCTATAAAAAGATGGTCATCGTGAAAGCAGGCGGAACCTTGTAAAACAATTGAACCAAAATCACCCAAATAAATCAGAGCGTGATTACCTCAGGAGCTGGAGTTATTGGGTGTTAACGTTGCTGTGCACACGCTTTAACTTATTAACACTCTTAATAGTGAGGGACAGATTTTAACAGAAGTCCTGCAAAACGCGAATGAGGTGGAACAACAACAGGAAACCAAAAAAAGTAATGTATTCAACTGGTGTTGGTCTGTTTCATCTCGATAGAGGCACCTTGATGCTGAAGTCAAAATCCTCCAAGATTTGACAAAGTTCGGTAATTCTGTGTTGAAAGGTTTCTCTGTTTTTTTTGTAAAGGTGTACAGTCATATCTCTCCATCTCCATCTACTACAGCATCCCTGGTTCTGTAATTCATGCAAAATGAAATGAAAACCTTCTTAGCAATATGCAGATTTCTTTATGCAAAACAGCATTACCTATGGTGCGCGGACGGCAGCTAATGCCTTTGATCAGTCTCTCTGACATTCTCTAACTACTGAGAAGAAAAGAACTTAAAAATTGTAAAGGCTCTTAATTGAAGTGAACATAAAAGAAGATACATGGTGTTAATTGGTATACGCTAAGAATAATCTAGACCTTGGAGACCACTGTCCCTTACCGGCCCCCCTGCCAAAGTGTCAGGATTTACATCTTTAATTCAAGATTTCCCCACATTAATTACCTCGCAGGCAGCGAAATGCGGATTACTTCATTTTAAAGTATAATAAACATCCAAATAGCCCCTCCACCCTCCTCATCCATGAATATAAATTTTGGTTAGTGTGCAAAAGCAGCACTGGGTCTCCTGTTCTTAAAGAGGCTGCACAGCAAGCATGTGCCTCAGAAAGAATTTGAATTTAGTAAAAACATAATTGAAGTACACATTGTTGGATGAAAACCTTTAATCATAACAGTTCAGAGTTATAACAATAAAGTTAGAATGATGCATATGGAGAATTAAAGATGAAATTATACTTAGAGGTCACTGTGCAGGTGTTACACCAGATTGTTTTGGAAAATGCAGAACATATTTGGCATGGTATCATTTTGGCATGACGACTAATTTGTATGTGTTTCTGTGTGCGTGTGTGTGTCTTTTCAGTGAGGTAAAGCAATTTGAACACTGGACTCCAATATGACCTTTGATTATGAGAGGAATAAAGCAGTGCTCATATCCCAGGCCTCTCCGTTTCCTCTCAACATGATGAATGGGACACCCTGAGCTGCAGGACAGAACAACCATTTGAGAATCCAGGGTGACACACACACACACACACACACACACACACACACAGAAGCAGATACATGTACACGCACACACACAGAAATGCTGACAGACAAATGACACTCTGATGGAAAGTGAAGCACTTTTAAGCCCTTAAATGCCACCACCACCAGCACACACGGACACACACACACACACACACACACACACACACAGTCTGTACTACTCTAGCCGCTGCACTTATCTCCCAGTGCACATTTAACACTATACTGCCCTTGAAAATAACCAGCTAAGTTGTGGCTTTTATCTCATGAGCAGGTTCATGTATGGATTTATTAGTGGAAAATAGACACATCTACCATGGCTTATTGAAACAGTTTCAAACGCATCCCAATGTGGTTAATATTATGCAGTTTATTAAGCAACAATAAGCAATTTATGTAAACACAGTTCAAACGAGCGCCGCTCCTGTACACCTTAAAATCCTCCTCTTTTTTTGAAGTGGTGTTATTTTGGGGATTCATTGTAATTTATTGGCTCAAAGTGCACAATATAGTGTTCAAACTGATTTGATATGGAAACCTGCAGGGACATATTAATTAAAATAGCAATCTAATTAGCATTCCACTGTGACCTAAAAGTTGAATATTATTAGAGCTGCAACCGTCGGCTGTGATGAAAAGAGCTTACATGACAGTGAAATTGAAATTCAAAGAGCTGGAGATAATGTACACACAGATCAAAAGAACAAACGGTGGGGAGAAAAATAACACACCAAGAAGTTTTACATTTCCTCACAAGGGGGAAAACCAGTGTGTTGTGCACACTCCTGCACCCACATACACACATATGAAAACACAGTCTTACACTCAGTGTTAGGGAGTTGAGTATAATTTAACCTAAAAATGTACCACGTAGAAATGTCAGCACAGTGACAAAGAACTTACACCGGTAATGTAATAGCAGGTAAGTTCACTATTTATAAAGTTTAGGAAGAAGAGTAATTTGGGCTGACATGAATATTTTTATCTTTAGGTTATAAATTGGCTGTTGATGTTTTAATTCACATCAGTTCATATGAAGACATGATGTTAGAAGGTTGAAAAATGTATCAATAATACCAAGTAACTTTTTATGTTTCTACTTACTCAAAGACTATTTTAGAAGTTTTAAAGCCTATTTCTCTGCTGGAGCAGGAAAAAAGTACCCTAATTGCAGGACCTACATTATACTTTGTGATCCGATATTAGGAATGTGCCGATATGCTGGCTGAATATAGCAGAAAAGACAATATAACACTTACTGTAATCAGTGGTTGATGTTTGTCTGTTGTGCTACATAATTAGTTCTAAATGTTTAAAGATAATGTAAGGAGCTGAAAGAGCAATGTTTAACTGACACACACAGGGAATAACAACAAAACGTTCTTATCAGCACTCCTGGCTTTCACAATAGTTGCATAGTTTTGGAAGTAGCGCTCGGATTCTTAAAAGAAAGAACCCAAAAGTGTATTTTAAAGTAAGTGCTTTCGATCTAACAATCACGCACATTCACACTTGAGGTTTATCTTACTCAAGCATACTTTAGCATGCAGACTGGAGCAGCCAGAGATTCAATGAGAATTAGGTAGCTGACCTGCTCTACCTCTTGAGCCACAGCCGCCTCATCAGGATATGAGTAAAAGACCAGTTATTATAATATTTCTATGAATAAAGTTAAGAGTAGTGCATTTAAAGCACTTGAAGTAGAAGTAGGACCGCTCATGATGCAAAATGACTTTTTTGTTATGTTATGACATTTTGTGCTTTTATTACACAGTAATATTGTTTCTCTTATTATAAAAAAATAATGTAATATTTTTCCCCAGTGGAGTATAATGAGGCATGCAAAATACCTGAAAACTTAAGTGTTCTAAATAAACATGCTTGCTTACTTTACACCACTGCTGTTATCACACTGTCACAATAGTACGTCAGAAAAGGTAAAGAATGTACAGACAGACACTTTTCCATCCTGATCTGTTGAAAGAAATATTGTGTTTTCAAACCGAATAATAATACCAAGAGTTATTGATTATTTTGTCCACAAATGACTGTCCTTGATTACTGAAATCTTCCTGTACGCCTGTTGCGGCCTCTTTTTCCTAATGATTTTGTGCTCTTGTTAAATAAACACTTCAGATAAGACAAAGCTGACAAATGACACGCAGTAAGAATCGAACCTGAGGACACCCTGCTCTGAGCAGCAAACCAACTGACTATCTGGACAGCCCTGGTTTTAATATTTTATGATGATTGCTGACTTTAGGTCATAGGTTTCCAGCCTGTTTTCCCCATCTCTTGGCTCCTGTTTGAAATCCAATAAGCAGTTCTTCACAGTCATATTGAAGTATAGATTACCTGCAGTACACAGCAGGAGGAAGCAAAGGAGAGGTTTACATTGCTGCGATCATTGACTCTACACCTGGTCTGACAGATTTCATCATTTTACCAAAGCGGTTAACCTGTATTAACTGCCACAGCTTTCCCCAATATACATTAAGCCTAGCACAGGTCATGACAATCAAAACAGTCCTCACAGGGGTCAGTGCGCTCCACTCTACTCATTGTTACTTTGGTTTAACCTTGAGGGGTTGTATGCTTTTCCCTGCCTCCCTTTGGGGAGACTTGCATATTTCTGCATAGCCTTGTGCACCAGTTGAGGTGCCTGTTCTCTGGGTAAGGGCCTCTACGCTTCTCCTGCAGCTCTACAAGCGGGTGTGTTAACATGTGTCCCTGCAGTGGGCCGCCGCGCCAGCCAGCAAGTGATAATTATTCATTAGTATTCATTAGTGTGAGGTGCTGGCCGGTGCAGAGCTCATGTTGAATCAGTGTTCTGACGAGGCCTCGGCCCGGCGCGGGTCAGTGAGGAGCCAGTAATTAGGCCCACCAGTCAGGAGGCATTTTCCTAAGCACAACACATGAGCTTGAGAGAGAGGAGATGCAACCACCAGGAGAGAGGCTGCAGGACGAGAGAGAGTGTGCATTTTATTTTTAAAAGAAAGCCAACCTTGGCCTCCTTGCTTCCCTGCCTGGGTAGTGCCGAGTATCTTAACCTTTCTCCATCACTCACTCCATCTGCGGTAAAAATGCGAGATAACCTTGGCTGTCTGCTTTGTTTGCCTTGTGCGCTTATTCTTACTTCTCTTTGAAGATTTTTTTTAATCCTTTTTTTTTAAACTTCCCTCAGCTCTCCTCTCCATCTTTTAATTGAAGGATATATAGCGTATATGATCCTGTTTCCTTAAATCTAATATGTCTGTGCTGGTTGCATATGTTTATTTATGGATCTTTGCATGTCAAATGGTTGATAATAGCAGCAGTTATTATCACTTACAGAGATAATTGTGTAACAGTTAACATGACAGAGTGGTCGCCTCCCAGGAATGCTGTTAGTATTGTAAATGCGACCGAGGCCTAACCGAATTAATCTAATTGAAAGATAATTACACTGGCTGCAACAAAGCTGGACCAGATTCATCAAACTGCTTCCTGCCCCCGTGAGCAGTTAAGAGGAAGAGATCTACAAGCAAGAACGGGAAGGTTAAAGGCATCCGGGGTGCTCAAAGCTGGCTGTGCCGAAGCTGTCAGTACATATCTGACACAGAAAAAGAGGGTTTGACATTGACTGACAGCAGCTGAGAAAACAGGGGGTCAAATGTTGAGCTGTTGCGAGACAGGCGAGAGGAAAGGCACGAACCCCCCAGATCCAAGTCTCTGTGGAGGACAGCAGAAATCCAAGGAGATGATAGCTTATCCTGTCAACACATAATGTCAGTTTCCCTTGAATATAAACAAAGAGCATAAGACGCTGACAACCTCTCACTCTGCTTCTCTTTCTGTTTCTTTCTATGTTGTTTTTTTTTCTGCTTGTTCATTCATGTGCAAGCAGGGGTACACATGGATGTGGGAAAGGGAGTGCCTCACATAACCTCGCAATATCCTGACATGATTCCAGATTAGACGGATTCCCTGAACTACAAGTGAATGGCACGACACCCTCGTCTTTCCCAACAAGCCCCCCTCCCTTTACATTTCCTCATTTCTTCCCTTGGTCTCCGGCATGCACATTTTTTTCTCCTTTGGATTTATCAGATTGGCATATAGGTGGGTTGACAGCTCTCAAACTGGCACTGCAGAAGGGGGAGATCCCAGACTGTGAAGGTTAGCTGGGTAAATCTATCCGGGGTCTGCCCAGGAGGAGAAGAGGAGGAGAAGGATGAAGAGGGTGTGTATGAGGGGGGAGGCCATGGGAGAGCTGGAGAAGGGGAGAGGAGAGTGAGGGAGAGAGGCTTGGTAGGGCCCCGCTGAGCACATAAGCTTCCATGCTGAGCGCAAACGTGGCTGGCTGACAGTTGTGCTCAGCCTTCACTGTAATAATGAATAAAAGGAAACTCCCTGCAGATTACACATCTTCCGTGTTTTGACATTGACCTTAATACATAATTTAACCACAAAGCCTGAAGAGTGTGTAACGAGATAAGAGAGGACCAGAGGATAGAAAAAGATGCCTGGCCTAAAACATACAGGCCAAAAAAGGCGCCTCAGTGGTAATGGCTCTAATATGAGCGAGTCTGTGAGGACCAGTATTTTTTTCTCTAAACAAGATGGGAGCATTTGTGGGAGAAGACTGGAAGATTGAAGGCAGCAGGAAAATTATGGATATGTGTGCGTGCGGTGTGTGTGAAAAATACAGTGATTTTCCTGCTTATCGAATTCCCACTGGGAGGAGAAGGTAGTGCTGCTAAACCTCAATAGAATAGTAATGTGCCAGCCCCGGCTGTTGTGTGTGTGTGTGTGTGTGTGCTTCTTCCCCCTGTTCATATAGTTCTGTTTAGTGTGTAACTGTAGACTGGCTGAGTGTGATATCTGAAAGAGGTATTTGTCACTGTCATTGTCACTTCTCGGTCTGTGTGTGTGTGTGGCATCGTGTGTTTGTGTGTTTTCCTCGGGGCGTGTGAGCATTGTGATGTTTGAGTGACTGTTAAGCGCAGAGTTTGCTGAGCCAGCACTCTCTGCCACAGGTTATGTCACTTCAGCTGAGGTCACCATGTCACCCAGACTGTCAGGAAAAGCTTTCTTTAGCCAAACTCCCTAAGGAGAAAGCTACCAGACTCTCTCACACACAGCCTTTAGCTGAATGTGTCCTAAGTATTCACATCCTAGATGAGCCACCATTAAGTTACCAGCAGCTCGAAAGGCTGCGACATAAAGAGGGACACAGCAGTGATCTCGATGCCATTTATTTACTAAAACACAAACAAAGAGAATAGAGTAAGCGCAATTACTTAACGTCAGTTTCTGTATCTAACCGTTCATGCCATCATGGATAATTTGTATCCAGAATCATTTAGTACTAAATGTTATTCATTACACATGGAATCCCATGTGGGATCAATGTTTTTTAAACTTCTTTTACTATTTTATTTACACTTCCAGCACATGTTCATTTGCTTTGCCCTTTAGTTGTTACTAAAAGGCATGAAAACTCCTTGTTTAGGTTATGAAAAGATTGTGCTTTAGGTTAAAATACAAAGAAAACCACTTCTTTTAAAGCTGTGATTATTAGCTTGTCTGAGTGGCACAGCTCAGTTGGCATGTGTAGTACAAACACACACTTTGTACCCACACAAAGTCAAGAAAAAAAAGGCGATTCCTGCCAATGCACACAAAAGAATAGACTGAATTTCAGGCTTTGCCATGAGACTAGGAACCACTAATACAGACCTGGCCCGCATCCTCACACAGTTTCCTTAGGGTCATAATCAGGGTCAGCACATTGAATGTAAGGACATAGCGACTGGTCACAATCCTGGTTTAAAAAATACACCCTTATGTTTTCCACTTGCATTTGGTGCATTCATGTGTGTTTTACTGCTAATGGCAAATGCTGCAGATTGAGAATCATTACTACCACATTAAAGTGATGATTACATCACTACTCACCTGCTAGGTGCTGTTGAACACAGATACAGGTCTTAAATAAGTATTAGTAAGGCTGTACTTGCTCCTTCCTCTCTTTGCCCTTTCATCCTCTTCATTGCTCTCACACCCTTTCGTCTTCGGGCTCTACATGGACAGACTGTTCTGTAATTGAAGCAGCACGTCAGAGCCGTCTTCCTGTCTGCATGTAACCCTCTGATTCACACTCTTCTCATTAGTGTCATAATTACCTCGTGTTGAAAAGCAAGGGCCTGAACGAGCTCCTCAGTGAGCGCTAAGGTGAGAGTGCGGGCCTGTGGCACTCTTGGTTGGGGGGGGGTTGAGGCTGACCTCCAGCCCAACAGGGGGCAGTGGTGATGTACTGAACTCAGCCTGCATGATGTGCACAGCTGAGCGCATGAGGTCTTTTTAAGGGCTGCCTGCTGTTTTGCATGGTAACAAGCAGTTGTGAAGGGAAAACTGATTGGGCGATAAATGAAACATGAAAAATTGTTCCCAGGAATAGATAAGTGCTGCTGCTTTTTCATACATTTTCTGTTTCTTCTATCAACTATCTCTTTATAAAGCCGCCTCCTTCTCTTTGTTATGGGAGTCCAGGAAAATATACACACCTGTCAGTCTGTGCCTAGTCCTTGGACTAGACCTTTGTCTCAGAGCCCTTGGAGTTCTTCAGGGGATTTGCTTGGCTGCGGCCTAACCGGCCCTGAACAGCCCATAAAGTGGTCCAGCTGGGTAGGACATCTAGTATGTGTGTTGTAAGTATGCCTGTGTGGACTTGTGCCATCATGGCTCAGTTAGCACACAGACCCACAGCTATGACTGTGGTGGCAATAGTACTTTGGTGCTTTGCCATCAGGCTTCCCTCCAAGGACTGTGTCAAGACAGAGGGAGTCTTGGTCTGAGTATAGATGGATGCGTGTGTGTGTGTTGGATGATGCAGGGTGGTGCTCTACTTCTGCAGCAGTAATCTAATGAGCCTGTAAACACACTCATTTGACATCATTAATTGGAGGGAGATCAGAGATCCAAGAGGGGGTGTGTGTGTGTACAGTGTGTGTGTGTGTGTGTGTGTGGTAGCAGTTGGAGGGTTCTCCCATCAGAGAGGGTTCTCCCAGATCAAAGATTTAGAGTGTGAAATCCCTGATTATGCGACAGAGAGACACATTAGAGGCAGTTTTCTGCCAAGCTGAGAGAGCAGCAGAGTGTTTGGTCAGTGCCAGCAGAAGGCCTTGTTTTCAGCAATAAAAAGCACTAAAGCAACACACTTGAAGCTGCCCTCTGTTTTGTCAATTATACAATGAGTCGACAAATCAAAGTTGGAAGACATGGAGTTTATCTGCGTCCAGTTTATTGATTTTTAACTATTGCAGGAATTGTAAACGTGTGAAGCTACATTTTAAACGCATGGTGACAAAGCTTCTCGCGGTGCTTTTGAAAAAAGTTTGAATCCTCTTTGCGACTGTCACAGAGTGCGATCCATTAGCTTTAATTGTGCTGCCATACTGGTTCAGTCACATTTGTCAGCTGGATCTAAGCGGGGGGGAAACAGAGGTGCAGTGCTAGAGTTGCTTGCTACTAGTAGTCCTCTGCTCTGAGAGCAACCCAGTCCAGTCGTTAATGATCTATCTGTCTACCACCCGCACAATGGCCCACACCGCTGTTCGCTTTCATTTACAGAGTGCCAGTCTCTGAACTCCCCTCATCAGCCCTTTGTTCCTGACTGTTTAATGTTTTTTGGGGAGTTGATTGGTGTAGCTTTGTATGGGATACTTTTGAGCAAGTGGCTTAGAGAGACAGCTAGAGCAGGAATTTTCCAGTGTAATACATTATGAAGATTTCACTTTCTGCCTTTGATTCTGTACTGACAGTTATCCTTCAGTCCTCCTTTAAAGTCCCACTTTCAATCCCTAATGGCTGTCATGTCGCTGCACTCTCTGGACTCTTACTCAAAGTGTCATTGGCATAATGGTCGGCAGCCGTTGGCCTCTTTTGATCATCCATGCTGTGTGCGAGAGCAACTGGAGCTGAAACAGTGAGGTGTATGAGGTGTGTGTGTGTGTGTGTGTGCGCGCGCGCACTGCTTGCGCCTCTGCTCGGCTGCCACTCCCAGGCAGAGCTCCACCACCGGAAATCTAAAATTCACTTTCAAATAGTTTTCCTCCTGTTCTTGGTGCCTAATAGCCACGCAGTGCAAAGTGTGTGTGCATGTGTGTACTCATTAAAGGGATAGCACAGGTTTCTCCTGTATCAGCATCTCAAGCTCAGCCCAGTTTGGCACTCTCTCAATGGTTATGCATACTCCAACAAAGAGATGAAGGGCCGCAAGGGAGTGAGAGAGACCAGGAGTGAGAGAGAGAGTGTGTGCGTCTGTGTGTGTGTATGACGGTGAGCTGAGGCCTTGGACGAAGCCAAGCTCAAGTTCAAACACCCCAGCCTACGTTCGTATGTGTCATGCCAATCCAAGATAAAATCACACTCACCAGGCCAGAAAGAACACATCTAAGCAAGATGATCGGGGCCAGGAAACATCCGGAAGGGTTCTGAGGCTTTCCAGCAGAGACGTGCTTGTAATAGAAGCCAGTGTGCACTTACTGAATGACATTATGTTCAAACATCCTGGGCTGAAACCCTCTGTGCTTGGATCCAAGTAGTGCAACACTTCCAGGATCAGTATCCTCTCATTTTCTGCCTGCTTCGCTTACCTGCCCCACAGCAGCTTAGGCCTCAATCCAGGTGTTAGGCAGGCTCGGTCCAGAGCCCAGGGCGCTATTGATGCTCAGACAGTAAGACTAGCCGCAGGGCTTCTGCACATCAGTGTCTGTGGTTTCATGAAACCAGAGCAGGTATTCTGCTTTGATGGACTCACTTTGAATATATTCCTTGAATTTGACAAGAGCATAATTTATTGTATAGATATTAGTGAAGTAAAATCTCTTCTAGCAATGCTATTTCTTTCTTAATGGATTCTCTGCTGCTGTTTGGTCCTTTGTGGCCTTTTTCCTGAATCTGCTGTTGCCTCCATTGTGTTGTATTATCAAATTTTCTCCCAGTCTTCCTTCAAACCCTAAAAGGCTATTAAATTATACAAAGAAAAGTGCTTTTCACTGTCTGAAATTTGAACAACAGTTGTTTCTCAGGTGATAAAGGCTGGTTGTCGACTAAACTCAGGGTTGGCAGTGCGATCCTGGCCCCTCTCATTACAAAACACCCTTGGGCAGGAGAAAACTCAACCTCAAGTTGCTCCCTATAGTAGGCCAGGATGCACACTCATACTCACAGTCACTGTGGTGTGTGAGTGTGTGTGACTGGGTAAATGAGAAACACATTTTGACGCACTTTGTGAACCTAGTTAAAGGTGGTATATAACTCGGTGCACAGAGCGTTAGCGTATCCCGTCACATTGCTGCATGTAATATTGTGGTTTCTCATCATACGTTGTTTTTTCTGCAAACTTTCCCCAGTAAACTTCTGCTCTTCTCTGTTAATCGATTTGCCTTTGGACTTATTTATTTAATGCACTTACTCGCACACACATACATGTGCAGCCCTGCCCTCCCCTTTATCCACAGAGGGATACAGATCAGAGCACTCGGCCAAGATTGTGTGTGATGTAAAGTTCTGGAGAATAAAAGACGTCTCTTCCAATAACATATTTCCGCCATGTATCGAAAGACGTGTCAATTTCAGTTACACCTGGCGCGGCAGCTGGAAAACAGAGAGTTCTTCACTTCTAAAAGACAATGCCATAACAGTCACTCCCCACCTGAATGACTGATACATTAAACATGCAGAAAGCAGCGGGAGGACACTAGGGAGGGAGCGTTCAAAGACGAAAACAACGCATCCAAAAACAGAAAAAGAGAAATATGTTGCTCGCTACAGTACAATGCAATGCACCTGTCTGGTGATGCTGACTAGCAGGAAGGATTAAGGATTAAGCATTAGTTTTTCCAGGAAAAAAAAGAGTATTTTACTGTACAGACAGTAAAAAGTAAGCCCTAATATACTCATTTTGTTGCTGGATAAATCCCAGAAATTCCGTGTTACATTCCAGCTCCCAGTGTATTTCTCTGTCACTGTATTATTCCAGCTACGCAAATATATCTTGTCCCCAGTTCTGGTCTTATCCATGGTCTGAAAGCAATCCCAGAAAGGCAGCTGATCACACAGGGCTTTTGTAATAGCAGCAGAGGACCGTCTCTGTCTTCTAGTTTCATGACAGGACTGTCAGAGAACATGCAAGCTTATAGACCAGACGTGCTAAAATCTGCAGCCCTTGCCTTGGTTATGAACTGCTGACACAGCTGCTCTGGCCTGTTGTAGAAAATTAATTCAGGCAAGTCAGAGGACGCCTCAGTCAGTGGGATAGACAGACAGAAGGGGTCCTGTAAGGCAACAGTGTGAAGAGGAT
The DNA here is from genome assembly GCF_001858045.2 of Oreochromis niloticus. Taxonomy (NCBI): domain Eukaryota; kingdom Metazoa; phylum Chordata; class Actinopteri; order Cichliformes; family Cichlidae; genus Oreochromis; species Oreochromis niloticus. Next base: position 23,771,866 of record NC_031987.2, on the reverse strand, counting down.
AAGAGTCTGTGGTCCTCTCTGTTCACTGCTGGACACATTAAGACTCCATTAAGGAAGCCTGACACTGACGGTGATGGCTGCCTTCGTTCTAACTGAGCAAGAAACTTGTTAGAGAAACTTCTGCTCTCTGTCTTTTACTCTGGCTCACATAGAAGTCCACATGACAGTATTTAAAGTCAATGAAATGTTTGTTTTGACTTGAGTCATTATTTAGACAAAACTTAAAAATTTGACACTATAATTTGTGCTATCTAAATTAATGAATTGTAATTTATTTTCATGAGCATTAACATGGTTTAATTTCTATTTTGTAAAATAGAGTCACCAAGTAGTCATTGTTCAGTCTAAATTTGAGTAGTAAAACAGTGTTACACAAGTATTAAATAAAACTTCACGTCTCTAGCACTGGCTGCAGCCAGATTTAAGTATTTCTTGGAGAAGGTGGCACAGAGTGAACAAAAGTCTCTGCATGATGATAAATGAGAGATCCTGTGTGATCCAAAATGATTTCAAGTGGATTGGATAAACATCTCTAAACGATAGGTAGAACTAGTCAGGGAAACTTAGTCAATTGAGACATAGCTTACGATTTCATACTTGTATATCATTTATACATTAATTATAACATCCTCTTCTTCTTTCGGCTGCTCTCTTTAGGGGTCACACACATCACCTGCCTCCATCTTATCCTATCCCCAGGATCCTCCTCTGTCACTCCAGCCCTCTGCGTGTCTTCCTTCATGACATCCTGAATCTTCTCTGAGGTCTTCTTCTTTTCCTCATGCCATCCACTGGCCCATATATCCACTATTCCTCCTTTTCACATGTCCAAACCATCTCAGCCTTGCCTCTCTAACGTTGTCTCCAAAATGCTCCTCCTGAGCTGTCTCTTTGATATACTCATTCCCAATCCTGTCCATCCTGGTCACTCCCAGTGACAATCTTACCATTTTCAGCTCTGCCTCCTCTCCTGTTAGTACTACTGTCTCAAAACTGTAATATTGAAAAATATTTCTGTCCCCCATCAGTGGGCTGACTTTAGACATTAGTCTTGGCTGTATAGACTAGTATAGTGCATCATACTTGACCTCTGCAGCTATAAAAGTTTAGCTATAGTTGTGCCCATAGCAAAACTATAGTTGTGTGTAAATAAATGGTTCCTATTGTTATGACATAATTGACAGACATAATGGAGCCAGACTCCATACCTGCTTGTAGACATCCCCTTAAAATATAATGTGGGCTTCACACAGCACTAATTTTGTGGGAACGGTTAAAGTTAGTGGGAGTAAGCAAGGTATGAAAAGCAGCAGCTTCAGCCTTTCACGTAAAATCATGGCAGCATAGCTCAGTAGCTTGCACTTTCTGATTGGTTGAATATTGTAGATGCCATAAATTGCCTACAAGACATAATCATCACTAAAGAGGAGGAAAAAAAGGACAGAAAAACATGTTTGTTTCATTGTCGTTAGGTTATACAAGGCTAGACCAGTCAGTACAACTGAGCAACAAGTCCCTCAGCAGCTGACACACAAAGTCTACCCAGCGGTTTGAATATTCTGTGTTGATACAAACAGGTGACAAGTGAAAGGAAAAAGCATCACAGTTTCATGGTTGAGAGCACTATCTAACACATCTGTCCAAGCTCTCCCACAGGTGTTCATGTGAGGGTCTTCATGCTGACTCTGAAAGCCATAGCATATGAGCCATGTTGCTTAATAGTATGCTCTAGCATTCAGTGACCCTTATATGGATGGAGACATCAATATAGATTTTTCTTCAAAGAATACAGTATAATTTAAGATGACAAATGGACTCAAACCATGCCAGCAAAATAACCCCCAAAGCTTAAAACACTGGATACTCCCACAGTGTGAGACAAACAGTTTTTACCTATAATTATCAAGAGAAATGTTTTATCCCAGTTTGGACAAAAAAATGCATAGTGGTATTATTTTAGGTGGTAATTATTATAGTAAAAAATGAGGAAAATTTCTAATTCCAGTCAGGCTTTCAGACATCTAAAATAAAAGATAAGAGAATCAGCGAGTGGACTGAGTAGCTCCTAACTGCTTGCCAAATCCTTCACATTTACCCTTGATTAATATTACTAATTGTGTCTTTCTGCAAGTATTTTATCTGAAGATGAAACTGTGATTTTATTTAATCAGCTTGCAACTTCTGTTTCTAGCCCTACATTCAGATTGCAGACTTAATCTTTAGTCTTTAGTTAGGCCTTGGGGAATCCTTGTTAATAGATCTTCTTGCTTAGGGCCTCTGGCTTAATCCTTGCCATTTACCACTTCCTGTGCTAGTTTTCTAAATACTCTCAATTAGGTGGCTGGCAGGGCATTTTGTATCACTCTATGTTCTGACCACTCCTCTTTTTTTTTGTGCAAAAGGGTTTTGGGGGGGTGACCTTGGCGATTATAGATATAGCCATGATTGGACCTTGGTGATTCATCTTCAGCATCTCTCTGGATATACTGCTAACTTCATAGTGAAATGATAATTAACTCCCAGCATCAATTAGCATTCACCATGTAGAACGGTAACGAGGAGCCAATTACAAGAAAATATACATAATCAATTATTTATTCATTCTTAATTACAGTGAGTTTTACCCTGTTACAGCAGCGGTAGTTCAATTAATGACCTTCAGCTATCTTCATTTGAAATTGCCACGGAGCAGAGGAATTTACCAAACCCCAGTGTGAAACAAAGCCGGGGAAGCACAAACACACACATGCACGCACACACGACAGACACGCACAAGCTGAAAATGAATAAGAGAAAGCAAGAGGGAGAGAGAGGAGAGAAAGAAAGAGATGTAGTGAGAGAGAAAAGAGAGAGGAGAGGAGGGAAGGGACTGGCACTGTCTGTCAGTCAGATGCCCAGAGTTGCGGTGTGCACGGTGTCACCCACACGACCGAGCCGTCTGTCGAGGCCACCTGCCTCATTATGGGAAATGTATGCATCTGGGGCAGGCTCTGGCTGGCTCATCCTCAGCATGGGCAGGGAAAATGGCACACTGGCAACTATTACTGCATTATGTTAGCAAGCTGTACACACTGCATGCATACATAGTGAACCGGGAGACAGGAAACTAGCAAGCCAAGAGTTTTGCCGAATGGACTGAAAAATTATGGAAATGACTCTGTATATGTGTGGATTTGTCACATGACTTCACACTGGGATAAGACTGATATTGTTCTAGGAATGCTGGTTTATAGCATGTGGCAGTGTGCCACATTAAAAAAAAAATTAATATTTGATGAGGACGAGTTCACAGTAACTGCCGTTTTAAATTTGTATGCACAAACTTCTCAAAAGGAGCGCGATCTTAGAGTTAAGTTTGACGGATGACAAAGAAGCTGTTTGTTTTAGATAAGCACAGAAGACAGCATGTCAGTGAGTAGACAGCTGCATGCAGACCCTGTGTAGATGTCCTCCTCTCTGGCCACAGGGTCCTGCAGAAACCAATAAGCACAAACAGAGCAAGCTGATCACAACAGAAAACTTTCTCCCTGTCCATCCCTGCTTCCCCCTGCGCCCGCCTTCTGCCCATACCTGGCCTGAATACCATTAGACTTAATAGAGCGTGGTGTGAGGGACAGCCAATCATGATGGCGTCCCGTCAGTGACACCGACATGTATCTTGGTGCTCATTATCATCCTTGAACAGCGCCAATTTACATCTGATGCTCTGACTAATTCTGCTCCAGTGTTGTCAAGAGGCATAGGAAGTGGCCTGGCCGTGATGACAGCGCGGCTGTCAGGAGCCCGTGGATGGAGGATTCCTCGGGGCATGATTTAATGCCCATGTCAAGCCCCGCTGTCAGCCTCTCTCTCTCTCCCCGCTCTCTGTGCTCCTTCTCTCCATCCAGCCATTAGGATTCAGCCAGCGGAGAGATGGAGCAATAGAGATGGCGATTGGCCTGCTTAGGATTCACACTCTGGGCAAGAAAATAACACGCCCTGTTTCACAAGTGATTACCCTTTCCTTGTAAACTGCAATTAAGGCTAAAAAAGAAAGGCAGCAAAGAGGTGATGGAGCAACAAAACGCACATGACCGCCAAGCGAAGAGGAAAACCTTGAGCATTTTCCCTTGCTGGTTTTGTAGCTGCTTGTTTGTCTAATTTCCATAGACAACTTTTCACTGCTATTTTGCAGAGTTGTTTTGGTTTCTGTTTGGTTGTATAACACCCACAGATTTTGTGCCCCTCGCTCTCCCTTTTGTAGAGTGATTAGCATATTGCATGATGTCTCTGCGGATAGTTCCAGTTGCACTATGCAATCCTCTCTCGCTCTCTATATATTTATTTTGGTCAGGATAGAGAAGAACTGTTGTGAAGTCCAGCCCAGCCATCTGAAAAGTTTATTTTGTATGAATTTCTAGAACTCGAGACTTGTTAGGGGGTTGAAAATAACACTGTGCATGCTTTTGCATATGCATGCGTCTGTGTGTGCGAGAATAAGACAGGCACTCTGTGCTTATCTGAAACAATGGTCAAACCTGAGACACCTGACCTTTTTGACCTTTGCTAAAGGTCAGAGGTGAGCAGGCTACAGATGGCTGGAACGGCTAATCAGGACAGAGAGGACCAGGGTGCAGAGATTTTACAGTCCCATGATAGCAACTATGCGTCATACGAGTCTGAAACATCGATCTGCAAAGTATTCTTTTTTTCCCCCCTCTCAGTCTGTGTGAAGGTATTCTTGCAATATGTGGCTGCAATATGTTGCCCTCCCTCAGTCTGTTGCCTCTGTAACAAGGCAATGATGGATGACCAGAGATTTTGCTGCCTAATGTGCAGAGAGTGAGGACATATGGCTCAGTTTGCTCTGTCCTTGTGAACGCTCTTTAAACATGAGAACAGCACTGAACGAAAGGAAGAACACCGCAACTGCCTCAAAATAGAGGCCGGCACAGTAGCAGAAATTAACCTGGCCGTTTCCCCTGCTTTAACATTTAATGAACATTAATTAGATTCGGTCTGCCTTGTGCATGTTTTGGCACAGCTTCATATCCTCTTTGGCCACATTAGGCTTCGCTTGGAGCACTGATTGCAGCACTAACAACGCTTTAGCTGTATGGGAAAAAACACATTCGGTTCACAGCATTAGCACTGGAAATCAGTCAAAAACAAGGAATGTTTATGTGTGATTTGGGTGATAGATGACAGGCATTTTTAGGAAGTGTTTCTTTGGTGTCCTTTAGCTATGGCTCAGCAGTTGGCACACTAAAGGAGGCACAGTGGGGAAGTGGGCTGGATTGGGCCAGTTAGCATTGGCTCTGACTGGTAAGTGTCTGGTCTAAACCTGCATGACTATTTTTTAGCATGTTTCCACCACAAAACTGTGAGGAACCTTTGCAGATGGTTTTAACAGTCTCTCAAAAAGATGTTTAAAACATCTGATAATGAGACAAACTAGAAGTTATATGTATGTCTATAAAATCTGAATTCAGCTAAATAACAATTACACCTAAATAAATACATGGAACTACTACTACTACTCAGTCATCCCCCTCAATAAATAAATATGATCTATTTTTACGACAGTTAGCGGTTTGATTGAAGAAAAAGGCAAGTATATAAAATAAGGCTTAAATATAATAAAAAATAAGATGCAATCTTGCTCTGAAATGCTGGGAGTGTGTCCACTAAAGTCACTAATTGACAGCTCTTGCATCAGCCCTAAGCAGGACAGCAGCAGGAAAATATACCCGAATCTATTTTAACCGAGCCACACAGTATAAAGAGGGGGAATCACAATGTGCATTGAGACAGGGAATATTTTTTTCTTTGCAGATGCTTCTGTGGTGTGGACAGTTTGCAACTCTTTATAAATATGAACTTTGTTAACATAAAATCCCAAAGTTTACAGCAACTCCTCATCAGATTTATGATCCATACTGCCCGGCCTGTGGCGCTGGTTTGTCACTATTTATTTTGAGATTAGATAATATGAATAATATATATAAGTTGTAAAAATGTTAGTGTTATAAAAGTAATTCACAAAAGCTAAATAGATGTTAATAATCCTGCTAGTTTATTGATTAATACGTCTATGAGCAGTTAGCTAAAAGAGATACATACATATACAACATATTAAAGCTCATTATAGTAAGGGTTTTGCAAGCTAAGTTAGCAACTATGCATAAGAACAATTGGTAGCTTGCACAAGCATGTAGGCATTGGGGTATGTACTCCAGAGATAACAGTTTGTGATTGGAGGATGAAGCCCAGTGACATCTTGACCTGTTCACCACTAACAGTGGATTGTATGTGAATAAAATTAATAAACTTTTCCTGTTGTAAAAAAATCACTACAGAGAAAGAGGTTGGTAACTTCAGCATTTTAGAAATGTGTCTGTTGAAAAAATCAATCCTGCTCTTTTTCAGTTTATCATTTTTAGGAAATTTAGACGTGGAGCTGTTCTGCAAATTACCAGTCGCAGGATTGATGGTGTGTAAAACCCTTAAGATGTTTCTAGTGCAATAAAACGGGGGTAGCATGAGAAATGTTTATTTTAATTACACACACATATAGCTTACCTGATAGTAGCAGAGTGTTTTCCGAGATAGTGGGTGGCCCCGCCCCCTTGTTTTGAGCCAGAAGTATGGCGACCCCTACATTCCAAAATTGTTTGGAGTGTCGTTTCCATGCCATTAGAGGATGGGCATGATCAGTGTGTGTTATGCCTTGGCTCTCAACATGCTTTGTGAGCCAGGGAAAAGTAGGTAATCAGTAATAAGTACTGATTTGTAAGTAACTGGAACTGAATAACTTGAACTTATTTTCTAACATTATACTACAGCATGTTTCTCACTAGCATCATTCTCTTTCTCTTGACAATATGTTAAAGATGTAGCAAATTTTAGGGTCAGCTTGAAAGAAAGGGAGATGTGAAATCAGAGGTCAGAGGTCATATGTGACATGATCTTTGGATGCAAGCTTTAATGTGACATTTAAATCCCCAAATACCAAACAATATACACATATATGTGTATATTGTTTCTAAGGCTTTTTGTCAACTTGACTTTGGGGTTGACTTTGAAGACCTTGGTGAATGTGAGCCAAATCTGAATGGATTGTTAGTATGACCTCACTCTATACCCCTACAAAGTTTAACCAGAATTCATTCAAAACTTTTCAAACTATTGTGTTTAGAGACAAAAAGGCAAAAACGCAGGTGAACTGTACCAAAAACACAAGTTCCTTGGGGAAGGTAAATATAGAGTGTAGATAGTTCAACATGCTGTGGTGGAGAAATAAATGTTCACAAAAATTCCTGAACAGATACGCATAGTAAAACAAATAGATAAAAGGATAAACCATGAAGATTCCTCTATTAGAGTAAATGATGAAACAATGCTTTAGTCTCGCTGAAGGTGCTTGAATGCACTCTGCATCATTTTTAGCGTTTTGTGGGAGTAATGCAGGTGGACTGACCTTAATTGTCGCATTGACGTTTAAACACACATTCTCCAGTAAAATAAATAAGCCGATAGCGTATGAGCGAAGAGTTGTTGTGGCAACAAAGAGCCGACTAAACCATGCAGTTATTATTTTCAGTTTGTGGTTAAGTTCCTGTCTGAAGATGGAGATTGATGGATACCCAGAGTGCTCCTGTGTGTCTTGAAGGGAACTATTGATCGCTGTTGCCATTGGTTTCAGCCTCCATTTGTTGATCTGCCCATGAAAGCCCAACTGCATGGATCATAGAAATGACCTCAGCTTTTTTTAATGATGTTTGAGCCTCAGAGAGAAAAAAACCCCCTGCTGCACCCACTACACTAACAGTCAGGCCAACCGCTCTGCTGTTTCTCTCCAGACGGGCATGTTATGTTTGTTTTTCTGTGAGCTTTGGTCGACGGTTATTAGCATTGATGCTAAGGAATTGGGAGATGCTTATGCAGATGTATGAGTGCACAACAATTGAAGCAATTTTGATAATGATGCTCTCTGAATTATGACAGTTCGGCTCTCCGTTCATTTGCTAAATTGTGTTTAGTGTCGTTTTTATTGCAATTTTTATCAGTGCTTTTTTTCCTCCCCTTTAAGAAGAGAAGGGATCATTAGCTCAGGACTATTCAACCATGCACAGAGGAAAAATGCCATCAAAGTTGTCACAGAAAATGTCCTTGTTCTCTAATTTATAAACAAAAAACACAGATTTTCCCTTTCATGTGGCTTCTTGGAGATAATTATGACAAGATGAAAGCAGTTAAATTCCTCCCTCTGTTCTCTGCTCTTCAGATGGTTCCCCCATTGTCAAAAATGGAGATGAGATTTCATGTGGCTGTCATTGCCTGTGTCCCCGTCTCTCTCTGTCTCCCTCTCCTACTCTCTTGTCTCTTTTCCTCCTACTTCCTGTCTCTCTCTCTCCTTTTCTGACAGTCTAGCTGTTTCACTCCTCTTTGTCAGTTTTTATTGAACTCTGATATTTGAATCTGTAACGCTTTCAGAACTGTCAATCAATCAGTCACTATCTGTCTTAGAGGTCGCTGTCCCCTAATGGAAGAGAATGATTAGCTTTTATCAGCTCACTGATTTATATGGTTTAAAGCGCCTGCGCACAATCAAAGGAACAAATAAGTCCTCTTCTTGCACGCATATGTTTCTGGGCATGTGTGCGCAGAAAAACACACACACACACACGCATGCAGTGTTGATGGGATGTCTACCGACCCCTCCTTCCTCGCCTGCCTCCCTCGCACACTCTGAGGCGACGGGCTGGTGCACTGCAAGTGTGCCATGCAACGCTGTGGTGTCTACAAGTGTGTACGTGTGTGCCCTCCTGGGAGGTAATTACCAGAATAAATACAGTAGAGGCCATGGCTGCTAATTTATGCCTGATTGTTGACAGTCAGAGTATTGTTTAACATGCGCACAGAGGGCCCTTGGTGTTTAATTTCATGAACGTGAGCATGTGAGAGGAAAAGGGGACAATTTTGCATCTTGTTTTATGTTCATCCTCATACTCCTGTCTGAGTCTGTGACCCTGCTAGTTACAGTGAGCAACCATTCAAGCAGTGTGGTTAATGTTGTCTTAAAATATATGTCTGTGCATCTTACATGAGCCCACTGCTTTTTCTTACAGATAATCTTTGGTCATTCGCAAACTAACAAAGCCACGTCTTGCTCTGAGAGATTTCTGTGCATTGATCGCGTTTGTGCTCTTTAGTCTATTTTTGTTAGGGCCAATTTGAGTGTCAGGCCTTGTTAAAAGAAAAGTAAGGACACTGACCAGCCTTTACTTCTTCAAAGACTTGTTTGAGGGTACAGACGTGGTTTTGGTTTTAAGGTTGGATTTAACTTAAGCACGTAGTTCTGATGGTTAAAACCTTGTTTAGACAGACAACAGCACTGCCTGAAACAAACCCAACTAATGAGGCCACTGTGTTGACGCAGCAAGAGTGCTGAAGAAGAGGGCTTCAAGGGTTTAAATTGGATATGCCTCAGCGATGCAGTGTAGCGTCATCTAGCAAGGTGTGATAGCCAATCATGATAAACAAAAGTCCACATTCCTTTCTACGTTATGATCAACCCTGGAGGAAAGATAGTGATGAAGTGTCAGTGCATTGCAAAATCCTCTTAATCCTCTCTATTGTATTTGTAAAGATATTTCCTCATGTTAGTCCTTGATTCTTAACAACCATGATATCTCACTTTGATTTGTGAAGCCCCAGTTTTAGCATTCTGGCCATTAGAATCTTGTTTTTGGAGCTAGAAGAGGCCACATTTGCATGAATGCACTGATGAGTGATATCAGCTAAAGCCGTCCATAAACTGCAGGGGTGCATCAGACAACCAGATACTTGCTACTTAGTGACATATCAATAAAATGGTAGAATTTTATTCACCAAAAATGGAGCACAGACTTTTTGGATGACCTATTAGTAACTGTATAATTGCATTAAAATGTTACCAAATGTCCTCTCAGAGTTTCAGTTCAGAGCCTTGAAAGCAGAGGTGAAGTCCAGCAGACTAGCAGACATCTACAGTACCGTCTATCAATGCATCATCACTTTATCACCTGGGTTAGCACCTACCTGTGACTCAGACTGGGTGCTTTCATAATAATAAAAACTTTTTGTAAACTAGTAAGTTAGGTAAACATTTAACCACAATACAGTCAATATGAATTAACCATAATTTTTTTGTACAGGTTATAAACTTGCCTTTTAATGTGTACTATTGAGGATTTTAACACAATATTTTGTGGGCTCTGCATCTCGCTTTTGGACCCAGTCCCCAGTGGCAGTTTGAGGTACTGCAGTTTTTTGCACTTGTGTTGGTTTAACTGTGCAGCTTCAGAGATCACTGCTCAGTCTGAATGCAGTGGATGTGGTAAAGTATGTTTATATACATGTTGTACAATGTTTACCAGACATCCAGTTGTTCTTTTCTGCATAACCTTATCAGGACCGCGGGGTGGGGCTGGGGCTTGAGCCTAACCCAGCTACCACAAGGCAAGAAACAAAAAATTCTCAAAAGACAATGATGCTATTCTATATTTTTTCTCTTTTGTCTGACAGCCTCATGAGATGACCTAAACTAGCAATGCATTAGTTCTTTACTCAAAATTTCTCCTTATGTAAGTTCTTTTGTTTATACTAATGATGTAAACTTTTAACAATCTGTGTTTTCTTTCTACAGTTGGACTAAATGTTTTTTCTATAATACATTTGCTCAAATAAGGTTAAATGAACACATGTGATTGGTGGCTATTTCGAGATAGCAACTTGTACACATTTGCAGTTTACATATTGTGTTAGTATTTATAGCAGGAGACCCTAATTAATTCCAGTAATCACCAGTTTTGGACAATAGAAACGCATTTTGACGAGTTTGGCCTTTACTTGGAATTTCTCGAAACCAAGAGAAATATCAAATAACACTCTTAAATAATCTTTTAAGGTTTTCACTTCTTATTTGGACCGAGTAAAAATGTTTAAAGTAAATAACTGGCAATTACTGCATGTGAAATATTTCTGTGATTACAAATAAATCCTCATCCACTCACTGTTCTTCCAGAACGGCCCACAGCCACACTTTATTGACTTTCTTTCTGTCCCTGAACTGCACAGTTGTTATCAGACCGGCCAGCTGTAGTTGTGCAGTTCAGGAGCTTTTAACGCCTCACAGACACCTCATGAACTTTATGAGCATGACAGGATAAAGAGTTCACAGTGCTGCAGCTGAGAGTGCTGCTAAGACTCAGTGTTGCTCAAATTATCTGTGAAAAGTCACTCGAATGGAAGTTCAGACGCAACCACCCAAATGAGGTTCCAATGAAGTTAACTCTCAGTCCAGAACTTTTAACGATAGCCTGGGTCTATCAAAGATATTGGATATTAATTCATTAATAATAGATACTAATGAGCTTTGAAGTGGTGTACTGTTGGACTTTAGAAGTCCCCAGTGAGTAATGAAGCCTGTGGAAACACCTTTGAGGTGCCGGGGGCCTGGGGGTTTGGCTCGAGGAAACACTACAAGTCTTTGTATTAGAGCTGATTGAGCTGGTCTGTGCCCCAGCTTCGTTACAGCCGACCACTTACGCGCCTCGAATTCTACTTAGGAGACCGCTGATGAATTTGTTTAATTGAACGTAAATAATGAATTCCCAAGGAAGAGATTTGGCCCAGTTGTAATTGCCAGAGATCAGAGTCCACAATACCAAACTTCAAAACGCCCGAGCCAGGCGGTCGTAAGAGCCATAACGATGGCTTCGAAGAAAAAAAGAAAGGAGTGATATGAGAAGGGGAGGGGAAGGGGGGGCAACAGAGGAGGAGTAACAGAGACAGAGACGGAGAAAAGAAGATGAACTAATGAGGAACAAAGACCTAACGAGTTTCGCGAGGAAAATGAAGTGTTTCCAAAGTCGTCTTTAAACTTGGTGAGATGAAACGTGGGAGCGGCAGTTGTTTTTGACAGCTCGGGACGAGACAGGCCACAGCTCAGAGAGAGAGGGGTAATTCCCTATTCCTTTATATTACCCGCTCTCTCTCTCTCCCCCTCTCTCTCAGCCTCTCTGCTGGGAGCCTGCTCATCCCTCTCTCCACTTCCCTACATTGATTCTTGAATTAGACTGTTTTATTGAATAATTAATAGGCCTTTTCCCATGATTGATGATTTGCATGGCTTGAATATTAGCTTTTCAATCAAACGCAGCTTGTTCTAATGTAACCATATTGAAAACATGTCAAACACTGTTTACCCACTTTGTGCGCGATGTTGTCTTAAGTTCTGGCTGCTGAGGCCCCACAATGCTCAGCGGTGGGGAATAGCCTTGTCGAGCACTCGCTCGGTGCTGATTACAAGGCCCTAGAGTTATGACGCTCACGCTGAACATGCATATATATACAGACATGCATATACACGCGGCTAAGCATGCTGACATTCAAATTCACTCACACATACACATAAAAAAAACCCCATATAGGTGCGCATGTAAATACAGTCATATACACAAATGCACAGCTACATACACAAAAAAGCCCCTTATTGTTTTCTGTCCACTGAAAAGCCATCAGTTCCCCAAAAGAGCTCGTCTAATAGTTACAGTAGCGCTGTGCTTAGTTTGACTGGCAGCACGGCCAGTCTGGGAATAGATTGTCAGGCATATTGCGTCACATCACAGAGAGAGAACACATCAATGCAGGGAGAGACACATGCATTAAGATTCCCTTTTAATTTGACTGGGATTGAAGTCGAGCGCTAAATTACGCCGTCATCCCCCTGCTCAGGCTCCCCCTCCCCAGCACACCCCACCCAGGCTTGTTTTTTGTTTGTTTCGTTTATTTATTTATTTCCCGCCTTACTTATTCATTCATTCCAAGGGTCCGATTTTCTGAGAGCGTGTCAGCGCGTCACGCGTCGCATGAAAGCGCTTTGCGTGGCGTTGTGTCTGGTGTGTTTAGACGGTTCCAAACATGTGCATGGTTAAATAATTTAGAGGAAAACTGACTAATGACAGGCAGTGATCATGTCGAGACGAAGAGGCCTGGGTGACTGCTGATCAGGGACAGAGCCTGTCTCTTCTCCTTACACTCCCTGCTACTGTGTGTTTGTGTGTGTGTGAGTTTTATGTTGTGGATGTGGGAAGGAGATTTGTTTGTGTTGGTGTCTTAGTATTGCAGGGAGCTGCACAGATTGGAGTTCATTCTGCTATATGTGGAGTGGATGGATGTTTCCCAAGACATTTGTTGAAAATTGATTTTGAGTTCCATTCGTCACTTGTGTTTTGTGTGTGACAGTTCATTCACTGTGCACACAAGGAAGCTCTGAATACGCTAAGTTCCCAAGACATTTCACTGAGAAATGCATATGAACCTGAGATTGAATGCTCTGCATAATTTTGTGTCTGATGAAACAATATTCTCTAGTTGTTTATGACAGAGGTTTATCCTACTCAGTTACACAACCAAGTAAATAATTCTTACCACTTTTAATAACAGGGCACATTATCTTTTAACAAAGAAATACTTTACCTGCATTTTTGTCAACGGCAAACAATAGAAAGGAAAGTTAGTGGTCAAAATCATATCTAAAGCTAAATGTAAAAGATGGAGTTAGCCCCTGGAGTTAGTTTGTGGACTCCTTTTAAAGCTCTTGACCTTTGACCCTCCAGTGCACTAACACCTCCAAGTACTTTTGCAGACTGTAAATGATAGATGTAGCCACTACGACATCATCTCATTTTTAGTATCTTGTTTTGTTTTTTTCCAAGCCTAGAGGAACGAGTGTTAAGTTATTAGGTAATGCTTGCAATCCTTGTAAACACTGTACAGACAGAAACCTGCTAATTAAGTGATGAAGTGCTAACATCACATTCAGAAACCCTGGAGCACTGACTTCTTGGATGGGTTGTGATTGGGCTCCAATTAAAAGAACAGAAAGGTATATTTTAGACAATTGCATCAAGAGAGGTACAGGCTAGAAGTAGTGAGAGGAGGTCTAGCAGACAGCTCATGAGCCACCTGTCATGCATAACTTTAGGACAATTTAAATATTTGTGTTAAAAATTTTCATGCCCCATGTACAGTTATCATAAGGTGGGTGGGTTGGGGATTAATGCTGGAGACCAAACTGTTGTTTTAGATGCTTGTAAACATATTTATTTCTGTTGTAAAGTCTGACAGTAAGTGTTAGTGAGGTTCCCCCTTGGTAATGTTAACTTTTGTTCTTGTTAAAAGTAAAAGTAAGAGTAAAGCAAAAGTAAGATGAATAATGCTGCCAATGTTATTAATATCAGGATGTTATATATGCCGACAGCTTTATTTGTCTGCATTTGTAAGGTTAAACACGATAAAGCAATAGCAAGCAAAGAAAAAATATATTAAAAAGCATTCCTTAAATATGCTATATGCATATTTTTCTCGCAAAGCAATCAGTGATTCGTTTTCAGCTAGCAATAATTGCCATATTTTCACAGAATAATTCAATCTGGTTAAAGAGAAATATGAGTTCGGAGGGAACTGCATTGACATTCATATTTAGTAAGAAGCCAACCATCTAAAGAAAGACAGCCAGCATTAAATGAAAACACGTATAGAACAATAACAACCTCCCCAACCTCAGCTCCTCTCACTATAAAGGCACCTTGAAGAAGAGGGCTGCTCCCTGGGGCTTACCAAGTATCTGATCTATTATGCAAAAAATCATTAGGCTAAATTAAAAAGCTGTTTGAGGGTAACCAGATCCTTTAATGAGGTCAGCGAGCAGAGGAGCGACATTAAAACACAACCCCAGAACAGAAACACAAGACAAGAAGAGAGGGAGGCCATCGATTATCAATCACGTAGGTCATTATCTCACTGATTCTCTCTCTCTTTCAGTCACACACACACACACACACACACATGCACAAACAGAAACACACACTCAATTACGCACATTTCATTCCTCTCACATTCTCCTGCTGTCTTTATTTATCAGACAGGTAAACTTTGCACTGTTTCAGTAATCATCCCTTTAAGCTTCCTCACGACTTCACTGGTCAGTCTGTGACAATAGCAGTAATCAGGACGCGTTCTACATCTCTGTATATTTGTGCTTGTCTGAGTGTTTAGGTTCATCTGACAGTCTTTGCAGAGTTCCCGGGAAAAGACATCAGTTTATTTGGCATGGTGAATCTCTGTCTATTTAATTAGCAGTGTTGAATCTCAAGCAGGCTGCAGATCTAAAAATACAACCAAAATGATGTTAAAGAGACAAGATACAGTAAAAAGCTGACAATTATGGTAATACGACTCAGTTTTGATAAAGATATACACCAAGATGTGTCCAACCTGCCTCCTGGAGCTACACAGTAGTGGGTGAAATGTGTGTGCGTGCGTATGTGTGAAAAGCTACAAAACAAAAATCCTGCATCTACATTAACTGCATTGATTTAGAAATAACAGATGTGCTCCTGATTATATTTACATCTCATAACCATAAAACAAACACATAATCTGAATCTTAATTGGATGACAGTTCAACACTTTAAAGCTTAAATCTTTTAGCCTGTATCAAACGGGACAGCGGGCCTCATCTATTGATACAGAGTAAAGGTTAACATGCTGACCTCATGTAAGTCAAACACTTTAGTATTCCTTCTCGTGCTGCTCCTGGGATTAGTTGCATTGCAAACAAGTCGCTGTGTACTATTGTTGTACTTAATAGCCAAATGGTAATTAGAGTGATAAACAGTGCTTTTCGAGGAGGCTCTCTAATAAATGCAATGTAAAATATTTGATCTGAATCTAAAAAAAAAACACAGACAGAATGAAGCTACACTGATTTATTCTTCCCAGTGTGTCTACTACTGTACCTCGATAAATAGTGAATTTGCAAACTTTCATGTTGCCCAGATGATGAACTTTATTAACTTACCTGGTAGCAGTAGAATGAAATAAACCCTTTTGCTCTTTAAGTAGATGCTTTCACAATCATTGGATGGTTTGGCATCAGGTTTGGTTCAGATATTTTGATTAAAATAATGGATTTAGTAGCTTGTAACTGAAGTAAAATGTGATAACTCGAGAACGAGGTGACGTAGAAGCTTCAAATTGATACCATCGGTGTTCTGACCTTAAAATCTAGGATGAGTTTGAAACTCAGTGACATTGACCTAAAGGTCAAAGGTCAGGTGTTACATTTTTCTGAAAATGTTTAGAACAATCGAAGCTATAGGTATGTTTACTATGAGCCTCAGGGATAGCACTGGCAGTTGGCTGTGTTTTGGAAATTTCCCTTAGCATTGCAGGGTCTGACCTTTGGTGAATTTGCTGTAAGATTGTGAGATTGTGTTAGCACACGGATGAAAGCTCCAGGCTAAACTACCCAAACTTGTGCTTTTATAGAGGTGCCCACACTTTATGATCAACTAATCAAGTGCATTTGATTAGCAGCATCTGGCAGTTACTTACCCTTTGAATACCTACAGAAGCAGTAAGGGCTGTATTTAAGTGTACTTAGTTTTTCTCGGGACAGCACAGAGACTTGTGTGTGCATATATCTAGTTGCATGTTTGTGTAGACTTGTGGTATTTGGAGGGTTAATTAAAACCCAAAATAGCTACCTGCTGATGTATCCGATCAATCACTTTCGCCCTCCCCACCCTTGTGACCCATCCTGTCTGTCTCTTCTCCCCTCTGTCTGAC
The DNA here is from genome assembly GCF_001858045.2 of Oreochromis niloticus. NCBI lineage: Eukaryota > Metazoa > Chordata > Actinopteri > Cichliformes > Cichlidae > Oreochromis > Oreochromis niloticus. The sequence continues at coordinate 23,755,207 of NC_031987.2, read as the reverse complement.
CAGCTGCATACATTCATTTTCTCATCTGGTATCATCTCTCCGTCACCTGGCCGTGCTCTGGGGACGGTCTGTATGTGCCACTCTGCGTCAGTCGACCTCTTGACCTCTGGTGAGCTGAGTGAGGAGTCTCAGTCAGGGCCAGTATCAAATGGGACAGTTGGCACGGCTCAGTCAGATGCAATTACACTGTCTATGTTCAGCGCTGTCATTGCACAAAGAGGGGCCATGGGTGGAGGCGAGTAGTGTGAATAATGGAGAAGCTGGCGCTCACCAGAGAGCTTCAGCCTTCAGACATGTAGCAGCTTTGGCCCTGACCGCTCTTCACCTGTGAAAGGGGTTGTGTGTTTTTAGGTAGCTGTTATTATGTTACTCACAGTTTTCTGTCATTGGCAACTGTCAGCTGTAGAGGCCGTGAGACAGAGGAAGCCATGATGACTGAAATACTTAAAAGGACACACAGCATTCATTTCACAGGCTGCAGAGCTTTGAGAGCAACAGTTGTCAGCTGATCTGAGGACAATTATTAGAACACCTGCTCTGTGCTTTTGGTAACATGTGGCCCCCTCCCAGGCTCCAGATCACAGACTTGTCTGACCTATATGCTTGAAACACACACACACACACACACACACACACACACACACACACACACACACACACACACACACACACCTACCTCCTTCCATCTATACACGTATATATAATGAATGTATGTATACATGTGTGTTTTTGTTGCTTTGTCTTTTAACTATATTGACTATGCTCTACTTAAAAAAAATCCTGTCATAGTTTTCCCAGTGACAGGGGGTCATATGCCAATCAGCCTTTGATTTTGTCCTCACAGTAAAGCTCAACTGACAAATGTGTGATAAGAGAAAGGTATGTGTGTGTCTGTGTGTGTGCGCACAGCTTGCAAAGGTATGATTACTCTGTGTTCTTCCCGTTTGAATGTGATTGAGCACTTCTCTGTGACTGTTAGGTGGTAGGCCTGCAGACTCATGATTAGAGGGTCACCGACTCAAACCCTGCTCCAGCTGTTACCCTTCAATCCCTGCACAGTCCCAGTCACAAATGGGAACATTTTGATGACATCACCAGTCACAGAGAGGTCAGTGGGAAGTCTACACTGCCCCTTCCCCTTACTTCTCGGATGGTGCTAATGAGGCGTGCCCCAGCTAGCTCTCGCTCTCTTCCTTCTTGCCGTCTGCCGTTCTTCAGCGGTCCTGCACTGTTTCAGAGTTGTCAGTCGATCACTCTGTAGACCAGAGACACCCTGCAGCTCCTGCTGGTGCCGCTTTCTAATGATTCGCATGCAGGAGACTGAAAACTGAGCCTGCAGCTCAGCCAGTGAGCAGGCCGGCCAGTCAGACATCTCCATGCTTTCTTGTCCCTTAGATCTCCTCAACCCTGTGCAGTGGGAGTTAACCTTAACGCAGTGGGAGATGGATAACTGGCTTGTGTGCTTAAGGATTTATCAGCCAGATCACTCCCACAGCAATGTTATTTGATACAGGTAAAATTTATTGGCTTATTGTAAGGAAGCTCCATGACCCTCTTTATTGTCTTGGGGTGAAACATCTCTTAAGATACGATAATATAGCTTTTATTAGTCCCAGAGTTGGGAAATTCACAGTTGTACAGTAATTAGTCACAAGGGAGAGGATATAGTAAAAATAAATTCACTTGTTTGGTATTGAATTAACTTGAGCAATGTTTTGTGAAGGCAGAAGCTTCAGCAGGAATGAACAAAAGCAAAAAGGAAGAAAAAATGTTACCAATATGCAAAATTGGCTGAATTGTTTGTTCCCGACCTGTTTTGTTTTGCTTTAAGTAGAACTTAATGCGTTTATTTATTTATTTTTGGTTAGCCACAATGAGGCTGTTGGGATAGTCATTAGGAATTCATAAACAAAATAATGATTGTACCATTTTTATCAGATGTTGCTATTTATTGCGAGCATGCTGCATTTTTTTCATCCCTCTACGGCAGTTCCACGGAGAGTAGGCCGAGCTGCTCTCCCCTCACATCTGCTTGTGTACAGCCTGTGTAGTGAATTCACTTTGCCATGATTGAAGGCAAGGTTTTGAACTCCAGACACAGTTAAAAGACAATACATTTGTGGTTGCATATGACTTTGAAAACTCAAATCTTTTGCTGTTTCTGAAGGGAACACTGACAAGACAGGGAGCGAGGCTCTTTTTCATGCAGTTTTGTTTTTCTTTTAAACAATCAAAAAAAATGTTGCTCACTTTATTTGCCCCTAATCAGCATGCCGCTGCTTTGGTGGTGGATTGCAGAGGTGTAAACTCTGCTCTTTTCCTCTATGGCTAGGACTTTTGTACTATGCAGCTTTCAAAACAAGACAAAAAAAGAGAGCACGCTTTGAAAAAAGACCAATGATTATTTTCTCAAACCTGTTTTATTTTATCTGATGCCAAATATTTGTTAAGCATTTTGTTATGCTCTGATGTTGGTAAGCCACCGTGCTTCATGTGCTCGCTGCACCTGCAAAGTGTATGATATGTCGTATAAATCCCTCTCTGCCTAAAAAAATAAAAACAACTCTTAGAGCAGAAGGCGTGGCTGTGGGTGGTGATTGATTTGTAATAGCTGTTAGCCTGTTAATAAAGTGATGGCCTGCTGAAGTACACTTTTTATCATTGCATTGACTTCACATGATGTAACTGATGTAATCAGGATATCAGGATGAGCTCAAAGCAGATGTTGTTTCGGACCTCTCCAAACCTTCACTTTAATGTGACTCATTTGGCAAATCGTATTTTTAATAACCAGCTTCTCCTCCTCCTCTTCCTCTTTCCCAACTCTATGTCAGTGAAAAGCATTAGAGCAGCTTGTCTTGATAAACAGAGAACTGCACAACGTCTTCAGCAATGCAGCTGGACAGAGGAGTGAAGTCAGAAATTGGAGGTGACCCAGTTGATGTTCAAACCAGGAAAAGTCACAGTGAATGAATGAAACCATTAATCATAATGTTTGGATGCTCTTATATTAGCAGTAACTGTGATCTGTGGTTAGCATCAACACTAAATTAGTGTGACATTTGGCTGGTTTTTAACCGTTTACAGTCACAAGTCGGGGTTAATTTTGAGCAGGCTGTGCCCACTCTCCAGCAGACACACTCGCACTGAGCAGAGCATGTCGAACATGTGTGAGAGATGATTGGAGAGGGAGAGAATGAAAGAGTGAATGGAGCGAAGGCTTTTTCGCTCCAGAGCTCCAACTGCGCTGCACATTTTTCATTTCCCACCAAGTTGAAAAGATCAGGTAATTGAAAAGGAGACAATCCAGCAGCCAAGGCTCCACAGATGCCAATGAAAAGCTTCAGAGATATTAGAGTATTACACTTTGGGCCCTGTCTTTGTATTTCTTTCACATGGGGCCAGTGGAAAAAAATGGCTTTATAATGACAACACCTGAAAAGTGCTTTCCATCAGGCTCATGCATCATTGTCAGCGCGGGAGATGAAACTGTATTGTTTCTTTTTGGATGGGTGATATCAATGGAGAGACAGCAGGCTGGAGAGAGAGAGAGAGAGACAGTAACAGAGATGCAGTGTGGTATCTAAATGCAAAGTACATTGAAATGTAATGCGACTCAGATGTTGAACTTCTCACACACACACATGCTTTACCAAATCATATAAAACTGGGCAGTTCTAGACTTTTATTACTTTTTGTGCATTTTCTCTGGCCACTGTCTGTTGATTTATGCTACTGACTTGTTCTTGTGATCCCGTGAAAAGTTGTGTCCTGCAGTGCAGTCCCCCCACCCTGCAGAAATCTACACTTAATATTTATTATCAAATAATGAATAACTCATACAACATAAATAAGTCAGCGGTCAGATCTGAATACATGAAAGACTCAACAAAAAGCAATGAGAGTAACTTGAAATTTATATGTGAGCTGAATAATAAGACGACCAGACAATCCTTTAATCAGTACATTGTGGGATTTCTCGTGCATCTTGTATTCTGATGTGGTGCAAGGTTAAATGTAAATGTAAACAAATTAAAATGTATTCAGCTGCACGAGGACGTCGGAATACTTAACACGGACGTCGAATAGGAACTCTTCATATTTTGGATGGATCTCATTTTTCCAAACATACTGCCCTCCGTCAAGCCTTCCGAGTGGGATTTGTCTAAGATTAATAGTTTTATGATTTATAGGCTGGCAGTGTGTGAGCAGCACTGCACCTCCAAACAGCCAGATATACAATTATCCGCTGCTCTTGCCCTATATGAATGCCATTTCCCCGGCATCCCTCCTTAAAAGAGACACGGGCCATTTGTCTCCCTAGCTGCCTCCTAACCCAGGCCAATAATAAGCCATCTGCTGGATCTGAACATGAAAGATTAAAATGATATACAGTATGAAAGCTCTCTATTCAGTTGCTAATGTCCAAGATCCAGGGATGCAGAGGCCAAAGCTGTCATCTCTCTCAGGAAGAGGTAATTATCACTCTTCCTCCGAGGGGCGGCCGCTGCCTCCGCTTCAGTTTCACGCAGGACCCGGCCCCTGTACCGGCTGCCACCGGCCAAACCTCATTTAGTGGGCCAGAACAATGCCCGACCAAATGTCTGGCTAATCCCCACAATCCTTTGTATTCATTGAGGGCTGGTCGAATGGGCCCGAGGAGAGGGCCCCGCTGCTCGTGTGCACTTGTGGACGTGTATGTGTGTGCGTGCGTGTGTGTATGTGTTTTGGGGCAGGGGGTCAACTTCAAGCCCACAGTGCTACAGGCGAGGCGGGTGATTATCTCACTCACTGTCATTAAGTCTTCGTTTGTATGTGTGTGTGCGGGGACGTGGACATGCTGGTGTGTGTGTGTGCGCGCTTGCATGGGTTAGAGGCTGTCGCTTGTAAAATATGGGAGATTAGAGTGAGACACATTTGTTGCGTGAGTTTGATCTACATCTGAGAAACGGTCCAAAGCAGAGCAAGTTAAATTGGCTGCGTAGAGGCTGGGCAAAATGTCCAAGTCTGATCCAAAATGTATTATATTATTTCAGGATTTGATAGGAATTTACATCAAACTGCACATCATCTTAATCCTAAATATACTGAGAAGTAAAAGTGAGATTGGGGCATGCAAATGTTTTAAAATGGTTCTATTGATTTTGTGATTATGGTACACAACAGATTTTTTTAGATCAGGGGGATTTTAGAAGAAAAACACCATTTGTTAAAACTGTGTAGCGATGACCCAAAAAATTGATTCTGTTCATCTGGACGTGATGTTTTCAGTGGGAGAAACGTTTCATCCAAGTGACTTCTTCAGTCTCAGCTGACTGCAGGTTTCCTCAACCTTATAAACAGTACATTTTCATAATGACTGAAACCAGCACCACTGACTAACAAGTGAATCCAGTTTCACGATCATTAATATTCTCATGACCACTGATGGTCAATGGTCATGAGTACCATTCACTTAGAGTTGGGGAATGCCTGTAATCACAGCATTGATGGTAAAATATGTACCCTTAGGCCCCCTCCTCGATTCAGAGATGGTCTTTTCCTCTTCAAGTAAATGGCCCCCTGACTCCCCGGTCAAACCAGCGTTCCTCCCTGTCCAGGAAGTGTACATCCTTAGCATTGAAAGAGTGTCCACTGGCCTGTAGGTGTAAATAGACTGCAGAGTCCTGGCCTGACGAGTTAGCTCTTCTGTGTTGTGCCATCCGCTTCGCCAGAGGTTGTTTGGCAATCCTCCTGGCACTTAACAGCGTACACTAGTTTACTCTGTTTGTGTGGGGGGACCCGATCCTTGGAGTGCACCAATTTTTTGCCGTAGTGTATTTTGGGGTTTGAAAGCCATGGAGACGTGGTGTTTGGAGAAAATGTGTCTCAACTGTTCTGATACTCCTGACACATAAGGGATCACTAACGGTTGTACAAAGATGTGTAGAGCAGGTCACTTACTGATTAGAAGGTTAGTGGTTCGATCCCTGACTCCTCCATTCTGCATGTCAAGTATCCTTGGGCACAATACTAACCCCAAGTTGCTCTCCGATGCATCCATCAGAGTATGAATGTAGTTGGGGAGCACTAAGTTTAGAAGAAAGTGATTGGGTGTGTGTGGCATGTTATAATACACAAAATGTATGTTGTATAGAGTGCTTTGAGTACGCCGGGAGAGTAGAAAAACGCTTTATTCTATGCATTTAAGTAGTTTCTAATTGTCACACACACTCACACTCGAAATGCATTTGGGGTTCAGTATCATGCCCAAGGAAATGTTGACCTTTGGACTTGAGGGGCTGGATAACCAATGCCATCTTCTTAGCTGCAGGTGCCCACAGCAAACTATATAGGCTACTTTATCTATCCACAACAATGGGACACACTGTCCAAAAAAGACATTTTACTGCTGACAACTTAGTAAAAAAGTTCTAGTAAGTAAAATATTTCCATTGTCTTATATATATAAATATCTAACCTTATATGGAACAAGGTGATTTTTATTGCATGAGGTAATAGAAATCTCAAAAACAATATGTCATAACATAACGTTGGAGGTAAGTAGCTGATATTTTGGAGAACTTTATCCAGCACAGTAACCATCTTAAAAGACATGAATTGTGTATAGTGTAGTCCAAACGTGGCAGCTACCTTTTAGACACCACTTTAGAGAATTTGCTGTCTTTCATCGTCATGTTTTTACATCTCTTCTCATCCTCATCTCGCCATTTATTGTGTGCAGTGCTGTGGAGACTCGGGGTCTGAGCTATGAGCTCTAACAGGAGAATAAATTAATTTCCCCGTAGACCAGGCGTCTGAATTCACATAGTCCCGAGAGCTTATTGAGGACCAGTATAAGTGAAAGAGCTCAGCATGCAGGTGGGCTGGGTGAGGAGATCCTGCAGTTCTCCCTGTTAGCTGAGCCCAGCTATCCTTTCTTCCCATCAATGTGCAACTCATCTTCTTCTTTCTCCCCCATTAGATCTTCTGACACCACCCCATCCCCCCGCTCATCCTCCTTTTACTTTCAGAGGAAAAAAAACGCTCCCCTCATTCTCCTTATCATAATACAAGCCTCAATTATGCATAAACATGTCAATTTGGCCGTTCAAAGAGGAGTGACATGGAATCCAGTGGAGAGAGCTGTCTGAAGATATATCTCAGACAGTGACAATGGGAAGCTTAATGCATGTTTTAGTGACTGTCCTATCTCTCACACCTACTTCCCATGTGACCCATCCTCACAATCAGATTATTAAAAGCATCTGAGAGAACTTAAACCTAGCCAAGTGAAATGCCACGATCCACTCCCTAATATATTTTTACATTTCCCTGCTGCTGTGGTTGCTGCTGGGCTTCATCGTTAGTCGAACTTGAATGAAGCCGCCTTCAGGTCTTTTCTTGACCTCAGATTTCCACCAGACTGTTGAAATCAAAATTATCTGAAGCTGTGGTGAACCTCTCACTGCACAGCATTCAAAGTTGAATTGTTCTGTTGTTGTTTGTGCTACAAAATGTTCGAATCAATATGTTTGTCTCCAGGCTCAATACATTTACGTCTTTCCCTGCCTAACGCCTCACTTCTTGCATGTTTAAACTGGATTGTGAAAGAGAAAGAGAGAGAGACAGACCACCCCAGCCTCTGCTGTCTTGTTCTCTTTACCTTCTCCTCTGTATTTTTTTTCTCTTTCATCTGAGTCCAACTGTACCTTCTCAGTGAGACGACATGAGTAAATGGTTCTGTCAGGCCTCCTGAGTGGATTAAAGTGGCCTTCAATTACCTTCATCATTGACCTTATGAAGCTGGTTAACTGCAAAATCCTTAACCCTAAACTCACTCTTTGTGCACTCTAATTCAGTCTAACACACGCAGGGTGACAAACACACATTTGTGTTCACAACATTATAAAGGGGATGAAAATGAGTAGGAAAGAACTGTATTGAAAAAATAGGTTAGGGCTAAAATAATTCATTCTGGAAGTTTCCCTTTTTTCCGATTTTGGTCGAGATCAAAGCTTGGTTTCAGGTCTAATTAACCAAACGAATGCAGATCCCAGACCTTCTGGCTGCGGGTAAGGCCTTGGAGGGATCCCTTGCTGAAAATCCACATTAGATTTAAATAATTAATATGACACCTTGAGCTCCGCAGAGAAAGAGGGGCTCCGTGTTGGAGTTTAGAACAATGTCACTGCCAAGTGTAATGCTGTTTGTCTCCATGAAAATGAGCAGCGGAGAAAGCAGCCACTCTATTGTACTGCCCCCTTGGCGGATCAGGGGACTGCTCTCCCCTTTGTCATGCTAACAGGGAGCTTTAAGGGGCCGTTGGTAAAGCAGGCCTGCGGCCTGGGCTCCATTCCTTACTGGGCCCGGCTGAGACAAGCTGGGCCTGGCTCTGGGGACTTGGCGCTGGGGTCATTTTATGGTTTTTAATCCTCTTAATCCCCGTTAGAAGGGGCTTGGTGGAGACAAATCTGCTCCCAGAGGTCCTTAGGATTCAAACGCTGCGCTTGAGCAACTGTATCATTTGATAACAACAATGGTGGAGGAGAGAGAAAGAAAGGGAGAGGGACAGACGGGCAGAGAAAAAGGAAAAAAGATAGAAATCTACATCATGATTGAGAGATATAGATTTTTATCTTTGCCCTCTGGTTATTAGTGCGACCTGTCAATTGTTACTTTTTGCGCTTTAGTCTTTGGAAGTTTACGTCAGAGTGAATAAACAGTAAAGAAGCCATAAACATACACACATAAACACCGGGTCTGCATCTCATGCTAATGACCCTTATGTTGCCCTGTGGTCCTTTAAGAAATGCAGCGTAGTCTTGTTCTCTGCGTGGCCGGCACAGCAGCCCGTTTTCAGGGCTCAGAGCCGGGGATAATCCAAAGGGTCCTATTCAAATTAATACACTCCTGTTAACCTCATCTCAGACAAGCTCTCGTCATTATCACTCAATTAAAACTGCATATATGAACAGGGCTGGGCTGGAGAGGCCTCAGTCTGTCTGAGCTTAGTGACCAAATAGTCAGGCCAGGGGGGGCGGCGAGCCACAGTGGGAGCTAAAAACAGCGAGTGATCAGAACAAATGGAGGCTTATTGTACACTAGCTAGTCAGAAGGTCAGACACAACACACCAGCTGGAGATCTGACAAATAATAAGTACAAATTATAAGGATATTTAGGAAATATTTGACCTAATTTTTAAATGTTGATGTTCTTAAAAGGCGGGTTTCAGATTATAAGTAGAGGCTGTGGTGAGAACTAGTGGGCCACTACTGTAAATACGTAATTTCAAACAACACTCAGTCTTCTCTGTCACTTTGAGTTGAAAGAGTATGAGAGAGGATGGCTAGGTTGAGTCACAAATGCCCATGGCTCACCAAGAAACCCAAACATAGCCTAGAACGTTCCTTTTGTGGAGAATGACATGAGAAAATTTGAGTTTGTGGTCAGCCGTTTCTTGACAGCAGAAACCAAAGCATGGAGTGAAGCACAGGAAAAGAAAAGTACAGAGGGAGAGAAAGTGATTTAAGAATATTTCTGACACTGTGAGTTTGAGTCTTTAATGTGACAGATTCCTCTCGTATTCAACCACGTTCCTGCTCCGCTTCATACATATGAATAAGCACGCACTTACAGTATTTGCACCAAACCTCTCTCTTCCTCAACTCCTCCTTTTTGTTTCTCATCTTCAAATTGCTCCCCAGATCCATTCTCTGCTAATGTACCCAGAGTTGGGGTATTGGGATGAGCACCTTCAGTGCTGAACCGTGGTGTGGGAACAGGCTAGCTGTCTGTGTTCTGCATATTGCCTGCAGCCAAAGACTGAGAAGGAGCGAGCAAAACAACAACCACAAGTCTGGCTTGTCTGCAGAATGCCAGGACTGCTTAGTGGTTGGCAGCCTCCAACACACCAGGGGTACACTGCTGTCATTCGCTGGGAAGAAATGCTTGAGATCCCAAATTCCACAGGCAGGGCACATGTTACTTGGAATGAGGAGGGTAAATCACTCTCTTTGCATACGTAATGTTGGGTTTTGGATTGTCTGCAGGTACTTACTTCATAGTTGAAACCTCAAAATGAATTTGAAAAAAAAGCACACATCCGCGGTTGTTGCGGCCTAACTTGGAGGAGCTTCAAGTATTTACTTGAGAAAATCTGTATATTGTTCTTTTTCGGCTCGACTACACCTGCTGCTCTACGCCCAGGATGTCAGGTAGTTTGTTAAAACTAGCATCTGCAGAGGGCTTTACGTGAACTGTTGCCTCCTGCCAGAAGGCTTTTTTTCCCTACATTTTGAGAACACACTTGGCATGTATCCTTTACCGCTCTTAGTTTCCCACAACCCTCATCCATCATCAGCATATTAAAGTAGGTGTTGTAAGTCAGTAAAGACCTCTAAACCCGACTCCTTGACAGTCTGCAATATTTTCTTTTCTATTAGACTTGTGGCTAAGGATACTTGGAGTTGTTTTCCATGTGTTGAGTAACAAAAGTAATGCGATTATTTTTGGCTCATTAATGTAAAATTAACGTAATCTGAAAAACATCCCCGCCTGTTCCCCTCAGACTCAACTGATTTAAATGGAAGACATTTAAAATTTTAATTTAATGCTGACAAATTTTATGAAAATGTCTTTTGTCCTGCTTCCCTCCCCTCACCCCCAGCCAGACGTGGCAGGCGGCTGCCCCTCACTGAGCCTGGTTTTGCTGGAGGTTTCTCCCTGTTAAAAGGGAGTTTTTCCTTCCCACAGTTGCCAAGTGCTCACAGGGAGGTTGTCTAATTGTTGGGTTTTTCTCTGTACTATTGTAGGGTCTTTACCTTACAATACAAGCTGTATATTTTGCACTACATAAATTATAAATATTTCAAATTACAGGCTCTTGAGGGGGTTGGTCAAAATTTTACTTTTTTAGTTTACAATGATCTCAGCATCGGTGGATTATCTGAATATGATGAGGAGATGTGGATACTGCATTGAGCACAAGTGCCACAGTGCAGATGTTCCCATTTAAAGTTTTATTAAAGTGAGTACAAGGGACATGCCATCTTGTTCAAAAGAAAATTGCTGGCTGAACAAGCAATAAAGCGGCACATTATGAAGAGTGTGTCCAGTGTTCCTGGGACCATCTGTGATCCAGGCCCTTCTGCATCCTCAGACTGGGAGGATTTTGGAAAACGTCTGCAGAACCTAAAGTTGTTTGATCAGTGTGATTTGTCCAAATAATTTACAGCTTTGTGAATTCAAATGAAAAATCTAAAATATTTACATCATATCAAGGTAAACTTTTCAATGCCTATAATGAAGTTATTTTGCAAAAAGAAGCGAAAGCATTTGCTTTTATTCACAGCATGAATTGGTCAAGACATTTCACTGTGTGGCAAATAAACATGATCATATATTTTAAAAGCATTTAGAGTTTACAGCTCACAACATCTCCAATTGGAAAATGAACTTTAAAGTAGTAGACTTGTAGTCTTTTGAATTTACAGAGTTTTCAGGCCGATTTAAAGAAACTCTGTTTGCTTTGTAGATAGAGCATTTTATGTTGTACGGAATTACAGCAATGTGTTTATATTTTCTGCCATCAAGAAGAAACAGCAATATGTTATTGTGTGGTGTGTGTGAATGTGGGGGAGTCCATATGTCTCATTTTTACAGGGAAAAACAATAATATAATCTATTCAAGTATAATTAATTACTAGCACTTTTAGGCATCAATAAATAATTTAAAAAATAATATTTAATCACTCTTGTTAAAGATAAATCAGTGCAACAAGATTGCTATGTTATTGTATTGCTAAATTTTATTTATTTATTTGTTTATTTATTGTTACGACTGGATCAGACTGACCCTGAACCCCCCAGAGTTATGCTGCTGGAGGCTTCCCTTGATGCACTGAGGCTTTCTTCTTCACTTACCTCTTTCCAGTCTCACTGACTTTCTTTCGAGTCAGTTTATACAGCACTCTGCATTTAATCATCAGTTATTATTAATCTCTGGCTCTCTTCCACAGCGTTTCTTTTGTCCTGTCTCCTTCCTGTCACCCCCAATTGAAATGAATTGAATTAAATATGTGTCCATTTGCCCTATTGCATCCCCTGAACTATGACACACAGTAGCAGGTGTTGCTTTTAGGTGGCTCTGTTGAAGTCCCAGTAGGTCTGCAATGCTTGCTGGATCTTCTCCAGTGTGATAAAACACTATGTTTTTCTTTTCTGGGAAATTGATAAATTAACTAATCTGGAGTTTAAGAGTTGTGTCGATGTGGTCAAACACTTCTCTGTTCCATTGTGTGCATTTGTTTCTGCTGAATGTACCACAGAACCATAGGCTCACACAGGAAGACAGATTCATGGTGCATGACCCCATGAATTCTGAATAAAATAATGAGCATGCTCCTAATTGCATTCCCCACTTGATACACAACCTTCAGGAAAACGGCTGAAAACTGCAGTGTCATAAACTCATCTCTCCAGTAACGGTTCTCCACACGAAATTCAGAGCTGTTTGACACAGAATTCGAGCTTTGGGATGAGACCGCAGACATTCAAGAGCAAAATGTCATAACGGGACTTCCAGGGAATCATTTGAAAAAAACAACAGCAGTGCTGAAGGCAGCCTGTAAATGCAAGAATGGTTTTTAATTTAATGACTTTTGGATCGCACGTCATACATGACTACGTTTTTATGTCTCTTTTTTTCCTGTTTCATGTCTTGAATAACAATAGTAATAACAATAAATCATTATTATGAGAGGTATGAGGTTGCAATCTTAAAAGAAGCCCACTAATGAAAGAAATTCCCTGTGTCTACTGAGTTCACAGTGCAAGTTTGACCCTGTTGTCCTTCTCCGCAGTACCAGCCAAAACTAAAAATGCCATTCGGAGCACCAGATTGCATTTTCCATCTGGTGGACTTTCAATGCGACACAGGAAGACATGCGAACAGCTTTTCGTAATTGTGGTTTCATAAAGAACGCCGGTGTCATTTGTTACACTGCTCTCGCTGCAGACACATTGTTTCACACTGTGGGTTGTTTTCCTTTGTCAGGTCCTAAGTCCTAACTCCAGATCCTTTGATCAGGGCTGCGTTCACCTCCCTCATGTTTCTATAGCCTTTGAGAAAGACGAACACAGGCAAGATACCTGTGTAATGAGCATAGCACGCATGCTTGTGTGTATGTGCACTTTATGAATCAGAGTTCATTTCAAACACTTATTTCTTACTGGGAGTGCAGCTGAGAGCGAAAACACTGCTTGTTGCTGTGAGTGTGTGTGTGTGTGTGTGTATTGATGTGTGTTTGCATGTGCACTGACAGCCTTTGAGCCAGTTCTCGCCTTCACTAAAAACGCTTAGGGCACAAAGCAGCCTTCCCCCCTCTGCTCCTGAGCACAGGCCCTGCTCTCGCTCTCTGACAGGAGCTGAAGGTAAGCACCAAAGACATCCTGACACACACGCGTAAAAGCACTTTTGATGCAGGGAAAATGGACCGCTTTGCAGTGTACAAATAACAGCAAAATGTCAACAGAATGAGGCGAGTCCGACGGGAGGCAACAACACAAGCCAGGTTCAAATGATATTAGAGCGAGCAAAACATGAGCGTCAACCACCAAAGGCCCTTTGCTTGTCTACCTCGATCTTCACATTGTTTTGACTTTGTCTGTTTATCAAACCATCCTTTTCTCTTGCGTTAAATCAAAAACGTGATAACTTACAAGAAGACGACAAAGAAAAGACGCGAGGGAAACAAACAAATGGAAGAAAGCAAACGGTTTAGAACCCACAATAGTAAAAAATGCTAATTAATTTATAAAAAGGATTATTTATAAGTTTGCCCCTCACAAAGTCCAACTCCCCCATGCTGCTCTTCTGTCACTGCTAAGTAACTTTAGGCTTACTTGCACATAACTTATATTGTCAATTATGCTGTCAGGCAAAAATTGGAAGAGATGAGGATGAATTTCCAGGCCACGCTTTGTAAATAATCATACTTGAATTCTTAATAAAATAGTAATATGGCAAGGACAGTGTTTAGGTTGCCAGATGGCTTAAACTGCCTTAGACAGGCTGGATATTACGACTTCTTCTTACAGGAAAAGCAGTGGAGCGGCTTATTATTACAGTTCTTTAACTTATGATGTTTAGATGACTAAAACTCCTTACTAATGATTGATCAACATTTATTGCTGCCTTTATGATTTATTAGAAACATAAAAAGAATTGTAAAGGGGTTTATTACAAAACAGAAACACCTGCCAAATGTCATTTTTCATAACCTGACAGTCAGAAACTTTTTATTCTGCTTTATTTGCTGTAACTGAGACATAAAGCATTGATACATTAATTAATCAGCTCTTAATTATTCCTTTTCTTACAGTGTATACTACAGTAACAAAAACAAAAGCAGAATTGAATGGAAATAGTAACAGTAACATCAGAGCTGGAAGACTGAAAAGGCACACTTGGCCGAAGCGTTTCATCCGTCGTGACAATGTTAGGAAAAAAACAAAAAAGAGCGCCGGGTTGTAATATTTGTGGATCGGGTTAAAAAAAAGAGAGAGAATGTGGAAAAAAAATAGAATTACAGACCAGAAGAAAAAAGCAGGTGGAGGACAACTACCACCTGATCTGTCAGCTCGAGATTAGACACTTGCTGCAACAAACATCATCAAGTAGGACTGTGTATCGCAAAGAAATGAGGGTGAAAGTGATGAGATCCTGCAAGGATAAAAGGCCGTCGATTTCATTGTTTTTTTTTAAACACATCTGACCAATGTTTTAGTACTTAAATTCTTTCAAATATTGTTTTGTAATGGATTTGGTTTGAACACACTAAGGATTTGACAGCCTTCACCACACTTCTCCATCTCTCCATATCAGGGTCTAGGTTTGGTAGAAGTAGTTTTAAATTACTGACAATTTCAGGTTAGAAAATATAGATGAATACTGTATTTGTGAGTAAAACCATTCATACATGTCTGCACAGTTGTGCCTCTGATTTGAACGTGTGCATGGTTCTCTTACAAGCCCTATAACTCTCCCATACACTGCGACGCCTCCCCCATCTGTCTGCCTGCGCTGTTTCTCCTGTGAGGTGTGTTTGGCGAAGGCCCAGGGGTCAGGGCCCAGCGATGCTCAGGAAGATAAGTGTCTGCTCTAACCCAGGGCTACACCTGTAGGTCACTGCAGGGGGATACTAATCCCTCAACCACCCGCTAATACTGATGATCTGCATCTGAGACCCTCTCCCCAGGGAGTGTGTGTGAGTGCATCATGTTGGTGTGTGTGTGTGTTTGGTTTGGATGTAGGGGCTGACAGATGAGGCAACAGGGGGCCCAGCAACCCGTGTCTATATGTGTATCTGTGTGTGTGTGTGTGTGTGTGTGTGTGTGTGTGTGTGTGTGTGGTATGGGGGATGGGGAGAAAGTATTTCTTTCTGCACGTTTATGTATATATATGTGTGTGTGTGTGTTTGCAGGCAAAGGTGGAGCCATCTTTAAGGGATGCTGGGAGGATAACCGGTCCATTTTTCTTGGCCTCCACCTTCAGAAGGGGCTCGGATGCTCAGATCCTAGACTGAATAATTTGTCACCTATTTACATGGAGCCAAGAACTGGGGAAATGGAACGAGCAGGTGGTATCTCACTCTCCCTCCTCCCTGTGCCACAGACAGATGTGTCTAACTGCAAACATCCCCCCATCTTCTCTCCTTCTCCTGGGGCTCTCTTTCAATGTGTTGCACTCTTGATGTCTAAAATAAGAAAGGCAAATCACTGCTGCTCAGAACTGGCCTAATAATGTTTTTGTTATCTGACAAAGAGTTATTTTCTTAATTGCACAACAAATTGATGGATAACAGACAAAATTAGATATCACAGTATCACACAGAGCACACAGTTCTATGCACAACCAAGAAAGCTTCAGATTATCTCATTTGATAACCTGGAGCCATCAAATTTTTGGAGTTTTATTCAGGTCTGTAAACACACAGTACCGTGAGTTTGACTGTCTGTTAATGTGTTTCTGCTCCGGCCTCACACTGTGCTATGACTCTTAAAAGTGACATAGAAAATCAACATTTTTCAAAAATAGAAAATAGGATAATAATGTGTAATCCTGGTAATAGTTTTACCTCATGTCCTGGCATATTGCACATTGTGACAGGGGGCATCTTTGTCATTATTTATCATAGATGCCTCACACCAACTTTGTCATTCAGCTGAACTTTCTCTCATTATACTCAAAGTTTTTAAAGAAAAAAAAAAGCATGCGGCCAAAAGCAATTCTGACTTTTCCAGTATTCAAGTATGGATTTAGATTTTACTCAGACTATTAGTACTTTTGCAGCTACAGCTATTTTTGCTTTGAAGATAAAGTTTACATGCAAATCATGCCTTTATTATTAAATTTTATTAAGTTCCTTAGTAAAAAAAAATTAGATTGAATATTTTGTGTAGACTTTCTCCTATTAGAGCTATAAATGCTAATGGAAAACTCCTCACGACATAAACAGATACAGATGGTGTTACCATAACGCAGCATTAAAGAAGATAAAAAAATGCACAATACAGTAATGTGATATTACCTCGAGCTTTATTCTCTCTCAAGGCTTTGCATACGAACTAATTCCTGCTGTTTTTAAGAGGCCAAATAATAAAATGCATGACTGCAAACAGTCGCAAAAGTCACAGGTAACGAGCTAACTTCACTCAACATAATAGCCAATCATAAGAGCCGCTCTTCATGCCCGTTACAACATATTAGAGGGAAATGTTTACAATTGTAGCACTTTTTTAAAATGCTGGAAGACGGGAGAGAAAGTTAACATGTGGTGGTGACGACACTGACGCTTGATTAGGTGCAGGGTTGAAAAAAAACAGTGATTGGGTCTCTCCTCAGGCTACCTTACTCCACACAAACGCACGCCCATACATACATACGTAAATGCTGCTCGCTAATCACATTTCA
Organism: Oreochromis niloticus; assembly: GCF_001858045.2. Lineage (NCBI taxonomy): Eukaryota > Metazoa > Chordata > Actinopteri > Cichliformes > Cichlidae > Oreochromis > Oreochromis niloticus. The sequence goes on along the minus strand of NC_031987.2, from coordinate 23,738,252 downwards.
CCCCAATCACTAAATACACATTCACATTTGAAGGTTTATCCCAGGCGGCCATTTCAAATGATTATGTATGTGATTCCAACCACACAGAGCACAGAAAGTGTTTACTCTTTTCATTGAGGCGCTGGATAAGTTGAGAGCAGAAGCTAAGTGTACTACAGTCTATGGCAGAAGAATAAACATTTTCCTTTATAGCCCGAGGACCCACTTTTCATCTGTCAAGCATCTTTTAATAATTAATCTGTTTAATACACACACAGCATCTGCTGGGTACAACTCCCATCCTCCCATTCAAACTGACTAGCACAGCTGCCACTGTTTGGGTGTACTGTACAGGTCTGGAATATGATAAGATGTGTTTTTTCCCCCCTCCTTTCAATACACAGACAAAATACTGCTATGCATGCTGACATACAGAATACAGACACTTGCAAATACGCAGGAACTTCTATATGCACACACTACTGCAAACTAGTTTATGCAGAAGGGGTGAAGCCCCGACTATGAGCCTACTTTTCCCTATGTGTTTTTCCTTGGTGAGCGGGCCAAATGGGGATTGTGTAAATTAAATACATTTCTTTTTCCGGCAGCAGAGAGAAATGATGCCAGATTAAGCCCATGAATATATACATGGGCCAGGGCTGACCTGTCTCCAGACGCCTGATTTCCCTGGAGGGGTGCTGACATGGTGAGGGGCTTCAGGGGTGTGTAGGTGTGTGTATGTGTGCTTTGGTGCGCGTGTGTGCTGCACGGTGCACCTCAGACAGAGGTGAGGAGATCTCTTGAACAGGTCCAAATTGAGCTTAATCTCATTCCTCATTGTGCTGGAACAGGAATGAAATTGCACAATTGCACTTTAATCGACCATCGAACGCCCCTCCTCTCCCTCCTCCTCCTCCTCCTCCTCCTGTCGTCTTTCTCTCACTCTTCTCCTTTTCATTTCTGTAACTCGCTCTCTCTTTTTTTATGTCATTGGTCTTAAATTCTTCACGTGGGCCGGTGGTCGTGATTGCCTGTTAGCCTCTATTTGTTCCTCCTCCTGTTTTCCTTTTGTTCCAATGGAAGCATCTAATAATGTCGGTTCAAGCAATCAGGAGGTTAATGTAGTTAGGATAAGGGCAATCATAAACCAATAAAAGCCGTCCGGATGCTCCATTTCTCTTTCGGTGCACATCTAATCCAGGGAAATTGCGATTTCGGGAATCCTGCTTTGCATCCGTTGCACTGGAGCGCGTCTCCGTCATGGGCAGGAAGGATTCAGTCAGTCCCCTAGGGTTGATTACACACACACACACACACACACACACACACACACACACACACACACACACACACACACACAGAGCCATTTGTGCCACACAGGTGTGTCTGATTATCTAAGGTAGGAAACCTTGGGTCAGCTTTATATTAGTCATATGAAGACTATTTGCTTTTCCAAGATTACAGAGTTGCAAAAAAAAAAAAAAAGATAATTTCATTACCTGATTTAAAAACAGTTGGGCGATTATATTCAGCAGTTTGCCTTACTAGCTCTCTCCTCGAGACGCTGGCGACAAAATCAAATAAACAAACCACCGTTTCCTGGAGAATTTAGTTTTGTTTTGAGTGAAACGACTTGAGGAAAACATTCACCACGCTAACAATGACTGTGCAGATTAGAGAAACCCATGGAAGTAACCACAGAGAAAGCAGCCACTATGGTTGGATGCATCCCATACCTCAAGTATTCCATTTACGCACTCAAGATGATAAGTGAGGATGGAAATAAAACACCTGTGTTTAAGTGCCGCTGCTACAAGATGTTTAAAAGTTATAAATTGGCACCTAATTCGCTGTCGAGCTTTGGGTAAATGCACATCTAAAATAATGTAACTGTAACCACAGTTATTTGGAATCTATGTGTAATTGTACAATTATTAAAAACACATTTCCTCCAGTAATTTGGTGTTTTTACAGAGCTACGCTCTGCTGATAATGATTCTTCACGACAAAATGTCTATGCAAACATAATGAAAGGAATGCATGTAGGAAAAAAAAACAAAACATACACCAAGGCGAGATCTGCCCCTGTTACATATTTAGATTAAAATAAATGAATGCAGGTACTTGAGCCATGTAAAATGTGTTGATTTGTTGCTCAATGTGTTGGAACAAAACAATGCAACAAAGGTTCCCAGGATGTTGTATCTGGGGTGGATGTACTCATTATGGCCCATAATGAAGGGCCCTGCTTACCGCTGTGCATCTACTCAGCAACACTGGCGGACTACACACACACACACACACACACACACACACACACACACACATTTAGACACATACATACACAGGCCAGGCCGCTGCCAGGCTGTCAAGTCCAAAAATAATTAGGCATCAAAATGAGTTTCCCTGTTTTTTTTTTTCCTCCTCTTGTTCGTTTTATTCATGTGCTGGAACTTGGGAGACTGGCTAATGCAGTTAACATGCTCTCATCATGAATTTTCATTACACCATTACATGGGTACATTACAAGAGCAGGGGAGCTGCGACTACAGGGATGCCATCAACATGCATACACTGACAGACGCACACACACACACAGACAGAAATCACAGACACACGTGCAGTAAACCCATACATTTATTCAGATGCACAACTGCATACTAAGTGATGCTGTATTGTTCTGGCAAATTTCTGTAATATACTGCATATAGCTTCTTGAAACATACCTACATCTTGCATCTGTGACACTGTTATAGACTGAAGGGGGAGGCATGGTCAGAAGTTGTGGGAAATTCACAATACTCTCTTGCTAAGAATGACAGCTGATCATAAATATGAAACTGTAGAAGAATAACATAACCTAGAATAACACTGGCAAACAGGTAGCCCTGCTCATTTCAACAGCAAATACATCTCACAAAACAGAAAAACACTTCACTGGTTTATACATTTCTGCAAAACCATATTTGATAACACTTTAAAAAAATAACTTAGTTACTAAACATCAAGTGAGGAACAAACCTGGAGCAGGCTGATGGTGATTTCTTAATATCTCCTCACTCAAGACTACATGATATAGCAGTAATACAGTTGGATGGTGCCGTATAAGTAAAATGCTGGCTTATAATTAGTTTTCTTGGTGAACTGTAATCAATGTAATAACAGTAAGTACACATTTATTACAGAAAATGTCAACTTTAGAGACTCAAATGTATTTATTTATTTATTGCCTCAGGTAGTGAAGCATCATAGCAAGTAGTTACTCAGTAGATTGATCTGAAGGTCAAAGTGATAATAATGCTATATATAGCTGTTTGAAACTGTGTTTCTCATTGCTTGTATTGACGGCATATAGGAAATGATCTATGGGGATTGTAATATATCACATTATTTCATTATGACTTTACTATGTACATTACAGTAACAGGTTGTAACCATTAAAATGCATAACAATTTGATTACATGTAAAATGTTGCTGAGTATTATTTGCCTTTGGAAAACAAAATAAAATCATAATCAAAAACGTTTTTCACTTTAATAAGCAAAATTAAACGAATGATGCACATTTCCTATGTCAACATGAATAAAAAATAATTATACTCAAAATTACATTATATGACGTAATTATATTACGTCATATAACAACAGCCCGCATTTTGCACTTGTTTTTACTGTGCTACAAGCTTCTTAAAGTACCTTTAAGACAACAAAACAAAATCAATATATACAAAATGCAATACTATACCCTTAAAAGTAAATACTACCCAGAGAGGGAGCTTCCTTGGTTGAGGTTTGCAGTGCTTGTTGTTGTTGTTGTTTATAAATCTATTAATGATTTTATGAGCTTTAGGCGTCCTTTAAACTGTCTTTGATAACCTTAAATGTTTTTTCTTTTTAATTGTGTTTTTAGATAAGCTAAGGGACTGCTCATGCTATAATGCATTCAATCTTTGTCTGTCCACTCATTCCTCCTACACAGGGAGGAGTACGCAGTATACTTCTACACAGAAGTTGCGCAGCCAAATTTGCTGCACAGGTATGCAGGCCTCTAAAGGTTCTTATCTATAGCACATATATCATGTTACCTAGCAACCACCTACCAAATGACCCATGACACCTTATCGAAACATTGTATTATTTTAATTTCACAACAGTAAAATCAAATTCTCCAAAAATGTAATTATGCATGATAATTTTGTGATGTCATCGTGTTACATAGCAACCGCTTAACACTGAGGTAAAGTCACAGACCAAACAACACTGTAGCATGTACTAGTCAAATATAATAGACAGGCAGGTATCAAATTTGGTTTTAACTTTGGAAGTAAGCAAACACACAGTGCATATCTTTAAATTGTCAAAGTGTTGATGTAATTTTAAGCTTTTCCTGCCTTTTTAAATAACATCACATAGATCGCATTAAGTGGACATACCTTCACTTATTTGCCAAACCATGTGTGCTGAAATTGTACCAACAGCGTTAACCTAGGTTGCCATGCATTTTAATGCACCGCTAGCTCCAAAGGGCTCTGCATGTGTCAATGGGCAACAAGAGCATGAGCATATGTAGGTGTGTGTACGTGGCTCTGCTTCTTAGCACAAAATGGGTTTTCTATTGCTGATCTGCTCATGCTCAATTACCCAAAGTCTCCTGGGGCTTAGAGAAGGTAAACACACATCAGCTGGATCTGATTTATTTTTCTGTCCCACAGCAGCTTAGAATTAAGACGTGCATGCTCTGTTTTTCACAGCGCACTGGCCCTACACAGAGATATGCTTAATATTGTAACAATTACTTACTCACACGTGTGATTATGATTGTAATAGTTGCTTTGTCAGTTGCAGAATTTCACAGAGATAAAACATCTTAAGTAGCCATCCAAACCAGGCACTGAATTCCCAAGATCAAATATTCATAATCATCAGACAGTAATGCTACCGGTGCTTATGCTGCTAAGTTTAGAAAAGTCCTAGTTCTGTGACAGATTAGACAGTGCTTGTGCCTTTGTAACCATGCCAAGGCCCTACATTCCCTGAAGCCTAAATTCTTCTGCCATCCCTGCCAACCTTCCTTCCTTCCTCTCAGTGCCTTCCTTCGCACTTTCCTTTGTTACCCGGCAGGTATCAGGGCAATGTGTGCACTTCACTGTCCTCTGGTTCTTATGCATGGGTTATTGGTGTACTTGATTCTAGACTGCAGATTTAGAGCTTGGACCCCTGTTAGAGCCTCTCTGAAATCAGACATGGGGATAGTGTAATATCCTTAGTGACACATGTCACAACCGTGTGGCCTTGACTGAAATAAAAGGCCAACTAGGAGAGAACAGAGGAGGATTAGGTTATTAAAATGACAAATTCCCCCATAATCTTTATTTTTTATGACTTTCTAATATTTATCTGTTTTATTTATTCATTAATGTTTTAAAATCTACTTACATGTACTTTTATAACAGCTCACTGCCTTAGCAAACCTCAGTGCCAGACTAATAAAAGTTTCAATAAAAAAACATTTGGATTTATATGCTCTAAGTTTGCTGAATTCTCATTATGAGTTCCTAGCATATTTCCTCTTTCTGTCATCTCCTCATGTGGGAATTATATTTGTTTTAAGCTTTATAGCATATAACCACATCTGGTGCTGAGAAATACCATATACTTAACTAAAAGGAGTTTCTTGTGCATATCAATGCACATTTTCCAGAGTAAAATGGTAGCAATGCACCAAGTTTTCGGAGTGGCTACTTGAGGCTGACTACAAATCCCCATAGACGTTCATGCTAAAATGCAGAAATAAACATGTTTATATTGCAAAAAATGGTTTGGGCCTCCAAAACTAATTTGCCTGTTTGTGACAGCCATACCAGAGTTAATAACACTCACATAAATTGCACTAATGTTTTAAACTGTGCATTATTTGAGGGTTTACAGGTTAAGTGTTTTTCAAGCCTCCTGTTTTCGTGTTTAACGAATCACTGTGTATAACAGATGCTCCTTGCATGCCAGGCTAGCTGTGGAGCTGAAATAGCTAGCTCCCAGCATATAGTTATTTCATATATGAAATAGCTAGCTACCCTTTTGTCCCAATGTCCCAAACCCATGGAGCAAATGTCCCTTCCTTTCATATTCGATAACTTGCAAGCTTTGTAGCTCACACAAATACAAATATGAACGACACACATGAGTACACTTTTAAACTTTTTCAACAAAGTTTCCCTCCTGGAAACACCAAAAATGGAATTTTTGTCATTTAAAGTTTCTCTCATCATCAAACGATGCAATTTTGTCATGTGAACGCTCAAAAATTTTGAGAACTGCAGTCCACGATGTTCTTGAGGAAAAATCTCTGCACCATTGTGTGGAATTTATCAGCCCTTTCTACAACTTCTTCAAGTTGTGCCTCCTCCCAGGGGATCCGTCTTTGAACACATCATGGGTGATGTTTGCTAGTTTTGGGGAGGAAAACTAAAGGTGTGCCTGCTGTTCAGTAGCTCCAGTTGTAGTCTTTGATGATAAAACTTGCTGCAATACAAAAATCCCGAGTAAATCAATGCAGTAAAAGTTCAAAGCGTTCAATGGAGGCCCGTCTTTTACAAAACGTTGCTTGTGGTGAAGAGCTGGATTCACAGATGGGCTCTTTCCCATTTCTCTTTGTGAAGCGTGTAAAACGAGTATTTATCAAAACCATCTTATGCAGTATACCTCTCCTGCAGACACTCTGGTGGTATAGTTTAAAAAAAAGGCTCATATATTCACAGTCAGTGAGGAGCTGCTGCATATACTGGACATGTGGCCTTCTGACTAAGCAGTGGGAATCGTCCAATCTTCCATAAGCCACAACCACTTGCTTTGAGTTAAGGCATGTGGGTTCAAGGGTTAGTCCCCTGGCATAATGACTCATGCACATTTAATAGGTGGGTTACAGCAAAGGGGATCGCCCCAAAATGCTTCACAGAAACAGCAATGGCAAAAAGAAGTGAAACCTCAGTAGAAGAGGAGGAGCTTCAAGTATCCAACCTCCTCTCTTCTCCTCTCTCTTGCCCATCTGTCCCCGTCCTCTTCTTTTCAAGCTGTCCTGTGCGATTGTTTGTCTTCTGAGCGTCGCTGTCTGCCAGACAGGACCGTAACATCAATGTTAGGAAACATTCTTTCTCTGGTGTAAGGCTGCAATGACAACGTCTGCCATGTTTCACTCTGATCTCTCCATCAGTGTGAATAAGCGTATTGCGGCGCTTCTTCAGATTGTCACTCACTCCTCTGGGGAGACGCTCACACACTGCTCCTTATTATCTTGGCAGGGATGGACGCCTTCAAATGGAAATGTCGCAGATGTAGATGCACAGGCCTTCACGCGCAAGCACTTATACATACTGTATGTCTTGCGTTGGCGCATGTCATATACACACAAACAGCAGCCTGCAGAGATATAGACATCAGTGTGTGGAGATATGTAAATGTGAAGGTATGCATGCATTTACTCTCTCTCCTCACACATATCCCATCACTTCAGAGCACAGTACACTGGCTTAGATCTTTTTCCAGGGGAATGACATAACTGTATCTGTAACCACCGTGTGGCCAACCCTAAACCCTACCCTAAACCTAAGGCCAGCCTTATTACGATGTTTGTCAAAAAGATAATTATTTAAATTATGGGGACGTAAAGCAATCATGCAAAACTCATTGCGTTACATTTGCTGACATGCCTTGTGGCCAAACATATAATATGTTTTGCTTTTGTTTATACACGTCTCTATGTGTGTATGTCTTAAGGAAGAGATGACAGCTGAGGGCAGAGTCTGATATTTTGTGTCTGTTCAGTTGAATTTCATTGAGCGTGTGCAACTAGTTTGTAGTGGCTGTGTTTGTGGATTCCTGTGCGCGCGAGCTGACCTGTAGTGCAGCCGTGTGGCTCTAGCTGACTACCTCTGTTAGATCCCTCTGTCTTTAGTGTCACATCAAAACATCTCATTATCTCCTCCTCTGTCATTGCTATTCAAACTGTTCTTTTTTCTTTCTTTCTTTTTTTTTTTGCTATTAACCACCTCTATCTTCACCACTATTTATGCGCTCAATCTCAGTGTCACGCTATGGTTCTCACTCTGCTGGCTCTGTCGTCAGCTGCTAAGACAGTGTTGGGTAACAGTTTCTCCAATTCTCATTTTGAAATCTTTATTTAAATAACAGATGTCTCATCAGACTGTGGATGGGGGATCTAAGCGGCACGCTTGCGCCAATGAATCCTTTCATAAGTTGACAGACCTCAGAATTATGTGGCTTTAATACTCTTCATTGCCCCTTCAGCTGCCTCTCAGGCATGGCGAGGTGCATGGTGTTGTGCAGCGTCCTGATCAAGATAGGTCTGCACACCGCTCCAAGGATGGAGGCACAGATTTAATTGCTGAATTAAGGTTAAATCAGAGCCACAAATGGCAGCTTGGGAGGTGACGTAACTTTAAAAAGCACAAAAACCAGAATGTGAAACTCTGTGTTGCTTTTACATTGGAATATTTGGCTGTTCATATCAACGTACTTTTGATGAGTAAGAATTATTTGGTTATTAATAGAAAATAGAAGCATTTCTAATGAGTCAGCTGTGCCGTACAAGTACCCGGATGTGCCGCATTCGTCTGTTGCTGGAGGCGATCTCTCTAATCATTTTTCTTTGATTTACAGATGGTGATATGTAAAGTCTGGACATGCGTTTTTGAAACCGAGTTCACGCACAAGTAATGCAGGGTGCTCTAACTGTAGTCCAGGCCATGGCCTCTTAATTACAGTACAAGTCAAACAGGAAATAAGAATTACTTGAAACAGGAAATTCATATTACTGTGTGTGCCTGGTTGTGTCAGCAGTGATCAGTCTCTCCTCATTAGTGTGCTATTTCACCTCATTGAAACACATACACACACACACCGCACCTGTGGGCTGTGGTCCCCAGGTGTCCGGAGAATGGATCACTTTCTTTATGCCTCATTTAAGCTAACAGCTGTATTTAAGAGGAAGTCCATATAGCAGGGACTTCCTGTTGAAGGATGTGTGGGGGTTGGAGTACAAATTCTCATACCCGAATGTCGTGCTTTACAACATACATGAAAATATCTATCTGTATCTATCTTTCTGACTGTAAGCATGCATTATTTATGCAGTCAACATCCAGGTTTTATAATTGCCTGCTTTTTTCTTTCCACTTACACCTTTTTTGATGACGGTTGAAGGGTGACACGCTCTCCTCCTCCACTTCTCTCTGCGCGTAGGACGGATGCCTTCTCCTCCCTTCTCCCCACATATGAAAGAGTAGTGTGGTCGAGCACGGGGAAGGTGATAACCCTTTTGTTTAGTCTGAGCTCCATCACAGACTCTGTCAAGCCCAACAGACAAGCAGACAGAGCCGTGACAGGCCCACTAATCTGACAGCTCCTCCACATCACAAAGCCATCACATCAAAGTGGCGGGAGAGAGGTACTGGCGGTGAGAGATTGACGCCACTTCTTTGCTCTGCCATTTTCCCTGGTATCTTCATAGCGCCTCTGACATGCCGCGCACCAGGAACCTTCAGAGGAAGTATCCACTTGGCAAAGGGGGGAACCTGAGTTGAGGGACTCCCCTCTGGCTGAGTGGTGAGTGTGGGTAACCTTTCTGAGAGATGTGTGTGGGATACACTGAGAGTACATGACAGGCTGTTTAAAGGGATTTGTGTTTGTGTGTTTGTGTTGTCGATGGGGTAGGGCGGTTTTAAAGAAGTGTGGGCGGGGGGCGTGTGGCTGCATGGCGTTTCTCTGTATGCAGCTTCCAGGATGAAAGGAAGCATATTAGAGTATTTTTTTTATGACTGGTTTAATAATGGTCATCATATCCAGTATTGCTGTGCAACAATTTATGCTTAACCAACACTCGGAAAACTTTTCTTAAACCGGTTTCAGTGTGCAGCGTAGAATTTCTCACTCTAGAACTCGGTTTGATCTTACGTGGGCTGGACTAGTGACACTCCCCTTTCTGTCACTGTAAGGAAGTTTTAATGACACATTTAATCCCTGAGATGGTTTTATGTAAGGTAAAACAGCACAAATTCAACAGGACGTCTCAGATTTTGTACCTGCATTGTGTAGGGTGTTGTGATTTGGCACTACATAAATAAAACTGAATCAAACTGAATTGATCAGACCAGCTGTTTGGGCTTAAATTGTAAGAAATAAATATATAAGATTACAGAATCATGTCACTCAAATTCCCAGAATTTCCTGTAATAATAGAACTGAACATTTTTGTTAATTCACTGAAAATGTTGTTGTTGTTGTTACTATAGAAAAGGAATTTCTATAGTAGATTGTTAAAAAAGGGATTAAAAGTCCAAAATTTAAGCCCTTCTTTTTCAAAGCGCTCCAGTGGACCAGACTGGAGTCTTTGTCAGGCCAATTCTGGCCCTTAGGCCTCATGTTTGACACCCCTGCTCTAGAAGAAGTCACTGCTGGCTGCTCCAGATCCTGTGCAGTGCTGGTTTTGTGCTCACCTGCTCTCTAGTTGTCACTTGTTTAAGGGCAGCTCTCATTAGTAGCAGTAATAAGTATGAGTTCACGATCCCCGCATGCTGTTTTGTTGGCCCATGGACTGAACCAGGAAACTGTTCAGAAGCAGTAATGTCAATCAGATACTGTGCTGGTTACAGTTTGTTTCAGTTGCTTTGACACATTTCTCGCAACCCTTTTGAAGTCTTTTGCTCTAAAGATGTAAAAAAAAAAAGTTATATAGCAAAACACTATAGTTAACCAGAAAGAGGGCGTAACTCACCCAAAACCTTTAATTCATTTTTCAAAATGAAGTTTTTGTGTCAATGAATAAGTCGCCGTCACCAAAATGACAAGTTCCTTTCACAGTGTGTAAACCAGGGCAGCCAAAATGTTTAGATATTTTGCCTGAATGATAGTGGACTCTAAAATTGTGTTTCTCTTCTGGTGACAACAGAATGCTGTTTGGTTACAAAGTGAATACACTCGTGCGCTGATTTTAAGAGCAAAACGGTTTTACTTTGTGCTTTTGTAAAGCAAACGAAAAGCACGAATGTTTGCAAATTATGAGAAGGAGATTTTTTTTCGTCATATAGGAACTTAAATAGGAACAATACTAAAAATATACACAGCACTGCACAGCAAAATTTTGTCGAATGTCAGTATCAAAAAACTAATACTGTAGAAACAAAGCAGAGGTCTACTATGTGCAGCCCTGGGGGCTTGGTAGATTTTGACTGCCAATTAGATTGACTGTTCTGTATGTAATGATTGACACAGTGAAATATTAACAATGTGGGAAAGTAACACTATTGGATTATTCTATTATGACCAGAAAGTCGTAGATTGTAGACAGTTGTACATCATTTGCCTCATCACCTCATTAGCTATTTAGAGTGACCCATTCTTTCACATATGCTTGCAAAGGCAGCGCTGACTACATGGCTATGTGTATGATTTTGTTTACACCTGTGCCAGTGGGACCGAACACCTGAATTCAAAGATTAAGAGGTGTTGCCCGATACTACATAGTGCACTCGAGTACAGTTGTGTTGTTTTAGATCAGCTTGTGATTTTTGCACTTGTTATGAATAATTATTACATTTTACGATGGCTGCCTTGCTAACTGTTACATTTTGCTGTTGTGTCTCACCTGACATTTTATTTTGTTGGTCAGACTTTTTTACAGTGAAGACATTACTTTAGAATAGAATAGAATAGAATAGAATAGAATAGAATAGAATAGCTCTTTATTGTCATTGTTACAAAAACAACATATATAAATACCAAAAAATGTTACAACATCATTATCTGATTTAAAATAGACATCAAACTGATTGGAAGAAGCAAAATTATATATAATTTATGCATCATTTATAGTGCTGTTCTCAGGGGTTAAAGTGGGCCAGAATGATCTGGAACTGTATGTTTGGTGCAGATATCTATACATTGTGGTTGTGTTACTTCTGGATCTTGCACAGTTTTTCTGCTAGTAACGATGCGGCTGCTGTATTTCCCAGGGAGAAAAAAGGTAAATGACAGCTTCAGCTGGATGAAACTGGAATTTTAAAGCTTACATATAATTTAATCAGATATTAGATCTATACATGATGTGCTGAAGTTATTTTTTTTAATATTGTAAAATTAAAGTATACTAACTTTTCAAGATTCAAAAATTCAAAGGCAGTTTAGATTACACTGGCTAGTTTGCAGCTCTGTGGTAAAGTTTATAGTAATGCACTTTATTGGATTGGTGCAGAGTGGCTGCGGTGTTTATGGTCAATGTTAGGTTACACCAAGGTGTTAGCGCAGACACACATATCCACTCAAAACTACAAAAGTCTGGGAACAAAAGTACCCACATTAGGGACATAAACATGTTTTAAGAGTTCAGTTTTTGGGGGTTGTGTCAAATTAAATTTTCTCATCGCCAGAATATGGAAATGTCTTCATCTAAACATTTGTGCCAGTCCCAAAAATGATATGCCAGTTCTTCCAACTATTGTTAGACTTGTTATTTGACTCTGTGTCAAAGAGTGGGGTCACACACCACTTATGTGGGTCACATGTGATCTTCTTCATCCAGATGGTTTGCCAGATGCAGTGCTGCCGATGGTCTGACAGAGCACACACCCTACCTGCATACAAAAACAATCGGTTTTAAAATAGAGCAGCATTCATAAAAAACACGAATGAAGCTGGTGGACAGTGCTCAAAGCATTCTTATATATTCAGGAGTCAAAACACCTCACAGAGTGTTTGGCAAAGGTTTCCTACTTAATGTTAAGTAATAGAGTTAATGTATATGTGAGTTCTGGGACTGCAATGAGGTAATGGTCTTGCAGCGCTCTGAAGTGCCCCGAGTCCATCTAATAATGTAAAACAACATTAATTTGAGAGAGCTGCTTCATCTGTGCATGTTAATCAATAAACTCATTACCTCCTGTGCTTAGTGAAGGATTCCCTCATGCCTGCTCACTGATGTAGACAGAAAAAAAGAAAGGGAGAGGAAGCGAGATGGAGATGAGGGGAGAGGGAGAGGTGGAGAGAGAGGTTGATTATAATTACAGATTTTAGCAGCCTGTGCCGAAGCATAACCTGCTCATTACAGTGAGTGAGTGAAAGTAAGTCTGTGTGTGTGTGTGTCGGTCTCACACTTTCAACGCAGCCCTATAGCCACAGAGCTTCCCCAGTTTCTCCTTCTGCAGAAAGCCAAGAACAACCGACACAAGTGGCCCATTTAGAATATAAACACACAAAAAACCTGTTATTTCAATTGACCTTCGTCACATCAAGCTGTCAATGATCTCAGCTCTGTACTCTTCGTCGTTTTCTCCTGCTCTTTCTCCGAGGCGGACTGCATGGTAATGAACATTCGGTTCAGAATAGGTGAGAGCAAGAAAGGAGGAAATGATATGCCAGGGCATTTGGCCCAGCAGTGTTTCTGGTGTAGGTGAGACAGCCAGCAGCGTTTATGGAAATGGACAGAGCTGAGGGAGGCTCAGTGGCTGCTGCTATGTTTTCCCCCCAAACTCCCAACTGCAGGGATTTAGAGAATATTCTGACAGCTTTGGTATTACTTTGTTAAAGGTGTAAGCAAACTTTCATTTTGCGCCTGATTTGGGCTTTCTTTTCTCATTAAATGCAGGCAGTCGCTCGCGTTTGCTTAGTTCTAAAATACGATGCGGGCACAGCTGCAGAGTCTGAATCTTCTGTCACGCTTGTGGATCTGAGCGCCTGAGCTCGCACGTGTGCGCTTGTCTCTGTTGCAGATTCTCAGCGGTTGTTGATTATTATATTTGTCAATGCTGTGGTGTCTTACAGGAATCCCTGGCCTGCTGCTGGCTTGTGATTATGAGATGAGAGGTGTTTATGATTGACTGAGCCCATCCACTGTCACTGTACACATCCATTAGCATTACTCCCGAAGCACTCATTTATCCGTGCATGCTATATAAGAGATTGAAACCAGTAATTATGAATAAACAATCTCATCCTCCTGCATTCTATCACAACTCATGTCATTTATAGCACCGCTGACTCGAGCGGCGGTGTCCGGCTTCATTTCACGATGGCATGCGTAACACTGAGTCATTTGGACATGTGCCTTCACTCTAAATGTTCTCCTCGGGACAGGTAGAGCCATTGAAGTGTTGTCGGCAGAGGCAGCCTTCTGCGAGATTAGGTGATTAGAAAATGTAACGTCACAATCAGTTTTTACGGTAAGAAACAACGTTGTGTAAAGCCTGCATGGGGAAAGAGTCATTCATTTTCAACTCTTTGCTTTTTGTTTACCACTGTCAGCAAGTGAATAAAAGCCAAGGTAAATGGAGGTAATTGAATTTATATGTGCATATCAACTCACTTTGAGGTTTAAATGGCGCTCGGTAGTCTCATTCCAAATCCATTAATATTCTGTTTAATACAGCTAAATGCTGCTAACTGTTTTTAACACTAGGAGACAGTCTCTGGGCTGTCTCTGTTTGTGCTGCCAGCACATCCACAACATCAAGTCGATGGATAGGGAGGCCATAAATGACTGTGACAGCCAGTTTACAGTCAGTTTAGAAGCTTCTACTTTTCCATAAAGCCGCATTACGTCTGCAAACAGCAGCATCCGCATTCACTCAACTTAACAGTCCTATTCAGTTTAGCTCAGCTCGGGAAAACAAATTAGGGTTATACAAACAAAAAAAAGTTTGATTAAATATGATTGGCTCATAAAATGTGATGCATTGCTCTAGATGTAACAACCTAAAACTACATAAATACTTTCAGCAAAACCTGTAATGGCTAATGAATCCATAATTAAGCACTCTGACTGTTCAGAGGGAGTTATTTTGATAAATACTGATTTAAATAATGCTATTACTGATGTAATTTTATTTAAACCTGTGCTAATTAACATTTTCATGTGAACAGTGGTTGGACTGTGTAATGTAACAGGGATGCTTATTGTAACAAACCCACAGAGAACCATCACACAGAGTGGCATTTCTAGCAGCTTTCAGGACTCTGTTTTGGTTCATAGTTGCTGCTTTTATCAGAGAGCAAAGCAGCAGCACAAGTGTGGTGAAACACACTAACCATAAATGCTCTTTATCTTGTGGATTTCTAAACAACTGTTTGGTGAAATTGTTGCAACATCAGTCAAATTTAAAGGCGCAAACATTTTCTGGAATGACTTAGCTTCACACCATACTTTTCTCTCAGTCATTCACGCCCCTCCCGCACTGGATCTGTGGCCCAGCCAAGGAATCCGCCCCACGGTTTGAGAACCACAGCTTGTAGGTGATGTTGACCTTGAAGTTCAGCCTCAAAGTCTGACTACCATAATGCTTATTTAAAGTAGACTTTAAAATGCCAGACTTTGACCTGTATGCATGGCATATTTATTACACCGTGCATTTCTTTACTGAATGTTAAGTATGTAAATGTCCAGATCCTTTTTGTGGAGTCTGGCTGATAGCAGTGACCCGGCACTAATTATCAGTGACTAAGGATGAAAGCTGTTGTGACTAGTTAGGATCTGAATTTTCTCTTTATTACTGAGCAAACTATTTAGTGCCTGCTTAGTATTTAGTGTTTTATAAGTCCATGCCCTTCATTTTACAGTAATTCCCATCCTCTTCAGTGTAATGCATTGATGTCTGACAGGCTTGATTCAATATGCACTCTATTAGAAGACACTCACCTGGAAGACTTTATAGGAATAAGTAATAAGAACATTTTCAAAATAAAATGCATAAATAAGCAAATAAATTGCTTATTGTCAGGCTCTCTGAAGCATCAGGCACATACAAAAAAATATAAAATACACGCACACTGAGAGCAGGAGTATGAGACAGGAAAATATTTAATATAGTGTGGCTATTGTTCTATAGAAATAAAAACAGACTGAACAACACAGTCTGATTAACAGTCTAGTTTCAGTTTTTAGCCCATTCAGTCCAGGCAACCTTATAAATAATCTGCAAAAGTGCTGTGTCAACATTTTCTATTTGTATAAACATACAATTGTCGTCCGTTCATACAAGCGTTCACTGCTAATGTTTTACCAGCTCCCATCATCCACTGTGTCTGAGCATTGCAGCTATGGTGAAGGCTAGGGACACGTTTTTCTGATCTACGATAAAAACTTTGCCCCTTCACTTCCTGCCTGAATGACTGGAAAAGATAAAGAACAAAAAGCTTACAGTAAATGTTCATATTTATCTTGTATGTGGAAGACTTTCACTCCTTTTGCTTTTGTCATTTTAATACTATTTTTAACAACTGAATGAATCAAAGGTAAAATGGAAAATGGCCCAATAAAACAGATGAAACAAACAATAGCTATTAGAGAGGAGAAAAAATATTATTTTCTATATTTCTTTTTGATATGAGTGCCTATGTGTATCGGATACACTGGGTAGGCCATTTCACATTGTGACAGGGTATAAACTGGGATTTATTTGAGCATATTGCCTAATGTGCTTCAGTTACTACAGACCGGTCTTCATACATTCCAGTATAATCTGTCCAATTCCCAACTTACTGTGAATTCATCGCGATTTTGCCTGTTTTGCTCAACTTCATCCAGAATTGTCCCATTTCAGTTCTGCTTAGACAGTGTAAGCAAAGCTTTTATGAACCTCTCCATTCAGCCCAGCTTCCAGCGGTGAGGTCATTATCACCAACACGAGTACAACGTGTCATTAGTTTTTCACAAACACACGCACACGTTCACACGAGGCTTCTGTTAAACCTCAACGAGTGAGGCGTTTATTAGCGCGATGTTTCGCTGCGATGAAATTAGACTACACAGAAAACTTTTGCCGAAGTAGCGAGGAAAACGCTCCGTCCTTGCCCGTGTTTTATTTTCACTCCGGGCCCGGTTCAGTGGTTTCTGGGCAGAGGAAGCTGGCACTGTGGGGACATCTGGACACAAGAGGGGAGCGTCCATACAGGCAAACTACAGGGACAGCCGTGCCAGAGAAACAGGCCTCCAGATCTGACGCCAGTGTTATGTTAATTTGATTTGTTAATTCAGTGGCCCTGTTTGAGGGAAATCTGCCACCAACACCTGCCACCGCTTCCAAAGGCAAGGACGCAGATCCGCTGTGACACTGGCTTCATTAAATAAACAAACCAGGTCCCCCATAACAGCATTTGGTGGAAGGCACCATCAATTCTTATACATTTAGATCACAGGAATTAGAGATGACACTGAGAAGCTACATCCCACTGTTTCACAGATGCACGGGGTGAAGCGGCATGTGACTAAATGTATCTCTGTGTGCTGCGTCTATGACTTTCTCTGGCTTTTCCCCCTTTGTGTGTGCCATGTTGTTTGCGAACGAGAACGTGAAAGGGTTCGCCAAGTGTATTTTCATTCTGTCTCCCAGCCTCTCCGCCAGAAAAGATGGCGACTGATGTATTTTTCAGACATAGTTCCACAATCAAAGAGGCTCTTGTGGCCTTTCTGATGCGTCATGTAAATTTTATAAAGTGTGCAGCGGAGGAGAGTCAGAGAGCAACTGCAGCTCTGGAAAGCCTAATGTCTGTTTGCCTTTAACTCTGACGAGCTGTCTTTGCTCCTGTCTATCTTACTTCCCCTCCACTTACTCTCTCCTCTGTGGATCAAGGCCGGTCAAGGAGCATCTCACCACAGGGCCCGATGTCAGACAGAATGTGTGGACGTGTGTGGATGTCAAAGCTCAACTGGCTCTCAGAAATAGAGGGAGCGAGGTGAGGGGAGACATCAAGGCACAGAGCTTGCTACAAGCACACAACCTAATGTTGGATTTGCATAATGGAAGAATGTCATACTGCATGTGAAATATGTGTTTTAGCCCGTGTCACCATGTTTGCATGTTTCATCTCAGTAACGGTCTTGGACAGGAAATCCAGGCCCTCACATATTTTCCTCAGCTGCAGTTCTGGCAGGTCTTCGGCCTACTGTGTGCTTTTCTAATGATTCAATTGGCTGAATGAGCATATGCTCTCCACTGCATCATAAACCTCAATTAGATGTCTTGTAATGTGATTTGAGTGTGTGTGTGTGCTCGAGTGTGTACAGTTTAAGAGAGAGGCAAGAAAAGATGCTGTTTAGTCGTTTAACATGTGCTCATGTATATTTAAAAACAAAAAAAGTTGCCATCTGAAATAGAGTAAAATCTGGTTAAAATCATTATCCATGTATGTATATATGCGTGAAGTCTATCCTGCTACTGAGAAATGTTGATGTGGTTTGTCAGACTGCGATCGTTTGGGTTGCCAAGGTGCCATCGTATTTAATTTTGTACCATTCACGCCAAGTGGGAACTTCACGGGCTAAAAATAAAGCCAGTGCTAAAGTGCAAATAACTGACGCTCCCCTAATGACCACTCGAGGCTGGCACAGACTGTATATGAAAGGTGGAAAAAGCCATCATGATGTCACAATGTTGTGATTGCTTTGCAAAGTCCACTTGAAAAGCTTCAATGTTCTCATTGTCACTTTTCTGATTGAGAGACATTCATTGGCAAATGGTTTGCTTATCTCTAGTCAATAGTCGGTGTGGTTTATCTTCATTTCTGACTCTATTCAGGATTGTAAATTACAAACTGAGCTTCAAATTTTGTTTCCCATGACTTTGAGCTGGAGACAGAACCCTGAGGACTGCTCAGGAAAGCAGTCCTCAACTGAGGATTGCTTTTCTGTAGACTTCTATGGAGCTCATAGACAGTTTAATAGATTGCCGTAGATACTGAGATGTCACCCACTGGTTTCTGACTACCCATTTTAAAGGCTCGAGAGGAGTTTTTCCACTGTTGCCATCTTGGTTACAAAAGAAATGGATCTGAAGAGGAGAGGTGGGTCTGACTGTAAAACCACATACTCATTGGTTAATTATTTGTGATTGACAGCTCATTAGCCAATGAGCATATGGTTTCATACCACAGATATTCCACCATTGTAAAACATGGTATAAACAAGATTTATAAAACCATAAACTCAACAGGAAAGTGTTTGCAGATGTTAGGTCAAAAAGCCATTCTTCCATAGCTCTCTTCATAGGGCTGGAAGTCTTTTTCGCAACCACAGCTATCACCATCTGGTGGCCTTCATATGAAGGTTTATGGCACTTTCACATTGGTTTTCGTGATTCATCCCCTGCTGGCCATGAAAGGTAGAGTTTTGACACTTCTGCACTGCTTTCTCTTTTCAGACACCGAAGTTATGCCCATCTTTTATATACAGTATGTCCAGAAGAAGCTAATCAGATCCCAAGACTCCCAAATTTTTATTGTAGAAAAAAATCTTAATGTGGGCTGGCATTAAAAATAAAACTGTTTTGCTCCTTACAGCTGGTTTCCCCCTACTTAACAATTGGGAATGTTGCCTTTTTAAACTGTTTTAGGAGTGGAAGTTAGCCATGTGGCTGCATTGACTGATAGGTCCATGAGACGTGGACACAGGCTGCTGTAGTGCAGTGAGAGCTAGGTGCCACCTTGGCAGGTCTGAGTCACTGAGCTGGACCACTACACTGTGTTTGTGGTGTTGGTACCTTGGTGAAAGTTGCTACACATTTATTTGCTTAACAGACGGTCTGAGAAGTCTGTGCTTCAGTTTATTTATTTTTTGTTACCCCGCACTAATTAGCAGGTACCTGTGCAATGCTATCATACGTATGTATCACCTAGCTAGCAAACCATGCTAGCGCTAGCCTGGCACTCAGCATATGCACCACCGTTAGCTCAGCTGTGGTTTAAATAAGAAGAAAAATACATATTTTAGCGTAAATGAGGGATCATAACCTCTCAGCATATAAATGAGGCCATTGTGCAAAGCAGAAAGTATTGTTTGAACGTGGTCATGCTTGTGCCCAGAATCACAGTATCACAAGAGGGCGTAATCATCCATTTGTTTCTCCAGTCTTGAACAGTCTAAACAGGAACTTAAGCATGTTGGGAAACAAGGCTTTTTGCATGTGTGTGTGGTTAAAAATAGAGGTGAAATTTTTAGATGACCTAAACTTATTCTTCATACCAGTATCAGGTAACTTTCAGTTGAATTTTTTTGGGAAAATCCCCCCCAAAACTCCCTTCTGCCAGCAAATCTACCACAGCTGTGGTTGGCACTGTCAGCTTCAAGGAGGCTTTACCTTCCAGTTTACCCAGTTAAAGTGAAAGTCAACAGTTCATAGCTGCACCACCTCATGCTCTCAGCTGCCACGTCTCCCCGCCTGCCTGGGATGTTTACTGCTAAATATTGATAGACATCTGGAGCACCATTCATCCACCATCAAACTTCGGCGTTCCAGTGAAGTAGGCCCAGCCCTCTCCTCAGTGTGTCGCACACGTGCAGGCGCGCATACAGACAGACGCACATGTACATGAACGCACCTGGTGTTTGGCATCGGCGCAATGCAGGGCCTTGGCAAGAAAATCGAGCCCCTTGAAGATTGGCTGCTGTCTCAAAGGCACAGTGTTTTGGCAAATAACTTTTATTGTGATTGGATGAATATGCCTTTGCCTGACAGCTGTATTAATACAGAGTCTACAAAATATTCATAAGCACAGGTGGTTATAAGACCGTGTAGCTCCCTGCCTAACTAAACTCGGCCCGTGCTTCGCAAACATTGTTATGAGAGCAAGGCGATTGATTTTGGATACGGCTCTTGTTTCTTTGCTAGTCCTTACAAAACAAACCGGTGTTTCAGGCCTGTGCCATTGAAGTGGCATTGTTTGTGTTTGCTTTCTAGAGCGCTGGTAGGGGGAAAGACCTGATGTTGGAGGGAAAGGCAAATTTCAGGATAAACTGTCGAAATGCATCAGCGGGATTGACAGAGTTTGAGCAGCTCTGTTTTTGCCACAAGCCTCTTCACGTTAGAGAGAGATACTTGTACAGGGTCAGATTGGAAACATGTGTTGTGTGAGCACCATGGAGAGAATGATCCTCCATCTTATTAGTGGGGAACTCGCAGTACACTACACTGGGGTTTACTAGACACACAAAAGAAAGAGATACAGGAGGAAAAAAAACAAGGCTCTTTTGTCTTTTCTTAATTATTCATGCCCAGGAGGGATGCTCTCTCTCCTTTGTTTCTGTCAGCTGACACATGTACAGGTACGATGGTGCAGGCTGTGTGCATATTTGTGTTACTCTCTGTGTTTTTTGTAACTGTCGAGATGTGCCAGTTAAATGCATGAACATCTCTTTGTCTGTCTGTGTGTTTGTGCGCGTCTTACGTGCACATGGGCGACACGGAGCCGGTCCAGCCACATTGGAAGCAGCAGCTTTTCTCCACAGTCCAAATCAAAGTGAGGAAGGAAGCACAATGATGAGCCCAGCAGTTTGAGCTGATGGGCTCTTTAAATCCACCACAGACGACGGCAGCTCTGTGACGACCCTGCCCCACGCTCTAATCGCTTCAAATGAAGTCATGAAGGAAATGCAGCACAGCCAGCCTGAGCTCTCCTGTTCCGCAAGGTGCAGCAGCACTTGTTTGTGCAGAATGTCTGGCAATTAAAAATAATTGGGAAGCAGGTTTGCCCGCGAATCTTCCAAGAGTGCCAGTTATGATCTAATGAAGCTTCATTAGGCATGCTGAAAGCTGAGAGCGCCGTATGACAACGGCAATTAGCCAGGATCATAGGCAAAAAATAATCATTAAAAAATACCTCGGCCAAGATTAGCTTTTCACTTAATGACCAATTCATTAGCTAATTGATTTCTTATTAGTTA
This sequence comes from Oreochromis niloticus, assembly GCF_001858045.2. Classification (NCBI taxonomy): domain Eukaryota; kingdom Metazoa; phylum Chordata; class Actinopteri; order Cichliformes; family Cichlidae; genus Oreochromis; species Oreochromis niloticus. The sequence goes on along the minus strand of NC_031987.2, from coordinate 23,716,558 downwards.
CAGGCAGAGACGACTGTTTGGGGTACTGGTGCTGGTAATTAACAGCATTTACGCCATTAGTCAATTGCCTAATTTTCCAGGAAAACAACTTTAGAGGGGAGCATAGCTGGAGGCTTAGGGCCATTTGCTTTTTGCTCCTCTGCTGTGTTATCTCTTTAATATGGAGAGGGGAATTGTCTTTCAGCTCAGGGGTTGTTAACACGCACTAATACCTACTGATTACCCAGTCATATCATGTGACCAAGTGTTTGGTGTCTGAATCCATCTGAGATTGGATAGATAGATGAGAGGATCTGAGGTAGGGAGCGAGAAATCAGAGAGGGGATGTAATTAAAAGGAAAACGATCAGGAAATGCGCTACAAGTTTGTCACATTTTAGATTTTACTTGACACTTTTTAGCGTATCACATCTGCGCCGCTTGCACCTGCAGATTACAGGTATTCCAAATGAAATGAGGGGGGAATTAGATTAATTATTGCTCTCAACTGGTGAGGCTGCCGTGGTCTTCTGAGGGGTCTTCTTCCTTCCATCAGCCCCGAGTTAAACCAGATGAAGATGGATGGATGAGTAGTGACAGGTGCTCCCTGCCTACAGCAGCTCACCGAGCTTTCAACTGGCAGCTTATAATGACTGTCTGGAGAGGATATAAACCACTTTACTAACATATGGAACAATATTGAAAATAAAATCTAAAATGGAGCTGCATACCAATGTTTTCACAGATTAGCCAATTACTCCTGCTCTGCCGTCTTAGATTTCCCTGAGTCGGAGTGCATCATGTTGTGACCTTATCAACGGTTTGCAAAGTTGCGCTGTGCCCGTGATCCTCACAGTACCATGCATATGACATTTTGCCCGCTTCTGCTAAAAGGAAATTGCGCTTTTTTTTATTGCTGTCTGTCTCATTCCTCCTTGTCCACCTGCACCTGACTGCATTTAGTTTAGACAGCTTACCTTCCAGGGCTAAAAATTCCTTTTTCGTCATCAGCGGCACCACTTGTCTGTGTGTCCAGCAGATGCCCAAAATGTCAACGCTGAGGCTCGCCGGGATAAGTCAAAAATACTACATGCCAGTCTTAGCTGCTGCAACTGTCTATATGTCATCTAAAGATGTCAAACAATATTTGAGATGTACAAAAAAGCAGATTCCGGTTTGATTGTAGTCGCTGCGAGTTCTGGCCTCTGTCTCTTTGGAGCGGAGATGATGGATTTAAAAGGATGAGGATGATGGACACGTCTGATAGAAGCGAGGCAGTGATTTGGCCCATCAAAGCCTGCCTTCAGCCAACATACAGCCTGCGGCACATGCCGGATCAGTCTAACACTGAACACGCTTGTGCCCTTCTTCTAAACGGGCCATTTGGCATTGTGCAGCTAGTTTTAGTGTTCAACTGTAGGCGATTAACCGGGGATTTATCTCTTTATGTGTACATGTATGCGCCTGTCAGAAAGGAAGCTAAGAGTATATGTACGTGAAACTGAACAACCTCTGCTTACAGTCCTTATAAGCAGAGGGCACTCGTGCTTGATCACATGCTACCCTTTAGAGAGAAAAACAGGCTGCTTCCTCTTCATGTGTCACATCCTAATCTCTGGCATCTGTTCTTCATTCGTGCCTTCTCCCCCTGCTCTACCTCTCGGCTTTCCCGGGTAGACCTCTTCTCTGTGTTTTCCTCACCTTGTTTTCTTATCTCTAAATCTCCCCTCAAATCCACCAGCGACCCTTCTGTCTCTCCGCCGTCTCCTCTGTCTGTGTCAGGTCTTTGGCTCTGTTAATTAATTCTAATGAAGTCATCTATCAAGGACTCTTCTTTCCTCAGCACCACAACATAAATCACCCCGTGTAAAAGATGCTATCCCTCTTTCTCCTTCTCTTTTGCTCCCTGCACTACAAGCAGAAAAGAACTCTCTCTCTCTGCAGACCAGGCTTTAATTGTGTGATTGAGAAAGTGTAGCATCACTCCATTAAAGCCAGTCTGCCTCAAATGGCTGCTCTCCGGCTGACACCAGAGGGACCTCTTATAGCCTGCTGTGGTGAGACACGCACATACACACACAAAGCAAGCGACTTAAAACAGACACTTATTGTAAATGGGCCTCATTGGTCTCTGAAGACGTTGTTAACATGTCTGTGGGATGGTCCCCCTGCCAAGAGGGAACTTGATCCATCTCCACATTTACAAAATTAATTTTTATTACAAGCTGTGACTGACTAACACTGCCCAAATTGGGATTTATTTGCTCCCACCACACACAATAGTAATTTCAAATGGACAGCACTGAAAGAACTGACTGCTGCATTGGTAGTTGTTACATATTTTCTTTCTTTTTCTTCTTCTTTTCTACTGAACGAACAATAAAAATTACAACATTTTCTTCTTATCGTCTCAGGTCACCGTGCTGTGTCCCCTCCAAAGACGCTGATGCAAACCTGATGTAAGAAAATGCACACGGAAAGCCCAGACATGTCTAAATAATGTATAAATGATACATCTTGTTAGCCTTGACTCACAGGTTCAGTTGTGTTCTTGTGCACCAAATGATCAATGTCCTCCTATTATCCTCATGCACTCTTTCCAGTTCCATTCCCAATTCTCCCCGCCTCTCCCCGGGTCTTTCATGTTGCCCTCTGGGAGCAAAACAAAACATGGTTTTCTACTGCAAATAAGGAGCTAAAACACCATGTGATCAGTCATGAATTATTTGAACGCTATTGATTTGTATAAATTGTTGCATTTCCCCAGAGCCTTTGACCATAAGGATAACCGCATCTCTATAGGTACTGCATAGAGGAAAAATGGTCTTTTCATACCTATAAAGAAAGAAGTCAGTTTTAAGAAGCTGGCAGTAATTAAAGAGTAGATTCAAGAGTAAACAAGCTTGTAAGCGAGCAAGAAATATGTGTTTGATTTTCAAGCATTGTCAGTGGATTACTGTGTTTTCCCTGCAAATCTGTGCTGTATTTAAGGGTATAATATCAATTTCATGCCTTTTTTTTCCCTTCCCCACTAAACTAGAGGCCTCAGTGCCCTGTGGGTAGATAGCTGTTAGAGAATACACAAGGAAAAATAACAATCCGAAAAGGAGAACCAACATATTCCCAAAACATCCCACTTGAGTATGAGCTAATCTTTAGCACATTGTGGTATTTTCATGTTGAATATTTTTTTTGTTTTTCTATTTTTTATTTTTTTTTTGCCCCGAAAGCCTCATTTAGATGGCAGACAAGGCTTTTGAACACAGAACAGCCTGTAGTCTCTGTGGACTGCTGCAGCACTGCAAAAGGACCTAAATGAAGGCACCAGACAATGTAACAACCGTGAGATCCCGGCACTCGCAGACAGGCCAGAGAAGTCTAATAAACACACACACAATCACTGTCATTAACACGACTGTGAGTTCAAATCTTCTTTGTCCTCACAGGACACGTTTAAATTTCTCGTATCGGGGAAGAATCCGATTTTCTGTTTCTGTGCAGGATCGCATCTATACAGCAGCTCTGCGTTGTTGAATCAGATTGAAGTAAACCACCTTATTGAATTTTTTTTTCTTTTTTTGCTGTTACTCTGTCCCTGTAGAACCAGATGATGATATTTGGGGTTAAGTGCATTTCTACAAAAAAAGGCTTTATGTTCATGGAAATTATATTAGAAGTCAGAGGTGTGGTAGTTGCTTTTTAAGTTAAAAATTTTAAAAGTCACTGTATCGTCTTGGGACAGTCACAGCTGTCACATATCGTGGCTTTACTGGAGCGGTGTGCGAAGAAAAGAGGATGGACGCATGTTAACACACAGCGTTTATCGCACAAATATACAAGTATGCAACAAAATAATATAAGTCCTTTTGTTCAGTTTAGGCAGTTGAAATATTTCATAAATGACTCTTCTCATGAGTGAAAACATTTTTGGCAAACTTGCAGGACATGAGATTTGCATTTAGGCTCTACTCCCCCTTCACACACGAGGGATTAGTTTGGCAGAGGCAGCAGGTTGAAGCAGTGCTGTGGCATTTTGCTGGAGGTGAGACTTGTGTCCAGGCAGACACTGCTCTGACCCTCTCAGTATTCCCTACTCCTCCTCTGTCAAATGTGAGTATTGACAGCCCAGAGGGATTAGACTCCTCACACATGCTTCACAGAGCTCCAAAGCGGTTCACTTCTAATATTTAAACGATGACCAGATGTGTAAATTTGAACTGTGATCAATGGGGGCAACACAATCCTATTTTGCTCATTGCTTTGCATTGCTACAGTATTTCCCCACTTTATCACCCTCTCTTCCACCCCCTTTCTCTTCCTCTCTGTCTCTCTGTCTCTGCTCTGCACCAGCCAGCACAGACTCATTTAAGTCTGCTGATGTCTTGATAATGTTCCAAAGCCTTCACATGCAGGTAGAGAAGGAATTCCTCAGCTCCCTGATCAGGACATTATTAGATTTATAGACAGTGTTACTTTATAATAGCAACACTGACGTGTATATAAATGTCATTAAAATGAAAATAGTAATAAAATGTGATCATATTAATGTTATGGGATAAATAGCTAATGATCAAATATAAATGTAAATGTATATACAAAGTGGCATTAATAAGATAAAATAAAATAAAACGTTTTTCTTATACATGTATGCTTTAGAAAAAAGAAATGCAAAAAAGTACAAATTTTAAATTAATTAAATAAAATAAATAATTAAATCACTGCATAATGATAATAATAATAATAATAATAATAATAATAATAATAATAATGATGATGATAATGATAATAATAAAATGTTTTATCTTATACTCTGCCACATAGTAGCTTAGTAGCTGTTATTTGTCTCGGCTAAAATAACGATTCCTGAACCGATAATAATTAAGTTATTGGATAGTTAAAAAAATAAAATACGTGTTTTCCTCCGTGAAGCAGGAAAGGAGGGGGTGTTTGAATCGTGGGGAATGAACGGCAAGTGTAGCTATGATTGAGGCCCCTTTAAGAGGTTTTTTTTGGCCACTAAACTGTAGCGACACCAGCGTTGGTGCGTAAAGAGCATCCCTCCTGGATTTCTTCTGATATTCCTCCAGGCTGCTGCTGATTGGCCGACACATGGCTCATGTCTGTCAGATTACATGCAGAAACATTTCTGTGCAATAAATATTTAGAGAAAGTGGAGCTGAGAAATGTGCCTTTGCTTCGGTTATTGTTTATTCAGCAGAAACAATGAAGTGGCATAAAAACGTGGTAAAACATTAAGCAGATACACGAGTACACGCTGCTATAAGTTGTCTTATTTTAATTGGGCGCCGTGCTCGTCATTCATATTAAACAGGCACTGCCTATAGGCCCTCTGGCAATGTGTTTTCCTTTATTATTCTGGGAAAATGTTTTGGTTTTTTTTTTTTGTCTCACTGAGAGAATGTTGCATAGGTTTTGGTGTGAATACACCATTCAACAATACTTTTTAAAAATCATCTCTGGTAGCAAAATACTATATTTCTAAAGACTGGTTTATTATGTCTCACTTTTTTTTTAGTTTTTGCATGTACATAAAATCTCAAATCCAACATAAATATACTTTAAAGGACAAAATAAAGAAATAAAAATAAAAAGTGTATTTTAAAAAACCCTCAGACGAAGCGCAGGAGTCGTGCGTAAAAGTTCAATATCGCCTTTAATTCCGTTTTATAAAACCCCATTGGTGTTTTATTTCGTTACAGACACGTGCGCCTTTTGTAAACCCCGCTTTATTGTGGGATGATATCGAGGCACACGACTGGGAGCGCAGATTTGCGTCTTAAAGAGGATTTAGGTCTATTAACAACAAAAGGCGCAGTTCATGGAACAAGGGAGAGACCGCGACTTGTGCGTCAGCCGCAGTGATGTGAAGCGGGCTCACTGATAAATGGAGAGACATCAAACCGAGTCATTAGAGGGCTGAGATATGAGACTTTCACAGTGGCGGGCCGCTCAGGGCGGCAGACCCAGGGGATCGCACTCTTCTCTCGGCCTTTTTGTGTTTGTGTGCTGGACTGATGAACGACTTAGATAACGTTAAGCCATTATGGGCTCACTTATTCCCATGAAAAAGAGGGCACATTTTTTCACTGCTGATATCTATTGATTTCTATTCCGTATCTGTAAACGGAAACCGCAAAGGATTCCAACTGAATACTCAAAAGAGACCCGAATTTAGAGTACCAAAATATTAATTACACCATTATCCGATAATTATGCATCTGTTGCTGTTAGATGCTGGCTACTTTCCGCTGTTTTGCTGTATGCATTTATATGATATGCTCTTATCTGCAGAAGGCAGTTGAAAATAACTTCAGAACTCCAATCAAATAAATTTTGGCTGCACTTGTTTTTTGAGGAAAATAAATGTTTGGAGGAGGGGGTCACTTATTTTTTTCAGACATTACTTAGGCATTATTAATATCTATTGTAATTCCCACTGGGTCAGCGTTAGTACCCGTTCATTGTGATGCAAGTCCACATATTTTCAGTTCACTCGCAACTTTATAATGCTGATCGTTGCCTCCGTGCACGCCTTTTGCTCTCAGGAATCTTGTGTGCTAATTCCAGTTCAGACAAGTCCAGAAAACCTATAAACCAGAAACTGTAGGTGGCTCATGCGCACATAAAGGTTCAAACACATTTGTCAACAAATGACAAAGAAAATCAAAGCGAAATTCCACAAACCCCGCATTTCTATCTCCTAATCGCGTTAATTAAATTTTCGCCGAATTAATTAGACACAACAGCCATATACAGCCTCCTCACAGGAGTGAGCCACCATAGGCATTTTAATGACCCTGTAATTCAATTAACCGCCTCCATCAGTTCCATCATTGATTTGTGGAAGAAGAAGAAGAAGAAGAAGGAAAAAAAAGCTGCTGAAAGTTGAATTCTGCAAAGTCGAGCCGGCCTGTAATTGCTCGAGACACAGAGATCCGAGGGAAGAAGGGGTGGGGGCGCTGGGCTGAGGTGGCCGTGTATAAATAGTGTGCTCTCAAATACACAGTCACAACAGCAGGAGTGATCTCACCTCCTCTCCACCCCTTCTATCTATCGCTGCTGCCAGCCTCCTAAAAGAGCGTATCCGTGAGCTGTACACTGGTATATAGAGACGGTATATGCTGAGAATTCACGGTGGATTTCCCTGAGCAGGAGCACTACTGAGCGACAGAGCTGACCATGGAAGAACTTACGGCATTCGTGTCGAAATCGTTCGATCAGAAAACCAAGGAGAGCAGCAAAGAGAGTATCACGTACAGGGAAGTTTTGGAGAGCGGCTTGACAAGGGCGAGGGAGCTGGGCAGCCCGGAGACAAACCTGCAGGACATTACGGAGAGCAACCACTGCCCGGTGCATCTGTTCAAGGACCACGTCGAGCTGGAGAAGGAGAAACTGAAGGACTTTAATGTTACGAGGGCGACAGAGGGTAAGGTTTTCACTTTAATTGTGAGAAATGCTCCCGCGTGATGTCGGGGAAAATGTCTCAAGTTCGGCTGTCTGGTGTGTCCGGAGCGATGCATTTTTCTTTTTGTTTTTTTTAAATTATTATAATTTTACAAAATCCACGTGCATAAAAAAAGAGTTGAATTTACGTAACCGCGTTTAGTCAATGTAGTTCCCCAAAGTTAACGCATTAATCTGTTATTGCAATGATAATTTTACAAAGCAGGAGGCGGGCCCTTCGCCTGACCATCGCTTTAACTGTTTAATGATAGTTTGCAAACGAAGGGAAAGAAAAAAATACAGCAAGATTTGCTCTGTAGAATATAATCGTATTAAATGTCTAATGTTTAATAATGATTTTAGCCTTATTTGGACTATATGTCACCATTTTATGCCGGTATTAAACTATCCGGCAACAACCTACTTTTAGTCAGCACTGCATTGTATTTTCTTTTGCCTTTATTAGTAAATTATGTATTCTTGTGCATTCTAGCAGGCGTTGTGTAAAAGCTTAAATATAATGTAATTATGATGCAGTGTATAAACCCATAGCCTGTAGGACTGCCGATTGCCATGCTCCCTTAGACTGCACACGCTATAGTAGCACTAAATCCTTTTATTGTTTCAGTTGCAAAATCGTGTGTAAGCTGAAAACATAAATAGATCTACCTTTTAAAAAGTACTTTATTCATTTCCAATCTGTGAAGTAGCATACAGCAGGAGCACAGGCCTCCTTTCACTCAGCAGTCACACAATGTGCAGTGGGCAGAAAACTATGATTTAGTGGACTCGTTTCTATATTTATCCTGTAAAAGAGTTTTTAAAAAAGGAGTCAGCACTATGGCGCAATAATCAGCCCTGTAATTTACATTAAATCTGTCTTTTTTAACATAAACTGATCGGATTTTATTTAAAAGTTAAAAAGACTTTCATTTGAGAGAGAAAACAACAGTTTGGCGTCAGCAAAGTACAAACAGTAAAATGAGGCAGAAAAGGCCATTAATTGCAGCAGTTGTCAACTCTGTTGCTAAAATTAACACTGATAACACTTAATAGCTGCTTATATAGGCTGTTCTATTTTTATTAGGCTATAGTGTACTGTCAGCCACGCGGCGTAATGGTGTGATTAAATAAAAAAAATGTGTTGGCTGATGATTTTTATGGATATCCTAAAATAACCAAGGTCTGTTTTATGGAGGTGAGTAATTAGGCCTAAATCTTCTCCGTTTAGCCGGGGCTTATTTCTCTGCTCTTTAAATCGCTTATACCCTTATTAGGCTTCCATATTGACTGATTTACTTCCATTACGGCACTGACATTACACGCTGACTTATGGAGGCTGGAAATGCAGCCACAGGCCTCTCTATTGAAGAACTAAGCTGTGTAATGTGTGTGTGTTCGTGTGTGTGTTGCTGTCAAAGTGCCAGGCCTAAGGCCCCCTGTCAGGGCCCAGTGTTGACTATATGGGGGGAACCCTTAATGCGCACTTGTGATATGTGTGTTTTGAGCTTGGAATGTGTGCATGTGTGAATTTTAAACGCATCTTCTCCTTTTTGAAAAAAATAATAATAATTGTTTTCTTTCCCCACCACCCGTGGGCCGTTTAACAGGGATATATGAGTGTAAGGAGAAAAAGGAGGACGTGAAGTCCGAGGATGAAGATGCACAGGGCAAACTGAAGCAGCGGAGGAGTCGCACTAACTTCACCCTGGAGCAGCTCAACGAGCTGGAGCGGCTCTTCGACGAGACGCATTACCCGGACGCCTTCATGAGAGAGGAGCTGAGCCAGAGGCTGGGACTGTCCGAGGCCAGAGTGCAGGTGAGGATTTCCCACATAGGTTACTCACTTTCTTCACTCTCGTGTCTGTGATGCAGAGTGGAAATCGTGCAGTTGCTGCTGCTGTGTGAGGAGCGGCCAAGAAGCTTTGCTGTCTGTCTGTCTGACGGCTGTAGTGTGAAAATATTTCTGGTGTTGTTAAGCAACACTTGTAAGCTCGCGTGTGTGTGTGGGTGATTTGTTAAGTGGCATCACTGCTTTGTGGGAAATATGTTAGTGATCTAGCCAGCCCTTAATTTGTTCTATAAGGAAACCCCACTGTAATTAACCGAAAATATAAGAAAATATATTTTTAGCTTTTAAGGAGGAAAACCAGACCACGTGGATCCATCGTGAAATAATTTTGCTATAAAAATCGCATATTGCTATAAAAACGTGAAAAATATATTATAAAACTGTGCAGTCATTTCGCACCCTTTTTATTCATTTCTGTTTTTTTTAAATAAACCTTTTCTGTTGTTTGCTCTCCCACTGAGGACGTTTTTTAAAATCCTTTGAAATGACTCGAAATACGAAAGACTGCGTGTGAGCCACGTGTTTAAATCATAAGAAGAAGAAAAAACCGAGCTTTTAAAAAAATCTGGTTTCTTTTGGTACATAAACAGGTCGCCGCGTGTGTCCTGAAACATACAAGTAAATAAATAAATAAAAAACAGAAGAATAAAAAGCTAGGAGCTCATTAGTTTAGTGGCAGGTTGACCTTAGAAACTTGACAGATAAATGATCCAGCTTGTTAGTGAAAAAGCTCCACGTCTGAAATATTGCTGTAATATTCCTATGGGGAGGTTTGTAAAGCCCCGTCTAGCTTTCTCTGTGGTGTCCTAATATTCCTACAGGGAGACGGTTTCACTGCGACATTTATACATGTTAGAAACATGACTGCACAATTGCCGCAGATTTGACTATTTAAAAAATTATATTTATTTAGGAAAATATCAAATGTAGAGGGTTCATCATGCCCTTTTAACAAGTATGACAAATAAGTATTTTTTAAAAGTGTGTGTTTAATGAAAGATTCACGTACAGTAGCAGTAAATCAGTTATAAACCGTCCGGGATGGATAGCCTCAGAGTCAGCTGAACTTGCAGCGGTAGGCCTGTGGAGCCTACTGCCTCCGATCCGAGCATCCTTGCGGGTAGAAAAAAAGAAGAAGAAAGAAATCCAGCCAGTGATTAAAATGAATGAAGAGCCTGAATGGCTGCTTCAGGGGACGCGCTCTTATGTCAACTCGTATCGCTCCTCATTTTCTTTGTAATATCTGCCATTGGCTTGATGTAGTGTCCCCATAAAAACAGATTAGAAATAATTCAATTCTGGGCCAACTCTGCTGCTGTTCAGCTATATCTAATCGGATGAATAAGCCGCATCATAGAGCTTTATAAGCCACCGACTACCTTTTTTTTCCTGAGCGGACTTAGTTGACAGCAGTACACTGCGATTATCGCTAATAAAGTGCGTGCATTAAAATTATTTATGGTGGAAATATGACTGATAAAGACCGAGTCTGTGTGTGTGTGTGTGTGTTTTATGTTATCAAATAGACACTCGGAACCCACCGATGCTCTCTTTTGGGGGAAAAAAAGATGAAGGAAAAATAAATAAAGCATTTTCAGGCTCTCTTTTGGGGGGGTGCGCACTGGCACATGTTTTCTCCAGATTTAGTGAGAGCGAATTGCAGCAGGGCTGTTACAGGCTGTGAACCTGCGCTCCGAGCAGCTGTCAATGAATCTAATTGAAAGTTATGAGAGCTTGGTGAGGAGCAGGCAGTAATTCGGTTAGGACTAATATCTTTGGGTTTCTGGCGCGCTGCTAAATTAAATGTCATTATTCACTGTCTCTAATAAAAAATCAAAAAGGAAATGAGATTAGGGTATTTGTGAAGCGCATCATTGAGTGGCCCTTAATGAAGAAATAACTGTCTGAACCAGTGTAGTTCACTTTGCTTAACATACTGGCACGTAATTGGAATTGATCTCGGGCCCGTCTAATATTAGCCTTGATTTATCTGAGGGATTACTGTGCGTCTATGCAAAATCACCTGGGATTTTCATAAACACCTTTCCTACCATCATTTACCGCTGTAGAGCTAATAACTCACGGCGTAAACAATCGCAAACAATAACGACAATGTGCAGTGTTTAGCTTCAGGCCTACACCACGATAATAATAATAATAATAATAATAATGATAATAATAATAATAATAATAATAATAATGTAATCTACGTGGACAGGATTTATAGACATTGATAACGTATTGACAGGAAAATCTCACTGCTGTGTTTTTTATTGTAAAAAATATATTTGGATGATATTTTATGAAGCAGAGAGCAATACATTTGTTTTCCTTGTAATTTTCGCCTCGTTGTTATCTCCTGCTCTCTCGCCTCGGTCCCTAATGGACGCTTTATCGACTTCCCCTGTTATTGCAGTCCCATCGACACGATGTTGCACGTCGCTCCCCCGCAGCTTAAAAACGGCGTCACGGCACCCCGAGTCGTCATCATCATCATCAGTCGGCGCCCTTTGTGGTCCTCCACCGGTCGCTAATTTTCGCATCTGTAAACGATAATCATCGCGGGGGTCGAAGGGGAGGGGAGATAATGTTATTCAACGAGGCAAATTAAGTTGATGGTGATTAACAATAGGCCCGCAGCCTGCAGCTTCAAAGGCAGTCAGCAAATTGGAAGATGGTTAATGACATTTATTTATTTATTTGAAGGATCATAGTATCCTTGTAAAATTGCTACACTTTTTTTTTTACAACCCTACTATAACTTTGTTAAAGTTACACTGACTTTAAGTGGCTGTAGCTTAGGAGATAGAGCAGGTCATCGGAAGATTGGTGGTTTGATCCCCGTCTGCCAAATATCCTTGGGCAAGATACTGCCCCCATGTTACTCTGTGTGCATGTTAGACAGACAGAGCAAAGAAAAAAGTGCTTGTATGAATGAAGCGAGTTGTGTAAAACGCTTTGAGTAGAAAAGCGCTATATAAGAACCAGGCCATTTAACTCAGTTTTAAAAGTGTTATTTTTAATCTTTAAATTTGTTTAGTCTCATTTACAGTCTTTTTTTCCTCTTTGAAAATTATTACAATTTGTATTTATTTGTACACACACATGACTTAGGTTTTATTTGCTTGCGTCTGTTGGATTTCCCCTGTTTTTATTTGCCTGGTTACAAAAAAATAAATAAATTTGTCCATTTTAGACAATCTAATTTAACTATTTAAATATGACAACAAATAGGATAGAAACTGTTTGCATCTATTCTAATCAGTTCTTTTCTGTTTCAATTGCAGGTTTGGTTTCAGAACAGGAGAGCAAAATGTCGAAAACAAGAAAACCAGATGCACAAAGGTGAATGCAATTTGCTGCCTTTATTTTTGCCTCTTAATATTATTATTACTGAATTTATTACTGATTACATTTTGACACAGTTTCACCATTTTTATGACTGCATGTGAAAAAAAAAGTTGTGACCTCCTCATCTCACATAACAACAACTGTCTGGCTGTCTGACAGACATCTTTCCCTTCTCTCCAGGTGTTATTCTGGGCAGCGGCAGTCCCCTTGACGCATGCAGAGTAGCACCCTATGTCAATATGGGCGCCCTCCGGATGCCCTTCCAACAGGTAGGCCATGTTTTCATATTTGTGGTAATTGACAAAGCTTGAAAAATCTAAAAATAATCCAGAAACCAAAATAAGCTTAAATGTAAAAAAGGAAAATAAATAATCCAGTGGTGACAAGTGATGCGTCGTGTCTAAAAAAACCCGTCAAATAAATGTAAAAGTTGAGACTGGACTGTTTTGCGCTTGGATATGCGGTGGAATTGGTGTCAGAGTGGGCCTTCTATATTTGTGCTTCCACATGCATGTTTATAAGCCATGTGCAGCTATTAGACTGAAGTGATGAAAGAGTGCATACGTGGAGGGGGGAGTGAAAGGGGGGGTGTCCAGGCCTCAGTGCACCTTTCACCTTCTGGCTGTGGGGAGAAGGTTGGACCGTACAGGGAGAGGAAAGGTGGGCAGACATTTGATCTGCTGCTGTCTGCTTCTACGTCCCGGTTGCTGTGTTGTCTGCTTGACCCTCGCGGAAAGCAACGGCCTAATTAAGCCAACAGTGCGGCGGGCGTGAGCACATAAAAGAGATGATGAAAGCGGGGAATGAAGTGGGCTCTGATGGATATTGGCGTTGAGCTGCACTGGCAGGGGTGGAGGCTTGAGGCCTGCATACTGAGAGAGAGGCACGTTGCACGAGGTTGAAACAGGCACTAGGCATGCATAGACTCAGATATTACAACGCTGCATATGCATGGGAAACGAGGAGATGGCTAGCGGCTGGTGGATGGGTAAGGTCATGACCTCTTGTCAACAAAAAAGTAAAGACTTGTGTCTTTTAAAGCAATGCAAAGATTGTGTGTGTGCTGGGCTGAAAGCACACAATCACTCTGAACCTGCGTCACCTGTTTGGTTTTTTTTCAGAGATAGATCAATTTCTGCCATAACCCACAAAATCAAGTTTCATAACTCTGATTTGTTTTTCCAGTGGTCCTTCTGCGTTGTGTAACCAATCGCCTTCGCACTATACAATTGGAAATTATCAGTCACGGCTCCAGTTTGTTCCCCGATTCTTTCGGCGAATGCGATACGTGGAAAAATTTGTTGTTTTGCAGAAGGTTTTGTTTGGATGCCACTGCAGCGCTTAGCAACCACAAACTCGCGGGTACAAATTAATTTTCCCTTTCGTTTAACAACTTCGATTTAAATCTCCTTTTTTGCATTTTTATACTAAAATACAACTAAAAATAATATTTAGTCACGTTAAAACTTTGACTTTCTATCGTGCTATTTTGGTTGGAGAAGAAAGCTCGAAATACTTTAGTTTTCCCACTTCTTCCTGTGGTGTTTGAAACACATGAGACATGGCAACAGGCTCAGCTGTCTCCCTCTGAAGTAAGCGGATGCTTAATTTTCACCTACTTCTTATAAAATAATTGCCAAGAATGTGAAAACTGATATCCTATGCTCCTTATGGTTTCTTTTTCTTTTTTTCCTCCCCTTGACTCAGGAATATGTCTGGATAAATATTTATAACTCCAAATATGTGAATATCTTTTCAGTGCAAAATAGTTTATTTATGCAATTGAATACATAATCAGGATAACAAGACTGCGTATTTCCAAGGGTATAACGGAGTCCTCAGTCTGAATTAAACAAATCTGTTCTGGGTCCTAGAAAGACTTTGATTCTAGACGATTAAATTGGATGTGGTGTCTGAGAGCAATGTATGATTCATTAACTTTTAGAATAGCTGACATGAAGAAAGGGCTAAAGCGCAGAGTGCAGCCCTTAACTATTTTCATAGAAAACACACTGTAAGCAACAGCTTTGAGGGGGTAACAATTGAGGGGGAATTTAATAGTGTCAGACTGTGAAACCTAAATCCTCTCTGCACACACACGCACACACGCACACACACACGCACACACACACACACACACACACACACACACTTGTCCTGAGGGGCTCATGCTGACTTTACGTTTTCACTGTTCTGCAGGTCCAAGCACAGCTCCAGTTGGAAGGGGTCACCCACTCTGCCCACTCCCACCCCCACCTGCACCCTCACCTGGCCGCACACGCGCCCTACCTGATGTTCCCGCCCCCTCCTTTCGGACTACCAATCGCATCTCTGGCCGACTCGGCCTCGGCGGCGGCGGCAGTGGCAGCAGCCGCCAAAAGCAACAGCAAGAACTCGAGCATCGCCGACCTGCGACTCAAGGCAAGAAAACACACCGAGGCTCTGGGACTCTGACCCCACCGGGCTGCCCCTCCGCTCGCCTGATGCCCATAATCGCCTCTCACACAAGACTGAGCCTGTGAAAGGGCCGTGACACTCACAGCTAAAACTAAAATAAACAAAAACACTGAGTGAGAATGAAAGAGAGGAACACATAACAGAGAGGGGGAGAGAGAGAGTGGGTGTGAGAGAGAAAGGGGGAGAACAGTGGAGGAAGAAAATAAAAAAAAAGAAAAGGAGGAGGGGAGCGAGAAAATTGTCACAAAACCAGCTGCCAAAACAAACCACTTGTAGAGAACGGTAATTAAATACCAATGAAATCACCTTTTACTTTTCGCCCAACAGGCAGGACTTCTGCGGGGCCAGTGGCTCAGTCCACTCCAGGCACAGATCACATCCCAAGGACCGTACAAACACATGTGGATGTCTGTCTGAGGGCCAGGCCCGGGGCCCGTCAGACCAGAAGATGTTAGAACAAAGCAAACTGGCAGGCAGCAGCAGGGCCAAAAGCAGAGCCTCGCTGACGCTGGCTGCCGCCATGTTGACAATGCAAAGGGTTGAGCTTGTGGGGGGGAAAACAGACCCAAACATCACCTCACCGAGGCATTGGAACGGCTCTCACCTTCACCCCCCTCCCCAATCCCCCCTCCCTCCCCTCGTGCCCCGCTCCTCACTAGAGAAAAGAAAGAAGAAAACATTTAAAGAACAAAAAAAAAGGCCATATTTGTCTCCAACCACTGTGTTCCCTGCTGCTGCCAAGTGCATGAGCTCTAATGGAGGACCGTTACTGGGACTGGTTTCCATCCGCACCTGACATTAACACTCGACAGCTGTTTTAAACACTGCCATCCAACATGCCCCCCCGACACCTTCAAAGTCAAAGGCCTCCATTAGAGTCTGATACCCTTCTTCTGATGGACTTATGCTCTAACAAAAGCAACAAATCCGTTTTTTTCCTCCCTCTTTTTGTTGTTGTTAGTCGCAGAGTGGAGAGACGTTGCTCTGTGTTGTCGGGCATGTGTTGGCGAGACTTTTGGTTTGCATTTCTCTCTCAAAGTGTGCTCTATCTATCTCGCTCTCGCTCTGTCTCTATTATTTTCTTTCCTTTCTGTTTGTTGTGTTGTATTTTTGGGTAAAGAAGTGAAGATCGCCTTTGCACTTCAGGTCTCGCACGTGGGTGTTTACAAATGGCACTACAAGCAGATACTACTTTATTAATTAAAGGGGGGAGCTGGGTTTGATATCGTCACGCGATCAGCAAAAAGAACAATTATCTTAGATAAAGGGTATAAATGGGATTTTCTTTTTTCCTCCTTTCTTCTTTTGTAATTCTGAAAAAATATGAAGAAAGCATCAGTCAAACTGAAATGCAATGGTGTGCAGTTTAAGTGCAATACTGTAAATAGCAAAAAAAGAAAAAAAGAAGTAAAAACAGCTAGCAGTTAGTCCTCAATGATAAAGAGACCCAATGACTTTATTTTATTTTTATTTTTTTCATGCACTGTTGGAGTGCTCAGTTTATTTGCCAAACCCACCAGTTTTTCTACGGCAGTGTATATTTTGTTTAGTTTGAGAAAACCCCCTTAAAGACCAGGTGCCATATCCCTACATAACCTATGTATTCAGACAATTTTCTATACATCAGGCACAGCTTTTATGAGGAAAGACATGAGCACATTTTTGGATTCAGCAGAAATTAAGGTACATGAAAAGAAGCCCTCTTAACTACTCCACCAACGGTCGAAGAAATCCCTTTTGCTTTTTGCATTTTTAGGAAAAAGTGTTTTATCAGCAAATCAGCACCCTAACCCAAACCGAGCAGTTGTTTATGATACGATTAGTTTAATTTTGCATGTTGTATGTGATTTTTTTTGTCTTTTTCATCCTTAATTTCCAAATAAATTCAACGTGTATTTTACAAATTGTTCCAGAAAAAACATTGGGATGAAATTCCGTTTATTTTGACAACCTTTTAAACACTGCTGTCAGACCTGCGCTAAATATGTGGATCCACTTCAGGTCCACGTGACCTCGAACAGTCTCCAAACAACATGTTCTGTCTTACCAGACCTCCATTTAGAAATGTTTATTAATGTCTCCATTTTAAATTAAGCATATGGGTGTTTTATTTATTATTTTGTCTGAAAGTTTATGAAAGATTAAATAGTTGAACTACAAGTGTACATTTTTACATGGCTTTGCATTTATTTTTGTATGTTTTTATTAAGTGTTTCATTTTGAATTGGGGGGTGGCGTGGGGGGTGTGGCTGTAGTAAGTTGTTTGCCTAAAAAAAAAAAAAAAAAAAAAAAAAAAAAAAATGTAGCGTGTCCGAGTTTACAAACATTTCAGGGACGGTTGAATTTAACAATCCATGGAATTTGTTGTACCCATTAAAATGATTACCATTTCATATGCAAGCATGCCTAAACATGGATCATCGTACAGTTTGTTTTTTTCCCCTTTTGAGTCACAAAATATGAATGTACATCTTGTACAAGTAAACTATCAATAAAGTTATAAATATTTGTACACGACTTTTAAAAAATACTGTTCAAACTTGTTAAACTGCACGAAAAACCCGCGGTTTTGTACATGAGCTAATCCTCCTGGGGAGTGTAAGTGTAATTTTTCTTATACGCTCGACAAACGAACAGCACTGCAGTCTTTGGAAATTACTTGGATACACAGTGGTAACCACGTTTCCAAGATAATAACAGCAGCCCACGACTAATCCCCTCTCCCAGTGTTCGGGGTATTTGCGTCACGCTCTCTTCGTGCCTCACATCATGTTGCGGCTGATCCTCAACAACAGTCTCAATCTGCGGATCAATATCAATATCGGTCTACAGTTGACATTCACGCAGACTCCGTGTTAGCCGGTCCAGCTCTTCCCATCCGATCTGTGCCACACACCAGCGGAGAAAATTGAGCTGCTATAAAATCCAGATGCAGCCCTTTTTTTTTTCTGGAGCCTCTTGCGCGGCACATCTCTCTCGCAGTGTTTGTCAAAATGACACGGATAAGATTGGTATGGAAAGTGGGGGGCAGAACAGTCGTCAAATAGAAGCAAGATGGCTGTAACTGGAGTGGGAAGCCTGGGAAAATAGCAGGCGAGCAAAGAGATGCAAGGGTTACTGTACATCTGACAAGTGATGTCCTCTGACCCGTGTGCTCAGAGAAGATGTTTTGTTCGTGTTTTGAGCACATCACTTGAGAAGATCGAGAGTTTCTACACGTTTGTCAGCATTTCAAGTCAGTCCCTCCACTTGTCTTACCCACACATACTAAATTTTGCACTTTAAAATGGTCAGCGGCTTGTTTTTTCTCAGTGTATTAGCCTCCTCTGGGAGCCTAATTCCAGATGTGTGTATACAAAGTAATTACACCATGTGCTATAGTGGCTTATTGTTTGAACCCCATACAGGAATTATCCCAAATGGCGTCCTGTTGAGTGCGGTACCCCCTAGAAGGTCGCCGCACGTTTAATTTGTACCTCTTTGCTCATACATCAAGATTGAGTGATATGGTCGCAGACTGATGGCTCCATATTTACCCAGTGACCCCTCTGGCTGAGGCCAGGTCTGGAAATAACAGCATCCTTTTATGTGTACTAATAATTAGCAAGGCACACACAGCCATCCATCAACCACCAATGAGCCATGGCTGCTTTGTCAACATGTTCAAGCACATAAAGCTATTTATGTTGGCCACAAGTAACAAATACACAATAATATATTAATAGAGGAGAGTGGGTATGTGTGTGTACCTGAGAAAGCGCGTGTGTGTGGGAGGGGGGTATTTAGTGGGCTCCTGTGCTTGATATTAAATTTACATCTGGTTTTACTGCTAATGAACGTTTCCTTAGTTCTTACAGGCTGCAGAATGAGGGCTCGCTCCTTATTGTCTCGACGTTTTAATCCTCTGTTGAAATGTACTTGGATTCCCTATAGTGATCTCAAATTCTGCTATAAACGAGCGCTTCTTCGAGTAACTGTTTTGATTTCCAAAGAGTACAGCTCATCAGATTTTTTTTTTCTCCCCACCCGTACGCTCCTTTCGTCGTCCACTTCTCGTCGCGTCTGGTTCGGGAAGAATGAGCTTCGCAGCTTGTCCCAGAAGTCTGAGGCTCGGTGCTACGCCGTGCTAGCCCATCAGAGGTCAAGTGCTCAGGGGTCACGTGAAAATAGTTTTTTATCACATTTCATTCTCATAATCCTCTTTGAAATGTCACACACAACTATGATCAGACGGAATGTGGGCTGTCGTAGCCTCAACATAAAGCTGCGCGGGGCACCGGTAATGGTGTGAAATGACAGAGCTTATGGGCCTGAGAAGACAGTGTATATTTAGCTCAAAGACATGAAGTTAGAGCTTTTGTCATGCTATATCACAATAACTTGAGGGGCTACTTGCAACAACTCTGAAAAAATAACAGGCTTGTTTGGTTTAGCTTGGAGTTTTTTTTTTTTCTTCTTGTGTGTGTGAACCAACTTTGTGGTTCTTAAATCCCGAGTAAATCCTGTTCCGGCAGTTTCAGCTGTAGCTTGAAGTGAAGCCACCCAGAGAAACCTCAGCTGAAAACAATCGAGCTGAAGTGCTGAAGTCACTACGGTCGGCCAGGGATCAAAGGGCGCCTTTCATCCCAGTTTGTTTGGGCTAGACTTTGCTTTGTTGGCTAATGCTCATAAATGTATCTGGAGTCATCAGTGGTGCGAAACTATATTAAAACCAACATTTTAAGTCTGGGTCAACACTTAGTCTTTCTTTTTTTTCTTTTTAAGTGAAAGTGGAAACTGTCAAGAATATAAATTCTGGGTGGAAAAAAAAACGAGGCATTAAGTTCACATTCCGTTCAGCTGTTTATGTTATGTTCATTAGCCGTTTACTTTCACTTCAAGCATTCGGCTTTTGTCTTCGCAATCCAAGCAAGTTATCTAATAAAAACACATTATTTTCTGTCCTATTGCAGCGTCAATTAGAGGCGATTACTAAACTTATCCGCGCCATCTACAAACACTGTTACTTAAAACTTTGCGTGAAAACAAAAAATAAGATAGAATTAGAATAATTACAATTTGGGATTTTTTGAAGATTAATCCTTAATTGTTCACATTCCTTAGCTGCCTTTTATTAACACCCATCATACTCTATTACTGTCAGTATAGCAACCATAGTCACTTACAGATACACGCAGACACCAGGATCTCTATAGAGTGGCTGCGTTTAGATAGTTTGGTTTGGGATTTAATCGTCTGGTTGGTCGTAGTTAGATTAGAGTGACTTTCATGATGTTTAGCTCCATCCAGTGGGCTTCAAGTATTTTTGACCACATGTTCTCCTCTGGTTTCACTCTCTCGCTGCCAGGAGGATCCATTTACAAGTTAGAAACAATATTTGATTAAAGACAAAGTCCAGTGGCAGCCAAAACAAAGTTTATTCTCAGTTTAATCACAATCAAACATGCACACATGGATAATATAATATTTTGTTTAAGGATTTTTTTTCAGCCACTGTATCAATGGTCAGCAATATTAAGGTTGAAAGAAACATAAGAAAATGGCCTTTTAACAACAGCCACAGTAGAATCAATTCAATCTGACTGCTTCATTTTTACAGTCTTGTTATTGTGCATGATGATAAGCTGGGACGCATTAGTAACACTTTTTTCACAGTCAAAATATCTGAGCAATGTATCTGTTTTCTAACAAGCCTCATAATTGATTTGATAACTGATTCTTCTTGTGGCGATGTTAAATATTTGGACCAAGCCATAAACTTTGGGACCAACAAGAAATACCAAAAATTGTAGTTTCACTAATGGCCACTAGAGGCTTGAGCAACGCTGAGTCATCGATTGCAAGCTTAAAATCTCAAAATTTACAACACAAATAAACGAGTTTACAGCCTGGTCTCTTTAACTAATTTTACTGTTCATGACAGATGTTGACTTTAAATCATATTAATGCATAAGATTACGCCTAATTAACAGCATGGCTGTTCTGAGTGACAATAATAGGTGTCTAGCGATCATAGCTTGCTGCCTGCTAGGTGTTATCACAATTAATCTTAGCCACTGAATTGGACTTTAATACTGTGTTTTTGAGTTTGTTGCAGCAATAAAATGTTGTAAATAGGATACGACTTATGGATCTTGCTAAGTGAGCTAACTAGCATTAGCTAGCCACATCCCCTACGGTTCTGGCTTCAAAAGAGTAGTCCACAAACAATGGGTGACATCATGGTGGCTACATGCATCTCTTATGTACAGTCTATGATTATAACACTTCTGTTTCATTAGCAGGGAAATTATGAGGGAGAAGCAAAGTGTTTTGTGATGATACTTCTCCCAGCCTTTGCGTTTAACATGCTAATCGAAATCTTTTTTGTACATTAACTTTTTTGTCTTTCTCTAAAGAGAAAATTTCCCGAAAGAAAGATTCTGCGTATTTATGCTAATAATATCAAGCTAAGCTAATTTCATGCACCTGGTTGCAGTTTAACATAACTGTACTGTGTGAGCATATTTTGAATGTGATGACATAAGACATTGTGGTCTTGGTTCTTGTTGTTGTTCACATTCTTCGCACTCTTTGAACTGCCCACAGCCACTGAGAACATATCAATTCTATTATCAAGTGGCTTTTTTCCCCCTTCAAAATAAAATTGATTTCTTTTAAAAGAAATAAAATCCCTAATGAATGATGCACCATTGTTTTCCTTTTCTTTCTTAAAAAAATGGTGGGTATCGTAGAAATAAGCATTCATCTGCAGTTTAAAAACCATAATTCAGTCTGAAATATCCTCCACTGAAGTGCTGAGAAACAAACACTTCAATAGCTGTTTTTCAAAAATATGTTTCTTAAAATGTCAAATCCCTTTGCTGGAGTCTCTTTCAAAGCTGTTTTTAATTACACAGCTTCAAACTACTATTTAGACAACAAATTCACTCTGAGAAAATAATCACTGCATATTAATGTGATCAATAATCCCAACCAAACGGCAGTTTTATTTCCAGCCGGGCTGCCTGTTTATCTGAGCTCCACTTCCTGCCGCACAGAGAATTTAGTCAATACCGTTCATTTTTTGTTCACAAACAGTTTAGGTTATGTTCATATTTGCAAAAAAGAATGAAATAAAAAAATTTTTTAACTGGAAAGCAAATGTGACTAAGCTGAAAAATCGAAACAGATGTGGTAAACATAGCAAAACAGACCAACAGACCATCAGATTAAATTCCAAACGTGTTAGCTTTAGTGAGTTCTGATCTCCTGGAGGTCTCACATTCACATTTCTCTTCTCAGTGCAAGATGCAGGGTTAAGAAACAAGTTTGTCACAGTTTAAATCTTATACTAAATGTTAAAGTAAATATGTCCTGTGTAGGGTTTCTCATGAAAAGACGATTTCATTAATGTTGCACCAAACCTTGAAATCTATATTAATTAGCCTGGCAAAGACTCCAATCCAGCTTATGGGACAGCCTTGGAAAATGTGAATATGAATTAAGTTTTTTTGTTTTGTTTTGTTTGTTTGTTAAAGAAAAAATTCTGCAAATTAAGTTTAAACTTTAAACTCTATAAAGTATTTTATAATTACAGGACAGTCTGGACAATGAACTACCCAAACATTTTCTGTAATTTTACACATTTGTCCCTGATCTGGCCCACTTAAGATCAGAATGTGTAATAAAATGAGCTTGACACTCCTGATCTATATGATAATGCATTCTTTGCACTAATCTTGACTATGGCCAAGAAAAGGCCACTTGAAACAGCTCTCTGTTTGGTTTTGATGTGGCCCAGAAAACATCAGCCTGACAGACAACTGGCTCCAGTCCTTTTTCTTAAGACAGACAATGAAGCTTTTCACCTCGGTAAACAAACATACATGTTCTTTTAATATGGCTCCTGGTGATAAGATTACAAGTACCGAGACTTAAATACAATTTGATGGTTACCCAACTTAATTGTATTATGTTAACTGGTGACACATGATTAAATTAAGTGTTTTTTAATTAAGTTAACAAATCAGATCAGCGGATTTAAGTTACACACAGAGCACATGAATAAAAATAGCAAGTTAAGGGAACAGGTTATAAATTCAAGTTGATATTAGCTCGACTCCAGCTCAGATTTTTACAGTGAGGATAAAGTTTTCCTTATTTGCTTTGCCCTGTGCTTTTTTTTTTTTTTTTACAGGCACTAATTAATTTGTCCTGTTTGTGTCAATAGCTGAACTACCCACTATATGTACATTAATACTTGAAACATTTGCTGTGTTTGCTCGCTCTTGTTAAACAAATCTTGTGCTTGCCTGGTGAGTGACAGACAAAACAGCTGTGCCCTTTGACCTTTTAGTAGTGGTCACGTACTAAGTAACAAAATCTGAATACAAGTAGCGAGCTGGACACCTCGGAGACACATTAGACACAGGTGTCAGCAGCAACACACAATTTTATAACAGGTATGAACTGAGTTGTTGGTTGTGATCTGTTTGTCAGGACACTGTCCCATGTTCACATACAAGAGTTCAAAACTTTATTTGCATTTGCAAAAAACTAATTTTGCATTGATGCTACTTATCAAAGTATTATTTGGTGTGTTCTTTTAGGCTTGTCTGATAATTTCAAATATATAAATTAAAGTTATATAAATTAATGTAAGTTTTGACTTAGGCATCTCTTCCATAATCAAAGTGTCAATGGTATATAAAAACCTTCTGATCCTTACAAAGTTAAAACAAAGACAAACAGACAACTACACACTCTTACATCCACACTGACGGCCAATTTTGAATCACTGCCTAACCGAAGAAGCATGGTTTCCAACTGTGGGAGGGACGCCCATGCATTCAAAAAAAGAATCTGCACTGCAGCAGGTATGATGCATTAATGTATTATACTCTCTTAACTGATGTCAGTCAGAATAGGTAAAAGCCAAACCTGTGCAGTTAGCTGTCCTCTGCAGGGTGGTGGGAAAGAGATTTTAGAAGCAGCCCTACAGATTTGTGGCTATCATGTAAACAGTGACTGTTAATGAAAAAGCAAACAGCCTACCTCTGCAAGTTATGCTGGAAAGCAAGTTTGAACAGTTGCGATCGCCCCTTTCCCCCTTCAAACAAGGAGCACTGCGGGGAAAAATAATTATCTGTTATTTCCAGTCTTAGGGTTACATGCATTTAGATGCAAACGAAAACAACTTCCAGTTTTGGAGTTTTGGTAATTAAATGGAAAGAAATGCAAATAGACAGTGCAAAAAGCTTTTTTCTTTCATTGTGATCAAAACTATCTGATGGGAAACTAGCAGGCAAACTTGTGCCAAGTTTTGGCTTCTCAAACTAAAAAAAATAAATAAAAATAAATAAATAAATAAATAAAATGCTCATGGTGATTTTGTTTGTCAGCACTATGATTAAAGAAACATTTGTCACTAATGATTTAAAATTGGTGTAAATCCACAAAGTGTGGATGAACAGATTAGGCCCCCATCACTGGTCATAATCCACATTTTCCAAGGTAAAAAGATAACCCCTGGTCTCTGTGCACAGTAAGAAAAACTCACTTTGATGACATTTAGATTTCATGTGTGCATATATCTATGTGTTTATGTATGTCCTAGACATATGCATGTACTTGAACCTGTTTGTCAATCGAATAAATTTAATTTGCAGTGGTGACGCTTTATTATTTTTTAAAGAGAAATAAAGTTTTTTATATAAGGTGAAATTCATTCAATTACACTTTTTTGTTTTGCAATTAATTATGTTACTAATTATTTGGAATTTGTATTAACTGACTGCATTTACAAGTAGATGATGTAAATTTACAAAACCCAGTCCCACTTCTTACACTTTTCTAACATATTAATTTTTTTTTTAAACAATGTAAATGATGTGTTCACTGGAAATATAATAATCTAATGTTAAGTCTTATAAAAACATTTTTCTAATAGACACAGATAGTCTACCAGACTAAATCTTTAACATGCATTAATTAAACTGTCCACCCCATCTTTCCCCAAATAAGAAAAGATTCTCCTCCACTTTTAAAGTTTTCATACTAAAACTTGATTCGCTGACACCATAGTTTGTGCTTATTTCCCACATTTGTGCTTAAAAACTTCCCTGCTCAGTAGGAATTCATCATGACCAGCAACAAAATGAGGGCGAATCATGCAGCTGGTACAATAAGCCAACACAATGTGTAACAAATTAATCAGACTTGGCCCAGGGCATGCTTTGGAAAAATGATCTCATTTGACCAGACGGGTCGTGGCTCCTCTCTAATGATATCAGCGTACAGCACCGTGACTCCTCATCTTTGTTGTGGTCATTAAGAAAATAAAAACAGCAGCCTGACTGTCAGATTCTAAACAAGTGTGAACACGGCTGAATTCAGAGTGTAACATCGCTTCAGTGACGCTCAGCAACCAATTCATATATTTAATGATTATGAATTATGCATATTTTCCCTCAATGGAAAACAGATGGACAGCAAAATGCACTTCAGTGAAATTAGACAGCCCTCAGTTTCCTACAGATCAACATGCACTGCAACGTTTGTTTGCAAAAACCGACGAGGTTATGATATATGATTTGTTTATATCCAGTGCACGATGGATTAATAATAATTAAAAGTCAATAAACACATTTTTGAAGCCATCAGTTGTAGGTATAACACACTACATGTATATCACACACTGCTACCATGGCATTTTGACCTCTTAGATGAATCAGAGCCTTAACCTTGGGCTTTGGTCGTATCCTCAGCATACTACTGAATGCACTGCATGTGGCAAAATGAGATAAATCTGAATTTAAATCACACAAAATACATTCAAGAGAACTAAACAATTCCCATGACAGTGCTCTGGGGTTATCTCCAAACATGTAAAGTAACAGTATGTCATACACACAAAACTGACCTCTCACCTTGCAAGGATTTTTTACTGGTGAAGAGCAGTGCCCTTAGGGGGGGCCTCGAGACTTCCAGCACATGCTCTCTGCACAATGTGTAACTTATAGCTTCCCCTTAAGGTGTAGAATTGGAAAATATTTCATACAATAAAGGCAAATGGGTCTATAAATTGCCTGAGGGGAAGCTAGCTTTCCTGATTGCTTCTCATCTCACAGTTTCCCAAATGTTTTATACTCTTCTGACTGGTAATCAATAGCTACACATGCAGCCTCTCAGCCAGCACTGGTCTTTTATAGTATGCCTAAGGAGTAGTTGTCAGTCATTGGCAACCTTATAAATAGATTGAGGCTGCATGTGGACAGATGGATGCTTTTCCTGTCAGCTGTGTAATGCCACAGTCCAAATATTTTTATGTTTGATTTATTTCTGTTTTTTGATAGAGACTGTTTTTAAAAATGATACCATCTAATTAATTTAAGTGACTGTACTAAAAATAATATTAAGTTCAAATTCAGTTCAATGTGTGCTTTTTATCAATTTTCCACATGTTGAATGGTCAAATGATCTTTTGAACAACATATTGTCCATGTGATAACTTTTGGGGCTCAAAGACCAAGAGCAGGTCAGTCCTGATAGCCTCCCATGTTATAATGTCTGACTTTTCAGGAGAAATGACCATGTTTACAGCCTGCTACATCAAATAGTTTTTGTGTCCTTACCTCTTTAAACCCTTCTTGTCAACTCTACATGAATGATTTTTTAATTTCTCGCCAGTTTAAATTATATTAATGCATCATTATTAGGGATTAGTTGAGTCAATAAGCTGGATGTCTCGATTATGTTGGCTGTTGTGTTTTTTCTTGCTGCCACTAGTTGAAATTAATTGCGAAGAGGTTCATCTTCCTGCACGTGAAACACTCTTTACAGTTGCTTCAGTTGCTACATGTATCCGATTGCATGGAAGTTGCTGACTTGTCTCAAACACTTGCTAACGACTCGCTAAACTGTTGCAAAACTCTGAAGAGGGCGAAGGAAACTGGAAAGTCACCAACACATTTTAAAAATTGCACCTTTTGAAACATGTTGATCTCAGATCATTGCAACTCAGCAGTTTGAAGGTGAATGGTCATCGTTTCCAGGTTTCAATATAGCTCAGAGGATTAATGGCAAGTGTTTGCAGACAAGTTGGCAGCTCCCATTGGCGACAATGGCAATCTGCTAAAAATCAGAGCAGTCTTAAAGAGTTTTTTTGTTCAGCACTGTCTTTATGACCAATTTACTGCATTAACATCTGGCAACCTCCAGCAATAACTTGCCAACCAGTCTCTAGGCCATGGGTGTCGAACTCCAGGCCTCGAGGGCCGCTGTCCTGCAGGTTTTAGATAACACCCTGGGTCAACACATCTGAATCAAATGATTAGTTCATTACCAGGCCTCTGGAGAACATCAAGACATGTTGAGGAGGTAATTTAGCCATTTAAATCAGCTGTGTTGGATCAAGGAAACATCTCAAACCTGCAGGACACCGGCCCTCAAGGCCTGGAGTTCGACACCTGTGCTCTAGGCCCATGTATCAGAGACAATATCAAACTCTCTGTTTAACCTTTACAAATGCACTTTTAGCAAAAGGGGCAATTTTTTTATTACCAAAGATTTTGGTTTGCTTTGTTTGTCTCAGACTGCTGAAGCCTCATATTAACTTGATGCATGCTCAATGGTACCTTTTGGTTGTTTTGGTACCAACCTTTTGGGACTACACATGTGCCCTCAGTAGAAACAGAAGGATGGATGCACAAGCATTATTGTCTCTGGTCATCGCTAATCTACAAATAATTTATGAATTATTTATCAAATTTACAGAAATCCGCAAACTTTTAAAATAAGTGCTGCCACATTTGCAGAGGCGCTAACAAAATAATTATTAGGTCATGCTTGTCAGCTTTGCAAAAGCTCTATTGTGTGCTGGATTGTACAGAGATTTGTAAGGACATCCTTGATTTCAGTCACTGCGGTGATGATTATCCACCCGTGAAAGAGACATCAGTAAATCCAGCAAGGCTGCTGTTTGCTTTGAAGTGAACAGAGTACCTAATTACCCTTATTTACAGGACGCTTCGGAATAAAGCATTATATTATCTTGCTGTGACAGATTTACTTGCCTAATAAATGTGATCATTAGGATTTTCACTCCTCCAGCTATGCCGTGTGGATATTACTGCTTTGCTGGCAATCAGATACACGCAAAAATACATCTTTGAAGTAAAGGGCAGAGAACCCCATCGTGAGTTATTATGGATGTGCTGGTGGAATTTATAGAGTGTTATTGACGCCTGCAAACCCACAGGGATGCCACAGACACACATACAGATTAACGCACCAACAAAAAAAGCAATAAATAAATAAATAAAGCCCCAAAACAAATGTACTGTATAATCACCCTCAGAAAGCATTTTTTTCCCTGGCTGAGCCTGATGGCTGCTTCTGTGTGCACAGCAAATAAATGTGGCAGGTAGATAATGTGGCACACAGTGATGAAACACAATTGCTCCTGTTAAGTTACTGTACTGCCTGTCCCTACAGGCATGCTTTTGCTATATTGATGGGCAAATGAACAGAGTTTGATTTGACTAGAGAGGATTCTATGAATTCAATTTTGATTTAAATAGCACAGCCCACGCCAGATGACTTTCAGTGGGAAGCAGGAAATTGGCTTGGGCTAAATTGAGTTGTGCTTGTTATGATGAATGCTCAGCAGCATATCAATTTGGAATGAATTTATCATCACACAGAGTGCTTATTACAGAAACTCTGAGGTAATGCATAACCCCTCTGCAGGAACAAACACCTTTATAATCTGTTTATTCAGTCAAACATGCGTTTGTCCGCAATCCTCCGATGAATCGTTTGGCTGAACCTGTGCAGTTTGGATGCTAACTTGATGAACTTTTCCTCTTTCTGCTGTTATTCTGAGACCCAATTAGACGCACATATCCCACACAACGCTGCGGTTGGAGGCCAAAGTGCGCCTGTTTGTCCAAAGGGAAGAGACGTGGGAGAAACACATAGTGGTTTTACCCGCCAACACGCTGCACTGGGCACGGCGCATATCAATACAAGCAGTAACTAATAACACTGGCTGCAGGTATGTCTCTGAACATCAGAGGGAGACGAGTGCAAAGGTTGTTTCATCTTTTATAGATCCTGTTTGAAACCAGCAATTGCCTCAAAGAAAGACTGAGTGAAGAACCGAAGCCAGTGTGTGAGTTTGTGGGTTTTTGCGTGTATAATCATGCATGTGTACAGTTCATGAGTGTATAATCGGCCCCAGCAGTGTAACTGTCTGTTTGCAACAATCTTGCCTTGTCTTTGAAATTGTTTATGTGGGCCCAGATCCCTACGGTCGGATAAGCACGGGGCTGTAGAGTTCCCTGTGGAGGTCAACCTCTCTGAAGCCCCCCCTCCCTCATTTGCGATTGCCCTATGTGATATCACCCAGCAGGCCTGTGAACACAGGCCTAATGTTCTGGATGGATTGTGTCATGAAAGAGGACAATTATCAGGCAGTGAGCGAGGTCTCCCAGGGTTATGGCTTTAGTCAGATTATTTATTTTATGTAGTTTTTGAAGCAGGAGCTTTAAAGTTTAACAGCCCTAGGGTTCCTTGGTTTTTATTTTTTATTTTTTTGGAGCCCTGGCTGTGTGTATTTGTGCGAGGGTGTATTGCTGGGAATAGGGTTTTTGATGATCTAATTGGCTATTACTGGGTGTTTTCGGGCAATAACATTGTGCTCTTTTGTTTTGTTTTAAGGTGTAGTATATGTGATTTTGAATCGACTTCATGCGAGGCCTTTCTACACCCTTCAGCATGTTGGCCATAGCAGCTGCTCTGTACCAGAGAAATACAGAATTGCACAGAGGACTGTATGCTGCCCTGAATGCAAGTTTAGCTTAATGAGAAAACTATTTCTTTATCACAGAGGATTTTAACAAATTACATACACTTGTAAAATCAGAATGAAACGCACTGATCTTCATTTTTACTCTTAGTTTTTTGTGTGTGGATTAAGCAAACACATCAAGTGTTAACACAAGTGTTAATCAGAGGGCTTTAGAGATGCTTTGACTCCTACCTGTAGATGTTTAATGCATGTATAGATAGAAATGAAAATAGTTTTGACACTGCCGTCTAATTCTTGGGGTAAAAGCATTATTTCAGGGTTTTAGAACGTGTTTTTAGACTGGCGTGGTAAACAATCTGGGTATCAGGATACTTGATGATCCAATTTAAAACAGATCAGCATTTAGGAGGGATTCTAGTAACGTATGGAAATAGGGTAAGAGTCAAATTTCCTTTGTTCAAGTGGTTATCGCTGAGGTTGACAGTCAGAGCACAAATAAAATGATTTGTGCCACATGGGATTCGATTAAGACTAAGCTCTGTGCCTACACTGAAGTCAACAGGAAAAGGGTGAAGGAACAAACAGCCCTGAATACTATTAATTGTATATCGTACTGTGCAAAAGTCTTGATTCTCACCGCCCTTCCTTTCTTTAAATTTTGCTTTCAAAAAGCCACACTTTCTTGTAATAGTTCTCCAGGATGCTTTTTCACTTATTTTAAAGTCTAATCCTAGTACCTGACACTTTTCAGCTATTTAACACTGACCTGAATAACAGAGTTTGACAACAGATGGACAGTATCTAGAAGTCATGTCCTTAAGAAATAGGAAACAAATCCAGTAAAGGACCTGAGAGATGCATCTGACTCTTTAGCTGATCCGTCTACTGTTCGTCAGAAATGGTCTCAGTGGAAAAGTGACTGTCAAGAAGTCACAAAGTAATGAAAAAGGGTGAAAAGAATATAGTATGACAAAGTAGAAGTGTGGGATCATCCAAAGAAGAGCTTTGAATGTCCTTGGAGCCTGGAGAACTGTTCCTGAGGAAAGTTCAGACTGTTCTGAAGAACAAATGTGGTCTTATCAATTTTCTGGTGCATTAGATGCATGCTCAGTTGGATCAGGATTTGGGGAGTTTAAAGGTGAGTATTTATTGGCTTCCCCAAAGTGTGCCTGAGCAGTTTTTGTGGTACAGCAGTGTGCACTGACCTGTTGCTGGAGGATGCTGCCTTGCAGGGTTGCTGGTCTGTAAACATGGTTAGGTGAATGCCTGGGCTTAAGGTTTCCCAGCAGAACACTGCATTGTAATAACTTGACCAATGTCAACTTTACTTCACCTGTCAGTGATTTCAATGCTGTGGCTAGTTGGTGCACAGAGGAGGTGTGTGCAGGATTCATGGGTTTGTCCATAATCAAAACTTAGCCTGTAAGACTGTTTAGTGTGCAGGACTCTTATTAACTGACCGATAACTGCAGAGATCATGTCAGACTTAAAGAGCACGGCGTGACAAGAGCACCATTACACTCTGAAACCTACTTTTTTGGACATTTTGTCAAGATGAATTTTCACTGAATACCCACAGTGGAAAATACAAATACACGTATCTAGTCATGCAAGGAAAACAATGGACTATATGAGGCATGTTAGCAGTTTTAAAAGTCAGGTAGCTTACTTTAAGTTGGCAATCTTTGTAAATATATTTGAGGTTTGTTATTATCTTTGCCATCAATAGCTCTGCAGACATGAATTCAGCAACAATATCAATATTCATTGTTTTCATGTAAAATATTTTCTTCTGTCCAGCTAATTTTAATCTGATCTTAGTGACCCCTTCCAAGAATGTGCTAAATCCTGCAGTCAATGCAGTGCAAGCCATGCTGTTGTTTGAAAGCCCCTAAAGAGAGGAGATCATATTCATTTGCTGAAGATTTAATGCCTAGGAATCCATGCTTTTATCCGTGTAATATCCTATTCTGTTGTGTCAGAGGATGTAAAAGGCTTTTTGTAACAAAATATTACCTCTGCAGGATATCTGTGCCTTGTGTGTTTCTCAGGCAGAACGAGCTAGCTTAGAGTGTGTGCTTTTATACGCCTTGTGGCGCGCTTCAGGCCATGAGCTAAACTGCTGGGTGCCGAAGAGTAGGAAAAATTTGTGTGTATACGCATGCTCAATTCAGTGTTTGTGAATGAGCTCGAATCTTTGAAGTTAAGTTTAAACGCTGAGCCATATGACCTCATTGGAGATTCACAGGTTCATAGTTTCTGCAGATCCTACATTACAGCAGCTACTTGTGCATGACCAATAATACTACTTCCTGTGCAATCAGCTCCACCGGCTTGCCAGCGAGTGGCCCCACGTCTCCCGCAATTACATCCTCCCTCTGTAATCTGTACTTCCACCCAAATGAGACCAGCCTGAGTAATTTGCGTGAAGATTCGCCAAATTAAGAAATATAATGGGTGAGAATCCGGTCCGTTTTCCTGGTTATTGAATAGAGCAGCGCCAAAAGCGATGCTCCTGTTGTACCCTATTGTTTCTTGTGGCTAATCACATTCATGTCCTAACGCTCTGAGCACAAGCTTCTCCCAAATGGAAAACAAAGGTGGTCATGACAATCTGTAATATTAATCTGATTGGGTTAACATTGTCTCTGGGGCTGCTCGAGCTTGACTTCCTTGCTACCTGTGGCTGTGTTTTAATCCAATTCCACTAATTGCATATTCAAAATCAGGACTCTGCCACCTTCCCCCACTTTTACACATAACTCCTAATAGAACAGCCTGTATTTCACATGAACACTCACAAATTTGTAAATAATTACTATCACATGGAGGGAAATAATAGGCGGCCCCAATTCAAATTCACTTGCTCGAGGCAGTGTGGTAATCACGGAGGAGAGCGGGACAGGGAGAGTATGGGATATGGGGTAAGGAGAGAGAGGAAGGTAATCACATCGTATAACAACCACAGAGTCTGACAGTTTGAAAAGAAAAAGAGTTCAGACTGAATAATGAGCAACTTTGTACATAGTACTTATGACTATATGTGCTACATCATTTGTCAGTAACAACTGTGTGTTCTTGCTTTAAACCTCCTGTTACACATAGTTAAAACCAACTTGGCAAAATCTAATGGATCCATTGTTCGTTTATGGATGGCTCCTTACAAATACGCAGGTATTTCAGTAGCTACGGGGCTATATTTGTTACTTAAAAGCAAACAACACATGCATTCTGGGAAGTCGGTGATGGATTGGATGTGTTATCTGCCTATTAGCACAACAGCCCATTATCAATGTGCCCAGGTTACCGCGCTAGCTGTAAAGCAATAAAGACAGCCTGATTCCAGCCACCGCTGAGTAGGAGTTCAGTGGCTGCCTGCGTCCTATCACTTTCAAATGAGCACCACAAATCACTTCAGCGGGATGCCTGCACCAGTAATGTGGCCATCAGCATATGAAAATACTGTATGTATGGGAGACCATCCAATTTGCTGCCAGCAGATAGAAGGAAGAAACCCGCAGTGTGCTGAATGATTGTTAGATGGCTGGCTGCTGTGCATGCATGCAGTTTGTGTGTATGCATGACCCTGTATGTGGAAAGTCTTGTTTCCAGGGCTGTTAATACCAGCAGAACAACACGCTACTCCATGTAAGCCACGTAGACAACTTTTGCTAAATACATCAGAAAACAGGCATCATTTGTCGCATTAATAGGCAAATCATTTTTTTTCCAGGAAGAATCACAGCGTAACAAGACAACCAGCGGAAAAGTTGGGCTCCTTCGGTGTCTCTGTTCATGTACAATTTGTTTTTCTGGTGTGTGTCTGTGTGTGTGCATGTGTCTGCGGAAACATGCCCGCCAGCTTGTGATGATGGTGATGATGTGTTTGTGTGCACTTCAGTGCGTGTGGCTCATATTGTGTGCAAAAAAAAAAAGAAAACGCAGTCCAATTGTCACAAGGGTGTTTTGTGTGCACTTTGTTCTCCGTGCTGATCCTGTCCCCGACAGAAAATAATTACAGCCTGTTGTTGCGAGCAGTGGAAGGACAACATAGAAACCAGCCTCGTTTTGCCGCTTCAGAGGACGTCACATCACCCAGGAAGAAGAGGACAACAGCAAGAGAGTGAGATAGATGAGAATGCTAATTACTCCACCTTTTATTGGACATCTGTCAAACAGACCACTTCACAGCAAACTAAAATGTTGTGTGCAAAACACGCCTCTCGCAGCTTCTTCCTCCAAACAGCTGGAATATTAAGGCTAGTAAAAAAAAGGAAAAGAGAAAAAAATCAGACAACACAGTGTTGGAGACAATGCTGCCTCTTTTATAAGGATTTATTACAAACACGCTCGCATACACACCAACAGACAGCGCCGACCCCCCTCTCGAGCCCTCAACCCAAGGATTTACATATTGCACACTCAGACATGCATACACACTCATTAGGAGAGGGGGCTCGTGCGTGCTATATGCTAGATGATGGTAGATGATACCCACCCTCTTGACAAGAGATCTAAGAGAGATCCCGGTGTAAGAGAAAGCAGCGTTGAAGGCTCCTAATATCTTTGATAGCATCGTTATGGTAATGATCGGGCGTGATGTAAAATTCATGAAGTGTACCTAGCATTTGAGGATTGCCAATACTTGTTCTGCTGGCGGATAGGAGGAGGATACAGAAAACATGTTAGAGAAGTCGTGCATGCAGATGTTGTTATGTTTTGCCCTAATTGTTTTTCGACAGTTAAGTGCAGCTAAATGACTTTCATGTGTTGGCATGTGTGCGCAACAAGGGAATTGCTTTTTACCTTTTCTTTCAGCTGTCTGGCAGCGTGCTTGTTGGAACAAAACATTACCTTCCTAATTACTGCTACCATTAGACCT
Organism: Oreochromis niloticus; assembly: GCF_001858045.2. Taxonomy (NCBI): domain Eukaryota; kingdom Metazoa; phylum Chordata; class Actinopteri; order Cichliformes; family Cichlidae; genus Oreochromis; species Oreochromis niloticus. The sequence continues at coordinate 23,681,780 of NC_031987.2, read as the reverse complement.
GTTAATTTGCCCAGTCAAACAATCCAGACAGAAATTGTATAAAAATACCAACAATAGAAATATTGTGATTTCCCAGTGAACATCTGAGCGCAGCCAAACACACGAAAATGCAAAAACAATCAGAAAGGGGTCTGCAGCGGAAACCTGGACCGTTCTGTCACTTCAAAAAAGTCTCCGCATCAACTCGTCCATCACTGACAGTTATGGGTTTGGACTCTCTGTGATAGTCATTGCATACATGCGTGTTTGTGAATGCGCGTGTGTGCGCGTGCCTCTCTGAGGAGTGTCTTTCAAACAAATTTCCATTGAGGACTCATCAGTAGGAGGTCCAGGTCCATTGGAGATGGCGTATTCACTCTGAAATCACACAGCTAACCAGGACTGTCAGCCAATCAGGATGTTTTTGATTTTTCTTGAAATCCACGCTCAGTTCAGATTAACCTGGACTCCGACACAGACATCAGAATGGGGAGTGATTAGATGACTGTGGATGTTCACATCTGGGGAACAATTAGCCCGGATGCACAGCCGAGCTGGAGTGAACAGAAGTGACAGTGCTGCCAGATTTGACAAGTGACTTGAGCTGTTCCAAATTTAGAGCCATTGAAGTTACAGCAGGGGTGAAATCGGGTCAAAGACACGTGAAACGAAAAAGGGTCACTTTGCCTTGGGAACCACTGTCAGCTCATAGGAGCACATAAAAGAACTGTAATAAATGTAAATGCCAAATTTGTTGTGGTTTGGAAGTGGAAAAAAAAAATACTCCTGCTGACTGCTAAGTTTGGTCGTTTTGACAATGCAGGGTATGATTTCCCCAAAGGTAGCACTTTACATACAGTGTCCAGTTCTCTAAGCATCTGTCAGATTTTTGATCAGCTAGAAGAAATGTGCACATCATCCGACATTTATGGATGCAGCTGACTTAAGCCTGTTCAGTCTGTCTTGGGGAGAACTCCATATGATACATTTCCAGGTTCTGCTTATTGAGGATGACGTGGGAACAATGGAAGGACTTTCAAATCCTGAAGGGTAGAACAGTCCTAGCAGAGATGGTCTCAAAAGACCTTTAAATTGTTTCTTTAACCTGAACTTAGACATTTTTAATTCACTCAACTGGAGTCATACAGTGGAAAAAACAAAGCTGCAGCGGCTTCTAATAGCTAAAGTGTCACACAAAAATATTTTGTTCCATGCTTTCTTTTTGAAGAACAGCTAGTTGATATGAAAGTTGGGAAAACAAAAAGAAGTGGTATCCTTTCAGAAAATGGACATTGGTGAGTTACCAGTGATGAAGTGACAAGGATGCCAGTCAGCTGGATGTTTGATGAAGTCGATTGAATGAGAGGATGTGAGCAGAGAGAGAAAACACTCTTTGAAGTACATTATTTGATGACATGCTGTCTTCATTAGTGAATGTATGAAAGAGAGTCAGCATTGTTCTTCAAGATCGTCCAAAAACTTTAACAATACAAATTAGAATCTGCGACACCCCACCCCCCCACCCCCTCGAACTCTCCTGCTGCCTGCTAATTACTTCTCAGCAGTTTTTGCCCGAGGGAGGGGTCAAACCTGAAGAGCAAACAGATAAAATCTTGAACATGTGACATGTAAAGATTTGAAACTTGAACAACACTGTCTTCTTTTTTATGTATGTGGTGGATATACAGTGTGTACTCCATGCTGAATTATAGAGCCTTGCACATCAGCCACACACATGACTGCAGATAATCATCACCTGTGGCCCACTCTTAAGAGGGACGAGCAGAAATAAAGTTTCTATAATAATTTGTATTTCTAAAATAACATGCCATAACTGAATACCAACCACAAGTTGCCATCAATGTATTCACTGCAGTGTGAATGTGGGTAATAAAAAGCACTTAGATGTAGAAAAAAGGTGCTGTGAATGCCATGTTGTGTAAAGTGCTGTGAGTGCTCAAGTGGAGTAGAAAAGCATTGTATAAGAAACAGTCTGTTTAGCATTTACAGTTGTAGTTCGAACGCAAAGGTTATTAGCACTTTAGTGTTTTTGGTTTAAGTGGTAAAATTATCATGATCACTTAGCAGCTAAAGAGTTTCTTACAAGTTCTTATAATAAAGCACAAAATATAGATAAATGCTATTCAACTAATCTATCTATCTATCTATCTATCTATCTATCTATCTATCTATCTATCTATCTATCTATCTATCTATCTATCTATCTATCTATCTATCTATCTGAGAAGTACCAAGGGCTCACAGAAGATTTGGAGGGTGAAGGTAACAGTGGTCCCAGTGGTAATTGGAGCACTAGTTGAGGTGACTCCCATGCCAGGCGAGTGTCTCCAGCAGATCCCGGAAACAACATCGGGATCTGTCCAGAAAGTGCATCTTTTATATATATGTATATATATATATATATATATATATATATATATATATATATTTACATATATATATATATATATATATATATATATATATATATATATATATGTAAATATATATATATAAAACCCATAAAGTTATTTTTTTCAGGAGGACAGAATTTACATTAGCTGAAGATCACATAAGCCTGATGAACTTTTTGTACAGAATGCTCATTAAGACATAACACTGCCCTTGGGGTAAAAATATAATAATTACTTGCTCACAAGCCTATGGCAAAATTCAGGAGATGAAATTTGCTCGAACAGAATTGTCTACAGTGACCAGAATTTCAAGTAACAGTTCAGCGTTTTAGGAAATGTGCTTATTTCCTGAGAAGCTACGACTCCCAGCCTGTAAATATACAGTTACTGCATTAGCAAACACCTAGCATAGCTTTGTACAAAGCCAAGAAAATCCATAATGACCTTACAAATAAAGCTTACAAATTAACACATTGCGTCTTTTTAAATTTCAGCGATAGATTTACTAAGGCATTCTACAATTGGAGGACAATTGATTATTAATATTTTTATCAAAATGATAAAAATGGTCCCTTATTTTATAATTTTCTCTTACATATTTAGGAAAAACAATTAGCAAACTACAAAAAATGGATTTGTCCAGTTTGAGCATCGAAGACATATTTTAGTTGTTGTGTGCTATCTTTGTGGCAACCCTGTTACTAATACTCTAGAACCTGAAAAAATACATTAAAAAATATTGTTTAATAAATTAACGATGATTAAGTTAAAGCTTCATACTGAATACTCATCCAGCTCTGGATAAGGCTTAAATTGTCACACTTTTTTTTTTTTTTTAGAAATCTCATAATTTATTTTTAAATGATGTAATTATTATTACATTCAAACTATTTTTAAATTAGTTTGAATGTTAACATAAACATTCAAACTAATAAAGACCATATATTAAACAGATTATTTTTTTAAAATATAATATGGTAACAGGATTAAAATTAGAGCAACGTGGTTTCACAGGGACATCAGGGTTAAATGAATATATTACCTTTATTTGGAGATTATGACATAAATGCAACAAGGAAAATTCTCAGGTCCACAGAAACATCTAATAATTTATATGATTGTAACATATGTTTGTAAAGTTGCCAGGCTTGCTTGTAACAGCGTTTTCTCAGAAAAGATGTGATTTGTGGAGTGTAATAAACTGCGAAGGTCAAGGATAAATGCAAAGGAAAGAAACTGTTACACTCGTCTTCTTTTACTAATGTTGGCAAAAGTGTTGCATTGTTTGGAGTGACGCACTCAAACAAATAATACAAAAAATACAAAATACAACAAAGAGTTTAAACATGGTGTTAGCACACAACATGATCTTCGGGGCTAAATAGGTTTTGGGAGCAAAGCTACATTGTGGGACTAAACTTGCAGTGCATAATTGAATGAAAATGAATGAATGAAAACAAAACAGAAAAAGTGTATTTCTAACTTATCTTAACTTTTACATTTGACATGCAGTTTGGTAATCAAGAAGTTGGAGCAAGAGAAAAATTTTGGGGCGCTCTTGAGAGTTATTTTGTATTTTATTTATATTTAAGAAACACTTTTTGAACAACGAGGTTTACATTTTATCTTAGAGCAAGTGCAATCTACACAACAAATGTATGTTTTTGTATTTTGTCCACGGATTATTTTCAAGTTCGCAGGTCAAGCATTTGTACAATAACCTTACGATCTACAGACAGATCCATGCTAACTGTTTTCCTCACGCTAAGTTAAGCTAGCTTTTGGCTGTTGCAAGTCATGTGCATACAGACCTGATGCAAAAAATATGCTTTTGACTGCGTTTGTGTGCAGTGGGATTAAACTGTGTACAGAGGCTACAGCAAATAAGCATGCTTTGCATTGTAGCTTATTCCCCAGTTTAAATTCATTGCTTTCTTAATGTTGTTACTTCTCGTCTCTTCGTGCTTTGCTGTCACCTTAACTGCGCCCCACCCCCACCCCCTCTCCTCTGCATCACTTTGACCTGGTGGGGTCCAGCTGTGTCTGCTTCCACACCTGGGCACTATTTTACCCTCATCCTTCCCACTGTGGAAACACGTTGACTGACAGCTGCACTTCAAAGATCTGCTCCCTCTCTTGCACTCATGGTTATCATATGTTGTTGGGAGATGGAGAGAAGGAGCGAGAAGGAGAGAGAGAGAGAGAGGGGGAACTAGTCTCAGGCAGCCGGATTGTGTTGTGGGGCCAATTTAGATGATTGGCCTTGAAATGCAAGCTGAAACGGGCTTCCCTGTGTTCCTTTAAAGTGACCCGTGCCCGGCAGTGTAATGTAAAATTATCCTTGCCTTGTTTGTGTTGTGTCAGATGTGGTGACTGGCAGAAACTGTTAGTAATTGTCTAAGTGCTCCGGTGTGTCAAAGCTGTCCGTCACTCATCCCAGCCCCCTCCTCCTTAGTTCTGCTTCTTCGGCTTCTCATAATATTTTCACTGAGGACAAACTACTTTCAGTGATGGACTTGTCACATCGGCGCTTTGGCTAGGAAAAATATTTTACCTTGGGAAGAACACACAGCCGACTGACATGTGTTCCCGCTTTTTGGGTGAGAAAAAAATGAGAGAGCCATACGTGTTCTTTCTTTTGTTCTTTGATACTTCTACAAATTCAAGACTATGAGCACTTCTTGTCATAACTCATTGAAGTTGAAGCTAACCTGAAATGTGACATTATGAAAATACATTCCTGACTGTATCAGCTGTAAAAGAATGGACACGCGTACATACTCTCTTATGTATACACTTTAAATGGAAACTACTGAGCGAACATCTGAGCAGCGGGAGATCATGAAAAGACAAGAAGACAAAGTTTCGCTGGGTTTGGTTTCACCGCTTGGAAATTATTTAAAGGCGTTCAAACACGTCGGCATGCACCGCAAAGAGTACACATACATGCAACGCACAAAGGCCCCGCAGTGTAGACACAGAACATTCAGGTGTATCTAATTAAGTGCGTGAAGTGTAAATGGCTGTGGTTATAAAGGTTCCTGTTAATCAGCTGTTTATTCAGGGAGACAGATTGAGTTTATTTTACAGTTTTTGGAACACAGTGGTGATGTTTTCCTGGAGTCACATCAGATGATTAAATCGCCTTGACTTCTATTTTTCTTGTTTTAAAAAACCATTCAGTTCGTTTCAAAAAGTCGCACTGACCAGGCCCATTACACTCACCAGCCAATCGCATGGCAGCAACTCAGTTGTTGTAGGGATGTAGACATGGTCGAGACGACCTGCTGAAGTTCAAACTGAGCTGTCAGGTGACTGACTGGGATTTTCCCACAAAACAACATCTGGGGTTTACAGAGAATGATCTGAAAAATAGAAACTATCCAGTGAGTGCTGGCAGAAATGTCCTGTTGATGCCAGAGGTCATGCTTCAAGTTGATAGGAAGGCAACCGTAACTCAAATTGTCACTCGTGGTGGTGGTGTTTTTTTCCTGGCACACTTTGGTCTCTTCATTTCCCCTCTAAGTCATAAAGCTCAAATAATCTCAAACTGATTTCTTGAACATGACAATGAACCTCACTGTACTCAAATGGCCTCTATAGTCACCATGGGGGATGTGCTGGGATGAACTAATTCAATTTCAATTCAGTTTAATTTATAAAATGCCAAATCGCAACAAGGTGCTTTATTTTGTAAGGTAAAGACCTACAATAATACAGAGAAAACCACAACAATCAGATGAGCAAGCAACATGGCACATGGCAGGTCCGTGGCCTGGGGGTTGGGTCGTTTGGTACTGGGCCGCGAGATTGAGGCTCGGGTGTGAAATTTATGGTTTTGAGGGTTTTTAGCGGTTTTTAGCGTTATTTTTTGAAATCGTTTTTATCATTAACTCGGTTTCCCGGGGTCTTTTCCTGTGTGTTATGAGTAAATCTTTTTTTGGTACCGGTACTGGTTTTATTTTGTTGTATTTATCTGCGACACCTTAAAGGCTGGTCTGTGAATATATTTTTGGACATGGTGGTCCGTGGCGCAAAAAGGTTGGAGACCGTTGTGATAGATGACAGTACTTCGTGATTCCTGGTTCCTAGTGGACTGAATCAAGATAACTTAACTTAACTTAACTCAATAATCGGAACAAAGTGAAGCTTGGGGGTAATTTTGTTATGTTTTTTTTGTGATTTGTGGTTTTATGTGATGATCTCACCAGTCCAGCGGTCACCATCCTTGAACTGCTATCACAACAATTCATATAACCTCAGTGTCATGTTCAGTGGTATAAGTTCATGACTTCAGGCCTGCAAAAAATTACACAAAATTCATGTTAATTTGAAGTTACTAAGGCTGTTGGGGTTTGCTGATGGAAATGGGCTCATGGAGTCACAACAATAGGTTGAATAAGAAATGTACATTTCCTTTTTGGATTCGTTTTTCATCAGACTTTCACATATATGAGAGTTCAGCCTGTAAAAGTTACTAAAGTCTTTTCTCTCAAACAGTCAGATGAGGGTGACTCCTCTGGCTGCAAAAAGAGGTCTGACTATATTAAAGAAGATCCATGTGGTTATTGATGTATGGCATCAGTAAAAACCTTCCTGGTGACTGTATGTTCTCAAAGTTCTCACGTTTCAAGTCTTATTGGTATCATGTGGATGAAAATACAAAATAAGACAATAAGTCAGGGGATTCTTTAGTGCATGGATGACTTTTGGATGAAAGGTCGCTACTATATCAGCGTGCAGTGTCCTCGATCAGTCAGTTCCATAACTTGCTCATCACAAATGCAAGACAGAAACAGCCAAAATGTTCAGTATGAAGTTGTAAATAGCATGAGTGGATCCATCTTTCCATCTTTGCCCAAAATGCATTTTTAAATCTAAATTTTTCTTTCCTCTTTAAATGGTTTGTGAAATGTTTGTTTACATAAAATCGCAGCTTGTTTTCCAATTTATTGCTTCCTAATTATGCCAAAGCCCAACACACACACGCATAAATATATATCCTAAATAATTTCTCTTTCTCATTTCTGTATTTTCTGTCTTTTCCTATCCCCACATGCTGGAGAGTCACTGGGCTCAGGATGCAGGAGTCCTGCAAAGTCACAGCATAGTCACCCCCCCTCGCCCTTCCCATCCCTTCCTGTTCAAACACACCTTCCCTGCCTTCCTCTAGGGAGGAGAAAAATCATTCGTTATTTTAATGGGTGTCAAATATGTTTTCCAAATCTACTAAAAGGTTATCGTTGTTACACATGGACAAGTGCTTATATCTGAATCAATGTTAACTTTGTTACTTGGGAAATTTACTGCTTTCCCGGCCGACCACGGTGCACAAACTTAATCGGCATGTTTTCACAAAGTGCAGCTTGAGGGTGATTTATATGGCTGAGGTGACTGACTGCTCTTTGATAGAGCGGGAGAAAAACATACATCCGAGGAGTGCGATGAAGGCATAAATAACGCTCCCTGTATTTTCATTTGAATGTCTGACACATGAAGATTATGTATTGTTAGTGTTAGAACGGCAGGGGGGTTGGGAATCGGGGGCAGTTGGTGGCAAATGTGGTAATATAAATGAATGACATATGACTCTGAAGACAACCTCTGGTGGTTTACACAGCCAGAAACTGATTTAGCCCAACCTCAGACCACATCCTACCCTCTGGATCTCTCCTCACCTGACACCGTGGAGGTCTTGCCCTCCTTACAAGCATCACTGTGAGATGGATTTATGAGTAAAAAAAAGCAAAACAAAACACATGTATTTAAAAAAGACTAAGAAAGAAAAAGACACAGAGAAAGGCAAAGAAAGAACCAGAGCACTGCTGTTCCTCCAGTGCCCGAGCGTCACTATTTGTCTTGGGTGAGTTAGCTTTATCTAATAAAGTGTCTCTGTATTAAGATGGATACTTCAAACGCTCTTTTGTCTCTATAATCACAGAGCAGGGAGGCAGAACTCACACATTCCTCGCTCAATTTATTATTAATAAGTACATCACTGGGAGAAAGATATCCTGGGGACCAAAACACCCGCAGAGCGTAACATTCATCAAACGTAAACGAATATCACAATACACAGGATACAGAGGCTCCAATAACAGATAATTGATGAGAAAGGTCTTTGGGTGCACTGGATCACTGTTGATGGTTATCATTATACAACATCATTTTATAGTTTACAACAAATGATGAACTGGTTGTTGAAGGGAAACATTTTCGCTGCCTTGTGTGTGCAATTAAGAGGAATGTTTGCGGGACTGGGGTCAGTCCGCGCTCTCGTGATTAAGCTGTGGTTAGCGGCATAACTGCATCCTCTCAATACTTATGTTTTCTCGCAAGACCTTAATCTATTGCAACCGCAGCAATTACCCTTCTGACAGGATAACAAAACACAAACACAAACAACACGATCACATCTAAGGCATTTTTTTTAATAACCCCTTCATCTTCTGCGGGATGAGACTTTGAATTCTGTTTTCTTTTTAAGATGCTAAATAAAATCTCAGCTGAAATATGCAAAATAAAACTCAGCAAACTCAAAAGATAATTCAGGGAGATGTTTTTGCTTACATTTGTAAGTGATAATGAGGCTCGAGTCTGCGTCTGACAACAGCGAGGCACTGTTTCAGATGACAGATGGGACCCACTCGGTGACTTACAGAATAAGCCACTCCCCACCCCGCTGCACAACCTGTGCTCCGGTGTTGGGTTTCCAGCAGTCAGTAGCAGCTCTGACACATGTAGCTATAGGTCCCCTCATGTCTGAGGGCAGGAATTCAATCAATAAAGCTCACCCCTCAACGAGATATACCGTGTTACAGCACAGGAACGGAGTGAGGAGTGGGAGCCATCTGCTCCCCCTGTCACATGTCAATCTGTGCAGCTAATGTCCAACATATTGGGTCATCACTCATATAGCTTAAACCACCTTCACTGGCTTTATGTAATGAAGCTGTAACTCAATTGCCATTAGTTTACCAAATCAGCTTGCATCTGTCTGCCTGCCCTCAGGGACCAGAGATTGTTGATGAGTCATTTTCACTTTTCAAGCTATGCGTTAGTACTTCTTTGCCGAGGTGCTGTTAATGTTAGCCAAATAATCTTGTATCTCTCACTTTCTGCTGTATTTTACTGAAGACATTATGGCTGAGTAGTCATTTCTCTGATAGTTTTTTGAAGTTTGCCTGAGGGGTATGCTACAAAGTGCAACACAGTCAGGATTCCTTTGCCTTAGCTGGCTTGATATAACCTAAAACCCAGTTGGAGATAACAGGCGATTCTCTGCTCTGGGCTCTGTGCACATTCACACAGGTAGAGTGAGTGGTGTGCTAGCACTTTGAGAAAGCACCAATCCATTTACCACTGACCCTCATGCTTGAAATCTGATGACAAAATTTACATCACTTGCACCCAGGCACACTTGCAGAACACACCTACCTAACATACCTTTTCCCATCAAAGAGGTGCATTTGCTAATTATCGGCAGGTGGAGAATTAAAACAGCAAAAAGGCAGCGTAATTCCAAATCTGATGACTTTCCCCCCCCCGTGGGGCCTCTGAGCATACTTGCTTTTAAAGAGCTTCTACACAATCAGCACTGCTTATGAAGTGACTACAGTAATCAAATGCTAGACAACCTCAGAGTGCCTTAGAGTGAACCACCCACATAATGAGAGCATCATTAGCCGCAGCCTTGCTTGATCGGTAGATGTCTAACAGCTAGGAAGGTGTTGGGGCTGTATTTTTTTTTTAAGTCCTATTTTTGACTGATATGAAGTATTGCACAGAGCGACTTTACAACAGGAGTGTCATTCTGTTTCTTAGAGGCTGTAAGTAATTTTTTGACATTTCCAAAGACGTGACATTCAGTGGAAAATGCCGAAAATGAGCAAGACCTGATTTATGAGCAGAAAAGCAGATTCCGTAATAACATTGCACTGAAAGATGGGTTTCAAACACAACCTGTCATGAAAGCCAGAACTAAAACAGACCTGAGCACAACATTACGTCCTGAATGAAGTGCAGCGGACTGTCTCAGTGTCCCAGTTCAGTGGGACAATTCATCATTCGGGGGTATAATAAGGTTGCTATTGTTTCAGTGGTCTGCATAATTCTGCTCTCATAAGAATATGAATACTTCCCCATCTGTTTGGTATTAGCTTTCAAACCCACACTTAGCTGCAAACCCACAGCCATGTGAGACATTTACTGTTTAATTAAAAAAAAAAAGAAAGAAAGGGAAAAGTCAGAATAAAATTATACTGCTATAAAAGAGTCTTGCCAACAATAACATTATCGTTTGACACGCAGCATGTCAAAAAAAAAAAAACTGCTTCATATCACAGTTAAGAGAACCGACCTTTGAAGAAAGCGTGCGTGTGCACGTGTGTGCGTGAACCAACTGATTTTAAAGCTTCAAAGATCGCTTTTAGGATACCACAAAAGAATAACCTCTGACACCCAAACAAACAAACACAAGCCACATTTAAATAGCACAAGTTGGAAAAGTCTGAAAGCGCGCTTCTCTGGTGTGTGCGCTGCACACTGTACATGTGTGTCATAAAGAGCAGGGACATGTCTGTTATGTGCAGTTTGATTAAAGCATGATGGCTGGTGTCCAATCTGCTTTCCAGGGGAGTGCTGTGACAGCCAGCAGCTCGTCTACCTGCTGCCTCCTCTGCGTGTTAGGTGATTTACGGCTGACTCCCTCCGTTTATGTACTGCCTTATTTTCATTTCTACCCCGCTGAGTGCCAGGTTCAGAACTCCTGAAGAAATATTATGCTTTGCTGACAAAATACAGTGACAGCCATCACCCAGCCTTAAAAGAGTGCCAGAGTGTTTAACAGTACGAGAGCCTGGGAGACAAGGCGAGGTTGAAGGCATCTGTAAGCGCGCGGCCCATTGAAACAACCATTTGATCTAAACCAGCTCTGATTGGGTGGAATGATGTTTACAGCCGAGTTAGAATCCACTTTCAATTAAAAAAATGACACGGGGGGAAAGGGGAGGTCTGTAAAACAGACGGTAAAATTTATTGAACAACTTTTACAAGGGTCTTGTCTGAGAAACATGTGGCGCACAAATGAAATGTTTGTTTCGACAGACGGCTTCGCCTGCAGACGAGCAGGTAACTTGACGCCAGGGACTTTTTCATTAACCCCGAGTTCAAACCCTGCTGCCGTTCCAGGCTTTTGTGGGAAAGCAACAATTTGATGTAAACGGGATGAATATAAATACCACTGTTGTTCAAGCGCCGCCATGTTTCCTATTCATTCCAGCCTGTTTTCTCCTTTACAAGAACTACTCTGAGCTGTAATGAGGTGTTGTAGCGTCCCGAGGCGTTATCATTTGCCGCATTATTATTTCAAAAGCTCAGACAACAGCACAGTCTCTGATGTAATTCTCATGCATATGGAAGGTGTTCCAGTGACTTGATATCCTGGTTTTGGAGGAGTAGGGGACCCCCACACACACTAAATAAAATGAGTGATCACAAACCTAATGAGGCAAACGAGTGTTTCGAGCAGTTGAGACCAGGTGTCAGATGGACATACTGCTGTCTGTAATTAGCCCCTAGCTACATAGATCATTGCTTGTTTTTATTTAGATTCCAGCTATGAAACATAATCATGAATTAAAGGCTCCAAAAAAAGGGAAAAAAAATCCACCCACCTCCTTGCATCTGAGACGACTATAAATAAAAATTGTCATTGTAACCTAATCAAATTATGAGACGTATTTTGGTTAGGCTGTCACTTGTTTGACGCTCTCAGTCTCTCTCTCCCTCTCCTTCTTTTTCTCAGCAGGCGAGGCAAAGCAAAGTGAATCCCCTGAGGTCCTCTCATCTCTCTTCAGGAGCTGCCGACTCTCTTCTCTTTATGGCACACCCAGAAGGATTAAGCGCAAATGGCATTCACATGATTTCAATAAGCTCAGGGAGACAAGAACCAGCCTTTCAGCGCATTAGCTTTTTGCTGCAGAGGACACAAAGCAGATGCAGAACAACTGCGGGAGGGAGACGCACGGTTTATAATGATCATAATAATAGACCGGTCTGGCACTGCTAAAATGAAATTCCACTGTCCCCCCCCCACCACCACCACAGAAAAAGAAAGAAAAAGGCTCAGTGAGTGATGATGTCATCAGTAATGGACCAGATTAGGTTAGACGTGAACCTGAGGTGACACTGTCGTAAAAGCTGACCCCTCCACCACAGGCAACGCCAGAGACGGGGCCTTTTAAAACAGCAGTCAAAAGAGGTCTTTTTGGAGGCAGTTGACATATGTCAAAGGTCACCCTAAGTATTTGTAAAAGCAGGATCCAGGACCCGGATGTAAACAAAGGGGTCTCCCTTGGCTGCCAAAAATTCAAACGCATGATTGGATGGTTTTTCATTATTAATGACGGTCGACGGAGCATTGGAACAGAACTATGACTGAATGATGAATGGTTAAAGCTGCTGTTATCAGCTATTTTTACAATAAGAGTGAAGCAAATGACTGCATGTGCTGTTTTTCTTTGCTTCAGAGCTCTCTATCATTTATCAGCTCATTGCTTTGGTTGTTGATTCAACTTTACTTACCATCTCATCAATGATGTTTTTAGAACGACACACAAGTTACGATAAACCCACTCCATACCCACATCCAGCTCAAAACCAAAATTGGCAGCTAGTTCTTGAAGCAAGCCAACTTCTTGGAAAGTTGTGTTATTGTTCTCGTTAGTGCAAAATGCACCGAACCAAAAAATCACTTACACCACTTGCTATTTGTTGACGGAAGCCAAGTGCATGTTATTCCCCTCTCACACTGTGGCTATATCTGTGGTCAATAGGGCACAGATTTAAATTCAGAGGTGGTGAACGACTGTTTTTGGTTTTTTTTGCCTGCGCCAACACAAATAAAAGATTAATGCTTTATAAATTTATGTCGGAGAGGAGCTTGGTGAACCCAGAGTAGCATTTAGCAGCTAAAGAGGCAAATACAATCCATCCAGATTTAGCAAACAGCTTTGCAGGCGCCAAAGATGATTATTTATAATATCAGCTTTAATCCTGGATACTTCATATACTTATTATTTAAAATGCATACTGCTTTATTAACAGCGCTTGGATTATTTTGGATATCAGTCAGACATTTGCTAAGATCCCAAGTCTTTTAGGGACATTAACCACTACTCCTTTTTACAAAGTTAGCCATCTGTTCTTATTAAGGTGACATGCTGCCAGTTTAACCAACTATCCAACTTAATCATTAATTTACTCTTACATGGTTTTAATGTGACATTTCTTGCAGTTGGGCACCAGGTTGACCAACATATTGGTCCACTCGTCTTTACAGAAACTCTCTGAATCCTTTAGGTTTCTTGGCTGCTGCTTGGGACTCCAAGCTTCAGCTCCACAGATTTTCTATAAGACTGCGGTCTGGAGCCCGGCTAGGCCACTCCATGACCTTAATGTGCTTCTTCTTTATCACTCCTTTCTTATCTTGGTGGTATGTTTTGAGTCATTGTCATGCTGGAAGACCCAACCATGACCCATCTTCAGTGTTCTGGCTGAAGAAGGTTTTCATCTAAGATTTTACAGTGTGTGACCCTCAGTGCAGTGAAGTCATCCTGTCCCCTTAGTAGAAAAACAGCCCCAAAGCATAATGTTTCCACTTGACTGTGGGGATGGTGACTGTTGGGTAATACTCAGCATTTCTCTCGCTCCAAACACGGTGAATCAAGCTGATGCCAAAGACTTCAATTTCCTCCGAATCATTTAGATGTTACCTGGCAAACTTAAGATGGGCCTCCTTGTTTACTGCGCTGTGCTGGTGTTTTTGTGACTGTGGTTCCAGCTGACTTCAGATCATTAACAAGCTCCTCTCATGATCATCCGCACCCCAGATCGAGAGCGACTGATGATCATATTATATTTCTTATATGTCTGAATAATCACACCAACAGTTGTCACCTTCTCACTAAGCATCCTGCTGATGGTCTTGTAGTGATTTCGAGCCTTGTGCAGGTCTACAGTCTTGTCCCTGACGTCCTTTGACAGCTCTTTGCTCTTGCCCATGGTGGGGGAGAGGCTCGATGAAAGAAACTCTGTAGACACGTGTGTTATATACACATAATGAGTTGAAATCAGAAGTGTCTGTCATTGATTGATTAATTACAATATGCAGGAGCCAGAATTCTGGCTGTGTTGTACAGGATTGGATACTATGTAACTTTCATATTCCGTTTTTTTTCTGGGTATTTTCCTGATATTTTATCTCTCTACATTAAAATGAAACTACCATAATAACTAAAGACTGTTAATTACTTTGTAAGTGAGCAAATTTATGAACTCAGGGGGATAAAATAATTATTTTCTTCAGTGTACCTGATGGTGTTCGTAATTAGACACCTTGCCCTGGACTTTTCCCTAAAGATTGCATTCAGAGAGCTTTTGGTTTTTTCTGTAACATAAATATCAACAGATACACTAAGAGAGAACACACAGCGACCCATTAAAGCAATTTCAACCATTAGCTTGTCAGTATGGCTTCCAACTTCTCCACTTATTTCACTCCTTTTCTTATTCTAGTTTTCATTATCGCCTGATGTCCTTTCTGGCTGTCTTGTTCTCCTTGTCTGCCTCTTTCTTTCCTTTCTCCCCTGTGAATGTGACTAATCGTTGAGCTCGGTGAAGGTAGAATGGCACTCGGTCCCCTCCTTCCTCCCCTTCCTCCCCTTCCTCCACCACTCTACACGCTCCACTCCTGCACTGTCAGTGATTTTTCATCGCCCTTGTTGGGGCTGTTTTATGCATTGTTTCCCTGATGCAGTGATTGATGTCAGGGGCTGGTAATCTGGGGGAATGAGAGGCTGGATGGTGGCCGCCGAGTCCCCCTCTGTCTCTGACACGTGTCGGCTGAGCCGCACACTGCTGTGCTGCGCTGGGGCCCCCTGTTTGGCCGCGGCCACTGCTGAGGCTGCTCGCTTCGCTCACTCAGCCAGTCCTCATTTCCATTTCAATCTCGAGCTCATGAATGCAAAAACTCTGGCCGAAAATTAATAACACCACGCAGGGGAAAAGTGGGCGCAAGGGAGAGAGAAGGAAAGACAGAGAGAGATGGAGAGGAGAGTAAAAAAGGAGAATGGGGAGCTGGGGTCTTTTTCACCCCTTTTGTTCCTCCAAAAGTGCCCCTTATTTTATTTCCCTCTCTCTTTCACCAGGATCCTCCAATGAATGGCATTACAGACAAAGCCATATCCAGAGTGACACAAATTTATTTCGGTTGCAGCGCCATAGTGTATTTCTACAGAACCAGGGGCGATTTGTCTGGGGACAATTTGGTTTCCATAAAGGATTTAAATGGTTTCTGTGGAGATAGTGGGGTGAAATTTAATTTGTTTCTCATTTACTACAGCAGGTATGAAAAGGAGAAAAATTGGACGGCTGATGGGCTAAAAATTGGTGCTGTCCCTCTGCTGTATCCCCAAAGGACCGAGGCCCTGCATCATATAGATTGAGTTCGACCCCCCCAGCCCTCCCAACCACAAGCCACGCCAACGCGCGCACGCACGCACGCACACACGCACACACACGCACGCACACACAGAGCCTTCCTCCACCCCGGAGAGAGCTGTAACCTTAAACCAACTTAAACAGTAACCTTTGGGGAGGCTGCCAATCACTCCTAAAACAACGTTTCCATCGATCGGCCTGTCTGCGTGATTTATGGGCTCATTTTACACTAATTGAGAATTAGAGGGCGGATTAGTGGGCCTCAACACTTCGGCCTGATATGCACTCTGAGCAGTGTAATCTGTCACGCTGGGATGTCCGACACTCTCTTACTCACAAAGGAGGGGAGGAGGGAGTAGAGTGAGGGGAGAGGAGGGGAGGGGGGTGGTGGTCCTTTCTAATTGAATTTCCAGATAACACGGAAATTAATTTGACACCAGTGAAATTTGACTACGACTCTGCCGCTGCGCTCTCCTGCTCCCCCATGGTGAAACCTACGTGTTTCCCCTCTTCCTCTCCTTCTTTCTTCCTCTCCCTTTATCTCTAATTTGTTCGTACTCACTCTGTTTCTGCTGTGCCTTGCAAACACTATTGATCCAAATCACTTTGAGTTGAGGGCTTTCTGAAGCATGGAATTCCTAAATCATATTTGTGCTCATATTAGGGCAGTTCATCTGCTGCTATCTTCAGCCAGATAAAGAATATTACCTTTCATTTTGTTTGACTGTGTTCAAATTATATATTTTTTCTCTTTCTTCTCTTTCTTTTCCCCCCCTGTTTTTATGGAGGGGAATCTCCTTTCCCGAGCCCTGCGAATGCATGCAGGCGAATGCCCAGAGTCAACAGTTGGAATTGAATTAGGGTCCCGGCTCGCCAGGTCCATTGTCTGGGTAATTTGTCCTATAAGTGGCAAAATGAAAGCACTCTCCACGGTTCTCTGAGCACCTGCTGTTGTGTCACTCATCACTGCAGATACAGAAAGTGAGAAGGAGGGAGAGAGAACAAGTGTCTCAAAGATCACATGTTCAATTGCTGCGCCATTATCAACTCAGATGTCGCTGCAGCTTCTTTTTTTTTGTCAAGCATGCGTAACGGCATCAGAATAATCCTCAGTTGCAAAACAGGGGAAAGGTCAAGTCTGAAAAATCTGTGTTGTTTACAACGCTTAATGACAAAATGGTCTTCCTGTGGAGTTTTCATTTGTGGTTCCAGCAGCTGAATTAAGGTGTATCTTGTATTCAAGCACCAGTAAAAGCACGATTGTGATGACTGGCTGCTCTCAGAGTCTTCCTGCATCTTCATTAGCTTGTACACGTGTGTCGGGTTGCAGCTTGCTGAGGCGGAGCTAACGTTAAATATTTGTTTATCGCTCGATTGTCGAATAAATAAAGAGTCATACCTTACAGAGGCAACGATTTTCAGATAAAATATTAATCTGCAGCTGCGATCAAAATTAGTGAAGCAATTCTCTTTGAAAGGTCAAGTTCTTTCAAATGCAAATATTCAGGTAAGTATCACGAGCGCTAAACCTTTTACCTTTACTATAAATTGCAAACCTCTTTTTTCTTTTTTGTAGCTCGCATTGTGTGGGAGTTAAGTTTGCTCGGGAGCTCTTTAGCAGGCTAAGAGATGCATTTATCTGCGTAATGAACTTTGGACGCTAGCTAACTTAATCCCAGTAATGCCTGCGAGAGTCAATTAGCGCAGCTAGATTCAGTGCAGTATTTATCTGATAGAGCAGACCTGGCAACTACACACACCAGAACACACGCACCATATTGACCATCTTCATCTTATCTTTCAGCTAATGGGACCACAGGGCCCATCATCAACTCCACTCTAAAATACAGTGTAAGGTTTTTTTTTTCTTCTCTTTTTGAAAAGCCTGTGGGGAGTTTTGAAATTGAGTAGCTGTTGATTTGCAGCACTAACAAGTCTTTTAAGAGTTGATTTTACTCTCCCCTGATCATTTCAGTTTATAATGGTATAAGTGTGTTAACCTGGATTCCCCCTCAATCAGTGCTTGCAGGATATTATCAGCGTGGCACACAGGTGACAGCATATTACAAGACCTGTAACAGATACCTCTGGGATCTTCATCTCCCTTATGACAGGGTCTACTATGTGGAGCAGGAGCCTGCATAGAGAATAATAAATGACAGGATTTGAAAAGACGAGGCCGTTAGCAGGCACGGTCATGGTCTACATTGCCCTTTTTGTCTCTCCAGGGACAAGTGCAAGTGTGCGTGTGTGTCTTTGTGCTCGCTTGACTGCGTGTGTGCGCTCCAGCTGTGCTTTCACACAGACCTGCTTAACTTTTGCAACAGCGTCAGTGGTGGCTATTGTCTTGTAGCAGGCGGCACACTGTGGGTTACAGAGGTCTCTATCTGCCTGCTTCCTCATTTCTTATTCAGACCCACAGGGACAGAAGGGAGAGTGGGTGGAGGGGGGGGGTGAGAAAGGAGAGAGAGAGAAGGGTTTGCAAGGGGGCGGAGGAGGAGGATAACTGAGAGGCTGATGGAGACTAGGTGACAGGTTGGAATGGGCCATCAATAGATCCATCAGGCGGGTAATTTGGAGCGCGCTTAACATACATCAGTAGAGTCGTAGGAGCTGGTATCTGTCTTGTCGTGGAATCACAGTAAATAAGAGTTAAAGATGGTGTCAGGCCTGACCTGACTGACCTCCCTGCACACACACACACACACACACACACACACCACTGACAGCACTGGAACAGAGAAGCATGGAGCATAACAAAGACATAACACTTAAATTAACAACATGTTCACATGCATTCTCACATACACACATTCAGACTTGCAAAAACATCCAATCTTAGCTTTAGAATAATACTCAGCATCTCATAAATAAAACTACTGACAACCGTGGTATAAAACAGCGGTGTTGTGCAAGAATATATTTGTGGTCAGGGAGATCTGATAGCTGAGCGGTAGAGTGCATACCATCCCACATGAAGTCAGAGGTTCAAATGCTGGCTGGCTGCTCCGTCTGCCTCATGTTTACACTTCCTTTCGCTGTAACTGTCTGATAAAGTCTTAAAATGCCTAAAATAAGCTTTTAGGCAATATTGCTTGAACTGAGTGAGTCCTTTTCATTTTGTGAAACTATATGACAGGCAAAATCTTAACTAGAAGAACAAATCCGCTCATTGACAAACAGGTTGGAGCGTCTCTCGATGACAGCTAGAAAACAAATGCTGCAGGTGCTTTGAAAACAGTGCATAGCACCAGAGGGCAGGCAGATGAGCCTCATCCCAGTGGAAGATGTGTCTCTCTCTTTGTGTAAACGTGCACTAGTGTGTGTGTCAGGGTGTTACAGCGGAGCATGTGACTATAAAAGTGAAACACCTTAGGCTAAGTGCTGTTCCTGCCACTCACACTCCCCACTAACCTTTCGAACACACACCATCCAGCCTTATAGGTGTCATCTCACATTTGGGGGTGACTCAGGGGTGACGCTTGATGACATTAAGAGATGAGTCATATACCAGCTTTTAATATATAGACACTTTTGATCACTTTTAGTGTCATTTTAGTACTTTTTTGCTAATTTTGGCTCTATTTACACTGCCGCTGTTCATACTTTTGCTATACATCGGTCACTTTTGAATGAAATTGTCTCCAGGGCTTGGTTTTATAGCTGTAACTCTTATTTTGCCATGAAGTGAAAAGTTAAAACCACAAGCCTCAGTCCACAAGGCATGATAATTTTCACTAGTGTGAGCTTGTTGCGAGAAATATATTTCCAGATATAATTCACTGAAAGTACGCACAGGAGGATTTTGGAACCGAACCACCTGACATCACAGCTTAGTGAAGTTTCACAGCCAAACTCTGCCAGAAGATCCACTAAAGTCAATCAACCAGGTGATCACGTTTGGCAGCATCTCAGATGTAGAGAGCTGAGGCATTTGGCTAGCAGAAACCCCTTTTGGCTTTGAGTTTCCCTTAAGCTTGCAGGAATTTGCAGGCGAGCAGTCCTCCATGCTTGATCAAAAGTGAAATGATTAAGTCACATAATCTAACAACTTTGTCAAAAAGAACTAGGTTGAAATACTTTATATATCTGAAGATACATTAAGATTTTCCCTGCAGTTTCCTCTTGGTTCAGTCTTCAGCCACTGCTAAATACACGAATGTGAAGCACTTCACATGCTGTCAATCGACAATAAATGATTCACAACACATGAAGATATAAATGTACAATTCCACCATATATAAATTTTTATGTTAGAGAAACATCATATGTCCATGTCAGATTATGAATCTTTTAGCCAGCGCACAAAACACACAAAAATAACTTTTATAAGAGCAAATTTAAAGGAAAAAGTTGGAGAGCTAAGACTGACCGTACTGAATAGTACCTCTGTCTCCATTTCAGTGTTATCTCACAGAATCAAAGTCCAGCACAGCAGTAGTAATACTCTGCTTAATTCATCCCTTTTTATCCTGTCACATTACAAACTCGCACCGTGAGTATTTGATGGGCAGCTCTGCCTTTTCACTCTCTGTGAAAACTAAACTCTGGATCCGAGCAGCAGATCTTGGTCTAAATACAGAAATGAAAATAATCATAACAGGACACGCTGGAATCCAGGAACCGTTTATATGAGGTCATTTGACCGCATACAACAAACCTACCAAACAATGCTCTCAGAGTTACAGTGAGGCAACTGTATTAAAAAGCCACCACAATCATGTTATTTGGCCTGTGGCTGAACACAAACATGTTTTCTTTTCTTTTTTTTCGTCCCCAGTATAACTGTGGTCATATTTTCCCTACAGAATAAACCAAATTAGTGGCAGGAAAATCTGATCATGAGCGCTCATGTTTTTGTGCAGTTGGAGTTGTGAATAGAGTCGTGTAGTTATTGAACACAATCTGGACAGTTTGTATCTGTCAGGTGCACCTTTTTATCTAAAGTGTAAACGTATATGTTTATACCCTCTGTATGCCTCGTCTTGTAACCATAAATCAAAAGAGACATGCTCAAATAGTCAAATAGCGGAGCTATATTAAGGACTTTTTACATTTTTTTTTATAGTTGTAATAAACTCACATTTATTTGAATGACACAAACATCCCTTGTAATATTAAAAATCTAACTTAGCCATTAACTATTTTGACTGGTCAAGTTTGTTGCCAGACAGAAAGTATAAAACAACCGCCGAAAAGTCTTTCCAACACGAGGGAAAACCTGAGCTCACTGATAAAAATTAAAAAAGGAACAAACGGCGTCGCTAAGTTGATTTTCTGTAATCCAGGTTTTAACTGTAGTGTGCTGATGAACACAAAGAAACACACACAGAATGGAGCCACGGCTCTCCCGTTCACCTTTTATTATTGAACTCGTTACAGTCCTCTTGGCCCTGCTTTAATTAAACCCTATTAGCTAGTCAAGGTTCACTGTACACTAATACTGTTACTCTGATACAATTTGGCCTCTGCTTTTAGCTTTAGGAGTGTGTAGCTACCTTAATCAAAATTGTCAGTTAAAATGAAACTACAGCTCAAGTAATTAAATTTAATTGGATCTTGTCACTTTTTATGCTGGCGGTGTTTTGATCCGTGTTGAGTGTTTGCTGCCCGCGCTTCATACTGAGCTTTATTAGTCTGTGTCCTCGACCTTGCCAGGACCGAATGCGCATAGACCCGGTTGAAGCTGGAAGTGCTTTGAACCTTGAACGCTGGATGAGTGCAAAAGAAACTGCTGTAATTTGGCATTAGATCATTAGTATTTCTAGGTAATATCTGGAATTGCCTCTGCCTGGTCTTGCACCAGGTTTCACTGCAGAGGAGTGGAAAGCAGGTTAGAATAATTCTGTTATCAAGCACCTCAGAAGAAAAACACAGATCAGCTGTTTTATATAACAGAGGTGCTTTTCCTGGTTGCAAATTAGTGGTAAGGAGACGAGTGTGTCTGCGCTGGATTTACTCATTATGAATCCAGCCTGTAAAGTTTGTACATAGATTTTCTTCATTGTGCTTGTAATGGAAGATCAATCGCTTTCATTTTTAATTTTTTGTTTTACAGTATATTTTCACAAATCACTACTCCACTTGCCGTTTGTCTCGCAGCAATCAGATGTCTCTTGGAGGCGAAAACAATTCCTGCTGTCATCTCCTTACATTGCACCTAAAGCAGAGATAGCCTACAGCCTACAGAAAGCCAAAGGTGGAATAGCTTTCCTGGAACGCAGGGTTCGTGGCCAGATTTTTGTGTTGCCAGAGGAATGAAACGTCTAAATGGAGTGGTCAGGATGGGCTTGGCAGTGCTGGAGTGACCTCTCAACCTCCAGACTTGGGAGAATATGGGAGGAATTGAACGCGCGGGCGTTCTACCTAAGGCAGGAGCGGCAAATCTTTATTCACTGAGAGCTGCTTGCTGCTAAAGCACATTCCCTTTCAATCCATTAGAGCGCACCGTCCCCTTCCCCTTCATCACACAGTGCAGCCCTTAATTTGACAATGACAAAGAGCCACTTGCAGATTTTAAATTTCATAATTTTAATCTGTCAAGTCTGACATTTAATTAGTGGCTTCCTAACCTGTGTCTGCCTCGCTCTCTGAAGGGCACCGTTTGTTCTGAGAGCGCTGCGCAATCTCTCAGCAAAGGAGAAGAGAGAGTGGATTAATATATATGTACATTACCAGCTGCTGCAAAGACAATACAGAGAGGGAGGCCATTAGGGCCTAATACAGACAGATGAGGTTAATAATATTTGGGAAGTGTTGCTCTATTAAGCAGAGCACTGATTAAGACCTGAGTGGGATCCCCCCCTTCACGAGGCACTGATTGGGAGCCAGGCTGTCTTTTGTTCTCCTGCTCCCAGAAAGAGGAGAGAGGGAAAGGGTTGCAGAGGAAGAAAGGACAGGAACAATGTTGGCTGACTTTGTGTTCCTCCTGACAATGAGGACGGGCGTAATGAGAATCTTTACAGTCCTGGATGAAGGTTTATAGAAGTCCAACGCCCACTGATAACTTCATTACAACTACCGAGCAAACAGATGGAGCCAGCTTTGGGAATCTTTCAGGTTTCGCTCTGAAGGAAGAGCTCCGTGATTGCTTTCAGTCTGCACTTGATTTCTTTTCTTAGTCACCGCTACATAACGTCGCCAGACTGACCTCATTAATTTATTCCCGTTATTATGTAGCTTGAAGTGTGGAGATTTGGCCCCTGGTTGAAGTTTGAAATTCTTTCTCCAAAAAAAAAGAAAGAAAGAAGCAGGTTCGGTGTAACACTATTTCACACAGACAGCTCTGCTGGAGCCACTATTGATTTTCAAATCAATAGAAAGTGAAGGGAGATGGGGTGGAAATGGCTTGGAATTGGGCTAGCAGGGAAAATGTCAGGAGCTCCAGGTGTGGGTATAGCATACGTTTTTTTCTTTCTTTTTTTGAAGCATGTCAGTGTTTAACTTTTATTATCATAAGCCTTTTTTCATGAATTCAATTCTTCACAGAATTTTTGAAAACTCAACTTATCTTTTGTTTTCTCAGCCATTCATTAAGACAGAAAAAAAGTAAAGTGGCGAAGCTGCCGTTCACCATTAAACTAATAAACGAAGAGGCGGATCAATAAATACTGACTGTGTTTTCAAACTCTTTCTAATTACTCACCACTGCCTATTGTGTTCTTATTGAATTGTCTCTCTGGCAACAGGCCCTTCTGCACCTTCCAACACGCAGCGAGTGCTGTTGAGACAGCAGGAGAGAGACAAAGGACGGGGAGGAGGGGGTCCGACTCGGTTGATGCAGTGGTGAGACAGCGAGAGGAGTGAGGACGTCTTCCTGGGGCCCACTAGTGGTTGCTCCTTGCCTCTGCTGCTTCATCTGAGGGGCAGAGCAGATGACAACCATGAGGAGAGGAGAAAGATTAAAGATTCAGGGATAGAGAGAGAGAGAGATAACCTCAGTCTTTTCTCTCTGGACTTGGTCGATGCTCACACCACAGGGAGGAGAGATAATAACGAAAAAGACAGACCCACCTGTTTAAGCCCTGTAAATCATGTGTGTGTCTGTGTGTGAGTGAATGCATGTCTGTACTGCTCAGTGTGTAAATCACCCCTTGGTCTAATTGGTGCCTAATAATACTCTCATTTCCTGTGTAGATGAAGAACAATGTATTGGGGGGCATATGGGGTCCGTCTGGAGCTTCACACACCAGTGGCGTGCAAGACTGGAAGTTTTGGTATGGCTCAGATACCGAGCAAGGACAGGGCCGGTGTTGCCGATACCAATAAAGCAGCTTATGTAGGGGAGAGCAGTGTGTCTGAACACATTTTAATGACCACCGTGATTCACTGTGATTTTTACTTTCCACAATTAATACTACCAACTATACCATAAAACACCTTTCAGCTTTTCATGTCTTTTGAATCTGGATTTTTTGGGAGGAAAGTTGGAGTGTAAATGCGCCTCTTGCGTCTCTCAAGCACTTTGGGTCAACTTTGTTAAATGTGCTTTAAATAAAGTAGATGTAGAAACAAAGTATCGATTATCTGTTGGGCTAATATCAATCTGATACCAGAACCAATGTTTATACTATCAATACTTGGATCTTTGTACCTCGGTGTACCCTGCAGTTCATGTGCAACTTTGTCTGTGTTCATGTGCGAAATTAAGTACGTGTGTCTGTTTGTGTTCGACTTGATCACCGCTTTCCCTTGACAGTGCTCATAGAGAGAATTAGAGAGCTGGTGAGATAATCAGATGAATAAAATGCAGCCGGTAGCTCATTACAAACCCTATTATTCATTAATTAACATTATTAAAACGTCTAATAGACCGCGGCACTCCTCCCAAGCCCCCCTGCCTCTTTTCAACTAGGTCCCTGCTCCGCGGTCCCTCCCGTTTCTCAACATGAAAAGAATAGCACATCAAACGAGGCCTGGTTTCAATGTGTTGGGGATTTGCAGGTGTAGAATCGCACACACACTGCGCAGGGGATCCGCTCGTCGGTCGCGCCGCGCTCCATAGTCTTCCACTTCGGCCTCGCTGTGACACACGCCGCTCACCCGTGCCATAACAAACTCCTCATTAGGAGTGGGGAGAGAACTGGGCCGCGTGCTCCCTAATTAGGTCCCCCATCTAAAACTTTCAGTCTTCCCTTCATCCCTCATCCTCCCTCCCTCCATGTCCCTGCATCACAGGGAAAAAGACTGCTGACATTTATGGAAGGCTGTTTAATCAGCTGTATATGCAGGGGTTATAAGGGAAAGTTTAGGCCTGTGATATGTGCATACAAAGGAAATGTATTTCTTTAGCACTCTAAAGAGGTTAAGCTCTGGCAACTGTCAAAAAATGTTGCGACCTATGAAAAGTCTTTAGTTTTATCCAGAACTCCCCCCCCTCACCCATTTTTCATCGTCTTAGTTTGTAGTTCATGCATTAAAATACACAAATTCATCCACGAGATGCACAAATGCGGCCGATTAATTTGGTTACATTGCAGAGACCAATATTCAACTCTGAGGATAATATCTATCAAAAGTTTTTAATTGTGTTCGGTGAGAACCAAATATATTAAACATGCATAATATATACATAGATATGTGTGTGTGCAGCAAGATGGGGAGAATTTCTGTCCCCAAAAATGTAATGATTATCATGCATATTCAAATGTCCAAACAATACACCTTAGTTAAACATTAATATCATAATTTAGATACAATCCGTTTAATGTGTCCAGGAAAAGAAGTATTATTCCTCATTTTGTTCTCATTATTTTCAAATAAACAGGACACTATGTGCGGAAAACAGGGAGCGAACAGACAAATGATGAATATGTAGAAACTCTTGGAGATATTAGCGGGCTTTAAACTACATCCTCTGATTACTTTTCTGCTTTTAAATACTTGATGTTCCAGTTGTACTATGACCTTAAACAAGATTTTATTGGAACACAATATCCATAACATTAGGGGAGTCTTTTATCATGCTGAGAGGGACACCGCCTCCTTGTATCCTTTAGTGGAGTCTTTGCACATTAAATTACATTAATATTTCTATTTGTGGCGCCATATTCACATGTAACGCAATACACCACATGCATATTGTATAACACTAAACACAAATATTTTCTCTTGGGAGAGTTGATACTATAATACATTTTTTTTTAACTGAATTAATTTCTGAAACACGGGCTCAGACGTGCGTATAGATATATGGACGTATACACAGCAAGTCAGAGAGACAGAGAGAAAAGAAATGTTGGTGTTTATAGGGAAATGATTTCCTTTATCAAAGCAACTTTGAAATTATTGGCCTTATATTAGCATGGCGACCGCTTTCCCGCTCTTAATCTCTAGTGCTTTCTTCTCACTCTCTTCCTCTCGCTCACGCTGAGTGATGCTTCCTGACAAGTAAATCACAAAAGAGGTGGCATTTCCCCACGCCGCTGAAGAGCCAGCATCCTTCCTTCAGCCTCCTTCTCTTTCCTCCCTTCCTCCTCTCCTCTCCTGATTAAATCTGCTGCTCCCTGTAGGATTATTAGGATTCTAATTCAATCTGAATTTCAGGAACTTGTTTGCTTGGTTACCTGTCACAGCGTATCAGCTTGTCATATTAGTGGTGATCGTTGGCTCTACCTAATCTGCTTTAAACAATTTCATTGGGTGCTGGTCTATAAATCATTCCGTAATGGGATTGACATGCGCGGGCTTAGCTAGGTAAACAAATCAGCTTTGTTTTATGTTAGGCAGCAATGAACTTGGCTTTATCAACTTCCCATCGATTCACACACACCACAAGGTCAAAATCTCTCTGGCTGCTCATCGGGGAAGGGGTGGGGTGGGGGGTGGTTAGTAGGGGTCAGCACTTCAGCAATTAGAATATGTATCAAATAGAAGCAGAGGAGCCCATCGCATCCTCCTACCGCTGTTGCCTTTCTCCAAAGTGTTAATTTATTTCTTATCAAAGTAAAGGCATTTCAAAGTAAAGCTTCGCAGCATTGGAGGGGAAGTTCTCTTTATGGGGATTTAAAAGAGAAAATAAAATGAGTTTGTAGTTTATTGACGGGAAGTCCCAAAGGCTGCTTAAAAACTCATTAACTTTCAAAACTAATTCAGACGTGTTGATTAACATCTAAGGGTTTGATTTATTTATTTATTTATTTATATTCCTTGCAAAAGATGGAGGATTTTTTTTCTAGGGCCAGTGTTTTTGCTGACATGCTGTAGTAAAAGTCCTCATCTTGACCCGCTTAGAAAAAGTTGATTCAAATAGAACTTTTGCTAATCATATCACAGTCTCAGCTAGGCTTATTTTGACAGCACTTTGAAACTATATGCTGTTTCAAATTTCACATAAGTGGGATTTTTCTGTTCCAAAATATCTTAACCTTCCCAAACTACTGTGTCACAAAATCAAACAGCTGATTCTGGTTAAGTATTCAAATGCATAGAAACTGTTGTATTATTATTTTTTAGGCAGCTCAAGAAACATGACAGAGGTAACCAGCGCTGCACATTTGGTATGAGGTGCTGTGCAGGGACTTTGGCACGAGCATGCTGTGAAGTCTGCAGGAAATGGGTAGCATGAACCATGTCTTTTGGAGAGCGCCCCAAGTGATCTGACCAGTACAAAGACAATTACAGATATGAGGCAGAGTTAAGGAATTCTCCAAATGTCCTTAAGAATAAAGGCATATAAATAGAGGGATTTGACTTCTTGTTGCTTCCCTTTCTCGAGCAGACAGAAAGCAAGAGAAAAGGAATGTAGGGGGGAGAACAAATTTCACTGAGCTGACCTGTTCAGCAGCATGTCATGGGATCTTTTCACACCAATACATCTCTCTAATGCAGGCAATTTCCTGCAGCTTTTCACCCTAAGAGGGGGATTTGACCTCTGTGGCTAACGCTTAAAACAAATTCGAATGTTTGCCAATAAGGAGGGATTAAGTCTGCCAGAAAAGGTGGGAGAGAATGGGAATGTCCTCTTTGCCATTAACAAACATGCATTTATGCATGTGTGTTAGACAGAAGCGCATCTATCTAAAAATATATTTTCAGTCAAATACCATACATGCATGTAAAAAAGATGCATTTACCATAAGTCTCCAGTGTCAACACGACTGCTCTTGGAATCAAGGGATCGGGGCAGCTAAGAGGTTGCAGGGCATGTTTTGAATGCACATAAACGGATGATATAGTCTGTCAGGTTAGTTGCTTTGTGGAAAAGTGGGGGAGCTTGGATGAATATACATCTGCCAAAGTGGTTGACAAGTCATCTGGAGTAAACGCAGACGTGTCAAAAGCCGTGCATTGAAATTTTGGGGAAAAGCCTTTTGTGTTTTGATATTTGTGTGCAACATTTTAGAGAGGGTAAACTTTCACCACTTGAAAACCCTCCAAATCATAGCTGGCACGTTGAGGATAATCTTTCCAATTACCCACGTCTCTGTTTCTGAGTGTCTTAGGCTCTTAGCCTTGTGATTCCTCTGCATCCAAAAGCTATGCGCCGCTGTTGACAATGAGAGGTAAACAAGAAGGGGGGGGCGACTCACCAAATCCTCCAGAGGCCTGGAGGGGAAGCCACACACCCCAAACTCCTTTCACTGTGAAAAAGCAGCTTCCTTTAAGGTTGTGCTCAGGAGAGACTGACAGCAATTACAGCTTTCTCTTCCCCCCACCCTCCACCCCACCCCAACCTTCTCTAGCTAGGAGAGAGCCACATGATGGGAAACCACGAGAAAGGAAAACCTCCCCTCCTCCGCTGTCTTACTTTCTCAGAAAGAGACATTTACCTCCACCTCTCGGTGAGGTGATGATTGTTTACTTTGAGTGATGTGCTATTATGACAGTTCAACAAATCACTGTTACATAGTTTTGTGGCAAATAGTGGAATTTTAGAGTAATCCCATGTAAATTATTAATCCTTTCAGGGGGAAAGTTGCAACACAGAGGCATACAGCACATCTCGTACACACTCCACCCTGACAGTTGCACTGCTGTGCCAAAACGTTTGACAGCCTGCACTACTTTAGATTTGTTAAGAAGACAGTGGGGCTGAGTGTGAGCCCGATTCAAAAGCTGATCTGAGATCCTTGCTGCGTGCCGTGTGCACTATTGTTGGCTGGACTGCATGGCATTAAAACACGGGAAAGTATTTTGGGTTTTTTTCTTTGTACAATGAATGTTTCATTTACACAGTGTGCATCACCGTGAGCCTCGTACAAACTCCAACAAATAATCTCCCAGTGTATCATATATCATGTCTCTTTACAATCTCAGAGATGGTTACTTTGACACTTTTATTGGTCAGAGAACATTGAGAGTCCATGAAAGATGATATGAGAAACAAGGTAACGGAACAGTATAAGAATGACTCACTGACAGCTCACAACCATTTTAAAACTAGAAATAGATCCACAGTAACTGCTGAGATGTATTTGCCTCTATTTTTCTCCACTTGCCTCCTTCGTCCCTGTCTCAGCCTCCTCCCCTTCTTTTGGTGGTCAGTGCAAGGATCACGAGGTGAAGAAGAATCAGAGTGGTACACATATTACTCTCTGTCTCGTTCCATTCTTTTCTGCCGGTGGTTGACAGGGCCTGTCTGGTCTAACCCGGGTGGAAAGTGACTCTAATTGTCATCTCAACAGACAAGATTCTGCAGCCATCCTGGAGGCATGGGCAAAATATACTTAGCTACTTTATCATTTAGACAGAACCCAACCATCGAGGCACCCTATTGACATAGACTTTTATGCAAAGATAGACTTTTTGAATTGGCAGGTCACGTCACCCGCTCCTTAGCATGCATACATAATGAGAATAAAACCTTTTTACGTCCTGGCTGAGACACAAGCATCTGACAGGTAGGGTTTGGAAGTTCAAGGCAATGTATATATTCCCTGCCTCATCTCGTGGACCTGGGCTGGTTATAGAAGATTGTGTTAGCTCAGAGTAGAGAATTTTACCAAATGTTCAGTGCTCAATAGCATTAGTCTGAGCCTGACGTTGTGTCGTCTCAACAGTCCTTTCCCAATGGAAGCTATCAGGCTGGAATGTATATGCAACTATAGGAAACATTTTGAGCAAAATAAAATAAAATAAAATTAAAACATATAAATTAATAATGATATCCAAAGATGAAGCTATTAGTGTTAGCTATGGCCAGTGTCTTGGCTTAGCATGTTAGCATGCCACTGGCATTCAAAAGCAACATTATTAGCTATGGCCAGCATCTTGGCTTAGCATGTTAGCATGCCATTAGCAATCAAAAAGAACATCATTGGCAATGGCTAGTGTGTTGGCTTAGCAGGTTAGCATGCCACTGGCATTCAAAAGCAACGTTATTAGCTATGGTCAGCATCTTGACTTAGCATGTTAGCATACCATTAACAGTCAAAAGGAACATCATTAGCTATGGTCATTATCTTGGCTTAACATATTAGCATGCCACTAGCACTTAAAAGCAACATCTCATGGACACCTTGAATGTTCATAATCTAGCATTTCAAATATTTTACTGAAGAACCAATACACATAACCTTCCTTTGGCACTACAGGAAAAAACACAGACAGCCACCATAGCCATCCTATGCGAACCACGAATTTATGTACACAACTGTCGTCGACAATTGCTGCTAACATGCCTTGGACTCCTTATGTCATATATCAAACCGACAAAATGTTACAGATTACCCTTGTTTCAGTTCCCTTTTTTTTACTAGCTTTGTTTCCTTTATTTTCCTCCCTTTCCTACAGGCTTCAGCTGTTGCCCCCCACCCCAAAAGGTGAAATTACCCAGCTTTTGTATGAGGCACAGTCAGCCTTTGAATGTTGCCTGTGAATGCCTGTGGGCCTATAAATGTGCTATGCGAGGGAAAGAGAAAGTTAAGCTGTCCTATTGAATTGATTGAACATTCATGAAACTAAAGTGCGCCCTCCCTCACACCCCCACCCCCTTCTCACATGTGGAAATGACTTCCAGACATCTCCAACGTCCCGTATGGAACACAGCCGTGAGGATCCCTACCTTACAGTCAGGTGCTGAGCTGTTGCCCTGAAGGCACGATTCAATTGTTAAATCTCTTATGAATAGAACAGGAGGGTTCATTTTACCGCTTACAACCTTCCACGTCCATGTTTTGACTTTGTTGGTTTAATTGCACAATTATTTTACACACTATCTTATTTTTTAATCATGTTCTGCCTCGCTGCTTTTAGTTACATAAAGAAGAAAAAAAAGTCTAAAGAAAAAAGAGCTTATAACATTTTAAGTTTTCAGTTCCTCAGTTTAAAAACTCAGTGTCCTCAATGTTTGGTAATCACTTTGAAATGTTACAGGCATACATTATATTGACTGATTCCACTTTTATGGGGCTCTCTCCATTGCACTTTCATTATTTAATCAAAATGCCTTATTGCTTTTGCCCGACAATACACTTAAACCGAATGAATTCCAAGGAGTTCTCATTTTATGTCAGTGCCTGTATATCGTCAGCCTCAAAGATGGCAATATTGAAAGCAATTTTCTGTGTATTTAGGGGCGAGTCAAACAATTTCTGGAACGAGAACTAATCAAAATGCATCAACCATAATCAATAAAAGTGAGATAAGTTGGATGATAAGACTATGATGATGAATTATACCCATTTTGCTTTCTCCAATACTGTGGGAGTTGTGCGTGTGAGAATCCGCACGCGTGCTGTCAGATGAGCGCGTGTCATCGCCGTGCATCATATCACCAAAGAGCCCCTATGTAGCGCGCAGCCCACCAACAGGCCGCATCATACCCCTCTATTAAACCATCCGACACCCAAAGGTTGCAGTCACAACCACAAAACAACAACAGCTCAGACAGCTGTGAGACCTAATCATTATTTGGCAGAAGTAGCGAAACCATGTCAGAGTAAGCCCCCAACATCTCGCTTCCCAGTCACATTTGAATCATCTGCAATTAGTTTTGTTTTAATAACACTCACAATTAAAGGTCCTCCGGTTTGCATAATTCATGACACGGCAGCGCTGATGTCAGAAATCAAATGCAACAAATTAGAAATAACAAGTTTGAGACACTGTGATTCAATTAAGATCCGGGGAAACATTGGGCCATGCATAATTGAGGGGCCGGCAAGGCAAGACTCATGTCAGGCCTGTCAGCCCCGCTGCAGCTATTGGATTTGGCCTGTCACACACACTCAAATCAAGCCTGTAAAAATTACAGGTTACATTGATTTCTTGATTTTATTTGCGAATGCTTGTGAGTGGGTGAGCTCGTGCATGCGTGCGTGTGTGCACATACGCTTACATGTGTGTATAATTGGTTGTGCATGCACTGCGTGTGGGTGTGCTCACATGTGCTTGTCTCTAAGAGTGGGATATAAATCAGGTGTGGGAGACGATCCAGGGGTTGAGAGCCGAAGCCACATCTGGAGCTGCAAGTTAGAGCCGGCTGAGTCCTTTAGATGTTGAGCGGAGCTCCGGCGAGCTGTGGGCACACGCACGCGTCTCGCAAACCGCATGATCATCGCCATTTCTTACAGTTATGTTTATAGTAAAATCATCAGAACTAGCACTTCCATTCAACTCTGCAGCAACTTACAAAATGTGTGCCTTTTGGACCCATTTGTGTGCACGCATGTGTGAGTACAGTCCCTGGATACAGCATGTTTGAGACTTTGAAGGTACCTTGCATACTGTGCCAAGATGCAGATGCTGTGTTTATTCACCACATTACGCATCAGCTGCAAT
Organism: Oreochromis niloticus; assembly: GCF_001858045.2. Taxonomy (NCBI): domain Eukaryota; kingdom Metazoa; phylum Chordata; class Actinopteri; order Cichliformes; family Cichlidae; genus Oreochromis; species Oreochromis niloticus. The sequence goes on along the minus strand of NC_031987.2, from coordinate 23,649,165 downwards.
AATAAATAAATACACAGTGGCTCACAGAGGAGATGACAAAAGTTAGCGCAGAAGAGATATGGATGTGTATAAAAGTGTTTTCTTTACTCTGTGTGTGAGTTCGTCATAACGCACATGGATATTAATAAAATCTGGGAGTTGTTATGCTTGGCTTAAAGTTAACTTTGGTTATGTCACTAACATCAGGACACATCTGAGGACAGCACAAGCCTAGGTATGCAGCAATCTCATTTTGGCTAGATTTCCCTCTCCATAGGCACTTAAGCAGAGAGAGAGAGCAAGTGTTGGGCATTAAATGAGCTCTCAGTTATGAAACACTTACGGGGTTTTAATTATCGGGGATTGTTGAAAGCAAAGGAAATAGAAAACAAAAACTCTTCTTTGTGAGTTTAAAAACACGCTGCTTATTTAATTAAACGATAGCACCCACAGCTCATAAAGACCTCAGAGTTAATAAGATTTCCTAAGGACACCCACATTAACACAGGCTGCTGCTACGCTTTTGATAATCGGCGTTCTCGATGTGGCGTTTGGCAAAGTTGGAGGGGGGGCAGTCGGTGCCACAAAGCAAGAGCTTTATGTGTGCGCTTGTGGTAATTTTCAAAAGTGTCACTGATGTCACACTTCATTTTAAGATATCAATATTGCCATCTGAAAAGGGACCAAATCAAAACCACAATTAGCATGTCTTCCAAAGCACTTCCTGCAAGAAGTATTTTCAGATTTGGATCTCGCTGAAAGGCCGCTGCTGCAGGAAGGAAACATGTGTTAGTAAACTACCAGATGCAGCCACACGTTACTTTCAGAGTCAGTAATTTCTGACTGAATAATCACTAATGACTGAGGACCAATAGCTCCCCGAAGCATCATCTTAATCTCTCTTGTGACTGGCTAATTGTAGCCAGACACACTAACCTCCCTGTGGCCTGTGTCCTGGCTCTAACCCTGGCACTTCTTTTTCTCCATTTCGGCCTCTTGCTTTTCTTTTCTCGTTCTGTTTTATCAGCCTTTGCTAAGTTGACCCACTCCTGCTTTCACTCCTTCTCTCCCTCTCGTTTTTGCTTCATCCCACTCCCGCCGACTTTCCTCAGCTCCGACAACATATGGGAAACTTTTCCAGGGTGATTGCTCCAATCTGATTAAGGCAAGCTGTATAGCTGCCATTTATCGCCGCTGCTGCTGCGAACCAGCAAGCAGCTCTGACGTTAAGGTCCTCGCTTGAGCTGGCCGTTCTCAGTCCAGACTTATCCATTAGATCCTGTTCAGACTCCTCCAATTGTTCTAACTGCCAAGACTGTACCATGAATCAAAACCCCTGGCAGACATACAGATCTCTCTCTGATCGCACAGTTCAAAATAATGCCATGCCCACTTAAAGCTAGAGTGGTTTGCGCTCAGTTAATTTAAAGTCCAAGGGAAACAGGGCTGGATATGGAGGAAAGGAGTGCTAAAAAAGGAGAGAAAAAAAAACTTACATTACATTAATGTAGTTGGTTTGGGTTCAACAAAAGGGGGACTTGGCCTGAGGAGCTGAGCGGAGAGGGTTATTAGAGCATTTAGCCATCTCCAGACACAGGAGAGAAATGAGCCTTGTGGCCTTTGTGTTATCTAATCTCGTTTGCATTTCCTTTCAGCATCATGAAAGAGAAATGCAATAGGGTCCTGATTGTGTTTGTTTGGTGAAATTCTCATTTAGGGCTGCTGTGGCTCTGTGCCTCCACCAATAATTCTCTCCCGGCTGTATTTGTGTGTGTTTACTAGCCTTATGGTGGCGCGTATAAGTCTGTGGAGCGCTTTGAGACGACAAGAAAACAGCAGCTTTACAACAGTAGCTTTAAAACTACATGTAAGCTGAAAAATGAAGGTGAATTTATGCAGTATCACCACTTGGTTCTCTGACATCCGAGCGGCTCGGTTCATATTTCAGAGTGATTGACTAGCGGAAGGAAAGCACGTGCCCGATGACAAAAGAGACGGGAAACGGACATAGAGTGGATTTGACATGATGAGTGCCAATGCCCCCATTGATCAGTACCATTGACATCCCTTCTAGAACCCTGCAAGGTGGGTTTGGAGTAGGCAGGCAGCTGAAGGTTACAGCTCGCTGTCACAGCACTGTCCAATCACATTACACATCATAACGTCTGAGAATCTGCGTGCCTTCCACGCATGATGGACAGATGACAATCATCCCTCCCTCTATTGTTTCTTCCAGTCGCCTCATCTCTGGGATACGTGTGTCTGAGATTTTGTTCCCATTTATATCTTTAAAAAAGTGTCAAACTGTATTCATGGTAAAAGTGTCGAGCTGTAATATCTTTGGTATCAAAACTTTCACCAACTTAATGAAGATTAATAGCTGTATTTTGTTCACTTTTTGGCTCTGAATTTGCACAGAGCTGTTGATTTATAGCCAGAGGTCGGACCGGGAAGGTGCTCGCACCAGTAGCCAATGGGCTCTTTGTGTTTATGATGAGGGGAGAGGATGGAAAGGTGATTTAGGCAGACAGCAGGTCTGCTTCTTTTCAGAGCAAACCTCCAGCAGACAGGCCATTAACAGAGGTGACAGAGAAAAACAGTGGCAATCGCTTTGATTCTGATTTACACCACTGCTGAAAAACCCAAACAAATTAGAGGAACAAAATAATACACAGGGAGAAATAAATCACATTAATGATTAGGCTTTGAACGACAGTCGGACATGAAAGCGAGTGGCGGCGGGGGCATCTGGAGGAGAAGATGGCAGATTATGAGATGATATTAGGAGCTGTCTTCAGAGAAAGCCTGAGAACAATCAGGCGCCAGCAGTAACGAGGAGAAATTCTTTGTTCTTCTCTCCACTCAGTAACTAACATGTTGTTATTCAAGTCAACAGCCACTAGAACCTCGTTAGTAGGCCAAGCAGCTTACTGCTCATTAGCCGACAAAGGAATGATATTCATTGACAAGAAATGCAGCTTGTGGAGCTTTTTGGCAATTGTAGAGTACAAGAAAATGGCACATGCAAAGTGACACAGAACATAGAGCCTGGACTCAAACTATGAGGATTCTTTTATATATAGGACATGCAGTAAAATACTGCATTTGTCCTCTATCAGTGAATAATTGGAGATATACCAATAATTCTAATGAGCATTTCATTAAAACAAAGGCAAAATTACACACACATAGAGCTTGTGTTGTATATTAAATTTATTGTTATGTTAATATTTTTTCTTAAATTGAACATTGTTGAAGGTTTGCAAGTAATTGCTTGGTAATCTATAAATGCAGACAGATTACATGTTGCATAAAGTCTGAATGAGACTCGACTCAACCGGATGTATTCTGGTTACATTTCTACAGAACAGTAAATGTAATAGTTAAATACACATTTCTGTCCGTGTAGACAGCAACAGATATGATGTGATTTTCGACAGTTTATCATAGTTAACTGACCCCATTTAATTGTAGGCTGTTAGCCGGCAGACTCAGACGATCTCATTTGCGAGATGAATTTGTCTTACAGATATTACAGATGTAAAACAGATATTCACAAAGTTTCTTTTTGAGGACGTACTTTGCAGTTGAAAAAATGTTAGAAATCACAATACTTGTTATTATGATAATCAGCATATTACAAAATTACAAATTGCACTAACATTGTATCATGCATGAAGTATTGTGATAATATTCTATCATGCTGTGTCCGGATATTCCCACCACTAACATCCATCTATCGCTGTCTCCATAGTGTCCAAGATAAGATATGAGTATGTTAAGCACCTTTGCTTAGGAGGCTTCCAGTGGGCACTGTAGTTAGATCCCTGAACCATGTTAACTGGCTCTGATGTGGGAGAGCAGTAACTCTACAATAAGCCAATCCTGAATAACCAATCTGCTATCATGTACCACAGGCTTGATTTGTTCCTGTGGGGCCATCAGGAGGAGGATGCTTGGAGTTCTGATGCTTTGTGGACTGGGTGGCAGTCAAAGGCAGACGCCATGGTGTCCAATCCCTTAGCTGTGGCGCTCTCATTTCAATTTTATGATCAAATATATAAGATTTAAATCTATTGAGGGATATGCCACGTATGATATACTGACATAAAACTGTTCTTGTAATTAACTTTACTTTAGCTCTCACTGCGTTTATAGGAAGGTATTAAAATTTGAAACAGGGATAAAAATGACATGAGCAAAACATTTACAGACTGCGCCATGCCATCTTAAACTGCTATTGAGAGCAAGCGAGCAAACACTTGTTTTTAAGGATTAATTTGGAGTTGAATTATATTTGCTAAATATAAAATCTCCACTGTGTTCTCTCCTGCCTTCAGGTGTCAGTCTCAGTGGTTCGTCATTACAACTGACTCATTTTAAATGAAACAGATATGATCTCCTGGTAAATGGACTTTTTTTCAAGTCTTATTGACCACTTAAAGTGCATTACAGCAGAGGACTGAATCACTGACCCTCCAATTAGCGGAAGACCTCCTGAGCCACTGTTATTATAATTAATATAATTACAACAAATTACAGAAATAGTGCTCAGATTATGGAAGCGATGTTGACCACAGGGAACAACCAAAAGGGACAAGAAAAAGCTGCAGTGGCATCAGTGCTGGGAGCAGAAGTAAAGTGCTTCAATCAGAAAAGTAACAGATGCCTCATCGGAAAGTTGGGGCTGTGCTGCTCAGAGCAACATCTGACCTGCTGATAGACTGCTGCTGCTGTAAACGCTGTGTGCTGCTAAGTGAACTGGTCCAGGCATAGCAGTTCACTGCACTGTGGTCCCACTGTGACTTCCAGATGACAGCACTAATGGATGATCCCGGGGTGCAATCATCTCTATCCCTGCTGCCTTGTTCAGCAGATGGGCTATAATTCCAATTCAGACCTCTGAGACTGAGAGCTCCTTAATTCAGACATGCAAAAGTCATTAAACTTCTTACGTATATACTCCTGCTGGAGACCTATGATTATATAATTTCAACTGATGTTAAGAAAAAGAGCCGTCCTCCAAATACTTTCCTACAATTACATTTGACAGTTGGTCTGGAGGATTAAACCTAAGATCATGTTTGCCTCCATCTGTGTATCTATACTACTGTATGAGTATGTTCGTTTACAGTCGCTGGAACAACCGCGTTAACAGAATTAACCGCAACATCACAGGATAGCCCAGCAGCACATAACCACTAGCAAGATCCCAGCATGCGTGGTACATTTTTTTCTTTTTCTTTTTTTGTATGACTCAGATCCCAAAACACATTATTTTAGGCATATAGACCTCAAGTGTGTAACTTAACTCAGATACACAGAATACTGGCAGAGAAATGTCATGTTTCTGCTTACTGTCAAGCTACTCTACCCATTCGGCCAACATTTCTTCTCCAGCTTCTCAAATATACCGTTAGGTAACAGTTACCAAAGTTAAATGAGTTCAGGTTGACTGATGGAGCTAAGTTCAGGCTAGCGCCCCTCTGAAACAGCAGTGTTTCAAAAAGAGCAGGCGTAAACTTCAGACTCCGTCTCACCGCTGCTGTTTTTTATTTTTATATTTGTTTTGATAGTGAAGCATTTAACCTTGGTAGCTTAGCTTAAATAACCTTAATGCATGATCACTAGCCATTTTGGGAAAGAGAATTTAATGGATTCAAGTTCTACCATTTTTTAGGAGGATTAATTACATTGTATGATACCTTAATTCAAATAATAATTAAAGCGAGTTGATTAGCACACCGCAGCAGCACACTTCATGACCTTGACCCACATCCCAAACCAGATGTTGAATGCCTATAAAATATAAGGATGTTTAAATGTAACAGATAGTGGGAGATGATAGTTCAATTTCAACCACAAACATGTTTCCACACTCCGTGCACAACATCTGATCCAGTCTTTGTTGAGAAGTTGACCTTGGCAATGAGCTAGTGCAAGATGAGCTGACCTGAACGTGTTCAGGGATTTAAGCTCTAAATGCACAGATAACAAGTGGTGTACGTCCACCTGTGATTGACCTGCGCGGGTGTCTTACTGTTCAAGCATCCAGCCACAGGGGAGCTCGGCTGCAGCAGAGCCTGAACCCTCTGGGGAGCAGGGTAACAGAATCCCAGGCTTATACAGATATCTACACAAAGGACAAGCTGGCGCTGGCAGGTGGCCCCAGCATAGATAAGTGTGTTTTCTGTTTTGGGGGAAAGGAGGCGGGGGTGTGAATGAAGGAAAGACTGCTCACTTACTGGCCTGTTTCCTTCTGAGAGTGATGATGCCTCCCGTGGGCGTAACACGCAAGGAGGTGGGACTCTTGAGTGTACTGTAGACATGCTTATGTCTGCGTTAATGCATGAGAAATATTTCTCCAGCAAAATCCTGTCATTTGTCCACAGGACAGCATAACAAGTTCTTCAATAAAGAAAGAAACAAGCTTGGTATATCGAAACAGATCAAAGTTAACGACGCAGCTGCTAACATGCACTTACCTAAGATACATCAAATATTTACAGGGCTATTATAGAGGTGTATGTGCATGTAACACACGTGCTGTTACCTTCAGAATGAACAAAGTCCTGTACTTATAAAATGGGGTTTTCCTACATGCATTTAAAAGGGTGTGTTTACACCCAAACCATCATCTTATCCTAAAACTAACAAAACAGGATGCAACATTTATGCCCATTTCTCTCCATGGAGTTAAAAAATTGAAATGATAAAAACTAGTTGTGATAAAATAAATGCGATGGACTTGTCATTTTATTTCATTGAGTCCAATCTTACTGTATTACTTAATGAAGAATACTAAATGTGAAAAATAACAGACTCACAGGACCAGTGCTTTGCTTTTTCCTGCTTAGCAACTCTACTGGCAGATCAACTGTTTGATTGTACCCCTTCAGTCTCTTTCTCAATCATTCCACCCGTCCCACTATTTAAACACACTCATCTCTCACTGGAGCAGGCTCTGACAGCAGAATTTGCTTTTTTTGCAGTGAGGTGACTTGCAAGATACACAAATAACACAGAGGTGCATTTATGGTATTTGTATAATCCATGAAGTGAAAATTAGGGACTATTTAGATGAAAGGCAATTAGACAATTACAGCTAATGAGGCCAATCCTTTTCTTTCACCCCAAAGAGTCCACAGACTAATTATCAAATTAAAGAATGCTTCTTTTCTCCCTCTGACCCCGCGCTGTCGTAAAGGGAGGGTGCTTTGGGAAAGGCAAACATTGGTCTACTCTGTGGAGGCCGAGGCCGGAGAACAGGCAGGCAGCATTTAGAAAGTGATGGGCGTATTAATCACTGCTTAAGCTAAGACAGCTTTATGGTCTGCCGGGCAGGCGGACACACACAAGTGTAGAAGCATGAACAGACACTCTGCTACTCGGTCAGTTATACATCATGCAGGACTGTGCAAAGAGGGCCAACAGCCAAACAGGAAACATGGTTGTAGCCACAGGAAGTGGAGCAGCTCATATGACTAGCAGACCCCGCTGGTGAAACTTCCTACTCTAAGGAGCTCAAAGAACTCCACCTGACGTGCACCAAGACCTTCCAACATGTTTATTTATCCACAGTGTGGAGCTAAACAATCACTATGATACAACAGTAGATGGAACAAAATGTGATAAGAAACAATTGCGGGAGTTTCCTCCAGTCAAGATTCATTTGCTCTCCTCTGCAACCGAGCATCTGTTGGATGCTTACTCTGACTAATCAAACAGCGTCTGTTTTCTCTCTCAGTACTTGGAAAGCTGATCAGCTTCGATGGGATACCAGGGAAAATGTTTCCCAGTGTCCCCCTTAACATGTCTGTTGCCAAGTGGTTCAGTTCCTTTACGGTACAAAGGGTTTAGCTCCAAAACGGCTCTCCAAAAAATTTCACGGTCTGTTAATATCATCCCTCAATTAGCTCTAATTTAAGTCAGACCATACATTATCCCCTCTTCCTCCCCCTCACCACCAGCCCCCGGACTGGCGTCTCTTTTTTTGCTGTCTTGAACTACAGCTGCACCTACCGGCAACCGAGAGGCACAATCAGAGTTCGGCTCAGCTCCTTGTCATTCAGCTCAATCTAAGATGATGATGATGTTTAGCTGGATGTTAGTGTCACAGTTTACGTATGGAATGTGTATCAAAAATTAAGCATAAATATATACCATTTAGTTTTGCAAGTAATTCTCCCTTGAGTGGAATGAAACAAGAATAAAACCTGTAGCAAAGCACGACCCCTTTCACATGAAAAGCCCAAGCGTCACAGAGATATCACATTTCCCCCAACACAGCTCACGAGAATCAGTTTAACTGCTACTTTTCCTTCGTTTTCCCGCTTCCCACTTCAAATTCTTTATCACATGTGAAGTCATTTTCTGCCACCCCCGTTTTACTCTCTCGTGCAAGGTTAGGATCAGGGGTCAAAGGTTGAAGAGAAGTTCTTTTCACATCGCCATGCCTGCCCAGAGCAACCCTGCAGGTGCAGGCTGTAACAGCCACCTGTCTCCAAGGAGAGACCTCTGCAAGAAAAAACAAAAATGCTCCCAGATGCCCCGTGCTCAGCGCCAGTGACTGTCCCAAAAACGCTTCTTGTCATCGCGTCTTTGCGCAGTACTTTTCCAGTGGTAACAGCAGACAGAGGGGTTGATGAGAGTTCACAGCCCCTCCTCAATGACAGTAACTCCTCCTGTCACCTGCTTTCATATGGCAGGGGTGTTAGTGTATGGTGAGAGACTCCAGCTGACACTTTTGACACGGCTGGACTTAATGAGGACTGATGGGAGGCTGTCAGCAGAGTGACACATTAAGCAGCTTTGTCACAGATCAGCCGGTGAGTTTTATGCAAAGCCAGGCCTTGCGCTTACTTGGAGATGACCTTCCGAAGTTCACTAGAAGTCTTGCAGATGCGGCGCTGGGTCGAGTTTAATTTTTCAACGATGCCACGCAGAGATCGTCGAGCTTAACGCGGCCCCAAACGCGCATGCACACACACACCTTTAGACACACACACACGCTCTTCCTTTAAATTCACCCGAGGAAGTTCAAGTGCAGAAGAAAGCATATGATTTTTAAGTACTAGGTAGTCATTAAAGTTTAGACTCAGAAAGCCAACTCTGCCTTACACGTCCCTCTCGTGAATATTAAAGACGTAAAAACACTGAATGTGAAGTTAAGTTTGTTAAGGTAAACAGAAAAAAATTATGCGGTTTGCATGAGAAGAAGCTTTGGGTATAAGTTCTGTGGCCTTGCTAAGTATGTGGGAGCTGGGATGATGGGAAATCTTTAAGGAACCGGCACGAGGAAAAAAAGAATGAGAAGGCTGGAGTTTACCTCTGTGGGTTTTATTTATGTTTTCTGTATTTTGTCTGAAAAAATAAACTCAGTGACTATATTTTATATTCAACTAAAGTCAGTAAAAAAAAGATGCGCTTCAGAAACAATTTGACACAGCAACTTTTTAAAAATTAGACCTCAAATTAAAGCAGAATTTCTCAATTTATACGTGTATTTCCTGTGGCAATATAACCAGGAAACTCATCTAATAAATCTAAAAATAAATTTGCAAATCAAATCTTAATTTGTCAAATACTAATGTAACTGTTTACTTCCAGCCGCGACATATTTATAACAGTTTCGTACCTTCATTCATCAAATGCAGATGTTAACCTTTTAAACACAGGCCTCCTCAGTTCCACGCAAGACCCTTTAACATCATAATTCTTGAAAGTCACTCCATTTAAACTAGAAATGTGGGGGCTCCGTGTTGTAGCTCCTTAAAACAGTCGTATATTCCCATCAAGACTAACATAGAGTTATTTGCTCATTTGTCTGAATTGTAAGAATAATTTGTGTGAATGTGCTTTTATACCTCCCCAGTGATCCATAAATCACAAAGGGCTCTTTGTGGCCCACCAACATATATATATTTTCCCTTTTGTTTAGACACTATAATCTTGATTCATAGTGTGACAAATCTACTTGCAGAATTTGTCACGGAGTCACTTTAGATATATGTTTTGACATAAATTTCCTTTTAGCCAGAGCCACCACCATTCCACTTTGATGACTTTGGTGATGACCTGAGCCCCACAGACAGGTCTGACGCTCATCCGTCCAGCGTGCTATCCAGAAACACAAAGAAATCATGAAAAAAAAAGGAAAGTTCTTGTTCAGCTTTATTTGCAGTTGGTGTCAGAGAGCAGTAAGGAAGTTGCGCACCTTCCTCCAGGTGAAGGAACAAGTAAAATATTGTGTTACCTACATGGTAGCTAAACCAGCTTCAACAATGCACACCTTATAGTGTATGTATAATATACGGCTCTATTATCACTGTTGTTTTTGCTTCTTAGTGCAACTGCATTCAGAAGAAGTTACCAAATTCAGACATTTTCAGTCATTTAGTTTCCTTTTATTGTACGTGTGGTGGATACTCTCGTGTTATGCTGAAACAACTGCAATTCTTTTGTTGAGAATGCTTCGATCAGAGCAGCTTTAACGACTGTTTAATCACCCGACTCTAACAAGATGCAGCATTTGCAGATGTGTGCGTTAATTCCTTTTAGACAGTCCTCTTTGTGGTTTGTTTGAAGCCCCCGCCTCGTGCCATAAATCAGCCTAAACATTTTGCAGAAAATTAACATCTTTGCAGAGCTGTTACAGTCTACTGTAATGCTACCTACATTTACTCATGAATTATATTTTGAGTTCAGACGACCACACATCAGGACTTTACTTATGCATATAACTGAAAAAAGCATCTTTATTTGCATATTATGCTTAACTTGACTTGAGCAACATCTAACAAAGCTGATAATACTCTATCCTCGCTGATGAGTCACTGTGTTGGGCCCTTGGAGAAGACACTGGACTTACTTCTTCTCCAGTGCAGGCGAGTTGGAAACTATCATCTTCTGTGCATAGTCGTGTGTGTGTGTGCATGAGACTTAAAGACAGAAAAGTATTTCGCTTTAGCAGCAGGAGTGGGAAAACAATTGTCCCTGACTGATTTTCCCCTAACCCTATAATGAAGCCCATGTGTACGACTGGCCTTTCAACAAGCTGCAAATCTGTGCGCGGCCCACTCTCCACTTGATTAAAGCAACAGCCACTCACCTGCTCCTCATTAGCCTGGACCAGGAACAGACCCGGCTAAATAAGTTAGCACCTGTATGTTCCAGTTCGGCATGCCTTCTACATATATGTAATATGTGTGTGTTTTAAGCTGACAGCCTTATAAATGATGGGATGGATTTAGCCGCCGTGATGCTGCTGCTGCTGCTGTGTGTGAGAGGGCGAGGAAGAGAGATGGATGTGTGGAGGCAAAAGGGGGCTATGTGTGGAGAAGTAGCAGGGACATGTTCTGTGTTTTGGGTATGTTGAGATAGATGAGGGACTGGGCTTGGAAACACTCATTAGCCATAATCATTGTCCCTGAAGGGGAGCAGATGGTGGCAGGGACAAAAGAAAATAAAAATTTGTTTTCTATAGAATTATACGTATATGAATGAATGAATGCAAGAAAAACACACACAAAATGACCCAAAGATAAAGAACACAGCCATCAACAATAGTACCAAGGTCATTCCAAAAGTGTGTGCGTGTGGGTAAACAAAACACAGTTCATATCCCGGTGTAGATGTATGTTGCGGTAAATGTGCTCAGACATGCTGGTCATTACAGAACAACCCTAAAGGGCATTGTGTGGGATGGGATCATCAGAGTGCTGTTGTGTTTCTGTCTGGTTCCTGGTAACCAGTGACTCCTCTGACCTCTGCCTGCTCTGAATGGAAGCATATTAACACTCCAGGCTCTCAGCAACATTTAACCAATTTGGTAAATTATCTGTGAGGCCACTTTTATAGGACTTTCTTATTATTCAGAAGGCGGGGGAGTAGAGAGAGAGAAAGACAGAGGGACTTCATGAAGGGATATGGGCACGCAAAGTCTGCTCTCATTTACATACATTACCAGTCGTCTTCTTTCCCAGAGTCCCATAGAGGAAGCACCTGTTAGCCTCTCGCGGTCTTCCTCCTCAACCCCTCTCTCGCGGTTCTTTCATCCCTCCATCGCTGTAGCTCCTCAGCCTCGACCTCCTAGAATCACCCCACAAGCAGGTGTTCTCAGTCAAAATTTTCCTCACAGCCTGCGTAGAGAAAAATGCAATGAGAGGAAAGTGACCAGGAGGCCAACATGGCCCTTGCATAGGAAGGGGAAGACTTAGAAGCCTGGGCCCCTCCGGTGGGGTAACACTGAATCCAGGTGTTTGATACTATCACTTCTTATTTACCACGTGCGGACATACAGTTGTTCCCTGGGCTTCGACTCAAAACAAATTGCTGGAGTGGAGAGTTTGTAAAAGAGCTGTCTGTTCTGTCGGCAGAGGGGTTAAAGTTAATTTGATCGGGCATGTGTACTCTGGGCGAGGAGCAGAGAACATCTGCATTCAGTGGCATGGCCCCATTTGTTGCAATTTTGGGTCTCATTTCCATTTGCAAGAGAGATAACTGCTCGCATATGGAAGCAATAGATAGAAGAGGTCAATGCAATTTCTTTCACTGGGGGGGCTGATGCAGGGAGAAATACCCTCATGCAGTAATCTCAGTTGGCATAGGAAGAAACAAAAATCTGGGGTTTGGGGAAAGGAATTCCTTTCAGTGCAGTGACTCCTTGATTCCTTTACCAGGCAGTAAGTATCCCACACCACTTCCAAACACTCCAATCACTCCTATTATTGCTGATGGGATCTGGGGACATGATGTTGTAGGTCCCATCCGTGTTCACGCGCTTCCTAGTAATGGTATCTCAAATCATATGTAGTGATAATGAATTAAAAATATCCTATTCAATATTCTTTTCTGATTCCAATTTCTGATGTTTTTCCAAGTGTGACCTGCTGATACTGATTTTAATTCTAAAAACTGTAGCTAACAGCATATGTAAGCAAAAATCTACTTTTATTCATTGCAAAATATATTTTTGTCATGAAAAACAAATTATCATAGACTTTACAATTTCTCCCAAACTCTAACAACTCTCACTTAAACAACAAAAATAAAGTCTTTTTTTATTGGGAAGAAAACATTAACTCAAAATGACTTCCTGCGCACCAACCTTTAGCTACTATATTTTACCATATCAAACAAATGCAGATTCAGTAGATTTATGTAACATAACAAATAGAATCAGTTACTTACATCATTTTCTAGTATGTTTATAACTTTAACAGTCAACAAACCTTTTCTGTTTTTTCACTCACTGTAATTTTCCTCATAACTGCTTTCATTCTTTGCTGCTAACTGCTAGCTTTAGCTTTAGCTACTTTGCCTTTGTTAGCTTCTTTAAAATATCCATGGTCAGCTGGGAGATGTCTTTTTCAGTTTGCTGTTATGAATATTTTTGTGATGGTCCAGTTGAGGTTTTCTCTGGTGAACTTTTTGTCTTCACTCACAGTATAGATCTTCTACGCTGATGGGATGTTAGCATGTGGCTATGAGTCAGCACCACTTTGCATAAATGTTGCACGTTCACGAAATTCCAGTTCCAGGCCAATTGATCAGCGCATCTCTAGTTAATATACTGCTCTAATATCTCTTTCTGAGAATAGCAGCTTTAATCACACGGTAGCCATGCACTTTATCGTGCTTTATTGCCTAAAATGTCTTAAAATAAACTCATGGTGTATTATCTAACTCTTTAAAATCATGATTTAGAAAATACATTTATTAGAAAACTGTTTACTGTAGTCATACAGTATATTCACTAAGAACTTGGGTCATTTTTCTAAAAAACAGTCTTTTGTAAGCCAAAAAGTTCCCCCCTTACTGGTTCAAACAAAATAAAAACAAAAACAACAAAAAGTTATGTAACCATCATTCTCATACATGCACAAACAAAAACCCATCCATCCACGCTGACGTCTGCCCTGATTAGACTCTAAAATAATAGCTTCTGAAAAGCTTTAGCCGCTTGAATGTAAACATATGTTGTTTTAATGGCACTTGCTGAAATGACTGATGCTGCCATTACTCTTTTGAGGACAGTTTCTGACTTGTGATATGCAATGTCGTAACTGGTTTGCTGTGATTGTAGCAAAGTACAATTTCCAACAACAGGACTGTCATTTGTGATCGATGTTTTCAGTTCTCTTTCCTTTTTGGCGATGTTACGTGAAAGCATAGCGGACGCACCAAGAGGCGAGTTTTTTTCTTTTCTCCAAAGCAAACCACTGTACTGGTCAGTCATATTGATTAAAGATGCAAGTTGAAAAACATATCAAATGCCGCTACAACATCATAAAAAACTCTCAGTAGGCATCTTAAGACTGTCTGTTACTCACTGGAGTTTTTTCCCTGAAAAACTGCCTAACTAATGGAAAACTCTGGGCACAAATTCCAGACATCATTATGTTACAGACGATAACTTCACAACATGTCGCACAATAATCAAAACAAGGGCCAATTTAATCTCCATATACTGGATGATTCCAATCTTCCCTTTCATAGTAGACAGTCTAAACTCAATATACTCAATCCATGCAGCTCTGCAAACCCCTAATAAGGCAAGTTAAACCCCGAGCTTGCAACTGGCATGAAGTCACCAGAGAGCAATTACGCTTTAGCTTGAAAGTTAGCGAAGGACCAGAGGAATGTCTTTTTCCCCCTGTAATGCCAGGACTTTGGAGACTAATCTAATTGAGAGTCTTTTTTGTGTGTGATTATTTATGATTAGAAAGTGTTAGTGGAAAATCTGGAGGAGATATCTGGAAATGGGGAGTGTTTGATGCAGATCAGTGTCGTGCTGCTCTTCCTGATTAATTATGTCCGGAACATCTAATGGCTGCCTCCGCTACGGACGGGTTGCTTTTCACAAGACAAAAGCCCCCAAACTTTTTAAGGATTCTTTGAACTCAAAATGGTTTTTTTTCTTTTCCTTTTCTTTTCTTTGCTGTGTTTTTTTTTTAGGCAGAGCTGAGTGAAAGTAATTCCTGGATGGAAATTTGGAGCTCTTCATGTCTGGTTCAGACAAACTGATTTATGTCAACAAAAGAAAGAAAGAAAGAAAGAATGTATTTCTTTGGCAGCTGTCCTGTTTTCTATTAGCGATCCACTGAATATTATCAGTGCATTCTTTTGTTTCACATATGCTCTTGGTGTGCAGTGTATCTGTGGCCCTCCATGTGACTCAGTGTCCTGTCTCCTTACCAGTGCCCCCTGAAGCCCTCATTTCCTGTTGGAAGTTGGCTGAATTGGATAAAGGACATGGCTAGGGGCCTCTTGGGGCCTGGATTAGGGCCTGCAAGAGCACACAGAGCCAGTCTGGACATATCTCCATCCATCAAAAATCAAACCGACTCAAGGACCTATTCAATCCCAGCAGTGGAGAGGAATAATGTCCCAGCAGCTGAAGCAGATGCTTTTCATTTTCCTTCAAGGAACATGAGAGGTGCCGTTGAACCAAAGGTACGGTTAAGGTAATGTTTTCAGCTATAAGAACATTTTCACCTAAAGCAGTGGAACAATGGCTCTCCTCCATCGTGTTTTAGGAAGTGCGGGTTAGAATCTCGAGGTAGGACTATGCCCAAGAGCTGACACAGAGACGACTGTGTGTGTTGAGAGAGGGCTCATTAAGAGGACCCATGTATGTTTAACAGATACCGAGGGCTCTCTTTCTTCCAATAACAACTCATTAATGAAGGTTTGTGTGTGTAAGGGAATTAGGGTGGCTGTAGTCATGAATCATGAGTCACATCAGTCTTTTATTATTGATCAGATCTCAAACACAGGCAAACAAAGCGGCAATATGAGAAGCAGCTGTCCATACATATAGTGCATATACATATATATATGGTACAGAGAGTAGTTTGGGGGAATATTTTAAGCAAGTTAGTTACAGTGTAAGTGAGTGTTTACACCAACAGAACAGTAAAATAAAGCACACAGTGGTCATAATAGAGATTTAATATCACCATCATTATAGTTCAACAGCAACATAATGAATCCAAGAAACACTGTTATTAATATCATCCTGTCCTGAGTGATGGTCAGCTTATTTACTATATTAACAACAGGATAAAGCAACACATAACAGTAAGAGGAAAAAATGTATCATAATATACAAACCCAAATGAGCACAACTTCCCTAAATTATATTGGCGGCTAATTATTACTTCATAAATAAACAGGACAAGTAAAAAGTGCACATGTTAATAAAAGAGACACTTTAAATAAAAGAGAACATTTTTAAATACCACCCATATTAACTTATAACACTTTTCTTTTAAAAAATGAAAAAACGAAAAAACATTTCAATGCAACAGCTTGTTTACAAACCAAACACTGAAGTCTCATGCCACGCACGTTCCCACATTTTAGCCCTACCGCAGCATTCTGGGCGTGGGACGGGGGAGTGTCAGATAAACTGAGCGGTGGAGAACAAAAATAAGAGAGGAGCGAGAGGAAGAGGAGCTGAGAGTAATCAGTTATCACTGCTGTGATTTATGGCCCGTTTTCCCATTAAGCGTGTTAGCTGTACAATGACAACAGCCCAGTTTATTGCAAAATACCTGCCTGCTTACAATAAAGAAGTGTTCCATTTTTTCCACTTCAAAGAATTTGGTCTGCTGCAGGGAAGGAAATGCAATTATAGAACAATAATAACATCGAAATGTAAAAAAGGGGGACGAATGTGGGTTGTTGTGAGGGGGGGAAGGGGTGTTTAATGGGCACGCGGCTTGGTATTCCTGTCTGTGGGATTCGGTGCCCAGTCGATTACAGAGCTGTCCAACTCATCTTGGAGCTTTCTGTGTGTTATTGCCTATCAAAAAGTGCTCACAGTCTCTCTTTTTTTATGAAGTTCTTCAGAAAGCCTTGGACTGAAAGAAAAAGTGGTTTAACGGCTTGCTAAGTCGAGGCACGGACCCGCAAGATTCCACTACTTCTCTGAGAATGCAAATGGGAAACACATGTGCTTTGATGGCATCAATTCTTTTTTTTATTATTAGTTTGTTTTGAATTAGTCTTGTGATTGCTGGATCCTGGGAGGCTTTCACTATCCATTAAAATGTTGATTTGACAGAATAGACCACATTTTGGAGAGGTGCCTTCGAAAACTTTTAAAGGGTAGCATTGTTAATGATCATACTGAACTAATGCGAACATTGAGGGAGGCATAATTATGTGAATTTAGTGTAACTTAAAAAATGTCGCATTTTTTAAGACCCATTTCTGATGTTAATATATGCCAGGGTTTCTGAACAAAACTGAGTTAAATCCTATAATTTAGTAAAACTGACTAAATTATTTAATTTTTCTTTGTGACTCAGATGCTTAGAGATCTTACAGGTGGAATTTATATAAATCAAGCCTCCGGAGTTGGACACCTTTTGGTCAGCCGGGCAGATTATGGGAATGTTTGAGGTAATGTGCACTAAAGCAGGTAGCCATTCAAAGTGGCAGCATGGTCACAACCAATAAGCCAATGGTGATTGGGCCTCTTCAGGCTGGATTTATTTTAATTCACTAATCCTGTAATGGCGAAGCTGTGTATCCCCGACTGTGGGGCTCCTTAAAGGATTGACAGAGCCGAGCAATGGCCAGCCTTTCTCACTGCTTCAACAGAAAACTCACACAGCCACTAAATGGTATTTGACTCCTTAAGCTCCTAAAGGACTAAGGTTAGGGCTGACGGGGGTGCAGGGATTGAGGAAGGATGCGAGGCTATTTCTCGTTGTTGGTAGTGGTGGTGTCGAGGCCAGGAGGAGGGAGTGGTGTGGCAGGGACCTAACAGACGAAACATTCACCCAAAAAGTGCATCGCCTGGACTAATGGGGAAATTATTTATGAACTATTTGCAGTGCACCTGAAAATACCTCCAGTGAAATTATGTTTGGCAACCTGAACTGCTTTGAAGTCAATGGAGTGGCAATAAAAATTAGGCCTTCATTAGAGAGCTGGGCCTTTCAAACTGAATTGGCCCAGTCTCGGCGGGTCAGGGGCATTTAGACAGTGCCTTGCTTCCTTTAGCTCTGGCAGCCACAGACACATGGAAGCAATTTGCCTGATTCTCTGCTGTTTTTATGATTTTCCCCTTTAATTTTTTTTCTCACCGCACTGCGCTCCTTTTATGTTGCATTTAGGAAATTAACACTAACCGATAAATTACTTTGTAAATAAAAAAAAAAAGGTAGAGCTTAAGAATGTTGAAATCACGGGTAGCCCAAGGGCCGCTATTCTCCCAGCAACAAAGAAATCCTTGATAACTGTTTAGATATATCATCTAACAGCCAGCATTTATTTTATCAAGTGTATATAATTTTTCAGTTGAAATAAATGCAAGGCATTCATCTCCCTCGTGTGCAGTGCTTGTGCTGCGTGGCCACTCGGAAAATAGCGCACTTAAGAAAAAAACAAATGACTCGAAGGAATTCGAGGGTCATTTTCAAACTGCTTTATGCTTTGGTCAAGTACAGATCTCATTCACAAAAATGAAGGCAGTCGGTTGAAGTGAAATTGTGTAATCTTCAGAAAACCAGACGCACCAAAGTCAAGAGGACTGTAATCTTCAGAGATGTGAGCTAATTACTTAATCGCTTACATTTGTAAATCTTATTATTGTAAAAGAAATTGCTGTAGTGATTAAATTACTGATATTTATCTCCTAATAGCGCTGATTAGGAGGTGATGCTAATCTGTCATTCTGAGAGGCCGATATTAACGGCATCAATCTAACAAAACAATAAACACTTAATATGAAAGAGAGGTTTTGTGCACTAGGGGGACCAGATGGCCCGGCTGCTTTAGTCTGGAATGTGCAATTCACTGGCTTGCTTAGCTACACCGCTAATGATGGGAACCACAAACTGTTGACTTATTTAATTGAGTTGTTTTGCCCCATTAACCTGTTGTCTGACACAGCGGACACATGATTTGGGAATAAGAAGGCCTTTTCTTTAATGCTAAGCAAAAAATCTCTTAGACTTGTTTTCCTCTGTGCAAGTTTTTGAGTTTATTTTTATTTTTTTCATTTTGACTCAAAGATCTAATTTGTTATGTTGAAGAAACCTTGGCGGTTTATCATAACATAATTGATGTGCAATAGAAACACATATTTCATAACTTAAATGCGATTGCAATGACCCGAACAGATGAACGGCATTAATGCTTTTCCTAAACACACCACTTTCTTTTTTTTTGTTATCCCTGCCCTGATTTTGCCTTATTTTGCGCACCATTTCTAAACGCTTTGAAAAATCCCACACTGTGGTAGTGTGTGAAGTAATTCTCCAGTGCTTGCTCTAATGCTACAGAAGTAGCCATAAATTATGCATCAGGAATATGTATATGTATTGACTTTAATAAGTGCTATTTCCTACATCCCAGCTTTTGTACCTGCTGAAGAATCACTGGGGTGCTTCCTAACACTAGACACGCATGCTTGTTCTCTCACTCACGCGCTCCTCTACCGGCTTTCGGCAGGGGAAAAATGAAACAAAAAAGTGCATAATTAAAACAATAACAGAGACTCCTCTTGTTTGGGGGTTCTGCTGCAGGTTTCACAGTTGCACTTGACAACGTTGGAGGAATTGTCGGGGAGCGTTAGAGTAAATAAGTAAACTCTGTTTTGTTATATTGCGACTCCTAATAAAGTCAGCACTGACAGGAGTTCTCTTGCTCTGTCTTTACCTCTGTTTTCCTCAGGTTTTTTTTTCCTGCGCATCCCTGACTTGACGTTCCATCGAGTGTTAGTGCTGAATACCCGATGACACAGAAAAACAACAACGCAGCTCATTTAACAAAGCACTGGCCACGCTGCGCACACTCAGACGCATTCAGAAACAAATGTTGCTCTGCTCTACTCGTCCACATTCCCAGTTTTCCGGCCCCTTCGTCCCTCTGTCCTGACCCTGAATGAGGTTTAATGCGCTGCGCATGTCATTTGTCGACTTCTCCTTCCATTCTTCAACTAGTTGGCCTCTAGTGCTTAGAGCCTGTGAATGCTAACATGCCTTACCTTGCCCTGGGCGAGAAAGAAAGCGAGTATACCTGGTGTTTGGCCATTCTGCTCCGCTAGTCTCTCCGGAAACCTCAGACAATAACATTCATGGACTCTCCCGAACACACATACAAACACACGCGCGGCCTGACAGTGAAGCTAAGGTCTTCCTGGCACTTGTCAAAAATTGAAATAAATGCTTGTCCTTTCCGCGTGTGAGCCGGCCATGCGGTGCCCTTCACACTGAGAAGGAGGCTAAAATGGCTGTTGACACAAGTAGACAGCAAACTCTCTGCTCCGACGCGGACGCTCATTCCCTCGTGCTGTTATAACACAATTCGCCGCGCAATCGACATTCCAAATACAAGTGGTAAAAAGAAAAGGAGGGGTGGCGGGTCAATCAGCAGCCTGAACTGTGAAAACCACAAAGAAGATGTCATCAAACAAAAATGCTTAGGTACACATGCTGAAAGATGGGTGCTAAACAGAGGGGGCAGGGCCCTGTTAAAATGACATCGGGGACAACCACTCAACAGCTGCATGAGAGCGCCGTCTGTTATAAAAGATGGAAAATGGAGGGCAATATAAGGGAACACTGATAGAATAACAGCAACAAGGGGAAGGGAGTCATCACCAGTATAAGCATGTGCTGATTGAGCCTGGCTCTTTTTAACCAGCAGGCCTTTGGAGACCTGCTAGTTGGCAGCGGGGTCACAAGAGTACCCGTTAAGACACAGCGCTTCAAAAAGCTCCCCGTGCTTTATCGAGCAACTGCGTCTTATGTGGAATGCGTCACGCTGAGACTCACTTAGTCGTGGTGGGACCTGTTCTGATTGAGGTAACAGCTGGGATATGACATCAGCGGGCCAGAGTGTTGGCCATGTTTTCACTCACTGCAGCAATTCTGGTCTTAAAAGGTTCCATCAGTACCACTCTAGTGAGTTGCGGAGAGTTGCTTTTCATCTCTTTGGCTGTGCAATTCACCAGCTGGTCAGAGTGCCCCTCGGTGAGAGGGATGGAGACGCCAGAGTGCTGTACTCATAAGTGGCTCATTGTCTTTACGCCGCAAAGAAGGGAACAAGTGAGATATATTAAAACACATGCACGCAAGGACATATATTAATAATATATATTCATATAATGTTACTGTAACCATCAGGAGATACATTTTTTCCATTTATGTGTGCTTTTATAACTCAAACCAAATGGCACCTATCTCTCTCACCCATGACAAAAAATGGCTTTCATGTGTGGGAGATGTTTTGGCAACACTCCCCAAACTTCAGTTTGACCTCTGCACAGGTACTTGTGAATGAATTTTCATGAGTGGTGCTGAGCTGCAGTGAGTTTTGGATTCAGCCTCCAGTCACAGTTTCCAACGGGGGCCTCTTAAAAATACTAAACTCAGCCTCCTCAAAGCACACACTGTGATTTAGCACTTGAATATTTGTAACATAAAAATCCCTTTTCGCCCTGCGTTCTGTCCAAGTATCTTTCCACTGTGTCACACCGAGGGACCAATTGAGACAGAAATCTATTTGCACTGCGCTGTGGTGTGTACAAGTCTACGTCAAACAAAAAGCACACATCGCCTGGAGTGAGTAAATCACCAGGGTGGAAGAAAAGAATGGTGAAAAAAAAAAATAACTGGCAAAACGCAGCTACAAAGCAGCTTATCACATTTAGCATGTGCTTATTAGGCCTCGTGCCTCTGCGCCGGCTGCTGAGAGATTGAGTTTAGCTATTTGAACTGGTTCAGACTGATGGTGAGTCTGGGGTATTCTGATGAAATGCAGTGACATAGTCAAACTCACCAGGAGGCCTGCTGTTTGGCTTTTCTCTCGGGTAAAAGGGAGACAAAAAATATACACCTCAGATAGATGCTCTATGTTATATTTGTTTAGCAAACTTAGTGTGTGACTTTAAGTTTACATGAACTGTTTAGCAGACAGGACTTTTACATTTGTGTGATCATGCCCCCTGTTAGCCCTTACTGTACATTAGCTTGTTCTGCACATGTACAAAAAAGACCTACATTTGTAAAAACCTGGAAAAAAACAGGCCTGCAGCACTTATTTGCTTCATATGTATAAAAAATTCACACGTTAATTCTGTGTATCTTTTCCTGTTCATTATACTATACTGTGTATAGTGAGTGGCAAAAACGGCTGCTCATAAAGACCAAAAGAGGAATAATGGAATTATTGTTCTGCTTTGAGAACTACTTATCCATGGTATGGGACAAAGTAATCAGTAACAGGCACAATTAGATCAGTATTTGATGAACAAAACATTCCACTTACCCCAAAGTGTACACACAGTGTCAACAATGTACACGTACGTGTAACGGACACGTGATTTTGCAGATCTTTTTGAGATCAGCTTCTAAACATAAAAACTATAAGGATTTTAATTTAATTAAAAATAATTCCCTAAAAACTATACAGATGTTGATAACTCTGGCACCCTAGGGAGTTTATATATCAAGTTTTATGCAGATTGATTAAGGTGAGTTAAAAGTATAGACATACATATACTAAGATCATTATAGGAAAGAATTTAGTATAAAACATTCAGCGTAAATTAATTAATTCATTACATTTGGAAAAGGGGTGTGAAGAAATTACAAGTTTGACATTATGTCAGGGAAATAGGGTTTTATGTTTATGTTATGTTTTATGATATCTACGAAAATTCTAATGTTAATGTTAGCCCTTACTTGCCTTTTGTCATACCAACACCTTATATTTTATCTGAGGAAACAGACCTTTAAAGAACAATTATGTAATGACAACACATGCTGTTCCTAGTAAGGAAAAAAACCTGCACACACTGACTTTGAATTTAAGTGTGATTATCAGAAAATGGATCCAATTCAAAGAAATTAGAGTTTTTACACTGTTAAAAAATAGTTACAAAAACTTAAAAACAATGTATTTCGATACATTTCCGAGATTCATCAAGTTTGACTGTTGTTGTTGACTTAAAAAAATTCTGGCACCTTGAATTTTTTGTTCACCCAATTATAATATTCCTGTGAGGTTACTCTTAAATTTAACTATTTAACCAGGATTTGGACTAGCAGCGGGAGAACACTAGCTTGTTACTTTTCTGCCTGAGGTTTTTGTGTAAAATATCATACCTACATTTTCAAACTATTGCTATAATTTTATGTCTGGAATGCTGAATACTTAAAATTAAGAGGACACAACTGAAAGTTAGCTTAAATGTGTGTTTCCATAATATAGCAGTTAGCTCTCACCTCACAAGCAGAAGATCCCTGGTATGCTAATGTGAGGATCTACAAAGACACTAGAAGTTTTTTGTTTACTTAGCCATAATTTCTGTGATTTTTTTTAAACATAGTTCAATTCTTTTTAATTTTTACCACGCCAAATCATGATAACTGTCACCTCCAGTCGTTTTAATAGACATGCATGCCATTAAAGCAGTGGTTCTTAACCTTGTTGGAGGTACCGAACCCCACCAATTTCATATGCGCATTCACTGAACCCCTCTTTAGTGAAAAATAAAATGTGATTTTTTTCAAATTCAAGACACAGATATGTTTTTTACTGGTGCACAAAATGAGCCATGCATGTCACGGCGGAGGCTCTGTCGAACCCCTAAGACTGACTGACCAAACCCCTAGGGTTCGATTGAACCCAGGTTAAGAACCACTGCATTAAAGCTCGAATATAGGAATTGGGTGAACGAGAATATTTGAATTCTTGTAAAGTGAACAACCACAGTCAGGTTGAGAAACCTAAGAAAACTGAGGGGGGGGGGAGGCTAACATTACTGGCACTATTGTAATTTGATGCATTTTGTTTAAATATTTAAAAAGATATATAATTTTCAATTTCCAGTAATATTTTTAATTTTTGAGAACAAGGCACATTGACAGTGAAAAATGCACAGGACTCACCATTTTCCCTAACACATCTCGTCCTTAGTATTATTATTTTAAGCATTTATATTCACAACCTATAGATTCTTTTGACTCCCAATGTTACTGTTGGGATTACTGAATTACTGCACACTAATTCTGGCCCATCAGTTTTAAAAAGATGTGGCAGGTTCTCACAACATGCTACCTGTCCTCTTAAGTGTAAAGGGTAATCAGCAGC
Source organism: Oreochromis niloticus (assembly GCF_001858045.2). Lineage (NCBI taxonomy): Eukaryota > Metazoa > Chordata > Actinopteri > Cichliformes > Cichlidae > Oreochromis > Oreochromis niloticus. Next base: position 23,625,069 of record NC_031987.2, on the reverse strand, counting down.
ATTGTGACTGTCTGGCTATCCTAAGCTTCTCTTTGTTTCCTTGCCAAAGTAGGGCTCATAGAGCGGTTGCATGTTACAAGCCCATTCTCACATCTTTGCCTTGTCATACAGAATAAAGTCCTTCAATCAGAGTTACAGTGCTGTAGAAAGGTATGAGAGAGAGTGACAGAGAGAGCAAGCCTGTCTGGGGGTAAGAAATCATTTCTGCTTTGTTTCTGGGCTTTTGTATAGTTGCAACTATATTTGTTTGTGTTAACTAATGGTTTTATGTTAGTCGCAATTTTTTACAAGACATACACAAGCGGGCATATTAATTTCCACCGTATTTAAACCTAGAAGCTGCATTTTGGACTGCTGAAAAAATCTCAAAATGCCCAGTTTCTTCTCCACTTTGATCTGTGGAAAGTTTTGCAAATTCTGTGTGCTGAGAGCACCCCTCATCTGCCCCCATCCTCACTCCAACCAGCCTTCATCAGCCCCCTGGTTCGTTAGTCAACCTTTAGCCACCGAACAACAATTAGGCCTGTCGTTTGCTTACTGGCTTGACTCTGCCGAATACGCAGTGAGGAATAGTCCCTGACTAATGATTGGCTAAAGAGACCTGACAGCATGTTAGAGCCACAGCTGTAATTGAATACAAGCTCTAACAAGCCTTTGAACAGGAGGGAGAAATATTTCATAAGCTTGATGCAATTTGGTGGGTGCTGTAATGAAAATAATGAATGTGATTCCCTCACATTTTAAACCTAAAATTCGTGTTTTTCAGGATTTTTTTTGAGGGTGGCATCATAAAAATGATTGAGACAGACAGTGTTTTTTCTTTTTTTTTAAGATTTTGATGCTGTTTCCCTTTCAATGGGGGAAAAAAAATTCCTTGGCATTTTGTAGCTGTTTACATTCCAATTTGTTCTGTTTTCAGAATTTATAACAAGGCTGATGTCTTGCTCTTAAAAATAGCCACTGATACGTCAAACATGTGCTGGTTGAAAAGCAGCTTATTATTTCATGTACCGTTCACATCGCAGCCTCAGTCCTCCACATGTCATTAGCTGTCGCGAGGCATGTTTTTGGGCAACGCTGCCATTTTTGATGCCACTGAGAAATTGGGCTGCTTGCAGCATTTCCTGCCCAGCCAAAAGCTCAAGAGTTTTACAAGCATAGTATCTCAGCAGTTCCCAAAACATGCACTAATCAGAACACACTAAAAACAAATATTTTGATTATCTAGCTATGCCCACATGATAATTATCTAAATGATTTCTGAATAATTTATCCGTGTGGTTTGCAGGGCAGAGCAAATATGCTCTCTGCACAATTTGCGAAAGTTGGATTGCAGCAAGGGGAAAGTTTTCTGGCTGTGGCCAAAATTGGGACAAGAAAACGAAATTGGACATAAAAGGCTAACTTGATATCAGAGTCCGGTAATCAGGACATCCACATTAGACAAATGTCACCAAGTGAGCAATTGAAAGGCCCAAATGATGAATTGGACCAAATTGCACAGAAAAAAAAAAAATCAATCAAATATTAAAAGAGGGCATACCACTTTTCTCCTCTGACATCAAGGGTACACAGCAAGTAATCACACGACCGAAATGTTCATCATTGCCTCCATTTAGTGTAAGAGTAATAAAAGACATGTCAGAGCTGGGAGAAGAATCCCAGCCTGGCCTCTCATTACCCACGGGGGACAGAGAGACTTTTGGGCCTAATAAGGACACGATTTAAGCAAATCAGGTCGTTATGATAATGGCTCTGCTGATAATAAGGCAGTTTTGCTCTTGTTTGTTTTCTTATTTTGCCGGCATATTTACGTACCCTACATCGCCACTGAGGGAAAAGGGTGTATCTGATTGGTTCTTTTCTTTGATTTTAATTCTCTGAGCAGTGCGCACTTGATGTGTGCTTTGAATTCACCAGGGATAAATCAAGACTGGGTCTGCATTTTTAAACAAGGTCCTCTTTTCAGCGTATTTTATAAGATTCTCACAGTCTTTGTGTGGGGGGAAGTCTATGGAAGTAATAACCTGTGAGAATATAAGTTTTCTAAACTAGGTTAATAGGCGAAAGTTGAAGACGCTCTCTAAAAGTAAAATTGGTTGGCATAGCAGGTGATGCGTTTGACATCTTTGTGTATTTAGTCCAATGAAGGAAGACTGACACTATGCTGCTGCAGTGCTGGTGCTATGGAAGCTATCGACTACAAATCCCTCTTTGATTCCCTTTGTCTTCCGCAAAATGTTCAGTAATGGGATTATTGTGGATATGTTTAAACTTAGGTTCAGTCGGCTGACTCATGTGGAGCAGATTTAATTATGCAAGTCAAGAATATGGCAGGTTGCTATGTGGCATCTAGGTAGGCTAAGACCTTGTCAATCCCTTCAAGCATACACCAGGCTCAGCACAGTGTACTCTGGAGAGACTACAAGTGAATGCTGGGGTAGAGTTGGAGTTTATTAAAAGCTACAGTATATGAATAGCAATATCAGCAAAGCATCAGATGCAGAAAGTGTTTATTGCAGAATCTGCAAATCAGCCAAAAACTAGAAGCAGAAGAAAGACAAAGAGTGGGCAGAATACTGACAACTTCAGTAGCGCAGTTCGCTGCAGTGGATTTGCTAAATACATGTTGCAGCAAGTAGAGTATGGCATATGAAGCAGCGATTACAATATGCACAATTTTAATTCTTTTGAGACCTTAAAGATGATGGTTCCATTCAAAGAAAAAGACTGAGTGAGCATGCTGTTCTTCCAGATGTTTGCAAAGAGTTTCTGGCCTGGGTGCAGTTTGCACTTTATCATTATGGTCTTTTCTTTTCATTCAGTGAACCTGAAAGTAATGCTCGTAGATAGTTCAACTATTTTTCTTTTCTCCCCACATGAACTGAAATCACATCCAAAGAAAAGAAAATGTTTTATTTCATTTTTTTTTTTTTTTTACATTTTTATTGCGCAGATAACTGCAGAACTCTAATATAAGTCATGAAATAACAGTTTCATTGGTAATTGTAATGTAAAGTAGTTAAGCAATTGGACCATAAAAGGACTTTGGCTGTAGTACAGATAATAAAGGTCAGCCAGCTGATATATTAACACTTATTGGTTTATCTTAAGATGACGTCTTAAAATAATAAAGGCAGTTCATTTGTCACATTAGGTAAAATCATCATCTCTGTTCCGCACACTGATGTGTGAGTATATACAGGTGCCATTGAATCCTCCAGCAAGAATCTGTGGACAAAGGGTGTTTCTACACATTATACTAATTCATATCAGAGCTGGCTTTTTTTCTGCCACAAAAGCTGTTATGCTGTTTGACCAAAGACATTCAGTTTCTTGGTTAATGTAACTCAGTCTGCCCATTATTAAACATCAGAGCTACTTCTGTGCACAGCTGATTTTTTACTTCTTGTCGTAATGTAGGCTGTACCAGCTGGGGATCAATGAATTACAGTTCATCTTTGTTCACATACATACAGTGATTGGTAATGGTGAACAGCTCAAGGTAAAATTAGTTTTATAAGCGGCATTAAATCACATTTTCCTAAGTAACTCCCAATGCATCTTTCAGTATATATAGAATACTATTATGAAATTTTGAAGGTAAGAAAAATTACACACTACTCAACCCTAATGCAATCAAAATATCCCTTAATCACATCCCAGGAAGATTAACATTTACTATAATAGCCTGATGGCTTTTAATCTAGCATTAACTTTAGGTCACAGTCCGGATTTTTCATTCTTATATTCTTTGCTTAAAACAGCAAACAGTCTAAAATAACAAAACTCTGCTTTGTTCTTTCATTAATAGAAAGTTATTATTATTATTATGAACATATTTTGTGGTCTAGAGGGGGCTTTAGACTTCTAGTCTTTGCACAAAACATTCAGAGACATGGAAGAAGAAACAGTGGGAGACAAAGACAAAATAACATGGAGCCACTGCAGCCAATTTGCCATATACAAAGGCAGATGGGAGAGAAAACAGAATTAATTTGACAGTGAATAAGTGACAGTCATTCTCATCCTTTAGTGCTGCACTTTCTTCTCTTCTCCTATAGCATCCCAAGTCACTCTGCTCACTAATTGCACAGTGGACATCTCTGAACACATTGGGGAATTTCACCCACGATCTGGCACAGATTAACAGTCCCACTATGCTTTGTTGCTGCTTTATTTGCATGATAATTAGTTGGTGGCAGTGAGTGCTCTAATTTATTTATTATTTCACAAATATAGGTACACAGGGAGCCGGCAAGAGTGAGCTAGAGAAAGCGCGAGAGAGGAAACTAGAACAATGTGCATTAATTAAAGCGATTAAAGGATTGACTGAACTTTGCCTTGATGTGTTTATTCAATTAATAAGCAAAGTGGCAGATGACTGTTTGACTTTTATAACAATTAACTGTATCGTTTTTGTTAATTTAGGCTCATTCATCTTACACTCGTCCTCTTTAGCCATCAGAGATCAATCTTAACCCATTTCCCAGAAGAAAATTTCCTGTCTTCACTTCCAAAACAGAGTATTGCGAAATATCTATGCACAAGTCTAACGTTTTAGTCTTAAAAAAGCTAATTAGTTTTATAGATTTTTTTTGATTGACGCAGATCTTGTCTTCTAAAACGTGTTAAAAATGCAATGCTAACACTTTATATTAAAGTTCTCATTAGAAGCATTAGTTCCTGGGTAATAAAGCTGTATAAGATTATACATAAAGGTTTTTTAATAGTTTTTACTTATTTTATAGTAAATGCATAAAGCATGTGTTAATCTTAATAAAGAAACAATAAAGATCATTGACGGTTTAACAATGACTTAACAGGCATCTCATGAAACTATAGAGGGTCTTTATGACCTAATAATTAGTGTTAATATAATAAAGTATTTGTATTTGTAATTTCCTCGTATCAACTGCCTTCATGAAGTCATCAAAGTAAAGAAAAGCAAAAGAAAAAAAAGACATTTCTGACATTATTTATAAAAGTCCAACGGCATGTTTCAAGTTACAAGTTAATAAATAAATGCAACATCATCCATATTAGAAGGGCAGTGGGGGCCTTTGTAAGCCATCACTACATGTGCTAAAAGGTTTATGGGCACTCATTAAAGTCTGTCCCGGTTTTATTTGTCTTCTTCAACTTCTTGTTGTCCTGTCAAGGGGACACTGGCCAGCGCCATATCCCTCCTCTTCTTCAACACCTTCTAAAGGCCTCTCATAGGATTGGTCGGACATTGGGGAGATGGAGCAGTTTGAGTTGAGTGCTTGCTAAATCAAAAACCCCTCTTTATTCTGTGCCTCTGTATCCACCTTATTCCCACTGCATTGTCCAGAGGTACAAAGGGAACCATCAATTTCTCTGATAGAAGCCAATAGTCGGTAAGAGGTTTGATTTGAGTGTTGAGGATGCTATTTGCCTAGAGAAAGCCCGAGGATGAGGGCTGATCGCACTGGCATCTAGCGATAATTGCTTCCCATGGCAGGACCCCGTCGGCCGGGAGAAGAAGAGCACAGTGTGGAGAGTCAACGCGGGAATCCATTTCACCAAAGCCCTGTCCTAATTGTTTTGCAAGCGTGAGGATACTTGTTGCCAGTCTGCGTGAGGGCCAAGCTCTGATTGACACCCACTGACCAGAGAGACCGGGGGATGTAGGGAGAGAGGAAGAGGGGTTTGGAAGGCCTTGAGTATCGCCACGATTGTCACTCAAAGATGCGAAGAAGAGAGGGGGTGACGGAGAGGTGAAGGCGAAAGTAGAGGGTTGAAGATTGGGGCGGGGGCGAGGGAGGGCATTCATTACTGTATCATTGTTTTCTGATTGTTTCCTTTTTCATTATTTATCCTTTCATAATCCAGCCTTCTCCCAGGTGCACGATCATTTACACAAGTCAATAAAGCAGTAACCCTGAAAACAGGCAGCAGTGCCGAATGTAACGATTTTTTTCAGCGCTATAATCTACAGGGGCAAATGTATATTTCATCTGCTTTAAGCTGCGAGAGGATTATTGATTAGTAATTGATAAAATCATCTCTTAGCGTACACACCACTGCTTGTCTGCTTCATCAAAGACTTCCTTAGCACTGGTTGTAATTACCATACCCTCTATAGCTCAATTTGAGCTTGCGGGTGACTTGATGTGGGAAAAACTAACGGTTCCTGTGCGAGACAGCTTATATCTATGTGGCGAATGCACCCACAGAACTTATCACTCACCTGTCCAAAGCTAATACCGCTCCGTGTCAAGCACAAAATTGGATTTAAGGACAGGAAAGTTACGTAGGTCCGCCTGCTGTCAGCAGGTCCCAGTGCCCCTCTTGCGTGTCACTTCAGCGCTCGGTGAACATGCTAAATTCTAAAGAGGCTAAAGCACCATCACAGGCTATATGTAGCCACGGGCAAATCTCTAATGACACTTTCTATTCCCCATATACCCCACAACTTTGGGCAAAGAGGCCTGAATATATCTAAGCAGAAGCAGCATGTTGTATCAGGAATAGGAAGTCAGTGGAAATTCCAACCCTCTCACAGTGATGTCCTATTATCTGTCAGGCAGAAAGGGCAGTCTCAGTAGGACATATGCGCCCTCAATGATAAACAACAACAAAAAAGAGCTGACATTAATGCTTTTTTATTTTTTAAATACAGACCCTTCAAATAAGAAGGTCATAGTGATAAACACAGCTTTATATTTTCAGCGGCATCACACTATGGTGTGTTTAGTGGAAGTCGTGATTTCGTTCATCGGACATGTAATTGGTGCTGTAACGGTGCTGTTTAGAGACTGGTCAGGGTCAAGGGTGAGAGATTACCCTGAAATATTTTTTCTCGAGTAGAAATGGCTGCCTCAGTTGTCAGCCATAGCCGGCTCACTGCTTAGCCTTGAGGCATTCAAATTGACAGGTCTCATTATGTCTGAACTCCCAATATTCCCCTTCGTATTCCACGGCCTGTCAGTCTCCACCTGCCTGTCCATCTTGCCGCTGCATCACCTAAGCACCCACTCACTGACAACCACGATCTCCTCCCAAGGTTTTAGACTGGGAACAAGCAGGGGAGAGGTAGTGTGTGTGTGTCCAGGGGGGGAGTGTGTGTAAGAGTGTGTGTGTGTAGGCAGTGGCAGGATTTCTAGAAAGGGCCCAGCTTTCTGCTGACAATCTGACAGGGGTCCTGTTGTAAACAAACTGCAGCAACCAGCGTGATCTAACCTATAGCATTGTGCTGCAAATTAGAAGGGGACTCACACCACGCATGCAAGCACACATACAAGCCCCTACACAGGTGCATACACATATAAGCACGCATACACACACACACGTGCACCCAAGCATGATGGCACCTTAGTAGAATCTTAAGTACCTTATGCAAGCTGTATGTTTGTTGGGGAGGCACAGGCAGAGTACTGATGAGTGGCTCATTATGGCAACACCCAGCTACACACTGGGTATCGCATAATCAAAGCCTGGGGGTACGTATTAATTATCCTTTTGAATAGTGATGAAATTTTAAAAAGCTTCTCCTTAAGGCTCACATCACGGATAGATGAAACAAAGCGCAGCACAGCTTGCGCGCTGAGGCTCACATGTGTTTTTACATCTGTTCAGGATATTTCAATTTGATGCTCAACAAGCTGAGACTGAGATTAAAGGATAATAATGTGTCATCCTCCACACAAGCAACTCTTCCAAAGCGAGTAATAGCACATCAGCAGCCAGCCAGCCAGGCAAGCAGGCAGCTCAGCTCAGCTTCTGGAGGAAAGCTAGCTAACAGCCATCACAGGCGAAGTCGATCCAGACACGCATGTGTCTCCTGCTTGTCTCCAGTCAAGGTTACTGAGGCGCTGTCTCCCTCTTTCCCCTCACACATACCAGTTGACTGGGAAAATAGAATACCCTATTGAAGCAGAGAGGGGCGGGGTGGGAGAGATGTATTGAGATTTGCTTGAAAGAAATATTTATGAGCTGATTTTTTTTAAACACAGTGTTGTCTTTAATGAACATGTTTAAAGATTTTTTTTCCATCATCTATAATGTATATCGATAGGATTTATCAAGGAAAAGGGGCTAGTTACAGTTTGTACGTGTGAATCCCGGATAATGACGGTAAAGCGCATTCTGAACATGTGCCTGCTCGACACGGCTGTGGACTCGTGATGTGGAGGTGCTGTGAGCATGGGCGATATTTTTCAGTTATGTTTGGTTTTGTTGAGCATTCTTTTGCAGATTCTCTTTGTGTCTGTGGCAACTGTCAGATAGACACAACCACAGCAGAAAAGACATTTAAGTTATGGGGAAACAATATATAAAACGGAAAATTGCTTCACAACTACATCACCAACAATTCAAATTTGCTGCTAAGTTGTGTGAGAAGCAGCTGATTGATACACGCTGGACAAAGGAAACGGGGATTGGAAGGAATGTGGTTATTAAGTCCTTAAACTGTAACAGAGAAGAAGAAGGGCTGATAGGAAGGACCGTGATTCAGTTTAAACCCTCGCTGTAATAATCTATCTTTATGTCTGGTAAATGAATTTGATATCATTTTGAGGGGATAGATTTTTAACACTGACAGTTAATATCACAGCATTTATATAACCAACATGGTGAGTGATTTTAGTACTGCGCTCTCTGATGACATCATCATTTTTTTGTTTTTTTTTTCTTCTCCACACATTACAAGGCTCCTTCAGAGCCGCAGGAGATATTATTCAGCTGTCTTCATCATCTAAGGGCTTCTCTAAGTGTCCAGTTGATTACAGTCTAATTCAATTCCCAACCAGGGGCCTAGCCCTACAGTACACGTACCCCAGGGGTATTACTGCAGTTTCCAGGGGCTCCATGTGAAGACTGCAGAGTAGCTCAAATGTTTCCCTTTTTTCAAATTGAAATTAGGGATTAAAAAATTTATACATCAACATATGCACAGTATCATGGAAAAATAAGATGAGTAAACACTTTAGAAAGTTAGCCAAGAGCTAACGTAAATAGATACATTTATGAAAGTGTAAACAGTAATGGGCAAGCAGCTGAAATAATCTGTGAAAGGAATAACAGACTAAATTGATGGATGGATAACTTGCTTAATTAAACAAACAAACAAACAAAAAAATTGACAAATTCTTAAAAGATTTGGCAAATGTAGACTTCATACATGGTTGAAATATGTGTGAATATTAATGGTAAAACTCCTGAAACTGAAAGCTTCAGGGACTTTGCATGCAGCTTACATTAGAGCAACACAAACAGTGATTCAGTTATATGACAAACACATGTATGACTAATCCTGTTAAATCAATTCAGTTAATGCATTTGGAACATGGCAGGTTAATTGCATTTGTATGTCTATACTGTGACGACATTACCCACCTGTTTTGTGCTAAAAGTCTGCCTGCTTTTGTGAGCTTTTTAGAGAAAGTTGGGGGGGTTTTCCCCCTAGAAGATGAAATATGGAACTGCTTTTGCAGATGAGGAGCATCTAAAGTCGAAGAGCCAGCTTTCATGACAACACGCATCAGACTTTCTTTGGTTCAGCAGTGCAGCGTTTGTCTGGATGTCTCCTTCTATGACCAGAGTGGATGATCTAATAGCCTGCTGCTGCAGATACACCCTCGGTGACGACAGCATGGGTGAGCAGGTGAGGTCAAAGCCAATTGTCACTAATAGGAGCGAGATCAGCCGAGGCACTAGCAACTGTGCAGAAACTCTAACCTTATTATTTACAAAGCTGTATCTCGAACCTTATCAGTCTCAAACGGAGGTTTGCCTTCAGCGCGCACGGCTCAGCAGATTATCACAGTCAAAAAAAAAAAAAAAAACAGAAGAAGAGAAGAGAAAACAAGCTATACTGTAGCTGTCAAAATTTTCATCCTGTCTGAGTTTCTCCTTTACAAGTGCCTCACTATATGTAAACACAAGCACACACCCACACAAAGACACACATCCAAATAAACAACCGCAAAAAAAGCGCACGCCTACTTGCGCACATGCACTGCATTTTTTTTTTCCAGTCAAGGATGTTGGAAAACCTGTCAGACTCTCACAAAGAAAAGCAAATTTATTTATTTATTTGAGTTCAGAGTAATTACCGGCATTACCGCCGTGCTTGGCTGTGACATCTCTTTATAAAATCAGGTGTCAGAGTGCGCCAAGTAGAGACGTGCCAGGGAGGAAATGTGACTCTTTTCCTCTTCTAATCTCTAATCAAATTAAATAGGTGAACACTTTTTCCTCCTCCCTCTCTCTATCTCCCACTCTCTCTCTCTCTCCCTCCTCCTCCCATCACAGGAGATGGGAGCAGATAAGCTTTGCCTGTAACTGCCAAGTGTACATCTAGATACTATGAAAAATTCTACTTGTCAGCACTTCCATAATTTTTTGGTCCTGAGGAATTTTTCAATATGACTGCATGAGTACACATAGCGGCAGCTCAAGGAAAACACCAGAGCCAAGAATCCAATTGAAGGTATTTGTTTCCATTTCCGGCTATTTGGCAAAGATGAGACTAGATAAATATGTTATTCATTCCCGCCGAACACAGTGGCTTCTGAGGAAATATGTTACTCCTGCCTCTTTTCTTTGACTCTAAATAATTGAACAGAGAGAAAGGAAGGCCTCTGCAGGGTTCATATTGAGTTTTTTTTTTTTTTACTGACTTTCCCCACATCTGTTCCTACTAGCTCTCTTCCTTTAACGCATGCACACAGACAACCAAAGCTTCACACACATACAGATCAGATGCCTTACACGGCTGTCTGAAACTCACTGCTTTGAGCTTTTGACAAAAATAAGCAGGATAAAGCCGAGTGCAGGTACAATATGGTCAGACTCCGCTGGGTTTGCAGATGCTTACGCTCCTCCTTTAGCATGAGCACACCACCAGGCGCCCCAGGGCCCTGACAGAAAAGATATGACACATTTGAAAAAAACTAGAAGAGGGGAATGAAAACAACTTCCCCCATGAAGAAGAAGAAGAAGGCAAAAACAAAAAAAAAGCTTGTGTTTTACATCTCTCTCACAACGACAGCTTCAGGGACAGTTTATGTGCAAGAGACAAAGACACTTTGACACTGTCAGCTTCTGTCACTGAAGCTACCAACGGTTGCTGGCGAGGAGCTGCTGCAGCAAAGCAGCAGCTCCTCGCCTTGTGTTGATCAGCGGGCGTGTGTGAGAGGCTGGGAGATGGCTGGGTCTTTTGTGTGTGACTTGATGTCTAGAGGCCTTTATGATAATGAATGTTAGGTCTTCCCCCACTAAAACATATCAATAAATAAAACATAGGAACTCCTCCATTGTGGCTGATTCACACACGGAAGGAGGCACAGGCCTCTTTTTAGCTTACTGCCACTTTAAGGGAGTGTAGCTTAGCTGTGATACAAATACACCATCATAAACACTTAAGATGAACAATCCACCTGAGACTAAGAAAGCAGCCCTTTAAACCACGGTGAAGGAGAACTATACATAATTAAGAGAGGAAAGTGTAAAGATGTAATTGGTACGTTGTTGATAATCTTGATTACCATTATTAAGTAGTTTTTAAAGATACATGACTCTGAGCCATATTTAGAGGACCTAACTTATTAATCAGGCAGCTGTTTGCAGTAGCTCTTCAGAGAAATGCAGAAGAGGTACAATAATTACTGCGAGTGTCTATGAAGAGAAAATGTATTGTCGTTTTATGCTAAGTTAAAAACCTATAAAGGAAACTGAGCCGATATGGTCGGCATTTAAACAAAACACCTAAAAAGATGACCGGTGCAGAAAGCAAGAATTAGCGCAGTCAAACCACTTTTTAAATCACTTGCTACATGAAACAAAACTAAGAAATGACAGTAATGCAATGGTGCAAACAAAGGGCCAGGCCAGTTCCCCTTTGTGTCTTTGGTTTTTGTGTTTTTCTGCTCTGACTGCAGAGGTCATGTTGCAGGTCTTACCCTCAGGTTTGAGGTTCCCTCACAGGTGCCGTCTGCCATCTAGGCCTAGCTCACCCCCAGCCATTCCCAGGCTCTTGTGGGTTCTTCAAACACTTCTTGGGAAAAAAAAAAAAACCCACTGGAATGAAAAAAAATTAAACATTGATTAGCTAGCAAACATCAGTAGAAATTTATTTTCAGAGGCTGAACAGGTGTGAAAGGTTAAAAAAAAAAGGGGGTGCGGAAAACAAGAGAGAAAGTGCTTGAAATTGATTGATTGAAATGGGATGCTTTTATTTTTAAAAACCAAAAAACAAACAACATATTAGAGAACAAATGACTGTCATAATTTGTATTTGAGTCTTACTGGTCAATCAACATTATAAATAGAAAATTAGATTGGTAGTGAAAATTTGTAACTCTGGTGTGTGTCAGATCAGAGAACAGATGGCTCTTTATAAAACTGAAGGGAAACAGCATTTGAAGTAATAGACTTAACTAATACCAGCAGTATCATAGAAAAGGAAGGCATGTTTTCATTTGAGCGAGAACATACAAAATGTTTACAGTGTGAACGTGTTAGAGTGCCACATGTGAATGGATGAAGACACACAGTGGAGTTCATGTATCACACACTATATACCCCCACAAACCAGGGCCTCACTGTGTGGAACAGAACCTATGTGGTATCCAGCTTTTGTGATAATGCTTGTTATCATAGTCATACTGCCCTCCATTGGTTAAAGCTCATATTACAAAAACCCTGCAGAGGGTGAAGTCGGTGGGGAAATTTCAACTTCAGAACAGTTCAGGGTTGTTATTTTATCATTTAAAATTGATCACAATCTTGAAAGAGTTCATCAGCAGTTTCTCAAGATCAGCTATGATTTTAGAGTCCAACTTCAGCCTGAAGCACATGATGGAGGTGCTACTGGAGGTGCGCTCCATCCGAGATATTGTCATCTTATTTATCATTTTATACAATCACGGTTCAGTAATGCTGCAGTATAAGTTAGTTAGGATGAGACACTGAAGATTTGGCTTCATAAATGATGCATAGCTGAATGCAGTTTTCACTAAAAACTTCACTCCCGAGTGTATTCAAGCACTTTTGCTGTTCTTTTCCATTTCACAATGTATTTTGCATAGTGAGGGGAAAAGGAGAACAGAGAAAAAGTGGTTGTGCACACATTAGATATTTTTAAATTTGTTACTTAAAAAAACCTTAAAAGACAAAGCAAATTTACTTACCAAAGCAAATTTTGAAATAATTTTAAATGCCCAAGCCCACAGAGTATTTGGAGAGATGTATTTTCCCCATTGCTCCCCATTAGTATCACAAATTCTTAGACTTATGTTGCACTTGCAGCTGAGGAGCTACTGCAGTGTCATGCGAGTGCTTCCCATAACACTGCACAGCAAGATGAGTGAATTCACAAAGTGATTCAGTGATTCTGCTGAATGGACGATTCTTGTTGGCTTTTAGGGGGATATATTTGGGTTCGATTTAGCGTGCTACAGATGTGACTGAGCAGTTTCATAAACTAGAGAACAAGAAGCTCAGTGTCTTAAAAGCTCCTACACACCCATGGTGCTCTAACGCACTATCTGACTGGACCCGCCGTTGCTTTGTTGCCCCTGTTTAGCATCTTTATCATTCCACTTGGTACATGTGGTCATAGACTGATGACTTACCAGCTTTCCCAGCCCAGCACTGTACACCTTCAGCCTGAGCAGAAGTGAAACCAGCATTTAAAGTCTGTGTGACAAGTAACAGAAGGCGTGAAACCAAAGAAAACCAAAGCTGCAAAGAAAAATGATTTCATTCGTGCTTAACTAATTCTGTTTAAGTTTAAAAATGGCTCGAGTTTTCTTAAAGCTCCTCACATGTGAAAACAGGCTCATAGCATTTAGTAGTGGCGTTTATAGGAAATGTGGTGCTGATTTAATAGCACATCTGGCACGAGGCAGAGGAAGGCAGCATTATATACCATACAGTAGTTTAATTTGTTAATAGCTCATATGGCAAACACTTAACTTTTAAATGATAACCTCACGTTTAAAAGGTGCTGGAGCTGTTTAATGTCTTTAACTCGCAACATGCACGTGAAGTACATGTGGACAATAGATTAAAATTTGCTTCAACACACACTGATGATGCCTCACTTTCTTGCTCTGGCATATTTATAGGTGACCCTATGATGACTCACATAATGTGTGATCATGATATGCTGTTTATGACCCACATATTTAGTACCCAGCTGTTCCTTAAAAGGCACTCTTCATACTCTGCTATTGTGACTATTAGTCCGTGTAGATCTCTGAATTTTCTTTTGAATTACAAGGAGAAATATGAATGACTCTCATGGTGGTTGTAATAAAAAGTCAGATCATTATGAGGTTTATTACCAGATTATTCTACATCATATTCAGATCGCATACAGTATACACATGATTTAAGGCGATCAGCAAAAACTGCTAAATCGTAATAAACAGTAGACTGCTACAAACCACATTATAACCCTGAACACAGCTCTTATGACGCGACGATGAAATGAAGGAGTGAATTGTTAACTTCAGCATGAGGTTTACTGGTGAAAAAGTTTGACTTTGTGTAGCTGTCAGAGGCCTGACTAGAATAATGAGTACCTAACGTCTGGGAGGCAGGCCGAAGGTAGCTGATTTAAGAAACTGGTCATGTTTAGGATATTGCCATGATTGAAACCAGATGGTACTGAGAAAACACACACTTTTCATTTTTCATTACGCACTCATTTGGGTGAAAGTCCTGAAGATATTATGTCGTCTCTTTTGAAGATGAGTCATAAAACCATGTCAGACTGGCTGCGATGAGTTCCTCAGTGGATTCTGTAAGAACAGTTTCAGGACTGAGGTTTCTGCAAGTTACCTAAAGCTCTGTCAACAAACTAATAGACCCTGATGAAAAAGAATGCTCATTGAATCCGGCCAAAGCTCACTATCCTCATTCACTGATTTGCCAAAGAACTTACTGTTGAAAATATATTGGGGGGGGAAAAAGGGGCTAAAAGCATCTACACCCATGCAATGTTTTATGCCTGTGCACATACAGCCACAGTCCCCGAGGGCCCGGAAGATGGTTTGGCAGGGGATCACGAAGAACAGGTCAACATAAAGAGCGAGGGAAGGCGATGCAAGGCAGACGGAAGAGTCAAAAGAAAGCCGGCGAAGTCTTTGAATCCAGTGGAATTCCTCTCCTCCTCCGTGGCTCCTCTGGGAGGCGTCAGGAGCCTGTGGAGAGAGCGAGGTAAGACGGGGCCTGTCAGGAACAAAGCTCCAAATTCACATGATATGTTTAGCTAAAAGGGTGAAAGAGAAATGAATCAAAGCTTGGCGGGATCAAAGAAACGCAACAATAAAGTCAAGGCGGTTGCCATGGGACCAGCAGGAGATGCATATCATTTATAAGTTGTTCTTCGGCTCTGTCAGATGTGGAGGGAATTGATTGTTATTGTTTGGAGGATGAACTGCTGCTGGAGGGGGTTAAGAGCAAGGGTCATCATCACACAGCGAGAGGAATATATCTTCTCACTTGTTTTAAACAGCAGACGCCTGTGATCAGTGTCAGAGGCCAGCGCAGAAGCACCTTCAACTTGTGATGAGACAGACACAAAGACAACTTTGTCAACCCCATAAATATCTTATCGCCACAAACCATTGATAGGCTAAACATTTGTTTTGCATCTTACTCTGTCAGAGGTTATAATCACTGTTAGTGTTTGAATTGGAAATCAAATAGACTTAAGCTGTTAACTGGAGACTTTCATTTTTTGCATGCATTACTGTCCTTTTCAAACAAAGAACGCTAATCCTTTAAAACTTTGTAAAGGAATATGGAGCCCCCCCCCCACGCCAGATTTGAGAGTTTTTAGGGGATAATTTACCTTAATTACAAAAACAAGATTCTCTAGCAACACCAACACATTGATGAGTGATTCAGTTTTGTATCCTAAACTTAAATGATTTAAACTTTACAGTCGATGCGGTGCTTCCTATATGAGTTTTGACACTAACCATGAACAAAAGGGCTCTGGTTTCAGTCTAGGAACCTTCATTGAATCTTGACAGTCTGTAATAAAGACATAAGGAAAAAAAAATCCAGAAACTACAATATGATCCGGTAGTACAAAAAAACGTATAATTTATTGAACTGAAATTATTTACGGCCTATTTAGTTGATCATCAAAATCAAAATATGTCAAAACCATGGCAGATTTTTTTAAAAAGAAACTAAACGGGCTGTATACCTCTAGAGATAAGAGAGGGAAATTCTGTTTGTTCTTGTTATTTGGTTGGGTCTAAAGCCTCGAAGACAAAG
The DNA here is from genome assembly GCF_001858045.2 of Oreochromis niloticus. Lineage (NCBI taxonomy): Eukaryota > Metazoa > Chordata > Actinopteri > Cichliformes > Cichlidae > Oreochromis > Oreochromis niloticus. The sequence goes on along the minus strand of NC_031987.2, from coordinate 23,608,803 downwards.
GCAACGTAAAATAACTCGGGTCTACCTGAGAACCCGAGAGCACAAAACAAAACTTATAAAAGAAAACCAAATCAAAGAGTTTCACTATTGCAAGGGATAAACAATGAAGGGAGAAATGGATAGAGAAAAGTTAGACATAATAATGTTAAAAAAAAAAACACCTAATAAATCAAAATGTTGCTTTATTGTTGCAGTCAAGTTGTTATTAAGTATAAATAATAGGAATTTCACAACAACTAGCTTATTTATGTGCTTATTTTAATTCCTATTTTCTTTTCTTACCCAAAATGAGCTTTTCCACACAAACCAGTTAGTGACATAAATATTCCGCTTATGTCTTAATTCCACACAATTAATGGATTTCCCCAAAAGAAAATCTGATAATATGACTGACATGACAGTGAGACATGAAGATTTTGTATATGCAGGTGCCTGTTAGTGTGCATGTGCATGTGTGTGTGTGTGCATGCCCAAGCAATGATGAGACCCAGTCTCTTGTCTGCTCTCTCAGATTGCGCCCATGAGAGATCCAAAAATAACAACAAAGAGCCCTCGGTGGGTGGGATGAAAGCTCTGTCACCAACCATTTCAGCACATAGAGTCTCCTCCCCTACTGTATCACTGAGTGACACCTCACACATCACATGGAGACACGAGAGGGAGGCGGACGCTCTCATTTGACCGCAACAAATATTTCCATATGTTAATAAGATTGCTGTTGGATTTAGTGTGGGCCAAATGGGTTCTGATTCGGAAGTGAAAGGTTGCATGTTACTGTGTAATTGCTGATGTTGACATTTATCATGTGTGGTTAAAAACTGGCTTTGAGGAATCATTTAACACTGAGCTTTTTAGCAAAAATTTAATTTTAAGTTAGATGAGAAGTGACACTCATGTGCCCTAAATATTAGGCTAAAACCACAAGGTCATTGACTTACCTAAAGACTAGCTTGGCTTTTTCCAGAGTTCACAGCTACATGTTAAAAACACATCTTATAAGACTGGATTAGGTTGTTTGTTTAGGGAACATAAAAATAAAGTAAGAGGGATCTACATGCAGTAACTCATAGCTTTGGCATTACTACTACTAGATTTCATTTAAGCAGGGCTCGGTTTCCCCAAGCAGGTAACTCGAGGTCTCATATGGACACTTAAGGCTTGTCTGAAAAGTGACTCCCTCCCCATAGACTGTATAGCAAAGATGGCTTCCTGCTCTGTAAATGTGAAGGTAATAGAGAAGTACCTTAAGCCTGCATCTCTTAAAATTGCTCCGTCAATCTAGGGTAAAAATAGAATGGCAACAAAAAATTGTGGTTGCCAGGTGATTTCATGCAATTTTGTTTTCATTTTGCAAATTAATTAAAAGTAGTTGCAGCAACCAACTGGTTGCCCAAAGTTTTAGCATGAAACAACCTCAACGTCTAAGTTATCACTTTTGATCGCAAGGCAGTTGCACAGGTCACCTGGTGGGAGGCAACCTGTCTCTAAACAATTGCATTCCAAGTTACAAGTTGCACAAATTACAAATTTACATCACTGCAAGCATTTCTCAGTCAAATTGGAGAAGCTTTGCAAATATTTGCTGTCTAACTTATAAAGAAACCGTCAACAGATTGCAATCAGTCTGAATCACCATAAGCTTATGAGTGCAACACTTCTATGACACATCTTTTTGTAGTAGGGAACTCAACTTACTGTGCTGCCAAACAGTTGTATTCTGATAAAATTTTAATTTGACAGCTAAGTTGCCGAGCACCTATGGGAATAGTAACCATGACACATAGTAACCATGTCACTATGTGTCGTGGAATTCCTGACTTTTTGTTTCAAATTTGAGGTTCTGGCTTGAATATAATGTTAAACAGAATTTCTATGTGTGTAGATATTTGCAACAGAATGCAACACATTTGCAATTTTCTCTGATTCATCGGGTTTAATTAAATGAAAAATCGTTTAATGGTGTTTAATCACTATATCATCACAAGCACACTGGTCCCTGCCGTCGAAGCAACCATTTTAAAAGGTAATGAGATCGCAAGGTCATTGCACATGGTCATGCCACAGCCTCCAACCACTCCTAGCATGACAATAACTTAATAGTCAGCAGGAGGAGACGTCTTAAATAATGTATTATCTCAGTGACTAATTTTTTGTTTTTTTGTATATTCAAATTATGTTGTTTTTTTTAAAATTATGGTTGCTATGAAAGTGTGCTTTAGGTTGTGCCTATATATATATATGTATATGACAAATCACTTTGAGCATGCCACTTGTTATACATAGATTTAGAACACCATGATGGTGATAGCCAAAACACTGTTTTCAAGGCTTTACAACAAGACTTGATTAACTACTGGGGGATGGTGGCTACATGCATCTTTAATTTGTATTTGCTTTGCTAGCTTAAAAATAGCACTTCACAATGATTCTGTCTTCTTTATACAGTCTACAGGTTTCCCCTTGCTTCCAGGCTTTGCGCTAAGCTAAGCTAGTCTTTCTTGCTTTCAACTTAGTGCGCAGGCATGAGAGTGGTATTGATTTTCCGTTCTAACTCTCAGGAAGAAAAAAAATTAAATTAGCAAACATACCAAAGTTAAACTATTATTAAAGTTACCAAATTAAGAAAAGCAAAAAATAAAAAAGTCATGAAAGCACTAAAGAGAAAATTAGACACGAATCAATTCAAAATCTCTGCAGAATCACTGAAACACTGGAGTAAAGTGACTGTAAAAATCTACTGATCTGATACAATAAAAAACCCCAAAGTAGTGTTTTACAGAGTCCCTGCTAGTCGTTAAATTCACAGTGAAAATCCCTCCATGTTCTACTACTGATGTCAGGCCAGCAAAACTACAAACAGCAATGAAGGACTCCATTGTTATTTCTAACTGGTAGAAGCCCTGAGGTTATTTTTCCTCTGCCTTGAAACAAATCAATGAAGCACAACTCACTTTGAACAATTGCACATTTGCTGAAATCAGATGTGGGTTGAGGAGCCAACCATCATCGCACTTATTCTGTTTGTTGACAGAGGAGGACTTTGATAAACAAGCCTGTTCTTTGAAACAGGTGCCCGAGCATGAGTTCAGTTTTGAGAGGCAATTCAGAAAACTGACTGATTAGAGGATGTTTGTTATTCTGCATGCAGCTATTCGGATTCTGCGTATCCTTCTCGAAGTCGCAGAAAGGCTTTGGGTATAAACAATGATGCTATTTATTTTTCAGCTAAGATAACACAAAGGTTTGACATAGATATTTGCCAATTTTCAAATACCCCAGCAGTCAGAATGACTGTCTTCTCCCATCACTTTGATAAAAGCATCAACAAAACAGTAGAACTTGATAAAAATTCTTCCTCTTTCACGGAGGTTTCCTTTAGCCAACGTTGCCCCCATGTGGTTACAAACTGCATGACGTACAAGTTTACATTAGAAATGAACATCCTAAATCTTAGGAAAGTTTCCCCATGTTATTCTTTAACCCGCTTTGATTGCATCATTCATGTAAAATGTAAAGTCTGCCTTCTCAGCTGAAAGACTGAAAAACTAAAGTTATGGCTTAGCTGTGGCGTGTTTTTCCTGGCTGTTCTACTACAGTAAACACAACACGCAGCCCGGCCGGTTCACAAACTCAGCTTATCCTCACTATCAACATATGGAAGTGTTTTGAAATTGCTATCTACTAGCAGCAAATGGTCTTAAATCAGTCATTTTAATATCAAAGCACTTAACACTAGAATGATGATTACTTGCAGGTGGACAGCCATGCTGCTTGTCAGGACTGCATTTGAAGAAAATGACTGAGCTCTTATCCGACACGTACAGTACAGCCAGTGTTCAATAGGCAAGATCGCATTACAGAAGATTACTTTGGAGTTTCAGCAATTTTCCCAAATTACACTGGCCTTTGGTCTCTGGTAAACTTGATTGACTTGAATGGTTTTCATTAGACAGCCTAGCAGAGTCTTAGCTGTTGATACCGGTACACAAAAGTTGAGGCATTTGAGGGTGATCGGGTGCAGCTGGGACACTGGAAGCGAACGGGTATGCAAATCCTTTCATGGAAATGCTTCATCATGTTTTAAGGCAACACAGGCTAGCAGACTATGCGCTTTGATTTGTGAAACTCGTCTGTGTTTCACAAGCCTGACATTCTCCTACTACACAGCCATTTGGTCTCACTTAGTTGTCTTTCAAAGGATCTCCTCGGGAAAGCAATATAAGTTCTGGAGTTATTAAATCAACACAGGCTTTCATAATCAATATGGAAGAAAAGTATTGTAAGTATATAGTGCATTTGGTGGGCATTCACAATAAAACCTCATGTGATTTACACTCCGTGTCATATTTGAACTCGAGTCCACCCTCCCTCTGTCTCTCCCCATCCAAAGAACTAAATCTGAGTAATGGAAATCAGTTAGATGTCACAAAGAGCCTGAGCCCAGACTGACAAGAAAATAGCCATGAATAACATGACCACCCTTATTACCCTCCTAGGAAAATACTTAGAGTGGGTTCCAAAATGAAGAGTAATGCAGAGACACTTTCTGTGTCACAAAGAATAAGCGCTATTTATCATGGCCAGAGATATTCCCACATATTCCCCCTCAGCTGTCTGGTTGCCTCAACCGCTGCCAAAAAACTGAAATTCAAGAGGTAAATCTGCAAGGAGTTGAGGGTTGGTGTTATAGCTTCTTTTGATTAAGACACTATACCAGCCAACCCGATGCATAAAAGTCGAATCAAGTTCCCAAACTTAGCAAAATCAGGTGTGATTCTCATAGTTAGCTGTCATTTAATGATGCCTATAAGCTTGCATCTGCATCTGCATCTGCGTGTGCTGCTGGAAAGAACAACCAAACAGGGAAATCTGTAAGTGTGTGTGTGAGAGAGTGTGTGGCCACATTTCTAGAAGGGTTCTTCAGGTTTTTGATGCCATCTTGAGGAGATTTACGGCTACAGCAGGAAACTAAACCACAGCGCTCATTTCAACTGCAAGATAAATATTTGGGTTACGTTTCCACGATATCCAGTGTCACTTAGCGTTTAAGATAGTCTATTTAGAGATTAATGTCAGAGGATGAAAGTGTAGTCATTATTTTTTTAGAGGGCAATTATAGTCGAAACCACCAAATGTTGTGTTTAACTTGTGAGAGCTTTGATGTATTTGTCTGTTCATTAGCGTGATTTAAATTCCAAGCAAAAGCGCTTTAGGAAAGAGAGGAACAGATTGAAGTTTGAATTCCACTTAGTCAGGGGGGTGTAGCAGTTTTTCGGGGTAAGAGAATGAGGGTCGTGTAATGGATCCATCGACCAGGACCGTTAATAAATAAATAAAGAAAACATAACTGATGCTTTTCGGAGTCTTTGAGTGAATGCGAACATTAAGTCATGGCCGCTGGGGGAAATCCATCTGTTTACGAAAATTACATCCCACTTAGACATTATCGTTTCTTCTTTAATCATCTCCCACCATTTTATCCAGACATCATCAGGACATGACACTTCAGAGGTCAGATGCACACGCTCCACCCGCAGCCATCATCCAGCTGACAACACCCCAAGTTTTTTTGGTATGGCAGCTCCACACCGAACACTCCGAGACAATGAAGACCATTCACACAGATTTCAGTCCGAGCAAGATGACATGAGGTACTGCCGATTTTTTTCCTTTCACTGCAACAAAAAAACACAAGTAGGCAGCGCTACAGACTATTTTCCTCATTATAAAGAAAATAAGCTGCAGACTGGCACAGGCTTCTAATGACATTTGACCTGAGTGGCTACTCCCTGCCAACATTTCAAACCAGTGGGTGCGCCACCAGAAGGCCAGTTAAAAAAGACTGCCCAAGCCTTGAAGCATGGATGAAACTGGCAAACACAAAAAACGGCTTGCTTTAGGATTAACTTGTACTGCCTGTCAGATCTGATGTCTGCTGGCTTGCTGGACCTTGTGATCGGGGTGTGGTGCATTTTACAGAATAACTGCCACCAAAAAGAGACTTATTTTTTAAGGTTTTGCAAAGGATACTTTTATTTTAGTAGTAATTTATAAGGGCTCTGATGCATTATACCAAAGAAGTAGCAGGCTCAAACTGGCAGCCACAGTTTCTCTACTCCACACAATAGCATAAAATATATTTTATAACACAACGAATCCTGTTGTATTCAACATACTCTGCTTGAATTAGCTCCACCCTAACCAGATTAAAAAAATGTAATACTTGCACTTTTTTTAACCCATGTTTAAAGCTTGACATTTTCATGAACCGGATATTGTATTTATTTTTTTTTAATGTGGTATCACCATTTCGACATGCCAGTGTTTCTTCAAGCAAACAAACACGAACAAAACCCCTGTGTATTGTGGTAAAATGACTGAAAGCCACAATGATTTGTTTGCAAAGTTTAAATGCATTTTAATGCTTATGAAAGCTTTAGGGTCACACAGACCTCCGTGTTTGCTCAACAATTCCGAGATCTTACAGGTGAGATTTTAAAACACATTCAGGATTATAAGTGTGTAAAGAGCACACATGAAACACTTTAAAACAAAGACGTCTTTATTTGTTATCAGCTAGCTGTTTTAAAGAACCACAAAAAAAACAGTCCTGACTCACAGTCCTGATTTTGGCAACGGTTACCTACAGCATACACCAAAATGTATACTGTGCATGTAGTGTTAAGCTTTGATGCACAGCATGGCATCCAGGAGGTTGTCTGTATGTCTGATATGCGCTGTGATGAAACCGTGGCTCTTCAAAAGCAGGCTATATTCAGTTGCGCTCCTCTGTTTCCCCTCGCTCATGCTAAGGGCCTGCAGCAGCCCACGGCTGGGGCCCCTTCTGTCTTCATCCAGGAAGATCTCGCTTAGCAGGAGTCCACAGCCTAGCAACATGATACATAAGCAGACAGAACATCAGAGAACAGATTTGTACTCCCTTTTCGCTCTTTACATTATAATGTTTCCACAAAAAAAGTATTGCATAGGCAAGGCAGCACTCTGATTTGGCTTTAAGCTTTCGTCTTTTTCAACATTGAGCTCTTTGCAACAGCGGTTCAGAACAAAGACATTGTTAAACCCAAACTAACCAGCACCTATCGTTTTACCACAGCATGAGAATCAATTGGTCAAATCAGTTTCAAGCATCTGCAGAAAAAGTGCTTGCGAAGAATGAGAATATAATGCTCAGCATAAACAAAACGCTTTCTGTTTGAAGCGATGTTTGGCTGACATTAACTGTTCAGTAAAGATAAGTACTCAAATGAGTGAAAATAGCTTTACAAACCTGCTGTGCATGCATCTGCGATTTTACTCAGCAGTATATGCACTTTCTCATCAGGCAGGTCATGAAGAATCCTCGCCAGGATATACAAGTCTGCTTTGGGTAATTCGTCTTTTAAAAAGTCTCCTGATCATAAAGAGAAAAAAAAGCCCTCAAATTAATCACAGATTGAGTAGAATTTGTTGGCATATTTGTCACTCTGTCTAACATGATCCAACAATCATTCAGTGTCAGAAAACAACTGACCTGCTACAAATGATACCCTGTTGTCCGGGTGCTGTGGACGGAAAAATTCATTCAACTCGACAACAGCAGGCAAGTCAAACACGGTTACAGACAATCCAGGATGAGCTTCGGTGAACTCATAAGCCAAGGCACCAGTGCACCCTGAGACAGCAAATTAAGACAAAAGATGTAGAACAGTGGTTTCATATTCAATGACAAGCTGCAACGTTTTGCATTCTTTTCTTACCTCCGAGATCACAGGCTGACTTATAGGTGGAGAGGTCAAATGCCGTTGCTATGGTTTTCCCTGTAATTTTTGCAATGTTATGCATGGCCTTCATGAATCTTAGTTTGCCTTCCCGACTGCTGGTGGAAGTAGCCTTTAAAGAGAGAAGATGAGTTTGAATATGCTCTCACCTGCACAGCAGATATATGACACGGAAATCAGAGATAGCCACCTGAAGCATGTGCTTGCTAAAGGCCTTCTCACGCTGGCTGGTGCCCTCCTGCACAGCACTCTCAAGGTGGGAGAAAAGTGGCCACATGGTTTCGTTACAGTGCTGAAGGTAGCCGTGCAGTGAAAAGGAAGCATCTGACCTCAAAAAATCTGTGGCCAGATCTGCGTTCTCATACACTGGCTTTTGGCATGCTAACAACACAGTGACAGCAAGATATTTCCAAATTAAGTATTAAATGCCTGCTGCTGAAGGCAAGGGAAAAATATCATGACGCAATTAATAAGAGCGCTGGCTAACCTTTCTCTGTGCTCTTCAACAATCCCAGAGATACACAGGCTTCCAGCAGACATTCAGTCCCCTTTGCAGATGCTTTGATCTCCTGGGCCACCTGTGCTGCATCCAGCCCAGGCCGGCTATGTAGCAGGTCAAACAAACACAACTTGGATGCTGTAAAAAGTGCCTGCAATGTTTTTGGAAAAGTAGAAGGGAGTGCAGAAACAAAGTTTGGTTTTTTTCCCTTTTATGTTGATGTGAGATTGTTGTTAAGATAACGAAAGCATATGCTTCCTGGTTCTTCAAATAGTAACACAAACATTTCTATTCATAGCAAAGTGCATTATTTACTGTATTCCACTACAGTTGCATAGCAGTGAGCTACCATCTCAACTAAAAACTATTGTTCTCTAGTTCATTATTTACTTTCTTTTCTTTAGAGACAGACAACAAGATCAGCACCAATCTGTGTGCTAAATGTAAAAAAAGTAAACAGAGTCTGCTGATGTGTCCCACATCCAGCTCATAGTTATGGATGAATGAACTGGATTTCTAACATGCATTAAATAACACATTATGATTGCCTGTAACGGTTTGATAACCATAACCTAAGGCGTTATTGTCATCACTTTTTCTATTTTTTCACATTTTACCACAATCATTCAGAATATTCAGAACTTAGAAAGCCTCACTTGATTTGCTAGGTGTAAGCCAAAGCAGTTCAGGACCTGAGAGGAAATGCTCCTTTTTCCTGACAATGACTTTCAGAAATAGATTTGGCACACAGCAATAATTTTCTACTGTGCAGTGCTACCTTCTCAAAATGGAAACTTGTGAACTTTAGTCAGACAGTCTCGTAAGCAAGTAAAGCAACATCTGAGTTTGACAGTCATTTGAAAAGCTGGACTATTCAAACTGAGATTTTTGACAGCAACCACCAAATGTTTATCTGGAAGAAACTAAAATAAGCAGCATTTAATGGAAGAAGAGCAACTTGACAGCTGTTAAATACAAATACGTGGGTAGAAAGACTGAGATTTAGTGATGTGTGGGAACTGGTACCACAGGAAACACTCTGCACATGAGAATGTATTGCACTACATATCAAAGTTTAAATGCAATTGTTCCAGTTTTGTTTACCAAAAGGTTTTTAATTCCCTTCTTTTAACTTCGAAAACCCAGAAATGTGTTTTAGCTCAATATTTTGCACAAACCTGTATTTATTATTTGCTTTAATCTGTGTCCTCGAGATTTGTGGTCACCTCGAGCTTCACAGGCAACTTGCAGGGTACACAGGAAGTCACATAAACGTATCGAGAAATATGTCAGCACATATCTCCGTGCAAAACCACCGCAGATTGGTTTTACTGATTTGCTTGTATAGAGTGGAAGTTTTATTGTGCAAAAATAGTGAGCTTTAGATGCAGTTAACTACGTTACTCATTACATCTTGTGGAAGCCAACTACACAAAGAACACACACATAAAGTTGACATTTTTTCTGTAACAGGTCTTCTACAGAAAGGACTTTTTTATACAAAGGCACTTATTACCTTTGAGGCTTTGAATCCATCCATCAGTTCACAGATTCGCTCCAAGTCTCCTCTTGTAGGTTCAACCACCTGGCCTCTTCTTGTTACCAATGGTAATGTTGCATTGTCATGAAGCTTGACCTTCCTGTTGTCTGTATGTTTAGACGTGCTATTGACCAACGTCTGTGAACTTTCACTTTCACTGTCTTCTCTTTTTACCTATGAGAAGATTTTCTATAAATTGTGTCAAAAGACGACAGATTTTCGTTATAGAGGTATAAAAACAAACCTTATGGGCAGGACTGGCTGTGGGGGTGATCTGGGTGTGGAGTCTTTGACTGTCACATGGGCTGCTTGGTCTGGGAATGGATGAGGAGTTGTGGCTGAGCAGAGCCTGTGAGCTGGAGGGGGGCTGGGTGGGTACTGAGGTGGCGAGACTGTCGCTGCGGCTTGACGTACTTTTCAAAGAGGAAGTACAAAAATTGTAAATAAGGTCTAGCTGTTTGCAGAAGTGGTTGAGGGGGAAACCCACAACATTGAGAAAGTCTCCATGGACATACTCGACCAGCATGCCACCCAGAGCCTGAATGCCATAGCCACCAGCCTTGTCCCTGAGACACACACAGAAAGATTTCACTTGTACAAACACATGTAGGCAAAGATCAATAAACACATACTGTAAACGATCAGCTGTTTACTGGATGCATTCTGCAACAGTTTGCACACTATTTCTGAACTGAGCAGAATTGTCATAATTTGCTGACTCGTGTCAAATGGGACAAGGCAAACACAGCTGGAACAAAATCAGGCATCAAAGTCCAAAAAGCAACAAGTTCATGAAACTCACAAGCAGTTAAATGACCTCCATTGATCGAATACTTAGAAAGAGTCAACAATAACTGTTACAAATGTCAAGGCTTGCAAAATTTCAAAATCTCTGGTAGCCCTTCGGGCAGGCACTCTTCAGTTTTTGGTAGCCCAAAATAAATTTAAGTAGCCCGAATAAAAAAGAGAGCAATTTTTTAATGTTTTGTTTCCTTTACAATATTATACATTAAAGTATAATATTGTAACGGAAACAAAAATTAATCAGAAAATTGTTAAAATACAAATCACAACAACTGTATAAAAATTACAATCATCAACTCAAATACTTGTTTCTAATTGAACAGAAATTTCTATGAACTTGTAAGAACTGTGTAGAACATAAATCAGTCTGTGTCAGATCCTGAATCTGAAATTTCCACTGAAGTCAAGGGTAAGAGGTGAGTGGAACCAAGATCGAGGCCATTTGCTTTTTGAAGTTTGCAAAGACTGCTAAATTTTGACAATGGTAGTTCACTCTTTGCAACATAGTACGCTTTTGAAAGATTTTTCAGGACTTCTCCTTGTGCTTGGTTTATTTTTAGTATGTTTTTTGCAATTGCTGTTTGTTCTGGGAAAGATATTGCAGACTGAGCAATAATGCATTTCTTGCGTTTCTCATGGGTTCTGATGGGGTCTTTCTTAAAATTACTGGTCCCAGTTACAAAGGCGCTTGTCGACTCAAATGAAATGAAACTCACAACACACCTGGCAGAACATCATGTTATTTAGCTCGTCATATTCCAGCCACATAAATTCTTTTGTCCATGAAACCAAAAAAGCTGAGCTTTCTTCTTGCCTCATAGTCTGATTTGTCATAACTTTTCCGTTTTGTGGTAGGCTTTTCATTGGCTGCCCCTTCTTCACCCTGACCTGTCTTATTTGGCTCAGCAGAACTACAATACCGGCGTAAATCCTGCTGCTTTTACACGCGCACACATAACGGTCAGCGATTCTCTGCACAATCAACCTCTCACATGTTTAAGCTTGCTGTGGGAGATTTCACTTGTCACGTTTGAATAGTAAGCTAATGAGTGATAAGACGATGTCAGAGGAATTGGTGCGCAATTAATCGTCACTCACCAATCAGTGCTGCCGCTCTCTACACACCGTTCGCGCGATCGCAAAGTGAAAGTGAAAGCAAAAAACAAGCACAAATTCAAACGCGATTTCAATATGTCACATATTGACAGAGGCTCATCGATGCCAATGACATAATTACTCAGCTACATTTTCGAAAGAATGCAAAAGCATGGACATATATTTTCCTTCCTATGATAGCCCGACGGGCAGGGCTGAGGTAGATTTTGGTAGCCCGACTGGAAAAATCGCTAGCCCCGGGACGTCGGGCTAGCGATTTTGCGAGCCCTGAATGTGAAAAGTTAAAAAGATCAGACTTACATGGGCTCACCACTATTAATGTACTCCCATAGCATATCTTCTGAGAGATCAGCAAACTTCACTTTAGTTTCTTCGTAGAAATCTATCAGCTGGTAATCGACTTCTTCATCTTGAAGGCAGCATTGAAGAAATGAAAAAAGAGTCGCAAGACAGAATTGCCCAATAAATTTCTTCTACATACTTATGGCAGAAATATTTCTCTTACTATTTTTGCTTAAAAACATCTGTGCTAGGGATCTGTAATAGGGAACTGCTTCTTTCTGAATTTCTTTCATTTTACAGAAGAATAAAGTACAAGTGTGACAGTTTCTGAGTCTGTACTTACTTTCTTTTTCATGGCAGAGGACAATAGCTACACCAGTGAATACACTGTGCTCTTTACCACTCAAACTGGAAGAGAAAGACAAAATCACCATGATATCTTTTTTCATTTAATGGTTTTCTAATGTTAACTCTGAATGCTTCCCATTGACACAGACCTTGACAGCATCCTATAAGCATCATGTTTGTCCACTGGTTTCTCCAGAATCATGCCATCTACAGTCTGTGAAATAAACAGGTGGCTAGAGTGAATAAAGAAAAACATACAAAAAGCTTTTTACAGTAGCCATTAAGAAAATTAATTTACTTTTGTGCTTTTTTCTGTCTTACCACAATTGTGTCAGCCCCAATAACTATATCTGGAGTCTTCAGGTGTTTCTAAAGCAAATCAAGACAAAGTGTTCTCAGTGATGATATCTGACTGGATACATTCTATTATTTGTCATAAAAAAGTAGCTTATCTTACAAAGGGCATCCTCCTGGCTACCTCCAGGGCCTTCTGCTTGGCTGTCTCAACGGCATACTCATAAGGTGCTTTGAAAAGCCCTTTATCGAGGGTTTCCTTAAACCAGGACGGCACAACCTCGAAACGTAAACCCTGACAGATAAAAGAGGACAAAGCAAAAACAAAACACTTGTTATATTTAATAGGACTTACACCACTCTTATCAGATTTACCAACCTATGAAAAATCCAGTCAGTGTGGGGTTTCTTAACTCAACAATCCTTTAAATTAAGTGTGAAGTAGTTCTTCAATGACTAGCTATACACGTCTTTATTTGACACGGCTTTTCTAGCTGTGTCAAATAAATAAAGACCTTCAATTTGTACCCAATGATTGGTTTGAACTCTGTTATTTTTTTCTAATCTTTGCTATGTAAACCTGCTCTCTTAATGTGGATTTGTCTGCTTTTTATACTTTAATACAACTGCTAATTTTTAACCAACACCATAAAACTGCCATGTTTTAAAGAACATAAAAATCAAATGTCTTCTCCCTTTTTCCTTCTATTTCATCCATTATAATGAACCAGACTACATGTCAGGGATGATGATGAGATGATTTTTTACCTACTAGGGTTTTACACATTTACACTCAGTCCTATTGTGCTAACTCAAACTACATTCTGTGAATATACGGAATAATAAGGAATAACAAGGGAATAATCAGGAAAACGCATACTGCACTGCGGAGAATCTCAAGTCTTCTAGGAGAAGCGCTGGCCAGCACAACCAGTTTACCAGCAAGCTTGGAAATGACTGGGTTCAGCACCATGGTGGCCTTCAGGTCGAACTGCCAATAAGTTGAACAGAGTTAAACATTACAGATGTGTCCTCAGCAGCTCCCTTATATCAGAGCTAATTTTATCATAACATGAAATAGCTCTGATATTTAAAAAAAATTATTTATGTATTTTACAGCATCCAAGTTGTGTTTGTAAACTGTATTTTAAGATTTAAAGAAAGAACAATTCTCGCCTCTGAGCATATATAACACGAGGATGTATTGTGTTTACGCACAATTAACAATGATCTTAAAGAATACAGTGAGCACTTTAGAGAAATCCCCACTCAATTGCATAACACCTTAGGAAATGATTTTTTTGCATAAAGTCAGTGAATAAAGACAACTTCACATTTTAGAAAGCAGCGGGCGTAAGTAGCGTAGCATTACACAACACGTATATTTTACACAAGTAAGACATTGACAGCGTCAGGAAATTCGACGAACACAGTTCACAACACTAAAGATCTGCCTGCTGTTAGCAACACTAATTCATTTGAGCTAACTTGTGCTAGTTTGTGGCTAGTTTAAAGCTGCGGAGCGAGAAGAAAAAGGAAAAAAATAACCACGAGTGAACAAAATGTTACTGCGACGTTTGGCGACCGAGTTCACCCCAAAGTGACACTCTCATGTGTTCACTATTATACTATAGTACATGGATATAGCAGCTGTCCCTCTTACCTGTACAATGGTACAACTCAGGAAACTGACAGCAGAACCCGCCTGCTGCTACGAGCCAGCGTCACGACGCATGCGTGATGACGTATATAAAGTAGGCGTCTCCAAGAAACGCACACCAGTTCCACAAGTAAACTACTGCTACTACTTACTACTACTAATAACAATAAAATAAGTAATAGTAATAATAATAACAATTTTATTTATATAATGGCAGAAACTGACACACACACATATATATATATACATACAAAGTACAGAGAAAAGGTATTTAAAAAAATAATGAGATACGTTGTTACAAAGTCAAAAACAGTGCGGCTCATACAACATATTTGATTTATGCTACATAATTGCACATGCTACATAAATTCTAAAAACAACTGTTATATGGATGTTTGTTAAAATATAGATATATACATATAAGCTACATCATTAAAACAACCTGCATAAGATTGTGTAGATCCCTGTCAGTCAGCCAAACCATTTCTGGTGCAGTGGCGCAAGGACAAGGGACCCCTGGGGTGCCAAAAGCCCTGTGGCTTGTGGCACCAGGCTTTTGCCAGTAACTCTTTGTGCCCGAGTGATTGTGGGGGTCTGTCTTTTGTGGATTGGGATTATTCCAGCTCATGATCTGATCTTGGAAAATCCAATTAACAAATACAGCATTTGTTAAAGAATGAGGGGAAACAGGATTTCCACCTATTACAAATGTGCTTTGTAAGGAGATGATCAATTCTTTAAAATAAATAGAAAGCTAATGCAGGGATGATAACTAGTTACCCAAGACACAGAGCTGCTCTTCATGTTCATTTATTCTGTTATACACACACACAAAAACAAAAAAACCCAGCTGGCATAAATGATTTTGAGATTGGAGTCAAGACAAAAAGCTTCTCTGACTCAGAGTAACCCGCTATGTATGTCTCACTCATGCTTCCTTTCTCAAGTCTTTCTTCCCCTTTGACCCATTCTCGCTCTATGCTGTGGTGATTGTGGTTTCAAAAACACCTTTCTCCGTGCTCATTCTTGACCTCACTGCGCAGAGTACAAAGTCTCTTTATTTTCCATCTTCATTGAATCTCCACTGCTCAAACTCTGCAGATTTATTATCTCTCTCAACTTTTGTCTGAAGTCCTTACATGCAAAGTAGTAAATGAATGGGTCGAGGCAGCTATTTAGACAGCTGAAGGACAGAGACAGCTTGTAGGCTGTGTAGATAGACTTCTTATAGTAGAGTCTCAGCACGCTATGTATCAGCAGGAGGATGTTGTTTGGAGCAAAGCAGAAAGTGAAGACTAAGAGAACAATAACTGCCAGACGGATTGCTCTCTTTTTCTGGGATGTCTTTGAATCACTGGCCAGCTTGCGTATGACACTGATGTAGCAGAATGATGTCACACAGAACGGAAAGAGAAAGAGAAGGAAGACCATGCTGAAGAGGAAGGCTGCCCAGGCCGGCACAGATGGAAGCATTTCTGTCTTCAGTATATCAAAACAGGTTGTAATGTTAAGCTGAGGAACGTGATACGTCAGGTCTGTTGTCATCAGTGGATACAGAGTGCTCAGGACCAAACCCCACATGACGAAGCAGCTGATAAAAGCGATCAGTCTCTTCTTCCTGATCCGCCTGAACAGCATGGGCCTGACAATGCCCAGATAGCGGTCGATACCGATGGCCATCATTGTAAGGATGGAGCAGTACATATTGGAGTAGAAAACGAGGGTCAGGAAACTGTAAATGGGAAAAAAGAAGAGATGTTTTCTGTGTAACTGCTGACTGAAGCAAAAATAATAACAGGTTCAGGAAAATGAAGTGAATCTTGACTACACTTTCATATATTTTCTTTTTAAAGATGTGGCTACTTTCATAGCATCAAGACTGTCACGCTCTGTCTCGCTTGAAATATCTGTATAAAATCAGTGTAAGTGTAGCAGAAGAATAGCTGTGGCGCATTTATATAACTTCATATATCTATATAACTCAAGTTTTCTTTGCAGATTAATCAAGATACCTGTCACATTAATGTCTGAGCTTAATAAAAAGTACCTGCACATTTTTGGTCCCAGATTCCATTGATATCCTTGGAGCTGGTAGGAGATCTGAAAGGGCAGAGCAGCACCGAGAGCCATGTCGGTAAGGGTAAGATTTATCATGAAGATGATGGAGGGAGACTTGGGAGAGGTACGGAAGAGGAGGAGCCACATGGACAAGCCATTTCCCACCAAGTTAATGGCCGTGATGAATATGTACAAAGTAGAGATAGAGATGGCGGCGCCAGAATTCTGCAGAAAGTTTATCGTGGCGTTGTCTAGTTTGCTGGAATTCGCCGTCATGTTTGAAAGCGAGCGGTCTCTCGTCACCTGTGTGCAAGGGTTCAGAAAAGCCTTGTGAGGTTCACAGAAGACAAGTCAATTTTTTCACAATATACTGGTGGAAGTAAAGAAATGTTATTTACACTCTAAAAAAATATATGTTGGATTTACCTAAACAAGCATACACACCAATTGCTTAATAAAACAAAAATCAAAATCAAGCAGCTGAAAGTAGCCTCTAATATTACAAGGCAAGTCAGAATTTTTTTTTTTTATTGTGAGTGTGAAATATTTACATTTGAGTAAGTCATATAAATTTAATGTACCCGGCCAAAGTAACCAAGCTTAATTAATTACTCCATTTCACCATTCCTTTGTGCTGTACCCTGTTTGGTTACATGATAACAGCTTTTTGTTAACATCTGAAGAGCAGCCATGGATGAGCACTCCGAATGGATGAGTACCGATACTGCTCTCGCCCACACAAACATTGGAAACCACATCACTCATTCCCAACAATGAAAGTGTAAACACAATCTTAACTCAAATGAAAATCACAGCACAACTAAAAAAAGAGAAAAGAAATAAATCAGTGCAGAAATGTCCTGTTGACCAAAGTGTCAAAATCAACTAAACTTAGCACTAGTATTAATAAAGTTGCATACACAATTTAAAGTACAGCTGGAGGGATTGTTTGCACTGACAGCTTGCAGCACATCTTGATGTCCTGTATTTCTCATACATCAAAATGAATGACCGAGGGAAGAAAAAACCCCTCTCATCCTGTCTGAAGTGCTGTTACAAACAGTATTTTGCTGCAGAAACACAAATGATTGATCTCAAGGTGTGAAACAAATACCTTTGCCCTTATTCCAGGAATCTATTTCTGTGTTGATGTTCGCGTGCGAGCAGCAACATGTGTCGGGTGGAGTTTTCACACAGGAAAAAGGTATGCATGATTTGTGGTGCAGAGTACCAACTGTTGCTATGGCTTATTTTTTTCAATCTTGTGAAATGCTCTGGGGAGCTGATTTGTAACTTGTAGCAAACAATATCCTTAAAAACCTTAAAACTGTAAACTGAAACGGCGAGACGATGAACACTACAGCAAAAGCAGTGAATACAAGCACTTTTCCTCACGCACCATAGCCCACATGGCAATCGTGGTGAACAAAGTTACCACATTACAAAGAAAGGTGAAATCTACAGACCACCAACTTTGAGTCATTGAAAGTTTCTTTCAGTTTTAAGCAATGGGAAATACATTATTACTTCATCGCTGTTACTGTTAGTGACGACAACACCGTGTTGGTAACTTACCCTTTTTTTAAAAATTTTTTTAATTTCCTAAAAACTATTTCTCATACCACTATAATGGCACATTTTTACTACTATGTTCTTCAGAATTATATTTTAACATTACATAAACTCACTCACATTGCCTCTCATGAAATCTGTTCAAACTGTTGTCGGGTCGAAGTTATCGCAATCGTTTCCTTTTTTAACTTTTAACTTAAGCACGTGTATTTTTAAAAAAACATCATGTTGAATCTACTATTAGTGAAAAGGTAAAAATGAATACAAACCATCTAAAATAATAACAATAACAATTGGGCTCGTTTTTATTCTGTAACACACTAGGAAATAATGCGTATTGTATACAAGAGCTAAGAACTCACCTTTGCGAACACACGCTGAAGCCGCAAGTTGGCATGTGAGTGTCAGTTATAGATGGGTTACAGATATTGTGACTAAGGAAGGCTGCTAAGGAAATGGGGGTTTGAACTTATGGTGCCAGAATCGCAGGAAATGGATCATGTGACAATCTTTATCCTACCAACTGCACTAACGGCCACCCATTAGATTCAGTCTTGGAAATGACTTACAACAAGGCAGACATGTGTGACTCACCTCAAGCTTATGAGCACACGTTTACTAACCATGTTCCGTCTTATTCCTTCCCATGTTCGCCATAATAACTATGGCGCTCCTGTGTAATCAGTTATTTAGTAAAACAATGTGTGACCGAACTCTACTGAGAGCTTCTAAGAAATGAGACTGGAAATGTAAAACCAACTATGTTTCTGTACAGATTTATAGTAAACTTCTGAAAGTCTTTGGGAGTTCCCAGAGTGTCATAGTGTCTCTTTCGCTTTTGCTCATTAAGTTAGATTATAAAGAAGAGAGAAGGCATAAACTAAAACCTGTGACATGTATGCCAGTGTGTGGCGAGGAGAAGGGGGGGATAAATTAACATCTGAACAAAAGCTGAGCAAAAATAACAAAGTTTAAGAACTAAAAACTATAAAGAGGGATCGTGAGAAAGTTTTTAGGTCTGAGTAAATACCAACTGCCATCTTCAACACCGATATGAAAGTGTGAACATATACCCAAGAGTGTGATATTACAGTTGTTAAGAGTCTTGTGAGTGAGAATGCATGTTTTCCACACGTTCATGAGAATTACAGTGTGTACATGTGTGCTCTTATTCTGCTGGTTTCCTGTTGATTATGATACTTCTGCTTTATCTGGGGGAAAGATGACAAACTGTGTCTCTGAGTTTATTCTGAAGAAAGGGCAAAAACAAAATGCATGAGCAACTTTTCTTCAATGTCACTTGCGACCCAGCCTTCAACAGTCTCACTTCACCAACTTTACTCTTCCTGCAACGACTGAATACCAACTATATTCATATGCAAACAGTAATGACTCATAACTAGCAACTGTTAATGCATATTATGCACAGGTAAATCTGGCTTCACCCAAACTGTTAGACAACCACACTAACAGAAAAAATAAACGGTTTAGTCTTTTTATTTTCTCACACTTATGGAAAATTAAAGCAACAACAAAATGATCCAAGAGGTATTACAGTTTTCATGTTGGGACACATGCATAAACAAAAACAAAACTATAAGGCTTTTTAAATGAATATTTGTAGCTTCCCCATAACATTTAGTTGATGGCTTTATTAGAAAACCACGCAAAGAGCATAAAAAATTAATAGTGGTCACCCATTGGTGCCATACTTTGCAATTTTACATAATTTATTTCTAGGAAATACTTTATAGAAATGTAGAGAATGTGTTCTTCTTGGCTCCTGGGTGATCAAGTACAAAGCTTGGCTCACACGCAAAAACAGGATCTCTGTTGTAGAGACAGAGACGCCTGAAAAATAGGATGGACCAAATTTAAGACACGCAAGTAAAATGGAACATTTCCCCTCATTCGCTCGCTTTTACACACTACAAGACACACAAAATTTCCTGCCTGGCATTCTGCCTGTACGTTCTAGTTACAATATTCTTAGTTTACATAAAATCTATAGGAGCATTATAAAATATACATGATCTGAGAACTATAGAGGATGCAGAGGATGAGGCAATGGTCTCACAAGTAACCTACTGATGGATGCTGCCAATTAGCTGCCTCACACGGGGATCACACTTCAATATTATCACTACACAGAATGACACATAACTGGCTCAAGTGCTGATGAAGTTGAAAGTAGCTAGCAGAGCAGTTTCAGTAGCAGTTTTAGCGCCAATCTCTGAATGAGAACTCAGGAAGAGCAGTGCATAAAACAAAAAAAGATTTGTTTCACTGTTGTGCTATCATTCTGGTATTCTTTCATCCAAGTCTTCATGCTCGAGCAGGCAAAAACCCCCAAAACAGAATCCTGACCAACACCCAAATCTTTGAATTTCATCACACCTAACACACCACAGAAAAATTACTACTAGGCTGCTTTTGAAGTGCTTTTTCTTTCTCTGTGGGGTATATTCATCTTGAAAGCTCAGTGATAACCAGTCAAATCTGTCACCATCAACTTAGGTGAAGGATGAATAATTAACTCGTTTTTTTCCCTTAAAGCGTCCACACTGCTCACTGCTCATCTTTACTTTTCTCAAAACCTTTCTCCAGCCCCGTTGCCATGGTCGCAACCTCATAACAGTGCTCCGTCCTGGGTTCAGGCGAGTGGCCCACAGGGATGCAGTCGTAGCCTTTGCCTGCCGAGCTCATGCGCTTTCGGTTGCGTGCGCCTGGCTGATAGAGCTGCATGGCTGGACGGTCCTGCAGGGAGAAAAGAGCGCAGGGACATGGGAGAGACAAGTTTCATACGGTATGAATACACAATGCTATAGAATATACCTGCGCTTTTTCCTTGTCTTATAATGTTTATAGGTTACATACATAGAGTCCATTTGAACATTTTTTCAATGTTCTTTTTTTAAAATTTGAAGTTTTTTCTGAATGTGAAGAAGGAAGTGTAGTTTTGACTGAGAAACTGAAGTACACACTATATCGCAGCAACTTGATAACCACAAGATAGCCATGCCCACGCCACTTTATTATCATTGTTTTACTCTACTACTGTGCACGGGACCATGATTTGCACAGTTAACATCATGCTGCATTAAAAAGGGTTTGAAGGACCAGTACAGACTAGGAATTCATTAGCAAAGTTCAGTCATAAATTCAGGTGGGGCATATGTCATTTTTAAAATGGATTTCTTAACGATCAATTTTTTTTTCCCAGAAGAGGAGTCGCCCTCTGCTGACCATGAAAAAGAATGATGGTTACAGGCATTAACTTCTCACAGTCCAGGAAGCTACAGCCATCGTTACAGACACCCCAGACTAGACTTTCAGGAAAGAATAAAATTAGTGGAGAAAGTGCAACAGTGTTTACACTGAGCCTACCTACTATGTCTGCTGGTTACTTGCAATATGTGATTTCAATGGTTCACACTATGGGTGATTGGGGATAGTTACTGCAATCACCCATAGTGTGAACCATTGTAAAATACCATTCATCATTCAATTTCTACAAGGGATCTGCTTATTCATACACATCAAAGCGAGTTTACAGTTCTTTTGGATGAAACTGCTGCATATAAAGCTCTACTGAAGTATTTTGTGATTCCAGTGGGAGTTGCACAGAATCTGGTAAATTGCTTCAAACAATATGATATTAAAAATTTTTATTTTTGGGGTTGAAGACCTTGTGGCTGAAAAAGAACAAAAGCAAACAAAAATAAGTAGTGAATTTACAGCTGCTGGCATCATCTCTGCTTGAAGCCTGAGGCTGCACTAACTGACACCTAGCGCTAAACACAAATGAAGCTGTGAAACTGACAGCCTTCAAGCAACAGTGTGGGTTTCACAAGTCTGACAGTCTGGCAGGAGCAAAAAAAAGTTGAAAAACCCACTGATGATATCTCTGGTTATGATGCATTTAATAGTGTTTTCCCAGGCTTGCTTGCAAGGACCATGAGCTGGCCTACTATCAGATGGAGACAGTCACACATAAATCAATAACTGAAACAAGTCTACACCGTGATAGATGAACAAATTAGTGACGAACCAATCAGCGATCGCCTTCTCCCCATTCTCATGCTCACCTTCTCGCTCACCTTGTTTCGGAGGCGTTCCTTCCTGTTACCCAGGTCCTCTCTCTCCTCCTTTCCTATCTTGTCTCCACTGTCAGGACAGTAGGAATAGCCATGATGGTGTCCTTCTTTCTTTGCTCGGTCCTGGCAGTAGCCCTTCCCCCATTTGGTCTCATCCTTCCGCCGCATGAACTTGTCAAACTCATAGTGATGCCTCTGTCGTTTCCTCTCTTCATCTTTCCCACGGTGATCCTTATCTCTCTGCCTGCGCCCATGCTGTTCTCGCTGCTCCTTGTCACTCTCAGGCTGACCTCTAGTGGTCAGAATATAGATTGCAGAAACACCAGGTTAGACACCAGAATGCTAGTTGCAAAGGATTTGCATTATAAGAAATCATGGAAGCTTTTTTAAAGTATTTTTTTGTTTTTCTGCAATAACATTTGTAATTATTAACTGTATATTAATGCTACAAAGATCAATGATTGTCCATTAGAATACATAAAATATTGTGGATAATATGTTATGGTAAATTCAATCAAAATATTTACTGTATTGATTTATGTTTTGGTAAATACATATGTCTGAAAACTGTCCATAGGAGTGCCGTATTTTAACTAGTAGTGATCTAATTCTGTCAGCCGAAATCAAAACCAGTCAACATGACTTAATGATTTCACAGTCCTTACTTGTCTTTGGGGTCCTTTGACTTTATTTGTCCTCCGGTTTTCTCCCATTTGCCTCTGTCTGCCTCTCCAGTGTCACTCTTGTCCTTCATTCGGTCTGAATCCACATCATCATCCCGGTCACTCTTCTTAAGGAGCTGAAGGAGCACAAATAATACAGAAAAAAATCTACACGCCACTGCATGATCTAAACAACAAGGGTTATTTTAATGAGATTTTTATGCTGACTGGCTACCTTAATTTTAATGTCTTTGTCAGACAATTTCTTCTGCTTCTCTGCTTCTTTTCGCTTGCGTCTCTCCTCCTCCCGCCGCTTTCTCTTTTCCTCCTCCCTTTGCCGCTTCTTTTCAAGCTCTCTTCTTCTTCTCTCCTCTCTCTTTTCCTCTCGTATCCTCTGTCGAGGAAGATGGGACAGCTTGAAATAAATGTTTCACATTTCAAAAACACTTTGCAGATAGCTTCGCCTTCCTACCTGTTTCTCAATTTTCTTATTTTTGATGTACTCCAGCAGCGGTGTCGTCCGTTTGGCTAAAATCAAGAAACAAAAGAATCAATTAATCAATATATAAAAATCTGTGGTATGCTATGAGTAGGCAGATGGACAGATGAAAAAAAACTAATGTAGATATTTTACTGTACCTATTAGCTCTTTGGTCTTGGCCTCTATCTCTCCTAGCAGTGTCTCAGGGTTGGCCATAGACTTTTCCTCATCACAGGAGTAATTCTCCAAGAACCGCTTATATTCTGGATCTGAGCCAGAATGGAACAGATACTAAATCAACAAGTTCTGACCTAAATGTGTCCTATTTAAAACACTTTTGATTCTCTGAACATCCTAAACCCATGTAAGAATGACAAACTGTATTTAGGACAGCTTTAGAACAGGACAGACTCTAATGTATTTTACCTTCTTCAATGCTCCCAGCTTTGGCATCTTTTTTCTTTAGCTTCTTCTTGGAAATCTTTTGAAAGGGAGCAAACTCTACAACTGCAGGATACTCTTGGCCTGAATAAATATTGAAACAGAAAGCAGCCCATCACTGACAGACTAGCTATCAGATAGTAACAATGGCAACAAAAGTTTTAAAGCGACCTCTTTGCCCATAAAGATTATCCTGTAACCGTAAAGCAAACATGCTTTTATTTGCATTTAATATAGCAGAATAATGTGGCCCTGTGTGCCAACAGTGATGCAGTGGCAATAAAGTTAAAAAGTGTTAAAAGCAGGCAAGAAGTACCTTTGTTGTCTATGAAGACATAGCCATCAAATCGGTCCCTAAACAGCAGGATATCCTCAGGGTTTTTAAAATTGATATACGCTCTGGAGAACAGGTGGGGGTACAGGCTGTGAAGAGAAAACGGCACCCCAAAGTTTCATAAATACATTTGTAAGAAAACAGAATTTTAAATCACCTAGTTCAGAAAATATTAATACCTTTGATCTGCTGGGAAAAACTCAAAGTAGTCATAAGATGGGAGTGGACTCAATTGCTCTTCTAGCTGCTCCTTTGACAGGTTTGGTGGGAGCCTCCGAATCACCACCTATAAGCATGTTCGTATGTTTGTTATTTTTATTTAACATTTGTTTTACACAGAAATACAGTAATATAAATAAATCCATCAACTTTACAGAGGCACAACATATACATACCCCAAAGACCCCCTCCATATAAACTCATGTTGTTCAAAACTTGACACCAAAGATCTACTTGAGGCAAATGCGCAATCATTGAAACTATGAAATTATTAACTCAACAAAGAATTTAAACAGGCTCAAACACGATATAGTGATGTAATAAAACATTAGCAGTGATGGGAGTCAACACACTAAACAATTACTGAGTGTTTGCTGCAGCAATTCTTAGATTCAAAGAACACGGGAAGGATAATAAGGCCTAAAAGTGGGGTTACTGGGCATGCATGCTGAAAACAAGAAGTGTATCGGAGACAGTTTTGAGAATCATCAGCAGTCGTAATCTGCATTCCGTTGAACGTTACATGGGAATGTCATCATCAAATACCAACGAGAAGAGTCGTTACATGAAATGAAATCAGACTTAAACGTGACATGTAAGCTGAGAGGAGGCTGTAAGTGAGTGAATCCACGGGATTGTCGTGAATCCACTGCCTCAAACTCTCGTCGCTGTCCGCGGTGCTGAAACGATCCCTCCGCGTCTCCTCCATGACTGCCCCCCTCCAAGCAGCGTAAACAATGCGACACGGCTGAAAACCTCGGCTACCCACCTTTGTAAACACCTCTTTCTTCTCTTCTTTCTGCTTCGGGTTGCCAGAAGTGTTTTCCTGCTCTCTTGGGATGTCCCTAAACTGTATCTCGACGACGCTTTTCTCCTTGCCCGCGGTCATCTGGTCCTTTTCAGACCTCATCTCTCTCCATCTCCCTCCTCTTCGCCCGCGTTAAGCCACCGAGTGCTCGCGAGAATACAGTGATGTCGCGAGCAGACAGAGGCTTGAAAAGACAGCTTTGATATCCCGAAGGCCGAAAGAACACATACTAAACAATTTAATCAACAAACATTATTATCGCTTTTATAGCCTTTTTAAAGTCTCTCTCTCTCTCTCTCTCTGTTTTTAAGCGGTTTTATGGTTGTGTTGAAATTTACGTTGTTTCCCTGTATGGAGCTGTTGTTATAGCTCGATGAACAACTAAAATAAAATAAAATACATTTTAAAAAGTAAAAAAACAACAACAACAAAAAAACAACTAAAACAATACAAAATAAACAATTTTATAAATAAAAAGGGTAAACTATCCACTTGGCTGAAAAACGCATTTATTTAGTTTAAGCATCCATAATAGTCTAATCAGTACCGAAAAGTACGTCCTCCGTTGGATTTCCGCATAAAAATGGTTAGCAAAGAAACAGTTCTTGCAATAATTACACACTCCCACTCATGCAGTGTGTATGTAACTCTATAAGACAGGCTCTTTCGGTGTCACTGTGAGGATCCTGAGGTGGGCTTCATGCCGCACTGACTCGCAGACGATGAACTGCCCGCAAAACTCCACGATTCATGGCAGGAAGACTGGCTCGCTGACCGACCGTGGATGTCTCGACAGGGAACTGCAAAAAGGTCAACAAAACCATCTCATCACATTGGTCTCGGCATGGATAAACCTCACACTTTTTCAGACCTATTCAATAAACAAGTACTTTTGTTCTTTCCAAGTACAAACAAGTTTGTTTTTTTTCGTTAAGTCAGCACTGAACTTCAACCTATTTTAGGTTGCCAGCACACTCACCACTTAGGAAGGTTTCCTTGCTGCTTTTGGTCTCTGCACACAGCCGAGGTCCCTCTGGTGTCGACACTGAGCTCTTCATGCTGGGGACAAAAGTGGAGCAGGTGTCCAAGTCCCGGCAGACCTTATCATGGGTGTAAATGCCGGTCGACTTAGTTGGAGTGCAGCCCATCTCTCCACGCTCTCCATTGAACACAAGGACCCCTCGGTAAATAGCACAACCCTATCTGTCCTGTGGCTCTCAGAGAAGTGATGGAGACAAATTTGGTTTTTTCACTCGAGCTAGGAGATCCCACCCCTCTCCTTAACTGGAATAAGACACGTGAGAGGCTGCTCAATGCTGCAGGTTAGTTCACCCTACTGATCTGCAGCGGATTCCCGCCTTTCCAAGCAGCTTTTTAAAGTTTTAAACACTTCTCACCCACAATGGTTTTTGTTTTTTATTCCACAGAGCTAAACATATATCATTTGACTTTTTTTGTTCTGATGGAGAAAACAAAAGCTGTTGCTTTTTAGAGAAGTTACTAGAAAAACAAGCCAAATGTTTCCTACTTCTAATTTTGAAGTGATACCAGATACCAGGCAAACACCACCATTCTCATCTGTGAATGACAAGGTGTGAAAAACCACACAGTAAAATGAGTTTTGTTCTTTCAAATCTCTCTGTTTAGTGGTTCAGTTGAACACATTTATAAGCACACAATATTTCGTGTTAAGTTGCAAAGAACTCTCCTTTCAGCCACCAAACGTATAATCTACATTTCAGCTTCGACAACTTAGTAAACAAATGTGTAGAAAAAGAAAAATATTTAAAAACTTTCCATTATTATTCACCGAACCAACTGTGTTCAGCAGATTTTGGAAATCAATCACTAGTAATGATTAAAAAAAAGAAAGGATTAGGTGTTATTCAACATTTCTTTATTTCAAGATGAATGCATTGTTTCTTGAAAGAATAATCAAAACTGTTTCCCCCACCAAAAACTGCTTGTAGTTAGCTGGCTCTTTATTCAAGTTGAAAATCCACAGGTTAAGCATTGGGGGTGGGGGCGCTGCCACAGGAACTGTAGTCTTTAATTTATGATGTGAGGTGTGTGGCTTCTTTCCCCTGTTCATTCAAGTGTCATAGGAACACATGATCCCAGTGTCTTAACCCAAGGTCCAGTGCTGTGCCTTTGCTAGGCCAAGTACTAAGCACCTTAACCAAGGCATTCCCCTTTTAAAGTGCATTCATGCAAATGTAATAAGCAATACAGCAGGTGCCGTATCAGACTTAATCTATACTTACTCATGTTAATATTGTTCACAACTGCATCTTCTGTGTTTTGCTGCTTAGAGAAACAACCATACAATGCACAAGAAGGGGAAACCTCAGGAAGCCTTTGGTAAAGAGCAGGTGCTAAGGTTTTGTGTTGTCCTTGGGCATGGATATGTGAACCTGTGCCACCCTGTTGCCACGACAGTTCCACCTCGTGGCAGAGATCACGTGCTGGTGTCTGACAGGGTGTCTAACATCACGTCGCTCTCGTACATGTCACACTCCAGGGTTAACGAGAGCCGAAGCGGCGTCTCCAGCATCATCTTGTCCTGATTTGGGAGAGGCGTTTCCAAAGACATGATGCTAGTGTCTTCCAGTCTCGGAGTGGCCAGAAGGTCATCGGGCTCTGAGGTGTTCAGCATCTTCATCAGCGCTGGAGTGTTCAAGTTGCCTCGCACCTTGTCGTTGATGTCTGTGCCTTAGCAGAAACAAACAGGAAGACTTCATTTTCTGAGGCAGATATCACTCATGTAATTACAATTACGTAGACTTAAAAGGACAGTTAAAGCCCAAATCTATTTATTATAATTACCCCTTTAGCCTATAGTGCTATTAATTTATTGCTGCAGATAGCTTTGGATTTGACCGTTGAGCATTGATGACTCACATTAGTGAGTCAGTGGAGAATATTAGAGAAGACTATGCTTTTCTTCAGAAAGTCTTTTTGCAACCACAGGTAACGCCTCTAGACCGAGAAGCCTTGTTATTGTCTATGGTGGCAACACAAATACCAAGTTCCTAAGAAGGTGCCTAACAGAAAGGAACTGCCCTTTTAGATGATAAAAAAGGCAACTACAAATATTTTTACAGCTAAATTCTTTAACAATTTACTTTATATAAGACATAAGAAATTTGAAACTATTTTCCAAAATTGAAACTAACCTATATATGCATCTGTGTCACCGATGTACATCTCGATACAGTGGCCAAGCATCGTCACCGAGAAAGTGTCATCCCTTTTCAGTCCCAGTGCCTGCCAAAGAAAGACAAAAAAACCCCCAACAAACTACTTTAACCCTTTTTTAAATGATAAAAACAGATTGCTTTGACTATGCTTTATGTGCTAATAATACAATTAAGTGATTTTAATGGCTGCTAGTATTCTGGACAGCACACTCAACAACGAATAAAAAATTAAAATGGACATTTTCAAGCACTAAAATAAGAATTAAAACCAAACATTGATCAAAATCATGCATTATATCTGTGGCTTAAAAAAAACAAAACAAAGTCACTGCTAAATCAAAAATACCCCTCTGCATTGGGCAATATTATATTTTTTTAAGATGCAACTATTATATAGCTACTTTATCTTATTAACTTGTGATAGAAGTCACATTTTTGGAGCCAAGTCATTTTTAGTGTTAGTCATTTTATATTTTAAGTGAACCTGTAGGATATCTAGAGTGTGTACAATTTATGTCAGATTATTCTTGTGTACTTTTTTTGGTGTACGTGTTTGGTTAACAAAAAAAAAAAAAAAAAAAAAAAAAAAAAAAAAAGGCTCATAGGCTATACATTTTTTCCCTGTTTCCTACTAAAAATACTCCCTAAAATACCAGTAACACAGTAATCTTTGAAGAGATTCATTTTAGTAACTTTGTTTCAGACTGTTAAGAACCCACAGGAACTCCAACTCCCTGTGAGTGCCTCTTACTAAAAGACAAACAAGGAACAAAACCAACGGATCCCTTTAAAGTTTACCGTATGGAAGTAGTCAATAGCACTTTCAAAGTCACCCATGAGGCTGTGCACGTATCCTATCGCAGCATAGGTGGAGGCGTGCTGAGGGATCAACACCAGAGCTTGACGGTGGTACTCCAGAGCCTGGTCGTACTTTCTAAGGAAACAAACACGGCAACATGCAAAGCTGTTACTCACTGAGTGAGCCAAACATCATCAGCAGACTTTACATGTCATAAAGAGTGCATTTAAAATGATTACAAAACTTTCCATTTCTATGTTTGCTGATGGAATAACAACAGCTATATAATTTTCCAATTTATATGTAGCGAAATGAATCAGTAACTATAAAATCAACTTTGAGCGTATCATGTACCATGGCAATGAGACATAACACAGTCTGCAAATACAGTCTTGATGT
Source organism: Oreochromis niloticus (assembly GCF_001858045.2). NCBI lineage: Eukaryota > Metazoa > Chordata > Actinopteri > Cichliformes > Cichlidae > Oreochromis > Oreochromis niloticus. The sequence goes on along the minus strand of NC_031987.2, from coordinate 23,579,412 downwards.
AATTAAGTAGTACTTACTTCAGTTTCCGACATACATGGCCTAAGTTGTTTAACAGAGGCTCCCACTTGTCCACAGTAACCTTTAATTAAAAAAAAAAACAAAATTACAAAAATATTGCAAAGACTTACGTTTTCAAGACATGGATCACATTGATGGTATCAGTTAAAACAATCAGCTGTTACCTCATTCCCTATGGCTTTGATCTTCTCTAGTGCATCAAGAAACAACTTCTCTGCTGTCTTCCAGCTGAAACAGCAAAAATGTTCTTAGAGAGCAACTAAATAACTGTCTGCAAACTGTGTACTAATACATGACAACAGTGCACTCTATACATTAGGATTTACTCAAATTTGCATCTATTCATCTCTTATCAGGTTCCTATACTGTACTTAAATACCAAGACTGTATAAAAACCAAGATTGCATAAATGCAAACACACGTTATGCAACTACTTCCTCAAATGGCTACTTGAGGCTGGTTCCAAAATTGTGTCAGGGCCCAGTGATTTCCAACATTACAGATGAAACTCGCATGTTTACAGAACAAAAGGGCACAAGAAGTAATTTGTCCATAAACTCCCCCTTCATGACAACTGTACATGATTTAGACAACTTAGTTGCTGAAATGAACTAAAGCTTAAAATAATGCATAATCAAATGATATCTGTGTATGTGTGTACGTGTACACTTGGGTGCTCACAAAGGCAGCAAAACTTGGCAACTAGCTGCTAAATTTACCTCAATTAATTATCCTCTTGTTAAGTGACGTACCAAACCTGCTTACGGGCCCAAGCTCCTACTCTGTTCATTAAGGCTGTTGCCCTTTAAACGTGCTGTAATGCTTTATATCTTTGTTTTCTTTAATATAAACACCCCCTAAAAATAAGCTATGATCATTGTCAGCTATTAACGTGCATCATATTTTTAGGCTCGGTTTGAATGGGTAAATTAAGCTGAGGTTTAGCAATTTTCCAAAGGAAGTAATGCATAACACGCAGAACAATGTTGATGACTAACCTCGTGTGGATGGATCATTACAGATGTTCTGTTGACTGCAGTTTGTTTTAAGCATCTTTACCTGCCCTATGACTGCATTTTCTTTGCCCATCAGGAAACCTCACATTAACTTTTATTGAGGGAGAAAAAGTAAACGTTCATCCTCCATCATTACTTTGCTAATGTGTTTATAATATCCTAACTAGCTACATAGCTTTGTAGCTAGCTACCACCTAGCACAGCTTCAATATACAAACATGCTGTTGTTTAGTTTTCTGTCTTCATTCATGCCTGAAGGGATAGCAGACATGAATGAATTTAGATTTTTAGAAATCGCTCAATCAGAACATTGTATAATCATCTTTAGATGGAAACTAGTGAGCTAATTTTCTAATTGTTAAACTTCTTAAATCCCCTTTTTCATGGATGCTTGGATGTTAAGCTTTATCGTAACATGAACCATCAAAAGTCTGTACTTGGGTTTTTTCTGTGAGCTAAATTCTAGTAGTACCAAAATAAATAAAGTAAAAGCAAAGCTTGTGGCCAAAACGCCAAACTCCAGACCAACAGGAGACATGAGCGTAGTTACATCCATCCATTCTATACAGTTCATGATACCAATATCCATTTGCTGACGATAACATTTATTCTAAACATGTCCAACAAAAAGTTTGAGGGTGTTTGTGCCGTCATACTCACTCTCCATTTTGAAATGCAACCACTGCCACCTCGTGTATGACAAATGGGTCCTCTGGAGCAATGCTAAGAGCCTGGCTGAAAAAACGTTCCGCTAACTTGGAGTTGTTGGTTAATCCATACTCCAGCCCAATGTAGAGCATGGGCAAGTGACACCTGTGTAACAGAGTACAGGAAACATGAAAGCTGAATCTATCCTTATCTCATGTTTTACAAGTACGTCAATCTAATCCGAGCAAAGAATACTCAACAATAACATGACCTGACTTTTACATGTGACAGTATGTTGTGTTTCTTGGTCACCATTACAGTCTAGAAAGATTCAAGGAGTCAAAATAAAACAAAGCATGCACTTAAGCAGGAATGTGACAATGACCCAAAAACAACACCACAAACACAAATAAAAGGTTGTAAAAAATGGCTGCAGACATTTAAGCCAATATTTTTTTCTTGTCAATAGCAGGAAACGCTTTTATACTTCTGGCTCTCAGCATGTAATCTGGCAAAAATACAGCAAAAATATACGTATGATCAACAAAACCTGGATGGTATTATGCTTTGATACTACTGGTAATAGAGGTTTTTAAAGGACATGATAGAAACATTTACTCTTTTGTAGGTTTTAACAATATTCCTTACCAACCGCAGCTATTAAAAGACAAACATTTACATGCGTATGGATCATTCTCTGACACATCAATCATCAACCTACCCTTTCATCAGCTGAGCAGCAGTGAAGTAGGCAGCCATGGCTTGGTCATGCTCGCTCTCCACCGCAAAGGAATGCCCATAGGCAATCCATGCAGGGCCGTAAGTCCTCTCCAAGGTGGTGGCTTTGCTAATGGAGATGTACAACAGCAAATATGAGTGAACCAGAACACAAACTGTCAGTAACTTTCTTTTTGTTGTAACAAAAAGGATGGATTTCTATTTAAGAGGGAACATAAATACCTGAGGTATCGTCGAGCATGTTCGTTTTTATGGCCAACCATGAGATAGTAGCACCCCACAGCAAACCAAGACACCTGGTAAAAAGATTTTATTTAGTTGTCAGCAAAATAATTGGGGAAAAAATTCTTTAACACAGTAAAGCAGTATAACAGATCAAATAATGAAAAAAAAAACTTACTGGGTTGTTGGGATACAAGTCTACAAGTTTGTGGGAGAGGTAAAACAACTCTGCACGGACAAAAACAAAAACATCAAACTGATCTTCAGGGCAACCAAACTAAACACGCTGTATGAATAAATCAGTTTATATATTTTACCATTTGCTTTTCCAAGCTCCACCAGTGTTCCTATATGGACTGGCAAACAGCTGGCGTGGAAGGGGTCTTTAACCATTACCCTGTAATCAAAACAGGTGTACTTCAGGTACGTCACCAAAATCAGACGTCATAAAAAATGTATTTGCAAGTCATTCATAAATCTAAATGTATACAAATATAATCTAGTGTACTTAAAGGAGCAAAATCTACAGCTAGATTTCATTTTCTTAGATTCTACAGTGGCAGTGAGTCTGCTACTACTAAATGAAAACCCTGGGACACCTACATTGATGTGAGTTTGTAGCACATCTTGAAATCACAGTTATAATAATGCCTTTCAGCAAGAGACACGACTACATCCAAGTTGTCCTGAAGACCATTGACCATCTCTGGCACCACTAAATCACTGGGCTTGTTATACTGCAGAGGAAAGCAGAGAGAGCATGTGGCAAATTCATGTCTGTGAAAGCACATAGCAAGGTTAAAATGTGAGATGGTGTGAAAACAGACAAAACCAGCACACAGCAACAACAGAGAGCACAGTCACTCTACACACTCATGCTTATAATAACTCCATAGAGATCATTTTTCCATAATTTGTCATCAGCAATGGCAAACCAGTGAGCTGATATCACAAAGAATATCCTTAATCATAAATTCACTGTTAGCGTTGGGCCTTTGGTTGCAATCCTTGAGAAGAGGAAAAAAAAAAAATATCCCCAACTTTATAAATTCACAGTTAAAAATCCAGTTGTTAAACTAAATGCATAACCCCCTACCTTCTTTAATTTATTCTCAAAAAGGAAGTGTAACAGCTCCTGCTCTTCCTCAGTACACTGTTGCCTCAGAGGAAGGGAGTCGAGGAACTCCTTCTCTGTTGAAGGATGAGAACGTACAGCGTTATTATAAATTACTGGAATTATTATGGCATTTATGCGCACAAAATGAAATTCTTAGTGCACACGCTGGCCACAGAGTCTCACCTTCCTGTGCAGTCAACATGTGGTGGGACGTTAAAAGGTCAAAGGCTTCAAAGCAGTACACATCCAGTTTCAAGGCCTCTTTGTAGCTGGAGGTGGCCAGTGGCCTGTTATCCATGGCATCATAGATCTTACCCCGCAGGAGGCAGATGGAGCTGCTGATCTGAAACGTTTCATTGGGAGCAAAGATGAATAGAAAGAAAGGGAGAGTCCGTGACACTGCACAGAAATTCATAGAGTGTTAATACTCCATACATAACGACACTGAACAGCATTTTGAGATAATTCTCACATCCTGAAAGAAAGGACAATTTATGCTATTTCTCCACCCACAGACTTTGTGTGGATTGCACAGAGACATCACTGGTACAAGGGGTCCCTCATGCCTCAATACGAGTTTGAAGACCTTTATAATTCTTAATTTGTTTGAAGTGTGGGTGCTCACCAGTTGTTGAGAAATTATTCTGGAACTTGAGCATAAATAACTGTTTTTTAAAAGAGACCACAAAGTTTACCAATCTCACGTCCAAAGGAAGAGAGTTACAGAGTCTGGGGGACATAATGACCATTGTTTGTGCTAACATGGTTCAACCCTTCCCAAACGCTTCTTTCATTGCACATGAAAATGGTTCTCGCTAAAGGTAGAAACAGAAAATCTGTTACACAAAAGGTACAAAAATACTGTTAAGTATAAACAAGCTGTGCAGACATAAGAGAAGATACTATCAGCTGGTGATGTGCAAACCAAAAGTGAGCAAATGACTCAACTGAGCACCGCTCGCTGCACTCACTAGTTGTACTCAATAACACAGGAAGAGCAAACGATTAATGGAAATTTCTGACATGTTTACATGGTTGGAAAGAAGAGCAACCCAAGATACACTCGCAGATAGAAAATATTTTTCATTTTCAGTTCCTGGAGAGTTACAAGGCCCGATTCTGTTCGTTAAATTAAATTGTTAAGCAGTTATTTCACTTTTACTTAAACTGGATATGAAACTCTACATGTATTAAGGTAATTTCCACCATGGAGCCGTGCTCTAATTGACTGTCACAAATCTAACACTGTCTGTGAAGCTGGAATTACACAAAATAAGTGTTTAAAGTTAAAAGTGACTGTTTTTAGAGCATGTCTAGCACCATCTCGTCCAGTACAGACTGGGACTTCACTAGGTTGATTGCTGCTAACAGACTTACATTAGTTCATATTAGCTGAATAGTGACAGAAACAATATCTCAGTGGAAAACAAAGCTAAAACTAAAAAGCAGTCTCAAGGTGTCATTTTTTATGGCCCCTGGCTGAAACAATTATATTCATGTTAAAAAACCAAAGCTATACTGCTTACTGTCACTCTGTGTCTCTTAAGCATCAAGCGGTTTCTCGTTGTTGGCTAGTTGTTAAATACTTTTGTAAATGATGTCTGTGCGAAGGAGAGCGTGCTTGAGTCAGGTGCTCCAGCAGTTCAACAGACTGACAAGCTGAAGTTGACGCTGTCTCCTCTGCATTTGATTTTCCCTCGTGAGGTCATGTGAAAAGACCACCGCACGCAATCAGCTGGCAGAGCATGTCCACAGGATGCAATCAGCACTATTTTAAACAATAATCTAACACTCAGTTATCTCAACGTTAAGTGTCTTTTTCTAAGCATACCCAAACAGTTTATAATATAACTGGTTACTACATGTGATCAGGCCACAAACATAACACTAAGTCAGTATTGTGCAATATTGTCTACAGCTAAAAAGTAAGGGGCTTTACGAAAATTCCTCAAGTCCTCAACAAGATCAACTATCTTCTTACTGTTTTGTATGTTTGTATGCAACCCCATCTCCTCCCTAACAGGTGGGCCAATCTGAATGAAAGTTTACAAGAACATCGTCACACATTCAGAAATTAACTACACTAAGCGGTGCAAGACCAAAGCCAAGAAGATTATGAAGGATCTCTCCCATCCCAACAATGGACTCTTCTCACTGTTGAGGTCTGGGAAGCGCTTCCGCTCCCCTAAGGCCAAAACAGAGAGAATGAGGAGGAGCTTCTTCCCTCCGGCTATTCGGTCCCTGAACCAGGTGTAGGACTGGACTGACTCACTCTCATTACTACACATCAGTAACTGTTTATTCCACTGTATACTGTTACTCTGCACATTGTTTACTAGCACACTCTCAACTTGCACAGTTTATTTGCACACTTTTATAATTTCTTAAATTTGTTTAATTGCACATTCTATTTGTGTTTTTTAATTTATATTTTTTACCTTCAATTTTACTGTAAATGTTTTAAATTTTAATCTGTAAATTATCTAAATTTCTTGCTAGTTTAGTTTTATGTTTACTTTTATATCTATGTTTAGTTTTTTTATGGTCAGGCATTGGACAGCAACAAGCATTTCACTGCATGTCGTACTATGTATGATTGTGTATGTGACAAATAAAATTTGAATTTGAATTTAACTAAACTGTAAACTAATTAACATGTACATTTGAAAAACTTTTTTATTATAAATCCAAGTTATTTTAATTTTCATATCTGTCTTCTCCCTGCGAATGTAATGCCATGTTCTCAATTTGTTTGTTTCATGTGTCACATTCAGTGTATATCGCCTGTAAAATTTGTAATCTACGATGGAATTTTTTTGACTCACCAATAAATACAGAATAAAGAATTTTAAAAAAAGCACTGCAGCCCAATATCATAGTATGATGTAAACAGATGGCATATCCTCCAAAGCTACCATACAAGATGGTTTAATCATTTAAAAATATAACTCATTAAACATAAACACCACATGGCAACCCAGACTTACAGAAGCAGGGGACATGTCCCAATCCTTGGTTGATTCTGATGTCTCACTGTCTTCCTTTCCACTCCTGTCCAAAAGCTTTTTGCTTGCTGGCTCTTCTGCATCTAAGATATCCAAGGCCTGCTGGAACTCTTTGGCAGCATACTAGAAAAAGCAGAAACAAATAAAAAGCATTAAAAATGACAGATCTAACCGATTATCTGCAATTTAGAAGATTGCAGAAAAGGCTCTAACAACTGCCATGTTGTGCATCTTCCATTTACTTACATGACACCTTGCAGCAAGATACTGACAAGCTCCGTACAGCTGTTCAAGAGAAGACAAGAGATGTTTAAAACTTCAGTCTGACATTATGCTGCTGACTTTTTTGTGGCAAGCAGTTTAACTCTAACACACACCACTCCCGTAATAAACACGGTTATAAAGGCAATCACCCACTTTTCAACACTCACGCAACGCACCTTGTCAAGTTTACGTGAACGGAGGGCATGGGAGGCTCTGTGGTACTGTGAGGTCAGATAAAGGCACTGAGCAAGCCAGTAAATATCCTGGGGGTCTTCTGTATGTAAACAAAGTCGATAGGGTTATCAGTTTTTGAGGTTAGGAAGTCATCGCTGGCAGGTTTCACACCACTGAAGCTGTGCTAGGATGCTAATCTGTTATCCGCCTATACCGCTAGTAAAACTTTCTTTCAGCTGTAACGCAACAGGAAAACGTAACCACTTCCCATGAAGCACCACACACACCATCATTAGTTTTGCTGATGAAGATGACAGACTGATAGGTTAAGTAATGCTACTCTAATAGACAGACTAGAACTACCGTAATTTACTCACCGTGAGAGAGAGATGCTATCTTGTCGGCCCAAAACAGAGCACTCTGGTACTGTTGCTGTAAACAAACACATAAAGGCACCGCATCAGTCTCCAAATTATATGTCAAGCTGCTCACTAGCTGTTATTTGTTAAAGAGGAATACAGCAAGGGTTTGTTACCACTGACACCAAGCGTGCTAAAAAAAAAAAGCTAGCGTGAGCTAGCAACACAGAAACTAAGATTTTTCCTACCTGATCGATGTATTGCCGCACTCGCTTTCTGAGTCTGTCGAGGTTCATTTTGACTTTTTAAAAGTGTACTGTCAAAAGTTCTGACTATCAAAAGTGTGTCATTCTAAGAAACAGAGGAAGCTATGCACTAAAACACTACGTGAGATCTCGCTAGCTGCGTAAAATCAAACCCGCGGCTTCTTTCTGCAATGAGTGCTCCGCTAAACCGTTCCGTAAGGAAACTACGTCGTGATAGAAAGTTCCACGTTGACTCTCCTGGCCCCCCTGGCCGCCTAACGATAACAATTTAAATAATAATAATAATAATAATAATAATAATAATAATAATAATAATATTATTATTATTATTATTATAATAAATGTTATTTCAGTGTATTTCCCCTGTTTTTATTTGTCATCACATTAACAACAGTGAAGACAGACACAACAGGAACACTTTTCATCTTACAGCAGTTAAATAAACACAATACATGGATAATAAATAGAATAAATCGGCAGAATGGTATATGGATAAAAGAGAAATACATTTTAAACACTAATGACAAAAAAATATCTTAATAATGTAAGAAGTATTCTGAAAGTCAAAAAAAAATAATAGAATGAAGTCAGAATAAAATGAAATACAAATAAAGTAACAATATGAAAAAAGGAAAAAGAAAACTGCATTTAAAATTACTTACCTAAACACAGAATAACAAATACTGCACGGCATTAACATTTTTCCTGTTTTTACTTTTAGGTTTATTAGGAATCCTTGGCATTTTAAATACATCAAAAACATGTGACTTTTCAACGGAATGACTGCTTTTATTTATTTAGGACCTGGATTCTTGGGTGTATCTTGTGATTTCTTTCTTTCATTCCTTTTCTCATTTGGTAGTGCATTTGGTTTAAAGTTATCTGTGTTCCTGCATCCTCTTCCTTGTTGCTCGTTTTTCTTCTTTTGTTTTGCACCACATTTCCTGCTTACCTTGCTGCTTTTTTCTTGTCCCTAGCAGTGACACATAAAATCAGGTGTTCACATTTTTATCTGATTTGTACATATAATGTGAAACAAAAGCATATAGAGCATAGAAGTTAAGGAATGCAATGCAGCTTTAATACACACAAGAAAGAAAGAAAAGGACACCTTTTGCTGATTTGCTCTGTCACGAGGATAGTGACTAATTCTTTCCATCACTTCGGTAGTTTTGAGCCAATCCTCGTGCCAAGCCCTCACACTATAGAAAGGTTTGCACTGGCTCAGTTTAACCTGGATCTTTTGATTCTCTTGGGCAATTCTGAGCATTTCCATCTGCTGCTTTTTTTCCCCAAGGCTATATTGAAGAGAAAGAAAGCACAATTAAGCTGCCTTATTTCTTTGAAAACCCTATTGTTCTGACACGGTTATTACAAAACTTAACTGACCTTTTCTTTTCATAGAAATTCCAGTTGTCGATTTTTCCAGGTGTGCTCATAATATATGATATTTTCTCTCTAAGCCTATCGTTTTCTCTCTGAATCTCCAGCGTCCTCAGCGATTCAGTCTTAATTCAACAAAATGTGATTAGAAACAGTCACATTTACAGGACGTCATTCTAACTACATGTTTGTAAAAAGAGTGTTTTAGTCACTCTATAACATTGTTATCACATTGGATCACTTCAGGCTTCACAATACTATATTCTACACTGACTGGAGGTAAAAATAATTTTGTGTAATTCTAATGATTAATTTAAATTTCTCATGTTTTCTCACTCAAAGGACAACCTTGCGATTCTTCTGCTTGGGAGTGAGGTAACTATATGTCTTTGGTGGACCCGTGTTTACCACTGGTTTTGCTGTCATCACCTTGGGGGAAAAAAACACATACATGTCTGTCTGAGGCGGTAAACCGTGATTATCCTGACTTTAAAACAACTGTATAAAACAAAAAGGTAGATTAGTTCGTGACAAAAAAACCAACCTAAGTTCAAGACATTTAGAATATGGGCAAACAGGGAAAACGATGGCAAATGTTTTTTTAAAAATTGTAAAAATCAAAGACTTTTCTCCTAACTCTTTTTCTGTGCATGTCGTACGCAGCCTTGTCCCATTTCTCCTGCAGGTATTTGCTTGCAGTGGGACGCAGGGGCACTGCTAAGGGATGCAGCGACAGCTTCCTGTAAAGAGAAAACAGAAAAAAAGCTGGAAAAAACAAGCCCTTTACACTCAGCAGAAAACAAACAGGTTCACACATTTTAATGATGCATTATGAAAAAGAAGAAAACTATAACAACCACAATCCACATGGGGATTGTTTTAAAATTGCACAAGATTATTTAAAATAGAGTATCAGAATCAGAATCAGAATACTTTATTGATCCCTAGGGAAATGATGTGGGTTACGGTTGCTCCAGTCCAGTAACATTGAGAAAAACAAAAGCAAAAACAAAAACAGACCAGACTATTAGCAATACAATATGTTAAGATATAAGGAATAGCACAATATAAGGAATAGCACAATAAAAGTATGGGCAAATTATGCAAGAATAACAAGCTCTGGGATGCCCTGTCCAGATCAGGGGTGCTTCTTTTTTCCAGTACCTATAACTTGGCCATCTCCATCTGTCTTATACACCTGCTCTATGTGGCAGGTATGTGTTTCTGTTTCATGGACTGTATGTTTATTTATGAGTGCTTTAGATTAACTTATTTGTATCCAGTTCCAGCCATGTAAACTAAGTGAATCCCCGCAAAGGTTCATGGTCCCTGGAAAGTTTCTGCAGGCTAATGCAAAGAGGACAGCTTTGCTGAATAAATAAAGCAGTAGGGCCTATGTCTACAGAGGGGACTTTTTTCCCCCCTAAATTGTCCAGCATCTCTTAATCCAAATAAACGACGGACAGTTTGTTAACAGGCTGCATTAACAGTTGGCGCCAGTGCCAATAAATCAATTAGCGTAAATACTATGATTGCAAACTCGGTCCCTCCGGGCTCCCTGCCTCACCTTGCAGTCTGTGGTTGCCCTGCTTTCTTGATTTCTTTACTCATCTTTCCGAGAGCACGCTGAACCGTCCGCGCGGACTAAAGCTCAGAAAACTGCAGTGTGTTTTGTGCCAGTCATACACGGTTGCCATGACAGCAGAGCGAGAGAGCGGAGATGAATGGTTTCAAACGATGCGCCTGTTTGGTTTGTTCCACACAGAGAAACACATACAGCCACAGAGATAGGCTAATTAGCGAGCAGACTGTGGAGCGAGTGGCTGTAAAATGAGCCGCCGTGTGAAGACGCATTTACACGTAGTTCAAAGCTGAAAATGAGGAAAATGAGCTAGAATATAAACTGCTTTTATTTTTTTTTTCTAGTTTAGTTTATCGACTTTTACAAAGTTAAACAAATAAATAAATAAAGTCTGACACTTACTGTTTCTGGCTAGACATTATATCCACTAATCACTTTGATATCTTCATCTTTTACAGCATCAGTGGAATTAATTTAACCAAATGTAGAATGAATTTATAAGCCGTAAGGACACAGTATACATCTTTTGTATTTTAAGTGCATACAGTCAATAACAGCCTTGTTGACATATAGTGGGAAACTTACACCATTGCAACCTAAACTAACACTAGTGCAAACATAGTTTATACACAAAACAAGAAATGAGATTGTTAGATTTTGACTGGTCATGAGGGAAAATGCCGGGAAAGTTATTTTGAAACCTTTAACTTAAAGTAGAAATACAAAGCATTACGCTTCTATAGCTACTGTGGTATCATGTTGGATTATTTCATTGTGTTTATAAAGTATTATGTATATCATCCGGGAAATAAAACACAGAAAGAGCAAATCAGTGTTGTTGAATGAAATCTATTCTAGTGATTTGACTCTATGAATGAATATACATGCAACACTTCCCCCTACTGACAGGAACTGGCTACGACGACTTTTGATAGAAATGGTATTTTAACATTTAAGCATTCAAATTTCATGTAAGAAAGAATAAAAAAAAAAAAGCAGTGATGAAAAAAAAAATGGTCATACCACCATTTTTTCACACCCTTATAAGCTGTTATAAATTTTGTCATTGAGATAGCAATTAGCCTGAAAAATAATCTCTAACCTTCACTTCACACATGTCTCAAACCTGTAAATACTCATAAGCAAACTGTTCTTCAAGTACAGGTTTAATGAGAATATTACACAATCGCAAAGCTGTCTGAGACGTTAGCAGCTGATGTCGATCTGTCATGGCTACAGGCCTCACGTCTGGCATTTCCCCACGGATGCCCTCAGAGGTGAATTAATTGGCCCCCCCTCCATCTCCCAGCGTAGTCTTGCCTCAGTGCGTGGGAAGCACTCTCATGAATGAATTATATGCAATAAAACATTTCCAGTCCACTTTGTTATTTTGTTGTATAAGAGGAGACGTGTTGATGGGACAGGCGGAGAATACCAAGATGGAAAACAAATCATGTTAGATGCCTCTAGATCTCTTCCATCCTATTTTTTTTTTAATAAGTTTGTGTTTTTTTGTTGAACAGTTAAGCTGAGATATCTTTAAAATATTTCTAGGTCTTTGAATATGTGTGATTATAGTATGGGCAAATGTCTGTGACCAATTTTGAATTGATTTGAATACTAAGCCCTTCAGGACCAATGATATTTTGAAGGCATTCTTGTGCAATTTATTTATGAATTTATTGAAATGTTCTGACTAAAACCCAAATTACATTTCTGGTGCAGACTGCAGTCGACATTTGGACATAAAACTCAGACCTTTCCAGGGACTGTTGCAGAAAAGCAAATGTTGTTATATGCACAAAACCTCACAGCCATGCTGAGCTTTTGGTAGCTTAAACAGTGGCTGTTACATGTAAACAGTTTTAGAAGATATGATTTTTAGGCTGCAGTTGTCAGACTTAAGGTTGGACTTTTGGATTTGTCTGCAATATTCATTTGTATTTAATGAGTTGGGGTTTTTTTTTGCCAGAATTTTAAGTAGGTGGATCAAAAATGACTGATTAATTACATTATTTAATTTGATTAATAATTTAATAAAAAACAACCACAAAAGAACCCCAACAAAACAAAAACAAGAACCACTCTGAGAACATAAACTGCTGCCAAGGCAGCTCACTCTCTGGGGAGTATTTACTTACCATCCATCCATCCATCCATCCATCCATCCATCCTCTTCTGTTGGTGGAATAATATTTTGTTTTTGTATATGTGCTTCATCTTTGTTCTTTTTTAACAAGTTTGCGTTTGTTTTTACTGCATTAAAGTGCAGGACTTTGTTGTTTTCCCTGCTGAAATGCGTTTTGAAATACTTGACATAATTTTGAATATAATTATTTTGCATTATTTTTTCATTTATACAGTTTAATTCTCTTACTCTTGACAATACTTTCTTTATAGATGTATATCGCATCTTAAGGTCACCGCATGGTTCGAAAGATAGAAGACATTTTAAAGTTTGAAAGTTTGACCTTTTTTGACCTTGAAAAAGAGGACAGAGGTCCAAAGTAAATTTAGAATCCCCCCTTTTTCATTCCATGTATGCTGAAACATTATCAGCACAAACAACTGCAGTTTGAATATATAGCTCTATATAGCCTTATTATCCATTTGACCTTCAGAATAATCTACTGACCTTGAGAGAGAGGTCAGAGGTCAAACATGACATAATATTTTAATCTTTATGCAAAGCTTTCTACATGTTGCCAAGACGTGCAACACACAAACACTACCAAAAATATAACCTCCTTCACAGAGTTAACAAAACAAAAAGTTTATAATAATCTTAGATCTAGAACAATGAAAATAAATAGTTACACCTAAGTCATCTAGTTATGACGTCAAAATTGTGAAAAAAAAAAGAAACAAGAGAAGGCCCACAGCGCTTCTCGTAGGCTTTGTTAGTACCTCAAGTGATTCAGAAAAGAGATAATGATGCAGTGAAGCTTGTTTTCAGGTCTTGATCAGAACGGCAGGGGATGCTAACAGTTCCAGGAACTCCCAGAGGTGGCTCTTCCATTGCACTGTTGTGGAAATAGGTGTTGAGAGAAACTGCCTCTTTGGGACTGGGGACACGCAGTAACAGCAGAAAATCATGCAAACATAACTGGTGTTTTGTTTGCATGCACCTCAACATTATTACATGGTTTTAGAGTTGTAACGATCTATAATCTACTGAGACAAGTGTAAAAATCAGAGAGAAAGAAAGACAAACAATCACTTTCAGTTCCAGAGGTGGAAACACACAAAATGTGCTTAAATATGGCTCAGAAATAATTTTGTCATCATTTAAGCTCAACATCTGCGAGACCTCAGATTATCCAATGCCATCAGATTATCCAATTCCATCACCATCCTTATTTCATTATGTTCTGAGGGCAGCAGAGGAAAACAGAAACACAGTCTCCCCTGTTAGCCACCTTGTTTCTGCTGACTGAGACAAATATTAGAAGTCAGCTCAAATCTCACACAATTGCCTTATTTTCTCATCTATCCCTGCGACCAGTACCACTGTAAGATCAACAGGAGGAGTGCATTTCCCCAAGGTCAGGATTGAGGTTTTTTTTAATTTGTGTGATGGAAGTGACTATGGTAACAGGTCCCTTGAGAAGATCCTGTTGAGAGATGGCTGCATCACGCTGGCTCCCAGAATGCTTGTTAGAACTGCAGAGACACCTGCAAGCAAAGATTTGTGTTATTAAAATGAACAGCTGACAGATTTAATCAATTTCTCTCATCAAAATCATCCTGACATCCAATTTTCTAGTTAGCAGTCGGTTTACTCTACATTGCTCATACCTTTTAAATCAACAGGCTTCCGAGACGAACTGACCAGGATACAAAAGTGCTTCCTCTGCCTTTAAGAGCTCTTGTCTCCACACCCAGTGATCATCTATCAGACTGGTGTTAAAGAGCCATTACAAACACTGTCTTGACCTTTTTAAAAATAGAAACAGACATTAGAGACACTACTATTTTTTTTTCAGAGTAGACTCTGATCTGCCACTTTGGAGTGTCACAGAATAAGGGTACAAAATAAACAATACAGCTGTAAAATACAAAAACACACACTGTCAACAATAAATGCTTGAGCTTTTTACAAGTGCAATAAGCTGCTTTACCTTAACTTCTTTGTTCAAAATTGTTACAGTTCCCAGTGGTTAAAATTCAACTCTAACAACATGTGAAAACCTCGTCAGTCGATATGTAGAAAGTTATTTTAAATTCAACACAATTTTCAGCTAATGGATGGTAGAATAGGTAACAACTCTAAGGCACCGCTCTCAGTCCTGCTGCTCCATTAATGCTGCCGAGCTATGGAGGAATGGATGCTTTGACTGGGAAATAGGGTTTATCTTTCTAAAAGGGGCTCTTTTGATGACAGTTTGGTGCACACATGCTGCACTTCCTTCTCAATGTAGGAAGTTTGCTCCATTTTAATATACAAACCCATTCAGGCCTAAATCCCAGATAGATCTGTGCTATGAAAGAGTATAAATAATGAAGACTGCGGTCTTTACAAGTTAAAAAAGACCCACAGCGCTATTACATAACAGTGGAATGAGTTATGAGGATAACAAATTAGCCAGAGTAGGCTTGAGTACAGTAACATCCTGGAGTAATCAGCTGAGGTACCCTAACACAAAATCAGATTTACGCTCATATTTGTCCTCTAAATGTAACCTCAGCTTTTTTCGCATCTATAAATGTCCTCTTGTTTCCCTTGGCAACTTCACCTCATCTGAACATCGCAGCTTCTTGGTTACTGGCAAGGTCCCCTCTTGCTTGTATCTTGGTTTGAGACTTGCAAAAATTCATCATGTATCTTACAGGACAATCCTCCTCCTTTTAACACGAATCGCTCTTTCTTCTGCACCTCATCGAGTGTTTCTAATACACAAACTTTTAAAATTGTATTTAGTGTGATGGTTGTTTATAAACTCTTGTGATGTCTGCCATCCACACTGTTTAAATACAAAACAGTTGTCAGAAGTTTATCCACACTCAGCAGGAGTATGAGTGTCAGGGTAGTTTGAGACTTTTATTGAGTTCTTTGAACTCTTCTTTTTGTTAAAGGATACATCTTTAAATACTTGCACAAGTTCTGGCATAACTCTGGCTGGATATTTAACCACTTTTCTTGGCAGTATTGGTAAAACTCATTTAAAATGTTTGGTTTCCCAGCACAGATGTAGTTTTTAAGCAAGTTCTCAATAGAGTTAAGGTCAGGACGTTGGGAACAGAAGCTTAACGTCAGCCTTAACGTTCACCCATGTCAAACACAGTTTTCATGTGTGTTTGGGTTCATTGTCCATTTGGAAAAACTGTGTCCAAATCTTAACCATCTACTTGTTGGTTTGAGATAAAGTTGAAGAATTTGGTGGTGGTGGTGGTCTTCCTTCTTCATTATTCCATCCATCTACCACCATCAGACATGACACTGATAATGATAATGTTCTTAGGTTTGAAAGCCTTACCTTTATGCTTCCAAGGATACCTCTTGTCTTTCATGCCAAATAGTTTTTTTTGTCTTGTCTGACCATAAAACATTTCTCCAGAAGGCATTTGGGTTGTCTGTGTGTGCAGCTACAAACTTCAGTTGACCCTGAAGGTGTCGATTTCGTGTTTCTATTTTGGTACTATCTCAGTCCCTGACTCTCCAGACTGGCTTCACTGTGGATACTGGTGTTCCAGTAGTTTCCAGTTCACAGCAGGCTTTATAGTTGATGGTTCCTCTGTTGTCTTTAGACCTACTAACCAATATCTGAGGGTGACTGTTTGGGTCTTCTTTCAGACCTTGGCAAAGTGGTGACACATCTGAATTATTTATACTTACATACAATTTTTCTTACCAATTGATCTAACTATAGGTCAGTCTGATGAGTGCTGTCAAACAAATCCTTTTTATGCTGGCAAAGACAAACTACCAGTCGTAGTCAATCATGATCATTAATGTGAAGCTAATAGTCCTCAGCCTTGTCAAGAACCTTCAGCACCACTTATTAAAAGATTTAAGTGAGTTTATGTCTGTATTTGAGCCTGTATGTATACTTTTGATTCTGTGGAGATTAGATTAGAGAAATCCAAAATAAATTCAAACTGTGCACCCAAATCATGTTTTTTTTAAACTACCAAAAAGGTGTGCTGTACAATTATTCCACCAATCATTGCAAAAAGTTTAAAGAAATCATTAAAAGCCTGATTCATGCCCATGATGGGGGTATAAAAACATCTGAACACAACTGTATGCAAAACTCACATATCCTCCATTTCAAAGGTGAAGATTATTGTGCACCAATAGGAGCAAATTATTTTGGATGTGAGAATAATCCAAGGCCTAAATATCCTTAACAACCAGCGTTTTCAAAGTGTGTTTTAGCTGGCAACTTAAATTAACAAGACAAAAGCAGAACATACAAACTGAAGAAAATCTAGCTAAATGAAGGTTTTGTGTGTGTGTGTGTGTGTGTGTTAAACGACTTAACACCGGGCTGACCTATTGATCATTCAAGCATGACAAAGGCACCCTTACTTGACTTTTGTGTCTACATGTAACAGACAACGTAGCAATGAACCAATTTTAAACTCTATTTTGTGTCTAAGAGCCATGTTCTTAAGAAATAGGAAAAAAATTCAGTGAAGACCTAACTCATGACCCGAGAGATGCATCTGGCCCTTCAGCTGACCCATCTACTGTTTTCCTCATGCCTCATCAGAAATGGTCTCAGTGGAAGGCTGGCTGTCAAGAAGCCATTCTTAAGGAAGGGAAACAGGGAAAAAGAAAAGGCATAATTATACCAAATTAACCTCAACACCTCAACATTATCAAAGCAGTGTGGGATCATCTTGACAGAGAACAGAACAAAAGGCAGAAGCATCCAAAAGAAGCCTGGAGAACTATTTCTGAAGATTATGTAAAGAAATTACAAGAAAGCTGCCCAAGAGAGTAAAGGCTGCATTGAAAAATAAAAGCAGTCGTACCAAATATTGACTTAGTTAAAATTTTGCAATCTCTGTTTCAGCCTTGTACAATGTATTTCCACATATGCTTGCACATATTTCACTAAATTGCTACACCTTTTTCTCATTTTCTTAGCTAAATACAAAGAAATGAGGGGTGGCTCATAACTTCAGTGCAGTACTGGACGTAAATAATAAAGAGAATAGATTGAGCGCGCTTGGCTCCTGCCAATCAAACTATTACCTACAACCATCATCGTTCATGTATTCATTAACCATCTTAATAACGACACAAATAATTGTCCTTAAAATGTTTAAAATGCCCACTTACTGTGTGTACTGTAGACTCCATCTATCTAAACACCTTTATTATGTTCATAGTTACTAAACATGCCAGATAAAGCATTAAATAAATGAATAAGGAAACAACACAAACCACTGACACTCAAAATAACATCATGATATCACATTTGTTGTCCACCTACTTGTTGCATTTTATTCTGGTACAAACAGTACAGGGTGATGTTTTATTCTTGCACTTCTGACTCCTGAAATGTGTACCGAAGGTTAAAATAAAAATATAGCAGAACAGAGCAGATCACTGGTTAAAGAAGGGATAAAATAGCTGAAAATATCGATTATCTTGTTGGCTCTGCAGGATCCAATCAATTGCATGATCATGGACAGGGCTGTACATTCGGGGAAAACTCTGGCTTAATGTGCATATCTATGTAGCTGTATAGTCCCAACCATATAGAGTAAAGCAATACAGACAACTACAAGAGGCTAAAAAGGGAAAGTGCATTCACGATAAGGAAGAGAATGTGTTCATTATGAGAATTCTCAGTGAACAGGAAACTCCCAGAGAGATGGTTATGAAAGGGCGTGATTTGAGTGTGGGCTTTATTTTTGGCCATGCGCTTCATTAAGAAGTGATGCGTGTGCACGTAGCGCTTCTGGGTAAAGTTTCAAAGAGCCTGTGGGGAGTAAGGCTGAAAAAGGGCAGTGCCGGGGTCAAGAGGCGCTTGGTATGAGAGTGACCACTGTAGCATTAATAATATCTGCTCTCATATTGACTGCTCCATTTGACTCCTTCTCATCCTTTGGGTGAATATGCAGTAAAGGCACTTCTTGCTTTGCCCCAAAGCCAAACGGCTTCATTTACATTTCACCCTGCTGTATTTGTGACAGATGTTTCTGAGTGTTAACAATACTGCAAGAGAGCATTGAAACCGTGGGTGATCTTTGTGCTTTTTGTGATTTAGTAAAGCAATGAATCCATTAAACACTCGAAATCTGATGAACTCCCCAGCTGATCTTAGGAAGAGTATATAAACCTCTGTGAGACGGAAAATTCAAAACATAATAAGTTAAAGCAGCAAAGAGAAGACTCTTGATGTGTCAGTAATGTGACGACTTGACTGAAGAATTATTCATTACTCTCGGGACATGAACAGGTTAAGCTAGAGTTTTTATGAATCCTTATTACCCTGTAACAGAATTCATTTCTTAGAGTCATTTTATGTCTTCAAAGGGAGATACCAAGATGTCTTTTTTTCATGCATGCTTTTTAAAGACTGTGTTTTTACTGCTCTACAAGAGTCTGACACTGAAAAGGGGTGATGGGGAAATTAAAGACGCGGACCGTGGATCATCATCATGCAGCTATGATAGTGGGATTAATATCGTGGTAGACAGTTTGTGTAACTGGCTGTGTATATTCACTGCATAAAGGCTATCTTTACACAGTGGAGGGTACCTGAATCCTCACTGGGGCCAGTTTCATTACTCTTATCACTAATAAATACTTTTGGTCATAATTTCTTTTTTAAAAGATGAATTCGTTGTAACGTGTGCACGATTCATCTTTTGCCCTATTAGTCACAATGTGGGTGCACCAGAGAGGTTTTAGAGATGACGTCTAAACAAGATGCATGACTTTGCATTTTAGACACGAATTAATGAGGAAGAATTGACAGGAAGTCAAATGTACACGTTAATATCAGCTGGTGAGTGGGCCCATATCCTGTACACTTAGGTCCATAATTTGAGGGACAAAGACACAGTTTTTGTAGTTTTGGACAGATTTTATAACATTTTCAAAACATGAGTTAAATGCTTTAAATCAAGGGGTTTAACAAATATTTTAGCATTAACTGTTTAGGAATTACAGCCATTTTTATACACAGCTTCGAATTTTTGGAAGCTCAAAATCAGTTGGACAAATTAGGATAATTTTAACTATAAGGATTGTTTTTAATACTTGGATGAAAATCTTTTCTGCCTGAAGTTTGGCACCCATGGATATCACCAAATGCTACGTTTCCTTTCTTGAAATTCTCTACTCAACCTTCACTGCAGCCATCTGCAGCTGCTGCTTGTTTGTGGGTCTCTCTATTTTCTGTTTTGTCTTCGGTGAGTGAAAAGTATGCTCTGTTGGACTGAGATCAGGCGACGGACTTGGTAATTGAAAAATATTCCATTTCTTTACCTTGAGAAACTCCTGGTTAGCTTTTGCAGTATGCTTTGGGTCGTTATCCATTTACACTGTGAACCAATGTCTTATCAGTTTTGCAGCATTTGGCTGAATCTGTGCAGAGAGTTTAACCCTGCACTTCACAACTCATCCTATAGCGGCAGTCATGTAATCAATAAACACTAGTATTGGTAGCCAAACATGTCTGACCCATAACTTTGCCTCCACCATTTTTGACAGAAACGTGGTATACTTTAGATCACAAGCTGTTCCTCTCTATAGCCGTACTTGACACTTCCTATCATTCTGGTACACCACTCTCTGTGTTAGCTCTGCAACAGTCTGGCAACCGGTACAGGGTGTACCCTGCCTCTCACACTATGGCATCTGTATTAGACTTCTGTCCCACAGTGTCCCTGAATTGGATCAGCAGAAGGAAATTGGTGGATGCAAGTTAATCTTGGTTTCATGTATCCAGTTTCAGAACTGTGCAGGCTCTTGTAGATGTTTCTGCCAAGTCTTATCTGGTCTTCTTGTTCTGCAGTGTAGCCAGTGGTTTGATCCTCTGAACTCTGCAGTTTCATAAAGGTGTCTCTTGATTGTAGACTTTGACAATTATATGTCTATCTCCTGTAAGTGTTCATAAATTGATTTCAAATTACAGTGAAAAGCTAAAAAGTACAAATTCAACACTTTGAGTAAACTTCAGATATTATATCTGCTTCATTTGGCATAAAATACCACACAAACAGGCCTCACCTGGCCCTCAAACTGCACGTCAGTTAACTGTTCAATTAATTGTAAAACTTTGGATTCAAGCTAAAAGTCTTCGCTTTTATCATGTCTTGATTGTTTGATTTAAAATTTACTGTCATGTACTAAGGAAAAACTACAAATAATTGTGTCTATAGTCAACAATTTATAGATTTAACTGTGGCTTTCTCCCCCCACTCTCTTGATTTCTCCCCAGCTCTCAGGCGCTGGTGTGATCGGGGCTTCCAGCAGGTGTGGCCAGGGGCTGCAGCAGCTGGGTCATTGCACCTGTGTGTCACTGCCTAATCGATCAACATACTTAAGGACCTGCTTTTGCTCAGCTTGCTTTTGTGGAAATGCTGGGGTTCTGACAGTCTAAATGTTTTTAATATGTGCTTTCTTTGTGTGTGACACGTGCCTCCTCTCGCAGGAATCCTCTGGTTTGCTGTCCTCCACTTTTCTGTCTTGCTGGGACTTCATCTTGTGGTCTTAGTTCACGTTGGATTTTGAGCTCTGTAACGTGCCCTTCCAGCGTCACTGACTGAAACAAGCTAGAGACTGTAAGCTCTCAGTTAACTTACCGGCCTGTCGACTCCTCCACATCCAGACTGCAGTTGTACTGACTTTGTTGGTCAACCCCGAATTTGTGAATAAAGTCTTTGAACTGTCCTGTGAGTCTGAGTCTGCCTTAGGCTCTTTATGTCGTTCCGTAATCGCGACACATTTATTTATTCTGTGTAGTAGTTGTAAACCTGAAGTTGCCCAACACAGTGCGCTTTAGCTGTTTGAAACTTGTGAAGCACAAAAAATGATTCTGGGCCTTTCAGCTGCCTTGTGCGTAGCTGTTGCAGCAGGGTACTCACTGGGCATATAGTTGGGTGCGAATTGCAGAGCAGAAGCTTGCCACAATTTGTTTACAATGAGAGTGTGTGTTTATGTGTAAATTTGTGCGTTTGTTTGAGTGAAGTCTTTGGATATGACTTGGTTCACAGCAGCTGTTCATTTTCTAGTGAACACTTCCTCCAAGCTGTGCCAAACACTGCTCACTCTCCATCTCTGATTGGTAGACATCTTGGCTGGAGGCATGCCGGGAAAGGGGGTGGTTTTAACACTGCTGCTAAAATGGAGACGCAAGTGGTCCCAGTCTGGCATTCCCTGAAAACACTGGCCATGACTTGGGTGAAAGCACAATTTTCTAAATTGGAGTACAGAGGGAGATTATGTAAGTGTGTAATTTACTAGTGTATTATCTTTAACTTGTTAATTTCATTTGAGGGGAATTCTCTGCTCCCCCCAAAATAAAATGATGGGAATATCTTGTTTTGTTGAGTGAGCAGAAAGTAAACTAAGTAAGTATTTATCATTCACAGTTATCACTTCAGTTCTTTCATACATTTCCAATCAAATCCAAAAGATGTGTTTGTAACAAATTTCTGGCTCATTCATTTTAGTGTATACTCAATGCTCTTATTCAGTTCACCCAAGTATAGCATATGTTGGTGCAGATTGTTATTAAATAAATAGATTTTTTTTGTACAAAGAGTTAAATCAACCTCTGTTATAAATTATCTCTCAAAGTGATATTTTAGTTTGTATTATATAATATCATATGAATCCATCCCCATAAACCAGTCTCCAAATCCTAACACTCATTCATGTGATATTCACACTCCCCCATGTGTGAGCCTTTTAAAAGTGTACAGTGAAACCACGGACCATGAGTAAAACTGGAACCACTCCATTTATCTCTGTGCATCTTAAATCAAGTTATTTTTTCCCATCAGGAGAAAACAGGCTGTTAAAAACTCACAAGGGAGCCACTTCCTGCCGGGCCGCAGCCTGGGCAATCAAAAAGAAGTATTCTAATGATCCCTGACAAAATTGTCAGATGATATCCTCCAGGGTGCGATGATACTTTACATTACAGTAGACGGATCGATAGCAAAGATGACATGAGAGGCCTCTGCAGAGAGAGGAAGCTGGAATGACTGCAGTGCTCTGACTCTCACTCGCGCTGTTTCCACAGCGAGCCCACTTGGCCTCACAGAACACGTGAGAATATGTTTTGTGAGCATAAATTCCCTAAATTAATGCATGTGCCACTTATCTGAGGCGGTGGACTGGATCTACACGCAAGGACACCTGATAAGTGTGTCTCTACAGTAAATGTGTGTCAGCTGTAGTTGAAAAATTGAAAGTCACCTAAATATGAAATTCTCACAGTTAAGTTTTAAGCAATGACTTAGCAGATTCGCAATGTCAAGAACGTCACTCAGGAAACATTTTGTTTCGAAGTAGCCCACATCCCCGAGGAACCAGTTATCACAGACAACTGACAAGACCTGGGCGCCACAAAACTAGGCCATTAAAGTGGATTAATGCTGTAATTTAGAGGTGCACACACAACTTGCATAACATAAAAGGGCACAATTATAAAATACAAAGGTATTTATTTTGAAAATGAAGGGACCAGTGAAGTGATTTAATGTGAAACATACTCCATATAAGCAAGAACTCACTATTCACCCCAGATTTATAAAATGAAAAACAAAAATAGATCAAATACATGGAATAAGTGGTTCAGGTTTGATCTCAAATGAGTCACATACTCCTGTTGGTTCAATAACCCCGGTGCTTCCCTCTCCTATTTTCTTGTACTATGATGAAGCTGGTCTGTGTAACACCCGGGAATGGAGTCAGTGCTATACTGAGCAACTAATCTTCCAAACTCTAACTTCCGCAATTTGTGCTGAGAGAGAATAATGCTGACAGACTGAAGAGTTATTAAGGGATCTGAAGTATGGAAAACACATTTAACAAAAGACGATCAAACAACAAATGCACCAGTGGTTCCAAATCAAATTTAAAATATCTTGAGGCTGGGCTGAAATGATAAACTCGCAAGTGTCCGTGCACATACATGTCCTCTGTCTATCTCCACAACCCCTGCTTGGTAAGGGCAGGCATAATGAACAATAGCTCCTTCTCCTTTTGTCTGTGATGGAAAATCTATAAATTCTTAGAGATCAGCCATGAGGCAGTGGTAACAGTCGCTCCAAGCAACACTAACTGGTCCCCTGTCCTCAGGGATGAAGCCATAAAACAGAGCAAGTAAATGTGACTTTTTTTTTAAAAAAAAAAGAAAAGAAAAGAAAAAAATCCCCTCATATACAATTTTGTCTTGACATTTCTGTCACTTCTTTTCGTGTCTTTTGCAATCTCGACTTGGCTTCACTTCTGTTGCACGTTTCCCCCCTCCTCCTCAGTTCAATGTCTTAATCAGGGATCTGTTGCTTCACTGAGCTTCAAATGCTTAGATGACGTGAAACAGGTGCACACGAGTGTCTACCGACCTATCCGAGTGAGTACTGAACATCTGCGACTTTAGAGCTATTAAGCACAATTTCTCATTTAACACCCCTTAAAGGTGCACAGAGCTGCAGCAGCTTGAGGAAGTGAAGGCAAAGAAATGATTTGTTTGGAAGAAACCGCACAGAGGTGATGGATAGAAATGCAGACTTTTTCACCTGCGACACACACACATGCACTCATGTAATAAATAAATAAATAGAAACATTGTAATTTCCTGCAACAGCCTGGGACAACAGATCAAAAAAATTTCCGAGCATCACCGATATGACGGCGCACAAACCACGTGTTTACGTAATGGAAAGCCAATCTTTCACTTTAACCCCTCCTACTCATCTATTTCCAACAAGAGGGTCCGACGCCAAAGAAAAATGATGCAAATGTTCTTATACAGGCGCATCGCACTTTTGGAGATGCCAGTGGCGTGGTGCTGAAACGGCTCGAGGAGAACACCCCACAAAGGGAGCAAACGCACACTCCAGGAATCACGGACACACACACACACCAAGAACCCTGGCTTTAATAGAAACGTTGCAGCGTGGGGGCTCAAAGAAATGAAAACTGGGGTTGGTGCTGTCTGACCTCGCCAGGCAAGCAGGTTTGCAGGGGAAACGAACTGGACTTGATCCGGCAATGTGGTGTCTTGTTGGGGCTATCATTGCAGCAGTCTGTCCATAGGATGCATCCTCCCTTGGCTTTTGATGCTGTGCAGATCCACCCTCCTCTCCTCAGAGTGATGAACTAATAGGCAATGATTTTCTCCTCGGAAATCCACCGTGGTTTACTGTTTGCACGTTAGTTGTGTGTTTGTTTACTGGCGACCCGTCTCCTCCCGGTGCGACACATGCAATTTCCAGAGTATATTTTCTATTGTCGACTAGTTGAGGAGGCATTCTTTACACGCCAGAAGAAGAAAACACACCATTATCACGAAGTGTGACAGACAGTGAATATTTTGTCACGTGAATGAAAGCGCACAGGACTTGGATATACCTAGTTTTTCTATGATACAATTGGTAGCCTTGCTCGGGAGAACTGATCCAATTGTGTTATTATGCAACCGCAAGGATCTCATCTATATCTGGGTGTTTAAGACACGGGATTGCTCTTCGCCCAAATCAATGTGGTTTCTTTGGAACATTTTCAGCAAAGGAACGCATATGCTGCAGTGTCTTTGTGGCAAGAGTCTTAAGAAAAACAAGAATCCAAGTGGTAAGCTCATCACCATTTATGCCTACTCCTCCGTTTCTCAGCGAACCGGCTTTATGCGTGCTTGTGTGCCGAGAGTTGAGTGTCTGCGTAATTCTGTTAATTTGGTCGTAACGATGATAGATCTGCAATCACATTTATGCAGCGAGTGGATCATGCAGAGGCTCTGGAAGGAGGGGAGGAGGGGGGGACAACTTATTCTGTGCTGCTACTACCTCGGCGAGCTCAGGTCTTTTTTTTGGGAGGGGGGGCACAGCGCAGAGACACACAAAGCCCCCCCGATGCATCACCACGGCACCATGATCTTCTAACTTTTTAAATAACGCTTGCTCCCCCCCCACCTCTCTCTCTCTCACTCTCAGACACACACAGGGGCTCGATGGTATTTCAGAGGATCACATCCACGCACAGTTATTTATTTATTATTTCTTTTTTTCTTTCTTTCTTTTTTTCTGGACAACGTGATTCCCCCCTAACCAGATTATTCCATCCTCGGGTTGACTGCAGCAGTGTCCCCCCCCCACTCCTCTGCATCACCACTTCTCTATTAAATGAGCTATACTCGCTGTGTTTTCAGCGAAACAGCCGGAGGAGACAGACTATTCTTTCATGTCTGTCACTCTGCTGATGCAGACCAATACTCATCATGCGGGCCCTGCGAAAGCGTGATTTTTACACGAGCACCTGAGTTTCTTTTATGTTGACGAAGCCAGGCAGCTGAGGTGCGAGTAGGGCATGTAGAAAAGGACTGGGATACGCTGCACCGAAGCAAATCCTGCACTTGAGCAGTCGACATCGTTTCGATTAAGATTGTGCACTTTTTTTCTGGTACAAAAAATAACAAGAGCAATGCCTAAGCCCCGAATTTAGGATCACAGCAACATCACGTATTTTTTAAAAATACATCCTGCCAAAACAAATGTAACAATGCAGAGGTCCAGTGTGCCAGGAATGCTTATTTCAACAGGCTGTTGTAAAGCCCCAGGTAGACAGCATGTAGTGCGGGCTACTTGTTACCTCATGAAGCGGGTAGTAGATGATGGGCTGAGTAGCAGCACAGTTTTTCGACACTGCAACTGCAGTATAGTAGATCATCACCATACTGTAGTGGGACAATCACGCTTTGCAGACACTGCAGGAGTGATAACAAGACACTGTTTACTATCAATTACCAAGAAGAAGAAGTTATATTTTACAGCATTATGTCTCCACAGTAAAGGTTAGCCAAGGTTTGTGTTGGTATAGCTCAAGATAGGGTGAAAACACAGTTAGCCTCAGTTTGTGCCTTCAGTTTAGCAATACGCATTTTTCTCATAGGCCCAGCTACAACAGCTAATTTGGAGGCATTACAAGATTTGCCAAAATCTGTGAAAATATAATGACGGCTACATAATAAACATCTTTGGAACTATTTTCTCATGCTACAAACTCCAAGCAGGAAAGTGGGATAAATTCTTGCCGGTCTGCTGTATTTATGTTGTTCTGAAATATAAATATTTGCTGATATTTGTTAATGCATGTATGCCATCCATTTATATTATGTTATAATGCATAATAATTGTTCTTACTCACATTTTTCCTGGCAAGCAGGAAGATTATGTCATCGCGGGGCATGGGCATAACCTGGGTATTTTTGTTTTCCAAAACAAGGCAGAGTGTGACACTCTAAGTGGCTTTTACTTTGAAAAGATTTCTCTAAGCAATACTCATCTTCTATATTTCAGTATAAACAGTTGTTCTTGCATTAGAGGGAAGCTGTACAATATAAAGCCCTTTATAGTCAGTTAAAAATTTCTGATGCTGATTAGACTCTAACTTATCTCTTCAGGGGTGCAGCATTTTCTACTGGTAGTTTTAAATATGACAAATTAAAAGAACAAATTCTGCACCTCACTCATTTGTAAACACTGGTTCAGTTCTGCCCCTGGTTCCCATCTTCTCTTTTAGTTTAAGGAAAGGAGTTGTAACTTGGAAAGACTTTTAAAAAATAATTTTTTTTCGTAATTAATGGAGTAGACATTTATTTTTCGTCCTCTAAGTGCTGTTATACAACCTCTGCATTTGTTTTATTTCCAGAGTTTTGCTACTATCTACTTTTGATTAAATTAGAAAAAATAAGCTGTAACAAAGAGGGTAGGACTTTAAAAACAGAACAACCAATAAACAGCAAATATGTACAACAATTTCTCAGTAGAATTGTATATATATATATAACTCTCAGTATTACATGTCTGAAATTACTAGCATTACTAGCATAAAGGCTATACATTTTATGTTCCTATTCCTTGCTGATCATACTAAAAGCATAATATTGTGGTACAGTGGGCGCTGGACTGATGACTGACTTTGCTCAGTAGAAAAGCCACTGCGAGACAGTAAGTTGTGCTTAACGCAGTTCATCCAGTCAATCAAAGCTAAGACTCTGCCCTGACCACAAAATGGTCAGGGCATGTGCTACAGCAAGTGATAGGGCCAGTAGTTTACTGGGAAATGAAGTAATGAAGTAGGCCAGTACGCTGACTGTGTCAGTGGGGTGTAGTAGTGTTTCGACCAACTAAAAGCTGCTAACTCATTGAATCCGCACTGCCAGGCAAATCACACAACTGACTTGTTTCAACTCCAAAGGTGCTTTAGAAATCCTCACACAAGTTGTTAAAGTGCCATTGTCATAGTGGGACAGCGAGTCCTCTGCGTGGCCCTGTGTCAGCAAAGTGTTTCCTAAACTGTTCGCCAGGCCAGAGCTGCAAAGGCCTAGACTTAGTGCTACAGCTCTTTGGTTGTATTTTTAGTAACACAGCAGAATTGAGAGAACCAAGAAAGACCAAACTAAACAGACTGTATCAATATGGCTGCAGTTTTTGTTACCGTATAAACACCAGTCTTATAATTCACGGATTGTATTCAGTTTCTCTTTGCACACACACACACACACACACACACACACACACACACACACACACACACACACACACACACACACACACACACACACGCACACACACACACAAAGGCTTAGCGACTGTACAGGACCAATTCATCTGGAGAGGTTTAAAGCAGAGTATGGAGGGCACTTGATTTTATTCTAGCGTGGGTTAATAGTTCCCTGTTAAAGGCAACATTTATTTTCTGTCACTGGGTGTGTGATAGCACAAAGTTACACATGTGGAGAACTTGTCTTTAGGCCCCTGTAATTATGTACTAACGGGTTGTGAGCCCATTCACACTGAGTCTTCCCTTTTATAAGTAAGCCTATAGAAAAGGGTCAGTGGCTTTGCATTCATTGGTCAGCTGTACTGATGTGCATGGATACATATGGAGTATTTCTTGAAGTAGACCACATTCTTTAGTGTTGAAAGAAGATGAGAGGAATCCAGTGCCTGGTTCTCTAAAGCATCTCCTCTCCTCACAGTGGTCCAGATCAGGTTATGATAAAACATAGTGCAGTTCTGCATTCTGATGTAAGTGAAGGGTTGGGTTAAAGCTCCATAACACAACAGGATGAGTCACTTCCTTGCTGGATATGGCAGTTTGCCATCATGTAAAGCTACGCGTCCACTTTTAGCCCTTTTGCAAAACTGCCTTCGGGTAAAGTCACCAAGATTTTATACTCAGTGACCTGTTAACATTCTTCCAGTTGTGTCTCTGTTTTCCAGCAAGATTGTTGTTTCATGTGGTGGCTTGTCCTTAGGGTTGGTGGTCTGGTACAACTGCTACTGCGGATCTACTCTTAATGTTCACTCTTGTGTAACAGTACGGGTACATGTCTTTGAGTGAATGTACTTCATTAAGTAAATTAAAAGTGATGAAGCAGCTTAGTGGAAAGGATGTAGATATAGGACGTTTAACCCTGAAGCTTAAGTGGCAGTGACGGCCCTATAAATGCCCACACAGATGTCATTGTAAAAGTTTGAGTGTCATTGAATGATGCACACAGCCATGATAAACGGTTTAATGAGGTTATTTGTAGTGTAGAGGGGAAAATTATGTCATATGTACTGCGACAGTCAATAAAGGCAGATATGCGAGTGGCGCTCTTTGACATATTTTGGGCTGAAATGATTGAAATGTAGACGGTAAATAGCCGGGTTGTTGAAAGAGCAGAATTGCTGTGGGTGCGTGAAGTCAGTGGGTGGCTTCTTCAAAGTGACAGCAGAGTGACACTACAGGTGAGGTCACATGACACACAGGCCTCCAGGTGATGTTGGCTCATAGCATTTTAAGTGAAACATCTTTATTATCTGTGACATAGTCAGAAAGCTGGACCTAAGACTCATTAAAAAAAATCTCATGTACTTCTTTCTTTTTTTAATTTAAGATTGAATTACTATAACAAAATAAGTTTCCTGCAGAGATTGTTAAACTTCTCCTGGTTCTTTTCTATGATCTAAGATTATATTTACGAGCCAACCATGCTGACTATTAGACGACTACAACCTTGTAGAGGTGCTTCGAACTGAGAAACGTTCATGAACTGAGGGAATGTGAGATATTTTCACGTAGAGGCTCATAAACCACTCTGGATTTCAATTTATTACGTCTCACATTACCTAAAATAATAAAAACCAAATAAGTGTCACTGTAATTAAACAAAAGGCAATTCTTTAGATGCTAGGAGCAATTTATTTGAAAATAAAAAAAAGCTTCTTTATTCACAAGAGGATGATCCGCATGTTTGATTTTTACAGATATTACACCAGATGCCCTTCCTGACAAAACTCCAAAAGGATTGTTTCTTCTTGAGTATGGAAGCAGGGATCTTCTGCCTGTTAGGAAAATGTGTAAACCACTACACTATGGAGCCACTAGCAATATATAAAGCAGGACTTTGCAAATTCTACATTTATGTGCCAATAAATTCTACCTGACAGCGTCGTGAGTAGGCCTTTAATACCTTTTAAGATCAAGCGCTACCTCTGTATCAGCATCTTGAATGATAAAGTGGATTTCCTTTGAATGCATTGTCTGTCATGTAACAGTAAGTTTACGAGTCTGTCTGTGAAACCCATACAAATGAAACTATACACTGTTGTTGTTACTGTCCTGCTGAAAATGCATGTTCGTTTGGTGTCAGTTTCTGGTGTCGGTGTCTCTTTTGCATGCAGTTCTTATCTCAGAGCAATTTATCGAAAAAATTTACTGTTTCCCCCCCAAAATCACATTTTTTTGAGAATTTAAAAAGAGGGTAGATCATTATTCGTACAGTTAAAAGATACTTGCTTCATTTGTCTTACGTACTTGCGCTAGTTTAATTTGGGGTAACTAAGAAAATGCAGTGTAATTAAAGGGGACGGGCACGATTCAAAGACAGACTCCTACAATTAGAGTAACAGCAGGGCTGGCTAAAAATAACTTCCTCCAACCACCGTTGCACGTTGCTAGGTTTCATACAGAAACATTTCAGTAAGTTTGTAAATGGCTAAACTGCAGTAGTTACACACACACACACACCCTGAAAGATCACAGCAAAGATGTAAAAAACAGGATTTACAGTTAAATATGTATCGCTTTTCGAATAACCTTCACACTGTTAAACTGACAGCATTTACTAAATCTTTTAAACTACGTGTCACATCGATGAACCCTCTTTTTCTAAAAATATCTCAAGAGCATACATGTCCTTAGAATGGAAGTGAATATACACAGAGGGGATAAACGTGTTTTGTTATTATTTGATATAAAACCATTTGGATTCTTGGAGATTCTTGGTCAAGGACTGTTTTTCTTCTCTGTGATTACTGCCATGCTCTGTTGTCATTTAGAAAGAGACATGAAATTAGGTGTTGCTGCAGTTGATATGTCACAGATCAACAAGACAGCTTTTTTCACTTTCATCTGCTCGGGCAATGGCACGATCAGTTTCCCCTGTGAATTAATTTGGGCTCCGTCTCTCTTGCTTTTCAAGAATGTGACCTGCAGAGGTGATAAGAATCAAGTTCCTGGCTACCATTCTACCTCCCTCTGTGTGCAATCAAGTTTACAGAGAAATGTCATGAGTGGGCAAATATATCAATCTATAAATGGTGTTTCTATACAGACAAAGACAGAAACACAAGAAGAAGAGAAATGTTAGCTACATGTTAATGTCTGTAAGGAAAAAAAATGAAATGAATGAAATAAAATATATCATGTTTACCATTTACATCTAGTTAATAGTGTATTAGCGTGAATTTGTATTCAATTCAATTCTATTCTATTTATATAGCCCCAATTCACAACAACAGTTGTCTCAAAGCGCTTTATTTTTTTAGAGAAAACCCCAATAATCAGACAACCCCCTATAAGCAAGCATTTGGCAACAGTGCAAAGGGAAAACTCCTTTTGAGAGGAAGAAACCTCCGGCAGAACCAAGCTCAGGGATCTTTTTTTTTTTTTGTTTGTTTTTTTTGCCTGTCCCATTTGGTTCTTTAGCCGTCAGAATTGTTGTCTGAAGACCAACAAGGATACCCAATGGATTTACTTTGCCAAATGGATCATCACGGCCTTGCCGTATTGGTCCATTTGATCAACCTTTGTTGTTATTATTTATTTTATTTTATTTTCAGTTGTTACAGACGGGACAGACATGACTGAGGGATAGGAAAGGGAGAAAGAAGGATGAAGGAAAAGAAAAACAGAAGGGGCGAGGGACAGTGAGAAAGGGCACTTAAAAAGAGAAAAAGAATCTCCTGAATCACCTGTTGAGAGAAAAAGAAGAGAAAACAAGCAAAAAAAACCCAGAGCAACATACTAAACACAACACCATCACGTTAATCTAGCTAAGTGTAAACAGCAGTAAATACTAAATATTGAATGTTGTTGTGTAGCAAGCAGGGCCGACAGCGCACATTGTGCTTGGAAATAGCAGCCAATAAAGGTGTAGTTTATGTCTATGAACAGTGAACACCCGTGTGCACACCTGTGTGGATCAGCGCGCTTGTATTCAAAAGGTTTCCCCATGTAACGATCTGCTAGAGGATGTAGAGAGCCATAGCCCCGTCCCCCAGGGCATGAAGTAGGCATGGAGGAGATCCAGGCTCCAGACATCCAGAGGCCCCAGAGTGCGAGAGCCCAAGGGGGACCACCGGAGGGGCATCCGTGCCACCCTCCTGGGAAGAGCTGAGGAGAGCCCCAGATGATGGGTCACCCCTGAGGGCATCAGTTACCGGCAGGGAGTGTGGTGAGGGGAGATAGGCCTTTGGAGGGCCTGGGAGTTCCCAGAGAGGTGGAGTGTAAGACCCGACCTGACATATAAACACAGACAAACAGGCACACACAGACACAAACATGCATTCCCACCCTCATGCACACATATACAAATACTCAGCACTCACCCAACGTAGGGATAGACATACATGGACACTGTACACACAATCACACTCCCCAAACAAACTCTATACCTCAGGTCCAGGTACCCTTGCCCCTGGAGGGGGAGACGGCACCTAGACCCAGGAGATGTTACCCTTTCCCCCGGGGTGGAGGCAAGCAGACCGCCCCAGGCTCCGCAGCAGTAGGGAGGCCCCACATCCCAGATCCCAAACGGACGGCCAACACCTCCTCCCAGTCCCCCCGCCCCGATAGCCAGCAGAGAACAGGGGTGTGTGAAGACCCCAAACCTCCCTCCTCTCGCTCATGTGTAGTGTTGCTGCGTGTTGTTCTAAGGTGCATTTATAACATGGGAGAGCATGGTGCTGCTGCTAGAGAGCAGCAGGTGTTAGCACGGCCCCTCCCGAGAATCCTCAATGTCTACATGGATTTAAAATTGAGAGGTGGGCACCGGCGCCAGAGGTGGGGTTGAATACACAGACCGTCCACTGGACGCCGTTAACGTGCCCACCCTCAAGGCCCTATATGTATGTGTTATGAGAGTGTGAGTAATGTGGATGTCTAAGTTGTGGAATAAAATTGAGGCACAGGTGGCCAGAAGGGAACAGAGGGGGGGAGAATGCCTCCCCTGCACCCTGGTGACACACCCGCACCCCAAGGCCCTACTTGTGTGGGTGGGTGTGTTGGAGCGGGAAGAGGGAGGCAGCCGAGGAAAAGAAGGGAGGAGCAAGATGCCCCTCCCTGGGACCAGCTCCCCCGCTGACCCCAGTAGGCACCCCCGTCCTTCGGCACCCACCAAGGCAAGGGAGCCCAGGCCCATCCAGATCGGGGCCTACGGCAGCAGGACCGCCCAGCCCCACAGGACCCGGGGCAGTCCACCCGACCCCACTGCAGAGGAAACTGTACCCACCCTAACATTCAATCATCTCCCAGACTGCAAAAGACAATAGACACCCAGGTTAAGTTTATTCTCCACCTCTCTTATGACTCTCCCTCACCTGCAGAGTGGACTCCTGCAAGGATGGAACAAACTCCCTGTCAGTTGAAGAGCCCCCTAGCTCAGGGAGGGATCTGCTAAACCACTTTATTCAGCGCTCAACTTAAAACATATACTGTCTTTAAGGATGGATCAAATATCAAATACCCTGTGAAAGTATTGCTTATAGGAATACACTCATAGATACACTATGGAAAAAACTACTGGGCCACACCTCTTAATCTTTCAAATCATGTATTTTCAGTTTCATTGTTACAGGTGTATAAAAGCAAGAACCTAGCCATCCAGACTGGCTTTCCAAACATTTGTAAAGAGAATGGGTCACTCTACAGAATTCATTGTATTCAAATGCGGTGCCACCCTGGTGATTTGTCACTTTCCTCCTAGATAGTCCACCATCCAGTGTAAGTTGTGTTATTACAAAGTGGCAGTGTATAGGGTGTGCCACTGCAAGGACAACATGGAAAAGCCAGGAAGAATATGGTATAAAAATAAGTTAATTAAATATATTTTATGTTGGGAAAAAAAATGAGTATTTGCTGATGCTGTCCTGCTTATTTTTCCAATGTCATAGGTTTCCTTTTATTGTATTGTAAATTGTTAAAAAAAAATCTTCTGCTAAGGGGCATGCTATAAAAATGCAGCATTTTTTAGCATTATATTACAAAAAATACCTCCTCAGCACTAAACAGCAAACAAAGAAAGCTAGTCGTTAGCAGCTAGCTAACTAGCAGCTAGAAAGACGGATATTTCCTCAGGAATTAGGAGAGACCAACCCAGAGATACAAATATATGAGCAAAGTGAAGACAGCAGTAGCATTTGAGATCATGTGTTTGACCTTACCTGCCTGATCTTTAAATTTAAGTTGATAAATATGATCGATTGTATGTCAGCTAATCAGCTAATATCTGTAAAATATCTCACACTCGTTTTTAGATTAGATAATATCACAATGGAATTATTACTCCTTTTTTTTTTTTTATAAATCTAGGCAAAGCATGAGATGGTTTTGTGTCTAGCTAATACTGTTAGGCTTTGCTTTCTGTACCTTGCATTTTAAGCCATTAGAGGTAATATTGCCCTTTTTGAATAAATCTTCTTTAAAAGGTTATATCTGTCTTTTGTAAACGGTCTAGTGCTTCTTTCACTTTCAAATAAACATCCCAACAGTCAAGAGAGTCAACTGTATAAAGTACAATGAATATTTAAATGCCAAATAAATATCCTCAGGATGGGTTGCAGGTAGAATGCGAGCGAGAAGTGACGATTAGTTGATTGCTTTGTAATCTGAGTCATAGATACAGTTAGCTACCTGTGGTGTGAAATGTTGCTGTGAGGAGTATGTGGCTAAATGTGAATTACAGTTTGATTACCGTGGATGATGTCAGTTAAATAAAATTAGACAGCTTTGTGATGAAGTGTTCTGCAAGTTTTTTATTAGGCTGTCAACATGCAATATAAATAAGCACAACCAACACAATGACACCAAGAAAAGACGACTGGAAACAAATGCTCACAATCATTTCCCAATTCCTTTTACCACACTTTCTGACAGAAACTACACTGTCACTCTTTTGAGTTATTTATGATACAGAGTGGTGAAATTGTCAGTTGTGCATGTGTACTGACGTGGACTTGTCAGATTTGAAGAAATAACTTGAGAGAGTTTAAGAAATTGTTCCTCAGTTGTCAGTTTTATGAACTTCTTTGTTTTCAATCAGTTCGTTTTTGAGTCCCTTGAAGTCATTGAAATTTCTGTTTAGGCTATCAGTAATAACATAGGCTGGCAATAGTAGTAATCACAAGAGACCCTTTAAATGAAATTAGAGTATAAATACTTTATGATGAGTCATGACAGTACCGTATATGGATGACAAATGGCACTTTCCAAACAAAGAAAGACACTTTGCTGACTTTGTTAGATTATATTCCCTGCAAAGGTTGCATGACTTCATCTATTATTTTAAAGCCTCAAACCGAGCATTTTGGTATTGCCATCTTATTGTTGTTGCTTAGTTAGCAAGCTGCATCTGTAAATTTATTGATATACTAAACTGGGTGAAAACTTTGATTAACGAAAAATGGCTGAAAACAAAATGTCAATGGGGAAACTGAACAGGTCTAGAGACCAGTTTGTGACCACCTGGAAACCATTGTTAATGAACAACAAATGTATGTTCCCTGATCAGTTGCGAGTGGCTGCTTCAGGTCTCTGCCAGTTGCTATGAAATCAGTTGCTAAAGACCAATTCAATCAGGTCTATAAACTGGTCTGTGACACATGGCGACTGCCAGTTGCTATGGAATATATGTGTTAATTCCACAACCAGTTGCAAGTGGTTGCTGGAGGTTTCTGGCAGTTGCTGCAATGAAATCGAGAGATTCTGACTTGTCTGCAAACACTAGCAAACTACTCTCTGAGGGGTAGTGAGAGTGAGTGAAAAGTGTGAAGCAAACTGCCCCTTTTGACATGTTTAGGTTACAGTGATGAGGCAGACAGTGATCTCCACCAACAACATTCTCCAACTTCCAGCAACCACTTGCTAACTTGACGGGGAATACAGATTTTTTTCTTTGCAACTGCTGGTTCTTACTAACAGGTCTTTAGACCAGTGTGACCGAGGCCTTAGATACTGCTGAAGCCAGAATAAGACAAAGCGGCACCCATGAGTTCCTCAGACTGGCCGAGCCCCCACTATTGCATGACATCAACCCACAATTTCAAAACATGAATTAAAAAAATACCTCATAAAAGGGAAAATTGGAGTAAAAGAAATTTCTTTTGCACCAGGATGGTAGCATCTGTCTTTGAGTTTCCTAACGCAAGAGCCTTTTTAATTGAAGCCAATTTAAAAATTACAGGAAGTCTGCTTTGAGTAACATTTTTTGAGCTAATTAAGCTAATGTAAGCTTCACATTGATTGAAAACCCTGTCTCCTGCTGATTTATGAATGTCTGCTCTAGTGAGCTTGATAAAACCTGAATACTGTAAGAAACCTTGAGTGTTCACTTGGCAGTTACAGATATTCTCCTAAAACACTAAAAGCTGCATGTTTATGGGTAAAATGTCTTTACTTGATGAGCCATACTAATATATAGAAGTGTCATTTTTCTGGTACTAAGGCATGAATCAAGGTAGTACTTAGACTTCCCCATCTGCTTTTAACTTGTTAACCCACAAACTAATGTAATTAGTCAAAGATATGCCTGCGGCTTCGGAGGTAAGCTTGATTAGTTAACTGAATTTTGCACCTTTGCTCTTGTATGCTTTGTTTTGGCAGCCTGAGAAAAGATACTGTCTTTACTGATGCCTGCCATGTCTAATCACGATGCCTAAGAGCTGACTGGAAAATTCACCATGAGGGGTTTAATGTATTCAGTTTAAAAAAAAGAAAAAAGAAAAATGGTTCTGTTTTTTAATGGAGTGGTATAATTTAATATCCTACAAGAAAGACTCGTCTGCATGTTTGTACAGCAAGAAAACCTGTCTGCACACACATAAAGGGCTTCTGGCTGCTTCTTGGCCCTGTCACTGCACTTTTTGGAGGTAACCTTAAACTGTAAATGCTTTTCAGCATCCATCACATTTGACAATGTCCCTGTTTGAAATTTAAAGACACAGCTTCAAGTTTACATATCTTAAGATTACCATGTAAAAGATTAATTTCAAGGACTTTTCAGTTTCTCTCGCCTCAGTGTTTAATGGTTTTGCAGAGGACGCGTGCAGTTCTGAAATAACTTTCTCAAGAATACCAGAACATTGAAGTACATGCTGTAATTATTGGTACAGCAGGATGCAATGAATGTGAACTAAGATTTATGTTATATCCCTAGTGTACGTGAGACAGACTTGGAAACCTGCTCCCTGCTTACATTTCCGCCAGGATATGGGGCGTTTGTGTCAATCATTTGCTTTAACTTTGTGAAACCACAGATTTGAAATGGAGAAAAATGAGAGCGAAGCGATACGGGCATTGTTACTCCTATTTCTAAATGATACTGCATCTCACCCCTCCCTACGCTGGCTTTTTACTCCATCTTCCAGTGAAGTCGTTCATAATAACAGATTTCACAGCTGAGCTCATTTGGAGAGACCACAACCCCTCTCCAACAAAAATGAAAGCAAGGTCTGTCCCTTTCTCAAATACATGACACATCTCAACACTCGCTGCTTGCATGATCCCAGATTATTGGACATGTGATAGGCTGATATCTTTCGCGAGGCTGCTGAGCTTTTTGTCTGTGATGATGCACTGCACTCTGATAGTGAGAAAGAGAGATGGAGAGCAGTTGAGAGTTAGACAATGAAATTATTGATTTGTGGGATCAGAAGTTTGAACGGTTTTACAGCAGAGCTGACACAGATGCAAAATGACTTTTGAAATTTGCCATCATTATAAAAATGTATTGTGAAGTGTTGGAAATACTCTGGGTACAATTGATGTGGAGTGGAGGAGGAGAACAGTTTTAACAGGTGTGTGGAGGGCTTTTGTCTTTGAGCTCAGCATTTGCATCAATACCCGTGGCAGCATGATGTAGTCGGGACTGTCAACAGATGAAAACATCTGAATAATCTGCACTGATTCAATGCTTTTACAGCCAATGCGCCATGTCCATGTGCCATGAAGAGTTATTTTCATGTTGTCTTTAAAGACTATTACAAGAGCTCCTCTGTATTCATTGACATTCACACCAACTGAACTCTTAAATAACTCACTCACCCACTGACATTTGGTCTTTAGACTGAAAGCTGACATGATTACAGTGGAGATGTGTTTAATGAGAGTATGTAATGTTTCCCGAAAGGAACCCCAGAGAGCTATAATTTCAGTCTTATATGTCAACACAACACATTGGAGCCATCTACAAAGGTATGATTGTCTAAATAAGAGGTCCTAAATGGTCACCAGAGGGGAAAAAAGCTCAGCTGTAAAGACAGGATCTATTGATTAAAGCACACGAGAAAAAGAGCAGGTCAGTTTAGACTAAATGCCTCTCAAGTTTCACTGTAAAACTGGATAAATTTCATTAATTGCAAAGATTTTAGTCTGTGTTGATATCACTCTGTTTGCACAAATAGGAATACAGGCATGCCAGAGTTATCCTGACTAAATTTTCCTCAGTGGGATGGGACAGAAGGGTTTTCCCTAAATGATGAACAAGGATACTGATGCCAGAATAATTCAGGCGTGAAGAATTACTTCATGCTTGATAGGACTTGATTGAAATACAAAATAAAAGATGTTGGAAAAAAATACTAAGGCAAATGAAATATATCCAAGAAACAACAAACAGGCACAGTTTGCTGTTCGCTTCGCTGACAGACACGCTGCATTGAATTGTGGGAATCGAAACAAAACAATGGGGGTAATGGTACAAGAGTACAATAAGAAAAGATTTGGCTTCACTTTTACTTTTAGTAATATGCTAACATAATCCAATGATGTCTTCCTATTTTTCCTGAAAACCAGCAGCAGCTGAGGGGTTAAAGGCTGTGCGAAGTGAGCCCATTTATTAGTAGTAATTTTGTTTCTAGGCCATCATCTAGGAGCGGGAAATGATACAGTCATATTAGCATGTTGCTGACGCTGTACAGCAAGAAGGTTGGGTCATGTTCCCTGTGGCTCTTATGACAGAAATGTAGCATCTTTAACCTTTATCAAACACACCAGACTCAACATGCTGAGGTGCATGATGTGCGTTTGTGTTACTGAACCACCGTTTGCGTTATTACAAATCATACAGCCAAAGGCACACGGCTAAAGTGATGGCTCGCTGTTGTTCTGGGCTACAGCAATGAGGACTGTTGGAGAGAAACACAGAGCCAGTTCAGCTGGGCCTGCTTCTTTCCTGTGCTGAAAGTACATTTTACTGATTTGATTATGATTGATTGCTGATATGATTTCATGACTCACCGCTGGCCTGTAGCTCATTTATTACTGTTGTCCATCATCTGACTGTGGTCTTTACTTAGCAGGATGCACTTACGTTCTTTCCTCACTCTCTCTCTCTCTCTGTCATTATCTCTGTTGCAACAGTGTGTTTTCAGTGTACGGTGAATTTGTAATTGCGAAAAGCTCTTTATAAGGCAGCTGATGTGGTGGTTACCTCACAGCAAGAAGGTCACAATCCGCTGGCTGGGGCCCCTCTGTGTGGAGTTTGCATGTTCTGCCTGCCTGTGTGGGTTCTCTTTGGTTACTCTGATTTTCTTTTGCCATCTAAAGGCATGCATGATAACCCCCTGTCACACAAAGGCCTAGATACCAGCAACCACAGGTCACTAGGGTAAAATGTGTATTACTTTACTATATGGCAAATGGTTGAT
The DNA here is from genome assembly GCF_001858045.2 of Oreochromis niloticus. Classification (NCBI taxonomy): domain Eukaryota; kingdom Metazoa; phylum Chordata; class Actinopteri; order Cichliformes; family Cichlidae; genus Oreochromis; species Oreochromis niloticus. The sequence continues at coordinate 23,539,229 of NC_031987.2, read as the reverse complement.
GGAGGTTAGTGGTAGTCATTAGATGAAAACAGGTATGCGATGCTGCACTGAAAATGTTCTTTTGATTGCTTTGGTTACTAGTAAATTGCTGTGGTCACCTGCAGTTTGCAAACAAGATGGCAACATGTCTGCAAACACTCACACAAACTACTCAACAAACATTTTGAAATATGTCCAAATACTTTAAAAGTGAATGTTCTCCATTTCTGGTGTGCATCACAATTTTTCAAGCTTCACCACCACTTGGCAACTAGTTTGCAAGTGTTTGCAGACCTCTCACTACCCACCATGTAGACTGTTCAAGACTATGGTAGAAATCACAAAGAGGCTTTTGGTGCAACTCCTCCTTTGTGATCAGTTTTACTTAGCAACTGCCATCAACCTCCATTAAATACTAACTGGTTAAAGATTTGCACACTTTTCCCTAGCGACACAGGATTGCCAGGGGGGTTGTTGACCTACCTGACAGAGACGTTAGGTTAATTAGTGATTCTAATTTGATCATAGGTGCGTAACTTGGTGTTAGCCCTGCCATAAAGTGATAACCTGTCCACAGTGTACCCTCTCACCCAGTGGAAGCTTAGATAGGGCTCCAGTATGGTTCTGTGTTGGTCCGACGCACAGCCTACGGACAGCTTTGCAGACTATCTTCTACATGTTGTAGCTGTTTACTGTCTGTGGGCTACTCTTGCTTGTGCTGTTGTTGGTCATTGCCAGACAGACTAGAGCAAAGTTATAACATACTAGGAAATGACATGAATCTTGGTGTTAAAAACAATGAAAAGAGTCAGCTGCTCATGTTTCTTGCTGGTTTTCTTCCTGGCTGTAACCTGCTCTGACATACTGTGTTTTGCTTCTTCCATGGCTATGGTAGTTTTTTCCCCCCTGACTAAACACAGAGTTTTGTTTTGGAGTGTGTCATTCTTGATACTTACAGTTTATTTTGGTAGACAACTCGGGGCCCTATTCCTTTCAGGCTTCACTGTGCTTCTACTTCTGCCAGGTTTCGCTCAGTAGCCAGATTGTGGTCACTCAGTTTTTCGGCCATTTCTGGTGTCTCGTGGTGCCCAGATAACTGCCTGCTCTGTATTGTCTGTTCAAAGTTCAGTGCAGGTTTTGTCATAGCTGTTCAAAGTTTTCTCTTTGGACAGAATTCAGTTTATCCAGATTCTGAGAAGTCTTTGTCCATGGTGTGCAATGTTTGCTATATTTTGGGAACCCTTAATTATGATTTGTTGCTCTTTCACTGTGTCCGTTGATGGACAAGGGTTTCACAATTTTCCAACAAAATAGTGTAATGTTGCAATGATTTCAGCTGGAGGTGATTTATTACCACCTGTTTAATTCTTCGGCACTCTGGCCACAGCAAAGAAAACTACTGTTTTTTTAATAAAGGAATAATTGCCATGGTTTGAATCATGCTGCGAGCAAAGACTTTTTGGCACTTTACTGTTTACTACTCAGTAATCATCTCATCTGGCCTGAAAGTACCTGATTGGCTAGACTTTCTAAAGCCTCTAAGTAGAGTCCAGCAGGGTTGCAAGAGTCTTTTTTTCCCTCTCTGACCAAATGAATTACAATACACTTAAAGGTTGTTATGAATTTTTGGTTCGGTATTGCTAAAAACATGTTGCCTACTCCAGTTTGAAGAGGTATTTATTATAATGGAAATATTAAAAAGTTTGACTTGGCTAAGCTTTTTCCAGTTCACAATGCCGGGTAATTAACTGTTGTTCTCAGTGCCCATTTTGGAGAAACTGAGCCTCACGACCAGCTGGCTCAGGGGACTTTTCTCTATCTTCTTGTTGATATAGAGCTTTTTAACAGTAGGAGTTTGGGCTTGCTGGCTTTAATTTGTTCATGGAATTTGATTAAAATGAAGCTGGCCTAATTAGGTGATCATCCATTGTTTGTTGTATTTTACTCAGACGATGTCCTTAGAAATTCTAGTGTGCAGTGTTTAGCTGGGTTTCATGCATGTTTTCACAAGCATATAAAAGTTCTCCTGGGATTTGAGTCTTTTGGAAAAGGCACCTAACAAAAATGCCATTTTTCCTTTCTCTTCTATCATTGGGTCTTCTTGTCTTTACCAGTTTCACACACACGTGTACGTTCCACATTCATCCATCACTCCTCTCCCTCAGCACAAGGGTCTGTTCCTGGCAGTGCTGGAGGTTGTGTGGTGGCTGTGGTATGCTGTGTAGATTTTTGCTGCAGTGCAGTAGGCAGTATTGTACTGCTGCTGCTTTCTCTCTCCTGCTCTCTCTCTAGCTCTCTCTCTCTATTTGTTTTTGTGTACATAGTTTGGGAGCAATGTTGCACTTCCGAACACTTTCCCTGCAATTTTTAAAATCAAATCTATAAAAAATAAAAATAAAAACAAGCACACACACAAAATCAAAAACAAGCAAGCGAACAAACAAACAAAAAACTAAACAAAATGGCATTTGCCTCAAAGCTTCCATCATATTTACTGTAAATAAGACCTTTTTTCTGGACACTTACATAGGTTTGCCAACATTTTTATGATGGAAGTTCTTATTCTAGGTGTCATTTCCACCTCTTTCACATCCCTGTCTCGAAGTTCACTTCCCACAGTTTTAGGCGGGTCCCCCCTGTGGCTGTTGTCCTTTATTCAGACACAAAGCGAGAAAGGGAGAGAGAGCGAGAGATGATGACAGTGACTAAGTAACCTGTTTGTGGCGGTGAGTGCACGGCTCTTTGCACAGAAAGGCCAGTTGTTTTCTGTTATACACACTAGGCTAGAGACAGGGAAGCACTCAGATTCAGTATGTCAGATAGCAGAAGTGGAAACACACAAAGAAAATATAGCTAAGCTTGGCAGCCATACAATTTTTTTTTTTTTTTTTCTGTGGACGTGAACATTTTTTGTTTGGTGACTCAGTGATAGGTCTTGCTTTCTGTCACATGCAGTAGAGACTGTGTCACCAACACCATTTAGCCATGACATGACGGCGCTAGGCATTTCTGGTTACCTCCAGCCGATTAAGAAAGTGTCAGCACTATCTGCAGGATATGGCTATCTGCATGTTGGAAGTTTCTGGTGGGAAGATGTTGGCAGGGTCTTTACGAATGGGTGACAGGCAAGATATGCACGTGTTTGTTCGTGTGAGAAGGTGGCCACGCTTATGTGACTGGGTTAAAAGGTTGTGCCAAGCACTGGAGGACAGCAGGAGGAGTGTGAGAACCCGAGCAACAGTTCAAGGCATACATCTTTATTCCAAATGTTATGACATTTATTGCTAAAATACAATGAGGAAAAAAATTAAGTTAGCTGGCCTTTGGAGCAATGGAGGCAACATCTTTTGCTAAGATTGTGGAGCAGCATGTTCGCAAGGCACTAAAGGCTGAAGCAGTGCATGGTGAGTCCAAGCATGGAGTGGTGATGCGGGATAAGAATGTTGACATAGTGACACAAGTATTGCACAGGTTTGCCTTTTTCCTGTAATGGATTGGTAATGTCAGGGATGGAGCAGTTCCTTTAATCCACAACCAGTTTCTTTAACGGGAGAGAAACTCAGCACTGACATGACTACACTGATTGGCAGTATGACAAGAAAAATAGTTTTCTTGTCGATTATGTGAACTCTTATCAATGCAGACTCCTTCTACATTAATAAAACTAATCACTGCATTGCAGATGATCAAACCTGAAGGTCACACGTTGTAGTTTCTGTGTGCTTGAGAGTTTGTTTGCATGTTCACTCTCTGGATTCTTTTTATACAGCACCATGCCAAAGAGGAGGAGGTAATTTCATTATATATATAGATATATATCTATATCTATCTATCTATCTATCTATCTATCTATCTATCTATCTATAAATATATATATATATATATATATATATACACTGCTTCTGGAGATTATTTCATATTATTGGTCTTGCATAAAATATAAAGCATTTTCAAAGCCAAGTAAGGAAGCCAAGTACAGTGATGCATGGCTGTGGATCTACAACAGGCCAAATTTGACCCTTCTCTTCTCTTCTCTTCTCTTCTCTTCTCTTCTCTTCTCTTCTCTTCTCTTCTCTTCTCTTCTCTTCTCTTCTCTTCTCTTCTCTTGAGCATAGGAAAGTGAATGTTATCTGTCAGCTGTGTTCTCACGTGTTTATACACAGGAATGACTGACACACAGGAATATGCACAGTGGGCTTACTGAAAACCTTATCATGTCTGCAGTAATGCTGCAGCATCTTTCCTATCATTCAGTCACAGAACTGCTCCTTAATAACAGCTTTGACAGACCTGCTTTTGTGGCAGCAGAGTCACGATCCATATGTTCCAAGGCCAAACTTCATAGCGGTCTATTGTGATGTTCTCAGTAGGAGAATCTTGCTGACGTCTCCTCATGTTTGCTTTTAGAAGAGCAAGGTAATAAATGCTGAAAGAAAGCGAACAAAATACTGCACTTAAAAACTGACAGAAAGTCTCCAGAAGTGATGTTTCTGCTTTTTAGGTGAAGTGCTGGGCATCAATCTTCTCTTCTAAACACTTGCTTTGTTCTTAGATACTGTTTTAGCAAAGTGTTGAGAAATGCTGGATCATTCACTCGTCATCTAAAGGTAGGGCAGTCTGTGTGAAGGCACACATGGTCTGCTGCAGACCTCAGGGACACATAGTTGTTCCTATTATACTACTTTCTAGTTTGCTTAGAGTCCACTCAGAGGAAACGTGCACAGTTGGTGCCTTTGTGGTGTAGTGGCTAAGCGGGAAAGTCACATGGCAACAAAAAGTTGTGAGGGTATGCTTATATGTGCGCCAAGCCTCTCCAATTTTATACACAATATGCAGTAATATACACAATTTATTATATATTAATACAGTCCCTTTGTGATGTGAGTGTCTATGAGCCATGAGGTAACATTAAGCTGAGATAAATCTGTAGTTGTTGTTCTAAGCTTTCTGCATTTTCTTCTGCATTGCCATTTGCATGCCCTTCTCATAGCTTTCATGCTCACTTGCCTCTCTGCGAGCCCTCTCCTCATATTCCCTTTGCTCCTCAATGTGGACAGCCTCTCTGTCCATGCTGGCAAAAAGCCTGTGTAGATTCTGTGAAGTCTGCTCATATCTGTACTGCTTTTTCTTCTTCTTTGGCAGGGGAGCGCACGGAGATTCTGGTTAAAATGAACAACAAACAACAGGTTACTGTTACTGTACTTGAGTCCTTAATCATAACAGGAAGCTTTAAATTGCTCCTGTTTTTGTTTTTGGCTGTTGCAGAGCCGCAGTTAAAACAGACGACTGAGCTTATACTAAAAGTGTGCTTATTAAAATAAGCTTAAATAACTTGAAATGAATATCGATAAACCCTTTTCCCAGTATTTACATTCGTTTTAATGTTGGCAAAAAAGCTATCACAAAAATAATGACATTCACGTGTGCGTGCTACCTGCTCCTCTGGGACCACAAAGTGCTCATCGAACCTGAATCCAGCACATCAAGCATCCCCTTCGTCCAGGTTAGAGAAGTTTCTCTTGTTTTCCCAGTCTGGCTCCAAACGTCTTAGCAAAGCAACAGGTTTTGTTGATTTCTTTCTTCTTTCTGAAGTCTTCTGTTACCATTTTCCCTTTTTCCTGTAGTGGCCTTTTACACTAAGATATTTTTGGAGACCAATCAGGCCGCCGGTAACTTGGATCTACAGCTTGATTTCACAGGACTGTTTTTTTGTTTTTGTTTTTCTCACCTCACCATGCTGTAAGATCTTGATCTTGGTGCAAACTAGTTTCCTGGCATTTTTTCTTTACCACATTTGAATGTTGAAAACAAAGGAAAAAAATTCCTCATTGCAGACAGATACTGAGTCTCAGGTTGAACAGTGTCTCTTCCTTGAGATCCCATGTCAGCATGTTGCAGCTGTTGACTATCCCATAGTAGAGTGTAGAAATCCCATCTGTTGGTCTGATGTTTGTGCCAGATTCACCTATTTCATGACTGGATATGTATTTTAAAGACTATTTAAAACTAGATGGTGATATAATAATAGAGACTGATCATATATTAGATCGTATAATAGAGACCCCAGATTGTTTGTGACAGATAGAGGGTCTATATGTATATTTATATAAGCTCTGTATGAGTGTGTGTGAATGGGAAAGTGTTTTAAGTAGTCATACTAGACTAGAGCATCCTATGAATATCAGTCCGTGCAGTTAAATACAACAAACAACAGAAATAAAATAGACAATGTAGATTCTCATTAGAAGAGTAGTAATAATTATTGAACTGAATACTTACAATGATTAAGATTTGTGTTCATAAATTAGAATTTGAATCCTGCACAGTTTCAGTATATTTTACGGGGGCATAATTAATATTTTTCTCTGCTGCATCATTAACTGTTTTGCATTGTGTTTTACATGATAGCGTCCAAACCTCTCCATGCGAGGAGTCAAAATGTAGGAGTGTTTTATAGCTCTGCACACCGAGCAATGAGAGAGTGAGAGAAGGAAAATACGAGGTCAAGGGTTTTCACTGTAATTCAAGCAATACAAAAGTGACAAACTTTAGCTCAAGAAGCTCTTGTAGCTCCTTCATCTTTATCATTTATCAAAGAATTGACAGATTTATGATTCATGTGATCAGTCTTAATATTTTAGGCGAAGCAGCTGCCTAAGACTGTGTAGGTTTGGATACAATTTTAGGAAGCATTATCACTTTCCTACCCAATCTTAAACCAGTCGGTAGACTTAATAAAGCATTTTCTATTTGTACTTGTGTGAGTCACGTTGTTTTGTTGAAGTTGAAAGTCAAGGATGAACCTTGAACCTCTTGCACTTTAAAATGGAGCCTCAGTTCTTTCCTTTAAGTCATGTGAACCACAGCTGTCAAAATGTCAGAGCGATTGCCTTAAGGATACATTCTTCTTAGTTCTGAATTTTAAAAATTAAAGATTTTAAAGTTATTTTCAGGTTTTTCTGCTATTTTTTAACAGGGATGGAGGAAAAAAGGGCAAAAAATGAAAGAGTGGCAGTGGGGGAATGGCATTTTGCAAATGGTCTCCGGCTGGGATTGCACTGCTCAGGTCATATGTGGTGGGACTCCACTGCTCAGGGCATCCATGTGGTATGCATCCTACCCACTCCACTTTCCGGTCTCCCTTGATGTTGTTGTTTTTCAGTTAGAAATTGAGTTGTTGACCATGAGTGGTGGCCACTCATCCATAAGTGGACCACCAATGGCCCTCATCATCAGATGCTCTCATATCATGATCATCTTGTGCAACCCAATCTGATATGAATGGTATTAACCTGTAATACTCATCATCTACACTTAGAATATGTAATGTCTAAGCAGAAAACATGTTTACTACTACTCTAATTATTTTTATCTATTAAAGAATAGAGATCCACTGTAATGTGACGTATTTAAAACAGGGAAAAAAAACTTTTCCAAAAAAGTTAGAAGTCCAGAGTTAATAAATAATACTGAAAAAAATTAAGAACAATTAATAAACCTGGACAGATTCATCAGTCTCGCAGACTGATCCGTTTCATCTGTTTTGGTATACATAAAAGTGACAACAGGTGCACTGGAGAAGCAACAAGACAGCCCTCCAAAAGAGAATTTATGTTTTGCTGGTGGTGGCCGCAGACCATTTTGCAGTTCTAGTATGATGGACCAACATTACCAGTGATCTACAAAGTGACCCCAAGTGGGCTAAACGTACTACTTATGTGCTTGTTTCTAACAAAACTGTGAGAATGTGGCATGAGAGCACTTCTTCCAATAGTGGGACCTGCACTCATAGCCCAGCACCAGCAGCTCAACTTGTATTTAACCAGTGAACACCAGAACTGGCAGCTCTGCAACTGGTGCCCCGTTCTCCTTACAGATGAAATCAGGTTCACATTGAGTACATGTGACAAGTGTGAAATATGCTGGCGACACCATGCTGGATGTTATGCTGCCTGCAACATCATCCAACATGACTGGTTTGGCAGTGGGTCAGCGGTGTCCTTGGGAGGCACATTCCTGCAGGGTGACAGAGATCTCAGTGTGCTTGCCAACATTATCATGACTGCTGTTAGATACCAGGATGAAATCCTCAGACCCATTGTTAGGCCTTATGCTGGTGAAGTGGGTCTGGGTTCCTCCTGGTGCAGGACAATGACCGACCTCATGGAGCCAGAGTGTATAAACAGTTCCTGAGCAACAAAGGCATTGACACCACTGACTGTCCTTTATAGTCCTCAGACCTGAATCCAACTGAGAACATCTGAAATGTGTTCCCAACTCGATGCTACTAAGTAGCTCCACAAACTGTGGAAGAGGTCAGTGATCCTGCCCTGATCCTGGTCTAGGAGGAGATCCCCCAGGAGCCATTCACAGTCTCATTAGGAGCATGCCCAGTTCCTGGGAGTGCATACAGGCATGTGGGAGTGATACACACACAAATCAGATCAATCTGTGATTTCAACTTTCAACTATGTTTTTTGTTAGTGTGATTTTTAAATCCTGTGCTTAAAGGATTGACAATTTTGCTTCCCGCTGACCGTTGTTATGCCATTTTGTTTTAATTGAATTACACAATGTATCTATGTAAAGACTCTCAACTTGGTTATTTCATTCATCATCAACTGATGTGTGATTTAACAGTTCCATTCCTTTTTTTTGAGCAGCGTATTGCCCATTATGTCCATGCATTTGATGAAAAACTTGAACTGTCCTCCCTTCCTAGCATTCTCTCTTTTTTTTTACAGTACTGAATAATTTGTGGTATAGATAGAAACAGAATATAATCCTCATGCGATACATCTTTAGGGTGGCAACCACTGAAACATTCACAGTAAGAGGTCTTCTAGATATGCTGATTCCAAAAATTATCTCATGTTGAATATTTAATTCAAGGAATAATGCATAATGCACTAACACTAAATCGAGATTAAAGGATAATGATGCCTAATGTAACGTAACCCTTGCGTTAAGGATAAAATAACAGAGAGGCAATTACCCTTAGCCTGTGCATCAAGAGAAACAGAAACAGATAAAGGGGGTAAGAGACAGGTGTTGATTTTTCCCAAGAGAGACAGAGGAGGCCCCTTTTTCATGTGCACATGATAATAGAAAAATGAAGACAGACTGCTGCTAAAATCAGATGGTACAAACGATCACTTTTTTGTTAGATTGTCTTCAAAACTCCTTGTGGTCACTGCTTTGTTTCTGGTGGAAAGCTAGAGGTGTGTTTCAGCTGTTGTTGTGGGCAAAACCGCGATCACCTGTGTGCTTTTCAAAAGCCATTTACAAATAAGTTGAGAGCCCTTCTAAATCACTGGCGTAAAACAGTGATGGATACACCGGAGATGGAAGCATCCACTTGTGAAATGTCGTAGAAAATGGCCTGTTCTGCAAATAAATGAACACAGGCAGATTGAGAACAGAGCGTTGTTTTAGAAATGCAGTAACACAGAAACTTTCTGAGTAAGAGCTTTGTTTCTTCTTACTTTAATCTTCAATTTCAATGAGGACTTAGGCCCCTCCCCCCACGCGCCCTAACACTACAGTAGTCGGATGTAAAGTGTAAATCCTTATCGTTTCTGACAAGCTCAGACAGCATGTCAAACCACACAAATAAATTAGCAGACGTTTTGTGCCAACACAGGTGTGTTTATAAAGCTGATCAAAACAGAAACAGCATTATATCAGAGCACATATTCAAGGAACTGATTTACCCCTTTAAGACTCTATTTTTTTTTATTTGTGTTTAGGAAATAAACTTAGTCGACAAATCCCATCTATAACCCATTTTAGTACATGTAAACACACTAACTATCAATCCTTATTTACAAGTTTTCATTTCAAACAGATTGAGCATAAATGCATTAGATCATTTAGCATGGTTTAAAAGTGTAAGTAGGTATAGTTTTTCACTTTTAGGAGAGCTAATCTAGCAGTTTCCCTCTGCTCCCATTCTTTAAGCCAAGCTAAGCTAAGCTTGACACAAGGACTGCGTTTTCACAGAACACAGGTATAGACTCTGAAGCAATGCGATACTTTATTTTCTAATATAATCTTTAAGGAGTTGTGAGATGTGTAATTCTTTACTGTCTGTATGGCGAATTCAAGGGACTGATCTGTGACAGCAGGCTCATGAATAGAACCTAGCTTTAATAACTGTTCAGTTGAGGCTATAATGTCTATGTTTCCTGTATAAAAAGAAGTGTGATTAGTGCAGTTACATACCAAATATGATCCAGATTGTGATTTTGGTGCTGGGCTTTCTTTATTGCTCTGAGTGTATTCTTTTTTTATTCATTATTTGTATTCATTCTTTTTTTATTGACATTTTGGTTCCTCTAACCATCTGATTTAATGATCTGACTGCTGCGTCTGTCTCCCCGGGGTTTTCAACATGTTCATTGTTTGCTCTCTTTTGTTGTTCTAAAACCAGTGAAGGAGCAGGGCTGATGGCTGTCTTCACGCTTGGTTTATGGCAGGCGGTGGATACATACTGTGTGTTTTTACTAGTCCAAATGTCATCAGACAGAGGCATGCTATAAATAAGTTCCAAACCATTAAACCAGCTCTCTGAGTTCTGACTCGGTATGCATTTGCCATTGACTTGCATTGTGCATTTGAATGCTACCTTGAGATCTTTCCTTGCCTTTTTAAGCTTGCAGTCTAATCCTCCACAGCCTGTGTGGTGGGCTCCTTATCTTCCTCTTATCTGTGTGTGGTGCACTTTATTTATTTTTCCTCGTCCTTTGCTGTATCACTTTTCCCTGCAAGGGCAACACTGGCTCCCCTAGACCTGCCCCAAAATGACCCGTCAGTAAAATCTGATCCTTTTAGACTGAGCAGGACCAGTCTTTTGCATGCCAAAGTCTTGATGATGGGGGCCAAATGTCCTACCGCTGCCCTCCAACTCACCAACGACAGCAAGAAAAGGTCTCCTAATCTCTCGACAGTAACTCTAGATTCTGTTGACACTGACAAAGAAGGTTGCAACAGCAGAGGGGTGCAGACACGTCTTTCTAACTAAATCAGCAGTCTTTCCGAGCAGTGAGAATAGAGCTGGAATATGGGCAAGTGACACTCACGAATCAATGCAAGGAAGAGCAAAATATGTCAGATTTGAGACTTTATAGGAGAATGAGAATCGACAGAGGAGCCAGGCCTCAGCCATTTTTGAAATGTATCCATCAGGCAAAAAAAAAGAAAGGAAAGTCATCGCGTTTTCTTGCATCGCTTTTCGTAAAAGTGAGAAAAGCTCCCTTACAAAGCAAATAATCTCACAATATTGCAGAAAAGCATTTTCTCATAGGTATAAAACTCAACAGCTTGCAGAGTGCATGATCTTAGAAAAGACTAACATATTATTAACGTTTTGTTTGTAAAGCTGGGAAAACATGTTGTTCCATCTCTCATTAATTCAATTTAATGTTTTTTTTCAGCCATTGTTGCTGAAGCAAAGCTTTTAGGCACTCAGAAGTATTTCTCGAGACTTGTTTTCCAACCATATCAGCTGTTTTTATAGTGGTTCTGTATGGCTGCACTGAAAGAGGAAGTGAACAGCTGGCTGTCATAGTCTGGGAGGGTGTTAGGATGTTTCAAAGGATACCTGCCATCACACACACACCCCCGATCTTACAGTGGAAGTGTGTAGGGGTAGTTTTGTACAGACCATCCTGTTTTACAGCCTGGATAATGTGCAGGATGTTTGTCATCCAACAGTGTTACAAGCAATATTATTTTATACATGCGAGTGTTGCTGTGTTTGTGGCACGCTCGTCTCCTAAATCAAATTCAATAAGGAGAGATCACATGGAAGAATTTAACATGATTTATTGAGACACAGAAATTAATGTATTTGCAGATTATACTCCGATAACCCCTCATGGCAGAAGTGAATCCCAGTGGCGATAGGATTTAGGACAGGACCCCGCCCACCCTGGAGTCTAGATGTTGGCAGTGGTGAAGATAAGGATTGAGGCTTGAATAGAGCTCTGGCTGTGATGTCTGAGGTGGAGATGGGGAGGCGGTGGGCTGCACGAAAGACAGTCTAAAAGGGAGAATGACGGGAGAGCGCAGATTTAAACCATGCAAAGTGGAGGCTGACTGGCTCAAAGAATGCGGGTGAGAAGATGATTGGACTGGAGTAATGATGTCAGTATTGAGATTGACATCGTGGGAAAGCGGTAAACATGTAAACAGAAAAGCAGCTGAACACCCAGGAAAGCAGGCAGATGGGTGATTACAGATCTTCCTTATTGAACTTACGCATCAGCTTCATTTGATAGATTTACTGATTCGTGCCGGTTTTTATTTGATTACCCCACTGATGTGAGATGTAGGCAGCAGCACTGATGGTGAGGGAAGGTAAGAGTAAACGACAAGGACACTCAGCGAAGCACCAAGGTCCTTGTGTCATATACATCCTTCAATGTGCCACTGGTTGCTGCTGAGCTCTTTAGAAAAACTGCCACCTCAGATACTCAATATTAATATGTGTTTTGAGCTAATGTTATTAAAGGTGCTGGAAGAGACCGCTGAACACTTTGAGATATACAGTTTGCACACGAGGACAGGACGGATGAGGGTTAATGGTATTGTAGAAAAACTCCAACATAAGCACATAAAAATGCAATGAGGTGCCATGCATGCTGTCAGTTATAGATTCTTCTGCTCTTTAAGAAGAAACTAAATAAAATGGAACAAGTAAATCTGAATTTCACATCTCAAAAATGTCAACTTTGTGACATTATGTTCCTAAAAATGAAATTAGATGGCAAGCTGAAGCCGAGCCATTTATGATTTCAGTGTCACAACACAAGGGGCACGTTTGTGACCCAGTAAAAATGAAAATAATTAATATAGCATTTGTTTTGTTTATGCCCTGCAGTCCCCAGGCTTGCTTGTTTGTTTGGACAAAGTATGTGGTGACGCACATATCGTGATGCTGTTGTAGATGAGTGTAACACAGAGAAGATAGATGGCGACACATCCAGGCCCGTTCTTCTAGCCATGTGATGTGCTGTATAGTGGAGATAACATACAAGCCATTACATGCAAACAGGCTCCACATTGACAGTAGACCACATAGGGAAGATTTTTGTTCTTGTTGCTGTTCGTTATCCTCTTGGCTGATTAAATAAAGAAAAAGAAATCCTCTCATAACTGAAAAAACACCCATCCTGAATCAACTGAACAACAGAAAAGAGTCAGAGACCATGGTTATTTGTATAAAATGTCATGGCTATCCATTAAGTTGTTTAAAACATTACCACCATTAGCCACAATGCTATCATGACTGCAGCAGGTGTCCTGCATTCAAATAAATGAATAAATAAGGAATTCATAAAAGGATATTCACAGCCAGAAGCACAATTATTGTTTACTGACAGTGAAGATGGGAATTGTGACGGATAGATGAAGCCCAGTGAGCTGAGATGCAGCAGTATGAGGTACAAAAATGAGCATCTACTGACATGTGACAGGGACGAGAGTGTTTGATGTGTGAGTCCAATTTCTAAACTTAAGAGACCTTTTCTTGATTTAAATTATGTTTATGAACTTGTGCTGAGGGGCTGAGGGCGAAGTGATGACTTGTCGCTTCAGTCTCTGCTCTCGAAGTCGTTTGGAGCTAAATGGCTCTTTGTGTGGAGTGCTTAGTTAAGGCTAGAAAAGCATGAAGTATTCAGGAGTGTGTAATGTTAAAAAAGAAAGAAGGCGGTGAAATATTCATAATGGAATTGTCATGGCTCGGAAAAGCGTTATTTATTGATGCCGTACATGTGATGGAAATTGGGGAATAGTTCTGTGTGGATGAACATGCTTGCAAAACAGAAAACTGCTGCCCAGCTTTTGTGGTCTGTGTAGTTCTTGCAGCAGCTAGGCCAGGACTTCTGTTTCAGAGAGAGTGCATGCTCAAGGTTTGCTATCAGTGAAGTCAGATTTGGTAAAATTTGGGGAGACATGACGATTGTAATCAATAACTGAATGGCTTACCCATACGTGGAGACTCCATGAGCAAGCGGACACAGATCGTGAGGCTGTGTTTTGGTGAATTGTTTTTTTTCAAGCATGTGTTTCTGTAAAAGGAGTACAGGAGAAATTCTGACAAGTCAAAACAGTTAAGGTTTATGTGACAATGAAGCAATGGTGGTGCAGTCCCAGAGGTTAAGGAAACAACAACTCAGACCCAGAAGGACTTTAGGGGGGGTCTGAGTTGCTCAAAGAATGCTGCCAGTTTGCTCTAAATTCATTTTGTACAATGTAGGTTAAAAAAAACCCCCATGACAGGTCATTTTTCACTCCACCTGTGTATTCCTACTATGAACACCTGCGGTCACCTGGGATTTATCTCAACCCCTGATGTTTGTTAGTCCAGCCTCAACCGGGGCCAAATTATTCACACACATGCATATGTCAGTACATACACACACACAAACTCAATGTGTTGCTTCTCACTTCTAATTAGAGAACCATCGTTTCCCACCAGGAGTCAAGTCTAGACTTGTTTGTACGTGGGGATTTATAATAGAAGGTGTAATTTACCCTCTGAGTCAGTAATTGTGTGTACGCAACGTGCGTGATTCTATCTTGGTATTATTCACAGTGGAAACGGACATTTATTATTGTAGTTCTGTGCGTGTATTTCTTGCCCTTTCTTCCCACATCTATTGCCTTTAAGTGTTAATGAAGCTATGTGTTGCTGCCTGATGCCTCTCTCTTGACTGCTATTCCATATGGAGCCACAATCCAAAGCATGCTCTTAAAAACAATCTGCACAAAGGAAAAAAAAGGAAATACGTCCATGTGTGTGCATTCAAGTGTGTGTGTGTGCTAGCTGTGCAGGGGTACAGAATACAGTAGAGCGGCTGTTACCGGACTCTGTCCTGTTCAATTCATAATGTTTTAATCCCCCTCCAGCTTTGGTCCATGGAGCAGGAAGCACGTTTGCTGCCTGTTGTATGTGTGGATGAAGGATAGAGCTGCCTCTTAAGTAACCGTAACTGTAATGGGCGTCCTCTAAACTGCATCCCATGTACATAATTGAGATGTTCCAGTCAGGCAGTTATTAAATATGATGACCAAGCTGTACAGTAGCTAGCAGATCAGGAATCATTCATCCAGTTAGTAAAAATGGGTGAGAGTGTCCAAACTTTTGACTATTTTTTTTAAATGTTCAATCACAGTTTGTTAGATTTGGCAAACAAAACTACTTGGTTAGTTTATGCAGTGATTTTGTTTTTGGTTAATATAATAGACCCTTTCACAACATTAACCTCGTGTTTTGATGCCCTGAAGGCGAGGCCTTGACATGACAACAGTGTCATTATCATGTCATCATTAATGTGTCAGTCGTGTTGATGGGGTTGCACGGAGGAACGTTAATTATGGTGTTGCAGCAACAACACAGTGATATCAGATTATTCTACGCTTCCCAGTCAACAAGCAAACAAGAGTTAGCACGCATCATTCGTCAAACTCACCGTGCATACAAATTGAATTACTATTTATAATAAATTATGGTTGGATATCTTATTTATCACCGCTGTTTGCAGTTACAAAAACATTACAATGATGTTTCATATTCAAAGGTCAAAGGTCAACCTCACTGTAACGTTATAATGTTCTTTAAATTTTCTTTTCTGTGCATTGCTCAACAGAGTAAGTCACGAAAAGGAGATTCCAAAAAAATTGTTTTTGGTCAGAGTGCAGCAACATCCATATTTTATGGCTGCCATGGCTGTGTTTAATCAGAATCAGCTTTGTTGGCCACATTTAGTTTGTTTTAACAAAGTGGCCACACAATATATTACAGAGTTTTATCGCACATTTTAAGTTGCATCCATGCAATGAAATCCTCTGTACCCATTTCTGGGTAGCTGAATTTAGATGTGAGAAGCTTAGTACGCTACAATGACTTGATAGCACAATTTTCCAGGGGGCACTTGAAGTACAGCAAGTGCAAGCAAAGGTGGAGCACTCTCACAGCAGGGTGGCATGTTTCTTTGCGCTCCTGTGTGCATGTCTCAGAGACCAAGAGCGAGCAGACAAGTAAAAGGGAAAGTGTTTTTTTAATAATGTTTCTGTGTTCATATTTTATACGTGTGCTGTTTGCACATGCACCTGTTCATACCTAATGTAACTTGAGTAAGTGCTTGTTTGCTTGTGTTCTACATCAAATGTAGTGGCCGTGCAGTTTGTCAGAAAGACTATGTTTCATTTCAGTATTAATGTGTGTGCGCTCTGTGAATTATAGCAGCGGGGAGGTTCTGCCTGAAACAGATTCATCAGACCGCTGTAGCACTGATGAATCTGTTTCAGTGCAGGTTCCCTCAACAGCAAAGCCACCACACTAACACTGACTATTGAAGCATGACGCATAAGTCTCCCTTCTCTTTCTCGCTCTCTCTGTGAATACACATTTCTTTTAGTATGCATGTTCTTGCATGTTTACAGCAACATGCAAATGATGCATCCATCATTTCATAAGGCATATGTGAATTCCCACGCCGGTCTCCACAAATATACATCCAGGGTGATAAAGTACCAACTTTGACAAGACGAAGACATGCTAAACCGGAGAATCTGGAGAAATCTCTGTGTGCAAGGAACAAGGCTAAAAATCAATACTGTCTGTGCCTATGCCTGTGACCTTTGAGCCCTCAGATGATACTTCATTAAAACAGTCATGATTTTTTTAAATGGAAATCACTACATTTGAAGTCATTATCATAAAATTCACTGTACTAACAAGAAATCAAGGCTAAACTCTAAAATGCAAGAAAGTCATAAGTGAACATGATCCAGAAACCTCCTCTTGGCTTGTCTTGGCATTTTGGTCTATACTTTGAGTCACGGCAATGACAGGTGAGAATGCATAATGCATGCTTTTTATGTGTTCGCATTTGTGCTGTTTTTTTCTTTTTTCATTGTAATTTGACCAAACTTGTTTCCTAAAAAACAAAAATGAAAAAATAAACAACTTTATGATGAAATGTTTTGCCAGATGTTTGTATTAAGTTTTACATTTTCAGAGATTTTAGAGTCAAAAAGTTGTTTCATACACACAGAAGATGTTTACTGTAGCAATTCTCTGAAATTCCTTGTTCATCTCATTTTACACAAGTGGAAAGTTCTGTTAAAAAAAACTACATTTCAATCAAATATAAGCTGGAGATCTATTTTCTGTCTTTCTACTAGCTATAACATTCTTTATTTAGTTTTATTAGATGAATGATGCAGTTGTACTAATAGACTTTCAAGATTTCAAAACCTTCCCTTTAATCCAGCGGTTAAACAGTCCAGTCCTTTTCAGCCATCCTTATCTCTCTCTCTCTCTCTCTCTGTCTCACACACACACACACACACACACACACACACTTGCAGAAATACACAAAAAGCACTCTTACCCCAGTTCTGTTTTACCTCTGCTGCTCTCTATCTCCCCCCGCCTTAGTGCATATGGAAAGTCTAAGAATAGGCATGTCACCTGATGGGCCTGATAACAGTGTATTGATGCCAGTCCTGCACTCCCCTGCTTGAGTTGTGTGTGCCGAAAAAATTAGTAAGTGAGGGACTGCTCAAGTGCCTGCACATCTGTGTGTGTGTCTGTGTGTTTTTCCCACCAGAAGGCAAAGGATCAGTGGGTTGTTGACATCCACAGTGTTTTTCTACCAGAGCTTAAGTGCCCCAAAGGGACACGGTGTTGCTGATTAGTGCAGCTAGATGCAAGAGGGACAGGGAACACATGTCCATACGTCTCTCTCTCTCTCTCTCACTAACTCTTACTCTAAACCCTTTCACCCCAGTCTCTACCCCACTCCCACTACCTTCCTTTCTTCTTGTTTCTGTATTTCCCGACTCTCTCTGTTCAGCTGTGCCTCACCATCCAACAGCTTTCCACACCGCTTTCTTCTCTCTGAGTCACTTGTCAATATCTTTGTGTACACTTAACCTTTCCACGTTTTTCCTGTGCCTCCCGCCTCCCTCCGCTGATCGCACACTGGATCTTCTGTGATGACACATGTAGTTTATTCAGTGGAAAACACAGCATACTCTGCCTGCGCGCTCTTTTATGATAGATAGAGATGAAGGTTGGGGTAGCGGAAAGAGACAGTTTGCATTCTTTGTGCTGATAATCTAGCCCAAAATGTTCAAAGACGGTATTTGAGTCATAGTTAATCTTAAGCTTTCCTGGAAGGCAGTGACTCAGACCTGGGCTAATATAATAATTCCTGTGCCTGCTTTTTCACACAGAAAAAATAAAAAACTAAACAACATGATCTTATTGTACTGTGCCATTCACAGTATAAATGCAAAACAACTGTTCAAGCTGTTATTATAACCTTTTTTAAAATGTTAAGTGACCATTAGCAGCTGTGTGAATAACTGCATGGATAATTTGCACTACAGTAGCTTTAAAAAACACATTGAATAAGTTTGTATTTGAACCAATAAATGGGATTTTTCTTTCCTAACCATAACACCACAAAATCGCTACACCTAAGCAGTTATTTATGGTGCCTCAGGCTAACCAAAGAGTGGGTGAAAACAATCCCACAGTAAACAACAGTGACTCTTAAAATTGGTCCCACACAAGACATAACTCCAAGTGTTGGACCAAAAATTCCCTCTTTAGGAGACAAAAAAGTGAAATCAGTACAGTTGTAGGAAACAGAGTTCAAACCTTTTGTCTCAGAAAAGTTACAGGGGAGAGTTTTTATTTTAAAAAGAAATCCACAGGGAAACACCTGTGGAGTTGCAAGGATTCAAGTATATGGTTGTGCAGCAGTTTGTTTCTGTTTGTTTTACTGATGAGACGTACACTTACAGGCCACTTTATTAAGGCCACTTTACAAGTGCCTGGTTGGTATGCTTTTATGCCTTTATCCTTCATAGCATAGAATAATTGCTGGAAAAATGAGGTACAAATTTGTCAGCTGCACATCCATGATACAATTCTCCCATTTCATCACACCCTAAAAGTGCTCTACTGGATTGAGATCTGCTGACTATGGAGTACATTTGATTACAGCATAAACTGAGGTTTGTGACATGGAGCGTTATCCTGCCTGAAGCCGCCATCAGACGAAGAGTACCCTGTCGTAAAGGGATGGACATGGTCAGCAAGAATACTCAGCAAGATAGGATGTGGTGTTTAAATGATGCTCAACTGATACTAAGTGTACTAAGAGGGTTAGAGGGTTATGTAGGCAACGGGAATCTCGAACGTCTGCAAGTGAAAAGCCATCGGCTTCAAAATGATATATAACGAGCAAATTGTTTGTACACAACTGAAAGTAGATGATTCACAGAATTCAGAGTATCTAGCTTTTAAATATGTAAATACTAGTTTATAACCAGATGTAGGACAGTCATATTAGAACTTGCCAAAAAATAGATCCACAGGTAACTGGCAACTGAAGGTGGCTCCAGTAAAGCCCTGACAGAACATCTCAAGGGAGGAAGCATTTACTGATGTTCTATTCTGTTCTAGATTTCAGGTGCTATAGTATTATACTTCAAGATTTTCATCTAAGTATTTAAATAAAAAATTAGATTTTAGTTCAGTTTTTCCAATTATCTTTGAGCGTCTACTGTTTATAAAATACAATGGTTGGGTGAAACCCCTTGAATTCAACCTGAAAAGGTGCAGTCACATCTTCATTGTGGTGTGCAAAAGGCAAAACTACAAAAATTACATAACTGTTCAAAAACCTATGAGCTCATTCTGAAAGTCCTTTACCCTTGCAGTGGCAGAGAGCAGTTCAGTGGCCATCTCTTGTGCTTTAGCCTGCAGTAGAAAGTTGTCATGTGTGTTATTCCTCCAGATTACAAGTGAAGGGAGTGCTGTCTAATTATGACATAGTGCAGTTAGTGTGTGTCACTCTCCCTAATGATAAGTGACTAGAGACAGAGGATAGGCCTTGTCATACACCCCACATGTTTTATTCATATCAACTGTACAAGGAAACTGCATTGTGCCAGACAAGCCTGATTCTGGCTCGATCTGAGGAGAGAAGCTTCATTTTGGGGAATAGTGAAGTGGAATCCAGTCTATTTTCTTCATCCTTTAATAATGTAGCATATGTTGGCTTTTAAACATTTAAATAGATAAAATTATATATTCCTGTGTTGTTTGGCTTACATAAGCTAGCCAAGTAACTTTGGCAGATACACGTGTTTGCTGACCTTCAGTTTAAAATATGTATCACTTTACTTTACTAACCATATGAAATAGAAAAGTGGCTTCAATAGTTCATTTATCATGCACCATTGAGCACATGCGTATGTTTGGGCAGTACAGTATTTGGACATATCAAAATTCTGATATTTGGAGAATATCACTTCAAACTCCACATAAAGTCCATTCACAGAGTTGTTTTCTAGTGAAAAGGGTCTCCTTTTTGCAATAGCTACAGCTTTTTACTTTGTGTACCTAAAAGTGTCACCTAATTTGTTCAGTAGCTCTGTTTGCATGGTGTTAAGCAGTAAGCTCAGCCTCATTCACGTGGCAGACGTATGTGCTGAAAAACAGCCTCCCTGGTTCACCCGCTCACTAACCACATTCGGCATTGATAGTTTGGACGTGTCTCTTTAAAGTCTCATTCTTTGTTTGATGCCATATGTGTTCAGTCCAACTTAGTTTCCTATGAATTGTGTTTACAGCATGTCTTTACTAATCTCACTAAATCCCATTGGCCACAGTCAACAAGAAAGCATCTTTTAGGTCTCATGTTTGAAGAGACAATAGGAGAACGATAGGTACTAATCTCTCCACGGAGGTGAATGAAAGGTCTTGCAAGGATTTGCTGTTCATGTTTTTGTTCTCAGAGCTGGATCTTCTCATTCACCGGTTAGGATGGGATTTACAATCCACTTGTTATTCTTGTTGGTGTATAGAGTCCCTAGCTGAATCACAAAATCCATCGGTCAAGCTCCTCACCTAGCATCGAAGAGCAATATCTCAGTGTCTAACCGCACAGAGTGTCTAACTGCATACAACTAAAACAAAAGTGGCCCATCAGTGCTAAGACTACAAGCAAACTTCCAGGACCAAATATGTTGTTCCCTGTCCAAAGAGTCTTTATTCATTTTGAAGTTTGTGTTTATGTGGATGTTCTTTCACAGTGTGTCTTTGTCCTGTCCTGCTCCCCTCACCCCCAGTCGGTTCTGCCAGATGGCCACGCCTTCCTGAGCCTGGTTCTGCTGGAGGTCTCTTCCTGTTAAAAGGGATCTTTTCTTCCCCACTGTTGCCAAGCTGCTTGCTCATAGGGGGTCACCTGATTATTGCTGTTGCCCCCCCCCCCCCATATTATTGTAGGATATGAAGTGCCTTGAGGCAACTGTTGTTTTGATTTGGTTCCATATAAATAAAACTGAATTAGCAATCATGGGCATGTTGGTAATGAAAAAAATATGACTCATGTGTTTATAATGTATTCACTAGTTTTAGCAGTGTAGTTAAATTAAACAGTTAAATTAAATTGTCATGTATTTAATGTACAAAAAAAACCCAATATCTGTCTGTCGTAGGGCTAAAATAGCTATTTCACTGTGAAGCGCTCTAAATAGAGTGCATCTCAAATTAAACCCACTGGCAGACTAACAGTGGGGTTGCCACTTGTTAAGTATTTAATCAGTTTTTCCTTTTATTGTTTTAAACATCAGGTTTGATTTTGAGTCACCCTTTCACACCCCGTGAGCATGCTTAACTTACCATATTTTCTGTGATTGTCTGTAAAGCTTGACTTATTTTTGTTTCCTCGTATTTTTACTTTTCTTTACAATTTGAAATATTTGTACGTTTGTTTTTCCAATTTCCCAGAAACCAATTCAAGTGCTAAACCTCAACAGAACATCTTTACAAGACAAGTAACAGTAGCAACATGGAGCAGTGCTGTTTTCTCTGTCAGGATTCAACCACCCCACAGACAGTTGTCTCTTTTATGAACCGTGTTTGTTTAGTGTTTACTTTATCACATCTTTCCTTCTCTTTACCTCAGTGGCAGAATCATTTCCACATGTACTCCTGCATTATTCAGCTGCCCACTACTCTTTTTTAGCCTTTTTTAAAAAACAGATATTCTTTTTCTTTCTCTCTTTTACTCTCTTTACCTCATCGCCTCATTTGGGCATCAGATTGGCTTTTTGTTACTTCAGCTGTGAGCTGGTAAATGTCAGGTATACAGATTGCTGCCATCTTTGCAATGTAAACATATTGTCCTTCAGTCCTGTATAATCTCCCCTGCTGTGGGTCTTTATCTTTGGTGTAAACTGATGGAAATCTCGTCCATTTGCTTGGAGAAGTGTACTCCCCGCATTAAAATGCAACACTGCATGCATGCATTGAAATTGCTGCACAAACCTGGCCTCTCTGCCAAGGTATACTGAAGTGTTAAGCTGTGGCCAGGATAAGAAATATCACTGAGTGTGTCTCAGTAGATCGTGTGTCCAATAGAAAGGCCTTTTTTTAAGTTATACAACTTAACATCCCATATTGCCGTGTTTGTACTGTAAGTGATAAATTCACAGATGACTATCAGGTGCCATTTTCCCACCCCGTGAGTCAGCTTTCATCATGTTCCAGGAGGTGAGAAGCCTTCCCAGCATTACAGACACAACAGTTGCAATCACCTCCCCTAAATACCTCATTCACTGACATAAAGTGGCGTCCCTGGATGTCTCCGACAGACTGTGACTCCACAGCAGATGATTCACTGGTGCTGTAGCACCACTGGCTGGGTTCACAGTGTGTTCAGGAAGGGTCTGTCGATCATGCAAAAGTGGTAAATTAACCATTAACCCACTTTATCGTCATCCCGGCCAACAGAGAACAGATGGTGTTGTCAGAAGATCTTGTACTGTAGCAGTCATATATTTTTTAATATGATTTAAGTGCTGGAGCTGCGGAGAGGTAAAGAAATACTGGAGCTGACTCTTGTTAGCCAGGTAGGCTTTTGATCCTCGTACTTACCCCAGTGGAGGTAGTGGCAATGTCAACTCTTCAAACAGGAATTAGAAACAAGCTTTTATTTTTGCAAAACAATCCGTAAACAGATGACATTAACTTATAACAATAACTGCATGAATAACTATTACTGTATTTGATGTTATTGTTGCTTGGGTTTGATACGTTGTATAAGGACATCAGTCAGTCAAACATTTAACATACAATTCTAGGGTCCAATGGCAGAAGAATAGAAATTGCACAAAAATCCCAGATTTAGCAAATGTGATACAAATTAAAACACACACACATTTTCCTCTTTACAGTATAGTGCTTCATACCTGATTGTATCTGGAGTGAAGGGTTTGTGTTTGGTTTGGTGGTCAAATTGCTTTTAACCAGTGTTGGGAAGGTAACTTTTAAAATGTATTCCACTACAGATTACAGAATAAATGCCCCAGAATGTAGTTTGTAATGTATTCCATTACGTTACTCAATGCGAGTAACGTATTCTGAATACTTTGGATTATTGTCATGCTTTTTACAACTACATGAATGCACTATTGCTGTGTGATTTATTACTATTACTGAAGGCTACTCGCCACCGAGCTAATATTGTTAGCTGGTGTTAGCTGAGGTTAATTCATGGGCTGCTTTCAGAACTGCACATGATTATTTGCAGCTAGCAGGTTGTAATGCAGTACATCAGCGATACTGGAGTGGCACATAACCCAGGTAGCTACCACAACTAAAACAAAGTAGTTGCAGTGGGCTAACGTTAGTTTTTTAAAAAGAACTTACTTCTAGATGTTTCTTTAGGTTGGAGGTGGAGTTTTTTTGATGCTGAGAGCAGCTTGGTTGCTGGCAAACGGGGTTTGCATTGCCCGGTCAGATTTTGCCCATCCCTTTCTTTAAATGTGAAGTGGTGTCGGAATTTCCAAGTAAGAAATGCATTCCTGCCCATGCACTGCTGGCTAGGTTGTGCTGGCTTCGGGTCTATTGTGTAACTGACCCCACCAATGTTAACAGGACACTTACATTATAGTCTCTTATTGATATCTTATTGTTTTGTTTTGTTTTGTTTTTATTTCGTGGAATTACCACAATTAGAGAGGAGATAGAGAAGGGATAGCCTAACATAAACAGGAAAAGACCGCCGTGAAGTCCATTTATTTCAACAAAGTAACTGTATTCTAATTATCACCTTTTTAAACGGTAACTGTAACGCAATACTATTAATTATTTTTTGTGTTTTAAATACGTAATGCCGGTACATGCATTCCGTTACTCCCCAGCACTGCGTTTAACTCCTACTTTTCAAATGTTATATTAAGAGAGTGAAAACTTTAACTGGTGCAATTTGTTTAATAACTTTAGAACACAATTTATTTTTTATTTTTTCCACCACATTGTTTAAAAACAGAGTGCGTGTGTTATTTATCATTTCTGTGCTAACATTTTCATTTTCTACATTTCTATTATTTCTCTGTTTTTCTATACCCGTGATCCTACAGTTTGGTGTGATCAGAGTGACACAAAGCAGTCAAAGTTTTTATTCACTTGTAACCAGTGTCATTTCAAGTGGTCTTTGCATGTACAGACTAATGGATATGTCTTGTATGAGAGGATTGCCTCCGTATGCTTTTATGGATTGAAAAAAGTATCTTGAGGTGGTTGACCTGCAGTGTGTTGATCGCTGTGTGTGTGTGTGCATTTATCTCAGAGCTTGCATACATAAACAAATGCGGACCTACAGTAGCACATCGTTGGGCATTTAGGAACCACTTGACATATTCATGCCCATCTGTTGTTTAGAGTCAACACAAGGCGGTGCTCCGGAGAGACAGGAGGAGGTGTCAGACCACATCGTGTTTGTAATACACTGAAGGTCCAGACAAAGTCATTTCTATTTACTGGGGTTTTAATCTTGTCAACCTATGTCTTATTTCCATTTTGATGTCAGCGAGCAGATTGAATCTTTCCAAACTGTCTCTAGTTACCAGAGATGATTGACTCTTCTGGATTTACTCTTACTCCTTTAACAACCCTCAAATAATCTTGATAAACTGTTAGCGTTTCGATATACGAATGTAAGATTAAAACCTTCAGATCACAGAACCACCATCAAACTTGTCCTTGGTGTGCTGCAGACAGCAGATGCTACTCAGGCTTTGTGGTCAGCTGATATGGAAACTTCCTGAGTTTCCATATCAGGGACTTTATTTTGTGGTCAATTCTTTATTATATGACTTCCTGAATAATTTAATTGTACTACTCATTCCAACTACAGGGCTTCAAAAGAGTCCTGTATTGTTATTTTTCATCACTACCTCTTCAAATTGGGAATGGGTAATTTGCTTCCCTGCTGCCATCCTTGGATATGGTACCCACTGGATGTTTTGATGGCTGGATGGGATTTTAGATAATAAGATGTTCAGGGCAGTACAGATAAATGGCCAGCTGAAAAAAACAACCCAATAGCTCGTACACTTGTTGTCTGTTTAAGTGTTATTCTCCCTCAGGTCCCTCTGAATTTGACTCTAAATTGAACCCTAAGCTGTATTAAGTTCTAGAGGAGATAAATCTCACATTAGTTGCAAAAAAATTTGTGTTCTTTTATTTAAAAGAACAAAACAAACAAAAACGAAGCATTCAAGAAAGCGCACACAAGGGGACAACAAAAACACCAAACAGCAACTAAAACTCAAATATGACAAGAACTTCAGCTCAACCCACAGGACTATAATTGAAACATGAGTCAGCATTTCGGTCTAATAATAACAATAAAGTAAGAAAACTGGAAGAACAATTTCAACCAACAACAGCAAAGCTGCTGGTTATTTATCACAGATAAATTTGAGATTTACTATTTTTTCGCTTTTTTTTTTTTGCTATTTTGTTTTATATTTTTTATTTGCTTCATCCTTTTGTTGTTTATTGTTTACAAATGTTTAGCTTCATTTTAGTTTCCTTTCATTTCAGTTTTAGTTAAATTAATTGTTATATGGATGCCATTTGTGACAAATAAAATAAGCTACATCCACGTATCCCTTTTTGTGGAGTTGACATTGAGCTGGCCCTTTAAATGAGGCAAAGAATTGATTTCATGATCAGCTTCAGCCTAACCTGAACATTAGTGGGGTTCCAGTTCATTTAATTCTGCATTTAGATTTTGTGTCTATTTCTTTGTGTGTGTTTGTTATCGTTTCATCTTGATTGCCTGGTATGACCCAGGAATTAGGAACCGCCTTGCTATTTCTGAATATAATTAAAATTTATTTATTTTTTTTAACTCTACACTAAGAGCCATTTCAATTTCAGTGAAATAAAACACGTTACAATTACCAATTCACAAACCTTTGATAGTAAAATTACATTTTTTTTAAGTACAGTAATCGAATTCCGCAATTTAACAAAAATAATGATAATTTGTTACTTCCCTCCCTAAAAATGACTTTACCAGCTGATTATCCTGACAAGCCAATTATCTTTACAGTATTTATGTTTGCAAACATGCCCCAATGATTATTTTCTTTTGTTTTCTTTCTTCAGCTCTGAAAAAATCCTTAATGAAAGCATTTCCTTTACTTTCCCTTTACCCGTGCTTTTTCTCCGCACATGTTTTACTCTGTTTAATGTGAAGCTGAGTATGTATGAATGATGGCTGTGTCAATTTGGAGTGTTTGAATGAGGGAAGAGGTGTGTGCATGTTAGTGTAAAGTGTCTGCGGCTGTTAAGAAGCAGCTGAGTGGCATTTGTGTGTGCAATGACAAGACCCACTTAGAACCGTTGGATGAAGCCACACAGCTTGTCCTGGATAGTTTGGTCAAAATATGGGTCAAAACCAGATGCTTTACTGCTCTCTGCTTCACTTTAACCCTTCTGGCTATTGTAAATTGCCTCTGATTCAGTGCATGCATGTGGCCTGTTTGCAGGTGTGCGCACTGGAGCTTTACTTGGTGCACTACAGGTGCCTGCGTGCAGAACAGTGTGTGCTCTGTGCATAAGCTCCCCCAATATTTTTGTTTTTACAGCTTAAGTTGTCCTCTTAAAATGGAAAAGTCAAGGCAATGCTGCTAACTCTTTGTTTCATGCCTCATATTTTCTGAATCTTGTGCGGTTCAAAAAAGGAGAACCACAGCTGAAGCAATCATATATTGTACTTTCAAGTATTCTCATGGTTTGCATTTTTTCCGTATTTAAGGTCAGAGCTATATTTCTCCCTCGCTGCCGCCACCCGTGGTGAATTCTGAGTCAGATGGGAGTTTCGGCTTGAACGCTCCCCGTGGTCATTTAGAGTGGCTGATGAAGGGCACTGCTGCCATGGCTGACCACCAAATTTGCACTCCCCATTCAGATAGCTGGATGCAAGTGATCTAAATGTATTTTCAGCATTGTGTGTGAGATTTATGCTGAAAGTAGGCCTGTAAAGAGCCGGGGATCTTTCTGCTGCTGTTTTCCCCACATGTAGGTAGCTAAAAAGCTCTGTGACTGATTTATACTATACAATTTAAAAAACATCAGTAATATTTTAGCCCTTCTGCAACACAAAAGTATTTTTCACACACGTTCTTGTCCACACATTTAATGAGAATTTTATTATGTACAGTGATGACTCCTTTACTAGCTCATCTGAGTATTTATAACTGTTTTCGAGATCTGTTTATTTAGTGGTTTGAACCAGCCTCACTGTTATAGTGACTTTTTGTCTGACGGCGTATAAACTGCCTTTTTGTTAAACTGGAAGTGTTAAACTGCTTGTAGCATACAGTGAGCTAAAAATAAAGGCCCTGAACTTAATACCTGCTTTAATATTCACGTTTTTAGTTCACTTAGTT
Source organism: Oreochromis niloticus (assembly GCF_001858045.2). Taxonomy (NCBI): domain Eukaryota; kingdom Metazoa; phylum Chordata; class Actinopteri; order Cichliformes; family Cichlidae; genus Oreochromis; species Oreochromis niloticus. The sequence goes on along the minus strand of NC_031987.2, from coordinate 23,511,470 downwards.
AACTACTGTGTTTCTTTCTCCGACTGCAGAGCTCGTCTTTGTTATTCATACCATGTGTGAAGAATGTCAAGACTGGCTTAAAATATTTCCTCCTTGAATTATTTATACATTTTTAGTTTGAAAGTTTGGGTCTGTGGCTTTGTCATGTTATATTTCCGTCAAAGGCTTTCAGGGCTGATTCATTTTGCAGATACATTTTTTTTTCCTTTTTCTGAATGCTAATAACTGACAGTCTCAGAGAGAGAGAGCGACTCCAACACAGTTTAAATATACTTCAGTTCAATTTAGTTAATTCAGCTTTATTTGCATTGTTCCAAATAAGAACAACGTTTGCCTCAAGTTGTTTTAAACTGCAAGAGGAAGGGCCTACGCTATTCTGCAGAAAACTCCAACAATCAAATGATCCCCTGAGCAAGCACCAGGTGTCGGCAGGAAGGAAAACCTCCCTCTTAACAGGAAGAAATGTCCGGCAGAACCAGGCTCAGGAAGGGGCAGCGATCTGCTGCGACCAGCTGGAGCGGAGAGGGGAAAGAAATTGGAAAAGGAAGAGCATAAATAGACAGGACAGAACACACACTACCGAAGACACAAGACAAAATTTAATGACACGCTGCACGTCATTAAATTTTGTCTTCTCCCCACTGAATGTGATTATCACACCCTACCCTGACAATAAAAAAAGACTAAAACAATAATGAAACAATGGAGAGAAAGGATTTGGTTGTCAGGAAAATAAATAACACTTTACAGTTAGAGCAGAATAAATTCAATAAAAAAGTCAATGAACCAAAGAAAAAGGCAAACAGGGTATTTTATGAAATCAAATTAGACTGAGTCAACTTACTTCTATGTTCCAAAAAATAGATTTTGGGAGCATTTTCTTCTCTGTTTAAGTCAACTTTGGGGCTCAATAGCAAGCCTAACATTGATAAATGATAAAAGCATCTAAATCATTACATATACATTTCTGACAGACTACCTATTTGTTATATCCAAAAGAGAAAAAAGAAAGAAATCTGTCTGAAAACACAAAGGTAAAAAGCAAAATTGAGATCATAATACAGGAAACACGAGTCTTCATGTATATCTGTGTGGCAAATTGCAGTGCAGTCTTTATTGTTATTCTTGTGTGTCTTCCCCAAATTATGATAAATCATCCACATCCCAGTGCAGTGGGGAAAGTATTGTTTGGAATATCTCAGCTGGATATATGTTTTTCTGCTATGCAGTACTCCAATAAGGTCTTTCTGTACCACACTTACATTTTCTGTCAACTAATGACAATCAGTAGCATCCATCAGACAGCATTCACATGCTTATACTGACACATATGACAAAGCATTTTGAACATTTTTGCAGGTAATCTGTTATGTGATTTTTTTTTTTTAATTTCAAGAAGAATATAAAAAAAATCAAAGACCGAAGCTGCTGAGGACAATTTTTTTGCTTCCCATGCTTCACTACACTACTCTGTGCTCATCTGAGGAAGTGGTTTGATGGCCAGCTGTTGTAACAACTGGCCATCAAACCACAACTGTCATTCTCTTTATGTAAGTAGGTGAAAAAAACATTAAAAAAAATCCTCTATATTATATATCAGCAGATAGATAGATAGATAGATAGATAGATAGATAGATAGATAGATAGATGTGCAGTAAGGTGTTGCATGCTGTTTAAGAAAGATATTAGTAATGACATAGAAACAGCGAAGAGAAGATCGTGCGTAGGAGGTATGCAGGCCTCTTGGGAGCTTGCTTGTAGGTTAAGTGAAGCTGTTGGAGGAGCTGGAGAGCTTCTTTATTCATTTAATTACAGGTTGGCACAAAGTTTGATTGACTTTCTTATTGAATTCAATGTTGCTTTAACAAGTCTTCTATATCTGCAACTAGATTTTAGTGTATTACATGCTAAAGTAACATAAAGACCTTACACCACGTATGAATTGCCGGAGCTATGCAAAAATGTGTTTTCGGTTGAGTTTCTCTTCAGTTAATTTCTGTTATATTTTGTAATTGTTGGTCTGAAATTGAAAGCTGTTGGTTTTACTTCCTGTCCTTCCTGTCCTGTCAGTCTTCCTCCATTGTGACTGTTTGCCTTGTGCTCATGAAGACAGGTTTGCATCACCTATCTTCAATCAGTGGTCAGGCTCCTGGGTGTATATATGCCGCCAGTTGTTCTTTTACCGCTTCTTTGATCGTCCTGTTCTTCTCATAGTCAAGTAATTCAGCCATTTTAGGATTCAATTTTTTCCCCTTCCATTTATTTATTTATTTATTTATTTATTCCTCATGTTTAAAGATCCAGATTGCGTTACCTGTTTTCTCATTTACATTTGTTTGCTCCCTTGTCTGTCTTCCTGCACATGACCCCACTTCCTATTTCTGGATTAAAGATTTGGACTTTTGGACTTTCATTCAGCATTTGGGTGCTCCTCCACTATCAGCTGCCCTGATGTGTTTTCTCTAAAGGTTCTGGTGGAAAATTCTGATCTACTTAATCAAAGACTCTGCGTGTGTTAGTGGCGTATTTGTCAGTAACCCTGTTCTCACGAGGGCAGCATGTGTTGTTATATAGGATGCTTATAGATCACAGGATTTTCTTGGCAAAGTGCCCTTAATAATTCCACTTCTTGGCACGCGAAAGCATACGCACACACAGAGAGGAGAAGTCTAGACCTAAATAAACACATAAATAAATAAAAACTTAAATAAATACTACATATATTTTAGTAATAAAGTTGCAGTTTCATGTGCAGCCTTCTACATCAGCGTTTTAGTGTCAACTTTAAGTCAAAATTGCCATATTGGAAAGAAATGCACACAAATCCTGAAAAATACCCAACCTGTGCATTTGTCCACGGGCTGCACTTCATTGTAATCCACGCTGGACTGTTTAGCCGAGCACCTCTCAAAGTAGGCTGTTTGTAATTGAGGGGGGTTTATTATAGGAGGCCAGAGGATATTTTAAAACAGATAGGTGCATTCTGAAAGCCAAAGCTAACTGTAACAGGCCTGATTCTGTCTTAGTGATTTACACCACCGTGTATCGCAGGCCTTCTCGAGGCTTTTAACACAAAGGACTGGGCCTCTACTGGGGCCGTATACATGATGAATTACCCGGTGGTTATGAGATAACACACGTCAAAGAGCCGCTGTCACAGTCTCACAATGCCTGCACAGCGGTCGCACACGGAAAACAGTGCTCTATATTTTTCTCACTCTAAACAGACAATAAGTGATGAGAGGCCCGGTGATCAGAAATGTTTCGATAAAACATACGAGTCAAACTGAAGATAGACCTGTTTACTATATGAGGCAAGTTTTCTCTACTTTGAAATGAGAGCATTAACGCATGACACGATCCCAACAAGCACAACATGAGATAAATTGTTTGCTTGAAGTGTTTTGCCCTCATGTGTATTTTTCTTCCTCTTTATATCATCACATTTTATGCGAGAGGCTCTCATATATAAAACATCCTCATGTTGATCTCATGAATACGTGTTTTCCTGCACTGTGTGTTGGTGACCCCACTCGGATAAACATATTGGGATGATGCTGTTTGCCGTGCAGTGCTTTTAGAATGAAAGAGGAGGGCGGTGAGTGAGCGAGCCACAGGATTCACAGTCCTCCACGCTATCCCGCTCTGCTCTCGCTGACAGGTTTTTCCCCCTGTCCACCCCCAGACATATCACCTTGGAGCACGGAGGGCCATGAATATTCAACAAAGCGTCCGCTGTTTAATGCTATGCAGCAAAGATCAGTGCCGTGCCCTCTGCATGCGAACGCACTCTAATCTCTCTGTTACAGTACCAGCCAGCGTAGTGGACAGTGAAGGCTAGAGCCCCGAACCACTTCAAGTGCTGCGAATGGAAATGTTGTTGTAATTATGTGATGTATTGACACAGAGACTTGTAGAACTACTGAGTGATGTAAGAGGGGGACACATGAGAGAAGCTGCCTCGCAGAGAGAGAATAGGTTCGGTGTCTCCTGCACTTAACGTTTTGGCTCTGTCTCTCGGTGGAAGCGCTGCCCCTTCAACCAAACGCTTGTGCTTAAATGATCGCCATGAATAAGTGGAAAATTAAACATTTGGACAGCTCCAGGGTGACACAACCCCCCCCCCCTCCACAGTGTGCCAGTAAATATTGAGTTTATGAGTTTGTACTCATTCTCTAATTGGCATCAGGTTTTGACGGTGGCACTGTAGAGCGAATAATTTAATTCCAATTTGGTATCCCTCCAATCGCTTACTTTCATCTGTGGAAAAATAAATGAGCATAACAGGCCTGTATATATATTGTTTAGTTGTTGTAATTACTGAAGAATACGACACGGACACAGCTAGGTGAAATCCAACAGCAGTTATTAAAGGCGCACTGTGTTTCATATCCAAATGTAATTTATTTACAAATGCTCCACTAACACAGGAACATGTGGCTCTACCAGATGATGAGCATTGTTTCTCCAATCCATTTAACAATTGTAGGGTGGCATTTAATCAGCTAATGCTCCACCAGGTTGATGCATCCAGATGAAGTCATGCTAATGGTTGGGCTGAGTGTCTGCTGTGCCGGACGGCTTAACTCAGTCAACCTCTTGCTTGAGCTACAGGAAAGGGGCTTATAATAAAATATATTTTATTAGCAGTGCTCTGGGTTGAACATCAAGTGCAGTGGGAGGAAGGAGTGGGCGGGTGGGCTGTGTGTGCTGCAGGGTCGGGGCTAGCGGGGCGAATCCAGCAGACAAAACTTGCTTGTGTTTGTATTTTGTCCCGGTGCGTGTTCATTCTGGTTTAATCTGTTTTGAGCAGTTTAGACTGACAGTGATTTGGATTCATGTTAAGCAGCATGTTGAAGTGTGTGAATGAGAGATGAAGTTGGTATGGGGGTGGACTCTGCACGCGTCCCTGCTGCTGTGCATATTTGCTTGTGTACACACGTGCATATATGTGGGAGCGGGAAGTGGAGCAGTGGGTGCGCACGCCAAATGATTCAGCACTTCATGGACAAGATTCATGTTTTATGAGTATAGGCAACCATAAATTACACAGCCTGGATTTTCTGCTGCTCCTGCACAGTGTAATTCTCTTACTCTCTCTAAGCCCATTCTCATACTTTGCACTCTTTTTTAATATATTCATATTTACTCAGTATAATTCAACAGGCAGTAAATGATATCAAAACTAAAAAAATTATCATTAGAAGTGCCCAAGGATGTTTACTGCTCATCCTTCTTGTGCTGGTTTGAAGCACACTGTGGCAGGGAAACGTGTAAACTTGACTCAGTATGTTTACCTGTGCACCGTGTGTAGGCTTGTGACAAGCCACTGAACTTACTGAGTGCACTTTTGGGAGCTTCTTGTACGTTACTTAGCAACGGTGTGTTTGATCGGCAGACTCTGTTTTAGCTTTCTTACGAATCCTTTGTAGTGCGCCTGTGCAACTGTACATTTGAAGGCCTGTGCAAACACAGAGGGAGAGCGACCTGCATGAAAAGCAGGAAGCAGAACTCTTCTGGGAATCAACAGATGAATCGGGGGAAACCGATGCTAGCGTTACTCAGGAGACGTAGGTTTTGTTTGTTTAAACTACAAATGATGGATCAAGCCACTGTAATGTGACCCATTGGTTTGTGAAGTCTTCTCTTTATGCCTTGATTTTCGCATTTTTACCATTACCATCTTGGTTTTTGTTTTCGTTTTTTTGTGGTTTTGTATCCATATTTAGGCCGAAGGGTGGTTAGTAAAGTCATAACTAATGCTAACATGCTTGGTTAGCAAGGTCCATCCATAAACTGGATAAAGTGTCTCTCCTGGTTGCTAAAATATGAGAATTTCACTTCTTAAAACTGCACTATTGGACGGACTGTTAGCACAGTTAACCACCCAGCAACCTTTGTTATCCGTTGGATAATTGATGGAAAGGCAGCAAAAACTTGCTGTCTCACTGGTTAACTGAAGTTTAAGGCTGACAGACAGCTAGCGGCAAAGCTCACGTGTGTCAGCATCTACCAGTCAAGTCGAAGCATTCTGAAAATGCATACTCTTAAGGCTTAATTACATTTTTTTAAGACGAAGATGAGGATTACAGAATCAGTAGCCTCTTTTAAATTGTTCCTTGAAACTAATTTTGTTAGACTTGCTTTTATGTGTACTTGTTTTATCATCTTTAATAGACTTTTAATGTCTTTTTGATTCCTTACTTTTAGCCTTTTATTATTTATAATTTATTTTCTCTCGTTATTCTTTAACTCTCTCTTTAACTTAGCTTTCTGTCTTTAGCTTTAAACATGGGAGTCAATGGGGACCTTGGCTTTCAGTCTCAGAGGCCCATACTAGCTCACTGACAGGAATGATATCCACTGCTTTAGGACTGGATATACAAGCAACTATCAGGTGTTTTCTTTCTAGTTACTCTTCTTTGTAAATGAGCAGAAAGAATCAGCATATAAAAAGTGAAAGGAATAAAAATTCACTGTTCTTCCCAGAACCTGATGCATTACTAAAACACTGCTTGCTTTTAGCCTTTGAACAAACAAGACTCTATAAAGAAAATGGGTTTAACCAGTCCAATTCAAGCTTGTCCAAAGCAAAGGAGCGTACTTCCATAAGCAGAAATTGACCAGGCGTCAGGGAGGCTGATAAAGAGGGCAATGGCGATGTTCATGTGTTAATAAGGGCAGCATGTGTGTATCAGCTTTCATGAGGGCAGACATCAGCTTATGTGTTTGTACTTCACAAGCGTCTTACTTATCCTGGGAGCGCCCCTTTATTTCAGAGTGGTGCTATTTTTAGAGCCGTGTCGAAAGGTCATCTCCTCTATTGGCTGGAAAAACACTGAAACAAGGTTTTAACAGAAAACATGCAGCCCTTGGGAAATGGATGCAGCTTTGTCAGAGTCACCTGCTGCGTGCTTTACATCAACCGAAATGATGCATTGCTTTGATGACAGTGAGTCTGCAGTGCAGTTTTGACACAATGTTTGGCTTAGACATCACTTTAACCTTAGAAATGTCATATTTTCATCAATAACAGAGTTATAAATGATGAGTTTAATCGATGAATCTGCTTCTCCATGTTACAGCCCCAGTAGACACTTCTAGCTATTAAGACTTTTTGCTGTCAATTTTTCAGAGTAATGGGCTGAGATTTTACTCCATACTTCCTGGAATTAAATCGCTTCCTGGAATATCTCATACAGTCATAATTCTGACTGAATGCTTATTCTTTTAATATTGCTGACACATTTTAGAGGTGTGGTTTGGGTCATGGGATTATATCGGTCAATGCTAGTCCACAGGGTATGGCATGGTGTTGCAAAGTCTTATGATACCTTTCCTTCCTCAACCTTTCCTTTTTCCCCTTTTTTTCCTCCAAAGCACCCCCAGACATTCACGCTGCCTCCAACATGCTTGGTTGATGGAATTAAACACTGTTCTTGCATCAAATGTTCTTCTTGGACTCATATGCCCACAACCGCTTCTTCCAGTCTTCCAGTGTCGAATGTCTGCACTCTTGTGCTCATCTCAGTCTTTTATTTTTACTGGACAGTTTGAAACATGTCCTTTTGTCAACAATTCTACCATGAAGTCTAGCATCCTAAAGTTGCCTGTTCTTGATGCTAACACTGTTGGTGTTTGATGGGCGCTACTTAGTGCACGCTACCAGTTGATGACCTGTGAGGCATCTTTGTCTAAAGCTACACACTCTCAGATATTTGTGTTTTGCACCGTTGTGCATCAGAGCCTCCCACTCCTTTTTCTGTCTGTGTTAGAGCCAGTTTGTGCTGCTCTCTGAAGGGAGTAGCTGAAAGCATGGTAAGAGATTTTAAGTTTGTTTCCAAATTCTTCAAATATCTTTCCTTTCTAAGCGCAACAATAGATTGACAGTTTTCTAAAGAAAGATCTTTCTTTCTGGCCATTTTGAGCCTGTAAACAAAAAGACAAACAATTGCCCGACTTCTGCTGATACTAAACTGACCTAAAGAATGCCATGCTCGCCTTTTTCTCCATTAATAGTACAATGGGTTTCAGATGTGAACCATATCAGAACAACCATATCAGGAGACGGTTGATAACAGGCATCTATGCAAAAATGTAGATCATCCCTTAACATTCATCTGATTATTTTAATTGTTTTTGAGTTTTCTGAAAATGTGTTTGGCAAAGAAAGAAATTTGTACGTAATCCCAAACTTTGACAACCAAAGTCCAGCTGCCGGCCAAAAGTTCACTGAAACCATCGCTTACACCTCTGCTCACTTTTCCGCCATCCATTTATTCCAGCAAACATCACATTAAGATTATTAACAGAGTCGATGATTCTTGCATTACCTCATCTAGTTCTTAAATATAGGATGAACCAGAAGAAAAATAAAGTGTTGCTTTAGTATAAAGTAAAGTACTTGTTGTTGTGTAAAGAAAGCATCTGTAACGTTGAAGCGTGATGATTTTTGACCAGGGGTGAAATGTCACTTTCTGAGCTGCTATTCTAACTATGCCTTTGTCACACTTGTTGTTCACTTACAAGCAAGCAGCACGTGTTTTGTCACATTTTAGTAAAGTATGATTAGCAGTTGTTATGCCCACAGCTGTCTTTCAGGGATCCAGCGCTGTGTGGTCATGTTTGATAGTCAAACAAACACTGCTGGGAATGTCAGTTGACTTTACGGGGCTGCAGCAGCAGAAGGAGGTCATAGGTGTGTGCACCTGTAACAGCATCATCAGTATCATCGACAGCTCTGTCTTTTTACTAAAGCCTCAATCTTCAATATCCTGAGTGCCAGGATAAAAACATGTCCCTCCTCTTCGCCATCCTCCTCCTCCTCCTCTGTAAGTAGGCGTGATGGAGGAGGTGAGTGAGCTTCAGCAGTACAACGAAGGCCAACATCGCTGTCCACATTGCAGGCTCTGTCCTGCCAATTTTCGAGCTCTGTAATCAAGTCCCACCTCAGCGGTCTGTTTCATGTGGAAAGAAAATTAAACTCTTGCATCAACTTTAAGTCATTTTTCCCTTATTTATGTCAGATGATTTAAATGCCCCCTCCCCCCATTCGTAGCCCAGGCATAAAGACTTGGGTACTTGCATCTCACTTACACACCACCTAATTATAGTCCACTGTAATTACAGATGTGTCATTTTTCATTAGGCCCTAACAGCAGACATGCAAATGAAACACTCTGTTTGAGAGGTTTTTTTTTTAATCTTTTCTTTTTGCTCTTTTATATCTCACAGATTGACACAATTTAAAAAACAGCTTAAAGGTAAAAATGCTTTCATTTTAAGAAAGCCCGCATCTCTATAATTATTATTTCATTATCTCCATTTGCATATATATTAATTAGGGCTTTTGGGCATAAACATAAATCATGTTGTTTAGACTTTGATTTTGGCATTGTTCTGTCTTTTGTGCTTGCAGAATGGTTTTCTGTATTTTTCATTTAGTTTTTTGTTACTTCATTTTATCACGTGTACTCACATGTGGAACTTGTCTCTCTGCCTCAACCTTTAACCCTTGACACCTCAAGCTAACATGAGCACGAGCTCTAAGAGGGTCTTTGTAACTCTGATGTGGATTTTCCTTTGTCTGGTTGATTAAACGGTGACTTGTGGTGACATGGTGTATTCTGAGAGCCAGCGATTGTCTGGTAAAGGCTAATGTCTGCTTTCTGCACCACATCGAGAGCGCTCGTCTGGCTGTGCTCCACTGTTCACATCAACAGTGTCTTCCTCTGTTAGTGTGGAGTGTGATCTGACATCACTGCACCACTGAATGCTATTGGAAGCTATGCGCCCTAAGGCTCTGATCCATATATCATAGAGTGTGCCCAGTGTGCCTCTATTGCCTAACAAAATGAAAATAAATGCCTTTTCCAGTTTTTTTTTTGTCTTTTTCTTCATTTCAATCATCGTCTTCATGCTGTTTCCTCGTCTCATCTGATGTGGATGTTGACATAGATATATTAATGTGAAATATGAATTCATATATAGTAAATACCTGTTGCCAAAAGAGGATCAATAAGTGTTTTACAGCACCCAGAAACCCACTATCAGCTTTTGGTTTATCACTACTGACTCTAATATTAGTTACTGCTCATTTCCTCTTGTTAGGTCATAACTCCACACTGAGATCACTGCTGTTTACATCACGTTGTCAGATCTTTTATGAGTATTGACTGACACGGAGATGATTTCGATAAAGTGATGAGACACAGTGGGCTATCATCATCAAGACTCACATGTCCGCACAGCATTTGCGATGTTGCCCGTTTTGGCCACTTGAGGGCATCTTGGTTGTCTTAAGAATACAGCTTCTTTGTTCTTCAGTGAAACGCTTCACTTTCCATCCAGTCCAGTAAATCTTCTGACAGATTGTTGCCTAAGTGCACTGGAACATTTAGAATCTAAATATAGTGCTTACACTCAGGACAATGTACCAACATGACGCACTGTTAGTTTCCCAGAAAAGGAGCCAATGTTTAATTCACTAGAATCTTTTTTTTTAAATTATTTTATTTTTACGATACACGTTGCTGGATGCAAATTAAAGACGATGGGCTTCCATTTACATAGAATTATTTATTGTCATTATAGAAGACATCACAGTGCACAGAAATGTAGTTTTAGGGAAAGAATGTGAACTTTTTAGAGTGGAAGCACATATGCTCTGTGCAGAGCAGCTCCTCTCCTTGATCATTACTCTAATCCTGCAGCAGGGACCTGCTGAGCTCTGCACTGCTCTCTAGTGGCTAAAATCTAGTAAAGCAATTTCAAAGAAGTAAAAGAATTATAAAGACAGTAGAGAGAAAAGAGTCCACATTATCTTGACAATTAAACTATCAATAAGCTATAATGTGTCAAGTCAAAAAGTAAACATCTAAATAGGAATATAGCAGACAGCTCATACTGTGACCAACATAATAAGTTGCTCATTTGGTGGAAGAGGTCCCACATCCCCTGAAACCTTGTGACAGTGGAGTCACAATATTTTAGTGCTGTTGCTGTTGTTTCCCGTAAATGAATTAATATGGCAGGCTGGGAAATGCCAGTTTATTGCACACATAACCTAAACTCTACCTTCTTCTTTTTGTTTAAAATATAAAGATAAAAAGATAAAAGAGCTTCATGTTTGCATGCACAACTAACAAAATATTGCAAATCTGAACCACAGATTTCTGTGTAAGAAAATTTGCCTTTCAAATGTGTGCACGGTACTATAAGTAACTTTTAGGTGACTTGTCTTATGAAGAAATCCTATTAAACATGCAGTGCCACTGAGCAGGTGTCAGCACCAATTCGTCCTTTAGCAAGAAAAAAGACGGCGTACACACTGCCAGATTCATAAAGAACAAAACTAGGAGTCCTGTAACAGATGGTATGGCCCACACAGAGCTGTGATCTCAACATCATTGAGTCACACTGTACACACACTGAGACAGCCTAAATCCACAGACTCCAGCAAGTTCTCTAACATTCTTGGAACAAGCTGTCTGCCAAGTACTTTAAAAAACTGTAAATTTGTACCCAGGAGAAGTGGAGGTGTTTTTTTCTAAGACCCTCTCTGATGAAGATTTAACCTCGTTAACGTGTCCATATGTTATATTCTATGTGCTAGAAGACATAGCTCGAGTAAAATAAGTAGACACCCCTGCAGTGTGCCAGTTACAGCCTCAAAACCACATTCTCTTTAAAGGGCACATGTGATTTAGATTACTTCATAATAGATCGGCCTCAGATTTCACAGAGCACCCCGTCGATTCTGTATCTAAGTGTATTCTTACAATCAAAGAAATGTCTGACATAATTTGGCTCATCACTTTGTTGCCAAGTGTTGCTGAAAACTGATGTAAGCACCTGAGGAAATTTCTTGGGCCTATAATCAAATCTGTGGATTGTTTTGGTGTATTTTTATTTTTAAAGTAATCTGAAAAAATGTAGTAGAATGTACTTTAAAATGTTTTCCATATTCATTTCATAAAGATGCTTTTCCATATTTTGTTGTTATTTTGTGTATTTTTGACAACTACAGCTGAAACTGAGTGTGTCCAGTGGCATATTGCACCTATCTGAATATAAACCTGACTATCGTTTAAGAAATCTACAGAAAATGCTGAAATTTGACATTTTTTTAAACTGTCTATTCTATAGCTATAGTCTCTCATCATTAGATGAGACATTAGACTGACAGTATTGTCTAATTTGATTAAAATGTAAATTAATATCAGTATTTTAGCTTTTTTTCATGAATTGAATCCTCCTGTAATACAGCTGCGGTAAAGAGTGAGTATATATTAGATTTTTGATGTATTCATAGTTGTGGTAACACTTGATCTATGACAGAGTTAATGGGCGTCTGAGTGTGCCGTAATGTCTCCTGCTTAATTACTGCTGTCATACTTCGGTATTAACCTCATCACTTCACTAGTCCCCTTGTCACTTGCATTAGCTCACAGTCAAACACACATCACTTCTGTAGTGGCATCACATCATCCGTGTTTTTGTCTTCCTTTCTTCTCAGAGCCAAGAGGGTCACAGCAGTCAAAGTGCAGCACCGGCTAATGAAAGTTAGCGCCATAATTTTGGTCATTACAGACATCATCAGTCTTTCATTGTCTCTTGTGGAAAGCTTTATTAGTCTTCTCAATCAGAGGTGACCGAGGTCCTATTCATACTTAGTCATTAAAGATCTATGGTCCATATCATACGAGCACACCTTAATAGACCTCAAAGAGGAAACATTAAAAGGAGTGCAATGTGAAACGCATCGATTTGACAGAATATTTTATAGAGCCATCATTTTTATGGTTATGGCTCTGAGTCATTCATTACCAACAGCACATTTGTCATGTTGTAGTAATGGATATTTTTATAATTTATATACAGTACAAGCAAGGTTGTGCATTTTTCCCCCAGTACAGTGAATACAGAGCTTCATCAAGCAAACATTACAGAATCAGATCACCTGCTTTCTGGGATGACGGTGGGCTGGTACAGCTCTTGTTGCACTGTCGTTATTGTTTATGGTATTGGAGAATTTGTAGCTATTGTTGAATTCACATTTTCAGCTCTAATGCTGCTGCACTACAAAATGTTTGAAAATCTTAGCTAATCAGCCTTTTTCATGTCGATGAGACTACTGCTTGTCACTTCATTGTCCGTGAGATAAATGTGAAGCTGGAGCCGTGAATTGGTGCCTTTTAATGCTCTGTAATTATGATAATTGTCACAGCCCGTCTGAAAACCTGTCACAAGGTGTGGGCTGATTCTCACTTCAAGTGCAACAGGTCCCGGGGCTTGATCCTGGATGAGTACGCATTTGTCACAGCCCACCTCAAAGCAGAAATATATTTACAAATACACAATAGACTTGTAGAATAGCTATTTGTCAGCACAGTCGGTAGTGTGAGACACTTGCGGATGGGTAGGAGTGCACATGCAAAGCAAAGGAAAGAAAGTCTGAAAGAAGGAATCTGATGTAGTTCATCCAACTGATCACTTACATCTGCAGGAGAAAGCACAACCAGAAGCAAAACAGAGACACCTAGTGTCCAAATGGCCTGTGGGATTGTGATGGTCATTTAATTAATAAATGCAAAAACACAAATTTGCCATTTTATTGGAATTATGTGTCAGACTATATCTGGCTGTGAGTAGCTGCCAAAAACCCAAGGAGAAAATCCAGGACACAATAATACACGTTACCAAAGTATGCACCACACAGGCATGGTGATGTCAGTCATCTTATTTAATTCTCAGTAAATAATTCAATAAGAGTCTCAGAAGTCCTGCTTATAAATCAGCGTGTGCACGTGGAAAGCAGACATGCACATCTTCTTAAACATCGACCTCGATGGGGCTGTTGATCACCCGCTTCCTCTTTTATGCTAATTGATTTTGGCTTGTTCTTTCAAGAGGACCGGCAAGCATGAATGTAAATATGTAGTGTGTGTGTGTGTGTGTGTGTGTGTGTGTGTGTGTGTGTGTGTGTGTGTGTGAGAGAGAGAGAGGGAGAGAGAGTGAGTGAGTGAGGGAGCAGAATCAGTTCACAGTAATGTGTAAAAAGTGTCAGCAGTGATGATGTTATCAAAGGTAGCCATTAATTCTGACAGACCTGTGCTGTTCTTACACCTGCATATCCAATATTATTTGTATATTGCACTTAAACACACACACACACACACACACACACACACACACACACACACGCGCAGTTTTGCTTGGCTGGCCTTTTATCTTAAAAATGTAGTTACCTGCTTGAAAACTATTGCTGCAGACACGATTAAATGAATATTCTTTACATTCACATCAGAACTCACTGACCTGATTTTCTTCATGTCTTATTTGTGAATTCACAAACAGAACTTGACCTGACCTGGCGCCACCCTCATTAACATTATATGAAGCACCGAAATACACAGAGGTCCTTCACCTGCGTCGGGAAATGATTAATATTAATGTGCACACCTATCGTGTTGGCTTTGGTTTACACACCTCTGTATGCATATTCACTGACAAGCAAAACAATAAAATATGCACACACGCACGCACACATTTTTGTGTGCGCCTGGTGTCAGCCTTAAAATCCGGAAGCAGGCGATGCCACGGGGGCTCAGAGTAATTGATATTCTCCCACACTGCCCGGGGCTTCTCCAAGGAACCTCACTCTGCAGTGCTGCTGACAAGGCACATTCCATCACTGCTGCAGACTCAAAATAGGATCAAAGGATGAAGCAGTGTGTGTGTGTGTGTGTGTGTGTGTGTGTGATACAGAAAGCCAGGGAGAGAGAGTGAAGCAGGAATAGAGGATGTGTGTGACCAGTATGTTGACTCTCCGGTGAACTGTGACAGTGTTTTGCCCCAGCATGTCTGACTTTTGGTCCTCCCTCTTTTTATCTTCTTTTGCATTTGCATCTCTCTCTCTCTTTATACATCGGTTTCCTCGCTCATATTAGAGTCCTTAAACACCCCCAAATTAGTTATGCATCATATTGGACTGTTTGTTTTTGAGCTTTTGTTGAGTTTTTAGCTAAACACTGCAACCAAGAGGCCACTGAGATTAGTTTGATCACTGCCACTAGTGCAAAATTTGTCTCGCTTCACTTGCAAAAATCGGCTCTCTCAGCTTTAAATGTGGCAGCAAAGCCTCCAGCCATATCAGGTTTTTGAGTGACCTTCCATTTCAAAGCTAAAGTTGCCAAAAAGACTTAATTTGGAGTTTTGTTTAAGGAAAACACCATTATGAGACCCTTTATTCAATAATTATGTCCCCACAATCCCATCCTCCATCTTACTTGTTCATTTTTTTTCACTTTAAGAAGATTATTTTTTTTCATTTTGCGCTAGTTCAGCAATATAAGTGTTAACTACCTCTTTTTTAGTTGACTTTAGGCAATTGGTGAGTGAAGCTAACAGTTTGAAGCCACTGTGTTTCATTAATGTCTCCGTCGGAGGGCTCCACACCTCAGGCCCACTTTAATCTCATGCCCAGAGAAAGGGCAGTGCTCCATCACACTCGCAACAGAGAGACATATTGTAATGTGGCCATACATATTCTCCGGTGGCATATTTAGTATACCTAGGGGCGATTATGTGATGCACATTTAAGTGATTTTTATAACACTCTGCATGAGATGATGATGCGGCTATTTAAAGGTCTGTGGGCAGAGACGTAATGTGCGAGCTGTTACACATATTCAGAAGTCAGTCTCTCCGAGGTTGTTCTGCCACCTTTTTAAATGTATAATTTATTCACAGTGAATGATCTCACTGGCAGTAAAGCAACACTTACTGCTTCTTGGTTGACCTCGTGGAAGCTCATTCATTCATTCATATATTCCTTCGGCTGCAGCAATAAGGAGGCAGGAACGACTAGGCCCTGCTTTCCCATCACGCCATATTAGCTGTAACTCACATCACTCACTTATTCATTATTTACTGCTGTCTATATGTGACTTTTTGCTGTTGCAGGAAAAAGCTTGTGAACTCAGGATTTCTGTCCTGATGCTGACAAAATCTCCATCTGAAATGAAATTATAGACACGATCAATGTTATTATAGTTAACTAACATTAAATTAAAACCTGAACTCAAACTCAGTGTGAAAAAACATTTTGGTTAACTACAATAAAAATAAAACCTAGAAGTTTGAAAAATAAAAAAAATAAAAAATATGTATTACACATCTATTGGGGTATTTTTTTAACATGTTTATTGAGACTCTGGATGTAAACAACAACACTGTAAAACACTGCAAATCATCTGTGTTTTCATGCACTGACTTTCCTTAATCTTGCCTCTGACATGTGCCCTCAACCCAATTACAAAAGACATAATAACTCTTGACAAAATCTTACAAACTTACTAGCACATATGTATTTAATATTTTAGTTGTGCTATAGTGTAGTGGCTAACATGTTCACTTAACATCCTTGGGAGGGTTGGATCAGGAAGGGCATAAAAATGTGTGCCCAATCAAACATGTCAATCCTGCTGCAGCCCCTGAAGGAGCAGCTGGAAAAAGCAAATGAAGAAGAAAAGAAAATACTTTTCTAAAGACTTTGGTGTTCATTAGTTCTCCATTAGAAAACTGTCTACAGATGGTGGAAATTCCCTGTTGGTATTCTTTCAATCACTGGGCATCCCGCAAAGGAGTAGAACGTGTAATGGAACCCAAGTGTACCAGCAAACACTGGCAGAAATGTTTACAACTTACTAAAAACTTTGTGTCCACTATAATAAAAACACTAAATGGGGATGATTTTAAATGAAAAGACACCACAAAAGGAACAAAAGGGGGAAAAGGCCACTGAATGTTGCAGAACACCACTTAAACAAAAATTGAACAAGTGATTCCAGCCTAAGTGTCAATTATGCATCAATGTATTCTTCCAATTACATATAAACTCAAATTATCACAAAAACTCCAAAGCACTGTCTTTTCAGATCAAGGCAAAATACCTTTATTCTTATTGCCGTGGTTATATTTAACCTAAAATCCCGACACATTTTGGCACACAGACCTTCATCAGGGCGAAAATAGAGTCCATGAACACAATGAATTTTCTCTAGTGTGTTCCACCATTAGAGGCATTAGATATATGCTGTTCAACCAGTAGCAAGAGTAAAACTTCACAAACAGGAGGATTCTTTAGTAACGTGGACAGATGCAAGTGCCCAAAGAGGATCAAACATTCACGAAATTCCGAATGAGACAGGAAAAGTCTGCACATACAAAGATAACACAATGGCATCTTCAAATAAAGTCAAATAAAGCTTAAAAACAAGGAATTAACTTAAAATATTCTATAGTTTTTATATCAATTTGACAGTTTTCATAGTTTTAATAATTTTCTCCAGGTTATAAGTGAACGATCTAATAAAGGAATCTCACTCAAAGTGATCAAATGCAAAAATGTTCAGTAATGAGCATGCAAAATAACAAACTAGCTAAGACTGTTCATGATCATGTGGTTGCGATCCCCTGAGCTTTCTGGCCTTTTCCCATCTCCACGGTTTCAGTATGTGCACTTAATTCATGACCACTTAATAAAATTTCTCCACAGTCGCCGCCCCATACAGGCTCTTTATGTGCACTCGTCTATCTTAGCTCTCTGATTAGCTCGGACTATTAAACTCATCCAAACTAATGAGACGCATACACGAGCACTGTAGGATACTTAAAGTCTATAACTGGGGTTGCTAAGCTTTTATTACTTCAGTAGATGGACTCATGATATTCCCTGATTAAACAGCTAAAGTAAGGGGAAGAAGAAAAAGACATGGGGGGTGGGGGGATGACATGAATCTGAGCTGGGAAAAATCATTAGTGTTCTCAAATTGAATTAATTTGCTGTCTTTGATAATGCAATGTAATTTCATTCTGTAAAGTTAAGGTTCTTTTATATCGTCGAGCCTCAGAAGTGCTGAGTCCTGCTGCCTGGTTTTTCTATCAGGATAGGTGATAAAACAACATGTCCCCTCCCACTATCCTCAAGCAAAGTCTCAGCAATAATCAAATGGGTTGTTTACTTCAGTTCTGTGGGTTGCCATTTGCATTGCCTCAGCAGCAGGACATCTAACTAAGATAATTTCATTTTCTCAGAGGAGATTGGATTTAAATGATTTGACCTGATGAGGCTGTGGTTGCATTAATTGCAGCTTCTGCTTTGCTGAATCTTTGTGAATGAATCTTGGTTTCCAGGATTTTCCATAAAGGCCAGATGTGCACGGCGTTATGCTCGGTGCAACACAAATAATAGAGGTTCAAAAACCGGCATTGGTGTGCTTTGTATTTTATAACTGTTGTTAGTTAATTTCTTGCAGATTCCAGCCTAAGGCAACATTTAGCCTTGTGTTTGTGGGCAGCCTCAGACAAAGTGTCCACATCTGTTTCTCTAACTGCCTGTCTCTGTGACCCAACTTAAAGAATGAGTGAAGCTTTTAGGGCCTTCCTGAAGAAATTACTGTGAACAGCTCAGGGCACACTGTCAGTTTGCTGTAACCATGTTAGAGCCTAGAAGGTGCAGTATAAATGGGGTATTAGAAGTCATGGGGAAAACACTTGGCTTATAGGTCTTTGGAATGGGGCTGCCATGGACCCTCATTCATTCACACACAGAAGGAAAAAAAATGTAGGTAAGTGCGCTTTTGTTTTACTCTTTGACTGTTTGACAGGGTTTTGTGATGCTTTTTTGCAACCACTGCTGTGTTTAGCTTAAAGGAAAGAACTGCCCTGGATTGCACAGTGTTGTCTGACTAGACTTCCACATGTGAATTTATGTGCTTTGAGGAAAAAGCTGTTCATGTATATTATCCCCATGCTGTGAGACTGAAAGTGGAAAGGCTATAGTTCACCAGCCTCCCTATATGTATATATATATACTCAAAGGGGAAGATGCACATTTCTTGTGCAGTCAGGCGATGTAACCCCCCAGAGGAGTAAAGAAAATCCATTATATGTGTGAGCTTAAGTAGAAGCCCTCTGCGATTCATAACCGTCACGGTGACAGTGCCGCTCTGCAAAGTTGCTGTGGGACCATTGTTGAGCTGACAGTGTCCGCTGCTGGTTGGAGCGTTAACTGCATGTCTCTCAGAGCACCACAGCAGCAGGAGGCTCCTAGGACATAAACTTTTAATGCACCCACGGCATGTGCTCAATCTAGTGGGATGAGGGGTCGGGGGAAACGCACACAAGCCCACGCATTGCTGGTTGAATGTCTTTCGTGAACCTATGTGATCTATAAAGAACATTTTAAAGCGGAATTCGTGTTTTTTTTAATCACTAACAGCGCTTTCATCCAGCTGTTATAAACCTGCTCATCTGTCCTCACACATTTTTTCCTGTTCCTTTGTCACTTTAGTCCATCTTATATATGTACGTCTGTTGGATATCAACAGGTGTGTGTGTGCATGTTTGTGTCTGCATGTGTTTGTGTGTGTTGCGAACGCACATCAGAGCTATTCAGTACAACACTTTAGTCCCCCGTGAGCCAGGCTCTTTAATTACAGCCACAAACAGCAGATGGCTCTCTTGAGTTTTAATTTCTGTGCCTGTGATTGAGAATTGGATGATATTTATCCCCAAATCAACGAAAAGGATCAGACGCCTTAACCTCGCCCTGGCATTTATTGCGTGGATCAGACGCGTCTCAGTCAGCGTTTAAATTCACATGCGGGTCGTGAGTGCAGTGGAGTCTCTCTCAGTTACTCGTGATTTACCTGAGGCATCTGCGCTGTCTCGTGGCTCGTGGACGTTTAAGTAAAGGTTATGATAACCGACTGAAGAAATGACACCTCCCCATCCCCGACCCACCTCCATGATGGTGCAGAAATCAGAGGCGCTGTCCCTGGTGCTGAAGGCGCACACAGCAAATGGACTTGAATCGATCTTAATTAGAACAACATGAACAGGTTTCATGAGATGGAGCAAAATAATTAAATTAATAACAAAGAAGAAGAGTAGCAGTAATCTACTTAGTATATGTGAAAATATATGGATTGTCCTGTGATAATGGGGTGAAAGGGAGTTCATAATGGCACACTGTCCCCTCGCGTTTCTCTTTCTTCCACATGGACTGTGTAGTGGTAAAGGGAATGTGGCTTTCTAAAGAGTCCAAACTAAAGCCTTAAAAACTGAAATGCTACAATCTAACCAATCTAACGGCTTCAGAGTGTCTGCACCCCCCCGTACACACACACACACACACACACACACACACACACACACACACACACACACACTCTTCAAACAGGGGCTCGGTTGTCAGCAGGGAGGAAGTGGGAGGGGGTGCAACCTCTTCAAGCAGGCGTGCACTAACGAGTGGTTAGGACTTGTTGATGGGAAACGTTTGTTGATCTGGGGCATATAAACAAGCACTTCCTACCCCGTCCACCCCCACCCCACATTTCTTTTTTTTTTCTTTCAGCGTTGGAAAATAAATTGCGCCGTTTGTCTGTGGTGGTACTTTCTTCCCTTATTCCCACTGCGCACTGATCGCCATGCATTCGTTTTCCTCGCAGTGGGCTCTTTTGTGAACACGCACTGGGTCGAATTGTGTGCTGGTCGCCGGGGGGTTTAAGTTTAATGTATTTGTATGCAGCTTGTCACACAATGCAGACGTCATCTCCACATGCAGGATCAGCTTTGGGTATGTTTTTTTTCCCTCCCTGGATCCTATCGCGCCCAGTCGCTTGTGTTGTGAACACTAGCCGACACGTCGACTGGTAGTTGGAAAATAACTTGGTATTAATTCCACATAACAACTCTGGCTCGGTTGCGCGTTCCTCTGTATTCCCAACTGTGTTTCTCTCGTTCGGTCATCGCGGGGTCCCTGTCGCCGATTGCTTCTTGCAAACTTGGGAGCTGGATTCGCCCCGAGCTGCTGTGCCTTGAGCCGGGTTGTGATCTTCGTAGGAGGCGCCTGTGTTTGTTTAATTGCTGGCGGCGCACATGCACGGGCGTCCCCACCGCAGACTAAAGACTGACTTCAAAAAAAGCAACCTCGTCTGGCAAAAGGAGAGGGGGAAAAACGGAGTGTGAAAGGAGGAAAGAGCAGGTGAGATTTTACCGAGAGGACGAGGAAGCCCGTGCTGGACATTTAAGGAGGCGATGCTGCTGATTATTTCACAGACAATGAACAAACACATCACAGCACAGGTATGAATAATCCTCGGAAATATTCGGAATCAAGACTGTAGTCACCGATGTGCTGAATTACGCATGAACTGATCTAATGTTTTTTCAACCATGCTCAAGAATTTTTCGAGTGGTAATGACAGCTGGTTCAATCCCCTAATTATCATGTAGTATTTTGATTTTTGATTTTTTTTAAAAAAAAAGGAAAGCCAGCTCTTAGAAATATTTATTTGGCATTTGACATAACGGAACGAGCCACATAGCCGCCACCATGGGACTGTGACCCGGGCTGCGAGCTCTGAGAGGCGGCTGTTTGAATAGTCCGTGCTCCGAGTGCAGACTGGACCTGAGCAGTTGTGACATTTTGAGCCATGGCTGCTGCTATCGCAAGTGGGCTGATCAGACAGAAAAGACAGGCACGGGAGCAGCATTTAGACCGACCCTCCACCAACCGACGGAGAAAGAGCCCCAACAAGAACAAGGGGCTCTGCAATGGGAACCTGGTCGACATCTTCTCCAAAGTGCGCATCTTCGGCCTCAGGAAGAGGAGACTACGGAGACAAGGTCTGGGAACTTCAGAGTGTGTATTCAGTGTAAACATGTGCATACATTCAGCTACTGGTTGATCGCTTAATTAGGACTGCACTGCAAAAAACACGACAACCTTGGAGCCAGGGCAGCGAGAGGGCGAGTCAATAATGTTTGCTTTTTATTTATTAGACGAATTTGCCACGTTAAACCTTTGTGCGCAACAAAAGTTAAAGTTGATTATGAGAAGACAGAGCACCATGTTTTCGGTATGTATTCGAGTTGGTTGAAAATAACCAACATTCCTCTGATTTCTATGCAGACCCAGGTAGCTGACAGGCTCCTGACGAGTTGTACCAAATGGTTTAGACAGGTTTACGTAGCTGTCACCTCTGTGATTCTGAAAAGAGGTCTGATCGCCATGAAGCACATACAGAATATGCTGAACTGCTGTACATAAGCAGATTACAAGAAGCCCAAAATGAAACTCATTTCTATGCAAGTAAAAGGTCAGTGTCGCTGGAATGGAGGTTACGCCTTTCAAACATAATTCCTCCACCCCCACCATCATCCTAGCATAATTCTTCAATTTCTAAAGCCAGTGGCCTCCCCTCTTGTTCCAAATGATAATCCGTGCAATTATGAACACGTCATGAACATTTCTTGGCTGTAAAGTGGGAACCTGGGATTGCTAAAAGAGCAATATCAACAATTAGATCACTGCTGGAATCACTAATGGTGTTTGCCCTTAGAAAAAGAAATGAGGGTAATTCATTTAGGGAGAAAATGACTCCGGTCATTTCCCCCTTGTTAGTGAATGATGGAAGGCAGCTGCATGTTTCTCTCAGAATCATCAGGTATCAGACCTGTTGCACCACACATGCTCTAACTCCAACAGATTGAACCCTCTTGGAAAGCTGCATTTGTTTCCTCTTTATGTGCACGGAAGCAGCGTTTACTCTTTCATCTTGTCCACAAAGAGAGCCATTTTGATTGCTGAGTCTCTCTGTTCATACTGGAGCAGAACAACACCATGAAGTGTCTCCTTCACTAGCCCTTAGTGATTACATGTATTAAAATGGCTTTGATGAAAGAGGATCCGTATAATAGCCCGTAGAGGACACATCTGGCCATGGGTGAGGGTGCACGAGAATGGAAGGGTATAATCAGCTATCCTCCAGGCTGCTGTTTCTGCTTCTGCCCACAGTGTGCATGTGGTGGGATGTGTATGTGTGGCTGCCCCATTTTTGTCTGTGTCTGTGTGTGTGTGTTTAATTGTCTGTCCTCTTGTGTCACCTCTGAATTGGCTTGTGGCGCATCTATCTTTTCATTTGAAATTGTCAACAGCATCCAGAAGCCCTCGCAGATCACAGATGAGGACAGATGACGCTGTCCACATCCGTGAATACAAGGGCCCGTATGCTGGTGTTTCCTTTCATTGGGGCGGCGTATACTTCAGCCTGCTCTGAGTGCAGAGATGTAGATGCCAAGTCAGCCTTCACTGGCAAGCATAAAATGACAACATCACACCTGGATCGGCCATTTTCTGGAGCAACCCACGGCCTCTTGAATTTCAAATAAGTGACGGTAATCCACAGTAACAGCTCAAGCACAAGTGTTGGTGAACTGTGTCACAAGTCTGCCCGGAAGATGAGGGAGACTTCACATAAAATCAAAGTAAGAATTCAAGGAGGGGGAAGCTCCTTTAAAATGGCCGTTTTCCCCTTATATTTGAGTGTCTCGTTATAACAAACAGTGTTTTCCTTTCCTTTCTTTCTGTACTCGTTTTGATTAAAGGCCCTAATATGGAAAATACCTCATTAATATCAGTCTCACATGAACTGGGAAAATCTCTATCAACTGATATGCGAGGTTGTTGTCGGGGAGCTCCTGTTACTGTTCTCACTGCTTCATCTCTCTCTCTCTCTTTCTCAGACACTTTCTTTCCTTCTCTCCCTTCTTTCCTTCTTTCCACTGTGTTACCACGAGAGCACAAAGCTTAGGAAGACTAATGACTTGTTTGCTGTACTTAATTTAATATCGAACCCTGAAAAGATGTTTCTTTGCCAGCGAATAAAACCCAAATGCACCACTGATCACATGGGTTGCGCTAACGTGCTCGGACGTACACAGTTGTCATCATTTCCCAGGTGACAAAAAACACTGGGTATGACAGCTGAGCCTAAACAGACTGTGGTGCTTCAAATTCCTTCTCAGATGTGTCAGGATGAGGGAGTTGGGGTGAATTAAAAGGAATCCCTAAGTCTAGTATTCCCTTTGGGTTTAAATATTGATCTTGTGAGTCAGACACTATGGGCTGCATTGATTGGCATTGACTTACAGTGTGTATCAAAGCCTGAGCGTTCTCCGTACATCTCAGAGAAAATGATCAATTGGCACTTTGTATTTGAGATATCACTGTTGTATCCGCTTGTTTTGTTGTAGTTGATCATTAAGCCGCACAGATGTGGCTCCCTGACGTCTGTCAGTACCTCAGGGGATATGCTGCGTGGAAGCATTTTGTGTGCCGTCCTTCATATCAGCTTTAATTTTAAATCCATGCTTTTTGATAGCAGATACAGAGCCAGTGATCGCCATAATTTTTTAGGGGATTAGATGGGAGTTATAAATCCTATTACACTCAAACCCAGAAAGCGAGCCGGGGGCACATGTGGCTTGGACCTGTCTATAATCTCACTGCTGTGGCTCTAATTATCTCCCACCAGATTAGATCCCTTAATTATTAGATAATGTTACATTAGATTACCTTACATGATCTAAAAAGCCATCCGAGATGAGTGATTTCCCGCTCGCTGGCTGTTTATTCAAGCACATGTTGACAGGACAGAGCAGTGCGTCATCAGTCAGCCTCCAATGTCTGTGCTGAGTTATTGGATGAGATGTCAGCGATGTTGTTGATGAAGGAGGAATAGGAATGGAGTGAGAACGCCGCTTTGATCGCCTTTCATATGACAACACAAGCACGAAGGGTTTTTCCTTTGTAGGCTGGAAAAGCCCTTCTCCTATTCCAGAAACATCCAAAGTGGGTCAGGCAGGGCAGGGCTGACAGGAGTCTACAAGTATTGCTGCAGCTGTGCCTGTGTGCGTGTGTTTGTGTGTGTGTCTCCTTGTACCCCGCACATTACTTGCTTACTTTGTACTGAGGTGAGTATGTACCTCTGCACACACACACACACACACAGAGGGATGACACAACAGAAAATAAGAGAGAAAGGGGAAGAGGAAACTGCAGCGAGGTCGCTTCACAACTTTCCCGTTACAGCTGAATTTATACGTAGAGAGGATTTCTGCTACAAAACAACACAATTTGAGGTCTCACGGTTCCGACGCTCTCTATTTTCCAAGGAAACCCCCCGCTGATGCCAAGCCGCAACTCAGTTTCCTTAGAAACAAAGCATGTAGAAACATACAGTGCTTCAGTTGTAATAACCAATAGTGCGACTGGGAAAGTCCAGTGAGATTAGAGGCTGGAGACTCCATCTGTGATAAGCAGCATTGTTGTTTCACTGTTTGGGGCTGTTATATACAGAGTAGTCTTCATCCAGACAAGAAAAGAAATAAGTAAGAAAAGAAGCACGAGTCAAAGACCTCGTCGACTTAGAGAACACCACAGAGACGTTTCAAAGCTCTTCTGGATTTTAAAGAGCGTACGCACCATATCAACCTTGTCTGACAGGACTGAAAATGCTGTGTCACTCTTAAAGCTCTCAATCCTTCCTTTGTGTGTTTGCTTAGACCCTTTATTCACTCCCATTCTGTTCTTATTCTCTTTCATTTAGCCACACTTCACACTTGTTGAGTATTTTCTGAATTTGCCCCCCCAAAAGAAAAGATAATAATAGAATAAATGAGTCTAAATATAGATATTTATTATCTGGAAGCATGTTCAACCTTTAACTTGTGTTGCATTCATGGGTTGCCAGCTTGACTAGGATTACAAAACCCATTATATCACAGGAACGCATGCTAGTGTATTTGTCAGTCATAAATAATGCGCTAGGTATTTAAAAACATGACTGACATATTCATAGAGACACTCCCCAGGATTGAAATAGAGCTCAACTATCATACACAGTATTACGGAGACTTATCTTCCCCATTTAACAATTGTTTTGTCTTCCCCCCCTTTTCAGTCTTCTTTAATTGAAATGAATTAGCTTGAATTAGCTTTAATTTGACTTATTTTCAGCTCACTCTGTCTGCTGCTCTGAAGTACTTATGATTGAAGCTGAAGGGGAAATCTGTGTGTGTGAGATATACGGGCTTGCTCGCCTCAGGGAACACAGCCAGTATTTCATGATTTATGGCACGATAGAGGAGCCAAGTTCACCTCATACACATGTGCATCACACACGCACACAATACAATACGCAGTTATGCAGTTTTAATTATGACAGATTGCTCCCTACTGATCTGTCCTCTGAATCAATCTCACCTGTCCCCCACAATAGGTAAATGCTAATCAAAGGCATTTATTGATCACATGTTTGCCAAGTTTGTGTGTCCACATAATAGTATTTGCTCAGGGGAGCTGTGTGTGCTCATTAAATATAAACATGAAAATCTGTGTGTAACACCGGTGTTTGCTGATCTGTGAAGAATTGAGACTGTTTCTAGAGCAAATGGAGACCCAACACCATATTAGTCTGTTGTGTCCTGGAAAGTGCTCTCTCTGTGTGTGTGAGCATGTTTCCCGGCTCTCACTGCTGTATGAGAACACACCTGTCTTCAGTGGTCTTAAGGTTGCACGGTTTTCTATCTGACTGCTGGGTACCTCTATGTTTGAAAAAACAAATGCCAGCTGATATAGCATGTGTTTGTGGACCTGGAGACACCCGTTTAAGTGTCTCAAGGTCACATCAAATGCGATGATGTGGAAACATTTGCATCATGACAGAAGGAGGCAGTTTAAGGGAGGATGTCTTAGATAAAAAAGGAGGTTCAATGTCTAAGACAGGTGGTCTCACCTTATTTGCAATTAATATAGAATATTCAAAGGCCTTGACTATCCCGAACACATGAAATGCTGTTGTAGAGGCAAGAAATAAAATTCACCCCAGATTTTGATGTATTTGTGCACAAAATGCAATAAAGTCGACTGCAAGCTATAACCTAATATTCATCAAATGAGTCATCCTCTGAGCTGGAGATCACTTTGGTCTTAGTGGTATGTGGGATGACCCACAACCTGTAAACTAATTTAAAAATAAGTTAAAAGAGTCTGCACTCAGCTCTGCTGCAATTACTGGTACACGTTCCATCTTCTCTGTCCGTCTCTCTTACAAATTAAGAAACTTACATCTACCCCACCTCCTAATGCTCACACAGTTTAAAGTTAAGGTGCATTAAAACATCAACCCACGCATAACTTGGTCTTTATGCGCAGCCTGCTGTGAGACGAGTGCGGACCATCCACAAGGCTATGCCACAAATATATTCATTACCTTTACTCTAACACAGTGCTGTAAAACCAAAATCATTCAAGCTGAACTCGACTGGAGACACGACCCCAGCTGCAGGACCTGCAGGTTAGGAGTCTCTCTTTGCAAGACTAAAGTTAGTTATCCAGCTCAGAGGACAGCAAATTTGGACGACTAAGGTTGGAACAAAAGGTGTTGAATAATTTAAAACTTGCACAAATTAATCAAAATGTGGGATTTAATTCCATTACTAAATCCACACAATGACTTCTAATTATTTTCCAATCATCCTAGTCATTTATTAAGCAGCATTTGCTGTTTTTTTTAATGTGAGATTCATATTGCACATTGGCTATTGGAGTTTTCATTTTACAATTTAAAGTGTCATTTTTTAAAAGGGTTTTCTGAGCCCAGAAAAGTTGTAATGGGATGAAAAATGCTATATGCTTATAAGGAAAAACAGAAAAGACGATAACACGAGTGCTGTCAATAATCCTCAAACCAATGGTGCTCATGGAAGGGGGCAATAGCAAAAAGGCAAGCGGAAAGATTACGACAAAAAAGAATGGTATTTAACTAGCTGGGCCCATGTCCTCATTTTAAGTTTGACAGCGTTTTAGTTGGTAAAGGTGAATGCTTTGACATGAATTGAGCTGCGGTTTGGGGAAGGCCTCGAAGGGGACTGGCGATGGCTCCCGGGCCTGGCAGATCCCCATGCACTAAATAGGAGTGAAGAAGATAAAGAATTGAGAACAAGGAGGGAGGGAGGGTGGGGCACATAAATGAGAAAGATCGGCTTGCAGAACTGGGCGAACCTATATAGATGACAGCCGGAAGGAGCGTGTTCGGAGGCGTGGTCCTGCTCCTGGAATTCCGATACATAATCTCCAATAAAAATCCAAGATCATCCAAATTCAAGTACTCATATTAGCTTTGGACAAATAATGAGAGTTTTTTTTTTTAATAGGCTTTTAAAAAAAAGCCATTCTTTAAATTTTAATCTTTCCATTTTCCTTTAAACATATACAAGTATTAAGAAGAAATCTATAAACCAAAGATTTTGAGAAAAAAATGAATTTTATTTGTTACATTTTTGAATTTTTTTCTTCTTTTTTGTCATTTTACTGGCACAAATGAGTTCTCAAACTAACCTTCACTCTAACAATGCTGTTAGAACGCGTCACATGTATTGTAAGTTCAATGAAAAAGAAGACCAGGGACGATGATCTCTTCACAGTGACATCTGTCTCTGGCTAAATGCCTGCAATGATTTTGACTGAGCTTAGCATTATTGCGAACCAGATAGATACTGTCACCATCCTGTCGCGCACAGCGGAGGCACTCTGACAGTCAGATTCTGCTTTAGCCACCTTTTCATTGTTCTGGTGAAGCAACAAAGCAGTGCAGCTGAATGCCATAGCGCCCCTGCTCCCATCCACCAGCAGAGAGGCATTCTCGCTCCCTTTCAGGGAGCAGGGAAAGGTCTCAGAGCTGGCTAATGCCATCAACTGACAGAACCATTTCAGAGGAGAATGCCCCGAGCCGCACGGTAACGGGGGAAAAAAGCCCGATGCTGCCCTCAGCAAGACCTCTGGAGCTCTCCTCTGCGGCCTCTCTTTGTTTCTTTCTATATCTCTTCCATATAACTCTACTCACCCACCAACACACACGTCGAGTAGCATGCAAGGACCCTGGTTTAGGTTCAGGTGAAGTTGACTGTTCACCTCCCCGGGGTTTTCTTAGAATGAAATTTGGTGTGATGGCTGTCTCCACAATAACTCTAATGTTGATAGTATATGACCTCGGACACGCAGGTACACAAAAGCACACAGATGAAGAAATATCGCCGCGCAGCTTGAGAGCAAGCAATATTTTTTTCCAGAGATGCCCCAGTGTGCACCCGCACGCAGGTTTATTAAAATGTGTCCTTTTCGGTGTTGTACTGCTTTTTACTTTTTACATTTCACTTTCACTTTTTGTCATGTTATTGCAAACTGACAAAATGCCAACTAAATTACAATACGACTCGCTGAGCTGCAGCGGCTCTGGGCAATTAAACCACAGCAGTGATTTATTTACAGTAGATATGCGGCTAATTCCCCTGTCGGGGCAGCTAGAAGGGACGGCGCGCAGACACTCTCACATCCTACATACGAAGAACCCAGAGAGGGTGCTATTGGGTTCATTATGGGAGTCAGG
Organism: Oreochromis niloticus; assembly: GCF_001858045.2. Taxonomy (NCBI): domain Eukaryota; kingdom Metazoa; phylum Chordata; class Actinopteri; order Cichliformes; family Cichlidae; genus Oreochromis; species Oreochromis niloticus. The sequence goes on along the minus strand of NC_031987.2, from coordinate 23,482,170 downwards.
CAACCACAGATTAATTCTGCTACCTATAATTGGATGGACTATCTCTGAGCAGGATGGGGCTTATGTGCCAGAAAGGTGGCTTGGGGATTTGCTTGTGAAAAACCACCGGCTGCAATACTTTGTGTGTGTCTCGGTGTTTTGCCATAAAGTCCCTGTGAAAACAATTTTCTTTTTGTTGTGTATTAAATCAAAAAAGTTGCATTCTTGAAGTTTACTCTAACTATTCTCTCTGTTTTCTCTTTTCTCCCCCCTTTCCTTCAGATCCCCAGCTCAAGGGTATAGTGACCAGGTTATATTGCAGGCAGGGATACTACTTGCAAATGAACCCCGATGGCTCTCTTGATGGGACCAAGGATGACAGCAGTAATTCCTGTGAGTACCTTGAAATATCTCTTGGACTTGTAGATCAGATTTTTAACAGGTGTCTGGAATAATCTAAAGAAATACTAGCAGAGGTTATAGAAAAGTTTACCCTGCGTAGGTTTCTTGAGCACAATTTTATGTCTGGCTTGTTTCCTGCTCTATATTTATTCCTCTTATACAAAAAAATTAACCAAGCAGTCACCCTCTGCTAATGTCTGGTCAGTATTTTTGATCTTTGGAGCAAAAATGGCTCTTAAATAGAGCCATGGGATCACACAGTTTGGTCCTTTTCCCGAGAGGCAAAGTGGACCAGGAAACAGTAGGCTCAACAGAGAGAAAAAGGTATTATTAGCTTGTTCTGGCACTGCTCCTCTAACACTTCAGGCTAGGTGGTTAATTTGATTCCAGTGCTTGGTGCTAATGCTAGCCTGACACTCTGCATTGTGTCACTTACTCCTGTCAGCAGGAAGAGATGTGGCACATGTCACATGTGGTAGGCTGAAGGGACTTATTGAAACGGTAAGCATTATAGATAGCGTGTCATTTTAACTCCAGGATCAAATTAGGTGTCGGCAGTTGAAACTGACCGCAAGCCATCAAAAAGAAAAAGAAAAAAAGAAGAAAAAAAGAAAGGAAATGAGTGGTTCTGCATTTAGTTCTCTCAGATTTTCTTCTAGGATGCAAGCCTGCCCTTTCCAGTTGCTTGCAGGGTCAGCTGAGTTCATTGGATCCCTTTACTGCATGTCTCCCAAATACACACCTAATGTCCCAGCCAGGCCAGTCCTCTTGTTTCTCCCCCATACAAACAATACCCATTACCTACCAGGAGTCTGCTACAACAACAAGGGTGTTATTAAATCAGCCTCGCACTAGCGGTGGCCCCAATTACAACTGCTTCTCAGGTAGCACTGAGTGGCCAAGGCTGTGCTAGGCTAGTCACGTCCACCAGCTGTGCTGCAATTCATCTTCTGAGATTACCTAAATGCAGCAGTCAGCAGTTGTATTATCCATACTTTGCAACGCCTTAAAGATAGACATCTTGCGTTTAGATGATGGATTGTTACTTAAATGTTTTACCCCAATCTAGTTAAAGTTTACTTAATGTTTGGTTTGTCTGTTTCAATATTTTTTGGTGAGATTTTGATGAATGTTTGTGTTCGCTTGTTTTGCGTGTGTGTTCCTCAGCTTTGTTCAACCTTATTCCTGTGGGCCTCAGAGTTGTCGCCATTCAATCCGTGAAGACAGGGTTATACATCGCAATGAACGGGGAGGGCCACCTGTACACATCAGTGAGCATTCTATTCTATTCTATTCTATTCTATTCTATTCTATTCTGTTCTATTCTGTTCTGCACGGCTTTCAGTAAGACACCTGTTTTGTTCCTGCATAACACAAAATGAAGCATAATGCTGAAAATGTTTCTATGTGTGGCACCTGTTTATGTTTTGTACCTGTGTACAGCTGTATGCATATAAAATCATCAGTTTTAACATTAAGGCAGACTCCATTTTCAGTAAGGGGGCTTTGACCATGCCTCCAATATTTGCAGTACCACATTTGCAACAGGATAATTGCATTTCCGTGAAGCTCAGGGATCCCATTAAGCAGAAATTTATGCAGTCCAATTTTTATTCATCAGCTTAAATGCCTTGTGACTTTTCAGTCTATATGAATTGGCATCTGATGACAACGGTCACGATGGTCAGGATAAAAAAAAAACAAACCCTGTTCATCTTTTTTACCTCTGTTGGTCTAAAATGCTAAATTACAGGATATATTTTATCATGTGGCACACTGAAATGTTTAGCACGGCATTCATAAACCTATGCTATCCAACATTCATAGCTACAGCGTTATTTATTAGAGTGAGGACATCTGAAGAGCAGCCATTGTTTTTCACTACACGGTCACCCACTCTTATTGACGGCCTCTCTTCAAAACAACACGGGCTCCGGCAGGTTAGGCAGCCGAGGGAGTGATAAGACCTCACCCAGTCCAGATAGTGCGTCTAGTCTCGCTCCTCCGCTCTGTCCTCCCCAGTCACTCAAATCAATCAGTAGAAAGAACATTGGGAGGAGTGACTCTCTGCTGGGCAGGGATATCCATCAGAATCACTGTCTCGTCACCTCCTGCTGTGCACATGTTCCTAATAATCAGAGCATAGACCGGGAATTGCCTTTTTTTATTCCTCATTCATTACCTTAGAGGTTTACAGGGGCTACTTCTCTTACTGTACCATGCACGAGTATTTTTCAAGTATATAGTAGAATTCCCCTCTGCTTAATCACTGCTTGACTTAGGCCAAAAAATGAAATTCATTTGAGAGGATTGACCTAGAATCCTGTGGCTCCTGTTATAGAATTGCACTGCAGGGATTATAAATGAAACCGTGCTAACTATCAGAACACACAAAAAGACACGATTGCACAATTTGTTAAATGCAGGCAGCCCTTTTCTTCTGTAAACACATGCTTTAATTAAGACACTTGTTCTTATTGAGATGTTTTTTCACCATATACTTACACAGTTTGCACATTTATACATTTTCAATTCTTTTGCTCCAGTTCACAGAATGATATTGCATTAAACCGGCGTAAAAGTAAAGTAAACTTTGAGCACGGCAGTTGTGTAAATATAAGAATACATGAGATGTGCTCAAAAAATTCCAGAAATCCATCCATAAAATTCAAAACCTGTACCAATTTCAATCTGACCAACTCTTTTGAAGTGCTTAACTTCTTCCAGTGCTCTTGCTGTTCTGTATAGTCCTTTGAAAGTCCTCTTCTCATAACTTGCATGTGTGAAGCTGCCATTTCACCATAGACCTCAAACACTAACTTCTATATGCAGCTAACACAACTTTCCTCCCAGGAATAATCGCTGGTCTTTTGCTGCGACATCAGGTTTCTGAGTTGGAGCCGTTCAGTTTCCGAACCTTAAAGCGGTGCATCCAGTCTTGCTCATCCACCCTGTCCTCTGACAGTGACTCAAATCAAGTCAAGAGTATAACACTGAAACTGCGACTCATAAATTTATCCCCGAGGGTGAGATTTTCAGCATAGAGTTCTGTTGTAATGTAGTGAAAAGTGTGAAAGAGGACATTTGCCACTAATGACCAGACTTTGATACATGCTAGCGTGCCATCGTGTCTCTGCTCACGGCAGTTTTTTTGGTAAGACCAACACAGTCTTCACTGACTCCTCACTCACTAATCAGCATATTTAGAACTTTGCAAATCAAGCTGTGTATGTTTTGACACAGTGGCAGTCATCAAAGCAGTGATCCAAGTTCAGCACGATAGCTTGGAGTAGTGCATTGCTTCACAAGGAGACAACCTTGAAGGGGATAGCAACCAATTTTAGTTCAGTCATGGAGGAGCTGTGACACTTTTTTCACAGCTCAATAAACAAAGCTGCACTATAATATAGATGCAGTTTGTCAGTGCTGTGACACATTGCTTGGGATTCTAACTTACAGTAATAAGAACCTGTAATAGGAATGCGAGTTAACTTTGAGTTTCTCATCCCTCTGTGTGGTTGGTATTTTATCCTTCAGCCTCTTGACATGTTTAGCTGAGGAAAAGTGCTGTGAAGTGGGTCTGGCTCTGCCTGGCCGGAGCACTGTGTTCCCTCAACACCATTGGCCCTTCTCTTTTTTTCACGCAGCTCCTCTGTTCCATTTGCAGCTTATTTCTGTGCTAATGGAGGTTCTGATCAGCCCTCAACAATCCAACCACCCACTCAAAGGTCTCTTTTTGATTCTTAGTGTGTGAATTAGACCACTAATGGCAGCTCAGTAAGATGTTCTTCATCCTCCTCCATCTTCACCACCCCCTCCTTTCTGCCGCTGCTCTTCTCCTTTTGAAAGAAAGGTGTAACCGTTCCTCCCATTATCACGGTGTTCCTTCACAAGCGATAATCTGACAGTCGACCTTTTTCTACCGATTAGGCGTATTTGATTTTAGTGCACTCACATTTTCAGAAGCTTCTTTGATGGTTATGATAATGCACAAAAACATGCTGATTGGAGACAAACACTGGACACTGAAAAACAGTGAAAAACAAGCTGTTGTTATTGGAAAAAAGTGTTCTTTAGTAAGTTCCCTGAAGCGAGGTTAGTTTAATTAATCAGTATTCACTTGGGCAGTTGTACAGTATTCTTTTACATATTAAATGCATTTCTGAGGCTTTTACCGCGATGATATACTTTGATAATGAGTGACACTCGAGGCGGATCAAAAGGAGAGTTCCCCTCTTGCAGAAAATAGATGGGAAGCCCATTCATGGCCTCTGGTGGTGCATCATATTCTTTTGTGTGAGGCACCCAAGGCGCAGTATGGAGCTCAAATGACAGAGATAACATCAAAGTGACTGCACAGCCTGGCACAAAGGACACACCATGGAATAAAGAAGAGTTCAATCATCTCACCCCCTTTTCAATCTGCTCCTTTTGTATCTGAGCCAATAAACTCCTGGCTAATTTCTCCTCCAGGCTCCTCCCTGGATCAGGGATGCTTTCGAAATGTAATAACAGCAGAGCAATTCTCCCAACTTGTTGTACTGGGGGAAGATAGCAGAAACGGGATTGCTGAAAGTCTCCAGATGACTGTAATAGAGCTCCTGGTGCAAAAACAGACACATTCAAATGAGATAAAACATAAATCACTAATTATTCTGCAGGGACTACCATACTAAATCCCTAAAAGCAAACAAGGAAGTGTTGGATTATATAGTTTTTTGTTATACATGATGAAATTGTGGTGCAACTCCCTAGCGCTGATTTTGTTGTCATGTTTCAGTCTTGCTAATACAGTCTGTTGCCATCTCTCAAGTGTAAAGGTTCGGCATTTCATGGTTGGCTGGTTTTCTTTAGAACTAGTTCCCCATCCCCTCACTTCACTAGAGTCTCTCACTGCAGCCTTCCTTTATCAGCAGCCTGCACTTGTTAGTGCTACCTTTCATGATTGTCAAAATGACTTGCCACATTACTTGAGTGTTCCTTTTAGAAATGGAATCCTTGAGAGGGCCAAAGTGGAGCAGTGCAGCAGCTTTAGCTTCACTTGTTAAAAGCTGTGTCATCAGCTGCATGAACACAGAAGACTGAGGGCATCTATTTCCTGTAGTGCCCAATTCAGAATGTATGAAAGCTCCAATGAGCTTGATGTGAGGGCTCCTTCACTTTACATCAATATGAAAATGAAGGTGAATGGTGGTTGTGTGTAGGCAGAATAAGAGAACAGCAGCTTGCATGGGATTAACTGAAGTTGGTCCTTCAAGAACACTGAAGGCAGCAGACCACTGGATTTATGTATTTTATATTTTCCTGACAACTTTGCTAATGAGATAATCAAACCTTGTGTTTTTGTTTATACTGATACTCTCAAATTTTCTGCCATTTTGCTAACACTGAAGACATGGCATGTCATGAGTGCAGAATTTCATATTTTATATCTATGTCTATGTTTATATCTATATATTGACAAGCTTATCCTGGAATAATTGTTGAAATAGCCAAATCCCAACAACAGTCTGCCTCAAGGCTCTTTATATTGTAATGTAAAGACTCTACAACAATATAGAGAGAGAAAACCCCAGCAATCAGACCACTATTAGCAAGCACTTTGTGACAGTTGCAAGGAAAAACTCCCTTTTAACAGGAAGAAATGCTCAGCAGACACAACCTCAGGGAGGGGCAGTCATCTGCAGTGACGCGGACGCTGTATCGGTTTCTTGTGGTGAAAAGAGAGCTGAGCATGGAAGCAAAGCTGGTGATTTACCAGTCAGTCTGTGTTCATGCTCTGATCTATGACCATGAGCTCTGGGTAGTGACAGAGTGAGACTGCAGATACAAGTGCTGTAAATGAGCTTTCCCTTAATGACAGGGTGAGGAGTTTGGTCATTCAGGAGAACTCTTACTCCTCCACAGCAAAAGGAGCCAGTTAAGGTGGATTGAGCATCAGACTAGGATGGCTCTTGGCTGGCTGCAGAACTCCTCAGTGTTCCCTGGAAGAGATGGGCATGAAGATGGAGGGCTTGGCTTCTTGGGATAGATTGCTATCACTGCAACCTGCAAAGTTGCAGAAAATGGATGGATGTATGGATGGACAAAGGTGGCTTTCAGACTGCCTGTTAAACTACTTGAACTTATTGCATTTCCTTGCCAGCTATAGCAAGATGCATGAATAAACCTTCCAGGGTGTAAAAAGTTCAAATCAATATGCAGTATGAAGAAGATACAAACAACATTATAACACCCAATGTGTATGAGTTCACATGTGTCTGCAAGTGTGCACGTGTGTTTGTTTAGTGTATATGCAACCCCGTAAGCCAGCAGATGGCTTTGAGTTAACAGTTTTGTTGGTGGTGTCTGCAAACCTGCCAAGACTGAAAATGATCTCTGATGTTATTTGTTGTAAACCATGCTTATCTAAAGTTCCTAATCTATAATTTAACAAATTGGATTACATATAAAAACACCCCCCCAAAAAACTTAATATGTTGGCGATGTTATTATTTTCATATTCCCAAATATCTACATATACTGTGATGATGACTCACATGATCTTGCCTCTGGAAGAGAGTAAGTCTCTGAGCTGAGGTGGTGGGGCTGGTTTTGTGGGGGAGGGGGGTGTTGGGCTCATTATTTCTAAAGAGTTTCACTCACCCACCTTTAATGCAGTGGCAGTGTCAGGAAGGAAAGTGGTTGTAGGGGCTGGAGGGAGAGCTGCTTCATGCATTAATGAACAACAAGGTTGGAGGTGGGTGTCAAAGCTGAACTGGTGAACTGCTGGTAGAGGCCAAGGCAAGATAAGAATAGGTCGACTGGTCCTTCAGCCATTTAACATTGCTGATATTAATGACTTATGTTCTTGGCTCGTTATGATATTGCACAGATTTGATTCATTTTTGTCAGACATTTTCCTTCTTTGCAGGATCGTGTTAGTTCATTGTGCTCTATGGAGCGCAGGTTGCACCGTGGCAGTGCAAAGGAGAGTTTTTAATCTTAGCAGGGGGTTACAGAGTCCAAATAAGGACACTTGACACAGTATCTTTGGATTTAATCTCTGAACAATAAGTCGCAAATAAACAACACTAATTTGTCCTTCATCTCTTTTTATAACAACAGCTTAAGGTCTGTTAGTTTCACATCTCTACCTTAACCACTGTTCATTTAAGGCAATTAAGAGCAGCTGTTTTCTACATCACTGGTTTACCTCACACATATTTATGAGTGAATAAAATGCAATGAGATCCCTGCAAGCTTTCCTTCAATAGCACACTGGATTACAGGCGCACAGAGTCAGAAATTGTGCTTGCATTAGCTGATTTGCTTCAGCTTCTGCATTTTAAGGGGCTCATTTGTTAGCTTCTTGGCTAGCAGCTATTTAGATTAGCATTCAATCATACTTTACAACCTAACTTTTGTCCACAGTCACTCTGCTGATTATCTCAAACCAGCATATTTGTTGATGCACTTTTACTTCGCTCCAGCCTTATTTTTACTTTTTGGTAATCACTTTAACTGACATGAATTATGCCAGCAGAACATTTCTTCCTTCTCAGATTTTTGAAGTGCTCGCTAAAAGACCAAAGCCTTCTCTAACTCCAACTGTATAGCTATTGGTTAAACTATATATGCATCATTCCCAACTTCCTGCCCCATGCTTGCAGACAACTTGACCAGTTACCATGTTGAATTGTTTTTCTTCTATAAAAATGCCAGTGTCTGTTCACAAAGGTACAAAGTTATTTAACCTGTATATATTGGGACAGTCATGCATTTATGGAAATGCTAACAACTGACTGAGATGCAGCTAGCCACGTAATTAGACAAACACTCAGTTTAATGTTGTAAATGTTGTAAATCCAACAAAATTTCCTTCTGAAAAAGCAACAGTAAAGGTGAACTCCATCTATCCAGTCATCCCGAGGCCTGTCCCAGCTGCCTTAGAGCAGGGCACACCCAAGACAGGTCACCAGTCTGTGGGAGGGCCAGCATAGAGAGACAGGCAATCATTTGCAGTCACATAAACGCCTATGGCCAGTTTCATCAACTAACATAACACTCAACTTTGGACTGTGGGAGGAAGCTGGAGAACCTGGAGAAAACCGGGCACACGGAGAACATGCAAACCTTACACAGAAAGGGCCCAGCCCACCACTGGATTCAAACCGAAGACCTTCTTGCTACAAGACAGCAGTGGAAACCACGATGTTGCCAAAAAGTATTACATGTATTTAATGTAATACGTTTCACTGCTTTGATGAAATATTCAGTGTGGTTGAATTACATTTTTATTAAAGTTAATACACATTGACAAACAAACATTATCAACAGTTTTCCAACAATTCAAGATCATAACTGCACAAATATAAAAAACATATATATATATACCTCTGTATGTACTTCTTTTTGTTAGTTTCCAGATGCATACCTCATGAATCTCAAATACTTTCTTCTTTTCCTTAAAAACATGTTTCCTAATACAAGTATCTTCATCTATATTTTTCCTCCACAGTAGGCAGACTTTCGACCGCGGTGGCCATTATCCAGCTATCGATCTGTCAGGCATGCACTGCCTCCCTTATCCATCCAGGATAATCCTTACATCTTTGTTAAAATTAACTGACCAAAAACACACAAGCAGTTAGTTGGTTTGATAAGGATGCTGGAGGGAGAGCTATTGTGTGCATCTGAAAGATAATGGAAAGGCAGCAGGCTGGAAAAAGTAGAAGCAGTGCACTGGTTCAGAGAATGAGGGTTTGAAGCAAGAAAAAAAGGAGGGGGGAAGGGGGCGGGTGTTGATGAGGGAACTCCAAGGTGTGCAGCAGGGAAAGCCCTGCTGTGGTCAATATAACCAGTGTAGCGTGCCCACAAGTGCAGACAACCTGTGCGTATTGCCCCCATTTATCAGTTGTTCATTCAGCTAAAAACCTTCACCTTTATTTAATAAAACCATCATCGTTTTGGCATAAACACAGCAGATTAGCAACTTGTAAATATTATTTTGTTGTATAAGGAAATAAAAGCCTAAAAACAGATGGAATTATTTGGTTAGGTTACTGAGCATCAAAAGATTATTTATTTAACTCTGCAACATAAAATTCAAACCCAACAGCTGTCAGCTAAGCTTGTTATTAAGTCAATTAATTGTTAGTAGAAATATTACAGAGCAGAATTGAGTTTGGCTTACTGGTGCAGCCCTCCACAACAGTCCCAGTTTCTCATGTGGCCCCTTGGCAAAATAAATTGCCCACCCCTGCACTAAAACTTGGTCAACTTTAAATTACTTCTGTAATAAAAGCCTCCGTGTGGTTTTAGTTACTGCCTTTGGCCCCCACTAAATCATTTGATAAACTACAACTCTTGGAAAGTATCACATACAAACAGTTCACTGTTGATTACACTGATCCCCAACTGTTGCCCAATATTGCATATTTCCTTTTTATTTGAATAAACTTTCATAATTATTACTTACTAGAAATACTGTTTTCCAAGCAGAAATGTTCCAGTACTTTGGGAATTTGGGAACATGTCATAGGTAGGCACTGGCAGTAACTGCTTTTTTGACCAACATTTATTCAGCCTGCTCTAATATCTTGCTTCCAGTCCTCTTGTCTGGATTATCCTGTTATTATCTTTTAAATGACTTAAAATTGCACGTTTAAAGTTGAGGCTGCTTAGATTCAGGCCTCAATGGATAATTCAAATTTTGTACACGAGGTTTTGTGTGTGTGAGTGTAAGATATGTTTACATCTCTGAGCAGCAAAAAACAAGGAGAACAGAAGAAGAGTAGGCGCATTGAACTGTGAATTCAACTGTGAATTTCATCTTTATTCCTCTCTGAGACCCACAGAGGAAATGTTAGTATAGAAATGCAGATGGAATCATATTCATTTCTCTGTGAATGCATATCGAGGTAGCTTTGAGAGCAAACACATCTAGTCTTTTCACTGTATTAATGACCCTAGTTCTGGCCTAATTGCTTTCCCAGTGTGTAAATGTCAAGTACCATGCAAATACAAATGGCACAATGGTGCTTATTGCCTCTAGAGCCTTGTTATGTGCAAATGAGCAGTGGACAGATGAGGGCTTGTAAAGCTACAAGTAGTACTCGGGAACTCAGTATCCCAACAGAAACATAATGCATATCATTTGCAAATTTACCCCAGACCATGAACTCAGCACTTCTTTCGGCTAACTATTTTGCAACTTTAGTTCTGTTATCACGTGCATTTCATTAGCAGCTCGCCTTGTTCAGCCTTTTGGGAGACAGTAAAAGCAAAGAAAGTAAAGCAAACCTTTTAAAAAAATATTTAAAGTAGGACCATAATTTGCCTCCTCTGTAATATCTACACCACATATTTGAATATTACCAAATAATAAGATCAGGCAAAGCTACTTTTGGCTGCTCTCTTATTCACAAGGGGTCACCACAGCAGGTAGCTCTGCGTCAGGTAAAAAGATAAATATTAAATGTCACATGATAAAAATACCACTTGCAGGTTAATAAAAGTGACTTCATTGCTACAGGCACTTCTTCCAGAAAAGAAAATTGTCTGTGAGGGGCTGCACATATCAAGTAGTTTTTGTTTTTTTGTTTTTTCTCTTATGTTCTAAATTCTAATTTTGTATCTTATATTTAGCACAATGGAATTGAATTACTACAGCAAAAAAACTTAATGATAGAAAGACGTCATAACAGTGACTCGACTTAGAGTGGCCATACCCATGGTGAACCATCTAAAGCTTCTACAATGGGGATGTAAGCATCAAAACCTGAGTGTGGAGAAATGGAAGAGGGCTACCTAATGGCTACCTAAATGGGCTTTAGCTTCGTATTTGCTGCGTGACATATTTTCACATACACCACCAACAGTAACAGCAGTCCCTGATAGCAGTGCCTCAATTCATCAGAATAAAGGACTCTATCATACAGTAAAAACCTGTTCAGGAAATGTTTTGAGGAACAGCGTTCAAGATGTTGACTTGGACTCTGGATCTCACTCTGACTTACCATTAGGTGGAGAGATGACCAACCTTTAGCCTTATTTCCGCTGTGCTTGGCTCAGACGAGCCTCTGATCGTGCCTGATAATGAGCCTGTCCATTTCATGTAGGCACAAAATGCTCACAGTGGCGCAGGCAAAGAGTCGTGCAAACTCACCCCCAAACTCACCCCCACACGTTAGCATGTCGTTAGCGTCGAAGCTCTTCGCTGTGAGTGAAGACACAAAGTTTGCCAGTAAACTGCAGGGGACGAGCACGACAATGTGAAAACATTTGTAACAACAAATCAAATAATCTAATCATCCCCCTCGCCCAGCTAAGCATGAAAATTTTTAAAAAGGCTAGCAAAGGTAAACTGGCTAAAGCTGTCCAGCACTAACAGCCAGCCACAAGTCAGAAGCCTCATTATCAGCAAACAAAAAAAGACAGACAAGCATTCACACCTATGTGTAGTTTAGAGCCACCAATTAACCTAGCCTCATGAAATCTTTGAAATCATGAAATGAACATCTTTGGACTGTGGGAGGAAGCCGCAGTCAGGAGAGGACCCGCGCAAACATGGAGAGAACATATAAACTCCACACTCCATCCCGTGCCGTCATGCAAACGTGGTAACCACCATGCCACTGTTCTTTCAATGTAATATTTATAAAATGTAATTAATGTAATAATATTTTTAATTTTTACTTTACTTATATTTCATGTGAGTAAAATTATAATCAGCCACGAGAATGTTCTTCAATTCAGTTTTATTTATATAACACCAAATCAGAACAACAGTCACCTCAAGGCTCTTCATATTGTACAGTAAAGCCCCTACACTAACAGAGAGAAAATTCCAATAATCAGATGGCCCCCTATGAGCAACCATTTCGGGACAGTGGGAAGGAAAAACTCTGTTTTAGTAGGAAAGAAACCTCCGGCAGAACCAGGCTCAGGGAGGGACAGCCATCTGCCACAATGGGTTATGGGTGAGGGGAAGAAGACAGGACCAAAGACACACTGTGGAAGAGAGCCCGAGTTTAAAGTAATGATTAAATTCAGAGTGGTGCATAAACACAGAGAGAGTAAAAAGAGGTGAGTGAAGAAGAAATACTGAGCACATCATGTGCATCAGCCTAGGTCTATCGCAGCATAACTAAGGGAGGATTCAGGGTCACCTGGTTCAGCACTTTAAAAAATTGCAATCAGTGCATCTCTAGGCGGGAAGCCTTGCAACTATCTCCTCTGTGCTGGATACTATGTGATTCCTTTGGGTTTTGCATAGCCCATGCTTTGAGGTGTAAGATCAGGTTTTGCATCATGACCTATTTACGGGCCTACTCAACATCAGGCAGTCATGTTGGATTTCATGTGGTAGCTGCGTAGTTTACTATAGCTACTTATTTTGGTTTATCCTTAATGGTATTTAAGATGAAGGAATGATCCATGGAGGTTTTGATGGTTATGGATGTTTTATAGGGGTTCAAGCTTCAGAAAGACTTTTGTGTCATGCCCACGTTGTTGCAGTTTTAAGTCTTGCTCAAAATGTTCTCAGGAGCTCGAGCAAAGTGTGGGGGTGTACGTGTGAAGGATGAAGGTTCTTTTGCTGTGACAGAAAAGCCCTCAGTGTTCAGCCTGCCTGCAGGTGTAATAGCTGCAATCCTCTCTTTACCTCCACAAGCATCCTTCTTCCTTTTCTGTTTCCACCCATGAAATGAAAGTAACATTTTATCAAGCTTCACCCCTGGAGTTATAAAAATCAATATAGTGAGGGCTCCTACAGAAAGGTTGTAAATCATGTGAATTAATTCTCTTAAATCAAAGCCAAACCTGGTCTCCAGTGTGTATGTGGCTGTTCACACTGTGAGCCAGTTGACACAACAGCTACTATAGGAGCACAACAAACTGCAAGTTCCAGGGCAAGTATATTTATGTGTGCACATGCTATGTGGTAAATACTTTGCCAGGGAAAGAGCTGCATTCCTCAAACCTCTTGCAAAATGTTCATATTTGTTTTTTTGAGTGTGTGAGATTACACTTGTACGAATGCTGTAGTTCTGACCTGTTGCTTATAACTGTTTGCTGCACCATCTTGTGGTTACAATACCACAGCTTCACTGCAGAGGCCAGCAGGTCAGAGGAAGTATCTGTGTGATACACCCACACACAGTATTCCACTAAAAAGAAATATTCACACGGGGAAAGGAAGCTTGCTGTTGTATAGCGTATTGATAGAACAGATAAGAACACAAGAAACCGCTGAAGATCTTGAACTTAAAATCTCATGACGTACATTTTGCTCTTGTATTAAATGCCACTTGTCCATTATGTATAAGTCGTTTTACAGTTCTGGCCCTTCTGGGTGGAAATATTGTATTTTTCCCAGAGTGAACACCAGGAAAGAGCTTAACTGTATAGGCAGGCGAGTGAAAAGCGGCATCAAGCACTTAGATTTGGCCTTTTTTCCAGAGTTGCACAGTGAGGGCTGATGTGAGCCTTCAGGTGAACAGGTTTTCCCCACAGAAACAAGAGAACTTGCCACCATGACACTGCCTGTTATGAGTTGTTTGTGCCACTGTACTAAAGAGGAGTTTTGATAAATTTGGTCTTCTGTGAATTTAGTTTTGGAGTTGTTCTAAAGCGCACCACTGGGGAACCGGGGTCGAGAAAATGAGAGCTGGTGAACTGGGAGACTCAAACATGGAGGGAGGTTAAACATGGAACATACCTGCTCCTATGGGCCTTGGCTGTAACATCTTCAAATCCCACCTCTGCAGGATGTTTTCTCTGCATCCAAACATGGCCCAGTATCAGTATCAATCGTAAAGTAGGCCTTGCCAAGTTGTCTTTGTTTTATGATGTGGATTGCGATAAACATATGACTGTTTATAGACTGTTTATACGTCATCAGGTATAGACTTGTTAGGGTACTGGTTTGAAGTGGTAGATCTTCATCAAATCTGAATATTTAATAGGGGTTTTACCAGAGCCAGTTTATAAAAATGAATAAAAACAGATTATGGGATCATAAAACGGGTCATGAGATGATATTGCTAAGGTATTAGTATCCCTACCCCTACACTGTGTTTGTTCATTTGTGATATTGAAGCAGATTAACATGCACTTGAATCCTGCTTCAGCCCTTGGCAGCTGGAACTGCAGGTGATAACTACGAGCTGAAATATGGCAGTCCCATCCACGCCTAATGTACCCAACCACCAATTTATCTGCAGCATTAGTTATAGTGTCACCATTTCTGTGCATTTCCAGCTTGTTTAAATTAGCATTTGGCTTGTTTGCTTTTCAAAGCAAACTCGTTAACTGCTTGATCGACAGGATATGGCTTATGATTGAACCACTGGCAGGCTACTTGGTTTCATGGTTCCTTTCTGGCTGACTGGCTGCCTCACTCAGCCTTCCAGCTGTAGCCATGCCACATTTTATTTTCAGAGGGAGACAGACTGTTGGGGAATCCTCTGCTGTTTTCCCCTCATGCACAGACGTTCAGGCTGAGTGCTTTAGCTGCTTGTCAGCAAGGTTTCAGCAGAGATGGACATTGTGAAATGGTGATTCTGCAGTCCAATTTCAAGAAGGAAAAATAAGTCCTTCTAATTTTATCCATTAAAGTTGTGTCCTTTGTTTTTTTCCTGAGGCCAGCACATATGTTTAATGGTTTGCAGTAATAGTACCGTGTACTTTGTTCCACCAACACTCTAATCACAGTGAAGATGGAGGGGTGGGATAAATACCACACTGACCAAACACCAAAGTCTTCCGATTTAAGTCCTGAACCACAAATAACAACCAGCAGAGTACAAGTTAATACTATTACTGTCTGGGTAATATCCACAGTGCTATTATTAGAAAAACATGAGGACAAAGTAGTAGTTATTAGCACTGGGTCTATCAGCTAAGCCATTAAGCTAAGTCATTAAGAGTCATATACTACCATACTAACATTCCATATCCTAGCAAATCTAATAGCTGGAAAAATGTCCCACTTCCAATTGCTGTCAGCCATTTCCAGCTGGGTGTTTTTTCAGTGCCTGGTGTTCTGAGCTAGCAGTGGCAAAAGAAAGAAGTTCAAGCTGTTCCAGGATTACTTCTGTGCAGTTCCAACATCTGGCTTTATGTGAAGGACCAGTGACAATTTAAAGGGAAAGTCGGAAAATCAGGATAAAGTGTCTTTGTAAGGCATGCCACGTGTCAGAGAACAGTTCCAAGTCTCTGGACTTTTATTGGTCAGAAAAAATGCTGGTTTTCCAAAAGAGATTCTCTCATTTGGTTTTAGATGACAGTAGAGAAGAAAGCTGTTTAACATGTTCGTCCAAAATCTCCCAAAGTTGTTCAAGAAGTTGCAGTCGAACAACTATTAATCTCATTTACATACTCACCAAACCGTTCATTGACTCCTTGTGCCCTGTGGATGCCCTCTGTCATCTTGGAAAATACAACTTCCACCAGAAGAAATGTTTTGTCATAGGATAAAGGTGATCCTTCAGATCAAAAATGTTCTGATCCGGAGCTCCACTTCAGTCTTAGGGGCAAGAGGTCCCAAACTGCATCAGCAAAAAAGCCCACAACATCCCGTTCCAGGGTTCGGGAACGGGTTGTTCCTTTAAATTGTCAGTCATCTGTATATCCATTAGTAAAAGTGGGATATAAGTGCAGGGTAACTGTTCATTATACTTACAATATGTCTGTTCATGCAATGTTCTATTATCCAGATTATATACTGCAGTGAACAATATGTGCCGCTTTTATAACGTTACCATCCATGATGACTTCTGACATGCCTCTCAGAACACCGGCAGCGGTAATTTGTCTGGGTCAACTGATGTGTAGACTTGAAGTGTAGAAGCTGCCAATACAAGAGAAAATGTGAATATTACTGTGATTCTCCAGTGGAGCAATTTTCTTCTTTTGAATACAGGATCAGACCAATATATTTTAATATATTTCAAACCATGTTTCAGTCCATACTGTTCTGTTTCATTTGCATATGAAAATTCATAACAGTTACTTAAAACTGTTTTTTCTAACCCTTAGGTCGCCAGGAGTGACATAGAGTCATGATGCTGAGTGTGAAATGTAGTGGAGATTATGTGTATTCATGTGTACTTGCACTTGAGCATCTGTCTTACTAATAATAATTTAAATTGTGTGAGTTACAGTCAGTCTAGAGTACACTATAGTTGTTTGCACACAAAGTTTACATTACAGATTTCATATGTAAGTCTTGCTGCCATGTTGGGGCTCCAGTGATTCAGTCAACTAAAGCAAAAAGCTCACAATTTACCAATTAATCAATGAATTTATTATATAAACTGTTAACTCTCTGAACAAATGTACAGCACCTGTTACCTTAGCTGTGTTAAACAGAATGAGTTACAATTGCTTGTCATTTACCAGAGCTGCCATTCAATGTGATTTTTTTGAGTGCTGTGCCTTGGTGGCCTTATATTTATAATTCATACATAAAAGAGAAGCAAAAAGCGTGCTCTGGCAACAGCTCATTAAAAGCCATGCCATATTCTAAGACCTTTGTCAAGCTTTTGGCATTCTGAACCATTCACGGTCCATATCCGGCATCAATTAAAGCTAGAAAAAGAGCATGCCTGCATTCATGATAAGAGGAGGAGGTGCTCCTGCATAATGCCATGCCAAAGCTGCTACCAAAACTGCACTGTACTGCATTTTATCTGCGTAAACACAACCTCTGCCACGCTCTTCCACCCACCCAGTACAAGGTGTCACAAAAGATGAAAGGGCAAAGAATGAAGGTGTGCCTGACACGAAAAAAAATTCTACATTTTGTCATCTGTGCTTGTATGAAAATAGATCGCTTCATCCTTCAGTCAGATTACGTGCTATAATGGCAAATTGCTGCTCCAAGCACACTTCAGCTTTTGCCTGTAGTTTCCTACAAGAGCAAAGTTTCGCTATAACCCTGAAGACAACAATGAAAAATGATTCTATAATTCAGAAAAGCAGGATATCTGCAGCTCATCAGATGATCCTGTGCTAAGATGTGGTGTTATTTTCTAAAGCAGGGGCCATTTATAACCCAGTCATGTTGCTGGATTTGTCACATTATAATACTACTGTTACTTTGGCCTTGCGTAAGGTCGGGTATTTGTGTAGGCCCACATGGATGCCAAAAAGAAGTACACATAAGACAGGAAGATTTCAGTTGTATTTTGCAATACAGCGGATGGCTAAAGTAATTCCCCAAGAATTAACTGGAATTTCAGTATATCTTATTTGTGTTTACAGTTATATTTATCTACAAATACTTACCAGTAGATAAATTGGAATCAAAGGGGGTAACAATTCAAAGTTTTACAGCAAAGAAGAATTATATAATATATATAATAATTATATAATATATATAATATATAATTATACCCAAAGTAATTTTAATTAATGAGTAACTTCATTTATTTTACAAGAAAGAAGAAATAATTATACCTCTTATTCTAACCAGCAGTAAATGTGTATTGGTATATAATATTACCTCATAATTATATATGAAATGCAATAAAATTCCTTTACATTTACTGTCATTGGTGACACAGCTAACTCTAAATATAGAACCCCATTACTAATAGAGTAAGTAGTGAGTAAGGATTGCTACTCATCTTACGTTCAGAACTAGTGAGATGAAGGAGATTTTTATTTATTTATTTATTCATTTATTTTTCCCCTGTCCTGTCTGGAAATGTAGCAATCAGAAGTGTTGTTTCTAGGCAAAAAAATGCTAAACAGACACAAGTGGAGCATTACAGCATTTGCTATAATGGTCCACTTCATAGTCATATTTTATCAGAATGTAATATAGTTGAACAGGCTGAATGAACAGATACCCCTCTCTCCCCTCCAATAGGCACCCCCTTCATCCATCCATTCACTTCCGCTTATGCTTTTGAGGGTCGCGGGGGGCGCTGGAGCATATCCCAGCTGTCATAGGGCGAGAGGAGGGGTACACCATGGACAGGTCGCCAGTCTGTCGCAGGGCTAACACACAGAGACAGACAACCACATTCACGCTCACATTCACTCCCACATTCACCTATTAATCAATTAACCTATCCCCACTAACTGCATGTCTTTGGATGGTGGGAGGAAGCCGGAGTACGCGGAGGGAACCCACACAAACACGGGGAGAACAAACTCCACACAGAAAGACCCCGGCCCGAATTGAACTCAGGACCTTCTTGCTGTGCGGCAACAGTGCTAATCACCGTGCTACCATGCACGGTGGTTCTCTCTCCCCTCCAATAGGCACCCCCTGTTCCCTGAAATCCAGCAACGGCAGGGAGGCCCAGGCTCATCCAGCCTCGGTCAAGACTCAGTCATTTTTAGAAACTCCCACCATGCTGCCAGAGATGAGCTAATGTTAATGCTTTCATAGATTACTTGATGCTTAGAAAGTTTGATGTTGAAGCTAATGAATAGTAGGTCAGAAATCTTTGTATTACTGCATTGTGCCTGTTCTATGTCTAGCTGGGGATCATCTAAGAGGCTATGTTTTAACCATCTTGAGATGTATTGAAGCCTGTTGGCTAAGAAGTAGTGGTGAAAGTTAGGCAGATATAGTGTTCCTCTATCCTCGGTCCGCTGTAGTCTTTTTAACCCTTTCATGCATGAATTATGACAACCTCAATCTGGATTTTTTTCTTAAGTATTTTTATTCATCTGTAGGCATGAAAAAAAGATTTTTGAACTTCATTTTTTTTAAACATGTACTTTTCAAAGAGTTTTTTTTTACATGTTACACTTAGGTTTACAACTGATGTGTATGGAGTGACACATCAGTGTCCAATGTAGTGGTTTATGTGCAAGTATATCATCAACACTGACACCAATACAAGAAAACAGCCTTGGAATAGCTGTCCACTGTAGTGACCAATATGCATGAAAGGGTTAAGCTAATATGTGGGGGTTCCAAAGGAAGTTAGAGATGGGGGAGTCCTCAGATCTAAACCAGTCAGGTGACAGTGACCCTTCCCATGAGTTATAGGGGTAGAGACTTACATCTACTCAGATCGTCTTCCACTTTCTTTAAAAGTGCCATGTGGTTCCAGATTGCAGTGGAGTATAAGAAGAATTATGGCGCAAGCAATAGATTGGAGAACTGTAGATTTATAGACCAATTTATCGAATAATCTGAAACTCTTGAGAAAGAGTTTATCAATTCAGAGAGAGTGGTTTGTGAATGCTGGAGAAATAGTAACACATCAGCCGCATATGTTCTGCTGCTAGTGGTTTGATTAAAATTGCAAACAGTCTGGCCTGGTGCCCCTCTGGAGACAACGCTGTTGGGGAACTCTATAATATGTTTAACCAGTTTATGAAAGCGTTCCCAAAACCAAATTTGTGTAAAAGTTGCAGATAAAACTTCCCAGTTACCTCTATGAAATCAGTTTACTGCATCTAGAGACAATATTGTGGTTTCATTGTTTTTACTGCATGAGTAGTCAAATTAAGCAATCTATGTGTATTTGTTGATGATTTGTTGATGATTTATTAAACCAGTTTGATCAAGACGTGTTATGAGAGGCTTTTTGAGACGGCTTTGCAGATTATTTTAAGGTCAACGTTAATGAGGGATATACAGGGTCTTTTTCTGGTTTTAGCAGGAGACTAATCTTGGTAGAATTCATATTTGGCGGTGGTCTGCAATTTTCCCTGATTTTCTGCAACATTCTGTGGAATACTGGTGCCAGAATTTTCCAGAATTCTTTATAGAATTCTGCTGGAAATCCACCACTACCTGGAGCCTTTTCATTGGGCATGCTTTTCAGGGCTTCCTGCAGTTCACCTGATGTCAGGGGTGAACCCAGTGCCATTGCTTGACTGTCTGATCATTTCCAAAGGGTTATGTTGTCAAAAAAATGATCAATTTTGTTTTTAGATGGGTTTATCTCTGGTGAATATAAAGTTTTGTAAATGAAAGTGTTGTTTATACTTTCAGGGTCATACACTGTGTTGCTTATTTTTAAACTGACTAGCTAGAAATGGACCTGATCTGTTACCATGTTCAAAATTTTGCAAGCGAAGTCTTTGTGGTAAGAATTTAGTTTTTTGGTCAATAATTTCATTGAATTCTATTTTTGCGTATTTTGCTCAGCATTTCCTGTTCCAGCTAGGACACACAGGCTTCTTCTAATGATTTAATGGTTTCTTCTAATTCCTGAATGTGTTTGTTTTCGCTTTTCTTCTTATGTGATGAAAATGAAATAATTTTACCTCTCATCACAGCTTTCCCTGCCTGCCAAAGAACAATTGCTGGTGTTCCAGACAGGTCATTATAGTCTAAATAGAAAGCCTGTTCTTTTTTAAAATATTTAATAAAGTCTTCATCTTTAAGCAATGATGTATTAAATCTAAGCTTTTTCCTTGGCGGAATGACCTTCTTATTTACTAGAGTTAAAGACACAGGAGCGTGATCGCTGACAGCTATAGGGTTTATCTCAGTGTCTGAAATGTCACTCAACAGTGAGCTGCTGACTAGGAAATAATCCAGACGAGAGTAGGAGTGATGGACATGTGAGAAGAAAGTATATTCCCTACGGTTGCTGTGAAGAGATCGCAATGAGTTGCAATGTCTGGGTCTATAACTTGGTTGAGTACTGTTGAATTAATATTTTTATGTGTTAAAACTGCTACTCTCCTTTGCCTAGAATCATAGCAGGCTGAGAACACATTAGGAAACTCGGGTGTTTTAAGTTGATCTGTATCTGTGGCAGGTCTATGAGTCTCTTGTAGGGGTAGAGTTGTCCGTCCATGTAGAGCCAGTTCACGGCAATGACAGCACAGGGGCCCTTCTAAATGAAGCTGCGTTGGATGGGGAACAGGACCTTGAGTCGCTCCAGGATCTCTTTGGGGAACTGGTTGTTTATGCTAAAGCTTGTTCCTTTCCTTTCACCTGCTCCTTGAAATGTTCCAATTTGGCCACAATATTTAGGCGTCAAGTCTCCTGGCTCTGAGGTGATGGACCCGGTGGAAGGTGATGTTCTTCCCTGTGTCCTATGGAAGCTTCAGGTGGGTCTCGATGAAGGTTTTAGTGGTAACTTCTGCTTCCTCTTCAGCAGATTCTGGGATGCCTGACAACATCAGGTTATCTCACGAGCTATGGGCCTGGAAATTGATCATCTTTTTTTTTTTTAAATGCAGTTAGAGACTTGACCGTGTCCTGTAGCATAGCATTTTCCAAGGATTCCCTCAGGGAGTGGAATTCCAGGTGTAGAATTTCGACCAGAGACAATCTCGGTTGGATGCTGGACAATCGCTTATTGATTTAGTCCAAGGTGTCGGCAAGTCTTTACCGGGCGTGATGTTGTTCCAGGTTCTGCTGGGTCTGCTGAGTCTTCTCTTGGAAGATGAGAAGATGGCGACATGTTCTTGGCTGGGGAAGAGGGACTCTAGGCTTTCTCCCTGACAATAGCATCAAAGCTACAATCAATTTATTCCTGAAGCGTGTACAAATTCTCCTTCGCTTTCTTCCAGGGTGGTGGAAACAATTATGCAGAAGGCTTTTATTGTTTGGAGTATTTAAGCTTCAGAAAGTATTTCTTTAATTCTGATCCACCATTGAGTTTTATTCACCTCATCTGACATCACTACAGCATTTTCCCAATCTCGAGCTGTTAAAGTGCAAAACAGTGAGAGTCACTTACAAGTGAATCTACATGGAGGGGACCTGCATTTCCTCTTAGAAAATCTGGGACACTTTTCCTGAGGGTGTAAACAACTCAAACAGAGCAGAGACAGAAACACTGAGGAGAGGAAGCTCTGTACCTGCAGACTCACCTCTTGTTTTTTTGGGGGGGGGGGGGGGGTTCATTGTAAGCCTTGAGTATCCTTGTTTCTTTTTGTGTGTGCTTGGACTTGTGCGAATGTGCATGCACTCCTCTAGAAATACATGTCAACATGTCTGAGATATGCTTGTCAGCTTGTTGCACAGAATAGATTGCTGACTTGCCCGACAAAAGATGACGAGCCAATCTAGCAAAAATGCGGCTGCCTTGACACCAATCTGGCCCCAATTTACGGATCAACAGCAGCAGAGTGGACAAAGACACACACACACTCACACACACATACGCACACATTTAATCCCCACTGATCTAGGCGTGGGTGGTTGCACTTTGTGTATTTGCTCACCAGCAGGCTCTCTTGCAATGCTGTTTTTTTATTGAATATGAACAGAATATTTTGTCTCATATATTTCTTCACTACAATCTGCAGTGATTTATTCTGAAGCCTTTCAATGGTTTCCACTTTCCACACATTGCTTTTTCGCCTTGTTCATTCAAACTGACCCCAGTAAGATAAGTTTAGGGGTGGTGTTTGTTGCACTGTTGAAACTCATCAAAATTCATGAAACAGATATTAAAGAAATAAGTCATTCCAAGATTTTCAATATCACAAACTGTCCTATTTTAGATTTAAATGTTGTTACTAAGAAGCCACATGCTTAGACACACTGGTTCAGTAAGAGGACAGTAGTGGCATAAATCTTGCTGTTTTTGTGTAATTCTGTTGTGCATGAAGTCTATTATACAATCTATAATCATTCATAGCAGCATTAAGCTCTCCAAAACTGTTTTTTGAGGGCATTAGGGATTTTTTTGAGAGTTTCTTACTGAACCAGCAGAGCACTCCAAGCCAAGAAAGGCACTTTTTATTCTTTTTAAACCCAGATCCTAAATATTTATTGGATATCGCATGCTACAGATTCATCTCTCACTGAGAAAAGCATCATTTCCCTACAGCATGTTTTTTTGTGCGTGTTTGTGTCTCTGTGCTTGTGTGCACATGTGTGGGTGTGTAATGAGCCAAGGGAGCTGTACTGGTTCGGTGTTAAAGGCTCTGTGCCTTCAGGGAAACTTTATTGAAAGCTTAAGTGCTTCTGGTGGCCAAACACTTTAAGGGTGCCACTGTTTTCTACCACCCTTCCAGTAAACAGTATGTAGTTTAGTGCAGCTTAGTGAAGCACATGCATTTTTGGTCATTTGGGTTAAGCTTGCAGAAGCATATTAAGTTAGTGCACATAAATGAACTGATATGATACGCTGAAGTATCTATCTACTTCAGTGAATAAGGAAATATCTTCATCTTCCTCTATAGAATACAGAATGAAATTTGATTTCAGCATATCCAAAGGCATTAAAAAATGAAAAGTAAACAATAAAGTGACTCAATTTTAAGCATTATGTATTATTGTGTTTTATTTTTTATCATTATTTTTCATTACGTGTTATTTTTC
Source organism: Oreochromis niloticus (assembly GCF_001858045.2). Taxonomy (NCBI): domain Eukaryota; kingdom Metazoa; phylum Chordata; class Actinopteri; order Cichliformes; family Cichlidae; genus Oreochromis; species Oreochromis niloticus. Next base: position 23,458,541 of record NC_031987.2, on the reverse strand, counting down.
TTTTCCTTTATTTTTCCAGACACGAACTCGATGATTAACAATCATCATTTAACTGCATTCTCCAAGCCGCTCATAAAACACGGTGTTATTGCACATTTGAGTCAGTGTTGGAAAGCATGACAGCTTCACTATGTGCAGATCCAAAGATCTGTGAAGACAAGGAACAAAGTCAAGAGATATTTCTCTGACTTTATGCCTTTGAGGTTTAGACAGGAAGTCATCTTTATCTTACTTTGACTTTTGTCATCTGTTTTCTTTTTTGAAATGCTTTTTTTTTTACGCTTCTTTAAATAAACTCCCTGGCGTTAAGTTTAAGCTTTCGTTTGTAAGTTTTCCAAGATGTATATGTTATTGTCATAACATCATTTAGCTCTTATAAGCACATATGCTTGTGTGTGATGTGCATTCAGTGCATTCGTTTAGGGAAAAGAAAGAAAGAAAACGGAAACTGTACACCGTGTCCGTACACAATTCATCCAGCTGTTTACTACCAGCGCTCCTCATTTGGTCCCGTCTCCTTCTCTTTCTCTGAGGGTGATAATCAGACAGGTCTGCCGAAGCCCCCGTTGTCTGCACACACTGTCGACGTGACTCTTATGCATATGAGAGCAGCTTGGCATTGTAAATGCAGCTCAGCTTTCTAGAGGTTGACCTTTTTCCATGGATTAACAGGTTTTATGCTGGCAGCATTAATAAACAATTTCTTCATTTCCACAGTGGGGTAGTGAGCAGTCGTTCTGCATATTAATGTGCCCCCTCCCCCATGAACCTCGACTCACCTACTTTTAGGAGGCCTTGCAATTGTGACCTTTATGAAGATTTTTCCAAAGAGTCTTTGTTTTAGAGGGACTCTCTTGTTTTTAAACTGTAATTACTCTTACTCAGGGAATCTTTTAATTCACGCTCTCTCTGTGTCCATGTGCCTTTTTAAAAGTGTATTCTGTAGAAACATTAATGCTCCCTTGAGCCACTTCTTCCCCCCTCAACCTTTCTCCCCATGAGTTGGTCAGTTTTTCTGTTTTGCTCTGGCTGTTCTTTATTTCTGTGCCTGTCTTTTTTGCTTTGGTGACCGGGGCTGATTATGTAGGGCTGAGCTGTTTTGGCCCTCACGCTGTCTGTGGCCAAGGTCAATTATGGCCTTCCCATTCAGAGCATGGCCAATCACGAGCCAGGGAGCCAGTGATGTGGAGCGCCAGGCGGGGAGATCGAGTGGGAAGAAAATCAACCGTTTGGTGCCTCAAAAATGATTCGATTTTCCACTGGTGTGAAAGTGTGTAGTGTGTCTGAGTCTCCTTCTCCCTGTTCTCCTTCAATGTCACCCATGTTTTCCCAAAATATCAGTTTGATGTTGGGTAGAAAATATTTAGCGCACAGCTCTGAATGTAAAGGCAGAGCATTTTCTGGTTTTTCATATAGCTTTAAATTCATATGTCAATATCAGAACTTCTTGGGGTACTTTTTTGTTATAAGGGGAATTTAATGCCAAAGATTTAAAACAAGGAAAAAAAAGATTTTTGTTTTTGTTTTTATATGAACCCATGAATTTTTCTGTGAATCTGGCTTGTCCTTCTAAATGTACTACATTCGCCTGTGGTGAACACAAAACAACAAAATCAATCCTGCCGCAACATTTTTTCAAGAAAAGCACAATTGGGTTTTAGAAAAGCCAGGTGTTTGTTTTACCTTAATAAAGTCCCACTGGAATGGTGGCTTAGCTAAAGCACTCTTAAGACTCTTCCATGTACATAAAAAATATTATTTGCGATATGCAATTCAAAGAAAATTGTCTGTGAGACAAGCAAAGGTCTCATTAAATTCAGCTCTAGTGGTTTACTTTTCATCAAATTAATGCAGCAAAATAGGATTTTGTCACTTTCAGGCAGCAAAGCAAAAAAGACACCAATACCTGATTGAGTTATTCAGAAACTGATGCTGTAACTGTTTAGCCAAGAGTCGTGGAACAACAGCAGTAATTTGAATGGGGTGAGAGTGAAGCCAAACGGTAAAGTTGCAGTCTGTGAATTCTATACAAGAAGCTAAAAGAGGCTAAATGTCTGCAGAAAACTACAAATCTGGGTGAGTCTCTTTAGTTTTGTCAATTTGAGCAGACCGTGTCATTTAATCATTTAATCTTCATTTACCTTGTTGTAAAGTGTTAGCAGGCTAAATTGTTGATCAATTTTGGGTCAACTATTTGGAGAGGTTTAATTCCTATTTTGACATGATAAAGTTAATATACACAATATGACTAGTACACTAATATCAACTCCACACAACTCAACTTGGTTTTTAGGGTTTTCCATTAGGTGGTAGTTCCTGGTACCAGGTACTTTTTAGTACCTGCTCAGCCGGGGCGAGCTGAGTTGATCCAAAAATATGACATCAGCAGACTGCACACCACTAATTGGCATCACTTGCTGATTAATGAGAGCGACTTCTTCACATAAGTCAAACCGCCATTTTTGAAACCTGGCAACGAGGGAAACAGCTGCACAAAAACTGAGTCAGACAAAAAGCGATAGACTGAGCAGCAGGTATACCATCGCCTTGATATCTTCAGTTGTTGTGCTGTGTTTGTGTCGCATACAAATGACATCACAGGACTTTTGGCCATTCTCCTACAGCAACCCCACACGCATGGGTGATCGTGGCTCAAGAGTTGGGAGTTCGCCTTGTAATCGGAAGGTTGCCGGTTCGAGCCTCGGCTTGGACAGTCTCGGTCGTTGTGTCCTTGGGCAAGACACTTCACCCGTTGCCTACTGGAGGTGGTCCGGCAGCCTCGCCTCTGTCAGTGCGCCCCATGGTGGCTGTGGCTACATTGTAGCTTGCCATCACCATTGTGTGAATGGATGGATGACCCCAAAGCGCTTTGGGGTCCTTAGGGGACTAGTAAAGCGCTATACAAATACAGGCCATTTTACCATTTACATTGAGGTGGTATTCAGTTGTAATGAGAAATGACCGAACCAAGTAGAGTAGAACTGAGTCGAGTCAAGGAGCTACTAGTAGAAAAGAGGGTGTAGTTTCTAGCTGTCCCTAATCTCTGCTTGGGTACCCACATACATTTTCTTGAAGTGATGAAATTAGAACAAATGAAAAAAAAGAGGGATGTTTTGGGTTACGACAACAAATTTGACAAATGATATGACTGAAATACGCGCTTCAAATGCAATCAACGTTTTGTCTGCTATAGCTGCCTCCACTGCTCCGAACTCCAATCAAACTGATTATGTTGACCAGACGTCTCATTCCACAAACAAACCACCTCCACTTGCTCAGCCTGCATAAACAGAGACGCGCATCTATGTGAAGGCATTTGATTAACCACAATTACGGACTTGGCTCCAGCGTATAGATTGCTTTGACTCCAGGCTGTTTTGTAGGTGTTATATAAGTAATCAGTGCTGGACCGGCATCAAAATGATGTGCCTAATTACCTGGGGTGCAGCTCACCTGACGAGGAAAAAGCAGAATTAATTACCTTGTTGAATCAAGTCAAGGAACCATGAAGGTAAAAACGTTTTGCTTCTAATCGGCTCAGCAACAGCTTCCTATAGCATGAAAAGAGCATTTAAACCACTCTTACAGAACACTGGTTAGTTTGTTTAACAAATGAATTTGTTCTTTTTTTGGTGTTTCATCCAGAAGAAAAATGACAGCCCCCCCTTAAGACAGCATTTTTCCACAATTGTGTACAGCCAATAAAACCATGTTCTTTCACCTCCCTGGTAGTGTGGACTCATTCCCCCCTTGCTGACAACTTGGACATAATAAGCAGCCATATGACAAACTACTGCTTGCTGCTGACACACGACAAATAATGATGGGGTTGAGCTTGCGCATCATCATCCGGAGAGAATGCTTGTTTGATAGGAACGTGCTCGGGCTCGTGCTCAGGGTTTTGTCATGTAAGGCTCCGTTTTTATTGCTTCAGCCTGCAGTTTGTCTGCCTATCTGTGGATTGTCCTGCTCAGCCTCTGCGGTCTGCTATAAAAGCAGCATTAATAGTTCTGATCCTAATCCCTACATTCACCACTAGAATAGACTGAAGTTAAGTCTCTTGTGTAATGTAATCACTGTCGAGACAGACCAAAGTCAGGGAGCTGAATTTTTCCGACAAATATCTCACCATACCACCCTGACCTCTCAGTACCTCTGAAGACCTGCAACAACGATTTCAATACTTTATATCTGCAACCGACTGTGGACGATCACAGGAGTTTTGTTTATCTGACATGTCAGCTGATGCTGGTGTTATGCATCATGCGTTTGCATCTTCCACTCAGAAATGCCCACGAGTCCTCGAGCAAGGATAGAAAGGACACTCAAAATGCAGCCGGGTGCTTCTTAGGATCATTATTGTAATCCCAAGTGTCTTTCTGCTCCTTCCTGCTCAGCTCTCCTTTCAGCTGAATAGTGTCTGGAGGATAAGCTCTGACAGGGGTAATTCAGCAAATCGCTAATTACATGATAATCATGGCATTGTGTGTCCTGTGTTCCGAACTAAGCATTTAGCCCATAAATAATGACCTGTGCCGCTACAGAGAGAGCCCCATCATCCCCGACTATGAAAAATCTGATATTCAAGAGAGGAGAACTTTTTTCTCTCCAGAGATGGCAAGATTTATTAGGCCACTGCTTTATTCAGGCTGAAATATCGCAGCAACATTTTGATGTATTACCATGAAATGTTGCTGTGAAGAAACCCCATGAGATAAATCCTGCTCAATATTCTTCCGGCTGACTGCCGTGTCTGTTATTAGCGAAAACTGTTCAGAATCTACTGCGTGGATTTCCGTGAAAATGTGGTAGAAAGTGTGATACATCTCAGAGAATGAACTCAAGTGACTTGGGTTTCACCTGCATTTTATCTTGCACCACTAGATACATTTGGTCATACTGTGTGAAATATGTCAACATCTAATTGTAAGGCTTCAGTCACACAGGGCTGGAAACTAGTTAACAACTCCCTGAAAACCTTTGGTCATAAGGGAAGCATATCCATCACTCAGCCGGTTGGTTAACTGCTCGATGTCACTCGGTGAAAGTGGTCGCAAAGAGGATGCGGCACCAAGTTGTGCCTTATTCCTGAAACCACATGTTTCAAAGTGCACATCTTATACTTAGAAGATGAATGGTGTCTGTTTCCTGTTTGCATCACACTGCTCACAGTTTTGTGACCACTTGGCGAGCAGTAGACAAGCTTTGCAGATAAGTCGGTGTCTTCCATTCAAACTATGGGTTAGACCAGGGGTGGGCAACTCCAGGCCTTGAGGGCCGGTGTCCTGCAGGTTTTAGATGTATCCTTGATCCAACACAGCTGATTCAAATGGCTAAATGACCTCCTCAACATGTCCTGAAGTTCTCCAGAGGCCTGGTAATGAACTAATCATGTGATTCAGGTGTGTTGACCCAGGGTGAGATCTAAAACCTGCAGGACACCGGCCCTCGAGGCCTGGAGTTGCCAACCCCTGGGTTAGAGTGACAATCTAGCAGCCAAATCAGTCTCAAGTAGTTTTCCTACAGCACTGTATACCTCTTTTCATTTCACCTAGTGACAGTCAGCCTCAGGAGGCTACGCACCAACTGGTTGGGCAATACAACCAGGTGGTCGGTGGTTACCACTGACCGATGTGTAGCCCTGTGTGACTGAGGCTTCAGCAATCAATTTCACAATGACTGCAAGCAGCATCCAGCAACCACTTGCAAGTAGTCAGGGAGTATTCGCTTTTACACACAAGAACTGAACTGAAAATCAGTGGCAACAAGTGTTATGGAGTGATGTATCCAAATGTGAAATTTCTGATTCAAGTCATTGTCAGTACAGTATGTATAGAGTAGGTCAGGAGAGAGGTACAACAATGCAGTGAAGGCTCTATACTGGTTTTAGTCATATTTTGATCCACCATGCAATACCATCGGGAAATGGCCTGATTGGCAGTGGCTTAATTTTTCAGTACAACAATGATCCCAGTGCAGTAAAAGCATACCTTGATAGAAAAAACACACAATAGAACACTCTCAGTCATGGATTGGCCTCCCCAGAGGCTGGACCACAACGTGTGGGATCACCTTGACAGAGAACAGAACAAAAGACAAAAAATATCCAAAGAAGAGTTTTGAATGTCTTTTAGGAAGCCTGGAGAACTATTCCTGAAAACTACTCCAGAGCTTGACTAAGAGAGTTCAAGAGAGTTCAGGCTGTGCAGAAAAATAAAGGTAGTCAAAACAAGTATTGACTTTCCAGCATTTTAGAATTGTACAAACTCTGTTTTCGCCTCATATATTGTATTTCCGTGTATGGCTGCAGATGTTTTAATAAATTGCTGCAGCTATTTCCCTGATGAAGCGTGAATCAAGACTTTTGCATAGTACTGCAATGAATGTGCAGAAATGACCTTTCTTTTCTTTCCTCTTTTGTGTGTGTGTGTGTGTGTGTCAGAGAACAGTCCCCAAAGATCCCCTAACCTTTCATGAAGCATCATTATCAGATCAATATTTTACACTGGTTTATGAAGAAATGCCTGCAACAGGACAATTATTATTAGCATGCTGACACATTGAACAACTGTGAACATAATCACTGTTATATCTGCTGAAGATTAGCATAGAATCAAAGGGGTGCGGAAAAAACAGATAAACAGTCATCAAAGACTCGCTTTCATAAAGATGTTTGTGTGTTTAGTTTTACATTGATTAGCATAGAAATTAGTTCACAGTGGTCAGGTGATGATATTGCATATAACACAACCATTATACTGAAGACTTTACGTATTTCTAGCTGAGAAATGAAGATACTCCTTATATTAATCTCTAACAAATATTGTCACTGACCCCAGGCATTGAGAACCACAGCAGTATGACATGAATCAGAGGGTTTTTTTCCTACACTTCCTGTGGTTTTATGAACCAATTCAGTGTGAACTGCTCACAACAGATGTGGTGGATGTCTCCTTTGTACGCTTTGATTAATATACCCCAATGAATGCCTTTATTTTTAGCTTGCTGGGGCAGACAGTGTAAAAAACGTTTTTATTACCCTTCTGGCTGGAGATGAATAGGTAACAGCAGAAGAGATGTGGTGCCTCTGTCTTCATTTGTCATAGCCAGATTGAGGTGTAAAGGATGAAAGAATCACTTGATTAGCTCTGTCATTATTTGAACAAAGTCCAGAATACAGTCATAGACAAATTGCTTAAAGCAGATATAATATGTGGGGGAAAATGAGCCCCTTTGGATTTTGCCAATTAAAAACACTGAGAAACTAGCGAAGCAAGTCTGGCTTGGCATCTGGGGTGAGGCGTGGTGGTCCTGGGGTCACAGTCTAACAATCTATACTTTCTGCCAGGAACATGAGCTAATTGACTAAACGAGTGCTCTAACATCAGATGTCAAGGTTAAGGCCAACGAGAGAATGAGAGTTGCGTCGTCAGGCTCGGCCTGAATCAGGCATGATTACACCGACCGAGGCTCTGCAGTGCTCATCCTTTTCAAGACAGGCAGAAGTGTGAAGTTCAATTTAACTAGTAGGGCGGTTTCATATTATTCTGCACAATGCGAGTTTGAAATAAAGATGACACTTGTCCCGGTGACCCCCATTCAAGATTAAATATAAATTATGAATCTGACATCTTTTTTATTCTTACACAATGTGAACCATGAATCATTGATTTAAGCCTGCTTTAATGTCTCCCCGTGCAGATTATAGCCTCGTGAAGTATCATATTAATTCTTTTCTAGTAAAAGCAAAACAAAACAAAAGCGTTGTTTAAAACCTGTCTGCTCCTCTTTTGTCTCTCTGCAGGAACTCTTTACAGCAGAATGCAAGTTCAAAGAGTCGGTGTTCGAGAACTACTATGTGATCTACTCGTCCATGTTGTACAGACAACAGGAGTCGGGAAGAGCTTGGTTCTTAGGGCTCAATAAAGAAGGCCAAGCCATGAAAGGGAATCGAGTGAAAAAAACAAAACCAGCTGCTCACTTCCTGCCCAAGCCATTAGAAGGTATGTAGCAGACATACAGAAAAGATGATTATGCATGTATGGATGTAAAAACGCCCAAAACTGACATAATGTGCTTGACAACTGCTGCATCATACTACACGACAAGATTCCATAATACTAATCGTATAACTATGTAACTGTATAGAATATAGTATATGTTTGATATTCTTTTGTATTTGTGTGCTGATTCATTCCTTTGCTCCTATAAGCATAGAGCACAGGAGGGAGGGCTGCTTCTGTAAGTGCAGCATGAAATGTTGATAGTCCAGCAGATGCCACCATCACTCTTGTCAGCCACCAGCCTGATTGCTTCGAATTATTTAAGCAGAGAATCAAGTTGAAGTGTCCTGTCAAGGCACCATTACAGCTGTAGTGTAGTGGCTGTAAAGTGGGGGATAATGAGACACTTTTGCAGCTTTGTCAAAAAGTCTTTATGTTTAGATTGTGTCTTGTGTCTCCATCAGCCCAGATAGATGAAAAAAAAAGCGAGTCAGTGCAAAGCCCAGTCAATCAAAACATGTATTATAATTTGTTTTCCCTCTGTAAATTGCCTATGTGTGAGAATTTGAGGAATTTTTGTGTTTTTACCACATGTTAGGACTCAAGAACAAGAATGTGGGATAGATGCTGCTTTAGTAATTTTCGATGTGTAAACTCTCTCTGTTTTCTCTCCTTAATTTTTCACCCCTGACAGTTGCCATGTACAGAGAGCCATCTTTGCATGATGTTGGAGAGACAGTGCCCAAGGCAGCAGTGCCTCCCAGTAAAAGCACAAGTGAGCCGGCAGTGATGAACGGAGGGAAACCCGTCAGCAAGCCCGACAAACCCACCACATAGCCACGCCAGTGCCTAGTGTGTGTGTGCATGTGTTGGAGGGGAGGAATGCGACGGAGACAGGGCTTTATCCAGCTAGACTCCAGACCCTTCTGCAGATCCAGGCGAACCTCCTTTCCTTTCTTCTCTCGCTCCTCCTTTTTCTCCACCTCATTCTCCCAAATTCTCCAGCTGCCTCAGCACAGGCAGATGGATTCCTGAGGTGGCCGAGTTCATCCAGCCCAGGAGGGACTTACGTTTCACAATGACGCTTCTGGTACTTTGCTTGATGATGATTCCCCCTAAAAACCTCCCCCCTGTCTATGATGCCCTGTTGCAGCAGAGTCTGTGTACCTTCAGATCTATTTTCTATACCACAGTTCACCAGCTATGTTCTGGGATAGAGACTGTATAGATAGAGTAACTATTTGGACTGTTGTCCTCTATTTTTTACAAGTACGTCCCCCTCTCCCTTTATTTCTATCTTTAGTCACACTTTTCTCTTTGTCAAGTAACCTAGAAAACATTTTGCAAGGGGGTTGCGTGATTTTCTAAGAAACACATGAACACAAATGTGGCATAAAAAGCAAAGACGTGGAAAAGAGTCCAAATTTTCTTCTTGCCTACAATATGCACACACACTTATAGACAGACACACAAAGTTTGTGTTGAAAATCTGAGATTTTTTTTTTTAAAAACAGCCAATAAAACACGCTGGAGGCTGGCAGATAGCTCCTGCAATCATAGCTGATGAAGTGCTAATTACCGCCACTGCAATCAATGCGAGGAGCTCCCTACACACATACAAACACACATACACGTTTATAAACAGATGTGTGTGTGGGTGGGAGAGCGCTGTAAGGAATGGTGTATACATATCACTATCTAGGTCCCACCAGCGGTTCTGTCCGCCTTCTCTGGTAAATAGAAAATCTGAAGTCTATTTTTCTTTAATCTTATTTCAGAGCGTGGGCTCTAGGAATATCTCTAGGCCTTGTAGGCCTCTGTCCCTCACTCACCGACTTCTTTGGACTATGAGGCAAGGCTTGTGGCTTTGACCCAGATGGTCTATAACTGCAGCACTGGCAGCCACCTTACAGCAGTGTCTACATAAAGCCAGAAAACAACATGGCTGAAAACCAGTAGGTGACATTTACACTGGCTGCATCCCTATTTGGTTCAGCAAACTAAAGCATGGAAAAGGTTAATATTGTGTTCTCTCTTCTTGCAGCAGATATACAAGAGATGGCTTATATTATAACATTTTCACTGTATAAAACTTAGGGAAAATGACTATTAAAAATCATAACTTTTTAAAAGACTAGATATTATTATTATAATGAGAGAATTTGTCTTCTAGCTCAGCATGCAGAGTCCAGTTCTGATCATCTTGGCCTATCACGTGCCTGTTTGGACCTTGATTCCCGGCATGCAAAAACAAGTTCCCAGTCCCCACTGGGCCAAAGGTGCCTCACCCACCCTATACATCCATGTAGACGACACGTAGCATTATTCACTGAAAAAAAAACCACACTCAGATGTATCCATTCTGAAATGACCAAAGTCTTTTTTTCATCCCAAGAAGAACTGATTCTTTAAAAAAAAAACCAGAAAGAAAGAAAACAAATCTCGATTCTCTTTCTGATTCAATTCACGGAAGCTTTCACTGTGATAGCATTTGTTCTGTCCAGAATAATCAACTCTGCTCAGATCCGCAAAGGTCTTGACTGATGTCACTTTGGAAAAGTATACCTTGAATAACCACATGCATGTATTTTCTACAAGGAGTAAGGTATGGGCATTGTCCTTCACTATGTGCAAATGGATGAGCACTGAAGTTCGGTGTAGGAGTTGAACAGGCATGTATCACGGCTGCGGCACACTCACTGCACTTTGTTTTGTGTTTTCATAATGACTGTTAGCAGTTTATCAAAGCTCTGTGTGATCAGTGTATTTATGTTTGTCTTGCTTTACTGATTTTTCTTTTCCTAATAGTTTAGTTTAGTAAGATTTAGAACATTAAGTAGATCGTTGCTGCTGTATGCTGCTAAAAGTGCAACTATATTAAGAACTTGATTTGGTAAATATCATTTTCTGAGTTTATTGGGATTATACATGGCCATTTCTTATTACAACACATCGAAGCACATTACATAGATATCAATATTTGTCTGTACAAAGCTGTTAATCCTAAAAATGGCATCATATACACACACACAGGAGCTGGAAACCACTGTCATCCTCCGCTCTTACAAAACTCTACATGCTGGGCTGGTGACTGCCCCAGCCCTGCAGCCCAGTTAACTGGCTCCTTCAAGGCTGGCTTTATTTTTGTAAATGACCAGTGTGTACAAGTACATCTGTTTGGATTGCTGTAGCCGCCATTTGTTTTGTTCGTCCTCATCTCTCTCGTATACGGGTTGTGTGTCGATTTCGTCTCCAGATCCCAATCGCGCTTTGCTTTGTTACCCCATTTGTTCAAGTGTGTTACGAGAATATCCTAGCTTCTGTTTTCGAACCTCTTATTTTGTATGTTGTCCCATCTGTTGCATGGGGAGAGGATGGCATTGATGAACTGCATGTAGTAGGCTATGTCAATCAAGAACTGTTGGTATGTACCGCTAATTTTACATATATGCAACGAGTTTGTCTACACTATACAGTTTGTGTTTGTTGTATACACATTATACAACATATTGAATAAAAAATATTTATATAAAGGTATACTGTAATGTCAGTAACATACTTAATGCAATATAGTGTGCAGTATATTATTGCACCTGTCATTTTTCGGGGACAAAGAAAACAGAGGGGATTGGCTAGTTTAAGCATGAAAAAGGCCAAAGTAGAATTTACATTAAATTTTCTTTGTGACTTCTTATCGGTCCTTTTTTCAAGTGGTGACTGAGCTCTTGTGTCAGTGCAGCTCTCATCCCCTGATACCACCATTTGAAGTGACATGGACATCCAGCATGCCACAACTGAACTATTTATTCCCTTCTCTTTGTTTCTTCCACTTAGAATTTAACCACTACTAAGACAGTAAAGGTTTCAGGGCAGACTGTTTGTTTGACGGAGGAGAGTAGGCACTATTAAAATGATTTATTTTCTAATATATCTCTCTCTATATATACCATTGCAAGTATGCCCATTGGAGTTATGTCATGTTATAACAAATTTGTAACCATGTATGATTAAGGTCTTTGCATTGTTTTCCATGCAAAATGTTGTGTCATGCGGCACATTTAATGTTTTATTATGAAAAAGAAATAAAAACCTCAGCGTAACCTATGCCTCGAGCTTTCGAGTAAACTTTCAGTCCAGTGTGGGAAGGGCAGACCATTTACCAGTAAAAACAGACCACAGTATCAAACATATTACTACAAAGTCATCTTAATGATACATTTTATCCTCTCTCCAGCATTTGAAACTGTCATGTACTTGCATCCTATTATATGTAGCCATTTGAAATATGTAAGCATTCCTACAATATCCAAAAAAAAAGCTGCTTTGAAAACATAAATGTTTACATTGTAATATGATTTAAGCACAGAGCTATGGCTGTTTCTTTTCATCTACAAAACCCAGTTTTAACAAGGACAGTTTGTAACCAGTACAATAAAACAATGAATGCTGTTTGTGAAATGCAGAGCTACGTCCATGTTTAGTCTTCCTTTCTCCTCCCCGTGGTTTCGATAACTTGGCGTTTCAGCAGCTTGGTCGTGACTCGTGGTGCTCCTGGTCACACCGGGCAGCCAGGTCTCAATTCTCTGAACCCAGTGTCCTGTTCTCTGTTCGCCTCAGTATTCTTCTCCCACCCAGATTTCGCAGGCGTTCCCGTTCCAGCCGTCCCAGCACTCGCAGTTGCCACAGTTGCACAACCCATTCCCTGTGAGATGTGAGAAGAAAAGCTGTGAATTAAAAGAGCTGTGCCATCATGCCTGACCTTTAACAAGGTTCCTCTTTTCGCACTCCTTGCGTCCCTGGGTGCAGCTCTCTGATAGGGGATGGAGACCAATGACATTGCTCGGGACAGTCTGTGGTTTTCCACTGCTTCTGCCTTCACAGCAGGAGAAACATGGAGTTTAATTACTTTTAAATATTAATTTATTTGCGTTTTGTTTTTACAACATTTAGACAAAGCTCAAACATCTCATCTTATATATCTGACCAGATCCTTTAGTAGGAACACAAACAAAATGAAAAACGAAATAGGACATAATATTACCAGAAGTCTGACAATAGAGTAGTAGATGGAAAAGTTATAAACCATTAGACTCTGATACAAGACTCCTACAGCCAGCAGAGATTCACACTGGTTGTTTTAGGACTTATAAATAATCAAGACATATAGTTTTTTCTTCTTTATCTCTAAAGAGGCCCAAAGTGGCATAACATCCTACTGTAGGAATTATATCACTACAGTATATACCCCACACCTCCCCATAAGCTTCCAGAGGTGTCAGTCAGAGGTGCTGGGGTTAGGAAGAGGACTCCTGCTGGTCTCCTGTCACACGGTTGAAAAGATACATCTACCACCAAATATCTCTGTGGGAGATAGGATGGAGTGTAAGCCCACAAGGAAGTAGTTGAGAAAAGAACCAGGAAAGTGATACAAGGAAAGAAGCAATTATAAAGACAAGACCAGAGTTATTTGATGTTCCTGTTTTTATCAATAAAGACTAGAACTGTAATTTCTCAGTATTTTTCTGCTTTTCTACCTTGTCCATGGGCTTCAGTCCTAAACTCATTTGTTCCCAAAGAAATAAACATTTAAAAACCAATCGTAAAAAGTTTAAAAGCTAAATATTTTCCTATAAGAGCTGAAAATTTGGGGGAAAAATAGTTAAAAGGATTAAATACTGCATTTGTTGGCTGACCACTTCCATTTATAGATTTATAATTTTTTGGGTGGGTATTTACAGTACAGTATTTACAGAGTATTTTCTTAGTACAATCTGTAAATGGTTATTTTTTAGAGTTGGTCTTACCTCCTGTGAGGTTTTACTATGATGGGGAGGTCTGAAAAAGTCATGGTCAGTGGAGCCTCTGCTTTGACCTCGAGGTCTCTGCATAGGCGTCGTCTATTTAAGTGTCTGGAAGCCTCAAGAACCAGCCAGACTTTCAGGCTCCTTTTCATCTAATTTGGAGATAGTCAAAGATCTCGCTGTGTTCCAATATGTGAAAGAAGAGTAAGCACAAAAAAAGTCAGTATAAAAAGAAAGAAAAACTTTCTGAGCTTCAGACGTGGATGACCACATGTGCTCACCTCTTCCTGAATTTCAAGATATAGCTAAAATAAACACAACTATATTTTGCACTTTGTATCTGTCTCCTGAAGGGGTTATTCCTGCGCAGGTTAAATTTCCAAGATTTACTAATGATCTGGATGTTTTATAGGAGTTTTAGAATAATGAACAGTATCTATATAAATTCACATAAGTGCCAGAGGAAGATTCATTATTGGTTCATGCTCTCCTGAACGAAAACATCCACATAAAGAGTCGGTTCTTAGTTTATTCAGAATTTACTTAAACCAATTTTTTCCCGACTCACAAACATTTCACATGATTAAACAGCTCTCGTGGATACAGTAAACTCAAACCTCTTCTTCATTTTAATTCCATCCCACTGACAAAACACAAATTGAAAAAATTGTACATGGTGAGAAGATGTTGTCATTTATTTTGGTTTTTTTTGCTTCACATATTTACCTGTGTAGCAGGCGACCTGACAGACATTTTTGTCTCTCTTCTAATACGATTGCTGAAATTATCATATGCAGTGCATGAAATTAACCAGCAAGCATTCCTAATATGCTAAATTTTCCACATCACTCATCAGTTGTATGTGTAATGAGAATCCACAGCACTGAAGGGTCCATGAAATCTCTGGATGCAAAGTAATTTATTGGCTAACTTTTGTCGAACATTTTTAATCTTTACAAAACGGCAGGAAACGACTCAATCGCTGCTATCTGAAAAAAAAAGCAGCAACTCTTTTATCCAAATATTAAATCCCTTTCTGGAATTGCCTTCCAATTGACTTCCAAGGATATGGTTATTTTCACATTTATACTGCAGTCAGTAATGGTAGTCAGGCACATTTGCCAGATGCTGCAATGCATTTTCTTAGTTTGCTCCCTGTGTTTAAGCAATGCCGATCTGCATCTGGAAACACTGATGCTCATTTGAATGACATTAAGGCTGACATTTGGACTCTTAAAGTCATGATGAGAAGCACTTGTGAAGCTATTCAGATTCTGACAGGCCCCCAGGGCAAAAATAATTAGATGTGTACTAAACTTTCCACAGTCAGTGATGAGAATAAAGCTCCTGTGGATAAACAGCCATATGGCACATAGGTATGCAGTTGTTTATGGTTGTCAGACACACACCCACAACCATTAACATTAATACAAAATGAGTAGTACAAAAACAACAACAACAACAATAAATGGTGTACAAAATGTTTAAAAGCGCTCATTATGGATTTCAGTTAAGCAAATTTTACAAACTTCCGACATAATTTAGTTATGTTAGTCATGGTTTTGTCAGTTATGATTTGCTGTTTTAACTATTCATCCATTACATGTAGTGCATTTAACAGCTAATCACAGCTTAACTAGCTATTTTAAGTGTTTAGATTTAATATAAGCTAACAGTTTTAACTGTTATGATAGTTGTTTTATGATTAGTTTGACTGTTTCTATAAAAACAGCTGTCACACAAGCCCACACCCCATCTCTGGTTCACTGGGATTGTTACTCATGAAAGTAATTTGATTTTAACATTATACTACTGCTCTTTTCCTCATGCGGTTCCCTCTTTCTGCAAAGGTGTCTCTCTTCAATAAAGCTTTGCTCCAGTATTTTCTTTTATAAAACCCCTAAAAATTGATCTTTTCAATTTCAAATGTTTAGAAGCAAGGCCATTAAAATGGCTTTGATTCACCTCGGCACCTTTTTCATCCTTAGTAAGGGCCAGCCTTTGAAAATGTAAGTTAGTGCTCGCTTCTCCCAGCCCCTCTGCAGCGTGACCACACCTGCCCACCTTCGACTCTATTCAAACATCATAAAACTACTCTCCATTAGATAGAGGCAAGTTGAACATTTAAATTAATTCAGCCACACACATTTGAAACAGGAATTGATTTTGAAGAAGAGCAAATTATACAGTAACTCCAACAATGTAGCGTCCTAATCTCTCTTTTCAGTGTTAGAAATACTAATGTAATGATAAAATAAACCTTCAGCTTGACTATGTTTATCACCCTCATGGAACTAAAACATCTGGCAGTCTCTGGGACACTTCAGTCCAAAGGTGGAAAGGTGGAAATGCTCAGCTGTGGCGCTGACCTTTATATTACCCATTATCTTCTAGCATTTACCATTTTTACTTATTCTGATTGTATCGACTGTATTTGATTGATTGTCTCTCCTTTTTTGCATTTCATTACCTGTGCAGATGATCCCGTCGTGCTTATCACACTCTCGGTCGTCACACTCACAGTACTCTCCGGACACCCACCAGTCTTGGGGATTGCAGATGCACTTACCACAATGACAGGAACCTGTAATACATACATGCAGACCACATGCACGAGCATACACATTGAGAACTGTAGATTAACATCATTTTTCTTTTTCCTTTCAGCTGGGATTTTGGCAGTGTATATTCGTTATTTGCTGTAAATTACTTATTTTGCACAGAAGATAATACTGGGCTGAGTGAATATGACATGTATTCTGGGGTAATGGCCACTAATATGCTTTCACCACCAGGATACCAATCCACCCACACTTTAAACTTCCTGTCATGCCCATCAGTGTCTATTCTTCTCTCTATCATTCTCTCTCTCTCACTCTTAAGGGCAGCAGCAGGATAATAAAGTATTAAAGACTGGTAGAGAGAAACAAATCTACTGCTGTCCACTTTATTTTTCCTAAGCTCACACCCAGAGGTCCAGCAACTATGGTTTCAATCCCCCCAGTTTGTATCCACATTCACTGGGTTACAGGAAAACCACTATGAAAGGTGCGAGCAGATGAAGTAAGAAGGATAGGGAGAGAAAGTGAGACGGTGAAACAACAGGAGGAGGCGAGGAAAGGTAGCTCTTGTGCCTCGGTGTAGCGGAGCATGGAGAATGAACATGCTCGTCTTCATTTTCACACCATCCTCGGTTTTGCAGGGCTGGACTCAGAGCAGCAGGTCTATTTCTGTGGATTCACTGCTATGCAACAGAGAAAGAAATCCTGCTGCGTGGTGTCATTTGCCACCTAATGATACATACAATGTAGTGACAATGCGCAGTGTATAAAATCAAGTGGACAGCTGCTCCTGCTGCAACTAATGATCAGTTTATTTACTGTCAATTAAAATTTCTATACCTCCATAATTTAGTCTATAAATATCAGATAGTAATTTAAGTACTCTAAATACAACTATATGGAGAGATTAGGTAAAATAATACATCAGTAATAAAAACAACAAAATCTTCCTTTTGATCACAATACATGATGTGAACAAGAACATTTTTCTTAATTTTCTATTACTCATTTAATTAAATACACTCAGCTACCTGAGATTGAATTGTCTGACTATAATACAGTAGGTAACATGATAAAAGTTTGCCTAGTAAAAGTCTATTAAGTATTTAAACGTCAGACTACATGATAAAAATGTTTCAGTGTAAATGTAAATCTTCTAAGTAACATCATCTTCTAGTATTATCTAAATTAGCCTCATTTCAATGATCAGGACATAACTGCTTGCACTGAATCGCCAATCAAGTCTGATACTCTGATTATCTCCAGTACAGTGAGACAATCTCTCCCTTTTAGTATTCCCTTGAACTATTCCTTGCTTTCCTTGAGTTTAGCTACCTTTCTAGATGAATTTTTCAGACTGCTAATAACCTTCTTTATTATTCCTAGAAGGGATAAAGGAAACATACTTATAAAATACATACATTATAAAATACCCTGACCCTGGCTTAGGTGAGGAGCATCTGTATTCACTGTCCTTTCATGTAAATCCTATGTGGTCATCCATAGTGAATTGAGGCCTTGAGTTATTCTTATCAAACCACAACTTATCCTCAGAATACAAATGTATCAGTTTTTGGCTGAACTTCCTATTATAGCTTGGTAATAAGAAAATTATTGTTAAAAATTATTAGGATAAGTAAAATGTAAATAATACACAAGCAATACCTTGTACTGTATCAACAGTGGTTGTGGCTCAGTAATATTACATTCAAATATATGAAGGGGGGTGGGAGGGGGGACAATGTGGATATAAATGTATGCATATAAGTCAAAACCAAATAGTAAAAGCTTAGTGATACATAAGTAACAATACAATCTGCTAATAATATAAAATGGTAACATTCATTCATGCATTCTAATGTTTTATACAATGGTTTTAAAGTAGTAGTAACATAATAACTTCCTTTATTACACGGGTCCTTTATCATAATAAGATACTATTACAATATTATGATGCGGAATTAATCCTGCTTCATGTCCACAGCAAAATACTTTATTTCAAGGCAATAGTGTTAATATTATGTTTAATGGTGAAGCATACTACTTGGAAAAATGTGTCGTAGTTTCTATTTAATACCACGTTAACAAGCTAATAAAAACAAGCTTTAAGAAGTGTGATGATTACTTTCGGTGTAATAACCAGGAATCAGCCCTGCACAATTCAGATATATTATACTATTATACTATATTATACGACTGTATAGTTGCATAGGTATACTATACACCTATACATTTGAACATTTCTGTATATTGTATTGTATACTATTACTCAGCTATGATCACTGATAATGTCAAATATTACTTGTTTAGAAGTATTCCATGAGCCTACAATTATAAAATGAATAATAATAAAAGACTGTTGTGGTAGTATCAGACACTGTATATTGAAATATTTATGCATTTCAACTAAATAACGTATTTAAGGAATAACCCCAAGAGACTGTAGTCCGCTAATATTTTCCCTCCAGCTCAATTAGTGTCATCAACTCAGCTACTTTTGTTTCTATCTCTGGGGGACAATCACGTATACATAGTGCTTTAAACATTTTCACACAGGTTAGGTTTATACATACCATACTGGATTGTTCAGTTACCCTGTTATCTTAAGTCTTATGTTGGACATACATGTACTGTTAAGGCACTGAATGCTTATTTTCCTACACAGACTGCTCTTAGTTTGTTTTAAAGTTATTGATTATTTGAAGGATTCTTGATTGGTTTTTTTTCTCAACCCAGAAGTGAAACATAATTACCTTGTCACCATCAGATCTGTTACTATGGTTTGCCTTTATAACATGTAACTGCATTTGTTCTATTATGAATGCTGAAGAATTCGAGAGGGTCAAAATAAAGGGAAAATCAATATGGAGCCAGGGCATTATTTCTACTGGCTAACAGAGAGGGAACCATTAAGATAATATATGCTCAATATATCGACCCAGGAGAGCTCTGATAGACAAGAGGGAAGGGATTTTCATTCCTATGAGCAAAAGTCAAGGTAGTTTTGTACAAAGGACATGGTGATTTATTCAAAACCTACAGGTTCTACTTATATTACCGAATTAAAAACACACTTTATATATTAAATATTAAACATGTTTGAATGATATGTGCATTTGAAAACAAGGGGAATGGGAAATAGGTTTCTGAATTTCTAAGATTTTCAGAAAAAATATGTGGTTATACTTTTGTTGCATTGCTTTTTTATGTGTGGAATATGATCAGCTTTCAGTGGATGTTCATTATACTAGCACACAATTATTGCGATTCCTGCTAGTTTACATTGATATTGAATCCAATATTCTATATCATATTCATACTTATGACCTACAATCTTTAAAAAATAAATAAATGTACATTTTGTGTTTCTGTACTATTTGACATGTGTGTATTTACCAAACTTTTTTTTTATCAAAACGGGCCATAAAATGTTCTTCTTAGTTGAAATTCAAATATTAACTTTTAGAAATGTTTTTTCCAAACACCACCGAACAAAAGGAAATACTGCTCACCTTTTCCACTGCATATAACGCCATCAGAGGTCTCACAAAGCCCCTTGCTCTGGGCATCGCTCATATCACAAGACCTGGGGAACTGGCACAGCTTCCCAAACCAGCCCTTCTCACAGATGCACCGTCCACATGAACAGTAACCGTGACCTGGCGGTGGAGGGCAGAAGGGCCTTCGTTTAAAAGGAGACAGAATATGGAGCATGGCCATGAGAAAACACTGCAAATACAAGAAAATTTAAAAAAAAAAAAAAAAAGAGTAAAGCTTTCACTAGCAGCAAAAGTCGAGAGAAATGCCACAGGAGAGTAAAAAAGATGGCAATATAAATACTGGAAGTTGACAGTACAGACATCGAACCTTGACACTAATAGGCAGTACAAGGAGGCAGAGCTACAGGAAGATGAGAGAGAGACGCAGCAAGCTTATTGTATTTCCCCTGGGGACATGAAAGGAACTGTCATCACTGGTCTTGTCCTGTCCTTAATGAATCTCCAGTGCTTCAGAGAGAGATGAAAAACAAGAAATGGCAATGGCAGACGAAAACACACAAATATTTTCACCCACACATAAAATCAGGGAAATGCACGATAATTGGCTGAAGGAGGCAACTGCTCCCGGGATGTCTAAATAGCTGTTAGCATCAGTGTGGTTTTGACAGCCACTATAACAATTATGTCTCCCGCCTCCAACAAAAGTCTTGCATCACTCACACCATGCTTATGTTTAAATAAACGCGGTGCAGACCCAGTTGCATCATTGACTGATTCCTTTGTGTTCACATCTGGCATCAGATGCCAGGTGGTTACGAGAACACCCTTACCTTGCTCCAAATTGTTTAATGTAGAGGTACAGAGGAGTGATCCAATCCACGGCTATTTGCTTCAAAATTTCTTTCTTTTTTTTTGTTTTAACTAAAATCCTACAGAAAGGGAACCATTAAGAAAGTAGCTGCTCTTAAGAGTTGTTAAACCACAATAGCAAAATAACAAAATAAAATACATTTATGTAAAAAAGTGGCAATGAAAGACAAAACACACACACCACCAGGGACATGTAACTGGTTAAAGGAAGCAACTGAGTCCTTGGATGTTTAAATAGTTGTTTGCATCAGTCAGTCAAACAGGTTGTTTTCAGATTTTTTCAGATTCAACACCACAAAAGTTAAACGGTCAAGATTCCTATACATATATAAACAAACACAACCAAACTTAGTTAAATGATTAATTTCACTGAATTTGAACAGATTTTCAAGGCACAGATTTAATTTTTGGGGTTTTTTAAACCAGCACATTTTAGTCAATATTTTTTTATTCTAATTCTGGTATTTTTTATCATTATTTTTCAGTATTATTTTGTTTTTATTATTTATTTATTTATTTGCAGGAACAGCTTTTTACTATAAAATTCAATATTATATGATAAATACACAAATTAAGTCGTATCCCTTTTTTAAAAAAATGTTTTGAAATATTTATTATTCAATTTTTAATAAATACCCATACATTATAATAGAATAATATTCCTTAGTGTTTTATTATTTTTCTTCTGGGAGTTTTTGTTAAGATACAATATTTGTTCATTTGTTTCCAGAAACTGAGAAGTTCATTTCTACTTAATCTAAGGCCAAAGTTTCTCTGAGCAAATGGGTGAAAAAGAAAGCCATGCACGACTGGCTCAATCAGACAGCTTGGGAGAGTAGTTAATTGCTTTAAAGGAGCAGAAACCTAGCCCTCATTCAATTAGTTTGCGCCTGCCTTTCACAAAACTCAAACAAGTGCAGCTGCCTTCACTTAGTACTTAGATATGCTTTTAATGGAGCATGCGTCGCACAGCGCTTTGTTAACTTGGTATCAAACCCAGCAGATCTGTGCTACTTGCAGAAAGAATCTGACAGAGGTTTAGAGTTCAGTGCCACAAAGGGAAGAAAAAAAATGGAGCTGTGTGAGTACAGGGAGGAAGAGAAGAAACTAGTAAGAGAGAGCAAAAGATCTAAGCTGCCTTCTGTTTAAAAGCTGTTACCACACAGCAAGAATCTCTTTTGAGTCTATTTTAGACTGAACAATGAGAACAAGGTTTATCCTGATCCAATAGGGTGGGTGTTTGTATGTAGAAAATACAAACAATGCAGATACCAGATATTAGATGTACTCGCAGACTGACAAGACTCCTATTATAATTTCCCCCACCTATGATTTAAAGTCACAAACTGTGAAAGTTAGACCTAAGCAGCCTAGCATCTAACCTTGGTCTCACCTCTGTAAATGTCATGTGACCGCACTGTATTTGCCAGGCATTAGCACTTACATAGTTCATTTGAATTAGACTGTTGAAGCGATCACAGAGGTTAATTAATACAAAGAATGCAAGATAACCTCAGTTTTTCCTTTGCATTTCTTTGATTTTTGATTATTATTTCACAAAGAAATGCATGTTGCGAGGTATCTGATATTAATGCATTTATTAACCCAACACTTCATCTAAGATGTATTATTGTGAAACCTGCTATCAATTTGGCTATGATGGAATGTACCTTCTCAGCCATTTTGGCCTATTTGCAAAACAGCTTAAAACCAACACAAGGAGCATACACCGCCAATTCTAATGATGAGGCCAGTGTTAGCTCAAAGCAGCACATTTATTTGCAGCTTATTTTCTTTTGATTTGTTAATGCATTCTTTGATGTCTATGCATATTCAATTCCCATTGTCACTAAAAAAGAATTTAATGTTTCATGTTGCTTGACAAGTTGCAAATGGTCATTTTCAAGTGCACCAAACAGCATGTCAGATTCAAGACAGCATGAAGGTCTTGCACTATCAAAGTAAGTACAAAGTGCAAAACAGACAGAAGGATCCAAGTTGAGACAGGGCAGGTATCTAGCAACATCCCTGTAATAAGGAAACTTTCACTGTAGATATATTGACATGGTTTCAGTGGTTTCAGTAAACCTCGGTAAAATCTGGAGATTACTGTGTGACTTTGTGGGGCACGGAGCCGTCATAATACCCACTTAATACCCACAGCCAGAAATCTGGCTAAACATGAATGTGGGAGCCAACATAATGACCAGCTTCAGACTTTAACTACTGTTCATGTCAATCCAAACATCAAAGTAATAATTATGCATGTAAAATCTGGACAGTTTAAAAGTTCAACACTCAGACTTGGCACTTAATAATACAATATGAAAAGAAAAAAATTTATTGCCTTAAGCCTGAGGGCCCAAGATGTTCTTTTCAAACTTCCAACTGACAAATAATAACTAAATCCAGTCACGAGTAGTTCCAGTGAGATTAAAACAAACAACTCCAGTTTGGAAGAGAAATAAAACACAATTATGTTATAGCCAATTCAATCATTAAGTACAAGGTGTCATCTACACTGAAGAAGGTCCTGTGTGATCTTCTGTTCAGTATGACTGACCACCCGTGTTTTCTATCCCATATCACGAATATTCTTTGTCATAGTGAAGGTGTAAAAAAATGATGAAATTATGGACCAGAAGAAAGAGTGGACTGCTCTAAATTGCAGTGTACAAAGTGAAAATTTTGTCTTCTTGTTCTTTGTTTTTGGATACAACCCTCATGAGCCAAGTAAGGACTGAGCTGACTGACAAGCTTGTTAACACAGAAGGACTGAATTATATACACTTGTCTCTTCTCTGTTGTCTGCAATGAGGTCCAAACATTCAGCAGCACTGACAGCACTGTACCATGACTTATGATGTTTCTTACAAACCCCCTTGAAATAAAGCTCCTATATGTTTGATCCTCACTTGTTGAGAGTGCCTTTCAGCTTCTTAAAATACCCAATGACTTCCACAGGCCTTTCAGTATACAGACATAATTGTGGACCTATTGTTGGTATGTATGCCTATGTTTGTTTGCAAGTGCAGCAGTGCTGGAGATAGGCTCCCCCAGAAGGCTCCTCAAGGATTGTCCCTGGACAGCCCAAGAGACAATGAGTGGCAGTAATCCAATCAATACTGCAGAAAATTACCCTCAGATGCTGCACTGCACCGCACCACTAACGCAATAGTGAGACAGCTCACTAGAACATTAAAAAACTCTCTACTCTGGAAGATCCACATATTCATATATGGTAGCAGTTAGACAGATCACATGTGAATTTAGGCAAGGCAAGTTTATTAATATAGCACAATTCAACAACAAGGTGATTCAAAGTGCTTTACAGAGACATTAAAAAACAAAAACAATTAAAAAGCATGATTTAAAATTGATTTTAAAAAAACAGTAGATAAAATCAGAACAGTAGATAAAATCAGTAGTTAAAATGTAAGTTTTGAAATTTAAGCTTAAAAGTGTGGATTTGGTGTTTTATTCAAATGCAGTTGAGAATAGGTGAGTCTTCAACCTGGATTTAAATAAACTGAGTGTTTCAGCTGATCTGAGGCTTTCTGGGAGTTTGTTCCAGATATATGGAGCATAAAAGCTGAATGCAGCTTCTCCCTGTCTGGTTCTGACTCTGAGAACTGATAAAAGACCGGATCCAGATGACCTGAGGGATCTGGAAGGTTCATACTGGGTCAGGAGGTCACTGATGTATTTTGGTCCTAAACCATTCAGAGCTTTATAGACCAGCATCAGAACTTTAAAGTCTATCCTCTGACGGACAGGCAGCCAGTGTAAAGACCTCAGAGCTGGACTGATGTGGTCCACTTTTTTGGTCTTAGTGAGGACTCGAGCAGCAGAGTTCTGAATGAGCTGTAGTTGTCTGACTGATTTTTTTAGGTAGACCTGTAAAGATGCTGTTACAGTAATCAAGCCTACTAAAGATGAATGCATGGACTAGTTTTTCCAGGTCCTGTTGAGACATCAGATCTTTTATCCTTGATATATTCTTGAGGTGATAGTAAGCTGATTTTGTTATTGTCTTAATGTGTTTTTCTAAGTTTAGGTCTGCATCCATCACTACACCCAAATTTCTCGCCTGGTTTGTGGTTTTTAGGTATATAAATTGAAGTTCTCTGGTGACCTGTAATCGTTTTTCTTTGGCACCAAAGACTATTACTTCAGTGTTGTTGTGTCATCTGCATAGCTATGATAGTTTATTTTGTTGTTCTTTATAATCTGTGCCAGTGGGAGCATGTAAATGTTAAACAGAAGGGGTCCCAAGATGGAACCTTGGGGAACTCCACATGTGATACTTGTCTGCTCAGATGTGAAGTTACCTATTGATACAAAGTATTTCCTGTTTTCTAAGTATGTTTTGAACAGTTTAGCACAGTTCCTGAAAGACCTGCCCAGTTCTCCAGTTTTTTGAGTAATATGTTGTGGTCAACTGTATCAAATGCTGCACTGAGATCCATTAAACTAAGACTGACACTTTTCCACTGTCTGTATTCAGACATATGTCATTAAACACTTTGGTCAGAGCGGTTTCAGTGCTGTGGTTCTGTCTAAAACCTGACTGGAAGGCATCATAGCAGTTATTCTGTTTTAAGAAGTAATTGAGCTGTTGAGAAACTGCTTTTTCAATGATCTTACTTAAAAATGGGAGATTTGAGATTGGCCTGTAGTTGTTCATTTGTGTCTTGTCAAGATTGTCCTTTTTCAGTATAGTTTTAATTACAGCAGATTTTAGTGGTTCTGGAAACACACCTGACATTAAAGAAAAGTTGACAATCTGTAACAGGTCTGACTCCAAAGTCTTTGAGACCTTTTTGAAAAAACTTAAGAGAAAAGACAAATAGTGTGAAACTTTACTGACTGAACAGTGAACTGAGTTTTACTAAGTACCTTCCCTGTTTGGTATACATATGACGAAAAGGCTCCTCGCTGTTGTTAGAAAGATATTAATTTGAAAAAAAAGAGCTATTATTTGGAAAACCGAGTATGTGTCAGATTTTATCACTTTTCCAGTACTTTCATTACAGCAAAGGACCAAAAAAGCAGATCTCCGTGTGGTGTATGTATCCAAAAAAATACTCTGAGTCATGTGGAGTCAAATTAAAGAGGCTTTGTGATAATCATTGATATGACTCTCATGACCTGCACTACAATCCTTTTTTGTCTTTATCTGCCTTCTGCCAGACTCTGTGTCTCTCTCTCGCTCTCTCTGTCTTTTCTCAAGCTCTAGCATCTACAATGGGAAATATCAAATTCAACTGAGCATCTAATGTGTTAGTATGAGCTGTTCATTACAGCATCTCTGCCTAAATGGCTCAAATTATGAGCGCCAACTTCCCGAGACCTCAAACAGAAGCTTCAGTGGCTGGAAGAAGTTTCTCTAAAATTAGGCTCAAGGGTGTAGAGGGTTGTGCCTGTGGATATCAATGAGAGCAGACAGGATCACGGTGCACTGATCTTCAAATTTACAAACGCTACCGGCAAAGTTTCAAAGACCCCTTAGGGCACAACAAAGATTTAATGTGTGTGTGTGTGTGGGTCTGCGTGTGTTCGCTTACCTCCACAGACCTCTCCACTGATGTCCTCGCACTGACGGTCGTCACACTCACAGTTTTTGCCATGAACACGACTGTCCCCAGGTGGGTGGCAAGTACACTGTCCACACTGGCACTGACCTAGAAAAATAGAAACGTCTTCTCACATCTGAGCAGTTGTGTTGCGTTTTTAATAGAATAATCTTTCTTTGCCGGAAGTTGTTTATATTATCTTGTTGGGATTTTTTTCTATTCACTCTGTGATTTTAGGAAACTGATTTGCATACTGGCTTTGGTGTAGAATTTACCTCTGAGATCTAAGTTATGATAGGTGTTAACCCCAAGCGTAATATTACGCTAACCCTATATTTTGGAAAAAAGCTAAACTGCTGCTCACACTTATAGTGGGGGAAATAATAATTCAATCTCCTGCTGAATTTGTAAGTTTGCTCTCTTGCAAAGAACTAAACAGTTTGTAATTTTTATGGTAGTTTGTTTGTAATGGAAAGCGACTGAATATCAGCCAAAATCCAGAAAAATAAAACATATAAATTAATTTGCATGTCACTGAGTAAAGTAAATATTTGATCCCCTACTACCCAGCTTGTTCTAGCCAGTCTGGCTCTGTGCCAATGTGGCAGGCAGATTACAGATCACTCAGTTAATCAGTCAATTACAGATAATCCTGATCTCACTCCAACCTCTCCACAACCATGGGCAAAGATGGTGGGATGTCAGGAGGTCAAAGGATGTCAGGGCCTGCAGAAGGCTGGAAAGGGCCACAAGACCTACAAGAAGCTTGCTGAGAAGGTGACAGCTGGTGGGGTGATTATTCAGACATGGAAGATATATATAATTACTATCAATCATCCTCAGTCTGGAGCTCCATGCAAGATCTTGCCTCATGGGATAAATGGTAAATGGATTGGTTCTTATAAAGCACTTTTCTACTCTCCTGGGTCATGTTGTATAAAACATGAGGCATGTTTTATACAACATGACCTATTAACCCATTCATACGAGCACTTCTACGTAAGTACTTTCTACCTAACATTCATACAACTTGGAGTTAGCATCTTGCCCAAGGATATTTGGCATGCAGACTGGAGCAGCCAGGGATCGAACCAGTAACTGTCCGATTAGTAGACCACCACTTGAGCTACAGCCAGGACGGTCATGAGAAAAGTGGTGGATCAGCTCAAAACTATACAGGAGGAGTCTGTTAATGATCTGGGCTGTTGAGACCAGCAAGAACACAATTAGTAAAACACTACCCAGTAATGGACTGAAACCTGAAAGATCCCCTTGCTCAGTAAGGTACTGTGGCGGAGGTGTGATCCCTGGCTCAGCTGCAGAGGAGGGGTGGTGCAGTGAGCTCAAGGGGCAGTGCCAGGGAGGTTGGAGGGACAGGTGGATGTGATTGTCCTGACAAGGATTTCCCTTTTTCAGTGATGTCGGAGACCAGAGGGGAGAGGAGTGTGCAGCTGACTGGAAGTCGGCTGCCGTGTGTGCCGGAAAAAGTATTACTGTGTTCTCAATAAAAAGCTAAAGAATGGAAACCCAGTGTGTTGGGCACAAATCATTTACAGACACATATACAGGCCCACCTTAAGTTTGCAAGTGAACATCTAAATAATTCAGAGGAGGCTTGGGAGAAAGTGCTGTGGTCAGGTGAAACCAAAATGGAGCTCTTTGGCATCAGCTTGGTTTGTCGTGTTTGGAGGAAGAGAAAGGCTGAGTATGACCTAAAGCCTAAAGAACACCCAGTCAGGCACGGAGGTGGAAACGTTATGCTTTGGGGCTGTTTGTCTGCTAAGGATTGGACAGGGCTGTATACTGTAAAATCTTGAAAAAGGACCTCTTTCCAGCTGTCCATCTGCATCTAAAGGACAAAGGTAACTCTTTCAAGGACACCTATGTTCACATTTTGGACAGAGGAGACAGACGGTTTGAGAGAGGAGTTAAAGAAGCCATTTATGTCCACTGTGAATGACCATCTGTGAACAGAGGGCGGGGCTAACGACACCAACTGTCTGCCATCTATAATCCAGTTTTGAGACACCTTAACGCCCACTCACATCCTGGGCCATTTGACCTCAGTAAATCACATGATAGGGTGGGGCTAGGTTTCACAGTGGGTTCACCCGAAACCTTGGCTGATTGGGACCCACACCCGTTTTCACACCTTGGCTCATGTGATTAGGTAGAGGATCCTCTTAGGGACACTCCCATAGGGCTTAAAATCTGGGACCGTCCAACAATTGCTCTTAGAAGTGAAGAAGCTTCTTGGATAAGAGGTGAAACATCTTCAAGGAAGCTTAATGAAGTACAGACGCTTTTCTTTCCAAGTTCCTTAGACTACAATGACCTGGGTGATTGAGAATCTTCACAGACATAACCTAAAATATTTAGATAGTTTCTGTAAAGAGGAGTGTGCCTAAATTCCATTGAGATGTGTGCAGTCCTGGTGACAAACTGGTGTTTCTCCACCAAGTACCAAGTCAAGTTTTGTATGGGGATCAAATACTTATTTTGTTCAATTACATACAAATCAATTTATAACTTTTAAGCAATGCATTTCTTTCTGCATTTTGGTTGATATTCTGCCCCCAAACCCCTCCCCTAATTTTAATCAAGCTACCATTAAAATTAGAGACTGTTTATTTTTTTTAAGTGGGCAAACTTACAATTTCAGCAGGGGATCACATAATTATTCCCCCCACTGTACAGACTCTTTTAAAGCATCTGCATAAACAGCATGCTAACACAAAACTAGCAAACAATCTAACTGATATTTAAGCTGCGTATATGTCAACCACAGCTAAGCAGCCAGAGCCTGATCTAGAAACAGCGATAAGCAATCAGACTTGTAGCATTGTGGCCCCAATTTCTACTTGTACCTGTTTCTACAGTGGGATCACAGTGGCGATTGCTGTGAAGCGCCCTTTGGCCTGGTTTCCAGCTGTGCTGTCAGCTTTGTGTTAAAACAGGAACACTTAAAAGAAAGATTGTGTGTGTCCTCATTAGAATGAGGATTTGTATCAGTGTGTGGGACCATAGGTAAGATGAAAGTACAGCCGATGTCTGTAGATTTTAAAGGAAACAATAAAAACCTATTTAGTCTGTACCAAATCTTAAAATTAGGTCATTACAATCTAAGATGAATATATTGGGCCATGACATCATTTATTTAACAAAAACTAAGCAGAAATGCGGAAGCAGTGTGTGTACAAGCTAAATACAATTTCGGAATTAAGGCTACGTCCACACTAATGTGTTTTCGTTTGAAAACGCATCGTTTTCTCTCCGTTTTGGCCTCCCGTCCACACTGAGACGGCGTTTTCCCTCAAGGAAAACGCAGCGTTTTGAAAACGCTCTCGAAATGCATACATTTGAAAATTGTGCTTTCGCGTCGCAGTGTGGACAACGAGAACGGAGACTTTTTGAAAACAATCACACATTTTAGTCATGTGATGCAGTCAAGTGACCAATTAAACTAAGATAGCGGAGGGTATTATACAACGGTTGTTTTGTTTGCTCTCAATTTTGACAGCCCTATTAAAGATTAATATCAGTTTGTACAAGCTTCAGGTAGCTTTTCTTCAAATTCTTTAACTCTCACTCGCTTTTGCAACTTTGTACTTTTGTGTTACTCGCAGCAACAACTCCACCTCATTGTTAGTCCATTTAAAAAACTCGGTGCTTTTCCTCGACATTTTGCCTCAACGTTTCAAGGAGCCGGAAAGTAAATAAGCGGCAGAAAGAAATGAGGCAGGTCGAATTGTCTTGCGTTCCAGTACTGGAACGTAAGTGTTTTCGGCCGTTTCAATGTGGACGGACAACTCTGTGACAACGACTGAAAACGATAGTGTGGACGCCGAGCGTTTTCGGACGAAAACGCAGTTTTCAAATCTATCCGAGCTAGTGTGGACGTAGCCTAAGAGGGAGAGTATCAGCCTGGTTGGGCTAATCAAGAGGTTTAACCTCTTGAGTTAAAACTGAAAGTCTGCACATTATTCAAAACCCTCTGTAGTTGTCTACAAAATTACAAAAACTAAACTCATATAATTCTTCTTACATACACTTACAGTAACTGAATCATGTTTCTTTTTCTTTAAAAATCTAACTGTATAATGCAGTAGCAATATTATCAGTTAATCCTAAAAACTTAGTCTTTAATACTTGTCTGTTCTACAGATGAAGGAAAAACACACACACACACACACACACACACACACGCACACACACACGCACACACACAATTGATGGCTTTTAAAATATTTCCATTCCCCAATGCTGCAGACAAAAGACACTTCAGAAGGGCTACAAAGAGGTAACCTGCCCACCAAGAAAAATAATTGCACAAAGGGAATTTCTTGGTGCAACAAAGACAGATGGTTAAATCACAGCACGCATAGTGCCCCTCTTTTTCTTTTCTCTTGTTTTTATTGAGCTGGGTATGTCCTTTTTTTGCACAATCATTATTCACTCTGAGTATTTTCCCTGTTTGTTACCCTGCGGGGTACATTTTGTGTTTAGTGCCACCAAATTACACCTAAAACACATCCATAATGTGTATGTGCCTGCCTTATCTTTCGATGACTCACTGGGGGAAATCAGGGGCAATAAATAGTGCAGAGCATGAATTTACAAGACAGCTACTCGAATGACAGCGTCATCTAATGTGTTGTCCATGTCACATCACTGTCACTTCTTATGACCACGCACTTCAGCATGCACAGACACAAACATAACAAGCTCTCGTCCTTCTTCACATACAACATACCACCATCTGCTCAGTGGACTCAGTTACCCTAGCAACCGGTGATGTCATAACACCCCTGCCTTATTGATTATCTCCGTGGCCGTCAAGCCATCCACCAGTGTGAGTGTGTGCATGTGTGTTCATGTTTCGCGTGTTATTCTGTCTAAAGTAAATGACACATTCATGCGAATGTCTTAAGACCATTTTGATTCCCGTTTTGAAAAGTTGAGAACTAACGGATACTGTTAAAAAAAATTAAAGGAACACTTTGAAAACACAGATCAATAGGAAAAAGAAATCATGTTGGATATCTATATTGATATGAACCGGGTAATGTGCTAGGAACAAAAGGATGCCACATCATTTGATTGAACTGAATAATTATCAACCTACAGAGGTCTGAATTCAAAGACACCCAGAAAATCAAAATTAAAAAATGATGCAGCAGGCGAGTCCATTTTACTGAAATTTCATTGCAGCAACTCAAAATAGTACCAGTTTGTATAGTTTGCATGGCCCCACGTGCTCGTACGCATGCGTGATAATGTTAGGGCAAGCACCTAATGTCATGACAGATCGTGTTCCAGCACATCTCCTCCCACGCGTGGACCTGGTCATTGCTGAACTCCTAGACAGGATAAGGTCTAACTTGGTGGCATTTGGTGGCACAAATGTTGCACGCAACATTGAGCTAAAAATTTTGGGGTGTTTTTTACAATCTTAATAATGTTAAAGCTTAGTCATGCTTCACCACAGCACAAACTGTAGAGAGGTTGGTGTAAAGTTAATACGTTAAATGGATGGATAGCCACTCAGCAGGTGGTAGGGTAACTCTGAATAATGCCCACTCATGTCAGTTCGTCCCACTACTTTAAAGAGCAGCAGTTTCCCAGTGGACTACAAAGAAAGTCCAAACAAGGTGGAAACTGTATTTTTTCAGGAGTCCCAAATACATGCCCACCCCCCCACCCCCAAAAATAAAAATTTTATGTTGTATTTTTAAAAAAATTCTCCTCTTTGAGTACTTGTCTATCTGTATTGATGTGTCAAAACTGCACAACAGTGATAATGTGACGTGATGATGCAATGTGTCAAAACCTGGCAGTCTGGCAAGTGGATGAAATCACATATATATATATATATATAATCTATATATGTAGAAGGTGGCTTTCATGTAGCTTTTACCTGACTACCTCCTGACAGATGCTGACAGATGTAGTTAAAGGTTGAAATCCTTGGAAATCTGTTTCATTGAAACCATTGAACAACAGCACTCAGAGTCAAATTTTTCATTTTGGCTTCATCCTCAACTATCACATGCTCATGAATTGGCTGGATTACAGTCTAACTTAGCAATGAAACCATGCAAGCTGAATTTATCGGCTTTCATATTTAGAGCATACTGCATGTGAGTTATTTGCACATATGGGTTCGTTCAGGGTCGTTACCTAGCCAGGTTAAAGTCTGATGTAGGCAACATTTGAAGAACTGAATTGATAGATCTCACCACTGATGCATGCAGTGTGGACATAGCAATATTTAAATATGCTTACATGCAAAAACTAGTGTGATTGATTGTTCCATGACCACATAACTTCAATATTGTTAAGATTTTAAATTCATAATGTTGACATCAGTTTTCCGTGTTATCAGAATGCAGAGCTGAGAATATATTGTACTTACTTAGACATACTCTTACATGATTTGCTGTGATTAGCTTGAGGTCTGATCCATAAAGTAGTCTACAATCCAGCTGCTAGGTTAATTCAAGCATTCACCCTATATAAATCATGCATTTGATATGTATTAAACAGATGGCTACAGAGACTTAATCAACTTAAAGAGGAAACCTCACACAGTACAGTACTGTGCAGTGGTCACTGTGCAGAAGATCATCCATCTCCTAGACTACCAGAACAGAGCCCTGAAATTACATTATTATGTTTTTGTGCGATTTTATACATGAACTTTAAATTTAAGCAAAAGGCAGGGCCACAAAATTGAACAGAATTCAGAAATGTCCCATCTACACTGTGTCTCATTCATCACATTTTCAAACAACAGTAAGTGGGCATACGAGCCCATTGTTATGCCAAAGTGAGCACCAAAACTGTGCTGCACTGCCTGATCTGCATAAACACAACCACAGCTGTGACAGTCCTCTCACCACAGAGCTGTGAAACTGACAAACATGCAGGCAAAAGTGCAAAAAAACCTCTTGGATTGCATCTACATTACCCACTCTTTACACCTGGAAAAATAAAAAAGCTCAAAAATGTCGATTTAAAGATTTAAATGTAAAATCAAACCCACTGCACAATATATTAAACAACACATGACCACAGTTAAAGAGCGCTATCAGCATTATCAGTCTGGTTTTCCCTCCTGTTTAAGGTCTTTTCACTAAATTTCATTTTCATTTCAGCAACAGCTGCAATGAGTCCTCCAGCACAACAGGTATAATGCATTAAGCCTAATGATGGCCCCTTATGTGCTCATCCTTTGCTCATATGTCCCATCCCGTGGTGTGAATGAAAGCATTCAGTATGCAGCTAGATTCACTTTATGTACTAAGTTTATGATAGTCATCTAAAACCAATGTGTTAACAACTTTTTAGGGGATAAAAAAAATCAGTTTTGTTATACAGACAATTAACTATATTTCAAAACCTTGCAAATGACACAACAGTGTAAGATTAAAAACATTTTTTCTACTGCAGAAGGAATCTGCTATTAAATGTTAAAAAGTAGCACACACATACAGTGAATGTCTACTACAGGCCACACTACAGAGAGCAGAGAAAGGAATCCCAAGAATCAGCAAAAAGATGTTGAAAGCAGGTGTTTCCTTCAGGACATACCACAGTATAAAGAATGTACTATCCACAAGCGTCTTGTCTCCATCTTTCAGGAAGAAAGCTCTGAAGCTGCTGTTTCAAATTTCAAGGCCTTTCCTCTCAGACTAACATCTGTACCAGCCTCATTCATCCATGCCTAAGTGATTTTCTGTGTCTGTCTCCTTCAGTTTCTCTCTTTCTCGCTCTGTATCTTCCCTCCCACCTTGCTTCCTGTCTGCCTTTTTATTGTTTACATCTTTTGACATCACAGTCATGCAATGAACACATTTCTTTCCAACCGTTGTGAGTTTCTAAGCACTACATCATTGCTACAGACAGAAAGCAACTAGAAGAAAAATGATTTTTGACTATTAACTGTTTCCCTCGGCAAGGGTTAGAAAATCTCAGCCGAGAACTGTACCGTATCTCATAGTTTCCAAATCCTAATTCTCATTTAGGTGTATGAACAGGAAACGCGCAACAGTGAGATACGTTGGCAGGCTTTAAACTCTTACTGAATGGGCTGGAAAAAAATTTTTTTTAATGCAGTTCTGAAAGGGAAGCATTCATGAATCCCATTAATTGTTCCATTGCGCTGTGTAAATTAAAGTTCCATTTTGTTGCAGCTTTTGGAGATAATTTAAAGGTAGTATAAGAGGAATTAAAGTTAATTAACTCTCTGTGCACAAGTTAATCTTTTCTGGTTCATTATGTGGTGGGGAACGCCATGTGTCCTCAATCACGCCATTGGTTTGAGGCCGTCTGCCTGACACAGTAAGTAATAAATAGGTGATACATTTAAAAAAGGCACAAAATGGTTCTATTTTGACTGCTCCCTTGTTGTTGTTGTTCAGTTGAACCTTGTGATGTTAACTTTTTTGTAATTATGTTGTCTCCATGGTAGCAACCGTGCACTCAGGTGTAATCAGCAGCTCCTTCGCCCATGGGTGAGAGGAATGTCGGTGGCCAGTATAACATGCAGTACAAAGCACACATATCCTCCCTTTCCATTTCCAGCAGCAGAAAAGCTATACATCCCCCCACTGACTTCCCACACAGTCAAATGAATCAATGCTTCACATTAACCCCTGACATATCTGCAGAGTCCGGAGACCAAGCAGGTTTTGTCCTTGTAGAATTGCCCACTGCCTATATTATTAGGTTCAATCAGTGTGCAACCAACAGAATAGCAAAGGCTTTACTGTACCATCTCCTGAGGTACAGACATACTGCCAGGTGTTTCCCAGAAAAATTACAACAGTGTTTAGATACACTGAACAATGGCTTACGCAGCACTGTAAAGCTGATTGATTAAGGTTGCTGCATCAGTGTAAAAGGTACAAGAGAAGACACCCAAGTGTATGCAGCAGACTACCAGACAATTTGTCTTATTAACAAATGGCTGTAGCATCCTTTAGAACAATGCAGGCTGTCAATGCAAGGACAACTGTGCATTGTGCATTGTTAACCTTGGATGACAGTAAGAACTTGTTGTTTTTTGTTGTCTGGCAATGTGCATTACATGACTCAGACTGATGATCAAAGATTTTTTGGTTTGTTTTCTTTTTCTACACCTTGCTGGAGACTTTAAATCTAAAATCGAATTTGAGATATACCCATGACTAAAATGAGAATAAAAGTTATTCTTAATTTATGGAACTATATCTTCTTCTTTTGGGTGCACTGCTACGCTCCTGGATATCGTATCATCACACGCTGGCTGAATACTTTGCACAAAAATGTGAGAAGTTATGAATCAGGAACGGTTTGATAACTAATGAATCATTAATGAGTAGCTCCTAAATAACTGTAACTACTCAGCAGATGTTGACTAGAGAACAGAATGTGAGAGATCATGTAGATGAATCATTTGATAATTATTAGTTCATACAGTTCTTTCTGCATAAGTAGTTTCTGACTAACTCTGAACCCGTCACATGCTACAAAACATGGAGGATATGTTTATGTCTTAATCAGTCTTCTTTTGTGCACCCTCTGTAACGTGTCACGGTGTGTGCTGAATAGTTTTATGTCAGTCAAATTCAGTAGCAATAAAGCATTTATCGTTTTCCTCCAAATACCAAACACCTGGCAGGTTACTATCGCGTCTGAAACTTAAATATTCATTAACCTTCTAGATTTTTCGGACAGCAATATCCAAACGTCTGCTGCAGTCTGACCATAAATGCTAAGCCTGTTTCTAGATCTTATTCTTACATCATCCATTTGGTATTTAAGTTTAATACCATTTATTGTAGATGTGCCCAGAAGCATTTAAGCCCACTTCTTGTAATGATTAATCAGTGCTGCTTTGCAAAAAATGACTCATTTGTTTCTCACATTGTTGACTGAAAAGCTTTCAGCTATGTAAACACCTAGTTGTTTCTTAATTAACTGTTTGTGTGTGGTTACCTTTGCCTGCTCAAGCAAAACCATGTTTCTGGAGTACAAAAAGGCTTTTTTAAAAACACTTTTTCCTCCATTTCTCAAATTCATAATATGTATATTAGAGTCCTATATGAGTGCACAGATTTCTGCCAAAGACAGAATACCAGTTATTTAGATTGAGATATTTCTGTCTGCACTGTTTTGTGCGAGCTCTGCTCCCTCCTTCGAAGTGGAGGAAGAAGATAAGAATGTTACACAATTCTGTGTACCAGTCAGAATTTAGCAATATCCAAATATACACCAGTCATACATCTGATTGTACAGTCCCTTAAACCAGATCCACGCAATCCTGGAAATTTATCATCTGATCTTTTCGCTCTTCTAGTCATGAATATTTGAAAATTGCTGAAAAATATTGCTATCATCCAGCAAAGATTTGTGGATGCTTGACTTTGAATAAACACAAAAAACCTGGACCTTTGCTTTATTAGCAGAACCACTGGCTCAGTAGCAGAATCTACTGTTAGTATTAAGTCCCACTTTTACAGGTACCAAGAAAACAAGCTTCCTCTGTCTAGAAGCGCCACCTATGAATTACACAGTGCACTGTAATAAATCTAGACACAACCACCTGCAGTCTAAGAGTTAGTTTACATTGTTGCCAGAAAAGATTGTAACTAAATGTATATTTTACATCCAGAAAAAAACCTTCACACACATATATATATATATATAAGTATGAGGACAAATGCACATCACAGCTCACAAACCAGATAAAAAACAAGCACATGTAAGGCTTCAGTATGCACACACATTTTAATGCATACTGCTGTATAACATAACAGTCAAGCGATTGCTGTTAAGATAATGGCTCGGTTAGAGACGCCATCACATTTGACTGATGTCTGTAAAATGCTCATAAGGATGAATAAAGAGATGCGCAATTCTGGAAATGACCTATTTTACTCCAAGAGGTAAAAGCAGAGTGCAAGCCTGCTACGGTAACCATAGCAACAGGCAGACCAGGTACCTCGTCCGAAGCAGGGCAAATTGGACGTTCCTCTGCACTTCTTCAAACTGCTTTCCAAAGACAGCGAACAGGACAGAGGATGCTCACACTTATTCCCTGCCCACCCTTCCTTGCAGTCACACCTGCCACAGTTGCATTGGCCATGACCTGCCGAAAGCATGGAGGAAGAGTTGGTGAAAGTGGGGTTTTGTGCAGAAAAAAAAGTTGTTGTGGAAGGGAGGTGATATTTTCTGGTGCAGAAATTTTATAATTTAATGAATGGAAAGCTCCATAGTAGCATCTATTATACTTTGTTCATTAATTCTTTGGAGAAATAGTGAAAAGGTCATATTTACCGCTCCCTAGTTTATTGTTAAGTTATATAGGAAGTTTACTTTTATGGCTGAAAAGTTGCACCAAAGCAATAAGAGTAGCATGCAAAGTGCTGTTAGTGTTTGCTAAGTTAAAGGGACTGCAGTTTCTTAAAGTAGAAATAGAAATTAGAGTAGCTGTAACTTTGTCACCAGCCCTTCTTTGAAACATTAGTTCAACATTTTGAAGAATAGACTTTTCTTATTATTATTTATCTAGGTTATCACACTAGCAGTCAGCAAAGCAAAGTAGTCAGACTACAAAACCCTCATCATATGTTTGAATGTGTTTTTTAATCATACAGAGCTTGCTGACCTGAGCAGAAGTCATCTGTGTAGCGGTCATATGTTGCATGACAGTTCCTCTCATCGCACTCGCAGGTGTCTCCATGAATATCTCCCCAGTCACCAGAGGGATCAACATCATGGCAGTTACACTCTCCACACACACAGGTCCCTAAAACAGACAAACACACATCCTGTAAATTGTGTTTTCTTTCTACACTCGTCTTTAATCTTTCAGATTAATCAGGCCAAAAGCAGTGAGCAATGTCAAGTTCCAAATCGCTGTTTCCATGAATGTTGGTGGGGGTAGGAGCGCATTCGTTTCCTCTTGCTGAAAGGCTATAACTTTCTTTTTTTCCCTTTATCTTTGTATCTGTCCATCCGTCTGTCTCTCTTTTTTATTTGTTTCACGTCTGAGCAAGATCATCAGCTGAGCAGTATCCATTGGAAATCCCATTTTCTCTTATCAGCAGTGACAGAGCATGGGGAACCCCAGGGGAGCAAGGCCAGCTGGCAGGCCTGTAGGCTGTAGCTGGCGCGTGTCTGGCCCCTTGGCCCTCCGCTTCGTCTCTCTCACTACCTCATAACCCTGGGGTTCTGGATTAATAGACCCATGCACTTTTATGTCTGATACAAATGTCACAGTGGAGCCTCACCAGAGCAGATTACAGCACCTGTAACGGTCATTGATCACAAATGTTTTATAATCACTAAAAATCAGGATGCCATTTGAAAATGTTCACTCGCCAAATTTCTGTTATTTCAGAATGTGAAATGACACATTCACTTGTATATGTTTTCAATGTATTTAGCTTTTGACATGCTGTGGTTGGTTTACTTCCGATATAATCTCTACTGGGAAGACTGTGTAAACCAAACGGATAAAGGGAGGGATCATCCTTTGATTGCTGTCAGTCAAATTAATCATAGAGTATGAGCACGAGATGAAGGTTACTCATGAACAAAATGCAGGGGAGAGGAATAACATGTCGCAATCTCACACAAAACACTTCAAATCTTTACATCTGTACACGATGATGAAATCAAATCGCGCCTCAGTGTAATCATCAGACTTGATCCATTGCCTATAATCTCCAGGAATTATCTTCACAGTGCTTTTTGGATTAATTCACAGTGAAATTGTTGTATGTCACATACGGACAGGATTTGAGAATTGTCCCCATAAAGTCCTATACTGAACTGTTCAACTTCTTCGAATTATTTAGCAAGTAGATGCATAAGAATTTAAAGAAGATGCTAAACATATTTGGTACATTAAAACCAGGCAATGAGGGTTACACACAGTATATATAAAGTATAAAGTATACTTGAAATTTACCCATATATACTGCTGTAATTTCCACATCTGTTAAAGTAAAACTTAAGTAAAACCAGGTATGTATTAGTTGGCGTGGCTTTCAAGGACATAATCTTTTATTTTAAAATTACATTTCTAAGACTCTAGATTTATAGTAGTTTAAAGTCATGAGCAATTTGATGAAAATGTGACAAATTTGCTGGTAATGTATAGCAATTCAAATCTTTAAGATTATATTAACATCCTGTGCCATTTGTTATTATATGGTGAAATATGGCTAAAGAATTCAAAGCCATGGGCCTGTATTTCCAATTTTTAAACAGTCTAAAACTCTAAAACTGTATCAAAACTCAAACAGAAACATAATAGAATAATGGACTGAGAAAAGGAGTAGATAAAAAGTCTCACTGAGATTAGAAATCTCTTTTTCAAGAGAGACCAGGACAAGAGGGCCCCCTGTTACGTGGTACTGCTGTTTCTCTAGCACAGTGGCTGCTCCACTACAAGGCAGTTGTTCATGCTATGTCAGCTGTGCACTAGACCATAATTTTGCAGCTCTGTGATGAGACTCTGTCCATGTGGCCTACCATTTCACCCTACCACTTAGCCAGCCCTCAGCCAGTTCACTGTAATTAATTTTTGAGAGACTTACTGAAATCCCACAGGATCACTTGAGCTAGGTTAGTGAAGCTGTTTTGCTGACTGCTTGTCCTCCAAGCAACGAGTTTGAACTCATGACTCATGACAACGACTGCAATCAACTTGTAGTAACATCTGACAGATGATCAGAGGAAACAGGGTGAACCTGAGCTCAATTATGAGTGTCACATAAAAGGCTATGAATACTTGCGTACATGTTTTATTTTATTTATTTATTTTAATTAAATTGCATGAAATTAAATGCATGAATTTCAAGCAAACTTTGTTCACTTTGTCATTATCAAGGACTGTAGAATTTTGAGGTGAAAAATGAATTTAATACATTTTGGAATAAAGCTGTAACATGACCAAATGTGGAACTAGTGAAGCAATGTGAATATTTTCAGAATGCCATGTAAGCTGCTTGCCATTTTC
Organism: Oreochromis niloticus; assembly: GCF_001858045.2. Taxonomy (NCBI): domain Eukaryota; kingdom Metazoa; phylum Chordata; class Actinopteri; order Cichliformes; family Cichlidae; genus Oreochromis; species Oreochromis niloticus. The sequence continues at coordinate 23,418,216 of NC_031987.2, read as the reverse complement.
AGATATTATTTACTAATAGGATTGGTACTAAATGATAAAGATTCCTTTCATGGCACAAGCATTTAGGGGGAAAAAATAGACTGGAAGACATTACTGAAAACATCTTCAGGAAAACAAGAGGAAGAACAAAACAAAAACAAATGTATAAATTGTTTGATTGCTTGTAGCACAGAGTGTTTGTTTCCCTCTTTATAATGCAGCAAACAGACAGGAAATGAATTTGACCCCATTTAGAATGTTTGCTTCCTGTTTCCTAGCAACACACTTCTACTGAAATAGATATTATCAGAGCCCTCGAATAGTGAGAGCCTCATCAGCCGGGGTTCAGAATACAGGATCATCATGTAGCTCATGTAGACTTTAGATAGTTCCCAAAGTACCTTGCAGAACTCTTTTTTTGGTCATTAGTAGTCAAAATGCACTGATCTACAGTAGTTCTTATACCACAGTAAAGTGTTTTACAGTTAATCCTTGTATACATGTTTATATGTTAAAAATCGTTGGTGTTAGCCGACCTTATTAGCTTGTATTACCCTTTTCAGAGCATGCTGCTATTGTTGATTTTATTGTTTTGTTTTAAATATTGTAATCACTAGCAGTCACAACTCAATAATTTGAAATTTTAAAATGATTGTTTTCTACCCACCAGTTTTCCTCATTTTGGCATGAGGATACGTGTCTATGCTTATGAAACACATTGCTCCTTTAACAGTTTAACGATTAAATATTCAAATGCAAAACAATTGACCACTTTCTGTGTGAGACACAAACCATCCTGCATGCAGACAAAACTGCTATGAAATTAGATTTACAACAGATTTCAGGTTGCAGTAAAACACATATTACTGTGTATCACATGTTACCAGGCACGTTTTAACAGGCATTGTAAGATACTTCTTATTTTAGGAGGCTTAAATGGTATTAATACATATTTATGTGTTTAACATAAACACACATTTCTGTTTTTTGGTTGGTTTAATTTAGAAAAAACAGTCTTATTATATGGATTAAAACAACAATGACAAATAAATGTAATGTAAAGCAATCGTATTGAAGCACCACATTTAAACTTTAAACCACACCATGGTAAGCACAGGTTTGCTTTATTAAAAATAAGAAAAAAGTAAAGCTTGAAACACTCAAGGAAATGAGTCTCCCAGTCAGGGTGCTGTCTCACTGTGTGACAGTCTTCAGGCTGAATTCTACTGTGGTTTTACTGCTGAGAGATAGATTGAAGAGAGAAAAAGACAAAATGTTGGACAAGCCTCTAAGTGCATTAGGAGAAAACATTTTCATAGCTTATATTTTAAACTCACCTTGTGTTTTCAGTCTCATTTTAGCCCCTCTGCTCTTTTCATCAACTGAGCTGTAATATAATACAGACAGTAACAGTTAAAAAGAACATAAAGCTTAAAAACAATATTTACGAGACTTTTCAAATCTGTTCTCTGCCTCTTTATAGCAATATATCACAAAAATAGCTGTTTCGCTGATTGTTGTACAGTTACTGTTTTACCATAGTAGGTTATACCCACAGTGGATATATTTATTTAATTAGACCAAACAGTATAATGTTATATTTAGCTAGAAAACTCACACTTTGAAGCCATTAAAACAAAAAGTCATAATGTTGATTGAAATAACATCCTGGTTCCTGGTTAATATTACATGCTTGCTAGCTTAATCTGGCATCATTTAACATGTTTAATTGGATAATAATGATAATAACATGGTTTATTGCTCGATGTAATTTGATTTATGCATGCCAGCAACATAGAGTCTTGTTTTTTTAAGTATCTTACCTTTAAAAATGAATTCCAAACTTCTACACTGCTATTTCTGATGACGCGACAGGCACATGTTGCTAACATCCCAAAACTATTCAGAGGATCCATGATCTGTCATTGCTGTAACAAAAATGGTCCACTGGAGTGAACAGAGATCTTTACTTACCATTCGAAGGCTCTAGTTATCTGCTTGTTAAGTCTTGTGAAATTAGCCAATTATGGGTTGAACTGCTCCTTAGTTTTCAAAAATAAAACAAACTGAAGTAGTGGTAGATCTAAATTCTTTAAGCCCCAATAAAATGATCAGTGTGGCTATTCAGGTCTTACAGAAATGTTTAACATCCAGACATCCATGAAAAAAGAGCCCCAAGGTTTGGTGGAGTAAAGTTACAAGAACGTTAGCTTGCGAGTTTCTATTTAAAGATGATATACCTGAAATACCTTGTTTAGGTATTTCTAAAAAACAACATTGTACAGCTCTGTTATAGCGATGGAGAGCAGAACAGCTGAGACATTTGTAGGGGCCAGTGAAATCGCTGACATATCATTATGTGCCACCTGGTGGTGAGCTACAGAGCTATAATCAGACTAATATAAATTCTCCAAAGTTCATCTTGAGGGTTCCTGATAAACAGAGAAAAATATCATCAAATGTCAGAACCAAGACACCGAAAATGGACCAAACTTCAACCATGATGATCCCATTGACAAGATAGACATGTTGCTGCATGGCTTGGATGACTTGGTATGAGAAAGTTATGATCACAAGATTACAATTCTGAATTTATTCTCTGAATTCTGAGAATTTCTGACTTCTGATTTTTGTTTCTGAATTTTGAGAATAAAGACAGAATTCTGTCCTTGGTGCGTGATCTGAAAATGTAACCAGCATAATACTCTTCAGTCCAGCATTTTGTGGCTTTCTAATCAGCGACAGCAAACATATGTATGTTTATATTTCTTATGTATAACTGTGTATATGACCTGTGTATATTATGATAATACAGTTAATAACAGCTTAATAAATATAAAAAACAAAAATCAACATGATGTCCCAGGTAAACAGACCTCTGTTGCTGCAGATTTTGCCATCTGGAGATGTGCATCTCTGCCTGCTTTCCCATGGGCTCATGTCACACTGGAACTCACATTTGTCTCCATGCCAACCAGCAGCACAGTAACAGTTTCCACAGTAACATTGGCCATGCCCTGGAAGCAGATCACAGTGGAACAGCTGATGAGATTTCCTCTAAAATTTATTTTGACAAATGGTCATTACTGTCCTGGTGATTAAGTCATGTTTTTGGTAATCTAAACAATACTTTTTCCTTTAAAAAAAAAAAGTGAGCATTAAAAAAAAAACAGTGTCAAAAGCAGCATATGTAAGTTGTAATTGTGTAGTGTTAATACATGAGTATTTTTATGGAAACCAAATGAGCAAAGGTAATGCATTTCTATTCTTTTATCACGGTAAAACACAATATGTATTACAGTAGTTTGTACCAAATCCAGCATTGGTTATACAAAGATGCATTCTATGTTTAGGGGAAGAGTAAAGGGCTTTGTCAGCAAATGCAGGGCACACCTCCGCAAATCTCTCCAGTTTCCTCATCCAGGCACTCGCTGTCATCACACTCACAGAAACGTCCTGTTACCATGCCTCTCTTGTCTTCATTGTCACACATGCAGCTACCGCAGTGGCAGGTTCCTATGGGAAACACAAACTTTAGACACAGTTTGTTGGAAAATGTCAGATTTCAATAAAGAGCAATTCAACACCTAGAATCTAGCGCTGTTAACTGGAAGCACTGTCTGTACATCAATAGTTCTAGATTGTTGTCTGACTGTGTGTGCGTGCAGTCACTCGCGCCGTTCCTTTTTGTAATTATGTGCTAAAGAAGCAGAAGGCTAGACAGCCTCATGCTGTGAATACATTTGCATTTCTATGCAGGCCACATACGGTACAATACACACACTCACATATACATTCACTACACCAACAAACATGAATGCATACTCAAATTCATAGACACATAAAAATATCTGTAGCCTTCATTTAGCTGGAGTCATTGCACGCTAGTGAGGTTACGGCCAAGCAGATGAAGGACTGGCTGTCGGACTCACCTCACAGTGTGTGCCTTCAGCGTGTCAGTGCATAATACTATGTTAGTCACACAGACTGTGTGAATCAAAAGTACTTTGTCTTGTGTTATTTAATTTAAAGTCAAACTGAATTATCAGTATTTACTTAGACTATTGTTAATTCAAAATGTCTTCTGGTATTTACATATATTTGTATGTGTAGGTGTGATTTTTGTTTAAACTCATGTGTGTATGTGTGACTGTGTTTATATATCTTTGTGGGGACTAAAAGTTGGAAGTTTACTGTGCTTGTGGGGACCAACAGCCCTTATGGGGACAAAATCCCGGTCCCCACAACATTAACTTTTTCTCGTAATGCACTTAGAGGCACTTTTCAGACTCAAAATGAGGTTTTAGTGTCAGGATTACAATTAGGTTACGGTTAGGATTAGGCATTCAAGGCATTCATTAGGGTTAGGGTAAACGGCTAGGGAAAGCATTATGTCAATTAAATGTCCCCACAAAGACATGAAAACGAGCGAGTGATTAATTGCAATTAATGCGTTTATTATGTTAACGCCTTGTTTGTGTTTTTGCTTGTAGTAAATTGTTATCACAGAAAAATTCATATAAACTGGTAGATTATTAAAAAAAGTTTTGAATTATTATTTTTTAAGTATTTGCTTATCGCTTTGTAATAAAAAATTCGATGTGTCAAACTGATTACCCCCTCACTCTGTCTATTAATGGCTTGGTACTAGGCTATGTTTAGGCAGATATTATTAAAATATTAGCAGAGCATGCCGAATTGTCTTAAAAATTGCTGTTGGTAATATGTGAGGGTGCAACGCTTTGATAAGTGTTTGCTTCAAAATTTATGTTATATATCTACATGTAACTGACTCATTGTGCGTGTGTTTGTACAATAGCTGTACCTCTGTTGGAGCAGACCACCCCCTGTTGGTTTTTGCAAAGCTCTCTGCTCTCCTTGCCGGATAGGGTACACTCTTCCTGAAACTGGCAGGCATCACCGAACCAACTTTCATCACACTCGCACACTCCACAGTCACAGTAGCCGCGGTCTAAAGGGAAACACAATGCATCATATGCTGTTTACCACTGCTAACATCATGTACATGACCAGTGTTTCACATCACTCTGTAAACACAAGGGCACATGTGTTATATCTTAAATGTACAGTGTATAAAATTTCACAGCTTAAAGTCAGTAGATTGCAGATTACAGTCAACTGAATTCTATTTTCTTACCCCTATCAATTCAAGTTTTCTTACCCCTTGCTACAGTAGCCACAGTAAGATAAGCAACTCTGGTCGCCATTCATCTGTAATGTGTGCAGGCTGTCAACATCTATTACTCACAAAAGTTTGTGAATGGAATTTGCAACAAGTACTTCTGTCTGATGACAGTGATACTGAGGTGACCTGTTTAGGATATCCTGAACTTTTCTGTCAGAACCCGCTGCTGTTTTTGCTACCATTAGCAGCTGTCAGCTAGCATTAATGAAACTTTCTTGGAAGTGGATCTAACTTTGAGTCACTCTCATGCCATGTGATATTTTAATCAAACTGTACATCATAGGGAAATGTTTAGGACACCTTAACCTAACATTAGCTGACATAATGTTAGCTTATTATCACTTGTTGTTTAGCCGGCTAGTTGTCAGCTGTCCAGAGAGGCAAGGGTTGCATGTCTAATATTTACAAAAAGTAAATGCAACAATAAGTAACTGTGACAATATTAGGAATAAAAAAGCTTGCTTATGCAGATTTTTGTGATTTAGAGCCCTGATTTCAGCTCAGGAGATAAGAAGAGGATTAGATTGAAATGAGTGAGGAGAGGGCAGTGGTGGAGGAGGAGAAAGACATAATAAGAAAGAGATGATGAAAGTACACATGTACAAATGGACAAATATAGTTTGAAAGAGCCATTTGTAGTCTTTAGATTCAAAGTAACTTAATTAAAAGGTGTACTATATGTGTGGCTGGTCTCTAACCACATACATAAACATGATTAGACAGAACTGTATTGTCCATCTCGGCCACTGTATTCAAGATGGCGGGGCAACATGGCACAAATTGACAGCATTTTAGTATATTAATTCTAAGGGTATCCGAATACATCGATATGTTGAAAGATGTTATTACACATTGCAAAGTGTTTATCTACTTTTTTCTATTAAATAACCTAAAAATGACTTACTTTACCTTTGAATAGATTTGCATTGCATCACCAGAACATTAGTACTCATTTGCCTGTTGTTGATTATCATAACTTAAGCTGTGTAAATGTGCATAGTAAGAAGGCAGACAGGCACTGATATGTATCTGCAATATTTCTAATTTTTGTTTGTGCTATATACCAATAACCTAAGCATACAACTATATAAAATTTCATTGTGATATACTGGTTCCTATATCAATCACACTGCCAGAACATTACCATGTTCAGTGTTTGAAGGACCTACGCAGGCAGTCTGGCATCACTGTTTCTCATCATTCTGATGGTCACAGTGAGCAATATGAAAAACAGGGGGAAACACATGATGCAAATGAGGACTGTTGACAAGTTATTATAAATGTTGCTCTCATTGCGTTTAGCAGCAAGGGGCCTTCTATGTCACACTCAATCATTCGCCTGAATCGTTCATCATGTAAATGTGGTGTCCTTTTCAAGGGCTATCCATCAGTCATTAGTAACGCACAAGTCCCCTGTCTCTCCACATTATCGATACGTCTCAGGGGACACATGAAAGAGAACTAAACCACAGAGACAACAGAATTCCAAGGAACGTCCAGCTTTTATAAACCTCTAACAAATCTGTAACATCTATGCTGTTAAATTAAGCCCTTTGTTTGTGTACAAATATAAAGAAATATAAAGTCCACGACATTATAAAGTCTTGTATAGCTGTAAGAAGACTGACTTATTTTGCTTTTTGTCTGTGGAAAACACTTTGTAACTGTTAGCCATGATGCTTAGAAATGTTTTCTAATGTTATCATTTTTGTGTATTTCCATTATCATTTGTGTAAACAGTTCTATTGTGAATTATCTATAGTTTTATGCATGGTATCACAGCTGAAAGAATATGCTATATAATAAAGGTTCAAAAAGCCTGCTCTAACTGCCAAGGTGTCAAATACCACCGTTTTGTTAAATTCAGTGTTACAGATATGCACATGGTTTCCTTTAGCATTGATCCTGTAACACATTCAACACCTTTCATTCCCCAAGTTGCGATATTTTAACCCTAAAAATGATATTTATCCAAAACTAACAGTGATTTTTACCTAAACTTGTGAAATTAAATAGTGATGGAAGCAGAACACAAGCTGCTGTCTCCAGGCTCACAATCTAGTGAAGTATGCCATACCTATGTACTCATTAAAATAAGCTTCATAAGCATCAATTACAATTTTATAATGACAACTAAATAATAACTGTTGATTCACCGCACTGTGTTCGTTTAAGCGTTAGCAATTTTACTGTAAGAATTAAAATAATGATCAACAAATAAAACATTGACCAATTAGTGAGGACATTTTGTGATTTGTCCACAGTAAATCAGCTGTCACATACGTATCGCATAATGATTTATTAGTGATAGTTATTCTAAAGTGTTATCTACAATAATTAGTGATTCTTGAATTGTTGTTGCATTAAAAAAATGCTGTCTTACAGTTTAGTTTAATGTGATTTTACTGATTTGTGTACATTTGGCGCATATTCATGAAGAACTATACACATATTGTAATTGTAGAGAGGTCTTTTTTCTGGATTTATCACATACTTTTTGCATATGGGAACAGGAGCACAATAGTTATAAGACAGAATTAGATTAAACACCTTCCAGCTTAATTCTGTAGACTATTACAAAGTTAATGCCACCCACTAGCCCCCGTTAATCTCCCCCTCGACAATCACTCTGACATATAAAACGTCCCTCTTTGTCTGGTAGGCCAAAATTTATGTGGGTGGGAAGGTGCCTGTCTGTCGACAGTTTATCTTTTCTAGTGCTTCCTGAGCAGTAATTCTCTGTGGTATGAGGGTGTCAGGGTCCCTCCTACGCTTCACAGACAGACACACATACTCAGCCAATAAGGTCCCGATCAGTGCACAGATATATCCAATGAGGCTTGCAAAGTGTGGGTGCACCTCTTCCACCATCAATGGCAGTAATAACAGGTGATATAGTGCTGGCACAATTAATTGCTGATGAGGACAGGATGGTGACTCATGCAGCAAGCTCATTACAGGTTTAGGATTTAACTTGTTCATGCATAATGATAAGTCTGCTTTTTTTCAAGTATTTCAAGTTAGGTTAGTAGAAAACAGATCATTTACAATTTAGACAGTCTTGAGGCTATTCTGAGTTTTTCATGCAGTTTCAATTATACGCAAAACTGTAATCCTATGTTTTACATACATGTTTTTTTCTCTGAGTGGCATTTCCTCACATCCTTTGTTTGTATTGTGTTCTTCGTTACATACTAGTGATTTCACCGAGTAATTATTCCACCTTGCTTTTCTCTCCCTGTGGCCTGTGGAGCATGAAACGACAGCACATCAGCTTGTGTTTTGTGGAAAAGTTCCAGGAGACACCTGTCTCAGGTAATAACTAATTATGTGTGTGTGCAGTACTCGGAGCAACTGCTGCTTTCATCCTTTTACACTACCCAAATTGATCATTCATTGAAAATATTGCCAACTTCATAATACCTTTGTAAAAGAATTTTTGAAAACCCAATGTAAGCAGGATCACAGCCACGGAGAAAAACACTTGTTCTGACAGCGTGAAGTGCTGGGAATCTTAATAGGTCCCAATCATAACTGACTTTTACTAGGAAACTTGGACAGACTTAAGTGGCTTTTTCTTCCTGCAGCCCACGCTGGAATCATTAGGTGACTCACAACACAGGCGCAGTGCCCAGCAAAGCTCAGAATATCTTAGTGAAAGCGCATCAAAATATGTACTAGGAAAAAAAATACAGGGATGAACAATTTAATGGACTCTAAGGACTGCGATCCACTCTAGCCCGTTGTTTTGTTTTTTCTCTTTCTCTGGGAAATAAACAGAAATATTGTATTGAACCTAATAACTTTATTAGGCACACCTTGCTAAGACGGCTTTGGAACCCCTTTTACCTTCACGACAATATGCTCGAAACATTTCTGAGAGATTTGGGTATTGACGTGATAGCATCACATAGTTGTTATAGATTGTGTCCATGATACAAATCCCCCAGTTCACCAAATCCTAAAGGTGCTCCATTGGATTGAAATCTGATGAGCGCAGAGACCCTTTAAGTACAGTGGACTCATTGTAGTGTTCAAGAAACCAGTCTGAGATGATGAGTGAACTCATACAGGGATCGTTATGGTCAGAAAGAATGTTCAAATAAGCCATGGTGTTGATTTGGTACCTGTATCAAGGAATTATCCCCCACGCCAACACACCATGAGCAGCTTGAAATGCTGATCCAAGGCAGGTTGGATTCATGTTTTCATGTTATTTATGCCAAATACTCACCCTACCATCCAAAAGTCACAGCATCAGAGACAGATTTGAAGTTAATTTTTTTTTTTAAACTTAGGTAGCATCAGATGGTATAGGCAGGCAACTGACATGATTGTTCAGCTGGGCTTAAGCAACTAGTGTTACAGTTTACTGCTCCCTGAAATGTGCGTGTATTGGAAGACACGCAAGCTTATGTGATACTGACAGTGAAAGTTTGTCTAAAGGTGTGTGATTTGGAACAGTACTGTCTAAACTGATACCATATGTGGCGCTGACATAAAAACTCCTTGGGTGGGATATTCTCTGGCTCTGATAGGGGGCAAAAGGGCGCAGCGCAGAGTGAAAGAACAGAGGCTTTTAAAATCCAAGGCCTGAGAGACAGTGAAAGGAAGAAAAACGAAAGGTGGGGAGTCAAAATGTTTTTGACATCCACTGGGGGAAACAGGCTTTTAATCTTATGCTTACACCTCTGAATTTCAGCTCCTTTGAAATAGGGTGAGAATGACACACATATGATAAAGTCTGCCAGAGTCACAAAGTTATAAATTGATCTGACTGCAGATATATTTGGCTCTCTGCCTTAGTCCACATTAGTGGCCGGTAGTTGTTGCCAGAGGTGTTTGAGTAATCGTTTTGTCGGTTGTTGCAGTAAGTCCGCTTGAATCAAGAATATTTGATGTTGACAAATCCAAATAAATGAGTCATTATGCTTTAATTAAGATGCAGTAGGTTCAGTCCTGATGTAATAGTTTAACACTACTTAACATTTCATCTCCTTCTTCTTCTTTTAGCTGCTCCCTTTAAGGGTCACAGCAGTGGATCATTTACTTCATCTCATCCTATTCCTCTTCTGTCACTCCAATCCTCTGCATGTCCTCCTTAACTACATCCATGAACCATCTCTGAGGTTTACCTTCCTCATGCCTGGGAGCCTCAGCTTCAGCATTCTTTGTTCAATATATCCTCTATTCATCCTCTGCACATGTCCAAACCATGTTAAACATGCCTCTATAACTTTGTCTCCAAAACTCTCAATCTGCTATTTAACATTTCAATTAACAAGGAAACAATAAAGCAACATTTTTATGGTTTGTACCCCCCACCTCCATTTTTTTCTCCTTTTTTCCCTCTGGGATAACACTAACACCATTGTCCACCCTGTATATCTGATCAAACAAGTGGAAAAAAAATTACAATTGAGGGAGGATTTGCATCAATTGGCTCTAAAATGTTTACTAAGGAGCTTATGTGTTATTTACATATCCTGTCATGTGCTGTAATTTCTTCTCCAAAGGTATAAAGCACAAACTTATTCTGTTCAACAGAAAATATTGCTTCTCCTAAAAGAAACGTCTTGTTGGAAGTCCAGGTTTTTCTTACTTTACATAGGTGTTACAGTTTAACACAGCTTGCACCTGCATCTAGCAGGTAATTTGTCACACCTTTAAACAAAGAATCAGCAGCTGTCTCTTAATTTGCCATTATTTCCTTGCCACCGCCTGTTCTGTTAATGCTAAAATTTCTCAGCTATGACCAGAGCATGCCAAATGCTCTATTTGCGCTATCTAAGGAACTAAACACCTATTAGATTACTTTTATTTGTAATGGCAATCTCCCCATGGACCTCTCCACGAATGACTACTTTATTATAGTGGAGGGGTTTGCGTGGGAACTATGTTATCAGGGCCATTTCCCCATTGGGACTCCCAAGGCGAAGTGATCCAGACTAAGAGAGATTCATGGGGAAAAAATGTATGATGAAGGATAAATCATGGGATATGGCTACTCTGCTTAGGATAGGGTTACTGGGGCCCCACCCTGTGCATAGTAGAGCTCCTTGTGGCTGGGTCTTAGCCCAAAGGCAAAACATGGGTCAACTCTCATCTGGAGGGTCTGTAAGGGGTTTGTACTTTGTGAATGGGAAAGTGTTTTGGGCAGAAGTCCTGTCAACCCGACAAATCTGGCTTTGGTAACATAGAATGTCAATTCTCTCATGAGAAAGCAGCCTGAGCTAGTGTTTGAGGTTGAGAAGTACCAGCGTGATATAGTTGTACTCGCCTCAACAAAAAGCTTGGGTTCTGAAACCAGTCTCCTGTTGTGCGTCTGGACTGTATACCACTCCAGAGCTGCACTTGATTATGAGCAGGAGACTTAATGAGGTATACTTGTATCCTCCCAGTTCTGTACCTGTACTGCACTTTAGACTTTTCCCAAGTGGACGAAAATGTTGCCTCCTTGCACGTTTGGGTTGGGAAATGGGTTCTGACTGTTGTTTGTGCTTATGTGCAAAACAACAGTTCAGTGTTCCCAGTCTTATTGGAGTCCCTGGGTGGAGTGCTTGAAGGTGCCTCTGGGGATTCAATTGTCCTGGTGGGGTACTTCAGTGCTCACATGGGCAATAATGACACCTAGAGGGATGTGACTGGAAGGAAGTGGTGGAGGGGTTCTGCTTTGGTGGCTTCAGGATCACTTCTCTTTGCTATGGATGTGGTTCTCCTGGAAAGATCTCCAGCATGTGAGCCTCCTTGAAAGGATGGCTCGGCGCTCCCTTTGAGATAGGTTGAGAAACTTAGGCTATGTTCACACTGCAGGCGAAAACGCATCAAATCCGACTTTTTTGACCCTATGCGACCCATATCCGATCATGGTAAAACAGTTTGAACAGCACAAATCCGATATTTTCAAATCCGATCTGGGTCACTTTCGTATGTGGTACTGAAACCGATACATATCTGATGTTTTAGAACGCGACTGCTGTTTGAATGGTCATGTCGCATTAAATCCGTCTTTTACGTCACTGACACAAGACAGATGCCAATTATCAGCGCCTTAGAGGACAAACGAGAAAGCATCCATATATACCTCTGCACGGAGGTAGCAGCCACTGCTCCAAACAAGGCCATTGTTAAAGCACAGGCTCTCTTTTTTCTCAGTGTCCTTCTTTCTCCAATTAATTTGTCGATAATTTGTCGGTTACGACTGTGCAGAAATTGATAGACTGCTGCAACAACACCTACTAGCTCTGTAGCCGCCATTTTTACTTCCGTAAACAGAGCACGTTGAGTGTGACGTCTTCTTTTGTGCATGTGGGCCACTTTGAGGGCCATGAACCGTTCACACTAGAGCGCGTTTGCTGTCACATTTTATTTGTAGTGTGAACAACCAGACAAAAAAAATCGGATTTAATTAAAAAATCGGAATTGAGCATTAAGACCTGCAGTGTGAACGTAGCCTTAGTCATTTAGGACATGCTCAGTGTAGAGCCAATATTTTCCACATCAAAAGGGACACATGAGGTGTTTTAGGCTTGTCCTATTGGAAGAACGCCCCGGTGCAGACTACAAACTATTATCAAAACCACTATGTTTAAAAGACTTAATGTTGAAATCAAATCCAACACTCGACTCCCCATGCCTCCCCTTCTCAGATCAGCACAGACATGGAAAGAAAGAGTGAGAGCCTGTGCCAGAAAGCTAAGGACACAGAGTTTTCAAATGAGTCATCAACAGAGGAGAAAAAGACAAAAGCATGTGAAAAAGATTATGGAAACTTTGCCACGTTGACCTTTGTTTCTTATAACAAGAGTGTTATTACATAACCTGCAAATAAACATAAACGCTCAAGCCAGACAAATCAGAGGTAGCACTTTTGGAACTTATCAAAGGTCACGTTTTCATGTACTGCAGCTTATTTTAAAATGAGAACATGAAGTCAGAGCAGGAAAATTTAAGCACAGTCGAAAAACAAACAGCTGAGTGAAATAACACGTTTCTGAACAGGTGGTGGACAGATGTTATTCCAGATCATCGTCCTTGCTCTACTATAAAATAGGATGGGATGTCTGTGGGAGGAAAAACACATGACAGCATCAATGTTTTATTGGACTTCTAGCTACAAATTCAACTGTTATTCAGCAAAAGCTCCAGTGTTATCAGATTTATTTTTGTGTCTGTTAAAAAAGACACCTTTTATATTTTGGTAGAATGTATGACATTTGTATATATGATAATATTTTGTATACAATAGTAATATGCAACAGGACAGCTAATTTTCTTCCCTGGTTTAAGTGACATGGCATATCATGAAATTGGCTTATTTAAAGCATGCTGTAATAAAAATAAAAATCTTGCACACAATATAATCCTGTCATGGAAGAAGCCGGTTTCACGCATGTAATTTTGAAGCAATTTTGAAACTGATAAGACATTTGTACATCTTTTTATATATGTAAAGAAAGAAAAAAACAGGCTGCAGCAAAAACCCAGAAAAGTCCATGGAGAGCTGGCAAATTGACTATAACAAGAGACAGGTAGCATGCAGGGAGACAAAAAGATGCACATTTACGCACATGAGGCCAATTGGGTAAGTGGTAACAGATGAACACAATTTAAGGAATAAACAAAGAGGAGGTAAAAGTCGAGGCAAGACATAGGAGACAATGACTAAGAAATTAAGACAGGAAATACAAAAGCTAAACTTAAGCTCCAATGGAAGCGATTCATAGTAATGTGGTGAGCAGACATCACAGTAAGTCAATAGCATTCGGCGACTTTAAGTGACTACTGGTGAGGTAGCCGCTGGTGAAGAGACAGTGGTACAGCTACAATAATCAGTACACACTAACAGAAACTAGTAAGAAGCACAAATCCCAACCATGAATCCAAACTAAAAGTATAAGAACAATGACGCATAAGTCAAAGAATATAAAGTAAGAATCCACAAAACCCCCAAAATAAATAAAAAAGAAAACCAAAACTCAAAACCTTGGGTTTGAAAACTCAGGACCAAGACATAATTAAGACAATTAAGACAATAATTATACTTTTATACTGACAATTAAGTATACAGAGAGAGCAATGATTTAATTGCTATCTGTGTAAAATGATCTTGGACATTTTATTTTGTAAGTATAACATCAGTACGCACTGGGTGAAAATAACTTTGACACTTTCGGGTATATTACGAATAGGCTACACAGATAGGCATATTATATTTAAATATAAGTCTTCATGCTAAGTTGGCTTATATGTCAATCAAAAGAAACTAATACGACAAAGGTTATGAAAAGCAACCCAAAAAGGGATCGGGATCTCATTTTAGACCTGTGTTGAAAACATAATATTTTCCATGTGAGGCTCCAAAAAATGAACATGATATTATAACTCCTAGGCATGTCATAACAAATCAGTGTACAATATTTCAACCAAGAATTTAAATATATCACTATCATGCCTAAATGTATCCATAACCACCATCCGGCTTGACTTGTTGCTATGACTGAGAGAAATTGAACCAGGTCCAAGCTAAAATAACATCTAGGTGCCAGCAAAGCTTGTGGTTTTGGAAAAGAAAAAAAGGATACACTTTATCCCTTTGGAGAAAAATCTATTTGGATCTTATCAATGGGTGGTTGTGAAAGGCAGATAACAGCACTGCAGATAGAACTTGAGGGCCAGTCTTTGACAACAGACCCATGCTGCATGGGCCATTGTGGTTAGAGAGGTTAGGTGGGTGCTTTCGGGGCAAATCTTCTTCTCAGTGTGCTTTAAATGTGTTTTCTATGACCTGCTCCATGGGCAAATGATTTTGTGAGCGTATGGCTAGCTGTGTGTGTTACAATATGAGACTGAGCCTGATGATGCATGTGCGTGTGTGTGTGTGTCAGTCTGTCTGTCCGGGTGTGAAAATCCATCCTTCTCTTGATGCATTTAGGTTCCATTGGCAGTCTGTGTACTAGTGAGTGAAACCCCATTATCAGACTGAAGCAGGGCCTTGCTCCAGACTGCTGAACCATAATGAGCTCCTCACAGCAGCCAATTTGTCTACACAAATAAATCACTCTACCCCTTACACGCAAGCACACCCACACACACGGATATATATCTTCTTTAGAACTGGTCTGCATGCACACATATCTCCATTAAACCTTGACATTCATAGAACAGTGGCCAAAGAGGACAATGCACAAAAAAAGATGAGAACTATTTTTCCCTCCATTGCCATTGAGGAGCCAGCATTTCTCATACCCTCCAAAGTACCACATATGATAAATGCATATTAAGCCTTGGTAACAGATTGCAAATTGAGTTTACGTGAACATGTTGTCTAAAATGTTTGCCTGTTTATTTTGTACATTTGTTCACAGCTAATGTAGGCCAGTACAATAGCCCTGTGATATAGCTTAACATTGTGAGAATCAAATCAGCTTGGTTTGTTTGAAACCAGATATTATAAGCCTAAAGTAATACATTTGGACAGAGCACAACAAACTTTAAACACAACACGGGTCTACTACAAAACAACTGCTCTGAGCAGTTCAGCCAATGAATTCAAACAATGCCCCGAATAGGATATAATCTATTATTACATATATTTAATTCACAGTTGTTGTTTCCTGTATTAGTGCTAATAAAAGATGACCATCAACTAGTCACAAAGTTACAAAAAAATAGTAACACTGGTCATTGTTGTATGTTACATCAGACTGCATCAGGTTTAGTTACATTTAGCTAATAAACAGGCAACTGTGTAAAATCATAGCAGTTTTATACTTTCTGATATATCTACGCCTTTATGACTTAAACTATTCACCAACCATGATTCAACTTGCTCTTGGGTGCAGGTGCACTCTAAAGTGTTCTTTCTGTGAACTTATAAAATTTCAAGCAGCAGGGTAAGTTCAAAGCCGTTCCTTCCAACAAAAGCTAATGCCTCGGTAACATTTGAGAACCAACCAGCTGCCTATTACCAGCGAAACCCTTTGAAGTACTGCCAAGACAATGTGGGCTGTCAATTACACAATATTGCACCCTTCTGACTCTGAAATACAGGTGAAACAAAAATACCCTAAAACCATTCCAAGTCTGAATTACAAAATTCATATCAAATGAATATTAATGCCTATTAAGGCCAAAACTAATATGAAAGACATTTTGATGATTAAGGTTTCCATTCTTCCTGCACCTGGCTGGAGCAAACACTGCACTTCAGGTGCACAGTTTATTTGCCAAACTCCTCTGATGTAAGCCCACAGTGAAGAGTTCTGTTGCATCACTTACTGAACCATCACTAACAACCATATCTAAGAGGTAAAATATGTGCAGCATGTCTCTAGAATTCAGATCATGTGTAAAAAAAAGTATTTTTACTGTAATAGAAACCCATATAACTGTGTTAGGTATCAGTAAATGTAGTGTGCGTTAAAATGTGACTCCAAATCTTCCCATTTAAGTGTTTAATAGTGACAAGTAACTAAGACAAGTTTCACTATTGCTGTATTAAATAGTGCACTGAAACATGTGCCAAAAGAGATCCTGTGCCTGTCTCTGAGATGCCAGTAGTTTTGGCAAAATAGCTCCATTTGAGACCTTAGGAATGAGGACAGGATCATACGTACCGTTGCAGGTTTTCCCATTATATGTAGCACAGACCCAGTCGTGGCACTCGCAGCGTGGACCGAAGAACTTCCCGGGTTCTATGGCCTCGCAGATGCAAATGCCGCAGTTACATTTTCCCCTTCCGCTGCAGATCTTACCATCAGGCGTCCGGCAGCGGCGCAAGGATGACTCTGTGGACAGCTTGCAAACACCACCCACCTGGCTGGGAAAAAGATAGATCAGATTTTCCACAACTTTTATTATGAGGTTAAAGTTTAAGTGTGTTCACACCTGTTTTTGTTGCAAATCCAAATGGAAAAGACATATTTCCTCAGTCATGCATCAGCGTCTCTCTTTAAACATATAAGGAGACCTATTCAAGATATTTGGTATGTACGGTAGGACTTAACACATGTAGCTTTCAGTGCAATGGCTTGGAAGAAAGAAGTCTAAGAAAACAAAAGTGGGAAGAATGTAACACACAGCCCATATATTTGAGTCTTTATCGAGTAATAACAAACGCCTAGGAAACACACACACGACCACATGCACAGCTAATAAATTCAAATAAACCAAATCGTACAGACACAAATGCACTTTTCATTTAGCACACTCTGGAGCTGTTTTCTGAGTTTTACCCTAAAGCGTTTCTGAGTGAGATTTGTTTCATTTGGATGCCGTCTGGCATTCTTTTTTAAATCCCTGCCCTCTCTTGATATTGGCCAGATGTCCGCGTTTGAAACCTGGACACATTTCAAAAAATCAACAGCTCAAGTGTTCTTGACACTCCTATTAAAATTAAATACAGAATGCGATTGTCCTGAGTGTCACGGGGAGGTTATACAAGCCCCATTTCACACAGACTTTAATCAGTAATGGCCCTTTTAAGCCTGATCACAGAGCTCAGCCACACGATGCAATGAACTGAAATGTATCTGATCACATTTATTCATTTTTTTATTTATTTTACGGCAGCATGACATTCAAATGACCTTTGTGGATTGTGTTACTCTGTCCAGTTCAGCTGATCAGTGGTAGATCTGGTTAATGCCTGGCTTTTGTTCTGTAGAGTACCTCCCTCAATACAACCAGAATTCCACAAAATAGTAAAATAGCATTCCAATTCATAGAATTAATGCTTGGTGAAGAGAGTCTAACTTGCTCCTCATTAGAATTTTGGACTTTCCTTGGTTTTAACACTTGGGTTTTGTTTAACTGTTTTTTTTTCTCCTTGTTACTATGTTCCCAGGGGACAGTAGTAACTTTCTTGGCTATCCAAGAAAATAAAAACTGCAAAATGTACAGTTTTAATTAACTGACTGAAGAAAGACATTGGACTGGCCATCACTTCTTACCACTTCTTCAAAGAAATTGGGCAAATTGCTCTGAGCACCAAAACCTTGCCAAAAGTATTCACTCGCCCATCCACATCATTGAATTTTGGTACTTCAATCACTTTCATGGCCACAGGTGTATAAAATCAAGTACCAAGGTATGAGGACTGCTTCTACAAACATTTGTGAAAGAATGCGTCACTCTCAGGAGCTCAGTGAATTTCAGAGTGGTACTGTGATAGGATGCCATCTGTGCAACTAGTTGAGTTGTGAAATTTCCCCACTACTAAATATTCCACAGTTAGTGGGATTATAACAAAGTGGAGACAACAGCAATTCACCCACAAAGCAGTAGGCCATGTAAACTCACAGCGCACGGTCAGGGGATGCCAAGGTTTCCATGGCTGAGCAGCTGCATCCAAGCCTTACATCACCAAGCACAATGCAAAGTGCCCAAACTAGTGGTGGAAAGCCACAACTGGACTCTACAGCCATGTTTTCTAGAGCGACGACTCACACTTCTCCATCTGGCAATCCACTGGATGAGTGGTTTGGCAGTTGCCAGGAGAACTGTACTTGTCTAACTGCACTGAGCCAAGGGTGAAGTTTGGTGGGGTGGGGGGGATTATGGTGTAGGGTTGTTTTTCAGAAGTTGGGCTCAGCCCCTTAATTCCAGTGAAAGGAATGCTTACTGCTTCAGCATACCAAGACATTTCAGACAATTTTATGCTCCCAACTCAGGATTATTCATCATAGATAACAGTTTGTTCAGAGACTTCCTCTCCACCACTGTGTCAGAGGTGTCCAGTTCGCAGCTAACGACAGACACAGTCTTCAAAAACACTTTATTCAGTCTGTTGGTGTCACCGGCTTTGATGGTGCTTCCCCAGCAGACCACAGCAAGGTAAACTGCACTTACTACAACTGAGTGATAGAAAATCATTTAGCTGCAAACATTAAAAGTAAATAGTAAATAGAGACTGTTTATTCTTGTATGAATCCTCAATGTTGATCTTCCTATTCAGCCTGTTCACAACTTGTACTGCTCCCTTATATAAATACAGGTCTGTAGCCATCCTCCTCCTTCTGAAGTCAATCACCATATCTCAGGTGTTATTCACATTCTGAAGCATACATTTTCCCCCAGACCACTCAAAAAATAAAATAAAATAAAATAAAATAAAATCATCCACTAGTACTCTGTACTCTTGGTCCTGCCCATCACTAATACAGCCAACCATTGCAGAATCATCTCAGTATTTCTGTAGATAGCATGATCACGGCTCATACAAAGGTATACAGGGTGAACAGGAATGTACATCACCAGATCACCAAATCAGAAAGAGCACTGCCCAATCTCACATACTATGTCCTGTCTGTCAGATAGTAAGTAATCCATGAGATGTAGCTTCTCTCTAAGAAGCAGCAGCTTATTCATGTTTTTGTTTTTGTTTTGTTTTTTTTAAAAGGTGGTAGTACATTGCACTACACTGTTTAGCTTTTTAAA
The DNA here is from genome assembly GCF_001858045.2 of Oreochromis niloticus. Lineage (NCBI taxonomy): Eukaryota > Metazoa > Chordata > Actinopteri > Cichliformes > Cichlidae > Oreochromis > Oreochromis niloticus. The sequence continues at coordinate 23,398,592 of NC_031987.2, read as the reverse complement.
CTTTTAAAGCTTTTAATAATAGCACAAAATATCTGAGACGTGAGTACCCTGTCCATTTCCCGTTTCTAGACTATCTTCAAAGATGTATTTTCAGTCCTTAGTTTTATTACATTTGAGTCACATTAGGAAACATTTTTTGTATCATCGAGTATGGAAAAAAAGCCTATGAGCCCGATGGGCATCATGTGACTTGTTGTTCCACAGGGGCTCCTCTTAAAGGCCTTTTAGAGAGAAAGGTGTGGATTAAAAATAAAGCTGATATAGCGTTACCATAGTTTTATGACTACAGGTGGAGCTCTACAACCTTAATCCATGTGCTCTAAGGATGTTGTGTGGGCTGAGCATAATATGGATATTGCATAGCACTCCTTGGCTGTGCTTACAGAATTGAGGTTACAAGGCATAACTTTGTTGCTTAGCATTTTTACACTTTATTTAACACAGCTAGGTCAATATGATGACATAACTGACAAACAAATAAAACACAAATTATTCAAATGTATGTTGGAAAAACTGAAGAAAGTATTGCAACTACCTGGATTCCCAGTAGCTGTTGCTTTCTGCAATGCATGTGTGGGTTAGCTGCAGCTGTTCAATAAATATCCCCTGTACACTACATATGCAATGTAATCACTACAGAGGCACGGTGCACCTGCTAAAGAGTAAACACCCACAACTTTATGTCATCGTTAAATATTTACAGTTCTGCTAACCAGGGCTCGACTTTAGAGTAGCAAGGTAAACAGAAATGAGTCTTATATTCGTTACTGTATCCAGTTTCAGTGACTGACTTGATGTCCTTTTGTTTCCATTTACAGTTTGTATTAGAGGTTTAAACTTGAATGTTCGTTGTTTCGGTAAAAACAAGTAAAAGCTCTGATACAAAATAATTCATTGCAATTACCCTTTTCTGTTGCATAATATGGGCTTTTCCTCCTTATTTTGATTTTGCTTGTTGCTATAAACTGATACCACAGCAAATCCTTTTAAACTGGAGATTTGTTTTTCTCACAATAAGCTCAACTGCAAAAGAATGTAAGCTGAGCTGTGCAAAAAGAAAGTAAAACAAAACAGAAAAAAAGTTTGCATCCAATGTTAGACGACAGAATCCGAGACACACGCAGCATTATGATAGCAAGTAAAGTGGCATAAAGAAAACTGCACAGGAAACAAGTGTGAACTATAGGAATAGACTTTCCTAAACTTTCCCACATTGCACTCTCTAAGTGTCGCCTTTGTCAGCAAAAGTCTGCACCTCCCTTTTCCTTCTTGCTCTCCAAGCTATCCTAAAATAAACAAGAAAAACAACAAAAAAAACAAAGCAAACTCACCTCACCGACTGCAACAAAGAGTCCTCAATGAAAGAGAGAAGGATCAGAAACAACGGCACTAACATGGACTGTACCAAAACCTCAGTGTGCATGTTTAAATCCCACAGAAAGCTGAAGTAAAGTAGCTTGAAGGAATGCCCCAATCCTTCACTCCTGAAACAGACAGGAAGAGAAGGGAGAGGGAGAGGGAAAAGAAAAGGAGTAAAGGAGAGAAAACGCAGCAGGCTGGCCTGAACTGGCTCGGTTCCTTCAGAGGCCAACAGTCCTCCACATGCAAGTGCCTTTGATTAGTCTTGACTCTCAGACACAGTCCTGGGCAGGAGCTAAAGTAGGGAAACCTGCCAAAATGAAAAGCTAAGTCACCAGTTTGAGAAGTAATTAGAAGCAGACGGCTTCTCTAAATTTTTTTTGTTTCAATCTTTCCCCTTTCCTTTTCCAGATGATCTCTCTACGTTGCAGTGTTTTTATTTCTAAGTTTTCTTTTGGTGTTTTAATAATAAATAAGATCCAGAGTCAAAGGAGGCAAGCCCCCGCCCCAGTATTTAGAGCGTATCCATTTGTCATAAAAGAAGCCGAGGAATTGTTCAGAGAAACTGCTTGAAGATGAATGTCTTGCTCTTATTCCCACATTATGAATTCAAATCAGTAGTTCACAAAACCAATAAGTCTTTTGTGGTAAACACAAAAACACATATATATGAACACAACACAAAATGCTGTGATCTTTGTGAGTAGCTGCACAGCTTGTCCTCTAGCATCATGTTCCTTTAGGTTGAAGGAAGTGGAGGAGAAAAGGAGCAGCGGGTTGAATATTGACTAAGTGTGAGCCACATTTCTGATGTTTGCACAAATACAAGAAATAAGAGTAAATCATGGCTTTAGTGAGTTGACTTAGCAGGGATAATATTAAATAATGATAATAAGAATAATTATTTGAAAGCAAAGCAAACCTCTGCTCTGGCAAACAGGTATATTCCTGTATACGGTGAATTGTTAGCATGGTGCCGCTTTGGGTTTTTTGTTTTTATAAATTTGTCAATTTTTCTTTGTAAAATTCATACAGAAAACAAAAAGATATCTTGGTTATGTTTACAGGAGATGGAGTGATGTTCTGCATTTCACATCTATGACATGAAAACTGATCAAAACAACTTTGTGTTGGATAATTATCTTGCAAACTGGACAAAAAGAAAAGAAAAACTGTTCACATTTTATCATAATAATTGATACTTTGATAAGCAAATCCCTTTAATGTGGCAGCTGTTGCAGTTTTATTGCATGGTAGCTTTATCTATAATAATGTTATTTACCTCCAAAATAATAGGGAATTGAGGCTTTAAATAAATGGTATAGTGCACGATGTTCAATGTTGTGTACAAAATAACAGTAGAGTAGAAACAGAAAGTAGCATAACAGAGGAGTACTTAGGGTACTGCATAACAGTTTTGAGCCACTTCCCATTAGAAACACTGGATATAGGTGCAGTGATTTATTGAAACATACATAAACATAAGTGGAAATACAGCACATAGAGCACAAACAGATTTTATACAGTTCTAACGAGCTGCAAAGTCAATATTTGGTATGACTATCTTTATTCTTCAACATAGCCTGAACTTTCTTAGACAAGCTTACTTGTAATAGCCTTCAGGAATAGTTCTCCAGCTTCATGAAGCTCTACTGTGGATGTTCACTGCCTTTTGTTCTGTTTTCTGTCAAGATGATCGCACACTGCTTCAATAATGTTGAGTTTCAGACTCTGGGGAGGCTAATCCATACTCATAGTGTTCCATTGTATGTTTTTTCTATTCAGGTATGCTTTTACTACAATGGCATGGAGATTGTGATCATTGCCATGTTGAAAAATGAGGCCCTATGAGGCCCTACTGTATGAGGCATCATACAGTATCATCTGGAAAGAGTCTGATCAGACTCTTTCCAGATGATACTGTATGGTGGATAAAACTCTGACCACAGTTTTCTGCATTCATAATTCAGTTCAATGTTGACACCACTGACTTAGAGCAAATGCACTCACAAACCATAATAAAATAACTGTGTTTTACAGATTTACACTGTTGAACCTCCTTCATACATATTGACGAGAATTTTGATCCAAATGTTTTAATTTGAATTCATCCCTTTATAAGACCTGTTGCTAATTATTTTAAGCCCTTCCACAGAGACCATTTCATCAATAAAGAGTAGATGGGTCAATTTAAGGGTCAGATGGATTTCTCATGTCTCGTGTCTTTGCTGGATTTTTTCCCATTTCTTAAGGATATCACTCAAGATACTGTTGAACTACTGCACATAGTTTTTTGGGCTGACAAGTTGGGCTAACAGCTCTTTGGAAATCACTTTGTTTGTGCAAAAATACTATGTCATGCCTGTTGAACTGTTATTGTTGACATTTTTAGCAGATTTGACTAAAGAAATTGGAATGAATTATGTGTTTTATGACAGGCTGCTAATAAAAAGTGCCTAAAAATACAAATAACCCATAAAATGGGTTATTTGCTAGGTTTGTCTGTTATGCTGTTAAATTATGCATAGACACAACACTGGTTTATCCTTTGAATGAGTCATAGGTCAGTTTTAAGTGGTTTAACAAGACACCTGAATCTCTGCATGTAATCCAGATGCCCCACTAAATATGGCCCCTACAATGCCAAAACAAAATGTAGCCCATAATATATATAATGGTTGCTCAGATGGAGTTCAGGGTTCAGGTCAATATCACACTATCATAGCTCACTAAAATACTGAAATAGAATGAGGTGATTAGCAGGCTTAATTTCCCTACTAGAGCAATTCAGAAGATTATATTTAACAACAATGCACATCAATGGCAAATAATCAACCGGTTCTAAGAGATACTGCCGCACCTCTGGGTGATTTCAAGCAACTAAATGGCGAAAGGATATTTTGGTTAAAACCAATCTGCATCTCAGTTACTGAATTTACTACGACCGAAACTACACTCACGTTTGGACAATATACCCAGCCATGCAATATCAAATCAGGTGAAGCCAGGTCACTTGAAATATCACAGAAATTTAGTAAGAAATCCAAGTTTTCACTTTTGTACTTTACTTTCTATAACATGAAAAGCACAGTTGTGATTTAACACACATCCAGTGGTTGTATTCTTTCAAGAATTGCCCTCTTTGTAACGATATATTGCTTCTACTGTTTATTTATATGTATGTGTTTATGTATATCTGATAGTTATCCATTGTTACTGCTTTCTCTCTTACTAATCTTAGAGTATAAACAAGTAATTTAATAAAATTTAAATAATCAAATATGGCAAATATGATTATTAAAATGCATATTAAATTTAATTAATTGTTAGGACAAACCTATCTTCAGACAACTGTCTCTACATTTTGTACTGTCTTTGAGCAAATCTGTCTCATAGACAAGCTTTGCCAACCTGATAAGCATGTTTGTGTATCAGCTTGGCAAAGGAGTGGAAACAAAGTTAATAATAATAATAATGACATAGTCTGATCAAATTAACTGTGTATCAAGTGATTACCAATAATGCAAATAAATATACTTGTATGATGTGATAGAGCAGCATGGCGAGCTTAAACTGTTACCACGGAAACGGCTGCGCGCCTCCGCAGCACGCACTGGTGCTGTTGATGTGATTGCTACCTGCGCGCTCCCGCGTTCTCCATACGATCCCAACACAGCCGGAAAACAGCTGATGTCATGGACAGTGCTGGACGCGGCAGATAAAAGAAACCCTCCTCTCGTAAGTGATTCAACGTGTTTCTTCTCTCTGCTTCTCCACCCGTCGCGAGTCACTTTCAGCAGTTACGTTTTTAGGATGCGTCTGAGGCTAGGTGCTGCCGCGCGCTAGCTTACTGGTCCTCCAGGAAGTGAGGAAAATCTCATCCTCCGGAGTAGGCCTTCGTGAAACATTGCCGTGTATTTGCTACGCTGTCACGTGGTCAGGTTGTTACGTATTATATAGCTTCATGTAGGCCCTATACTTGAACATATTCATGTATATTGTTGTATTTAGCTTGCTTTTGCGCCTATAGCACCTGCTCATATTCGTTTCCATAGTAACCTTGGCTCGTCCGACGTCATTCATTCAGCTTTCAGTCACAGTATGGATATCCAGCGGTTTGACAGCCATTTTGCACGACGTGGGGTCGGTCATATGCTGCAGCCTGTCAGTGGCTTTCCCGAAATGGTTTTAGGATTTCACATTTGCTCGTGAGCCCCTCGTGGTTTCCAATCAGGAAGCCTGATCCTGGTGTTCCTTCTCTGACATCGATTAATTAGAACATTTTCAAGGTTATATAAGCACCTCATCACAGTTTGTGCAGTTATGGTCTCAAGAAGAAACCTTAAAACATAGGAGAAATGCTACAAGCATTACAGGAACATTGGCATCCTGTAATATTTAATGCTGGGGATCCACTAGTTTAAACACCTGGGCCAATGTAAATTTGTTCATTTTCATTTTGCTGTAACTGTTCAGTTTTAAAATCTTTCACAGCTTCACGACACTTCCTGGAACATCTATCCAGTGATTTGATCTGACAAAGCAGATAAACACCAGCTCCTGAAAGTGGAAAATGTCATTTTATTTGCAAAAAAGGCCAGCGTCACACAACTGTTGGCTGCTACCAATGCTGATCTGTGCATCCCTTTGGAATGCATTTGAATACAATCAGTCATTAGGTGACATACTAAGTGCTATTCGATATTTAATGTTGACATCATCAAAAAATCACAATATTTAACATCTGTATCAACATACAATATTTCTGAATAAGATGAATGTGAGTTTGAAATGTGAAGTGGGTCACTCATAGTAGTAGTTACACATTTATCATCCTGCAGAGCCAGCTGTTTCAGATGTGTGAAGCATTGGAGTGTCTTTTAGGTCTTTGCTTTTGCTGTAATGGCTTACCACTTTACTTTTCATTGTCACCACTCTCAGCTTTTGTCAGCCTCATTTTAAATATACCCACACTACTGGCCTACCATTGAATAGTTGTAAAGGTCTGACCTAAATTATCAGCATTCCTATGAATCTGCTTTTCTGATCACTTTGGCTTTGTATGCAAGACAAAGTAGTTAGAGTCTTAGTTTGGAACCTTTGGGGGAATTCATTTGAAGGTATAGCACTAGTTTACTTTGCCCTCGTGGGAGCTTTGTAAAATATAAAAAAAAAATATAAAAAATACAAACTGGTGCAATGAGTAAATGAAAGGTTTAAATACTGTTAAACTCCTTAATAAAATGTATTTTCAAAGTCTGCCTTTTAGCTCATTTTATGCTTTTGGTATACAGTTGGGTCCACACATTTTTTGTACAGTAACACATTTTTTTTTTAAAATTTTGCCTCTTTACACCAAGTGGATTTAAAATCAATAATCAAGATTTGATTGAAGTGACTTTCAGCTTTAATTCAAGAGGTACTTCGCAAAAGTACTGCATTAGGGAACTACAGCCAGTTTTAAACAAACGCCCCTATTTGAGAGGCTCAAAATTAATTGGACAAACTAACATCATTTTAAATATCACGACTGTTTTTAATACTTGGATGAAAATCCTGTTCAGTTAATGAATGTCTGAAATCTAGAATCCATGGCCAACACCAAATGCTGTATTTCCTCTGTTACGATGCTCTACTAAGGCTGCTGCAGCGGCCTTCATTTGCTGCTTGTTTGTGGGTCTACATTTAGTTTTGTCAGTCAGTAAGTGAAAAGTATGCTCTGTAGCACTAAGACACATGTGTCTGACATGGTAATTAATAAATATCCCAGTTCTTTCCCTTGTGGGGTTATTCTATGTATAAAAAGGTCTGTAATTCCTGAACAGTTAAGGCATTTATTTTGCTAAACATCTTGAATTAAAGCTAAAAGTCTATACTTCAATCATGTCTTGATTGTTTGATTTAAAACCCACTGTGTTAGTGTACACAGGCAAAAAAGTGTAAATTTGTCTGTGTGATTTTTTGGGATATTTTATTCAAATTGAAATCTTCAGATGAAATGTTACACAAAACTTATCTGTGGAAATGAAAGTAGAGGTTAATGCTATTGCTATTGCGGCGTTATTATTCTCTCATCCTTAGACACTGTATGAAAAGTGCCACTAACTTAAAAAAAACTTTTTCATAAACAACCATACAGGGGGTTTGTGCTAGAGCAGCTATGAATACCTGAATATCATTGTAGGTTATGGTTAAGAGATAAAGAATTGAACAAATGAGCTGCATGCCCACATCTACAAAAGTATTTCTTGTGTCTTGAAAGAAGATGCTGCCCTCAAAATGCACTCAAAAATAGAAGTTCAACCAAGAAAGTTTGCATACTCAAACAAATACTCACAGTTACAATTAATGTGCCCAGAGATCACATTTTTTCCCGTGAGGAACATGTCCTTTCTCCAAATGGGAAAGTAATTGCAGTCTTTGCCACCTATACTCCCACATAATAGCACTTAGACCCTGTAATTTTGTTTTCACTCTTCCTCACGTCTCCATCTGCATATGTTAAGTGTAGCAATTACACTGGGAAATTGCTTCTAACTACATGGGGTTTGTAGGATGGATGGACAGTTTCTTTTCTTGGTGGGGGCATAAAAAGGAAACAAGGATGTGATACCGTTACATTGTTCTGCCTTCGTTCCAACCCTAACTTAGAGTTCTGTCTCAAATAGGACATGTTTTACAATTTTTATTTAACCATCAAAGTATGTTTACATATTTTTTGCATCATATGTCAGTCAGTAAAGATCAATTTCAAGTCAAAATGTAATGTAATCAAGTCATTAATGTTAAACATGTTCATTTGGGGCAGCAGCTGTTGTTGCATTTGCATATGCTGTTAGCTGTTTTACACGCACACATACGAGTGTGCGCGCATACACACACAAAAACATACACACACAAGTGCAAGACATGCTTTTGCTTTTCATCTCTGTTCAGTCAGCTTAACTGACTTACTCTAAAATTGACATTGTGTTTTTAAAATATCTGCTGAATATGACATAAAAATGTTTTCTTATCCCTTTTTACTGCTCTTATGATTGCTACCGTTCACTGATTGCTGCCGCAGGACCTCAAGGCCCTTAGGACAATCTCCTTTTTGCATCTCTAGTCTGTCTCTCTGGTTGGTTTCTCCACCCCTCTGTGACCTGGGGATGAACGCACCAATGAGGAGCCTCACAGTGAGTCCCCGTGGTCCTCTTCCACCCCATCTTCTTCTTCCACAACACCTCACTCACTCACAGAGTGTGTCGCATATATGCCTTGATGTCAGACGTGGTGGGCATTCCTGTCTTTATGAGCGTACTGTAGATGTGGGTAGTGTACTGTATACCATATAAGCCATAATGTTGACTAACTGTTGTGTGTTATTTACAGGGTATGCCTGATCGCATGTTATGTGCAGTGCTGGAGCAATTTCAGCTTTACTTTTCCCTTTGGTATGTGCGCTTTGTCTCCATTCAGAGTGTCATTTTTTCTTGTGTTCTTAGGTTAAAATGGCCTGTAAAGTTTTCTTTTTTCTGCATACATACATTCGCACAAAGACACAAACAAATGCTGACATGCACAGGTAACACTTGGTCACACCTCCGGACAATGTACAGCATATTTTACTGGCACTTTGGTGTTCGATACAGGGAAGATCATGCATGATCTTTTCAAATGGTAAGTTACTGGAGCTGTTCCTACGTGAATACACTTGTTCTGTGTTCCATGTGTGCTGCGTTGTGTATCACGGTGGCCATTCAACAATGCAACGCATTCAGTTTTAATCGACAAACCTCTGCTCTGGCAATTCAAGTCAGGGAAGTTTACTCTTCGGACTAGACATTGCAGGAAATTTTGATGCTACATGTAAAAACACCCAGAAGCCACTCCTGATACACGTCTCATTTAATACTATTTAACACACTAGATTTCTGCATTGGTTAACTATGTACATTTTTAAGAGGTATAGTGATTGTTAGCAGGCCAAGTGCCTTGCACCTGCACTTTTTTAAGTATGTCTTAAATTAATTTCTTATATTATAATGATATGATTAAAGTTTTGAAAAAGTTGTAATGCCACTGCCCAGACTTGGATGCAGCCAGAGTATTCCCCTGTTCCTTGTTTATCTTTGGTCATTGTGTGGTCTGCCTCCCTCTCTGTGTTAGATCCACTCTTTGTATAGCACAGCAAGCCCCAGCATGCTGAAGAGGAAACAGAGCTCACGGGTCGAGGCCCAGCCCATGACTGACTTTGGGCCAGATGAGACCCTCGCAGACAGTGCTGACATTTTCTGGATAAATAAACCAGTGAGTGTACTCGTGTGGACAACATTAAGAATGCAGAAAGATATTAAGGCACATTTTTGGAATTATTTCCTTTGTTGTTTCCTTCCATCAGTGGGTGCACTCTCTGCTGCGAGCCTGTGCCATCATCAGTGTCATCTCTGTGTGCATGAACACCCCAAAGACGTTCGAGCATTACCCTCCACTGCAATATGTGACATTCACGCTGGACACACTGCTCATGTTTCTCTACACCGCCGAGATGATCGCCAAGATGCACATCAGAGGAATCATTAAGGTAGTTGCTGCATCATGGCCACGAGAGACTGCAGAGTGTCAGTGAAATTCAGTGAGCAGTAGCAGTAACAGACTAGCAACCACAGAAAAATGGCAGGTGGTTTTTTTTGTTTGTTTTTTTTAAAATCTCAGACCGTCACTGCCAAGTAAATTATGACTAATAATATTTCTTTATTTTTTTAAAAACTATTCACAACTTTGATGCAAGCGATTGGAGTGACAACAAATGAGACTTTATTTGTACATTTTTCAAATCTGTCAATCTGTTTCTCTGTGATCGTGATATTTTTGAAGGTTTGCAGTGAACTGTGGTTGAAAGTTATGTGGTATAATAACATGTGATTAGCCCCTCTTTCTGCCCCATATACATTATGGTTATACAGTAACACTATAGCTAAAATATGAAGGTGACCTCCTTGTGACTAGTGGTTGCTCAGTGACTGCACTGAATTTTCTTGGATTTGGTAACAGATTGTGAGTAGCTGTAGTGACCAACTGGTCACGCAGAGGCTGAGCGTGCAACACCTTCAACCCCTGGGTGACCACTTTCGATTGCGAGGTGGGAGGCCTCTTATGTGAGAGGCTACCTGTCTTCAAATAGTCGCTGACCTCAATCATTCTCAGTCAGATTGGTGAAGGTTTGTAAACAATTGCTGTCTAATTTCTAAATTAGACATATTGCCAGCACATTGCAATCAGTCTGAGTCAGCATGTCTCTTTGCAGTATGGGGCTCATCTGGTTGCCCACTGGCTGTGTTCTGGTTATATTTCTGAAAAAAAAATCAAGGTTTTGCAGTTAAATTGCCATCCTGCAGCAACTAAGTCACTATTTGTGGAGGAATGTTTGAATTTCTGTTTCAAATCTAAGAGGTCCTTATGGACTCTAAATGTAAGTATATGTGAATTTCTGTGTAGATGGCAACAGATTTGCAACAGACAGCAACAGATTTGGAGTATTTGTTGATTTGCATGCTTGAGCCCATTCAATCACAACTGATAGCAGACTGACTCCTTATTGGTATTTTATCACCGTCTCGATGCACGAAAGTCACTCACTGACTGTGAGTGGTTGCAGATCTGGTTCCCATCTTCATTTCAAAAACAGTGAGATGAAGCTCATTGTATGCTCTTTCAATAATTTTGGTTGTGCTCCAGCACCATCGAACTTTATATTTCTGAAGACAATAGAGGCGGACTCTGTTGCTAGTCCAGTTACAGGGGTACCAAAGAAGTTGTTTTTCACAGAGGACCAGATTCAGCAGCTTTAGCAGAAATGTTTCCTTATGCAAGCAATAAAAAATATATTACAACAGAAAGTTGATGACAAAAAGATCAGGCAGCCACTGAACCGAAAGAAATCTGACTGACCTGACTAATCATATATTGTTACCAGAATTAATAAAATACTAACAGTCTTACATTTGGGATTCTTCTACAAAATCAGATATTTCTTTATCTATATTTAAATGTTTTAGCTCTGGACGTAAATGTGCACTTCAAGCAGAACAGAAACATTTCTGCTTCTTACTTGTAGTGTTTCTTTTAGTTCTTATTGATAGCTGAATTCCATTCTTTGTCTTGAAATCAGGATGGTGTTTTCCAATTTTCCTATCTGATCTGAAATAAACTTTTCTAAGTGATGCAGATATGACATCTTAGTCTTAAGTAATTTCTGTTTTAAAGTATGGTACTGTGGATATGTAGTTTTAAGCTAGTTGTGGAAAATTACTGCCCAAAGTACATGATCTTCTTAGTGTGGTAAAGTAATTGCATGCTTTTGTTCTTGTCAGTAGTGTGTTAAATCAAAGATGGTCCTTATCTGTAAAGTGTTTCCGAACACACCCTAGCATTTGCAGTCTTTCTTCCTGTGCAAGACCCCTAAGAGCTCCTAACAGACTCTCCCTCTCTGTCTGGAAGCAGTAATTAAGTATACCCATTTTGCTGGCCCCCCTTGGCATTTCGGTTTGTTCACACCTCAGTGGCTTAATGATTGAAAATAGGTTTGAAATTTGCGGTTAGTTTGTCAAAATGGGAACAATAATTTCACGTTCTGTATTTCTTGAATATTGCCATTACTTTGAACTCACACAAACATTTTCTATCACAATAAAAGCTTTCTGCAGCAGACTTTCCCAAGGTGAGGGGAATGCTTGAATTTTTCCATAAAGATTATCCATGAAACAACCTAGAATGTAATTGTAATGTAATTTATTCAAAGAAAATATGGCCTTGAAGAATGATGCTGTTCATATTTGTCTCATTTATTAACTTATGTTAGTATTTCCTGCTTTTTAAGGCTTTGGTCTTTTAACTGTTGCTCCTGTGTTTCTGTCTCCGTACAGGGGGATAACTCCTATGTGAAGGACCGCTGGTGTATGTTTGATGGATTCATGGTATTTTTCATCTGGGTGTCCCTGGTTCTGCAGGTGTATTGCAACTTTTTGTTTTTGAATATATTGCACTTTTCTGCAGGTGCTTGTGCAGCTTGTCATAATGCCATGCATTAGTATGTATTAAAATTATTAATAATCAATTTATTGTTGTTTTAGGTCTTTGAAATAGCAGAGCTTGTAGATCAGATGTCTCCATGGGGAATGCTGAGAATCCCCCGAGCGCTTATCATGATAAGGGCCTTCAGGATCTACTTTCGCTTTGAGCTTCCTCGCTCCCGCATCACTAACATTCTGAAGTAAAATACTGTCGTAAGCATTTCCATTACATATGGTCTTTGTACATGTGAAATATATCTCATAGATATCTCTTTCTGTACTGTTTTGCATTGCAGGCGATCCGGGGAACAGATTTGGAGTGTGTCAATATTCCTACTGTTTTTTCTCCTGCTCTACGGAATTCTGGGGGTTCAAATGTTTGGAACGTTCAACTATCACTGTGTTACTAATGATACAATCGGGTAAGAACGAAGGATTAAAGAAATGTAGCATTAGGAAGTAGGATATAAATATTTGACTACACTATCATCTCTCCAGAAATTAGAAGATACCTACGCTGAGTGTCTTTTTGTTAAAGATCATATAAACACTGAGTGCAAAGTGTCAAAGGAGAAAACTTTTAATTAGAATAATGCTTTTGGAGACAAAAGTTTTGGTAGTGACTGCAATGGTTAAACCCCCAGGTTGCAGCCAGAGTTAATGGTAATTATAATAATTAAATTTTCCTGCATTGTCCAGCCTTTGCATTACGCTTCTCCATTTCCTCCCTGATGTGTTCCTAAGCACCCCAGGGACACAGAATATATTAGCCATTAGTAGGAGGAAATATAGCACCAGGGCATTGTGATATTCATGTATAACTTTGCCATTCATCTATATTATATAAGTCCAAAAGTGGTGTGGCAGTTGGGCATTTAATTTGTTTGCTACTGAGCTCCATTTTCCCCAAATCCAATATATATATATGTTGGGGTATCTAATGGGGGTATTTTAGAAAAATGTCACACGTGGGCAGAAGTGTCTAATCTCTATTTGCCATATGCCCTTGGCACAAAGTCAAGCTCTCAAGCTTTTCACACACATGGGATTTGATGAAAACTGTGGGAAAAATAGCAGGGGGCATTCTCTGATATGGACATTAAAGGGTTTTGGCTATATGAATAGAATAAAGTCCCCTTTTATGGATGTTAGGATTCCTACAAATGACCTAAACGGTGTTGAACTTCCTGACATGAATCATGACATTTGTGCTGGATGAATGAGATATAACACTTGAATATGTGTTACTTTTTTGTTCTGTAGAGGTTTTATAACTGTTTTATATACAACTGTACAACTGTTTCCAGGTTTGATGAGTAGTGTAAAGTAAAAAAAAAGGTTCTAACAAATTATACATTTTATTTTGAAATAATATAACATTTATTCATCACTACACATTGTTATAAATCTAAGGTTATTAGATACTTTGAACTGTTTAATGAAACAGTAACATTTTAGGACCATAAGCATGCTTTAATAAGGGGTATCATTATCTTTGTTTTTGTGTCATCAATTTACAGATGCAGAAAACCAGTCATAAATAATTTCTTATAACACTCACAAAATGTAATATTATTGCTTTTCACTGGACATTTTCTCTCTTCTTTCAGGCTTCATTTATCTCTCCTCTGTCATCAAGAAAGGGGGATATCATAGATAAGACACATTAATATTATTCAGCTCAGTATAATGAGCTTTATTGGGATTCACCACTATGCCTCTGATTGCCCTTTGTGATAGTGCAATAAATTATTCCTCTAATAAACAATTTGGATGAGTGTCTGTGCAGACAATTTGAAGGCATTAATTTTCATTAGTCCAATCAAGCTGTTCCTGGTAACACCTGTGGCAATAAGACAAAGAGAGGAATTGTATTCACACATTAACCTCTGTTTTTCTCTTTTTTATTAGGCGTTTTTCTTTTTTGCAAGCACTGCCATTTTTGTATGAGCTAGTAATTTTTTTCTTGTATTTGTTTTATTGGTTAGCAATGTGTCACTGAACAACTTGACCATCCCAGACACCCATTGCTCCCCTGATGGAGAAGGCTACCAGTGTCCTTATGGCTTCAAATGTATGGACCTGAAAGAACTGGGCCTGAGCCGACAGGAGCTCGGTTATAGTGGATTCAATGAACTAGGTATGCGCTACACAATGATTCCTTCAAACGTACACGGATAAAAAACGATTTATTATCATATATTTTTATTTGTTTAAAAAATATATACAATTTTACAATTTAAATTTCTTACGGAGGCCAAAAAATACACATTGTAATGAAAATTGTTATTCTATACTGAGTAACTTCAGCACATGTTACTAAACATTTAACTAGAGAATTTCACCTTCAAGGCTTCCATATATTTTATCAAGACCTGTGAAAAAAATGACATTGTTTTGTCTATTCTACATAGCTCAAAAAATAATAAAAAAATACATTTTGAAAACACATCAGCTTTCCAGGTAAAAAAGAATCATACAAGTTATCAGATAGGACCTGGGTAATCTGCTAGGGACGAAAGGATGAGACATAGTTTGGTGGAAATGAAAGTTATAAACCTACAGAGGGGCTGAATCCAAAGACAAAATGAAAAAATGAAATTTCATTTCAGCAATTCAAAATATTATTCAGTTGTTTTTTAGGAATTAGCTAGTCACATGACAAAGTCTTGACTCTCACCTAGAGGAAATATGCAGAGTGTTTTAAGAAGAATTATCCAATTTCAAAAGGCTATATTTTTTAAAGCAATGTACATAGAATCTTGCAATAATTTTTGAAATGCATGGCTGAATATTAAGTTTTACATACAAAACTTAACAGTTTTGACAAGGCAGCCATGTGAAACGCACATAACGGCTGGGTAATTAAAGCCCTTTAAAATCGGATGATTCTTTTTGATACACGCTGTATGTTTGAATGGTAATAGTTTAACTGGGAACTCAGCTTTTTGATGACAGTTGTCAGCTACTTGTTTCCAATCTAACACTGATTAGTTTGTGCAGAGAATAATATTATATACCTCAAAAAGTAAAATGAGAAAGCTCACTCTACTTTTTCAAGCACTACAATAACTTGAAATAGTGTTTCTCCATAAAATCGTTTTTGGCTAAGACTTAATAGAACAGACAGTTCCTTTGCAAAGAGCACGTTAATCAGAAAAACAGCCAAGATTTAATTTTTTAATTTTTTTTTTTTTTTAGCTCGGCCTGCTGACATAATTTATGTTAATTAGAGGCATCAAAGATGAGTTGATTGGGTTTGAGTCTGGCAAACAGAATTTCCCGTCTTGTCATTATAACAAAGGGAACTATGAGGACTCTGTGAGCTGTCAGAGTAAACACTCATTATAGGTAAAAAGAGAAACTCAAACTGTTATCTTTTTAAATGGCTCAGTCTTCGGGGGAAACATAATAATTGGTGTGCGGTTCACAGACATCGACATGTTAAGCAAAAGACAGATGCTGACGTTTGTTTCTTCAGAAATCAGCTTCTCATCTGACTGCTTCTTTCTGACTCTTGTGTGTTTTTGCTCAGGCACGAGTATCTTCACTGTGTATGAAGCTGCGTCACAGGAAGGCTGGGTGTTCCTCATGTACAGAGCCATTGACAGTTTCCCTCGCTGGCGCTCCTACTTCTACTTTATAACTCTCATTTTCTTCTTGGCGTGGCTTGTCAAGGTTAGAGCTTGGCTCTCTCTGCTGCACTTTTCATGATAATTTCTGGAGATTGTTGAACACCGAAAGGTTAAGGTTAATTGACATAACCTAATATTTCACCTACAAACATGATGATTTACCCTTTTTAGTAGAATGTCCTCTGGCTAATGAGAGAATTAATGTCACGTCTCAGACAGCGAAAGGAAATCAAGCAATGAGCTTGCACTTGGTCATTGACTTCGAATAGCCTGAGCGCTCTTACTCTATCGTTGTCCTCCTTTTTTTTTCTTTTTACAGAATGTCTTCATTGCAGTCATCATTGAGACATTTGCTGAGATTAGAGTCCAGTTTCAGCAGATGTGGGGGTCAAGGAGCAGTACCACCTCTACTGCTACAACACAGGTACAACTGCTACAGACCCAAGCTAACAGACGAGAGCCATAAAACTGACAAATTGTGTGTCTCTTACATTTTGACTTGCATTGGTGCATTGCATTGATCTTTTTTAAACTGTAGATGTTGGTAACCAAGTGCATCAAATTCAGATGACTAGAACACAAACACATTTTTTGCAGTGTATTGTGATCCATAAATGCCTTTAGAAATCTAAAGAAGTGACTGCTTAATGACTCGTATACAGTAAGTTTTTAATAGACCTTAGTGTATTTAAGCTCATATATACTGTGTAAAAAAAATATTCAGATAAAAATAATTTTAAAAAGACAAGACATTTATGTGGCCATGTGACGAGTTGGCTCTCAGTAGCAGGAAAGGTTTACACTATGAACTTAGTTGTTGACTGTGTGAAATGTTTCTTGCTTTTGTTGGGCCTTTACTGAATCATTCAGGGGACATAGTGAAAGCTGTGTCCGAATTGGTGGCATCAAGTCGGGCAGGTTCTCGGTGGGCGTTTGGCTCATCCAAGATTATGCATTTTCACAGATTGTGTTTGTTTTATCAGGGAAAAAATCCAATGGTACAGCTAAACACTAAATGCTGTTGCAAATCTGTTAGCTCTCTACTCTTTATAGAAAAAATTGACCAAACGTTTAGCTTGCAACTTAACATTTTTGAGATATGCGCAGATCACAGTATTCAATGATGTCACTAGTGGTCACATCAGCTGTTTCTAGCAAATGTCATGGTTATGGTGATTCAGCATACGTACATTAACAAAAATATGTGGCTGTTGATGTGTGTGTGCTCTTTGCAAGGCCCTTATACTGCATCATACCGGTCTGACTAGAGTGATTGGTGTGAGTAGATCTGTTATTCCAACAAAACCAAGTTCCCAAAAAAGAAATTGTTTTATGCCATCAATGTCTTTGGTCACACTCATGAAAACTCAAAAAAGGCAGCTAGACTTTTGAAAAGAGTTTGGAAGAGGATTTCTCCTGTATTGACATGAATGGAAGAGAGTTTGGGAATCTCATCAGCATGTCTTGGGTGTCCCTTTCCAGAACATACTGAAGGATTATCCCCTTGGGATTTACCATAAGAGTCGAACAGCATGGCTGGAAAGGGGATCCTCTAAACTACCTTGCTCAGCTTTGTTTTGCTGTGTCTATCTCATGCATCCTGTGTGTGTGCTATCTGCTACTTGAGGCCAGGGATCTCTGCCTGAATTTGTCTGCTGCACCTCAGGGAGCTCTTTAGGATGTCAGTCCTTTGCTTTACAGTTCTTTCTTGACGTTTCTGTGCCAGGCGTCTTTAGATCAACAGATGTTTGTTGGCCACCAGGTGTATCCAGCACACTGCTGTCATGAGGCGAGTTGTGTGGCATGCGACAGACATGTTCCAGCCATCTTCATCGGTACAGTTTGTCTGTCCTGCTCTGCAGATTTTCCCTTGAGATGATGTTTGGGTAAAAGCTCTCGAGAGCAGCTCCAATTTCAATTTGAGTATGAACATGATCTTTTAGTTATACAGGAAACGGTCTTGAAAATACTAAGCTTTGTCTGAATGCTGGGTTGATGGAGCTTCAAAAAGACTTCAGCATGTTAGCTTTTGATAACCTTTGATAATTCTAATGTTGATCTGCTAGGTTCTCAGGTATTATCAGACTTCAGTTTGTCCGCATTACATTTTAAACTCTTAAAAATTATATAGTTTGGGGGTTCATCTATAATAGATTTTGATTAATTTCTCTCATTTCTTCTTATCACAACACCACTGCTATGCAATAACACACAGAAATAATGTTAAATAGCAAGATAACTAAAGTTGTATACATTACATTGTATTGTATTTAATGTATTCATTATGGAGCACTAAGGAATTGACAGCTCCAAAGGTTAAATAGAGAAATAACAAAAAACAAATGTCCTTTAGCAACAATTAAATAATACTTTTTAAAAAACAACTTGGATGTTATTGATTAGATATGTGAAAGCAAATTGCAAGACTGAACATAAGCGTTTCTTTGGTCTTATATTTGCTTTTGGAGTTTTCCTCTCACTATTTGCAAATTGTTTTGAAACTATATAGGAACATAAACAAGAGAGAGAGAAATTATCAGGAATATTCACAGATGTTAATGCCCCAAGAGCTATTGAGGAACATATAAAAGTGATTTATGTGAGAAAATATAATTTGAGACTCATTCTATAAATGGTTTCTTATTGTGGATTGTGTGTAGCCAACCTCTAATGAATACAGTACAACAATATATAACAAATATGTTATGGATCCATGTGCAAATTTGCATTTGGCAATTGTGTTGCTGGTAAAGCTACGAAGCCAGTGTTTGGTTTAGAGTTTAAACATTTGACATGAATAATCTGAATGATGTCGGCCTGACAAGCGGTGAACTGCAGATGTTTTTTCCACTGAGTCCTGAAAATGATTCTTCTTGTAATGTCATGAAAGTAAAACCTCTGCTACTTCACTCATGAATGGAAAACAGGCTAGTGCCACTGGCATACTCCTGTGACCTTGAAAACAATTAGCCTTTCTTGCCATTATCAAAATTAATCATAATCACATCGTCATGCCCCAGTCTTTATCTTAGAGGGGGGAAAACTAATTAGCTGTGGTGTAACACTTAACTGTCAATCACAGATGCTGAAAAGAATATGATCCATTCTTAAGGTTCCCCGGAGAGAGCAAGGTTGGTATAAGGTGGCCCTGGGAGATACTACCCATTCTATACTCCCTATTTCTTGTCTTTGCTATATTGTCTCCTGATTATTGAAGCTTTTAATAGAGATTAGGGTGTAAAGCTTAACTGCGTTGATTAAAAATGGAAAAAAAATGAGAAGGATAAATCAGCCTTTGTTTGACAAGATCAGACTTTAAATGCTATATTCTGATGAGCAGTTATGAAGTGCTGAACATTAAGCTGAAATACAGTGTAACTTTATCTTGGCTTGTCTTTAGCAGAATAATATCAACTTTATTTATTAGCAATGTTTTTGCTGATATAAAAACAAAACAAAG
This sequence comes from Oreochromis niloticus, assembly GCF_001858045.2. Taxonomy (NCBI): domain Eukaryota; kingdom Metazoa; phylum Chordata; class Actinopteri; order Cichliformes; family Cichlidae; genus Oreochromis; species Oreochromis niloticus. The sequence continues at coordinate 23,379,084 of NC_031987.2, read as the reverse complement.
CTAATGGCATGCTATGGATTTGACATCAGTCTATGTGATTTAAAATGATGTAGTAGATATCAAAGCTGAAACAGTGTGCAGCAGGTGGGATGCTGGGTATGTAATCAAAGAATAGGATGACAAATGATGCAGGCATGTTAAAAATGTTTTATGTGTGAGAAGCCAGCAGCTGCAGATCAGTCCACACGTTTGTGTTTTATGCTGCTCACATCACTTCAGAGAAAATTCATGATACAAAAGGATTTAATCCACCACCTACTGCATGGAAGGATTTCAAGGACAGTCAGGCCAAAAACACTATACCAGCTCATTTGCTAAATAAATCATTAATCTTCCAGATTAAGTCACATCTGGCTCGTGTAGAGTTCAAAAGCAGTGTTCTCCTGTTTTCAGATTAGTCAGTTTTGTTTTTTAATTTAATTCTAGCTGCGTGTTAGTACATTGTTGGCATTGTGTTGGTCAGTGCTCTGCTTTGGACCAGACCAAAATGTCACGGTAAATGACTGCCGTGTATTTCATACGAGCATTTTGGTCACCAGAGGGTGAATACTGAATTAAGTCAACTTTTGACTCTGCTATTTGTTGTTCCTACATGATCACCTAAAGTTTCCCCACCACCAGGCCAAATTTTAGTTCATGCCATGTCTTAGCTAATGCATAAATGCCCACAAAACTAACAACATTGCTACCATATAGTAATTTAACACAATTAATAATAATGTCCAGGTCTGCCAGGAACAAGGGGAATTTTTAAATTGACTAATTCTGTTGTTTTGAGCAGCAAAACCTGCCTTTAAATGCTTCCTGTAGCCTGACTAAGGCTACGTTCACACTGCAGGCGAAAGCGCATCAAATCCGACTTTTCTGACCCTATGCGACCCGTATCCGATCATGGTATGACAGTGTGAACGGCACAAATCCGATATTTTCAAATCCGACCTGGGTCACTTTCGTATGTGGTACTGAATCCGATACATATCCGATGTTTTAGAAAGCGACTGCTGTTTGAACGGTCATGTCGAATTAAATCCGTCTTTTACGTCACTGACACAAGACAGACGCCAATTATCAGCGCCGGAGAAGACATCGTGAACGCTTCCTGGCCATCCAGTAAAACTGTTGGGAAGACAACGTTGGAGAAACGTGAACATTTTATTTGTACTGTATAATCTGCAGATTCTGACAGAAATCTGTAACTATCCTTTGAAGCACCGCTCCTCTCTAAAACAGCAATAAGGATCATTATTAGGCCACATGTAAATAACAAAATAACTTTATAACTTAAAGCAAAATTGGGAAACGTAAAGTCCGAAACAAGTCTTTATATTAAAGGCCGTCAGTCAAACAATACTGTTTGGTCTGGGTCTAAACAGAGCGCGTTGTGTGTGACGTCTTCTTTTGCGCATGCGGGCTGCTTTGAGGGTTCACACTAGAGCGCGTTTGCTGTCATGTTTTATTTGTAGTGTGAACAAGCAGACAAAAAAATCAGATTTGATCAAAAATCGTAATTGAGCATTAAGACCTGCAGTGTGAACGTAGCCTAAAGATTTGTTATGCTACATTCTGTCAACCGTCATTTTTCTCTGTATGTTTGCTTTAGGTTCACATAATTTTCTCCAGCCTAGGCAGCAAATGAATTTTCAGTGAAATTATGGTTTGTGTGCTATTAATTTAGATTTTCTATAATATTAATTATTTGTAACTGGGATTAGCATCTGCCTGAGTGGCTATAAACACTTGATCTTGCTGTGATATTGATGCATGGCAATCACAGTATGTTTGCTGTATATGAGTTATTGTAATGTTTGGCAGCCAACTGAAATAAACACTTTTGGTTGATTCTTAATATCAAGTTAACTCTTTGTTGATATTTCTCGTATGTCTAATTTGTTATATTCAAGATTTGGTAGAACTGTTATTGATGAGTGAACCAGCTGTCTTGTGAATTTGAAAGTCTCTGCTCTGATATTTGCTTGTTTTTATTTCCGGTGTTAGGTCCTCAGGCCTGCATACTGTATTTAGTAGCTATCACACTGCTTGTGTGGGTTGGTTCTGTGTGTATGCCTTCAGCTTTTTTCTGGCCACAGATGTCTTATGAAGATGTAGCCTAGGGGTTGAAATGTCTGTTGTGTCCAGTGTTTTGAATGGTATGGAGATTTTATGTGTGTGTGTGTGTTCGTTCTTCCACTTACATGCTGTCCTTGTGCCTCAGATGTTCCATGAAGATGCTGCTGGGGGATGGCAGCTTGTTGCTGTGGACGTCAACAAACCACATGGCCGAGCGCCTGCCTGCCTCCAGGTAAACACGTCACACGATTAATATGCTGCTGGTGTAAACTGTTTCTTTTTCCTCTCATATGCACCTGCATAATTCCTATTTTGTCTATTAACAAAAAAGCAGATAACTTCATTCTCTTAACAGCTGCTGTAGACGGATGCAGTATCACATCATTGTTTTTGCATTTGTTTCTTTCTTTAGTGGCTGAACAGTGTCAAACAGTTAAGTGATGGGATTTAAAATGAGGGGAGGCTAATGTTTGATGTGTAACGCTGTGCTAATGATGTCGCTCCAGTGACAGATGAGTTTTAAATGACTTCTACATGATGGACACCACTGGTGCCTCGTGGTTGGTGTGATCCAAATGGTTGGGCTTTAAAGATAAGCTGAAAGCGGCGGGTGTTGTTTGCAGCTGGCCCGCTGTTGATAGCGGTGTGTTGTGGGGTAAAAAGCTGGGCCCTTGCTGTGAAAGACTGCCAATGGAGTCTGCAGCTATGTGAAGGTGGATGGCTGTCAGCACGTCCTAATGGAGTTAAAGCTGCTCTGGAGCTAGGATTTAAGGACGCATGCACACATAAACAGAGCAAGAAAGAGAGTGCAAATAATAACAGGGAAATTTGAAGAAGGGAAGGAAAGAGAAAATGCGAAATATGCAGTATTCCCATTAAAGCAGCATGTCCCCCAGAGCCTCATCATCGGTTGAAGGAAAGATTTAGATAGAGGGATAACCAGAGGGATAAACACGGCTGACTTCCCTCTGAGCCCTGTGCTGCATTACAAGGAACAATCAAAGACTTCTTCATTTGCCTTATTCACTCATAACAAATAGCTATTATTGTCATTATGTGATAACAAGAAGACCATTTCCAACAGTAGAAAGGTTAATGGAGTGAAAGACAGCAGCATTAGGTCACGTTTATAGCACTGGGTCAAAAAAGACAGCTCCCGTTTTAGTCAGACTGCTGTGTGGATGAATTGCGGGTTAGATTGCATTCGCCTCCAGTAAAACTTTGAGCAGATGGGCAGAAAGAAGCAGAATCTGGTTAACGTTTACCTCAAAGGCCATCCCTTCTTGTTTGATTGCTTTGCTGTATATAATTCTGGATTTTTGCTTCAACATCATTAACTGCTGATAATAAGATAAGATAAGATAACCTTTATTAGTCCCACACGTGGGAAATTTGTTTTGTCACAGCAGGAAGTGGACAGTGCAAAAGTTGACAGTGCAATGGGAGTTATATAGGATGGGAGAAAGGAAAGGGTTTTTTTCAAGTCATATAGCAGAGGATACAGATGCTGTGGGGCTGGCTCCCTGTGAGAGGGAGCAAGCTTAACAGTGAATTGGTAGATGCAAAGCAACTCGCACTACCATCACATGGACTGTTGGAAATGGCCTTGAAATTGTGATAGATGAACATCTGTCTCTGACAACCAAAATACAGAAACATAAGATAAGAATGATCCTGATATTGCTTTATTAACTTCAGCAAAATATATTTCATATTCAGGCCAGTACTAGACAATGCATGTATTATAACAATAAAAAGAGTTTTAAAAGGACTTGTCACAATGAAGTATGCGGTCTGTGTATCGAACCGAGTATGTGATTTAACTTTCCTTTTCACTTTGCAATAATGCCAAGATATCGTCACATTTTTTGCTTATTGATCAGTATTGCTAATTATAAGAATATACATTTTTATTGTGCTGCTAACACTGAGGATGACCCTGTTTCATCTTCTATTTGCCACTACACAAAACCATAATTCACAAAGTAAGAATGAAGTCACATTAAATAAGATTTGAAATTAGCAAGTAGGAAAAGGTTAGCTTTCCCCCCCCTTAAACGTCTAAAGAATGCACGTTTTCAGAACGCCTCCTCATTGCTTTCACTTTTCAGACATGGAAGCTACATCCATCTTTTATTTACAGTCTAAGACTAGAATTTCATACTAATACAATTTTGAAGTATGCTACAATAGTCCCTGAGATGTTTTTACTATGTCTAGGGGTTATTGTTACAGGTCCATCAGTGCATTGCAGTAGCTGTGCTTATTGCTGAATAGACATTGCTGGATGGTAATTAAGGCAGCTGAGATGTTGCATCAGTAACTGAGTGAATAACTGGCTACGTGGCTCTGTCAGTTTAACATGAAAACATTAAGCAAAGTATGTACTGCAGTGTATTTATAAAAGCATATGGTAGCTAAATATTTAGTTTATAGTATATATTACTATGGGATTTCAGATCCTACCGCCAATATAGCCTAGATGATTTTCATGTTTCCATGGTAACAATCAGTGACATGTGTTTACCAATGATACCATCTGACAAAAGCTGAGGAAAATCTGCCTTGCAGATAGACTTGAGTGCAAGCAAGAAAAATAAGATTGTGTTTAAATAACCTGCTGAAACTTTTGTTTTAGTTTGTTTGTTCAGTTGAGATTCTTATTTTTTTAAGTTGGTATGTAAATTTTTAGCCTGCTTGTGCATTCAGTGTGTCAAATGTGAAGCAAATAATGATTAAGTATTAGCTGAATACTTGTGACTGATTTTGACATGTATTGTACAGTGCTAATCTCAAAAGTCTTCCATTGTTTTCTGGTGCCAGTCAGACACTGACAGCAGTTTGTGGCATGTAAAGCCATCAAAGCACTCTGAAAATGTTTTGATGTTTTCATGTTGTCAAAAACACTGCAAGATCTAACCCAGCTCTTCAAACCAAACCAGAAAGGCCTAATCAGAGATCACAAAATAGGGTTTTAAGTAAGGAAATATGTTACAGGTTTCACAGATTAGTTGTTGAAAGAGGTTAATCTCATCTAAAATACGTTGTACGCAAAATATTCACCAATGTTGACTTGAAGAATTATTCTTTTATTTTCAAAGGACCTTAATTTAAACTGTCTTCTAATTTATTGGAACAGGCCAGTCCATAATGTGCTTTGACTTCTAGTGAGGAAGCATAATAAAGACAAACAACAGACTGTTCATTATTAAATCATGATATTTCCCACTGGAAATGGAACTTCAGACTTAGAATTTCCTTAAGGTATTACAATTTTTTGATATTGTTATATTTAAATAAAAGAAATGTACCTGAAAATCACTGTAAAATGAGTTTAAATAGGAAAGACATGGGATTGATTGCACTGACAGTTAGTGTAGGTGCACCTGTGTATCTGTGCATCCATGTGTCGTGGGCAGTTGTACACAGTAGTTTACTCAATGTATGTAAATGTGATTTAAAAAAAACACACATTTCTCTTCTCTGATGTAATGGATGGTGTGAGAAGGCATGCCATATTACACCAGTATCAGATTATTGATGGATGCTCCTTGCACTCTTTCTTTAAAGCCTTGCCAAACACTGTATTTCTTTGCTTTTTCATCCATATCAGAAGGGAACAGTGTTAGCTGACTTGACAGGTAGAGTGAAGACAGGTAGTGGAGATCCAGCCTGCAGGGCCATCTGTGAGTGCTGGGGAAGTGAAGTGTGAGTTTCTGTTCTGCTCTGCCTGGCTCCAGAGTAATTGGCCGTCAAATGATTAAAATGTTTCAGCGCTGGCAGGTGGGTGCTTTCTGCAGATAGGAGACCCGTGTGTATCCTGCGTTTGTCTGCTGCTGGCTCACCTATTACCGTCGGAATGTCTTTGAAACTACGTGCAAGTGTCCGGTCATGCCTCTGCGTCTTCGACAGGCAGCCCGTCGATCTGCCTGCAGATGTCTGCGTATTTGTTCGTGTGCGTGTGTGTCAGTCTGGGTCTGTCTTGGTCCAATCTGGCTGCAGCAGTTGGAGATAGCACATAATTGATTAACCACCTGCTCTTTTTGGAGACGGGGAGGAAATGGCAGCTTCCTCTCCTGAGGGGCTACAAACAAAAATAGCCCTCTAAGCAGGGAGCACCTTCACTTTCCTCGTCCACTCTAACAGCTGTTTTTATAATGTTTTTATTATCTCATTTTTAACTAATGCTGTCTTACAGCAGTATAGTCTTAATCAAAATTTTGACAACATATGGCATCCTTGTTGTGATTTTTGTTGAATTAGAATATTCTGTTCTTTTCGCTTTCGGATAGTAAAAACTTTTTTTTTTTCTCAATTCAAGTGTGCATTGCAGTGCACATTTGTGGCTTTTCAAGGTTTTTAGGAGAATTACAGCCAGTTTTGCACAGTACATTACAAAAATATTTTCCATTACATTTGCAAATTTGTGCTCATGAAATCTACCAACAATTATTTTCATATACATATTTGCGTGTTTCTCTTTGCTATAGCATTAAAAGCATATTTTTATGTTTAGACATTCTAATCAGCTCTAGAGTTTAGAATAAAGGGCTGTGAGAACAAAAGACATGCACGAGTGTTCCTGTGAGTTTTTAGTAATGTCTGTAAGAGCCATCTTACGTTCAGAAGGTCTCTCTTTGCTATATTTTAATCACACAGACTGCTTGGACAGTATTTATTTAAGGGATTTCAGTCGGAGACCGGTGGAGGTTAATGAAGCATTCTGTTCCTTTCCCCATAGATTTGGTCTGCTAATTAGCCTCTGATGCTCCACCGTGCCATAATTATACCGCAGATTGGTGCTTTGGCTGCTATAGGCAAAATAAAGAGAAATACTCACTGCAGATATATACTATTGGAGTCAATCCAAGGAGCTTGGAAAGAAAAGCATCTGGACTTCTTTGAGTTGCTTGAAGACGTTTCACCTCTCATCCGAGAAGCTTCTTCAGTTCTAAGGGTCAATGGTGGAGAGTCCCAGATTTAAACCCAGTGGGAGTTTCCCCCCAAAGAGGGACAAAGGACCCCCTGATGATCCTCTACCTAATCACATGAGCCAAGGTGTGAAAGTGGGCGTGGGTCCCAATCAGCCAGGGTTTCGGGTGAGCTCATTGTGAAACCTGGCCCCACCCTATCATGTGATTTCCTGAGGTCAGATGGCCCAGGATGTGCGTGGGCGTTAAGGCGTCTGGGAAGGGATCTCAAAACTGGATTATAGATGGCAGACAGTTGGTTTCGTAAACCCCTGCCTCTGTTCAAAGATGGTCGCTCACAGTGGATGTAAATGGCTTCTTTCACTCCTCTTTCAAACCATCTGTTCTCTCTGTCCAAAATGTGAGCGTTGGCATCCTCAAAAGAGTGACCTTTGTCCTTTAGATGCAGATGAACTGCTGAGTCTTGTCCCGTGGAGGTGGCTCTTCTATGTTGTGCCATGCGCTTGTGAAGTGGTTTTCTCGCTTTTATTTCCAAGCACCTTAGACTACGATGACCTGGATGACTGAGAACCTTCACAGACATATTGGAGTCAATAATTGAAAGAGCTTCAAATGACCACTTAGGGAGAGTGGAAAAACAATAATGAATGTTCAGGTCTTCTAGTAATCCAGCAAAGTCATGTGTTTTATTTTGCATGGTCTCTTTGCCAATGAGCAGTTGCTGTTCCTCACTCCACATCTGCAGAGCTAAATGCAGTGTGATGGATAAACCACTAGCTTACTGAGAAAAAGGAGGATCTTTTTGACCTCTCTTTCCCTAAAGCCAGAGGTTATTGATTCTCTTGAGCTCCCTATTTGTCCCTGCCACTGATCTTTGTCTTCTGGATCTACTCAGTGACACCACTTGTATCCTTTTAGGCAGCCACACAAACACAAAGATCTACAATGTGTGAAGGTTAAGGTCAGTTTGACTCTGTGTGGAAGGAGAAAGAGGGTACAAAGAAGGGAATTAGATGAGGAGAACACAGGATGCAGAAAAGAAGGAGATAGCAAGGTAGGTGGTGCATATGTGTGTAATGTGAAATGGATCATCTACAAGAAGGAAGTGAACAACATGTGACTGTTCCTGTGAGATGAGCTCTGAATGTAATTGTTCTTTCAGTCTAGACAGGTGCACAGTGATATATTTTCTGAAATTAGATACACCACACAGTCCTATTCTAGGACTAAGACACGAAGTGGACCCAGAGGTGGCAAAGCCAGCAGATATTAAAGGGAGACCATCATGTTTTATTAAGACCCTTTTTCCAGCCAGAGACATGAGTCAGCCTGCTATAGTCAAGGCCGTAATAAGTCAAGGGGCACCCACTTAACTTGATCCACAGCCCAGTAAGACTTTATGCACCCACTCCTTCAGCCAAAAGCTTTCAATTACAATAACTCTGTGTTGATATCTTAATTTGACAGTAGGCTTCTGAATTACGATGTTTGGTTTGCATATTTCATTTATTTATTTATTTAATTCGGTTGGAATAAAAAAGCCTTAAGAGAACTCTTTGTCAAGTATAGAGACTTAAAAGATAACTCAAGCAAAACAGTCTGTAATCCCACTCAAGTTCTTCTTAATCTCAGTAAACAGGAGAGAGAAAACTGTAGCAGCAGTAGGTGCCAGAACATGGCCCAGTCTGTTGGTGACAATTCCTGTGTGACTACTGCTTTTCCCTGCCAGCTATGTGCACATGTGCTACACTCCTCTCATGTACCAGCGGAAAGAGCATTTGTCCTCCTTGGCAGTCTGAGGGAACAGACAGAAGACGAGGAAGCAGCCAGTCTGCGTCTCTTTGTTGTTTGTGTTACAGTTGCAGGCCCTGGAAAATTTCCAGGTATTATGGATATTTTCCCATCATTCAGAGGATCGGTCTCTTTACTTACAGCGGCTCGTGTCGCTACATCTCTTATATGAGGACAGCTGAATGTTGTCTCAGCTCTTTTGTGAGATTACGGTTTATTCTTCACTGACCAGAGCCTTTAGTGAGTGAGAATTTGCTTCACTGTTCAAATTGACTTAGCATTAAAGAGGAAAAGTGCACAAGTCAAGTAGCGAGAAGTCTTCATAAAAAGAGAAATAGATGTTCATTACCTATTCCTTTGCATTTTTTCAATTGCACTTTTCATTTTACCAGAGAAAAACACACACTGAGTGCTCTTTTTCCCTAGATACCAATTTGCATGCCACTCGAAATGATCTTTTCTCCACAACGCTATTTGCATGTATAATTTCTATCATGGACAGTCTGTTGCAGTCTAGAAAATAAAGGCTGAGTACATGCTGCATGTTGGAGGTATGCTGTGCTATGTATTGGAAATTAAAGTTTGCTTCGCTCACAGAGAAAATCGTTCTATTATTCCCTGGAAAAAAGACAAAATCGCAACTTAATGTGTAGCTGCTTGCAACACTTGAATTCATCATGTCTCTGTGTGTGTGTGTCATTAGTAACTTTTCTGTGTGGAACTTCAGGAAGCAGTTGCTAGTAAATGTGAGGTGGACATTACATTTCAAATATGTGGATGCTTATATATAGTATATGGTTTAGTATGTGTATATAGTCATGTCGTAGATTTGGGAGAAAACAAGAAATTGATTAAAATGTTCTATTTTATTTCAGCAATCATCAACTTCATATATTCATATTTATACAAGCAGTGTTTTTATGTGGTGTGTGTGTGTGTATCTGCGCACACGCATGATTGTGCCTGTGTGCAATGAGCACCTGGTATTTCAAAGAATCAGCCAGAGGCAGCTCAAATAAATAGCATCCATCAAACAAGTGGGAAAGGATTTCAGAGACATACAAGCTGAGGAACATCAAACAGCAGGGGAGAGCCTTCTTGTCCTGGAGTTGGTGCTCTTAAATTGATTCTGACATCTTGAGGCCATACAGGGTGTGCCAGTGTCATCAGCTGCATTAGGGAAACTCAGCCATTTTGCCTTTGGAACAACATGGAGAGCGTTATACGGCAAAGTGCTCTGCGTGTTTAGGCAATTTGGCGCAAATGGCAGTGTGAGGGGAATATCAAAAGCTTGTTTTGTGGCAGACGTGAATGGTTACAGGGCTGTATCTCCATATGACAGATGTTCGAAGTAGACACTGCTCTCCAGGTTTTCTTAGAGATGTGATTCCCAAAAGCTGACAGAGAATATGGGCAAAGTCAGGACCTTAAGAAAATTGACTGCTTCATACACACAAGCATGTACTTTCTGCTCTCTGTCAGTATGCCTCTGTCTTGCTTCTTCACACACACACACACACACACACACACACACACACACACACACACACACACACACACACACAGATCCATTGAGCCAAAACACCCATGGGGGAGAACGTCTGGTTGCTGGAAATGTCAAACTGCTTTGTCACGTCCAATCTCAGTCAGGGAGCTTAAGCACTGTGTGTCTAGAGTGGGCATGTGTAAGTTCGACACAAAAACACCCATCCCCAAGGCTATGAGCTCTGTTAGCCTAGCCAGGAAGTTGAGTTTTCAAAAGTAGGAAGAATTCAATCTTACAACAAACATGAAGTGAAAAAAGATTTGTAAAAGATTTGGCTGACTATACTGGCAATTTCATAGCTCTGTATATGACTGGGTCTTATGCAAATGACATCATCTTAAAGAGCACCTTAACACTAGCTGAAGATCTTGTTTTTACTGACATCCAGTGGTTTAAGTTTTCATCCACCTGCCGTGATGTAAAAGTTAGGGCTGTTGCTTGACCAGTGGAGTGAATTTTTGATCACATCCAACCCAGCATGCATGATAGGGGGATCACACTAGAAAAGTTCAACCACAGAGGGCAGCCAAACACTCCTTTGTTAGCCTAGATTTAAAGCCCAAGTTTATTTTAAGCTGTCGGAAACTTAAGGATATTACTAACCTGTCTCTTAGTATTTAAGACTGTGAAAGAAATGATCCCAGAAAAGTGAAATTAGTAGAATTTAGACATATGTCTAACCGATTTATACCCACAATTGCCCCAGAACCGGTGTGCTTAACCTCAAAACTGCTCCTTTTAACCTCTCCCTTTTTAACCCTCTTTAATTGTAATGCAGCCCTGCTGGTTAACAGTCTGCTGCTTTTTAGTTTGCTTTATTAGGAAGCTAAAGGTTTCGGTTAAGGTTAGAGAAAGTCAGAATTAAAACAAAAAAACAATATAGACATATAGGAGACAGAATACTGGCAATGATCAAGACATGCTACCAGTGCCATTGAGTCTGTTTTCGGACTGTAAGAGATTTTTGTCAGGTAAACATAAGTGCGGTAAAACAGCATGCTATATACCTGTCATTCTGTAGCTTGGTTGTGTAAGTTTATCTAATAATTCCTCATCACTTCACTTGTTTTCAAAGCAAACTGACTGCAGATCTGGATTTCTAGACTTTTGAGTTTGTACTGTAAGTGTCCTTGTGTGTAGGAGGGTGAATGGCAGGGGGCCCGTTTTCCTGGGGCGAATTTGATCTTTCCAGCAATGTTGCAAACGATCTTCATCTGTCTTAAAGTCTTCCTCTCACTTTTCACTTTTTCAGTCCTTCCTATTGCTAATCTCACATGCAAGTCTTTTTTTAGGGTGAGTCGTTCTACCCACTCACATGCTGTTCATCCTGCCATATACAATATGTGCAGTTTAGGGCTGTGATCACATCTGTCGCATTGTTTCCAAAAGAATGCGTCATTACCGCATTTTTCTGAAAGAGCAGTCTGTGTTTCGGATCACTGTGGGTCAGTTTCTTCACATTCTCGTTTTCCGTGATTATTTTCATCATGTGACGTTGTCGGAGGCTTTCAAAGCCTCTGCTTTTTTCAGGGTAAACAGCATATACTTATTGCTCCCTTTTTCTTGTTTTTGCCTGTCTGAATGCACACTGATTCTGATGTCTGGAATAATGTTTCTCATAGTATTTAACGAAACCCCCTTAATTGCTTTTAAATTTCATGTAGGACTTTTTGCTTTTCTGTACTCTGGGTATGTGTATGTACATATACAATGTATTCCAGGTGGGCACTTAAAACTAAATTGCCATTGTCTTGTTCTAAATTTAAATACCTGATGTCCATCATACAGGGTGTTGAAAAGGTACTGGCCCATTTCTTATTTTTTGCACATTTTTCACACTTAAATTAGACGATTTATTAAGGGGGAATGAAGCTCTCCAAACCTACCTGACCCTATGTAAAAAAGTAACTGCCCCCTCTTGTTAAATCATGACTTAACATTCATTAGCAACATGTCTGGAAAGCTGAGTTCACTTTCACTAGCCACACCCAGGTCTGATTACCGCCGAACCCGCTGAATCAGGAAACCACTTCAACAGAACCTGTCTGACAAAGTGAACAGAAAGAAACTCTAGAACAGATGAGAAATAAAGTCAATGACATCTATCAGTTTGTAAAGGGTTACAAAGCCATGAGTTGCATATGGCATAAAAACTAACACAGCATTTCATAAAATAAGATCATAGCAACAGTAAAGCATGGTGGTGGTGGTGCATATTGTCTTGGGTTGTCATAAAATCCTAAAGGAGACTGTCCGCCCATCAGTTCATGCCCTGAAGCTCAAGCACAATTGAGTTATGCAGCAGGACAATGATCCAAAACGCAACGGCAAGTCCACCTCTAAACCTCCAACCCCCCAAAAAATAAAACAAAATAAAGGTTTTGGAGTGGCCTAGTTAAAGTCTCTAGATTTAAATCAGATTGAGATGCTTTTGTCATGACCTTAAACAGGCTATTCATCCTGGAAAATAGGGTTGGGCGATATGTAAAAATTTTCCAACCGTCAATCGTCAGTCCAATAATCGACGATGGGCGATATATTCGCGCATGCGCAGACTTTTTGATGGGCAGATTAAAGTAATCATGCACGGACTGATTTGCGTGTTTACAACACAAAAGAAGTCCAAACATAGACGAACTAATTTCCCCCCAGAATTAGGGCTGTCAGTGTTTATGCGGTCATCACGATTAACGCGATTAAAATTTTAACGCGCTCAACCCATCTGGAGCGCAGAATGAGCAAACTTTGGACGAACTGGACAAACTGCCCGAAATGCGTTGACAGAGACATTTCAGGGATTTTGACTCAGTCTGCGGTCCAGATGGGTTAATTATTAATCACATTAGTCGTGATGGCGCACTCTGAGGAGGGTGCATTTGCTCGCAGATGAAAGAGTGTGCTGTTAAAACAGCGCTATTTTTTTTCCTGTTCACTACTTCTATTAGCTCCATCATTATTAGCAAACTTGCTCATGGGCAAATAAATACATAAATCGCCCTTGTAAAAACGATCGCCGATGGGCTCAGCCTATCGTCGATAGTCGATATATTCGTCCAATCGCCCAACCCTACTGGAAAACCTTCCAATGCATCTGAATTATACAGTTCTGTTAGGAAGAGAGGGACTTGCTCCATAGTGATGTAAAAGACTCATTGCCAGTTATTGAAAATACTTGATTGCAGTTCTTGCAGCCAAGGGTGGCACAACCAGTTATTAGGTTTAGGTGCCAATTATTATTTCACACAAGGCCACGTAGATTTGGATAGCTTTTTTTTCCCCTTGAGAAATGAAATCATTACTTCAAAACAGCATTTTGTGCTTATGCTGGTTATCTTTGTGTAATATTAAATTTTATTTGATGATCAGAACCATTAAGTGTGACAAATTTGTAAAAACAAAAAACACCCAAGAAATCAGGAAGGGGGCCACACTTTTCACAGCACTATATCTCCTGTAGTGTGTGTTCTTTCAAACCCTGTTTTTTTTTACTGCAATTGGAGCTATATCCAGCTGTTTAAATTGAAAGTATATTTTTGTGTTATCTTTTGTCTGTGCTAGTTCATTAAAATATCAGATAAACACAAACGCTAGCTGAGCAAGTCACAATTGCAGATCTCTTATCAAACACCATGCAATACATTTTTTGTTTTCTCAGTCAAGGCAAGCGGGGTTTTTTTCTGTGGTGTTTTTGTTTCCACTGACAGAGATTGTCCAAATTATCAATCAATCTGTCAAAGTCTGAACAGATTGGACTGACACAGTCAACTACTGTCCAACATGCTGAATTGAGGGAAGCGTTCCAGACTGACTCGCTGCCAGCTAATGGTCTAAATACTAATTGTCTCCTGTGTCTATTTGAGTAAAAGAAAACAAAAGCATTCCTGCTATTCTACTTCAATTACCTTTCTGCTTTTCACACAGCAAATGATGCGGTCATCTGTGTTCCACATGTTCATCTTAAGCATGGTTGCTGTGGATGTCATCGTTGCTGCTAGCAACTATTATAAAGGCGAGAATTACCGCAGACACTATGATGAGTTTTACCTGGCAGAGGTGAGATTTATTTATCTATATATATATATGAATGCAAATCTATGACAATTGGACCAATGTTAAGTTATTTTTATTATTAATTTTAATTAAACGCAGAGTATTCTGTTTTGAGATTAAACAGCTTTACGGTAATTCTTGTTTTTGTTTGTTTTTGTTTTTGTTTTTTTACTTTCATCGTTTTAGAATATACACAAGTGTAGGGCTGCTCGATTATGGCAAAAATGATAATCACGATTATTTTCACTGAAATTGAGATCTCGATTATTTGACGATATTTATTTAACAATAACAATGTATTGAATAATGGCTTTAAAGATTGTCAAAAAATAATATAAAATAGTGTGCAAATACTGATAACAGTGCAAATGTTTGCAATATAAAAAATAAATGAAAAATGTAAACATCTATGTTTAGTGAACTTCAAAATACTGCACAATATTTGATCCACGTCTGACTCCGCGAACCCACAATGTTTCCACACCACTGAAGTCGTTTTACCTCTCTTTTCAACCAACGGCATTCTTTCTTCAGCAGCCATTATCCTCTCCTCTCCAAATAACTTCTGCTTAGCTTCCCGAGCTTCCCTCGGGTCCTCTTAATTGTTGTGACGCGTGTTCGAAATGCAGAGAGGTGCGCTCGATTTGCCACACGGAGCAGCGCGAGAGTAAAGCACGAGGGAGGTGCTAATAATCGGCTCAGTCATTTTTAATGATCGTTGAAAGCCCAGATTGTAATCTAGATTAAAATTCGATTAATTGAGCAGCCCTACACAAGTGTGATACTGTGTGTCCTCCAGGTTGGTTTGATGTCATCTGTATGCAGGTGACATCACACCAACAATGACGATAAGGAATGTGCCCACTATCCCAGTCACTTCACACCTCACTCTCTTTTACAGCTGGATGGAGGTGATAAGAAAAGGGAAAACCCACACAAAATATTGCCTTCTGTCTCCTTCCTTTCCTATCATGCAGACACCCATCTGCAGATTTGTTCTAATCTGTGTGAAGGATTTTAAGGGTATATAGGAACCAGGCATTCGGTTTAGAGAAATGCATGTTTTACAGAATGTCTCAGATCCTTTGCATGGTAGTCCAGTGTTTTACTATTGCTGTCAGCTCGACTAGAAGATACAGATTTAAAATAAAAAAGAAGCAAAAAAAAAAGAAATTATTTGAGAGTGCATTAGTGCACACGGAATAGTGAATTTGCACGTGTGAGGTCACTGTGAACAGCATATGGCCTCCTTTTTTTCAAATACTTTTTTCAAACAGTCAAAGTACTGATGTAATACAGTGGTAAACATCTCACTGCCCTACATTTGTTTTGAGCTCTCTCTGTTTCTGTTGGATGTTTTTGGTTGGACACATCCTCTCAACTTCTTAGTGACAGGGTTGTATTATTTTAAACAATATAATCATCAATATTTCATTTTATATTAAAAAACTGTTTGTTTTTTGTGGTATCCCAGCAAGCTTTACAACAGTGCATTGTATTTTGTAATCATATTTCATTTGTAAAATTTTAATCAGAATCTTTCAAATATATGTACATGTACTTATTAAATGCAGAACGAGTTTGAATCAAATTTGAGGACCTGTAATTTGTAGCCATAAATAGAAGGTCATCCACAGAATATTATATATGCGCTCCTGAAAGATGTCAAATGCAAAAAGGGATTTTCTCCCTTCTGTCCTAGGTTGCATTTACTGTGCTGTTTGACCTAGAAGCTCTTCTGAAGATCTGGTGTCTAGGCTTCACTGGCTACATCAGCTCCTCTTTGCACAAGTTTGAATCTCTGCTGGTGGTGGGAACCACACTGCACATCTACCCTGACCTCTACCATTCCCAGTTTACCTACTTTCAGGTATGGTTGCACAACTACATGCATAAACATTTTCATGCATTTTGATTGAAAAAGCATGATTCCATACACATTTATCAGTCCCATGAATAACAGATGCTGTGAATCATTTTGTAGCTTTCCCGTGATCATGCAAATAAACCATATCACTAGTCTCTGTTCTTCCATATATTTAAAGTTATTTCATGTTTTGCTGTGACAATAATGATTCCAAATATATCAGGAGCGTGTCTTTATCAGTTCTGGGGATTGGAGGAGCCCTCAAACATCACATGTCGGGTTTACGTTCTGCAACATTTTTTGGACTCTACTTAAAAAAATGTTGTTGGTGTGAAAAATGTTAATAAAGTCAGAATGCAAAACTGTGCAGAAGAGTTCAACTCTATATGTAATTGCAAATAGAACAAAGACACAGTATCAGATGTTTAAACTGAGAACATGCTTATTTTAAATTGAAGCCAGGAAAAATGTTTTAAAAGAAGTGGAGGCAACAATAGACAGGAGAAGAAATCTTCACCGAGGGCCAGGGCTGAAAGCCAATACTGAATGGCCGTCTCGAGGATCTTCGGGCCCTTGGGCTGCATTGCATTAAAAACAGACGTGTAATCGCTGCACAGGCTGAGGAACCACTGTTAATGTTGTTTCTGCACCCACAATATGTTAAAACTCTTCTGTGTAAAGAAAAAAAACATATACAAACAAAAGATCCCAAAATGGCAAGTAATTGTTTTCCTCAGTACCCCATTGCTTTTGGAGTGCTGCTAAAAGAATATGTGATGCAACACAGTAGCAAACAGGCCCATGTCCCAGGCTTTTTTAGTCAAATAAAAAAGAAATGTCCATTTCATCATTTGATTTGTTGTCATCAAATAAAAGTAGGTTTTAAGTGATTTTCAAAACATTGCCTTTTACTTAAGTCTTAAAACGGAAACATTTAAAGTTAATCCAAAGCCAATTCAAAGTATATCTTTAATCAGTCTGAGGATCTGAGGGGAACACGCAAAGAGGTAAAATTACCATTCACAGTTGTGATCTGACTGGACCCCTGAATCCATGAATCCATCCACACAATCTACAATTAGATCCATATATATTTGGACACAAGTTTGATTTTCTTACCTGTTTACTGAAACATATTCAAATTATAGTTACATAATAGACATGGACATAATGTGTAGACTCTCAGCTTTCATTTAATGGTATCCACATTCAAATTGGGTGAAAGGTTTAAGAGTTTCAGCTCCTTAACATGTGCCACCCTCATTTTAAAGAGACCAAAAGTAATTGGATGATGACTCAAAGGCTGTTTCATGGGCAGTGTAGGCACTTACTTTGTTATGTCATTGTCAATGAAGCAGTCAAAAGGCCTGCAGTTGATTTGAGGTGTGGTGCTTGCATTTGGAAGATTTTGCTGTGAACAGACAACATGCGGTCAAGGAGCTCTCCATAAAGGTGAAACAAGCCATCCTTTAACTGCAAAAACAGAAAAAAACCCATCCTAGGAGTGGTACATCCTGATAAAGAAAGAAAGCACTGGTTAACTCAGCGTCACAAAAAGAAATGAAACGTCCCAGGATGAAACCTAGGAGTTTATTAAAGCAAAGAAGTGGAATATTCTTGAATGGCCAAGTCAGTCACCTGATATTAACTGACGCGAGCATGCATTTCACTTGTTGAAGACTAAACTTTGGACAGAAAGGCCCAAAAGCAAACAGCAACTGAAAGCTGCTGCAGTAAAGGCCTGGCAGAGCATTAAAAAGGAGGAAACTGAGCATCTGGTGATGTCCATGAGTTCGAGACTTCAGGCTGTCATTCCCAGCAAAGAGTTTTCATCCAAGTATTAGAAATGAACATTTTATTTTCAGTTATTTAATTTGGCCAATTACTTCTGAGCCCCTGAAATGAAGGGATTGTATTAAAAAGTGCTTTATTTCATCACATTTTTATTCTTTCTTTTTGTTCAGTCCACTCAATAAAAGGTGAAAGTCTGCACTTTAACTCATCTGAGTTGTTTCATTTAAAATTCATTGTGGTAATGTAAAGATGCCTAAACATATTTAGGGACCTAACTGTGTATTTTCTGATGACTAAAATGTCTTTACCCCAGGACCTTGTTGGGTTCGAATCCACCACTTGGCTGTTGCCTTTCTGTGTGGAGTTGGCATTTTCTATCCGTGCTTGTGTGGGTTCTCTCCGGGTACTTGGGCTTCCTCCCACAGTCCAAAGACATTCAGTTAGTAGGATAAGGTTAATTGGTGATTCTGAATTGCCCATAGGTGTGAAAGTGAGTGTGAATGGTTGGCTGTCTCTTTGTGTTAGCCCTGCGACAGACTGGCGACCTGTCCAGGTTGTACCCTGCCTCTCGCCCTAAGGCAGCTGGGATAGGCTCCTGACCCCCTGCGACCCTGAATTGAATAAGTGGGAGCGGTTTGATGGATGAATGGATGGATAAAATTAGTTTAATATTAAGTTTTTCTCAGTCTTGGGTAGATATCTGATGTTTTCAGTGATATTTTCAGTGAAAAGTTACATTCTGGTTATTTATTGCTATTTTGTAGGGATCAGTTATGTGACTTTTGCATATGAGCCAAACAGCTGGGATGTTATTCTGTTGGTGGAAGCAACAGTGTATTATGCCTTTGGCCTCACTTTTGTAGAGGTGCTAGTTGTAGTGCTCCATGCTTTTTTTTTTTCTCTACAAATTCTGTGTTGTCCTTGAATGTTTGTGTGGGTGTGATCTGACATCCTCCAAAATGGTTTGCACATTTTTTTTTCTTTTTTGCATTCCAGTGTTCAGGCCAGAAAAACAAATGGCTCATGAGGGAAGGCGCCTTGTTGCTCTAACAAAGCCTTTAAATATTGTATCGGACCAAATTTGAACCCATTGACCTTGATCTAGTAAGTATGACAGAGCTGATGTAAAGCTCTGAGGATGATCTAACGGGAAGAGGCTTCTCGATGGGTTTTTAATGAGCCCTGACCAAACAATCTGCCCGCTCACAATAGCTGCCATTCCCACATGTGCAAGGCTTTCAATTCGAGACCTGGAAATATAGAGATTAGCTGTGGCTGAACAGTTGAAAGCTACAGTTCACTTGATATTTGTTACACTGCTATATCAGTTATTCCAAAATGAACATTGTATTTATTTTAATTCTGTTAAGTGTGATTGAATTTATGTGTATGGAAAAAATGCCGTCGGTGGTTGTATACAATGTTGTCCATTTTTTTCTAATGCAATTACTTCATCCTTTTAACTAATAAGTAATTTTTCTTTTAGAGAATCTGTAATTTAAGTGCATTACTTCGGCCCCGCTCATTGATCACTCTTACTTTTCATCTTTTTCCAAGCAAGTTGCACTTTAAGAAGATGACATTTTTTCATGAGTAATTAATTTAAATTTTCTGTGCTCAAATCAGGTTTCTGTCTTGGACAGAAACTAGAAGAAACTAGCCAAAGAAGTTTGTGTATTGTCTCTTTTTTATTTAGTTCTGTCTAACGGGGCATTTGAAAAGCTTCATTCTTTAGGTTCCTGCTTACTGTACAACTTTGACACACACACACACACACACACACCAAACAGCCAAAACAGCCCATATAAATGGGTCCACTGCTCAAATTCCAATCATTGGTATTTATTATTATTAATATGGCTTTAAATGCTTGCTTGGGTATCTTTGATATCTTTGACAGTGACAGTATGGCACATCACACAGTTTAGTTTCGTGCTAAGAATTGCATTGGCTTGCATGAAGCCGGATTCAGAAGCTCAAGCACCAACCCAGCTGGAAAACGTTTCTGTGGGTGTCATTTATTGTTAATTATCAGTGTCAGATACACTATATTATTTGGCATACAAGAACAAGGTTTTGATTAAGTCAGCATCATCTTGTCGCCAAACCAAGCTGCTTTTTTGCTAATGTCACGTCTGGTTTTAAGGAATGGAGATTCGTTTCAGTCTTTTGAATTGCCATAATGGCAATACGTCAATGTACCTAATATTAATTCTGAGAATAAAAACAAGACAACAGCAGCTTTGTTGTTTGAAGAAGCAGGGGGGGGGGACTAATTTTGCTGGTAATTGCCTTGTATCCTCTGTGGATTTACCCTTGTTTGCTTTCTCCTTTGCCTCAAATTATTAATTTATTTTAAAATAGACAGTTGCTATCATAGTATGTGTAGAGCGGAACATACTTTGTATCACTTCTGCTATGAGTGTTATTACTGTCTTTATTTTTATTTTTTATTTTTTACTTGAGGCTTCCTTTTAGAACTGTATCCTATGTTTGTCTTTTTTATTTTGTTGTATATCTAGGATATAGGAGAGAGCCGTTTATTTGGCCTAGTATGGGGTTCTAAAGAAAAGCCTGTGGTCGAAGGCTTTGCAGAGAGGAGCTCGATCAATAGCTACTCTCCGATCCAAGCCTGACAAAGATGCATTACCTTTTGGGATTGTTGTCACCACAAGCAATTTAGGGACTAATCCCACTGACAGACCACAGTATCACCTCACTGTTACCACTGGATCAAGTTTAATGCGCTCACTTTTAAAATCAATATGTAATCAATGTGCTGCTATGTTTGCTTTTTATAACCATGATATGTATTTTAAATTCTTCCTGAAACCTAAATTATAAACTTTATGAAAAGGGGGGCACAGAAAGCAACCTGATGGTAGTGATATGTCTTTTTCTTTCCCTTAGGTGTTACGTGTGGTGCGCTTGATTAAGATTTCCCCAGCTCTGGAAGACTTTGTCTATAAGATATTCGGGCCAGGTAAAAAATTAGGCAGCCTGGTGGTGTTCACAGCCAGCCTTCTCATCGTAATGTCTGCTATCAGCTTGCAAATGTTCTGCTTTGTGGAGGAGCTGGACCGTTTCACCACCTTCCCCAGGGTAAGCAACCTTGAAGCTTATGTATATTTATAGAGCCAAGATTGTCTTGTCTGTGGGTTTGTGGTCATTCTTAATTCCTTAGACATCTTCAGTAACCATGATTTATTTGAAGAGACTGTTTGGTAGGCCGCCATCAAGAGTTAAAATTCAGTTTTTCTTTTGTCAGCTTTGTCTCAGCATGCTGTTCTTAAGTTCTTAAGAAATTAAGAAAAAGCAGTGCTGCTTGCATTTCCATTACACTGCCAGGCAGCCTCTCTATTGTGTGTGCCACACTCAGCAACCTTTTCAAAATTGCCCAAGGTTGTGTTTTAATAACATACATCTTGTACCCAGAAGAGGGGACCTGTGGGGTGGAAAGGAATAGTTTCTTCTCAGGCAAACATGCAGTGCAATTTAAATTGAACTATTCGGGTACATAAACTACACCAAATGGAATTTATTTATTTATTTTTTTATGAGCAGCTCCAATAAGGAAATCTCATGCATCCAGTGGGGAGGCCCTGCAGATGCTGATAATGGGTAGCATGACAGGTCGACAGATGTGGCATCTCCTTTGATTTTTAAGTGCTCACAAGCTTCTCTCTCTCTCATTAGCGACGTCTTTCCATCCCCTATTTTTTTCCTTCTCTCCTTTCCAACGTTTCTCTGATCCTAGGCACAGCGGGATATGAAGGGCTGCTCATGAGCAGATGCCACTTGTTTGCTGTGTTTCCCCTTCCCTCTCTTACTTTCCCTCTTCTGTTTCACACACTCACATAGATGCACCCAGTCACGTCATACTTAATCATGTTTGGCTGTCTTCCCTATGGGCAGACCTGTTGTTGGGTTTTGTCTTTATGTGCAGTGACTGGGACATTGTAGCAGGTGGGAGGGGCAGAGGCGGTTGGGGTGGGCGGGGGTGTGGGGCCGGCTGGGTGGGTGCCGTCTGAAGGAGAAAGGCTAAGAAGAAAGTGCAGGCGAGCCATTTGACTCCAGGGGCTGTCGTGTCGCAGCTGGCTGTTCCCTACACCTTCATCTGACCTCTATCAAGTGCATGAGAGGGCAGGAGACCAGAGGAGAGGGGAAAAAAGGAAAAAGCTGTCTCCTCGCTTTTTTTCTGCATTGCTTATGTTTGGAAACCTTAGTCACACGGTTGTGAAAGATGGTCAGAAGGAGATATGTGCGTTAGCTGTGTGATTTGCTCACCAGTGAAAGTGAATCTTTCTGTCAAATGTCTTCCTCAGTTTGATTTCCTTCCTTTTTGCTTTTGTCTTTCTTTCCCGCTCTGGGCTGCTTTCACTTTAGTTGGCTTCTCTGGCCTTCAGTCTCGCTCACTTGCTTTTACCCTGTGCTTTCCTCCCTTCAGGCATTCATGTCCATGTTCCAGATTCTAACACAGGAGGGCTGGATAGATGTCATGGACCAGACCCTGGTGGCTGTAGGTCATATGTGGGCTCCAGTTGTAGCCATTTACTTCATCCTCTACCATCTGTTTGCCACCCTGGTGAGGAAGAAATGATGCTGCATGAAATGTAAAGTTAATTAAATAGGCTGACAATAGAAATCTATATTAAAACTCTGTATTCTGTGTTTTTGCTCTGTTAAAAACTAGTTAGAAGTTTAAAGTGGCCAAAGGATACATGAATTTCTTTCTTTATATTTTCAATTAGTGCCATGCCCCTTCATTGTTCTCTCAACTGGCACATCTAATCACAGTTAATCAGACTTGCAGGCGTAAGAAGTGCTGACATTTCAGTGTTTGGCCTTCTGATACGGGGAGCCATCAGACAGCACAGACGCTCTCTAGATGACTCACAGCTCACTCTAGACAGATAGGATGTCTCCCGTGAGAAAACGAGCAACAAATACAATTACTGAGCGGACTCCATACTTGAAAACATCTTATTATTACTTTAATGATATTAATGACACATGAAATGTTCAATGGCACTTTGTCTCATTGCATTTTAGATTCTGCTCAGTCTTTTTGTGGCTGTTATTTTGGACAATCTGGAGTTGGATGAAGACTTGAAGAAGCTCAAACAGGTAAGAAGTTTATATCAGATACAGAGGCTCACCAGTTAAATGGAAATGCTGACTGTTCAAATGAATACTTACCTCATTCCATCTCATAAGCCAAGTTTAGTGTGTGATTTTATTTATTTATTTTTTAATATAGGATGTACTAGCCAGTCTTCAAATGTTTAGATATTAATATTGCCTCATTAAGAACACAAGCCTTGCTGGCAACTATTAAAATCTTTGAAATTCAAGTTAAAAACTAGCTAAACCATCCATGGGCTTTGCAGACTAATGTGAATAAAGCTGGTGTCATGACAGTGCTTCGCTAAGCTACTGTGATTTGCCTTGGCGGTCTCGTATTTACTATGGCAATGTACTGTATTGTATATCAGTGAATCGCCAACAGCTTTGTGAGGGGTATTTTCAGATTTTATGTGTTGCAGTGTTGTACTGGAGCTCAGGGATGCTGTTTTTATATGGGCTTATTTGCAAAGCTGTCGAGTCATCTATAGTTTCTACCTTCTCTTGTTAATCTTCTTTCTGCTTATTTATTCTTCTGCTGCCATCACATCCTTTTACAAAGGAGTAAAAAATTGTTATACTGATTGAGGCAGTCCACTGATTCTTTTACCATTTGTTTTTTCAGTATGTTTAGCACTGTTTTTCAAAAATGAGGTGCCACTGGTTTTCTTTTGAAAGCTCTTTTGCTATATTATTGGATCCAGTATATAGGTAGGGTGACTAACCGTCCTCTTTTTTTGCACTTGTTCAATTGTAAAAGCCTATATGACATTTTTTATTTCACCATTCATTACAAAACAGCCCGCGCAGAGAAGACATTGTTTACATATGTTAAAGTTTTCTTTAAGCAAACAGTATTATTAAAGTTCTTCACGACTGAGCCAAGTGTCCTCTTTTTTGGAAATCAAAATATGGTCACCCTCATATAGGCTAACATGAAAAAACCATTGTGTAACATTGTTCACACGCCACACTTTAACAACAGATTCAACAGATACAATATGGATATTTGGTTTTTGAACGCATCCATCACATGCAGTCAAAATCAGCAGTGGCAAAGTTGACGAACAGGAAGTGAGGTCACACGTCTACAATGATCCTCCACAAGAACTCTGTATTTGAGAAATATAGTGACACTAACCTCTACAATAGCAGTAGTCCAAAAAGTAAAAAAATGGAAAATGAGCAAGAAAACAAATGAAACAAAAAACGAAATGTCACAAATTTGACTAAACAATTAAATGAATTCTACACATGTACTATATCCACTTAGAACAAAACTGTTGCTTCATTTTTCAGACTTTTTCCACCACGAAAAAAAGCGAATCATCTTCTAGTTTAAAACTCGAATCATGGCTAACTTAAACCACTCCACTCCTAGTGTTCTCACCACATGAAAAGCTTAACAGAGACATACTAAAGATTTAAGCCGCTGATTATTTTTGCGTTCTCTTTGTATCCATACAAAACCTTCACACAATTGTTTAATCAACTTGAATAGCATTGTGTACACACGCACTCATATAAACTGCGCGCTGTGTACCAGTAGATGGCTGGCAGGTCTCAGCTTCCTTGGACAGGTTATTTCCCACAGCTGAGTGATTAGGTGCAGTGAGTGTAAAATTGCCTATTCTACAGGTGCTTCAATCATGGATACAGGGCTGACTATAAATAAATGATAGATGGTAATCACCCTCCCTTCATGAGACGGCTTCTGCAAACATTTGGCAAAGGCCCAACGACACGTCCAGCATATCTAAGAAATACACATGTAGGCCATGAGGGATGAGAAACCAATTATGGCGTATGTGATGGGTACTTTTTGCCTGGTTCTTGATGAATGACTTCACTGACTATTTGACTCACTATTTATCACAGGTGTGAGTTGTATTCATGACAAGCACTTTAAAAAAAAAAAAGAAACAAAAAATTTTTGTTTCTTTTCAGCTCTAAAATTGTTTTGTTACTAAAAGTATTGTGATTACAGACTTGATATCAATCAATATTAGAGTAAGAATGTGACACAAAAGCCATGTGTGTGCATGTTGTCCTCCCTGAGACATTTTTAATCCTTTCTTCTTCACAGTTGGTTGAGCACAGTGACAGATGCTGTGTTCAAATTAATTGGAAATAATGGAACAACAAATTGAAGCAGAATAAACTATTCAAAGAGTGACTTCATACAAATCATAGATTGTTACCTTGTATATTATATGAATTTTCATATTTTTATATCAGTGTGTATACTGTGTCTCTGCTTTAGGTAGAAAGACACACAGTACAGGGAACACTGCATACAGCTCGTAATTAGTGGTATTATTAGCTCAATGCGAGCAGTGCTTTTACGGTAATATTGAACAATGAGTTTTAAATTACTGAGGGGGAAATTATGCTTTCGAAGGTGGTTGGTGGCATTGTTTGTCTTTCACGGCCCTGGTCACGCTCTTTGTGTTTCAGAAATATCAGTTGTAAAACCTGTCAAACATGTCAGCTCCCCTTAACCTCCATTGTGTTTAGCTTCCACCCATGAAAAATGTCAAGGATACAGGACTAGTGTGGTTGCAGGCAGAAAGATGGGCTAGTGGGCTAGCAGTATCTTTATGTATGTGTATCTCTGATTTGGTGTCAAGCCTTTGGAAGAGTCACAGTTCAGTTATGCAGATTTCCCCCCCATGTATGTTATGCCACTGCCAGTGTTATGTACTATGTAGTCTCTTTAAACCTGATGTCCACACAGCTCAAGCTTTTGGTGTCAAAATCTTTCTGTTTGTAGTCTGCTGTAATCTTAGCTCTATTGACTAGACACGTTTGAACCGGCTTTGTTTGCATGAAGATAAGAGTGAAGTTCAAATCTGAAAATCATCCGTTTTTGTCTAGTGGCAAGTATGTTAGCTTTTTATTTATCTGCACTTGTGAAAAATCAGCGGATGGAACTGGACGTCTCAGCTCAGAATCCAAGGGATACAGCAGAAGCCCTGAAAAAATGACTGTTGTCCTCAGATGCTAAGTCAGCAGACCAGTTTGCAGAATGTTTTCTACGTGAAATCCATCATACTCTTGTTAGAGACTCCTCTCTGACATTAACATGATAAATGACTCCTAATGAACATATACTGGTCTAATTTATTTCGTTTGATTTAGTCCACTGGTGTGTAGTGGTTAGCGCTGTTACCTCACAGCAAGAAGTTTCCAGGTTCAGTTGAGGTCAACTAGGAGTTTGCATAATCTCCTTTCCACTGGGAACTGTAGCTTTCTCCTAGTCCAAAGACATAATTGTTGGGTATTTTGAATTGGTGTGAGTAAACATGGTTGTCTGTCTCTTTGTTAGCCCTGTCATGTGCTGGCGTCCTGTGACAGCTGGGACGGGCTTCAGCCCTCCTGTGGTTAAGAAAACAGATGGGTTGATGGATTCAAATCAGTTAAATAAGATGTCTTATTAATATCCATGCACAGTAGTTCACAGTTCTCCTGATCATTTGCTCTGGGGAACACTGGCAGGTTACGTTCTTGTCTTGAACCATTTCCTGCAGGTATTTATAACGTTATTTAGCTTAATGTTTGACTGGTCCAACTTGGAAATAAATTTTCCTGTCAGGCATTTGAGGTCAGCAGTATCCTCTTTAGAACAGTTCTGGGTCATATAGCCATCAACAGATGAATATCGAGATTTACCTTTGAGACATAGATTTAATACACAGCCAAGAGGACACACACTTGTTTCACAGTGGGCATGTGAATCAAAAAAAGGAAAAAAATATAGCATCGTAAACACATATTCTCTGAAGATCCAAGATGACCCCCCCCCCCTTTTTTTTTTTCTTTATTCTTTAGTGAGTGTAAGGGAAAAGTGAGCAGGACTATAAAGGCACTGTGATCAAGGGGATCAAACTTTCTACGCTGTGATATCTGATTGGTTTAATGATGCATGAGGATTTGGCAGGTTTAACAGTCCTGAATCAGTGCATTGTAATCAGAGAGCCTGGAAGCAGGAGTACAGTTATGCTTGTATGCACACAGGCACATTCAACTATGCATGTACTGTATGCACATATAAAGAGGGATCATGAATAATCACAGACGTGACAGTAAGCAGGACTGCAGCTGATTAACAAACTGGCTTATTCCTCCATACTCAAGCATTATGAGTACAAAAGTAACAGGAAAGTCTTAATGGTTCTTGAACACACATATACACAGATGTTCATCCTCCACTCATCAATGTTGATTAGGGTTGTGTATTTATTGCTTGAGATGAAATTAGATGGAAATGCATAATGAAAGGAAGACCGGGACAGGAGATGACTAGACAGAAATGAAAGGAGGAAGGAGATCCCTGCCACACACACACGCACAAACTCACTCACATCATAATAATTGATTAAGGTCTAGTAATACATCTCGTTCTTTATTACTTACTTTTGTTAACAGTGCTCATAAAACCACAGGCGGTATGCATATCTAAATTGTGAGCGAAACCTTTTCAAAAGGAGGAAAGACCTAGAATGGGTTGATGTGCTTTGAAATAAAAGTTGATTTGTTGCATGTTGTTGCAGCCTGCTATTGTGCTACCTTCATCTATGCTGCCATAGTTTGGTGGGCTATGTGGTGAGAGAGACTGATGGCCTGTCTTCCTCCAACAAATTGTTCCTACTCGCAGAACAGTGCAGGACCAGAGGCTAGGAGCACGAAAGGGAGGGGGGATGTTTATAGAGTGCCCGAAGATAGAGAAAGGTGTTTACCCCTAAAGGCAATGATGATGATTATAATGCATTTTTTGTTTGTGCAAGGTATGAATTGTCAGTAGTGAAAAATCTGTTTCTTATTGTGCACACACACTGATTTTTGCATATCTGCGTGTTTGGGTGAAGCTGAATATTCTAGCAACCAAACAGGTCCTCAGGCCAGGTAGATGAGTCATAAGGAACACATTTGCAAAATACTTGAAGGGGACAAGAAGAAAGTAAGAAAAGCTAAAAGCTATGCTGCCTTACCGTCATTTGCAGTCTGTTAACAAATACAAACAAACTGACATTTGAATCCTATGCGGTCTTTTCCTTCTGTTCTTTGACACTTTCTCTCTGGCTTTTAAATTATTTTATAGTTTTATGTGGAAAGGGCAGAGGACAGGTGAAGGCATTGTGATTGTCTTTTTGTCCATCAGTGTTAGTAAGCTTATTTTTTGCACGAGGTATATCCCATATAGTGCAGATGTTGATCAGAATTCCTTAAAGAGCAACATTTGCACTATATAGAACAAAATAATAAGCTTATTTTTCCAGTGCCTTTACCTGTCACAAGACATGTATGTATGCTATGTAAGCATTAACTCATTTGCAATAAAAGATAAATTTATATGGGAACTTGACCAGCAGTATTATTTTCTTTAAAATTTTCTATTGATATTGTAATAATATTGTCGCTTTTCCCACATTAATAACTGTGTCTTGAAAATCTGATGTTGTGACATAACAGTTGGGTATGAATGAGGTAGAGAATGATTAATTACTATTATACAACGGTGACAGGAGCATGCTGTATCATTGTTGCAATAGTGATCCTTTAATTACTTTAACATGTCTTTATATAAATTCTGAGAAAAAACAAAGGCTACTCTACATTTGCGTAAATATGATGTAGCTTGTTTGGACATGTCAGTTCTGTCTTCTCTTATATCTGTATAGCTTATAGCTGGAACCTCCATATTTGATTAGATGTTTAACATTAAAAATCTTTTGTTCAGAAGAATTTCGTTTAACCAGATGCGTTGAAAAGTTTTTTTTTATTGCCTCCCACTAGAGATTTCATTATTTATGAATTAAAGTAAAAGCCTGTCCTCAATCTTCTTGATTTAATGGACCAAGGACTTATTTGGGGATTTAGCAGAGGGGGAGAAAGGCGAGGAAAACAGAGGGAGCGGAGAAGAAAAGAGCATACCCCCTTAGAGAATCCCAAAACAATGTTTTCTTATCTTTTCAATGTCACTTTCAGTTTTCTATTAAAAACACTCCAGGCCTTGTGCCTCTGTCATTTTCTAAAACTAGCATCAGCACACACAATAAAACACAGGCACACGTACATTTTTATAAAAGAAAAGTCTTTATCGAAATGCAATTTTAAGTGATTTTTTTTTCATGTTTATTATGTTTGCTTTGGGCTGTCGTCACACATTCATGGCAAGAATTTCCAACATGTAGGCATACAGAATATCTGACAGTATTTTCATACTTTTGGATCTAAAAAGGAAAGACTATAATAGGGGGAAAAAACAAGAGGCTATGTGAGACCAAGAAAGGCAAGCATGGGTATACAAAACAAAAATTAGGTTCAACATACCTCCTTAACACATTAATCTTTTTTCATATTACACCCCTCAGAGCCCAAAGCAACATAGCTGAACGTGATACAGTTCTGGACTTTGAGACAATGGCATATGCAGTTGTTTTGAGTATCAGGGGTAGCTATTAGAGGTTTATGGGCTGTGTGCCTTTACAGCAACTCCACAGTATGCCTCATTACCCAACTAATGTGAAGAAAGAGGGTGACCCTGCTTACTCGCTCTCTGATCTCCTTCCACTGGGTATTGCAGCTTTAGGCTCACAGGCCTGGGGAAGACTTTGAGGAATGTGGAATGCAAATAGGTTGTTTCCAATTACAATGACCGTGCGTGTTTTTGAATTTTTCAACAGTACAGCATTTTAATATTGGCATATATCATGGCTGAAATTGTTGAGCTGGCACAAATTCATAAAAAGAGAGCGACGCACACTGCAGATGTGCCGAATGATGGATCGCGCAGCAAGTAAAGCTGTGTTATTATTACGAAAATGTGCCGTCTGGGGTCACACACGCACACATCCTCACGCATACACAGCTGTTGTCTGGTGGTGCTGGTGAAAGGCAGGCTGAATGGTAAAATGCAGATGATTTTATGCACTCCCACAGGCATTTGACGGATGTGTGTGGGCCGCAGTTTGGTAGGCGGCTGTTCATGAGTTCCTCATTGTTCGGCCGCTCGCAAATATTATCGGTGTTTGCGTGAGCTAGATTCACTTTACAGGACTGAGAGTTCAGAAGGATTGTCCACTGCGAATATTAATACTGTAGAAACTAACCTGCTTGAGTCATTCTTCTAATTCGCAGATCCATTTGTCCTTCTGCTAAATGGGATTTTTATCTGAATGGAGCTGTTCTTGCAGCTGTAAAATGAAGCTATCATGAAAAGTTGGGGTGTTCACCTGTAGATGGATAAAAGTATTACTATTGGATAACAAGGTGAACTTTATTCTTATACAGGGCTTTGCTTCTTTCTACCAGCAAAGAAAGAAATGCAGTTGATTTTTCCCTCTGAACTCTCTCACTCTTCAGTACTCTCTGGCTCTGGCTATTTCAATCCTGACTGCTTCTACAAACACCCCCCTCCATGCTCTCCCTGAACTATAGCTATGACTGAATTGGGTTTAATGCTTAATGCTAATGGTCAGTATTAGTTTTTTTCACCCCTCTCAGCCATGGTCAAGAGAGCTGTGGAAATCCCAGATGGAAAGTTCCCTAGCTCAGCGGAGCCTGAAATTGGCTTGAATGAAGGGGGAAGCAGTGGCAGGTCACCTGAATGGGTCTCAAGGCAAAGCACATTAGTCTTGGCTCCATTGTAACTGCGCCATGCATTAAATCTCATCAGTGGCAGGGAAAGCAGTAGTTTTGATTTATCAGCCGTTAACTATGACACAAAAAGAAATTCCTTTTTTTCCCACTTGCGTATGTGCACATAGACATACAAGTGGAATATAAATATTCCACATTTGTCACATGCACACACGTGCTTTTAGTGCTTATTCCTTAAGGTGTATATAACAAAGCACATAGGGCAGCGAATGCAAGCTGTTATAATGCTTCAGGCAAATATTTATCCCTTTCACTGTCGCTCCAACACGTTCACTGTGCACGGTGCAGTTAACTAATGTCATGTGTTATTGCTTTGAGGTGGATTTTTAGAGATTCCTTGGTCGATCAGAGCGTGAGACTTAACCAAGTGCAAAAGTTGTGAGATGTTAAAGTAAAACAAAACAAAGAGCTGACTGCAAACTGGACAACAATGCAGAGCTGGGGATAAATCTCAGTGCAGTCATACGTTTGATTATTGCAGTCACAGTAGTCATTTGATCAGTGTTTAAAACAAAACTATTTATTCTGGTGCCTTAAAGCTTGTAAAGCCTTAAACATGAAATATTTGCCAGAAATTTCATTTGTTTTAAAAACTGGACAGTTTATTGAACCTTCTGACAAATGAAAAAAGAAAAGAAATTTTAATTTCCATATATGAGGTTCAATTTTTATCATTTTTCTACATCTGGCATTTTTGTTCAATTTGTCCTTTAAAACGTGTTGAGCAATTTATTTAGCGGGAAAAATCACAATGCTAATGTAGAGGTCTGAAAAACCGTCACATGCATAGGTGCATTTAAACTGTTGATAATTAAAAATTGGTTGCTTGTTTGCTCCTGCTGCAAGTTTCGACTTCAAGTAGGTATTAACTAAGTACATAAAGTACAAGTCCTAATACTTGATTGTACCAGTTTGGCCAGGGTTCTTTTGGTTTTTCTTAATCTTTGTCTTGATAGCAACAGTATTGATACATTATTACAGTAAGGTGAAAACCTGATAAAGAGGCAGTGCGAATCAGTAAATCAGCAGAGAATAGATTTTGTGTGAAAGCAATCTCTTCTTCCTCATTCTTGTTTACTGTATTGATTTTACAGACAGAAGACCTGCTGCGTTAGCATTAGTTGGTGATCTATGGCAGCTTATGAGTGTAACTACGCATACAGGCGAACCTTTCACAGAGCAGCTTTGCACAGTGTTAGAAGTCGAGGAAACTATGCATTGCACTATACTCGCCACCCCAAACAGCAATTTTTGGCACAGTGGACTCTGATCGACGTTCCACTGATAAATTTAAATGTAAATTCGATGCATGTGAGTATGAATAAGTGTGTCTAGCTCACACGACAGTGGCGGGGGGTTTTTTTGTTTTTGTTTTTCTTAGAAGAGGATGAAAAAATTAGAGGAATAAATGGAATCTGTACCCAAACCCAAGGATGATTTATAAAAGAGTATAAATAATCAAACAAATATATAAATATACAAAAAACAAAAGGCTAGGGGTTGAAGGCTTAGTTGTAGAGATGAGTTTTGATGAGTTTCTTGAAGGACTCCATTGACGGGGCATTGCAGAGCTCATTTGGGAGAAAGTTCCAGAGGGTGGGAGCTGCCACACTGAAGGCTCTGTCCCATGGCTGGGGATCTTAGCATTTGAGACTTTGTGTATGGGTGGAGCAGGTCACACAGGTACTAAGGAACCAGGGCTTTAAGGGATTTGTAAGTGAGAAGACAGAACTTGTAAGGATGATCTTATAGAAAGAAACACTGAGACCCTGAGTTTGATAGAGAAGAACAAGTTCTGTAAAGGATAGAGGGAAATGTTTGCTTTGTTGCATTGTTGTAGCAGATAAGGGTATAGGGGCTTGTTGAAGGTGCACATCTCACTGAGTTGGCCCAATTGATTAGTACCCTTGGGAGCCAGGAGGTCCATATTAATGCTGTGTGTGTGTGTACAGTGTGTGTGTGATACAGATAATATTTAAGATGACTGCAGCGTTTTTTCAGTAAAAGAACTGCAGCACTGAAATAAGCTCACGATTGTGCTCAAAACATGTTTTTTCCTATTCTGTACTCTTGCAGCAAACACAGCGCACAGTTCTTTTAAATAATGACTTGTTTTACATCTTGAAATCCATTTGTCTTTTTTTTTTTTCAATCATCAATTAAGTTTTGTGTCGTTATTTTTGCTGGCTTCCATCTGTTGACTTGTCTCTTTTACCTTTTTTTAGTCTCTGTCTCTCTTTCCGCCCTGTGTCTATCTTGGGAGTCAGAGTATAGACAGAAAGCCTAGGCAAGAGAACGCTGGTGCATAATTCCATCTTCACAGTATGCCACACACCCACTCAGGGTAAAGAAGAAGCTCCAACATTTTAGTCTGCTAGAAAAAAAAAAAGAGGAAGTGGATAGGCAGATTTCCATCCCTTCCTTTGTCAGGTTTCTCCGTTCTCTGGCTGTTATCCCTCAGATCCGAGAGGCTGTTCCAGTCATGTGGTCGCTCACAGTCAGACAGCCGCAGACAGAAATACCTATACGCGGAACAGAACGCAGGGACGTTTTTATCAGCAGACAGACAGTCACACAACGCCATGACTGACAGAGAAATATTCACAGTCAATATATTTCACAGCAGTTACCTTCTTAGAATGATAAGCTGCAGTTCCCCTTGTAGGCCTAATCTGCAATGCATCAAGGATTATCTCCAGGCACCCATACAGAGAATACCTGCAAGAGAATTTCAGTCGGCCCCCCCTATATGTAATTAATGGAAATAATTGGTTTCATTCCCTTTGTCATCTTTTGATTTCACCAGTCTGCGCCACATTGCTTAAGCCCGCACACATGCACATTATTCTGTCGTTACTGTTTCTTTTCTCCATTAACCGCTCCAGAGTAATCTTTCTTTTTTTTATCTTCTGTTGCCTTCTCCCTTCTTTTCTGAAAAGTAAGTGGGATCTCATCCTAAACGTGGTTGTCTGTACTGTATGTGTTGTGAGTGTTGTAGGTAAGTGTGTTGCTGCCATCATCTGGCAGAAATATAAAGCTGCACCCTCAAAGCCGTTACCTCTGGAAATCCCACACATAACCTCACACGTTTTGCTTATGAATAGCAAGGAAAACCTGCAGATCTCCAGATCAAAAACCTTCATTCAACCCGAACTCAGTCTAACCGTTCCCCTTTTCCCCCTCCTTGGTTTCTAACTTAAATCCCTCTCTTCTCTATTCTCATCATGCTGTCAAGGCCGACTGCATTCTTTAAGAGTGCCCTGCAGTTCTGTTCTGTGCCTAAACTGCCTCTCATCCTCCCTCTGTTAGCTCAAGCAAAGCGAAGCCAATGCTGACACCAAAGAGAAGCTCCCTCTACGACTCAGGATCTTTGAAAAGTTCCCCAACAGACCTCAGATGGTGAAGATTTCCAAGCTTCCATCTGATTTCACTGTGCCCAGGATCAGGTAAACACACAAACACACACGCCTAAACACAAAAACTTTACTTTGGGCATAATTTGGGCTATTTTTTTTTGTCATGAAGAGAAAATGAACAACGATATCCACCAGAGCTAAAAAGATACACAGACGTTTAAAGTGTGCTGGATTAAATATAGGGACAATGTTATGTTAAGTAGTCATTCTCAGTGTGGGTTTATGAGTGTGGGTTTTAACAGAGACCACCAAAGATGTGAAGCTTTTGAATTCCGCCAGTAGTTTCCAGACATTATGCAAACAAAGTAAAAAGTAACGTTTTCATTCCTGCTCCTAGTTTAAAGCAGCTATTTGGTCATTTGCAAAACAGACTTTTTATGTTCTGCAGCCTTTAGCAGTAAAACTGAACTATATCTGACGCAAAGTCCGGCTCATAAGCTTTATTGTTTAGTTGCCGAGTAGTGCAGGGCCAAGTCCTTCACCCAAAAGAAATCTCCCTCTGCAGCCCATCTGCTGGGTTGCTGCACTAAGAGCTTCCACTGCAGCTGAATTTGCACTGATGTAATTATGCGTCTAAGATAAGCTTTATAAATTTGTGATCGTCTACTTCTGAATACGTATTTCTTTAGGGGGACACCGTACATTAAAATTCATGATGTTTCTGTGCGTGCTGTTTGTCGTGTACTTTAGGGAGAGTTTTATGAAGCAGTTCATCGATCGTCAGCAACAGGATACCAGCTGTCTGTTCCGGCGTCTCCCCTCCGCTTCATCCTCCTCTTGTGACCACTCCAAACGCTCAGCAATTGAAGACAACAAATATATTGACCAAAAGGTGCTTTCACAGACTTCTTTGCCTGCTCGCTTACACGCTGTTCCTTTCTTTGTCTCTGTGACTGTAAATATACAGCAAAATGAAGCAGATTGCCACGTTGTGCCTAATATTTACAGCTGTGTAGGGTTTTTTTTTTTAACTGACCGTGCTTTCTTAGCTTCGAAGGTCAATATTTAGCATCCGAGCTCGTAACCTCCTGGAGAAAGAAACTACAATCAATAAAATCCTACGGTAAGACACGTCTACACCTGAGTAAGTGTGACAAACTGAGCTAAATTTGATTAATAAACGTATCGTACGCCAGCTCGCGCATCACAGTAAAATGAAGATATTAATATGCTGCAATAAACTATAATGTAACTTATATTTCTGTAACATGTTCACGTTTCATCCGCGTCTGTTCTAAATGTAACCTGCGCATACAGACATCTTTTGACCATCTACTCCCTGCTTTTAGGCAATCAGTTATTTGCATGTTTTTGTTTTTTTACAATAATTCATGCACTTTCAGTTTTATACCTTCCTTAAAGACTTGAGTTAAATGTGTTTACAATGCATTATCCATAGTCATAAAAATGCATCGTGGGCTCTGTGTGGGTGAAACTAATAATGTGTGTACATATTAGGTGTAGCTGTGCCACAGCAGCACTCTTGTATTGTTAATGCTTCTCTCTGTTTTTTGTTTTGTTTTGTTTTATTCAGCACACACACACACACACACACACGGACGCACACACAGGCCCACTTCAGACTCATTTACTGTTGCGATGAAGTAAATGGATAATTTGCTGTTCAGCATGGCAGAGCTGGCACTAAGTGCAGATTAGCTTGCCGGCACCGTGTCCAATCCGTCCCCCCTCCCCTTCCATTCCAATATTCTGTCAGTCTGAAAGATAGACAGCTTATCAGTAGTCATAACACGATCTGTCTGGCCAGCCATCCTCCACACAAGCACACAATTAGGCTCACATACCAGCATAGTCAAACACACGCGCAGTCCAGCATACGCAGGAATTCATGCGTACTTATTGCCAGTAAACAAGCGATCGCTCAGAGTCTCCATAAATGATTAAAGTACACACATTGCTGGTGCCACAATGTCATTAGCTCTGTTCTGGTACATGGCTCTGCTGTTAGTCAGAACAGACAGTAATGATCAGAGTCTCTCTCTCAGTCACTCACACACACACAAACACTGACTAATGGAATGATTCAAACCAGTTTCACAATGGTAGACTGGGTTACTACAGTACTCTTATGGTTCCAGACTGACAAAAGCCAGAGATAGCTTGTTACGCTGAAAGATGGACAAGAGCCAACTATCTTGTCACACTAGGGGTGGGAATTCTAGTGCAACTTATGATATATTGATATCACGATATGCTATCACAGAGTGATTCTTAGGTACTTGCAAGGCAGTTATGAATGAGTAACTAAAGAAGGGAAAATGCTCTTAAAACGGCAAAAGTGTTTATTATAAGTTTTTATTAATGTGCAAGTTCAGTTACTTCTCTAATATTATGCCCCCCACTGTCAGTGATAGCTGCCATTTTCCTGTCCTGTGAGTTTCTTCTTCTTCACTGCAAGCTGATTAGCTTCAATTAACTGTACCTTCATTCACTGGATAAACACCACCGTCTGGAATCATGAACTAGTGCATCTACATGTCTTTATAAACAATTGGTACTTGATAACAAGCGATAGCAAGGCAGTATATAGTTTTATTGATATTGCATTATGATTAACAAACTGTATTGTCTGTGTTTCCAAGCGCTTGCACAACACAGCGTATACAAAGTGGATCTTTTGAAGGCCAGCCTGCCAAAGAACGCTCCATACTCAGTGTCCAGCATCACGTGCGGCAAGAGCGCAGGTCTGATGTACACTTTGACGCACAGACAGAAACTTAGACACTTGTGCTCTACTGTCGAGACCTTGTATCTTATAGTCTGCCTTTTGCGTCTGCAGATCTCTGCGACATGGTTCTACTAGTCAGAGGATCAGTCGAGGGAAATCGCTGGAGACTCTCACTCAGGATGTCAGTACAAAGTCACATCCCAGCACATACTTTGCACTAGGCTTGTTTGTTGCCAGATAAAGCTCTTCTGATTCTATAGTCCTTAAAAATATATCTCAGTATATGCAAGAAGTGTAAGAAGATGACAGGGAATTTCTGTAATAAAAAAAAGTGTCATATATATTGTCTAATTTTTTTCTTTCCCCAGCATTCCAGCACAGTGCGTTATCGTAATGCCCAGAGAGAGGATAGCGAGATCAAGATGATCCAAGAAAAGAAAGAACAAGCTGAAATGAAAAGGTTTTCACACACAATATTATGATTACGTTGAATCAAGTTCTTCACCAAAAAGTAACTCAGTTAAGTATGGCTAAACAATTGTTTATTCGGTGACGTGATTGATGTGAAGTCACTGGTATTTTCTCCACATCTTTGATTGTGTGGCTGAGCAGGAAGGTTCAGGAGGAGGAGCTGAGGGAGAACCATCCTTACTTCGATAAGCCTCTTTTTATCGTGGGGCGTGAGCACCGTTTCAGGAACTTCTGCAGGATGATTGTTCGAGCTCGCTTCAATGCGTAAGACTTGTCTTAAATCTAAGCTAACAGACACACACACATACATTGTGTATATGAATCTTTGTAGTAAGAAAAATGTTTTCAACCTTGTGTTTTCTGTCTGTATGTATGTTGTTTGTGTGATTTTTTTTTTGTTTTTGGTATGACTTCATATCTAGATCAAAAACTGATCCAATAACCGGAGCAGTGAAGAACACCAAATACCACCAGCTGTAGTAAGTGTGATGAATTATTGATTGCCTGACTCTCCATCGATCTGTTC
Source organism: Oreochromis niloticus (assembly GCF_001858045.2). Taxonomy (NCBI): domain Eukaryota; kingdom Metazoa; phylum Chordata; class Actinopteri; order Cichliformes; family Cichlidae; genus Oreochromis; species Oreochromis niloticus. The sequence continues at coordinate 23,341,150 of NC_031987.2, read as the reverse complement.
ATTGTGCAACAGTGGAATACTCATTAATTCTGTGGCTTATTATTTGTCTGTTGTGCTTTCCCAAACTGTGGTAAGGAATGAAAATTGTGAAGTGAAGAGCTGTGAAATATATTTCACCCATTATGCAGCCTGATAGTAATTCAGCCGAGCAGAGAAACTGATTACTGAAGTGAGAAGCAGAGCAGTCCTTTGTATCAGATACCGTTGGTGCCTGGGGACATCTTGCTGTAAAACAGATCGGCCTGCTCACACGTACACACAGACACACACACACTAAGATTTATTCGCTCTCACTTTCTGATACCTTTCCCCACTCATCCTTGTTCTCTCTTTGTCTTGCCGTACCTATCTTCTTTTTTTTTTACATTGTATTAGTGTTTTGCTGGTTTGCAAACCAAAGTGCTCTCTTGGCCTACTTACTGTATACCAAACCTACTTTTTCTTTGTGTGAAATCTGATGTGTGTTTCCCTACAGTGATCTTCTGGGCTTAGTCACCTATCTGGACTGGGTTATGATTGTTGTGACCATCTGCTCCTGCATCTCCATGATGTTCGAATCCCCCTTCACCAGGGTTATGCATGTCCCCACTCTTCAGGTATTAACAAGATGATTGATAGTTCATGAAAAAGTCAAGTGCAGGCATAAATGCACTAAACCAGTGGTGTCTGTTTCAGATTGGGGAGTACGTGTTTGTGATCTTCATGAGCATTGAGCTCAACCTGAAGATCATGGCCGACGGTCTGTTCTTCACCCCGACAGCTGTCATCAGAGACTTTGGAGGCGTCATGGACATCTTTATATATCTTGTGAGAAATCTAATATAAATACTGCTTCATCGTGTCTTTCCATTTAGTCGAGTGAGGGTACATAGACCAAACGGAAAGAGATTATGCATTTTTGTTTGCTATTAACTATTATAGGAGTATTTTGGACCTTTTAGGAGCCCCCTTCATATAACATTCATATGACTTTCCAGGAAATTTTACATCTGACAACCACTTCACAGATTTGTTGTTGCTGCAAATGTTGCCTTACAGTGTTACTCAGTGACCATATGAATCAAAAACTGTATCCAGTTTTAGTTCCTTACTATTATCATTTTTTGAAAGTAGCAGTTTTGATGTGAAATAGAAGTGGCCAATAGAAGAAATATTTTATGCTGAATGTTATTCAGGCTTCGAAGTTGGAGAGTCTTTGGTTTGGGTTCAGTAGATTAGGTTTGTCCAATGTTTAGTACTGAGAGAAATGAAAAGAGAATGGATAGTTTCAGTGTTGTTGTTGGAAACTAAAATATGAACCATGTTGCTGTAAAATCAGTAGGATGCTATTCATGCTTGCTTTGCTGTGTTCACTCTAGGTGAGTCTGATCTTTCTGTGCTGGCTACCTCCTGACGTTCCTCCTGAGTCTGGGGCTCAGCTGCTGATGATGCTGCGCTGCCTGCGTCCGCTCAGGATCTTCAAGCTGGTACCCCAGATGAGGAAGGTGGTGCGGGAGGTTCTCAAAGGATTCAAGGAGATTTTTCTGGTTAGCACCTGTTTGCATTTTCCACCTGTGTGTGGCTATTAACGAAGGAAACAACATAAAAACCTTCTTGTGAATGTTGATTAATATAACTCAGTCTTCTCTTACAGGACTTACTATTGTTGCAGGAGAACTATTTAAATAGGGTTCAAATATTTGTCTAAATGAAAATGAACTTTTCTTACCTTAAACTTGATACCTTACCTTCAACCTGACTGCCACACTGCTTATAAAACAAAGTGACACTGCTCAGGAATTTCAGAAAACAAATGGGAAGCTGTATAAAATACAGGAAATACAATAAAGGAAATAAAGACACAATGCAGTGCTTTGAAGATCATAATGCACGGCATGTCGAACAGAAACATTTTTTGGTACCAATCTTTAAATAATAAACAGTTTGAACTTGATGACGTCAACATCAAGAAGGATTTTGACGTCATTTCAGTTATGTTGACCAACTTAACTGAAATTTCTCATCCATGGGATAATAAAGGTTTATTCTATTCTATTAATTGAAATTTAGAAAGCAAAACATTTCCCCATTCTTGCTTGTTTTAGCTGCTCAAGAGTTTGAGGTATTCCCTGTTGTACTTTTTTGTTTCAAATCAGCCAACTGGGACAACTGGGAGTGTTTAGTACTTTTTTTTAAAAGAGCGTGTTAGATAATTAATGCCCAAATTTCACTTTTCTTTTTTTTTTTTTAATTCATCTGATCAGTGACTTAGTGATGGCTTAACTTGCATTAGTGCTCACAGTAACAAACACACAGTGGCTTCTTCTTATACCCCATTATGTATATTAACCAATTTTATTACAAACTGAGCGCAAGTTTTTTCTAAACTGACAGCATGTACCAGCTTTTCTGGAAACTCAATATAATTCTAGTTGTGTTATAATGTTATAGTTACAAGAAATGTGCTGTAGTTATTGATTTTTACTCTGTCTGATTGATTTTCCTGACGGAGGTTTCTACATCCACTGCTCTCATACTTGGATTATGTTCAACTTGTGTCTTAAATTCTTGATTGATTTTTCTGCAGGTTTCCATTCTGCTCCTCACGCTGATGCTGGTGTTCGCAAGCTTTGGAGTTCAACTGTTTGCCGGAAAGCTTGCCAAGTGCAACGACCCCAGTGTTCTTAAACGGGTACAGCAAGAAACAGTCTCCTCACTGACCCACTGTTCTACACTTCCTGCAGAGAACTACAGGCTGAATAAGTAGAAGGGGCCTCCCCAGTCAAATCAATAAACCAGTGTTTCCTTTTATCCTATTTTCTTAACAACAGTCCTCACGCTTCTTTCAGCTTATTTTATAAACAGTTGTTCCAAGATAATTGACTATATCTAGAAAAGTATTTCTTATTTAAGTTAAATGTAAGGGTTTTTTATTTAAATCTACTGTAATGCACTAGACTTCATTATTGTGAAAGTCTTCTGGTATATTATTTTAATAAATCATGAATCCAAAAATAGCCCTTTTCTTCCATTTCATTAAATGTTCTGACTGTTGTTCCTTTCTGTGTTTTGCTGTTAAACTTTGTGGCCTGTCACAGGAGGATTGTCACGGGATATTCCGAATAAACGTTAGTGTTTCCAGAAATCTGAACCTGAAACTGAAGCCTGGAGAAAAGAAACCAGGTTTCTGGGTACCACGGGTCTGGTAAGGCTTGTTTTTCTGTTTGTGTGTGCGTTTGTTTTTGCACAGCCAGTCGTTAATGCACACATTATGTCCTCTTCTAGGGCCAATCCACGAAATTTTAATTTCGACAATGTGGGAAATGCCATGCTGGCTCTGTTTGAAGTTCTCTCACTAAAAGGGTGGGTGGAGGTCCGAGATGTCATTATTCACCGCGTTGGACCGGTACTGATCCTTAACTTTTCATATGACAATGAATTTTCTCATTTTATGCCTGCAGTGTGTCAGCTGCTCTACACATTTTCTAACTCTTTGTGTCTGCAGATCCATGGCATCTACATTCATGTCTTTGTGTTTCTGGGATGTATGATTGGACTCACTCTGTTTGTGGGTGTTGTCATTGCAAACTTCAATGAGAACAAGGTAAGAGCCGTACTGCACATATATTACACCTTCTTGTCTTTTATTGCCTGCCACCATACTGTGTGGTATGTGGGGCATTATGGTGTCACTCTGACCACTAGTTAAACAAAGTTGGCCAATTAAAATGCATCTTGTTTTAGATTTTTGTGAGGCGTCTTTCCCTGTTGTTTGGCATCAGATAGAATAGTGCAACACAAATTAAACCTGGTGATGGTGCAGTTATGTGGTACTCCTTGTAGGACTCTAGGCTTGCAGCCACGAGGAGTTAAGATTGTGTCTCGTCTCAACAGGGTACTGCTCTGCTAACAGTGGACCAGAGAAGATGGGAGGATCTGAAGAGTCGATTGAAAATAGCCCAACCTCTCCACCTACCCCCTCGCCCAGGTTTGAGTGTACATAATAAAATCACGTAACACATTTCACCAATGCTTTGCAAAACACAGCTGCAGGCAGCAATAAGAGAACCAAGAAATAGGAACGTTTTTTTAAATATACTTTTTTTGCAACATCCCCCAGTGACTGTGTGCAAAACCGGGTAACCAACTACAAGTAACGCCTAACTACTCTGTCATAACAAGTCACGTTTTGGGGATCAAATAGTTATTTCACTCAATGACAGGCAACTCAAGTTATAACTTTTATGTAATGTCTCCCCCCAATCACAGTTTTGGTAAACTCTTTTATTACAGCAGTTAAAAAAAAAGGTTAAAATAGTGAAACATAACAAAACTAACTAGCAAAAAACAGAATAGCACATATAAGATGGGATTAAGTGGCTCAGTATGACAGCGTATGTGACCGGCAACAGCACTGGAACGCTCAGTCACTGAATTACATGTCATTGCTTTCTTTTGCTGCCTGCAAGCGGAAGTATTTCTTCAGACTTCATCTGATTTTCCTACCTGAGTTGAAGAAAACTACCAGCTTTATTACAAAGTAAAATCATGCGGCTGCTCTCCCTTTAGTGATTAGAGTCATGAGAACAGTAGAAGTGCCTCAGAGGCAGTGTGGGAAATTGCCTGTTAGTACAGTTGAGGCTGAGAGCTAACAGAAAATCAATCGCTTAAGTTTTAGTCATCACCGCCGCTTATTCCAGCACCATCAACCTGACTTTGATCCTCATCCAAAGGTCTTCAGTGCAGGCACCACTCACTCACTCACTCACTGCCGGTGGTTCATTAAAACACTGAGCTGGTCTGTGCTCACACAGTCACATCCAAAGTACTTACAAACACTCTTTGTGGCCAGCAGTCATATAGTATATAGCCTGGGGTTTCCTTGCTGCTTCATGATGCTGTAATTGATGAAATCATGAATTTTGCCCTCTAACAGAAAATCCTGTAGGAGAATGTCCTGCCATCAGTTCATACCTTGAAGTTCAAGCACACTTTGGGTTATGCAGGAGGACGATCTCTTAATGACTCAAAAAAAGGCAAAACAAAATGAAAGTTTTGGAGTGACCCCATCAAAGATCAGATGTAAATCTGATTGAGAGGCTTTGGTATGACCTTTAACAGGCCGTTCATGCTCAAAAACCCTCCAGTGTGTCTGAATTAAACAATTCTGCAAAGAGGAGTTGGCCAAAGTTACTCCACAGTGATGTGAAAGGCTCATAAAATAAAAGTCACAAAGACACTGCATTCACACTATGGATGTACTCTGCCTTAGATAACTTAGATTGAATAAGATTAGGAAGGTTTTCTGAATATGCTTAAGAGGATCAACAATGTCGTTTATATTTTTGGCTCATAGATGTGCAGAAGCTGCCGTCTGAGACAGCCTGTCAGCCTGTCTATAAAACTTGCCAAATTCACAAAATCTTAAGCATGTCGGCATTGTTTTTCCCCTTTATCTACCTGAATAAATATGCTGCACTAAAGTCTTATTGGCCAGGTAATAACAATCAAACAGCCTATGAGTGCCATCTGTTGGACGTTAAGGGTTACTACTGAAAATTAAATCACCCGGGTTATTCACTACAAGAGCCTTTTCAGACATTTATAACTGATCACCGATGATCAAAAATGCCACAATTCTCCAAAATCGTTGTTCAGGTTTCACTGAATTTTTGCCTTCTTTTGTGCTTGACAGAGAACGGAGGTTTCCGGGCCAAGATGTACGACATTACTCAGCATCCCTTCTTCAAACGGGGCATTGCTGTGCTGGTACTGGCACAGTCTGTCCTCCTCTCAGTCAAGGTAACACCTCATCTAAGAGTATATGATGCTGTGTTACCTGAGTGTGCTTCTTATTGTCTTTGTTCAGTTTACACTCTCAGCTGGCTTTTTAATTATCGCACACATGAACGCAATTTTATATGTATGAACTGACGTTGACCTTTTTGTGTTTTTCCTCAGTGGAATGTAGGTGATGACGGCGTAACATTTCCCCTTGCCACTATGTCTGTAGTTTTTACCTTCATATTTGTCCTGGAGGTGAGCCTGTTTTTGGGGGGATGGGTGGGGTATTTGTAATGTACCTGAGTGGCTTTATTTACTTTACTGCTGCTGTTGTTTCATAGGTGACAATGAAGCTGATAGCCATGTCCCCCGCTGGTTACTGGCAGAGTCGACGAAATCGGTATGACCTCCTGGTCACATCGCTGGGTGTCATCTGGATTGTTCTGCACTTTTCCTTACTGGTTAGAAAAATCTGTTAAAGAAATTCAAATTCAGTCAGTATTATTGATTTTTTTTCACTACAGCTAAAATTACTGTACAATTTTCTACTACAGAATGCGTACACCTACATGATGGGCACATGTGTGATTGTCTTCAGGTTCTTCACAATATGTGGGAAACATGTGAGTACATTAGTCAACAAAAAAGATAAAGTACTTTATCCAAATATATTTTCTAGTGTAGGAATAAAATTCTGCTTTTCACCTTTGTGTATGATTTTAAAGGTGACACTAAAGATGCTGCTGCTCACTGTAGTCGTCAGCATGTACAAGAGCTTCTTCATCATCGTGGGGATGTTTCTCCTTCTTCTCTGCTATGCATTTGCTGGAGTTGTTCTCTTCGGAACCGTCAAATACGGAGAGAACATAAACCGGTAATCATTGCTTTTCCGATCTTTATTATTACTATTTTTTTCAATAAACAATACAGGATATAAGCAGCGGTACAGTAAAGGAGTTCTTTACACAGTTGTGTCAGTGTGTCTATCTCCTTCAATCGCAGGCATGCCAACTTCTCCACAGCAGGAAAGGCTATCACTGTTCTCTTCCGTATTGTCACAGGAGAAGATTGGAATAAAATCATGCATGACTGCATGGTAAGATGGGCTGCAGGTCCAGTGCACTTCCCCATAGACAAATGTGAAGTGGTTTCTGGGGCCATTTCAGTGCAGTAGGAGGATTTGATTGTTGTCTTTAGTGCTCACAGCATAATATTGTGGTTACTTCTTTATATTTTTATTATTTGGCCATACCCCGCTGATCTCAATGTTGCAGTTCTTCTTAAACCACTTTATTAAAAAAAAAAAAAAAAAGAGGACCAGTGGACACTGTTAATATTAGCCATATAAATAAATAAGAAAACATGTTTAACATAGTTTCTTAGAATATTTGATGTTTGTTTTAATATCTGTTGGTTGATGCAATTTTTTCCCCCTCCCCAGGTGCAACCACCATTTTGCACCCCAGATAAACATCGCTACTGGGAGACGGACTGTGGCAACTATGCTGGAGCACTTATATACTTCTGCTCTTTCTATGTCATTATAGCCTACATCATGCTCAACCTTCTTGTAGGTCAGTCAATGTTTTGTTATTTATAACCTTGTAATGTCATATTATTGACTCACCTTTAATGTCGGGTCAAAAAACTAGGTAACTTGTTAGATTTTATGATTTGATTAGGGTTAGTCCAGTTTAGTTTAGGCAAAATGTTAATGATATCAATATAAACTAGAAAATGCATTTTCTAAAGAAAGTGTAGTGTGAATGCTGATAGCTGAATGTTTTTTTTAGCTGAAATGGCATAAATGCTGAATTTAAGTTAAAAATGTTGAATGAGATTAAAAATACAGAAATTTTCACCTGAAAACAAAAGTTCAGAACTGCTAAAAGCTGACGTTCACACAGATGAAGTTGAAAAGTAGGTGAACGTGTTTAAAATGTAAATTAGAAAAAGATAAATGACAAAAGAAAAGAAAAACATCTGAATGAATATTGAAACCTCATATTATTTAAAACACTGAATGACTGAAATGTGGGAAAATCCACTAAAGACAGCTAAATGTTGTAAGATTTAATCATTCAGTCATAAAAGATGATTCTAAAAGTCATCAACTGACTCCAACTGCCCAGATCTGAACCACCTGTGTGCAGAAGACAAATCCACCAATGAACAATAAGCTTGAATTTAATGGGCCAATCAGAATGCTGTATTTAGCTGGCCTGCACGAACTACTGGCATACTGTTATACTGTGACAAAGCCCTGTCAAATCTGCTTTGGTGCAGCTGTTGAAAACTGCATCTAAATCCAAGACCGTAACTCGTAATAAAAAAGCTTTTGATCTGTGAGGATCCAGAGGAATTGTTCTACACAACAGTGTCTCATTTATCCTTGTGCTGTCAAAACTGTGATGACAGGAGCGATTTAACAAGTGGGGTCTTTCCTGCTGTTGAGACAAACTCCTGACTAAAAATACAGTGTATTTATATGGGTCAGTTAGAAGGTTACCCCTGTACTTGGATTCACACAGTTCAAAACGTTTACTTCTCTGAGCATTGAAAGACACACTGTTGGAAAGAGAATAACGATGGCTACGTTTTGAGGGTAAAATGAAGGCTGCAGAGCAAACACTGTGGACACAGCAGCAGTTGAAAGAAGTTTTTAAGATTAATCTTAGCATGAAAAATAGCATGAAACTTAAACTGGAACTGAAGAAAAAGTATAACAGATTTTAAAAAGATAAATACAAGCTGAAAAATTCAAGGTCTTGGCTTCGTTTTAAAGTTTGAATGGTGGCTCTAGGTCAACGTGTGTTGAAGTAGTTAGAGTTGAAAAATGAGTACGTTGAATGAGAATTTGAAGATTCTCCTATTGAAATACATTTTAAATTTTTGCTGAATAAAGTTGAATAATTTAAAAAATATAAAAGTTAAAAATGAGAAAAATAGAAGCAGCCATGTCCAAAAGAAGAGGAATCTAACGGTGGTTGAATGGTTTTTCTAAGTTGAACGGTGTTGAAGGCGATAGATGCCAAAAAACGTACGGAATATGAAATAATAATAATAAAGATTTGAATAACAATACTGTGAATGCTTTTCAGCATTCACACTAACTAGAAAAACATCTTCAAAACTCAAACAGTGCTTGAAAATAAACCCAGCGGCACAAGTGGCTGCTGTTCAGGACATCCCAGAATAGTGCAGCACACACATTTGGAACTAAAGCTCTAAAATGCAGCAGGTGACTTGCATTCAGTGTTACCAAATAAAGATTTATGATGGCTGTCACAATGAAAACTCATAGATATAGAAACTGGTATTATTGAATATTTCTGTGTGTGTGCATTAATATCTCTTTTTGTGTCTGCAGCCATCATTGTGGAGAACTTCTCTCTGTTCTACTCCACTGAGGAGGACCAGCTGCTGAGCTATAATGACCTGAGGCACTTTCAGATCATCTGGAACATGGTGGATGACAAACGGGAGGTGAGAAATTAGCAAGAGGAGAGTGGGCACAGTTACCATGGCAACATCTCTGGCCATGATGAAACCATAGTTGGTGGCACATTGACTGTTATGAAGCAAAATCCTTTTTTTTGTCAGCTTATTGGAACACACTAGTGGCCAAATATGCTTGCTTAAATGTCGTCCCCAGTCGCTGAGATATCAGGTCACTTTCTGTTTGGGACCTTCATAGTTCCTTTGCTATGAAGGATTTGTGTCCTGAAAATCAAAGCTTCATAAAATATGATTTACTTAAGGTTGTTGAAGAACTTTAGTAACAATCTTAGTTACTTTGTGAGTAAAAAAATCAAAATGCAGTTGATATCTTACAGCTTTTGAAATACACCTAAATCCCAGGATTGCAGGCTTTTAAAGTTCATTGCATAATTTCTTAATTTACCCCGTGAACTGTGTGACCGTCTCTCTCCAGGGTGTAATCCCCACATCCAGGGTGAAGTTTCTGCTTCGTCTGCTCAGAGGCAGGCTGGAGGTGGACTTGGACAAAGACAAGTTGCTGTTTAAACACATGTGCTATGAGATGGAGCGACTTCACAGCGGAGGAGATGTGACCTTTCACGATGTGCTCAGGTGACTGAGATCACACATAGATGCAGAGGATTAACCCTGAAATAAATACCTTCCATTGTTAGTGGCCGGGGATAATATAGCAATAGTTTTTTTCTTTAGTAAATTTACCTGTGTCACAATGTCAAGAAAACATTCAAGAAGCATTTGTTCAATGTTTTGTTGTGTGATGCATATCATAAACTCTATATCGTAAGTGTTACTTGCAGTTTAGAAGCTGCTTGAGTGGTCAGTAAGACTGGAAAAGCACTTTATAAACACAAGCACTTTACAGGTACGTACCTGTCTGTTGGTGCTTGTACTTTGCACCTGCAAACACTGGTGCCCACAATGTAAGAAATTAGAGTCCATTTCTTCTGAGCCTATTGAGATTAAACTGAGACTAAAGCAGAGATCAGAAGAGGAGTTTGGGGGTCATATATAAACATGTTCAAATCCACACACATGCTTTCTGCCACTGCTTTGAATCCACTGACTAGTTTGCAAAAACCAAGTTTTGTACCCTAAGTGTTAATTAATATTTAATGAATACTGATTATAGATTGAAGGATTGATCTCACATCTTTTAATGTCAGATAGGCTGTTATTATATTCTAAATTAATCTGTAGTTCAAAATGTGTTGTAGACATTTATCAGGGAATTCTGGGCCCTGCTTTAAAGGCATGCACCTAAATGGTCAGAATGGAAGTGTTAAACAGTACCCTAAACTTTGTATCAAAGTAATCAGTTACATTGTTTAAATCCGAATCAGGGGAGAAAAACCTCTTTTAATTGCTTCTCATGTTTCCAGTATAAACAGTTGGCAATGTAGAAAGATGTAAATGATGTCATTTTTTAAATATCTGAATTTTTTAGGTCTTTTAATCAGGTGACATCACATTCACCACTTTTAATTTTACCAAATCTATAACTAAATATCTCTCTTTTCTGTATGTTCTTGTGTGTGTGTGTGGTTTGTTGTTTGTGTATGTGTGTAATCGTGCAGCATGTTGTCATACCGCTCAGTGGACATAAGAAAGTCTCTCCAGCTGGAGGAGCTGTTGGCAAGGGAACAGCTGGAGTATACCATTGAGGAAGAGGTTGCCAAGCAGACCATACGCATGTGGCTCAAGAAATGCCTCAAACGCATCCGGGCGGTTAGTGTCTTAACAGAAAACACATGCATACACTTTGTGTTTTTCCCCCTGCAGTATCCGCAGTATTGTAAACATGCACGACACTGACCACGAATGTATGCGTGCGTTCACAGAAGCAGCAGCAGTCGTGTAGCATCATTCACAGCCTGAGAGAGAGCCAGCAGCAGGAGCTGAACCGCTTCCTCAACCCTCCCAGCATAGAGACCACAGTGCCAAGTGAAGACCACAATGCTAACAACCCAGACAACCCCTCACAGCCTGAGGTAAAGCCCCGCATCTATACCACCACTGCATACACAGCCAACACATGCTCACAGCGTGATTTATAGCAAGCACATAATATAATCTGCGGGTGTGCGCTTGCATTGGTGAAACAAAGGATCTCTCCTCTTTGTTTAGATGAGTGGCTTCCAGCAGCTTCGGAGCCCCACGTTGTCAGACAGAGGAGGGTACAGGCAGGACTCCTCGGACCTGGGGAGACCACAGAGGAAGCTGGGACAGTGGCGGCTGCCTGCAGGTGTGTCTGCTGTCGTGTGCTGTCTACATACTGTAAGAGGCAACATTTCTGTAGAGGGCGTTCTGAAAAAGTGAAAATGTTGGAGCAAAGTTTTTTCCTCAAGTTTCTTTCTGCTGTGGGAAATCCAGGCAGTCTGTTTATGAGCTTCAATGTTCTAAAAAAGACATCACCTCATCTTGACACACTCTTGCTTACAGCGGCACCCAGTGAATGTCCATTTGTGGTGGAATTGGTAATATCATAAATTACATGCAGACATCACAAGACTCAGGGTGTGAATGTCTTTGTCTTTCATTCTCAGGTCGCACGAGTGTCAAGTCTATTGTTTGCAAGATGAACCCTGTCAACGACGAGGCCTCTTCAGGGTCAGAGGTGAAGAAGTGGTGGACCCGTCAGCTGACCGTCGAGAGCGACGAGAGCGGTGACGACCTCATTGACATTTAGAGATGAGCTGCGCCGCATCCTGCGGTGTTTTATAGATGAGCTTGGAATCTTGCTGGTTGACTCGAGTTGTTTCATTTCCTCTTGCTGTAACCCGACCAACGGAAACAAAAATGTTTAGCTCTTTTCTCTGATCGAAAAGCTTGGCAGGCCGTGTGCGGAGGCTGTCGATGAGCCATCGATCCGGCAGACAGAATTTCTTTAGGTTTGGCATTGGAATGACTGTTTTTTCCACAGTTTCCACTCATTATAACGAGGACTTTTTTCTATGCAGGCACATATGGTGTTAAAGATTATTCAATGACCGAGGCCATGGCGTGTAATACAAACCAAGAAGCTGCTGCTGTATGTGTTTTCTACTGTTTCGTGTCAATATTTGACACTGGCCATTGTGCTGTTGCAGCTCCAGTTTCTGACATCCTTTCATGTTGATGCTTTGTCTCTGTTCTTCTGTTTTAGTCAGTGTTTTCCAATGACGTCTCTGGTGGTCTTCAGTATTACTCATATAAATGTTGATTTCCTCTTAGTCACTTTATACTTAAACCAGACCTCTTGTTCTTGTTGATGGAACAAGCTACATAAATGAAACTTTTAGATTGATGACTGTGAATGTAATTAATACATCTATCCGTATTTGTGTGGCATTAAAACGTTAACTATTTTGTAAATTATCATAAATTCCTAGCTTTATCAAGTATTCAATTCTTCTATTAAATAAAGGCCCAAACTTGTTGGGCATTTATGAGGTAAAAGACTGAGCAGATTGTTTCACTTCACATTCGATTGCATACTTTTGTCCAAGGCGACTTAAAGATTTATAGTTAACACAGTTCTTAATATAACCAGTCATTTATCTTCGTTCTTAGCAAGTTTGATAAGTAACAGCATAAACCATGTAAAATTCACTACAAAATTTGGAAAAGCATAAAAATGTAACTGATTTTAGCTTTTATTTACATTTCTTAAAACAGTTAGGTGTCTATAATGCATGGTGTTTTAATAAAAATCAAGGCCCTTGTAATGAAATATGCTGTTCACAGACAGAAAATATGGAATCTCTCGGCAGATGGGAGCTATATGGTGGTGGCTTCCTCTCACAGTCTAAAGATGTGCGTTTTAAGTTAATTTGGAGAACTGACCGTGGGTGTGAATGTGTTGGCCCTGTGATGACCTGGCGACCTGTCACGAGTGTACCCTGCGTCTTGCCGGTGTCAGCCGGGGTAGCGTCCAGAGCCCAGCAACTAAAATATATAACAGTTTCATTCAAGCACCAGAAAATGCTGTCATTTCTGGCATTTGCGCTCACTGCCATTGCCATTTTAGAATAGGTCACTGATGTCTTCAGTGGAATCGCCAAACAAGTTAAGCTTTGAGTACATGCTGTACAGTATGATGCTAAAACGGATTTCAAATTTCAACCTTTCAAACTTCAGACTCCAAAAAGCATCCAATAAATTGAAAACCTGATCTTTTAAAAGATCATTTTTAAATGCCAGTTTAGTGTCATGTGATACAAACTCAACACTAAAACAGAAATTTTGATTTTTCATTGTTCTGAACAGGACAGCATACCCCCCCCCCCCCGCTTCCTATCATGACTTGTTTTTAATTCCAGACGAGTTCACTTTATAGGAAAATTAATTAGCCTTCTATCTAACATATGATTAGACTAGCAACGAGGGTAATTGACTGAACAGATGCTGTTTAATGATTCTCCTCATATGGATCTGCTCAAAGAAAATGGTCTCAACACTGTCTCTGCATTACACTGCCCTCTCCTGGAGAGAAGCGGCCCTGATGAGCCATACTGTGCAACTTTGATCAGTCTGGCGAATTCTACAGCATTGCATTATTTACTCCTTCCTCTCCTTCTCGCTTCCTCCTTTGCATATCACCCCTGTTGAGTTACTGCTTATCCTGGTGCTCAGCACCTTCTCCGTTTCACAGCGATGATCTATGATGACAGCCCTGTCGTCTGCTATGAGCAGCTTGCTGTGGATCTAGATGAGCTCAGTTTCTAGCCAACCATGCAGGTCAGTGTGTGTCCACAAAATGAAATGTAGCCGGTCCACTGTGAGCACAGGGAACTCTGGCATTCGCACAAACAAACAGATAAACAGACGTGAGCATATAAGCCACTAATTTATTTCTTGTGTTCCTTTGATGATGTATAATGACTCTGGGTCATACTGGAGCTAATTGACTAATGCTCTCAAATTCATACTAAAGTATTTTCCCTTAACAAGGGTCCTTGTTAGACACAGAATTAGCCTATTAAAAGAGACTGGGTCTTCATTTGTCCATTCAAAAGCCCAGTAAGTTTCACAGTTGATGGAGTGTGTATGGGGTTGGCTGGATAATGAATGCAAGGGAAAGCAGAGAGAGAGAGAGAGCAGAGAATCAGCTGCCTGTGGGACGCCTACTTGCTCTATAGAAAGCATGACTTACTCACACATTCCACTCTCTCAGTGACTGAGTGCTCTCCCCGACATATGGTCCTGTAGGGAAACAGTGTGACATCAACCTTCTTGCCAATCAACTGTCTTTATCTTTTCTCACTCTTTCTTCTCTTCAACCATCACCTCTTAAGCTCCACTTAGCTGAGAGCTAGTTCATCAAAGGTTTTTTTTCCACTTTTTTTTTTGCTCATTTTCGCCCTGCGTGGTAGAACTCTTTTTTTGTCTTTTAATTGCCTCTGCATCACACTGGCTCTTATAGGGCCTGTTGTTTTTACCCTCTCTGTTGTAATTTGCCCACCTCTCCCTTGTGCATGTCCACTGCTTATTTAGGGCCTAATTGAGGCACTTTGGTAATTGAGGAGGAAGTTCTTAAGAGCTGAGGGAGTGGACGAGTGTCTGTGAGTTGAGATTACCTGTAATTAAAGTACATGATGGCTTTGATAGCTTGGTTCCCTCCTGTAGAGAAGCCGCATTCAAACCCTGGCACTGGCAACACATAGACTAAAAAAATGCCTTCCCTGTCTGTACTACAGTCTTTGAGTATTATACATATACGCACACACACATACACAGATGTGAACAGACACATGCGTACTGTATAGCATGGTAAAATTGTTGATGGTGCTTCATGAAATAATTAAAAACTGGTTCTAAAGGAGGAAACTTTGGAAATAAGATAACATTTCTAAGATACTTGTCATAATTCCCACCTCACACAGGTACAGTTATGAATATTAACCAGAAATGAGGTGAGAGGTTCCTCTCAAATGTGTTTAATGCTTTCAAACAACAAACAAGTGAGTCCTCATAAACCTTTGATCTGATCTGAGGAACCTCAGCACATTAATGCCTCCTAACGTATCAGCTACTGGTTTTTACCTCATTACTTCTCCGATGCAGAGTTGGAAACACCAGAGAAGCGAAGGAAAGCTTCACCCGATTTGAAGTGGAGCGTACCTGAAGATATTGTCATCTGCATTTAAGAGAAACACACAAAAGGAAAGAATGCCAAAGATGCCATACGCTGAGCAAAGAGGTGAGACCATATCAGAGAGAAGAGCCGTCTACACAACCAGTGACTTGAGCCTCAACTGTAAGACTGATGAGAATAAATATGAGGTCAAGCTTTCGGTAAAAGCTTTCGCTGAGCTCCTCGTGGCTGTTGTCCCTTTTAGGCATTAATGAAAGCATCTGAGTGCAGTTTTCAGCAATTAAACAGACAAAGATGGGTTAAAGCAGTTTGAGCCACATAAGGAGCCGACTGTTGTTATTAAAAATGCACAGGATAATCTGGCTTGTGTATTTTGTACATTAGTGACTGTTCATTTATCATTTTGGTACAAAACTACACAAGGAAGCGTTATGGATGGAGGACTATAGATATGTATATACTTTACATATGCACTCTTTGCTCTTCATTTTAGGCTCTCATCGTGACGATTTCCTCCATTCGACACATTCTTGCCCTCATAAATAAGGTGGTGGCAGTGCAAATTAGCCGCCTGTATCTCATGTCAACATCCACCCCAGGTCTAAGCCTGATCCTGTCCTTGTGTTTTGAAACAGATGGCTACTACTACAATAAAAAAAGTAGCAAATTATTTTAGCAGCAGGCGGCGAAAGCAATTAACAACTGGCATAATGTGTTGATTAAAATCCAATCCAGTCTCAATGAAGGAAAAAAACAACTTTTTTTTCTTTTTTTATTCAGTCGCTTGGCGTCTATCCACCCCTCAAAGTATGCTGACCTTGACCTGATCACAGCTGTTGTTCACTTACCGTAGAACTGAAATATGATTTGTTGAGCTCATCCATCACCACTGGAGTAACTGCAGCATGAGAACATTACCTTATGAAAGAAGTTGTCTTTCATGTCATTTCATAAAGAATATACTGTTTCTGCTGAAACCCAAAGTCAAGTTACGTCTCACCTTCCCACACAAATTTTCAAGCTACCATTTTTTTCTTGATTCTTTTTACTCTTCTCAACCGATTCAAGACTCTGAAATCTCCCCAATTAAAATAAAGACCTTCCATTTCATCAAAAACGCTTCAAATTAAAAACGCTTGAGGTGTGTCTGTCAGATTTACACTCCGACTTTGACGCCGCGACTCCTCTGCTCCAAATATGATGAATGCACAAAGTCATTTTCAGGCTTTTACCTCATGTACCTCATCAACAGCAGTCAATTGCCACCCCACTGAACAGTGAGCACCGAGTGAGAGGCTTTACTTTGTCTTTGAGCCAGAAAATCTCATTTTCACTAAACACCTAATCAGTCCCATTCATCCGGCTATGGTTCCCTAGTTCCCCAGTCCTACACCTGGCTTTGCCGTCTTTAATTACTAGGAGAGAGGCTTTGTCTGATCCGGAGCCAAGATTAGAATATGAGTGGCAAATTCGGAAAGAAAATCATACAGGCTAAAACCAAGTCAATTACCCACCAATCAAAGTAGAAAGGCCTGTAATTGCAGGGAAACAATGAGAGCCTCTGCTTCAGTCTGAGCATTGAAGGTATTATTAGCAAGAAATAATGCCCACCTGCAGGGGGTGCTATGCTCAAACTATTAAATTTCACTGCAGCGAGCAATCTTTGAGATCACTGGAAAAGCATTTTTTAAATGCGACTATAACCCTCAGTGAGACATTGCATTATAATTTCATGTTTTTACTCTGCTATTATGTCAAATTGTGCATATGGCACTTGTGAGCAAGGATGCAGAAAATGGTTGAGGCATTACAAAGAGGCAAAGCTTTTAGACTGCAATGTGCAAAATAGTCAGGCAGAAATAGACCAAGTACATGGAAATTACTTTTGCAATGTACTAGCAGAAGCGGTGTCATTGTACAGAAAGAAACAGTCTATCGCAAGAAAGATACGACTGTAAAATCAAACGATTCCTTCATTTCTTTGTTAAGATCGATGTCTTGTCCCGTTTTTCTGTCCCAGTATCCTCTCTAGGGATTTTTGGAGTTCTGTATCAGCCTGAGAAAGTCTTCAAAGAGAGGAAAAGAAAAACAAATAGCAATGCAATGTTACCCACTTCAGTGGGTTGAGCTAAAGAAATCTGGCTCAGGAATATTGTTCACACAAAAGAACAACATCTCTGTAAGTATCCATATCCATATGGAGGTTCTTACTAAAATACAAAAGAGTGCATATATAATTTCCTCTGTCAATGATTTTAATGCTTTTATAATGTATTTGTCATGTGCTCCTTAATTTTACTGTGCAGTCACTGCAAGCCCAGACCCTGAGATAGAGTATATAAAAGCCCAGGAAAAGAAATGGAGTGGCAGTGACAGATATGCTGCCAGCTGACAGAAACCCCCACCAGGCTGCAGAATGGGATAGTTTGGGACAACTCAGGTACAAACTGACAACTTCAATTTTGCCTTTCCTTTGTTTTTGTTTTTTTTCCTTCTCTCTCTCTCTTTTTACTTCCTCTTTGTGTGGTTGCATTTGAAGATTCCCAATTGCAATATCAAAAGAGAGCGCTGTTGTCATACAGTTTGTTTTCCAAATGTAACCTTTTGCTGCTCCACAGTCGCACTCAATTTTTCAGAATTCAAAAAAAAAAAAAATCTATCTCATGTGCAGGGCATGCAGATGCACATGCCTACATACGAACAGACGGGTACACGGACACACGCTCCAAACAAACAAAATCAAACAACATCAAACGGCATCAAAGTGAAAATCAGTGTCCTTCATGGATTGTGTGATGTTACAGATTATTTTCTGCTTGGCTTGGCATGGCTCTGATTTTTTAAGACAGTGTAGATCTGATCTGAAAATAACATTTTGAAATTGGCATGACAACTTCACAGCAATTAATTTCACACTGGGGACAGGACCTGCCAGGAAGTGAGAATACCTAAATGGCTGACTACAAGTTTTTTTTAAGGGTAAATACACATTTTGATTTGCTTATTTAATTTACTAAATACTATAACATACTATAAATATATATTTTCTGCTTTTTTTTTTCAATGTCATTAGATTTTTCGTGCAGCTCTCCAATGAGATGATTGGATCTCATTCTAAGACACTACCTCAGCATGCAACACACTTACTTAAATTTCATTGAGCAAACTACTGTCGTGCCCATCAATATTTTACTTAAAATCTATATGTATCTTCCAGAGGAGGTTCTGCCTTATGTACTAGAAACGGTAAAGAAGGCAAAGAAGCGAGTCAGTGAGCGTACCATCAAATGGTTTGTTAAGCTTAACCCAATCCTTGAGGATAAAGTTGGAGCAGTGTTCACGCTGCCAGAAACAGGCCTCTTCAGTCTCCACACAGCTCATTATTGCTGATGTGAGTCGGCAAAAAAAAAAAGAAAATCGTGGGATTAGCTTGAATGTTCTGTAAGTTTGCTGACTTTGGGCGTGCTGTATATGAATGACTGGACTTACCATAAAACAGTGCAGGAGTAATGGAGACCAAGGGATTGAGGCTCACTGGAGCGCAGACAAACACAGTCTCCGGGTGGGAGAGGGTGAAGCATCTTGGAGTTCAGACTGGCTCGCTTTTTCCTGTTTGAAAACTTGAAATCATAGGATAATGATGGTAGAAATATTTTAAAATGAAATAAATGTAACTCGCTTTATAAATGGGTTCAAAAAGAATTGAAATTTAAATCACATATAATTGACTGTGTAATCATTTATTTCCTATCGTGACCCTGCTGTAAATCAATCATATAAATATTTTTAAACTCACATAGGCTGAATAGAAATACTCAGCACACACTGTTAGTCCTGTAAAATGCTCATATTTAAACTGACTGTTTGCAATAGCTCGCTGGCAGTTCATGTTTACACAGTAACTTACCACAGTAAATATTTTATTGGCATTTCCCGAGTTAGGGTTAAACTACCAAAAACTTGAAGCCTGCATGTTACAGTATCTCCACCGTAAATGAGGGGCAGGTGTCTGACCGCTGGCCACGCTGCACAGGACCAAAAATGACATCCTTTGTACATTTTATATTTTGATTTATGTATAACCTGTGTTGGCCCTTTTTGAAATAAACTCAGTAGAGTGGTATTTTTTGCTGGGAAGTATTATATTGTATTATATTTCCTCAGAAAAGCTGAGAGCAGAGGCAGAAATATGTGAAAAGTGCTGATTGTTTGTCTTCCTGTCAGCAAGATTATGCAAAAACAACAAAAAGTGCAAAGCCATAAGGAGGAGACCTTTAAAATGCTCTTTGCTTTATTACCAAGTAGCTCAAACTGCTTTTTAGTTTACCGTAACAGATTTCTCTCTCCGGTAGTTCTGCTGCAGTTCAACTTCTTCAAATGTGAAGTAGGTCGGTAACTTTGCTCTTGCTCTTCAAGTACTCCCCTGAATGCTGCCTGCATATAATCAGTGTTTGTGCTGCTTTTTCTGACCACACAGTGAAACCTTCAAATAGACCCCCCCAAGAGTGAGAGAAGCAACTCAACACATTACCCAACATGTTATAGGTTTGGCATTAATGGAATGATGATAAGAACATACATTAGTCAGTCGTCTCTAAAGTGACATTTACTGTTATGTGGTTTGTGTTTCAGTGACTTGAATCTATAAATATTCTCATTACTGGTCACTTTTTAATATCGCTTTTTTTTTTATTGACAGCAGTTCTTATATAGAATATAACCCTGCAAGTTGATTTGGGACTTGTGTTTTGGCATTTTCCATTTAATTCTAAAATCCACAGTTTTTATGTGTTCCACTATTTCACCGTAGTACACACTTCTTTTGCAGTTTTCATTTTCCTGGTTAGTTTTTCTTGTGTTTTAATGTTTTTACATTCCTTGTGTATGACCTCTGCCTGTTCCTTATCTCTGTATTTGCCTTTTTCTCCTTTTTTTAAGTTTTACTTTTCTGCCTACTTCATGTCTATTCTGACTGCACCGCTGGCTGCCTACCTGCGTTTGATCCTTTTGTGTGCATCAAAACTTCAGATTTTAGACTTTTACCTGGCCCTGGTGTCACGTGTTTCGATCTCCTCTTTGAACCATCACATCGCATATGGATTCATTATCAGCCGACATATTCCACATGATCTTGGTCTGCATGCAACAAAGAATACTTTCTTTTGTCATTTTTTTCCGGTGTGACTCTGCTGCTTTTGAATAAAACATGATTGCTAAAATAATGTGCAATGGCGCTCTGAGCACTGAGCTAGCTAGGGATTCATTAGGATGAGTTTGAAGATAATCCAGCAGTGGAAGTAAATGGCAGCATCTAAAAAGTGTCTTTCTCACAGACAGTGATCCAACCACAGAACAACCAGCATCAATTAAAAAAAAAGAAATAAATCTGTATAAACAACGTTCAAAACCACTTACACACATAAACCCTTCAAACAAACATCCACCTCATTGTTTAAAAAAACTGGAATTGGAACATTTAGTGTTTCAGATACTGTGTCTAACAAATTTATTCAAATGTTTGTAATTAATCTACAAAATTATATTTGCCTAATATATTGACTATTTATCAACCAAAATACCCCAAAGTAACATTAAATGTGTTATCATTTAATTTTTTAGGGAAATTATAGCACATGTAAGTAAAGTGCTACATAGCACAGCACATAACAACGTAGTAGTTTTGGTATAAAAGACCTTAAAGATAATTTCTCAGTCACTCCGCCTGATGAGACCCCGATAAAGTTTTATGTCTTTGAGCGGTAAACACTGATGTGCTTAAACGTGTCCTTTCTGATCTTCAACATTGTTACCTGTTTATTAAAGGATGTTTAATGTTCATGTTTCAAAGACATCACACTTGAAATACTCAAAGTTATGTATGTCTGCTTGCTAACTCCTCCCAGGCACATGAATCAAACGGGATGAAACTTAAACTATATAAAGTACCAGGATCGTGTATGTAGCTTTTGGAAATACTTCTATAAAACTCAAATCCTTCCAAATTATTGATACTAACTGATTACGTCAACAGTTCCGCACATCCGTAAATTGTCGTTCTATGGCAACATTTCATGTACGTCACATGTACTTTGTTGGCATAATGTGTACGTTATGGGTGGTACATGTACGTTGTTATTTGTAAATAAGTTTTACTGAACGATTTTTAGTGCAGCAGCATTTTGGGGTAACTGGAATGTGTTGTGATGGATGTCTAAAAAAGTATATGTATAAAAAAGAGAAACTCAAACAGTGAAACTGATTACTTTGTCTTATACAATGAATATGTAGCTTGTGAAGAAGACGTACAAATATATGTATTTATTGTTCATTTGTTTGGTGTTTATGGATAGCTATTTTTGCCATCTGGCTATATATGGTACTAAAACCAAGATAAAAAGAATAACATTAAATCACATGAGCGAAGTGAACAAAGCGCCACATGTCTGGCAATAAAACTGGGCGGGTTTTTGCTAGTGTATATAAATATATCATTTTTAACTCTTGTGAAGGAAACATAAAAAGTGTCCAGGGAGAATGTCATAATGAAGACTTTCATTTTAATAGACACTATGGTCTTTTATCCACATTGTAATGTCTCTGATGTATTCCCACTACATCATCGTTACTGTTGTTCAAGATAACTTCAAATAAGGACGTTCTTCAAAACACAACTTTCAGGAGAATAAAAGCAACTTAACAAGGAAATGTCATATAAGGATAACCATACACGTGGTATGATGCTATACAACACTTTCTTAATTGCAGTCGTGCCCTATGAGTCACTTCCCCTCTATATCTGTGTAGTGTTTTTAACACTCGTGTACTGACTGCACACATTATGAACGCCACGCTGGAAAAATCTTTTTTACAACTCAAGCTTCTTTTGTGATAAACACTGCAAAGAAGAAATGAACTGGAATCGAACTCGATTACAACTTCCATATACCAGTCACTCATCCTTTGTAAATAATACTTAAGGACTCATTAACCCCTAATTTTATCTCCTAAATGTATGATTTCAGCATCTTAGGTCTGTTTTCAGCACAACATGAAACACCAAAAAACCAAAGCATAGCTCGACACAAGTTCTGTCTGAATTAAGTGGTGATTTACACCATTGTGTAAAAGATTTTTAAAAATGCAGGTCCAAGACCGATGGCAGTTTTTGATGATCTTAACAAAGATTTCTGCCATGTACAGTAATAGACCTTTGTGGCCAAAGCAACTCTCAGCTGTACGCTGAACACTAATGACTCATAAAGCCTCACCGCCACCTCAACTTGACAAATGGCAAATGTCAGCGGCATATTCTCCTGGTAGGCATAATTTTATTAAGTGCAAATATCACTGTGCTCCTTAGGAGACACTCAAAGGTTAGACCAACAGCTGTAGCAGTTTCATGTGTATTAGCTGGGATTTTGCAGCAAGTCAGACTCCCCTGAGTTGATGGACACAACCAGTCAAGCATGAGGACGGATGCTCTAACTAAATGCAATAAGGAGAGGCTCGGGCTACCATCATGTTTATTTAAAAGTCTGGGACAATAACCTAATGGAGGACAGTAAGGTAAAGGGTTTGGGCGGAAGAAGGGGGGGCTAGTGATGAGAGAAAGGCAAAGACAGAGAATATAAAAGACTGGTGGTATATAGAGGGGCAGATCATTTTTTCCCCGTTTATTGGCTGTGGTAATTTGTTGACTCACTCATCCATGAAGAGTCTTTATGTTTAATGCAGGCCTCCAGAGGGGGAAGGAGGGAAGTAGGGGGTGTAGGAAATGGAAAGACAGGCAATAGGGGGTTACGGGGTACCCTTAGAGATTAGCCTCCACCTCTTAGTGCGGGAGATGAAGGTAGATGAATATCAACCCTTAAAGTGGGCCTCAGATGCTAATCGGGGGTTTCATTTTGGCCTGACCCTGCTCACTAAACCTATCTAATAACTGTCCTGAAATAAATGTTCAGATTTTGTGCTAAAGACTGGTCTGACCTTGCAGGTGTGTATGAACAAAATAAACTAATTCGACATCAACGTATACCAAAGCACACAAGATGGAACCTTGGTTGAAATAATATATATCTATGGTTTATGAACAGCATTCACTGATAATAATTTCTTCTTAACTTCCAGTTCAATGTCATCCAGCTGTCAGATGTATATCTGGACTTTGACGTGTGCTGTGGTCTGACATCCATCATCCTTATCCAGCTGTTAACGGCATGCATGACCTGCCCTGGCCCTCGGAAGGTTCATGCCCACGAACATTTGTGGCCCACTGTTGGCCAAGGATCCCTGTGAATCCCATTTACAGAAGGGGTTACTATTGTCTGTTTTGCTTAAAGAAATGGGAATCTCAACCTGTCCTTAACATCTTCTGACGAATGCCAAACCCTAAACCTATCGTATTTTTAGTGTAGTTTCACACTGCGAGGTTTCATGGCAAATAAGTGTTAAAATAAGTTACTTTCTATGGCAGTTGTTCAAATCTGCTTACAAAAGCTGTCTGTTAAAAGAGAAAACTAGCAGCAGTAAGCAGGATATTGACACTTGATATATAGCCTACAGAAAAGTTTAGGTCTGAGGATTGAAGTGTAAGACGTTTTATGGTTGAGAATTTCATACTTCCCAAATTGTCCCAAGTATACACAATAAAACGCTAAGAAACAAAAGAAAGACAAAAAAGTTATATTTGCAACAGCAAAAACCAATAGTTTTGTGTGAGATGTTTGTCAGAACATAAAAGTCCAGTGTGCAGCATTTGATTGAAAGTTGAAAATTATATAGGAGGATTAATAGAACTGGGATTTGATCTTCTCACTTCTTCATCCTAAGTCCTGTTAGACCTTAGTGGCAGGATTTTGGCAGGTCAAAAACTTAAACTAGAACAAGACTCCTAAGGACAAGGGCAGGCAAACTACTACTAGGAGCAAAAGTTCCTGGAAAGTGCATATTTAGATAACCGGCATTTACTGGTGGACATGGAGAAATATTTTTTAGGTCAGGCATCATCGAGTGATGCTAAGCAAGAACGAGCTAAATGTAGAAGATCTCCAGTTAGGTTTTTTTATGAAGCTGTTTTTATTGAGAACAGAGCAGAGCAGTTACTTGAAAGGTATGACCATTATAAAGGCTGTCACTAAATGTAATCTGAATCAAATTAACCTCTATTTAAATGTGTAAAATTATGAAGTGGACCTTGGAAAAATTGTAAGGGGTCCTTGCCCCCCAAATAATGACAATCCCTCATTTACATGAGGACTACATATCAAAACAGAAGTTACAACTGATACCAACTTATCTGTATTGATAATTGTGCTGTACTGCAACAGAATCCAGCAGCAATAAAAAATGTTTTTTTTCTTCTTACACTTGCTACATGCTTTTTAAAGAGTAAGCTTTCTGTCATGTTACTCCATAAACGCACAAAGTTAACAATTCAGCTTCTTCTGAGATTTGCATCATATTAACTTCAGAACAAGGATGAGACTAACATTTAACTCCTCTTTCTTGACTTTCATCTATTTTGGTCCTCTTTGTTGATTTATCATTCCTTGATATGTATGCTAGAGGTGTTACATTGCCACGAAACAACATCTCTTGGGTATCGAACTACATAAATAAAACCCTGAAACTACCAGCTATAGACACTGATGCTTATAAAGGAATAAGTGGATTGTTCCATATACCCTGTTGCCTTAAATAGCACATCTCAGGAGCATGATACATGACGTGCAAAACATCTGTGGCCCTGTATGAACCTTCTCAAGCGCTTGGTGAATTCTGCCTCTAGAGCAGGGGCGATTTTAGCCCATTTTTGGGGGTGCTTCAGCACCCCCAAAATGAATCAAAGCACCCCCAAAGATTTCTTACTTTTTTTTGACAATATTTGCTGTTTGTGGGACACACTACTAAAAATATAAAAAGCATACAGTACGTAATTGAGATGGAACATTTTAACAACAAAAGTATAGATAACCCCTCCCCCCTCCGAAAATGGTTTGTTCCAGCTCGTCTTTCCCCTACTCTGGCTATAGCTCCGTTGCTGCCCGAGCGATGGTGGCTGAGACGCAGCGGAGCGGACGTGGAAGCGCCTGCCTTAAAACAGGACATATTAGCTGCATTTAACCTTCAGTTACTCTTTATATAGTTAGGTAGGAGTCAGGCCATGTTTCTTTTTAGCTGAAAAACATTACACCCAGGTAACCTGCAGTGTTGAAAACGTGTTTCCCGACTGGCTACGTTCACACTGCAGGTCTTAATGCTCAATTCCGATTTTTTGATCAAATCCGATTTTTTTGTCTGCTTGTTCACACCACACATAAAATGCGACATCAAACGCGCTCTAGTGTGAACGCTCAAAGCGGCCCGCATGCGCAAAAGAAGATGTCACACACAACTCGCTCTGTTTAGACCCAGAGCAAACAATATTGTTTGACTGATGGCCCTTAATATAAAGACTTCGGACTTTATGTTTCCAGATTTTTGCTTTAAGTTATTTTGTTATTTACATAATAATGTAGATGACCTAATAATGATCCTTTTTGCTGTTTTAGAGGAGCGGTGCTTCAAAGGATAGTTGCAGATTTCTGTCAGAATCTGCAGAAAATACAGTAAAAATAAAATGTTCACATTTCTCCATTTTGGTCTTCCCAACAGTTTCGCCGGATGGTAGGAAATCGTTCGCGATGTCCTATCGGGCGCTTCTCCGGCGCTGATAATTGGCGTCTGTCTTGTGTCAGTGACGTAAAAGACGGATTTAATGCGACTTGAACGTTCAAACAGCAGTCGCTTTCTAAAACATCGGATACGTATCGGATTCAGTACCACATACGAAGGTGACCCAGATCGGATTTGAAAATATCGGATTTGTGCCGTTCACACTGTCATACCATGATCGGATATGGGTCGCATAGGGGCGAAAAAATCGGATTTGATGCGCTTTCGCCTGCAGTGTGAACGTTTGCTACCCTATAATCTGTCCTACTCTGTAGTAAAATCAGCAATATTTGATCGTCCTGTTGCTCCCATTGAAATTTATATAGCCTATTTAAAATCTAAAACTTAACATTGTCCGTAGCCTGCTGTTGTTACCACTGTCCTGTTTGAAATGTAAATGAGAGAAACTGGTTATTTTGTCATATGTGCCGATATTAAACCCAAGGTACTAACTAGCTAACTGACTGGATGCCCATTAACCTTATAACTCCTGTTGTGTGTGTGTGTGTGTGTGTGTGTGTGTGTGTGTGTGTACAGAGACAGCCAGGTTCATAATGGATATGAGGAAGTTTTTTCAAAAAAAGGAGCCACATTCAGGTAAAAGTGTAGGATCAAATGATCCATCAATAAAGGATAATGTTGGATCAGTGTTTCAGTATTTATATCCTTTATTAGATGTACATGTGGTTTGGTTATTTGCCTTTTGGTTGAAAGTACACTGAGAGAGGACTTTTTTTATTAGTGATCTTAATAGTATTTGATTTAATCTAATTGAATACAATCTATTTGTGTGTGATTGTCAGTCCAAAGAGGGAGAGAGGAAAGAGGGGAACATGAGGAGAAAGTACAAGGTCAGGAAGAACCAGGTAAGAAAACAGACAGGGAATACTAACAGGCAAAACAGAAACTGTTAAACTGGCAAAGAAAAAAACCCAACTAATTTTACTCATACAATCGGGAAGTTGTTTTCTCCCTATATTAAAGCTGTTACACAGAATCTGCAAAACAAACTGGGTTGTCAGCCCTGGCACTGCATTACCATATTGAGCTTCAGTCAAAGGAAGTCACGGTTGCCAAAAACGTTTTGAAGCTCAAGAGTGAGGCTGGTGCCATTCCAGATATGTTAACATTGTACAATATTCTGGATAATCGGATCTTCCCCACACTGAAAACTGTTATTCAGGTTGCCCTAACAAACCCAGTTAGCAGCTGTAGCTGTGAAAGGTCTTTTAGTGTCTTGAGTCAGCTCCATACCTGCTGAGAGGGACCATGGGTCAAAGCAGACTCCAGCACCTGGCTGTGATGTCAGTTGAGAAAGAGATGCTTGAGAGACTTGACCACCAAAATGTGATAGACAGATTTGCCAACCTCAAGGTGAGGCGACATAGGTTAAAAGAAAAGAAAAAATCTGCAGGGCCATAGTAGTATCTGCCTTAAAGATCTTTTCATACATTGTATACATTGTACCATAGGCCAAGGTGACTCCATTTTTCAAATTTTTTAATAATATTTTGTACATTTCAAGGACTCTTCTATTTTTGGAGTGTATTTTTTATGTATCTGTATTATATTACACATACACTTTAAAAGTGAATCTCTGTCCAAAAAATGCACTCAGTTTACTTTTTACTGACTGAGCATCATTCATTATTCTTCCGCAGTAATTAAGGTTAGGATATGTTTGTTTTTTTCAAATTCCAATCCATTCTTCTTTAGCAGTAGTCGACTTTAGCAGCATTTAAATAACCTTTATCAGATTTGATGGTTTTGTTACAAACTTTTCAAAAAAGTGTTTTGCTTTTCTTTCAGAAATGTGGGGATTAAATTGTGTTAAAATGTACAAAACAGTGATGTCATGTTTTGTGACGAGGACCCAGGCACAGAGACTTGATGAATTTAAGAATCTTATGATTTAATGAAGAAATTTGCAGACTTGCATAGAGATGGTAAAATTATGATGACTGATAATGGAGATGAAGACAACAGACGATGAGGACAGGGAGGAACAGGTTTAAATGCACCAACGAGACAGTCAGAGGGAACTCGGGACAACTGGAGACATTTAAGGATGCAGGGACTGACAGAGACAGGGAAGAAGTCTCATCGTGACGAGTCAAGTTTACCTTGCCTGGATGGGCAGCTCTCTGGGTGCTCAGCACCCCCAAAGCTCTGATCCTAGAATCGCCCCTGCTCTAGAGCATGAGAATCTACACATGCAGACACATCAAGGCCGAGATGTATTTTCATTACCCAGCTGGTGTGTCTTGATGCTCCTTAGGGCGTGTTTCTGTTTACTGTGTGTGCATGCATGCATTTGTGCCGGTATGTATGTGTAACCATGTGCGTGTGTCCCAGTATCACTTCTTAGCACTCTCTCTCTCTGCACCAGTGCTGTCATAAGATAATGTGACAGGGTGTCAATCATACCAGGGCCTGAGGTACTGGGGCGACAAGAGGGATTTTGGCAGAACACTTTTGTGAGCAACACCAGGAAAGGGGCAACAGCAGGGTCCGCAGTACATAACAAATCAACTTAACCACAGCCACGTCACATACGTCCTTTCTTTTTTTTCCCCCTGCAATTTCCCTCTGGCCACTTTCAATTCATGCGGTCATTCTCCCGCTCTGAATTCTGACCCCTGTGAGAAAGAACCTGGTGGGAGTCACATGCAGACAAAGCATTTTGTCATGCCCTGAGAGAGCCATCCCTGGCATCAAGGGAATGATCTGATCCACCCCATCTTTGTGCCCAGGGGCCTATATTGTACAGTAGACTAGCTGGGTGCTGCCACTCTTCCACTCTGAGCCGTGATGTGTTATGATAGCTCCGTCATTCTATGAGGCAGGGCTACAGACACCTGTGGAGGCCCAGGATAAAGTTGATGAGGTTGGACAGGACTTAATCTCTGTCGCTGTCCATACAAGACTGTTGGTGACTGCAGGTGTTAAAGAATTGTGGCAGTTGTGGATGTTTGGATTTTATTTGGTTTACTAAGTATTTATGTTACTGAATTTCACTGACAATCAAGAAAATTCCCTGATGCTTTTAGCATGTTATAATATTGTTGTGACATAGGCCTCTAAAAATCTGATGTGGCCACTCTGACACCACCCATTGTTTCTAAGAATGGCCTTTTTGTTTGTTGAAACAAGTAATTAAGACTAAGTTGTAGATGAGAAAAAAATACCAAACTAATCCTGCCAGAAGGAGGCTTTCATCCTTTGGGTGGCGCTGTCACTTGGTGTTCGCTCTCACTTCCTGTTCCAGCACACAGTGGTGTTTTTGTGTAGCTTGTCTGCATAGCAATTTAATTAAAACTTCTTATATCTTATATAAGATTAACTGGAGACTCGGCTTCCACCCTTGAAAAACCCGTAGCTAGCCAGGCCCCTGTAGCCGATGCAACCGAAGGTAGCGTAGGCCCAGCTGTCCTCCGGCAAACTGTCCCAAGCAGCCAGGGAAACAGGATGGCTGAGTGACGGTGAGGAGGAAACATAGTCTTAAACAGAAGCCACTGGTACACCACCAACGTAAAGCACCTTGAGGCAACTGTTGTTGTGATTTGGCACTATATAAAAAAATTTAATTGAATAGAAGAAAAGCCCAAGATACTGCATGCTTAAGTTAAGTCACTTGCAGGGATGGGAATCAAGAACTAGTAGTTCAATTCCTTGGAAATATTAGCACTTAGAAACCAAACATTCGTTTTGAGAGAAACCTGGTCTGTTTTTAAGAGCATTTAATATAACCAGAGGAAGCAAAAGTGGTTGTTGGATTGTTTGAAAGTGATAAACTAATAAAGAGAAGTTATACACTAGTGCAGATTTTTGAAAAGAAAAAGAAATGCGTGCTTATGCATATCAAAAGTGTCTTAACCTGACAGAAGTGATGACATTTCATAGAGACCGTTTTGCACAGATATTCTCTTTGGTGTGTTTTGAGGACAAATTGTTTGAAAGCCACTGTTTTAAAAAAAATGCTTCTTTTTTGTGATCAACAGACTTACCTCCATTTAGCTATTAGTCCATCTTTTATATACAATCTTTGAAGGTTTCTATATCATTAGTAATATGAAATCAGTGCTCACCGTTATTGTTCAAGTGCATTATTGATTTGCCTACTAACCACGAGTCTAATGATTATGTGGAACATGAAAGAAACCGCCTGCACCAAGCTATAGTATGGTCTTACTTTGATTTAACGTGATAAATCATCTGCCCCAATGAACAATCCAGTTATCAAGGTAGGTAGGTAAAAATTGTAACTTTCTTGTGTGGACTAAACCACAGCTTCAAACACCTTCTCAAATTCGCCAGTGATTAATATTGCATTAGGACTGCATTATTTATTATTTACAATAAAGAAATACAGCCTCTCACACATGAATGGGAAAAGCTATTTTGCCCAGGAGTTATCAGTGCTCCTGATGAATATCAAAAGAATCAACCTGACCAAGGAAAACGCAGTAAGTAGTGGTACTCTCAAAGAAATAAGTCATGTATGTAACTGCGACCTCAGAAGTGCCCACACAGAACTTTTCAACCCTTTGCCTGATCCACCGTAACTCTAACCCTCCCATTGTCGAAAAATAAAGATCAAGTTTTATTTTAAAACATCAAAACATCAACTTCACCACTGGATCTGGATGTAATAACGCCTACTGAATATTGATTTTTGAGTTCCCTGAAGACTCTGGGCTTTCCAACTGTCTTTGTCTACTTCCACAACAAGGCTCTTTTTTCTTTTGCTGGGTAGAAGTTCCACAGATATTCTCATTATGCTAACAATTACAGAACAAGACAGTGCTCTCGTGTCTTCACTTATGCTATTTCATACCCAGTGGCAGATGACTAAGAAAGCAAGGTTTATAGGGAATAAATTCAGAATCTAAGTACGATATGAGCGGATGCGTGCCTGCAGAGCTTCTTGATGGTGACTATCTGGTCTTTAAGTAACGAAGTACGAACCCTGCTTCCGGGTCCAAACTACTAAGGCTGTTGTGTTTTTAACATGTTTTAATGCGTCTTTATCTTGTTCTTTTCAATCTGAACAAGCCCCTAAAAACAGTCAGTGATCACTGTCGGCCTCTTTCGATTTTCATTACCACTATTCATTTTAAAGCTCAGTTTTTAAAACCTTACAATGTAACTACAGCCCAGTCCACGCAGGAGAATATTAATGACTAACCTCGTATTGTGGATGGATTATCTCAGTTGTTCTCCCGACTGAAGTTTGGTCCATTTACAGCATCCTGCCATGCGACTGCATTTGTCCCAAACCATCGGTAACCCTCACGTTAACTTTTATCGAGTGAAAAAAAGTTAGCATTCATTCTCTATCTTCAGTGTGTTTATATTATGCTAACATAGCTGTGTAGCTAGCACATCGTTATATACCAGCTAGCCCAACTTCAGTAACCCTACAAAAGTCACTGCTGTTTACTTTCCTGTCTTCATTTATGTCGGAAGTGATAGCAGAGCTGTACGTTTTAATTTTTTCAGAAATCCCTCAGTCCAAACATGCTATATTGTGTTTAGGTGGAAACTAGCGAGCTAACTTCCTGCTAACTTCTAACTCAGTTAAATTTAATAAATTCTGTTTTCATGGATGCCTGGATGTTAAACTTAACTGTTACACCTGGTAAAGCAGCAACGCTGATCATTTTATTAAAGATGAAAGAATTTAGACAGTTTTTAACTCTGAGTGATGTGGCAGTGTTCATTTGACTTTGGGACCTGAAGCAGAGTTTTGACCTGGAAACAACTAATGACGTCAGACTTAAAGACCAGATTGTGGACGACAGGGGGGCTGGACTCTGTCTCAGTTTGGAGTTGCCCCTGGTGAGAGGCGGC
The DNA here is from genome assembly GCF_001858045.2 of Oreochromis niloticus. NCBI lineage: Eukaryota > Metazoa > Chordata > Actinopteri > Cichliformes > Cichlidae > Oreochromis > Oreochromis niloticus. Next base: position 23,309,247 of record NC_031987.2, on the reverse strand, counting down.
GGGCTGGGTATTCTAATATCCCCTCGGCTTGCTGCCGACACATTGGGGTTTTTCCCGGTGGATGAGAGGGTTTGTTCCCTGCGCCTCAGGGTCGGGGAACGGGTCCTGACTGTCATCTGCGCTTATGCGCCGAGTGGCAGTTCAGAGTACCCAGCCTTCTTAGAGTCCCTGGGGGGGGGGGGTGCTGGAAGGTGCCCCACCTGGAGACTCTGTTGTCCTGCTGGGAGACTTCAATGCTCACGTGGGTAACAACAGCGAGACCTGGAGGGGCATGATTGGGAGGAACGACCTCCCTGATCTGAATCCGAGCGGTGTTTTGTTATTGGACTTCTGTGCAAATCACAGTTTGGCCATAACGAACACCTTCTTCAAACATAAGAGTGTCCATAAGTGCACGTGGCACCAGGACGCTCTAGGCCGCAGGTCGATGATCGATTTTGTAATCGTATCACCAGACCTGCGACCATATGTTCTCGACACTTAGGTAAAGAGAGGGGCTGAGCTGTCAACTGATCACCACCTGGTGGTGAGTTGGATCAGGTGGCGGGGGGGGGGAGGGATGCTGGACAGACCCGGTGCACCTAAACGTGTAGTGAGGGTGTGCTGGGAACGTCTAGCAGAGGCCCCAGTCCGCGAGATCTTCAACGCACACCTCCGGCAGAGCTTCAACAGCATTCCGAGGGAGACTGGGGACATTGAGTCCGAATGGACCATGTTCAGCGTCTCCATCGCCGAAGCTGCTGCATTGAGCTGTGGCCGAAAGGTGGTTGGTGCCTGCCGTGGTGGTAACCCCCGAACCAAATGGTGGACACCAGAGGTGAAGGGAGCCACCAGGCTGAAGAAGGAGTCCTATCGGGCTTGGTTAGCCTGTGGGACTCCGGAGGCAGCCGACAGGCATCGACAGGCCAAGCGGAATGCGGCTCGGGCAGTGACTGAAGCAAAAACTCGGGTGTGGGAGGAGTTCGGAGAGGCCATGGAAAAAGACTTTCGGACTGCTTCGAAGAGATTCTCGCAAACCGTCAGGCGTCTCAGGAGGGGAAAGCGGTGCTCTACCTGCACTGTGTATAGTGCTGGCGGAGCGCTGCTGACGTCGACTGAGAAAATTGTCAGGCGGTGGAAGGAATACTTCGAGGACCTCCTTAATCCCACTGACACGCCTTCCGAGGAGGAAGCAGAGTCTGGGGATGAGGGGAATGACCCGCCAATTTCCGGGGGAGAGGTCACTGAGGCAGTTAAACAACTCCTTGGTGGCAGAGCCCCTGGTGTTGATGAGGTCCGCCCCGAGGTCCTGAAGGCTCTGGACGTTGTAGGGCTGTCCTGGTTGACACGCCTCTACAATGCTGCGTGGAGATCAGGGGCAGTACCCTTGGACTGGCAGACCGGGGTGATGGTCCCCATCTTTAAGAAGGGAGACCGGAGGGTGTGTTCCAACTACAGGGGTTCACACTCCTCAGCCTCCCTGGGAAAGTCTATGCCAGGGTGCTGGAAAGGAGAGTGCGTCCGCTAGTCGAACCTCGGATACAGGAGGAACAATGCGGTTTTCGTCCTGGTCGCGGAACACTGGACCAGCTCTTTATCCTCTCAAGGATACTTGAGGGTGCATGGGAGTTTGCCCAACCAGTCTACATGTGTTTTGTGGACTTGGAGAAGGCATTCGACCGTGTCCCTCGGGGTGTCCTGTGGGAGGTGTTGCGGGAGTATGGGGTGTCTGGCCCATTGCTACGGGCCATTCGATCCCTATACAACCGTTGCAAGAGTTTGGTTCGCATTGCCGGCAATAAGTCGGACTCGTTCCCGGTGGGTGATGGGCTCCGCCAGGGCTGCCCTTTGTCACCGGTTCTGTTCATAATTTTTATGGACAGGATTTCTAGGCGCAGCCAAGTGGCGGAGGGCCTTCACTTCGGTGGCCTCAGAATCTCATCTCTGCTTTTTGCGGATGATGTGGTTCTGTTGGCTTCATCAGGTGAAGGCCTCCAGCTCGCACTGGAACGGTTCGCAGCCGAGTGTGAAGCAGCGGGAATGAGGATCAGCACCTCCAAATCTGATGCCATGGTTCTCAGCCGGAAAAGGGTGGAGTGCCCACTCCGGGGATGAGTTCCTGCCCCAAGTGGAGGAGTTCAAGTATCTTGGGGTCTTGTTCGCGAGTGATGGGAGAAGGGAGCCGGAGATCGACAGACGGATTGGTGCTGCGGCTGCAGTGATGCAGACGCTGCACCGGTCCGTCGTGGTGAAGAGGGAGCTGAGTGTAAAAGCGAAGCTCTCAATTTACCGGTTGATCTATGTCCCTATCCTCACCTATGGCCACGAGCTGTGGGTAGTGACCGAAAGAATGAGATCGCGGATACAAGTGGCAGAAATGAGCTTCCTCCGAAGGGTGGCTGGCCTCTCCCTTAGAGATAGGGTGAGAAGTTCGGCCATCTGGGAGGGGCTCAGAGTAGAGCCGCTGCTCCTCCACATCGAAAGGAGCCAGTTGAGGTGGTTCGGGCATCTGACAAGGATGCCTCCTGGGCGCCTCCTGGGTGAGGTGTTCCGGGCATGTCCCACCAGGAGGAGGCCCCAGGGCAGACCCAGGACACGCTGGAGAGATTATATCTCTCGGCTGGCCTGGGAACGCCCTGGTGTTCCCCCGGATAAGCTGGAGGAGGTGGCTGGGGAGAGGGAGGTCTGGGCTTCTCTGCTTAGGCTGCTGCCCCCACGACCCGGCCTCGGATAAAGCGGATGAAGATGGATGGATGGATGGATGGATGGATGGAGGAAAAGAATCAAAATTGAAATATTTCTAGGCGTGTGCATGATCATTCATTGATACATCCAATATAACCCATGTTGCCCTCAGCATACAGAGCAATAATAAATACAACAATTAAATAAAACAGGCGTGTTCTCACATTTGTCTGGGAATCAAGTCCTAAAGAAAAAGATGTGAATACTTCCCAAAAAGTCCAGGCATAAACATTAGGAATACTCTGAGTCACTGAGATATTTAAAAAAGGAATTTTCTGCTTATCTTGCTGAAAGGAACCATCTTGTTGTAAAAATACTGAATTTGTCTTTCAGCCTTTGGAAAAAAAATCGACGTTTGACATGCGGACAGTCTAATAATGAAGCTGTAAACTTTCCATCAGAAACAAAAATCGCTTAAGAATCAGTTCTACTGCATATTTCCTTTATGAAGAAATTTACTTTGTTTCACCATAAAATGCTTACTTTGCACTTGTGCATTATTATAATGTGTCATCCCATCCCTTTTTTCTGTAGGCAATGGATATTAGCCACCATCTTAGCTCTTTAAGTGATAGTTTCTTGCTCCTGCCTGCTGTGTTTCCCCTCATTAATGGAAGCTATTCTCCATCACCGTCCTCTATGAAGGGACTCTCCTCACGCAGGCCAAAGCACTTTGACAAGAATAAAATTACTGTTAGCTTTCACACCTAATTAAAGTGTAGCTAGTTCGCTTCCAATCGAGTTGATGCCATTCCACGGGGCTTCGACTGGAAATAGCTGCACTTACAGTCGATAGATGGATGCCGTATATGTTGCCTTCCTCCAGCTGCATCTGTCAGACAGAGTCCAGCTGTTTTCCACTCAGCTGTAGAGCACATCCATAACCCAATAACTGCAACACTTAGTGTCAACATCATGCCCTGTTTCAGATACTTTTGAAGTACATAAACTCATCCCACATCCAACTCCAGAGACAAAAAGTATGGTTTTGTTAGAATTTGTTCACGTTCATTATGAGAACATATTTGTCCAAGCTTCTTAACTGAAGTGAAACTGAGTAGCCAAGGCTGAGAAAAAACACTCCTGCTCAAGAAGAGCAGGTAAAAAAAAAAGTTGGCCATCTATTTAAATACTATGCTTTGTGCAATTTTGCACATGCGTATGTGTGCGTAGGTTTTGTGTGCTGCATATCTAAGTGAGTGACAAAAGGTGAACAAATTAGCAGTTCTTACATGCGGTTTGGCAGGGGGAGGTTTAGAAGAGCCTTGAACATCAGCAGCTACTGATGAAGAGCTTGGAAGTGCTTGAAACAGTGTTTGATTTTCCATGCAAAGTCCCTGTGGCTCAGCTCAGATTTGGATTCAGCACCTTTGAGGTGAGCATTTCAAAAGGAAGCAGTTCAACTCCATCGCATCAATAGTCGCTTACAAGAAGTTTTTGAGGAGATGAAACGCGTATAACGATACAGCGCTGTCTTTAAGGATAAGTTTGGGGATTGTGATATTAAGAAACTTTTGATCACAAAAGGTGAGGCTTACAGCTGTATCAAAATAATGAGTGAGGAGCGCCTTTTAAAGAGGTTCAGATGGGGCGTGTGACAAGTGATGACTCAGTACACAGTTTTAAGTCAATTAAATCTCCCTCACCTTTGTTGTAGATGTCTGTTAAACCTCGGATAGTCAGACAAAAATAGGAATGTTTTTCAAGAACGCTTTGGAGTCCAGTGACTTTAACAGGGGAAAGATGTAGAAAATAAATGGCTGTTGCATCTAGGAAAAAGACGAGAAAACTTTAACAGCTGAATACAGAATACATTTTATGGTACTGACTAGGCTTAAACAAAAAAAGGATGAGCTGTGCAAGTAGTTTTCTTCGAAATATGATTCCACTCTACCTTTAAAGTCAATCTAACCTGTTTAGTCTGTCACTGATGTACCGTATCCAGTCACGATAAAAGAAAGAACACCCTCCGTCAGTATATAGTTGATGCCCTGCCACAATTATATCAGTCTAGTTAAGGTCTGGTAATCGCTCCTCCATTGCCGTGCTTGACAGTTGGTATGAGGAGTTTGTACTGATATTCTGTATTTGTTTTTTTGTTTTTGTTTTTTCCAAAATGGGCACTGTGCATTACGGCAAATCAATCTGCAAATGTTTGCAGTTTGTTCAGATGCATCTTAGCAAACCTAAGTCGTGATGCAATGTCATTTTAGAAAGAAGAGACTTTCTCCTGTAATCCTTTTAAACAAGCTGTACTTGCTTGGTCTTTCAGTTTTCTCATTACAGTCTCTTTAACATTTAAAATGTTAACTGAGCCCTGCAAAGGGTTCAAATGAAAGCCTGGAGTGCTAAGTTATCAGCTAACGCTAGCTTGGTTAGCTAGGTGTTATCCATACAAGTGTCATCCATAAAATGTAGCCTAGCTGCTAATTGTTCTAAGTATCAAAATATTAAAGTGCTAAAATTTCACTAATCAAAACTGAAGCACAAAATTCCTGCACAGTTTTTACACAATACCCAGTAGCACAAAAGAGGTCGTGTTCAGACAAAAATGACGTGTTAATTTTGACTTAAAATGTTACTTTTAGTCATAATTAAAGTATTGAAATTGTTTTTAGTCTAGTTTTTTTTCAGCTAAATATCATGGGATTATAGTAGACAAAGTTTAGAGTTGATTCAGTTGACCAAAATATAAAGCGTAGAAGTTTGTCGTAGCTTTACTAGTTGGTACACACGGTTTAAAAATTATGTGTTATTTTAGTTTATATCAAATGCAAAATATATATGTCTGCTCTTCTCTTTGTTTTGTTTCCATATGTTTAGTGTTTTCCATGGCAAAGCCACTCCCTTCTCAAAAAAAGCTGTGCTGTTTTCTGGGGCAAATAAAATAGCTTATAATCTAGTATCACTACACTTTATCTTAGTTCTTCTCCTTGTGTAATAGTGTTTATTTAGTTATCGTCTTATTTTCATCAGAAAAAAATGGTTGTTAATGTAAACTATGAAAAAAATTTACTGATCAACAAAATTAACACTGCTCCAATGAGAAGATGTGAAGGGTAGCTGTTAGCAGCTAACTTATAATACCAGTTATTCATAAAGGCTGAACCTGTATTTTGTACCAGACATTAAGCATAAGCATTTAAAAACTGAAGTCTATGGGGACTCGCTGGTCTCTCAGACTTCTGCATTCATGTTACAAGTATCACTCCCAGAAACTGTAAGGGTCAGGCAGAGGATATAATGCGGGGTATTTTTCAGGCCCGGAAGTTGGTTCTTGAGTAGGCACAGCAAAACCATGTTAGTGGCAATAGAGATACTTACCTGCTCGATCATCTTGATCTCCTTCTTTCCTGTCGTTTCTTTAGTGACTTGTCACCATTGTCTTTGCTGGCCCTGCTCCCAATGTTTGGGTAAAGCCAATATGCAGCGATTCCTTGTATGTGCTATGCATGGCTGTTTTTTTCTCACATTGGTGGTTAATATAAATTTTTCTGGAAGCAGCATATATTTTAAAAGTAACCACAAATGAGTAGGCGCAACCATTTTGCAAGTTGTGGCAGGGTTTCTTGCAAGGTTCTTTCCTTTTTTACCCTTTAACTGTTTGTATCCTTGTAGAATATTTAAAATTAGCTTCAGGACTTTCTGGATTGCACGTTCACAGTGGGAACCATAGGAACTAATATGTGCCAGAGCCTTCCTTTGCTCAGAAAACAGTCTCAAATCTTTGAAGCATGTATTCCACGAGACGTTGGAAGCACTCCTTTAAGTCAGACCTTTGTCACAGCAGACATTTTGACATGTTATAGCAGGAAAAGCACAGGTGTCTTAATGATGGCTGCATTCAGCTTATGAGAATTCCAGCTGTGCGTGCTGGCTCTCTGTCATGGCTTACTGGGGCACTTAAAGAAACTGAGCCATTGTTAATGAAATTTATTTCACCTGTGCTTTTCTTGCTCCGACAAGTCAAAAAGTCTGCTGTGAAAAAGCTCTATTCTGCTCCATGTTGATATGATTGCATCACGTAATTTCTGCAAACTTGTCAGGTGCACATTGATGCTGTGAATCCTTTTCCACACCACATCACAAAGGTGTTCTATTGGATTCAGATCTGGTGCCTGGGGATACCACTGTAGTACACTAGTGTCATTTTCATGATGAAACCAGTTTGAGACGGCTTCTGGTTTGGGACATGGTACGTTATCATGATATAAGCAGCCTTTACGAGATGGGTAAATTGTGACTATAAAGGGATGCCCATGGTCAGCAATACTCATACAGGGTGTGGTATTCAAATCATCACTGACGCACTCATTTCCACCTGATAGGTTTGCCTTTTATGGCAAATTCTGACAGTAATGTCTGTCAGGGCAGAAATGTTTTGATAAAAATGTTACCTTTAATTTCATTAACATAGGTCAAACACAGATCTACCAAAACATAGAAAAGACTAGCTCAAAATATGACAGACAGAGAAAGTGTGACTTCATTACCACACTGCAGTTGCCTAGCAAATAGCTGCTCACTGCTATCATTATGTTCAAAGTGTCATACATAGAACCTTTAAATGGACGGCCATACTGGGTAGATGCGTTTTGCAGGTTAAGTGGAGAGTGGGTGTGTAGTGGTTTTTAAGCAGAGGTGGCAAAAGTACACACATTTATCACTTAAGTAGAAGTTCAGATACTTGTGTAAAAAAATACACAAGTATCTGAAGTACTGATTCAACTTTTCATTTCTACTCAAGTAAAAGTGAAAAGTACAAGCTGTGAAATGTACTCTGTGAAAGTAAAAAGTGTCTCTGTCTTTGTGCCAAATTAACTGAACCTCATGTCATGGCATTTGAAATGACCTGACAAATAAAGTCTCTTTGTCCTTGCTTCTCGTCTGCTGCACTAGGTTAAGTACTGCAGCCACGACTTATGGACATCTGCACCAAAAAACCCTTTAACACTCGAGTATTTTGCTATAAATGATGCATAAATGATGTATTTTTTTTTCTCTTTCATCTCTTTCTGTGTGATAAGCACCAGTAAAGGATACATCAGTAAGATTGTCTTGTGTGTGTTATTAGGCTCAAATCAGTTTGACTGCACAGTGAAAATAATAACTCCTCTCAAATGTCGTAAACCTAAAACAAGAAGCTTGTTTTGAAAATGTAATGAGAAAAAAGTTGAGATAATTGTGTTAAGTAATAGGGAGCAAAGTATATGTAACTGGTACTGGTACTGCCTGCACACTAAATCATCTCCATTTGAGAGTGGGTTTGTTTCTTTTTTTTTTTTGGCCTGTCCCGTTTGGTACTTTAGCAATCCGAATTGTTGTCTGAAGGCCAGGAAAGAGCCCAACGGATTTATTTTTTTAAGTGGAGAAAATATGCCAATGCCATATTGTTCCACTTCATTCATCTATATTATCATTGTTTATTTATTTTATTTTATTTTAAGTTATTACAAATTGGACAGACAATTATACAGAAAGGGAGAAAGAAAACAGAGGGGAAGGGGGGACGGTAAAAGAAGACACTGCGAAAATCCATTGGATCACCTGTTAAAAGAAGAAAAGAGAACAACACAATATAGAGACAGCAACTTGGATACCTGTAAGTAACAGTAAATACTAAATATTGAATGTTATTGAGCAGCACGCAGGACCGACAGTGCACAATATGCTTTAAGGTAGCAGCCAAGGAAGATATAGTTTCTGTATGTGAGCACCCGTGTGTACACCTGTGTGCGTGAGCACGCTTAAGTTCAAAAGGTTTCTTCATGTAACGATCTGCTAGAGGGTGTGGAGGCCATAACCCTCCCCCCCAGAGCATGAAGCGGCCGCGGAGGAGACCCGGGCTCGGACATCCGGGCTCGGACATCCGGGCTCGGACATCCGGGCTCGGACATCCGTAGGCTCCCCGGAGTGCAAAAAACCCGGTCCTCCTTGGGTTTGTTTCACAATTGCTCTGAGCCAATGACCGTGTTTGGGTTTGGTCAATTGTATTTGATTGCTTTTACACTCTAGTCCACTGATATGCCCCACTGCAAACACTGCTGTCGCATTTTCCTGTTTCTCTGCGCATGTTATAAGATTTAAGATGGTTTATATTAAGCAATATTTTAAAGTAGATGTTCTTTTTGTTCTCCTGTGAGTTTTACAATGAAGACCATATTGTGGTCCCTAATGCCCATGAATAATGGGGGTCGACTGTTTGTGCTACAGGCTGAAGGAAGAGTTGGCTTGCTGAGACTGGGGAGGATTGCCAGCCTACCCCGTACAGTGTGGTGGGACTAGAGAGTGTAGCTGACCTCTGGCACAGCTGGCCCTGGCCTTTGACTGTGTGTTTTGTCCTTTATGCAAGTGGTGCACTGGTCTGTTTTGTCTCTTAACTTTTATGCTAATACTGTAGCCGGGGCTGTTTCCATTTGATTTCAGTTTTTTGTCTGATAAATTATATTTTAAATTATCTGATTCAGACGGATCAGACTGTTGCTCAGACCTAAAACATGTCTGACCAGGTATCTGGTACGTGTTGCATACAGATAACTGAAAGTTCTACTTAAGTGCCTGGACTTTGTTACCTCGGCTGTTGAGTTGACTGATATGCAGTCCACGCCCCACGTGGAATTTTGGTTTTGTGCCACACGTTTTACAGTGTGACGTGTTTTTCATTTACAGACGGATGGCAAATTAAAGGAAAAGCAAGAACCAAGCAAGAACCATAGATTCCTACTGTGAGGGGAGCCTGAACTACAAAAACTAAACATTAGTCTAAATAAAAACAGATTTTTATAGATCAAACTTGAGCATACTTTCACACATACCTTAGGGTACTTACTACCAACTGAAAACATTCTTTTGTATTCTTTGGTGAGTTACAGCAAATAAATAAGCAAAAGTAAAACTATGTATTACGATTAATTATTATTGCCTGAAGCCAATAAATATTTGATGTTTGAGGTCTACAGGGGAAAAACACATACTGGCTCAAGATATATTTTTCTACATCAAGAAAAATACATTGCATCTATTGCATCTATTTTTACCATAATAATGCATGCTCTTCTTACATATCTAAACCGTGTCTGTCATTAGTAAACATCTCCTTAATAAACAAGACTTTGGAGACTATCACTGTATGTCACCCACTGTGATCAGAGAGAAGAAAACAGCGCCAACTAACATTAATAGTTAATGATGAAAAACACATGCAGGCTACATTGTTCATCTAAGGACACTGCGTGCTGCTTAGTCAATTTATTTACTTTCACGCCATTTGACCCTGACCTTTCCACTCTGCTGTGATTCTGTGTCAGACTGCACACAATCAATGTCTGTCCCCTTCTGCGTGATCACAAAAACACTAGACGCTCCCTGACAGGGACTCCACTGGCAGCCCTGTCTTCTTGCATTTGGGCCACTAGATCATCCACTGGTGGTACTGGGACATCCCCCTCATTATCTCCCCCGCCCCACCATTGCCGTTTCTGAAAGCGATGCTAATAACATGAATTCCAACAGATTGACATGGGTGAAGAGCCAGGAGATGAAATCCATACTTCATGCATTTTGCATGTTGAGGTAATTAGAGGATTTGGAGGGTATTAAATGCTTCTGCCAAAGTATCCAAGTTCCTGATGAGATGGGAAAACAATCATTTTGAAGTTTATAGCATTAAAAATAGATGTTAAAAGAAAAAAAGGGAGTAAATAAAGAATCATGCTAGTACTTTAAAGTGATTTTAAATGTTTTAGTTGACGAAGAACATAGGCAAGATAGATAGATAAGGTCATGTACATGTAAGGCAGTGATTTGTGCCTTCAGTTTTAATGTAACCTTCAAACCTTGAGGTTTAATCCAACTGGTACAACCCATAAAACTGCCTATGACTGTACCAAGGGCTATGTTCTGAAGCATAGCCTTAATTATGCACACTTTCTTGCTGAATAAGTGTCTGCTTTTCTAACTATCCTTGAGACCCATGTTTAAAGGTCTAAGAATGTGCCCTTGACAATCTTTCTCCCCTCTCATCTCCCAGGGCCCCTGACTCTAGCCATTAGGGAGATTGCTTGCCTTCCCTAAGCAATGACAGGTGAAATGGAGCACAAAATCCCAAAGCTCGCCAAAAGCCCTCTCCACAAACGCAGCACCTCTGATTCTTACATACACTTATCTTCACATGAAAACACAGACAAACCAGTGTTTGCGACACGCATACCTATTATCCTATAAAATAAACAAAACCAAATAAAAGGTGAATAAAAGACCGCACACTCGTGCTTTTCCTACATTTCTAAAAACTGTCACTAGGTGAAACTTAAATATAATATACTGTGTTTTAGATTGTGTATAGTAGAACATATAATAGATTCTTACCTGTATATAATGTCTGCGGTCAATGTGAACTTGCTAATTCAAGGGGGAAAAAATTATTCTCTATACCCAAAAACACATTAAATCAACCCACCAACAGATCAGAGTGACACAACGTGATTTTGAATGCGTCACCATTTCCTTGCCTTTCCTTCAATGACCTGCGGTATAATGTCACACAGCAAAATGATTTCACTATTATAAGGGGATATGTGCATATGATGCTATTCTTTAAAAAAAAATACTAATGCAAATAAAAAAAATACTTGAATATATTCTGTTACACCTTACAATACTTATCTCAAAATGAAATCAAAACACATGCACATAATGCTTTGATTGAAAAACACATCACATGCAGGAATGATTACCCCTTCTTCCTGTTATTGAAGCCACTTCATAATTTGCATGACCAAATCACCCAAAAACAAATTGCCTTCCTTTTCAGTCATACTGTAACAAACCTCTGGATGAGTTTGCAGTCGAGTGCTTTAACAAAACCACAGTTTAAGGTGATAAACAAGTTACTAAATTACAGAAACATGGCAGATTGTAATTTTTTTGAATGTTTTTTTAACACGCATAACTGAAATGCTGGCAAGACTGTTTTGCACTGGTCTCTGATCTGACGTTTCAGCTGCTCTGCAACAACAAGGATTGACAATCAATGACTGGATTATTACATTGTGTCAAAGGCTGAACCAGCGGGAGTTGCTAAACTGAGTAAGAATGTCAACGGAGGAACACAGATACATTCAAAAAAAAGAAAGCAACAAAAAATAATCATAGTTGAAGAAAAAGACAAATTTAACAGACCTTTTCACAGCAAAAAAAATAAAAAATTGACTTGTCACAGAAGAAAAGAACATGAATTGCTAATACCGTTTAAAATGGTGCCGTTCTGTTCTCAGACATGACACTGCGACAAGAAGCCAGCATCAAAAATTAGATTATTCACATGCTTTTCCTAATATAACATGTGTGATTGGTAATGTCTTACATAAAACTTAAATTAAACCAGGTCTCTCCAATTACCAGGACAGTGCTTCCTTTTTAAAGGCGAATCCCAACTAAAGCCCCCTTTGTGTGAACCAGGAAAGGGGTTTGGTGTCATCACCGCATGACACCTGAGCTCGATTGGAAGAGCTGATCATGGATACTTTCATCATAATCCAATTAATGTGAGATGCTTCGCTGTGTGGAGCCAGTCTGTTCTCCTCAAGGCAGCCCATATGGAAAAGATATATATAAATCTTATAAAGTTTGTATCTGTCTTGTGTGAAACTTGTATGAAAAGCATACAAGAGTGAAAACAGATATAAGATCCCTTGAAAAATTATATAAATGAAACTCGTATGTTTTGGGTACTTACTAAAACAATATATGAAAGTAATGAGAAAGTGGCCACTTTCATGAGTAAATCATATAAGCCTTATATGATTCACTATATGAAGTAGGCCACATCTTATACAAGTCTTTTATAAGTTTTTACTATTTCTTTTCCATATGGGAGTGTTCGCATTAGAAACAAAGATCCAGTCCTGTGGCCAAAATACAATCAGTCTGAACTGTAGGACAGTGAAAGACGTTTTCTGTGGCTCATGGCAAGATAGATTGCTAAATGAAAATTTTAATATTCTATGTTGAATCAACATTTTTACAGAAATTACAGCTTACGTAGTGAAATCAACATATGCAGTGCATCAACATGTAAGTGCCTGAGTGTATCGCAGAATCTAAACGTATGTAGACAGGCCCAAAAATTCTAATTTATAATCAGTAACTTTTCACAACAGTTCTAATGAATGCTATTAATGGAGAAAAGTACAACTGTGGACCTCTCCTCAGGAGATCTTGAACTGTAAAGTGCTCTTCCTTTAGAGTCGCAAACACAACTGTACTCCATTTTCACCACAAAAGTATGAAAGCAAAGGGGCTGGTACTAATACAGTAAAGCCATTAAAAACAAATTCAAAGCCAAGAAAGACGATACGCAAGGACTGAAATGTTCTAGTATAACTGGACAGAGCCCTTCGATAAATTGGTGACCTGTACAGTGTGTAACCTCCGTCTTTAGCACTATGACAGCTCAAAGAGGCTACAACCAGGACCCTGAACTAGATGAGCGGAAGAAGGTGGATGGATGGATTTGCACTTAGTTCTCAGCACAAAACTGGAAGGCTCTTATGACCTCTGTAATCAGCTAAAGAGAAGCCAATAGTGAAATCAGAAAGGTCAACTCCAACTGATCATGGCAGATGGCTGCCCCTCCCTGCCTGGTTCCACTGGAACTGGAATTTCTTCCTGTTAAAAGGGAGTTTTTCCTTCCCACAGTCACCAGGTGCTTACTTAAAAAGAGGTCATCTGATTATTGGTTTTTTTTTTTTATAGGTTCTTTACCTTACAATATAAAGTGCTAAGAGGCAGTTGTTGCAGTGATTTCGCACTATATTCAAATGAACTGAATTGATTTGAATTGAATAGGACTTTTTTCTGTCCTTTCTTTAAGGCTCATTTAGATACTTTACTTATAAACAGCTGGTAAAAAAACAATAGAGCATCCTCTTCGGCCAAAAATCATCTCCAAAGTTACCCAAAGCCATCAGCATAAAGCTTCAAAATAAAATGGAAGTTATTCCAGGAGGACAGAGCATTTTGATAACAAACTTTGGCCTACATTCACTGTTGTCCACCTGTGTTTTGATAGGCTCCCGTCGGATATTATTGGAACATGTTAGGAAATGTTTTATGGCTTTAGAGAGCCTTGTACTTCTACACCATAAAGGCGCTCTCCTCTGCTCAACCCTGCACACTCATGTGTCATTCATCTAGCAACAAGTATTGGCTGACACTGAACACGTGACTCTGACGCTAAAGAGGAAGTCGTTTACTCTAGCGTGCACATTTGTTTACAGCCTCGAGTACTCTGTCCGTACCTCGGCAGGACTGTTCTGTGCGATTCAAGGGCTTTGCTGATTAGTATAACAGTCAAAATACTGTCCGAGTGCCACTGCAACTGCGCGCCTGTCATTTGTTTAGGAGCAGCAGAGACCTTTTAGCATGTCTCAGGACATGCTAGCTGGCTACACTGAAGACACCTTCCACGTTATACTGTGATGTCCCAGTGACCGCGTCATCATCGTACCTGTACATCGCCGCATTTGCATGCAGGTGGGATTCTCCTGTCTCTGAGTGAGTCAACGTGTACTACCCGTTAGCTATCTGGCAGACAAGCTAACATGGAGGTAACACAAGACACCGTCACCTCTCAGACAATGGACTGAGACGACAAGGTGTGTATGCAGCTTTTGCACTGTGTTGATAACACAGCTATCAGTTTTTACAACCTGTGATTTGAATTGACTTCCTGCACCCATCTCTTCTCCTCAGGGATAATGAAACTGAATGACCAAAGACCCAGCAGTGCACTATGGCATTGACTGAAGTATACTGGGACCACCACATACCCCTGCCAAAGCTTGCTCCTGTTCAGGCCAAGGTCACCGTTGCCCTGGTGGCACTCCTGTGCTTCATTAACAGTTATGATGGAGAGTTTGTATTTGATGATTCTGAAGCAATTGTTAACAACAAGGTGAGTTTTTCATTCATCATCAGCATGACTCCAGTTACACACTTACACTTGCAAAAACCGTTACTCGTTTTGTTTTTGTGGTTGCAGGATTTGCGCCCAGCAACACCTCTGAACAACATCTGGAGCAATGACTTCTGGGGAACCAACCTGAGTAGCAACTCTAGTCACAAATCCTACCGACCTCTCACTGTCCTTACATTCAGGTAAGGAGTCCTACTTAGTGTCTGAGTTTATACACACTTTATACATTCACAGCTAAACTAGTAATCAGATACAAATCAGTTTAATCTACAACTCAGTTAGAATAAACAGGTCGACACTGGTTTATGTTTTGGTTGCGGAGGGGTGTCTCAAAACATCTGTACATGCTCCCTTTGTACATTGTAAATGTGTGCAGATGTGCACTTGTCTTCTTTACAAAAAGCCAAACTTGTTCTCTGTTGAGATTTATTTTAATACAACTTTTTGAATTTCTAAAAGGATTAAAAAAGCACAACGCAATAACAGGCACTACTGCACTTGAAATACCTATATGCACTCACACACTTTATTTTTACTACCTTGTTAGCAGTATTCTGGATCCCCTTTTTCCTTTAGAACTGCCTCAGTTCTTCATGGCACAGATTCAACAAGGTGCTGGTAAAATTCCTCAGAGATTCTGGTCCATATTAGCATGATTGCATCACACAGTTGCTGCAGATTTGTCAGCTGCTTATCCATGATGTGAATTTCCTTTCCCATCTTGGACCAATTGATCTGATGACTGTGGAGGCCTTTTGAGTACAGTTACCTCACTGTCATGTTCAAGGAACCAGTTTGCTGGAAGCAGCCATCACAAGACGGGTGCAGCTGACAGGAGTGGCACCTGGTGTGTGGTGTTGCACCGAGTTTCTGCCGTGTGATTGGTTTTATTAGAAATTTGCATTAATCAGCAGCTGAACAGTAACTAATAAAGTGGCCAGTGAGTGTATATTGAAGGATTTGAATAAACATGTGACTAAATGTTAACACAGCTGTTGAGAAAGATAAAAGCATAGCACATTCATCATTTTTGCATGTTGCATTGATTCAGTAATCTGTTCTATCAATCTAATCATTAGACCACATCTCATGTGCACAGTTGACCTGAAACCTTCAATCCAAAAGAGTTCAGTCAGAATTTAATAAATATCTGCTTTTAATTCAGCCACACACATTAAAGCATCCTTCTTCAAATACTTACTCCTCTGTTAATTGCCAAAACCTCTACATGGTTCCTGTCAGTAGTTTAACCACAGTAAGGACTTGACTGAAAAAGCATAACATCATACTGTTTCTGTAGGTTACTTCTTACTGCAGGAACTTGCACAATATTTTAGGTCAATCAGCACCTGTGTGCATGTTCTGACAGCAGGAAATCTCTCTATAGTTTCTCTTTCAAAGATGTTTTCAGGGTGGAGGAAAGGTACTTCATCCCCTAAAAACTGCAGGGAAGAACTCGACAGCAAACACAACCACTGGAGTCTGGTGGATAACGACAGACTCGAGTAACGGTCTTCTCCAGTCAAACGTTGCCATCAGCTGCTTAAAATTCACCACAGGGAAACACCAGAGACGGCATCACCACTGCTGTATCAGTCTGATTTTAATGTATTCATCACTTGCAGTTTGAAGCTGTTGCAAATTGATTACATCACCTTGTGAGGCCAGTTAACCTTACACTGCAGTGGAAACGGAAAGGATGATTAGGGGCCATTGCTGTAAACGTTTGTGCCATTTAGGAGTTCTGTTGTGCTTCTACAGTGGGAAGGTGCCTTTCCTCTGTTCTCTGCATATAACTGTGCAGTTGATGGTGGTTATTGATGACCCTCACCATGTCCCATTGGCTTCATCATGTCACATTATGCTTTATAATAGTTTCCACCATCCTCACACATATACTTTCCTACACCTGCTGTACATTCAGCTCTAGTTTTTCTCTTGTCTCGCTGTTGCAGGCTGAACTACCTCGTAGCGGGAGGCCTTCACCCCGTTGGCTTCCATGTGCTGAACATCATCCTCCATGCTGTCATATCCGCCCTTATGATTGACGTGTTTGCAATACTTATTGGTGGACTGGCCTATGATGAGAAGGGCAGGATACTGAACCACGCTCCTAAGACCTCTTTGCTTGCTGCCGTCTTCTTTGCCGCACACCCAGTTCACACAGAAAGTGTAAGTAGAGTTGAAGTGTTTATTTATATGCACAATAATATAAGTAAAGAGACAATCAAATAGTTCAGTATGCATTAAAATCGTCATACACATGAGTGTTTACTGATTCATATGTATGATTATTGTGTAGTTTGGACTTATTTGGGCTGTAGGCGTAGTCTCAAAACTGAAAATACATTTTTGCATTAAAACACAAACAGTAAAGCTTAAAGAAAAACAAGATCAATCAAAAGTCGCAACAAATTTTTTCAATGGTGATAACAAAATATATGCTAATGCTAAACTTGGCACATCTGCAGTGAGTGTGATCTAGCTGAAAGAAAAACAATTAAAGATAGGTACTTTATTGATTTCACAACCAGAATTCATGTGTTACAACAGCAAGATAATGAAAAAAAACTAGAGTCTAAATAAACATAATTAAAGTGGCGCACAGCCATGATGAGCGCCTTATTCAGTGAAATAAAAAGGTTATATATATATATCTATATCTACATACATATATATATATATATATATATATATATCTCCTTGATTCTGTTCCTATCCTGAATTACTTTTTACTGCTTGTTATTTCCCTGCTCTTTCACCAGTATTTCACATTTATTTCTACAGCTTACTTCTAACAGATGACATTTAGCTAGTAGTGTTTGGCCATCGTGTGTTTAAGTATTTCTTTTTATATATTTACATTATTTTCTTTCTTTCTGCATGCTGGTGTATGAGCTGTTAAGTCAGCTCTGGGTTTTTATTTGAACTTGGTTGGGCTGCTACTGTTAGGGACCCGTGCACCTCAATGAGGTAGTTTTGATTTTCGGCCACAAATAAACCTTTCCTAAAAACATGGATTCAACACGGCATCAAGACAAGCCAATCCAGAGCCTCCAGTGGTTCCGTGCCAAGAACAAATGCCCCATCTCAGCTGGGAGTGTGGGCCAAGGTGTGTGCGATAGTACGACCTGACTATTAGCCACGTTGGGATGCTTATTGACCTGCCCTCATATGTGTTTTTTGCTGTAAAGCATGGCTGGAAAGAAGCAATTCCCTGTCCATTTCCCTTTAATCATGCAGGGCAAGAACTGGGTAAGACCTGGGGGGTGGGAGGGAGGCAGACTGTCTGCTTGGACCTGCTGTATGTATCAAAGCAGGCAACCACAGGATGCCAGCCATACTTTACACACACACACACACCGTATAGAAACACACACACATAACCGTGCTACACTGGTAATGAGAGTTTCTTCTGACGTCTTTTTAATAAGCTTCCTTTTGTACTTGGATGCACTATGCAAAACTAATATATGGTGCATGTGTAATAAAATGAATCATTTCTAAATAGGTTTACCAGATAATGTTGTTTCTTCAAGTATTTTTGTAGTTTAATCAGTCCTTCCTGTCTCATGTATCATAGCTTTTATTTCTCTCCCTTTTCTCTCTCCATCTCATCAAGGTCGCTGGCATAGTGGGCCGAGCAGACCTTTTATGTGCCCTCTTCTTCCAGCTGTCTTTCCTCACCTACTGCAAGGCTTTTAACAAAGGTAGGTACCTGACACGAGTATTACTCTTTAGGTACACAGTAATTCTATACTGCACAAAGCACTTTCCATATGTCACTGGCATCAAAACCTTATCGATCTGCCAGCATTCGATGCATCTGTCTGAACACCTACATTTCAATCCTTCCCTGTCTCTGACCAGCGTGGTCTTGGCTTTGTGTTCTCAGGGAGTGACAGAGATGACAGGTTTTCTCTCCAGTGGGTTGTGGTCAGCCTC
This sequence comes from Oreochromis niloticus, assembly GCF_001858045.2. NCBI lineage: Eukaryota > Metazoa > Chordata > Actinopteri > Cichliformes > Cichlidae > Oreochromis > Oreochromis niloticus. Next base: position 23,290,601 of record NC_031987.2, on the reverse strand, counting down.
TTGCTGTGTGCTGCAGCAATGCTCTGTAAAGAACAAGGCATCACTGTCTTGGTATGAAGTCCTTCTGTAAGGTCTTTTAGATCTGATGTTTTCATCCTGTCTTGCCATCCCACTGTAATTCTTGCTTACACGAGGAGAAAAAGTCTCATATTCTTTACATATATATATATATATATGAAATGAGCTAATTCATTTTGTTGCTGACCTATATACATTTAAATGCCATTTCTCCTTCTTTCTCTATGTATTTTCCTTCAGGGTGTGAATGCTGCCTTTGATGTCCTCCTGATCTGTAATGTTAATGTGTATGAACTCAGCCAGAGGCTACTCCTTAGGAAGAAATCATTTGATGTGAGTTAGGTTTGCACACCCTCCCCCGCTTTTCTGTCATAAATTATGCACTCCTTTGTATGATTTATGTCACATTTCATACACTGTCTATATAAAGTAGTTTGCAGTTGAGTACATTAGCGATTAAACGGTGACTGAAAGTAACTAACAAGCTTTAGATTTTTAATTGTAAGTGACAAGTGGTAATACTCTTGTGACAGGTAAGTGAGTTGGTGCGAATGGGATTGCTTACGCGACTGGGTCTAATGGGTCTTGGAGGCCTCCTGATGCTCTACGCACGCTGGAGGATCATGGGAACAGGACCGCCAGCGTTCACTGAAGTAGACAACCCGGCTTCTTTTGCAGAAAATATCATCCTCAGGGTAAGAAAGATTAGTTTGTAGAGTTTATTTCACAATATTTATTCATGCATTATAATTACAGACAATTTTATCTTTAAATGATTCTTATTGATCTATGTAATTATGAATTGACTTTATTGAAGCATTTTTTTTTTCATAATTTCAGTTTAATTCACTGTCTAATATCATGTTTGTCCTGAGTAATTTGCATGATTTTTAAACACTGTGTTTACTTTAGAATTTTAAATGCTTTTTTCCCCCTTTTTCTCCGCTGGTTTTGTTGCTGCTCTCTTCCTTTTCTGTTCCCTTTTGATTGGCAGATAGTGAACTATAATTACTACTACTCCCTTAATGCCTGGCTGCTGCTGTGTCCCTGGTGGCTGTGTTTTGATTGGTCCATGGGCTGTGTGCCTCTCATTAAGTCAGCCACTGATTGGAGGATGGTCTGGCTGCTGCTGCTCTGGTGCATCCTGGTAGGCTTGATAAGCCAAGCCTTATGCTCACAGGACAGCCAGAGGAGGAGGTGAGTGAGGAAAGCCATCTCAGATTTGCTGGAATGAAAGACGAAATAAAGTACATGTTGACTTCTAAAGACGTATAGTTGATTGTGACTATAAGAGCATATTCACCGCAGTGTCACCAGAGCACAATGCGTACTTCTTGCTTGGTTTAGCACAGACTGACAATTTTTTGGGTCCAGTATTCAGATTCTTAAGCTTAAATCTCAGTCCACATGTTTTTAGAAGCTATGTGTGTGCTCTGTTTTCCTCACTAGGACTTTGACCCTGGGTCTGGTGCTACTGGTGGTCCCTTTTCTGCCTGCGTGCAACATTTTTTTCAGGGTGGGCTTTGTCATTGCTGAGAGAGTTCTCTACCTGTCTTCAGCCGGCTACTGCCTACTGCTGGCATACTCTTTAGGACACTGCTGCTGCCGTTGGTCCAAATACAGGGTATGCCTAAATGATACCAAAAAGATCACAATACAGCAAAGGACACCAAACACTGAAGCGGTTTCTAGTAAAGATTTATTTTCCAAAGTTGTCGGTTTAAACTGTCTTGATTTTAAACTCAAAATCTGCTTTCAAAACCAGCTTTGATAATTCAGTAACTCGCGATGCAGGGAAGGTACAGATATGAGAAATGTCTAATGACTTCCCTATAAAGGGATGATGACAGCAGGTGGTGTCCATGTGCTGCAGAAATACATTTTGCAGGTTATTAATTCTGTGTCACACATCATTTGACTTGAAGCTTAATATTGTAATGCTTTATAGCACTTGGCTGTTAAATGGTTCCTCTTCTCTTTTTGCAGAAGTTGCTGTGCGTCATGGTGCTTGCACTGTTGTGTGTGTATGTAGTGCGCTGTGCTCTCCGCAGTCACCAGTGGCGTTCAGAACAAAGCCTCTTCACCAGCGCCCTTTCTGTCTGTCCGCTCAACGCCAAGGTAAAAAAAATAAGTAAAAAATCAGTGATTTGTGTTTTCCTGCCTCGCTTCAGTTTGCGCCAATAAATTATTTTAGTGCACATTTGAAAATAAATTATAGCCATAGACACATCCTGATGCTTTAAGTGCTGATGATTGTTCCCTCAGGTGCATTATAATGTGGGTAAGAACCTGGCTGACAGAGGGAACACCACTGCAGCTATTACATATTACAGAGAAGCAGTCAGGTACGTGTCCTTACAAGCAGTTATGACCTATTACATTTCTGACAAAGAAACAGTCATTGACTTGTTTGTTGCATGTTGTTTATGGCTTTCAGGCTACACCCTACATACGTCCATGCAATGAACAACCTGGGGAATATCCTGAAGGAGAAAAATGAACTTGTGGAAGCAGAGCAGCTGTTGTCTAAAGCTGTTTCCATTCAGTAATGTTGTTTAATATCAAAGTTTACATCAACGAGCTCTTTTAACAGATTTAGACTCGCTGTTGATGGCTTTGTTTTCTTTTTAAACCCGTGCAGGCCTGATTTTGCTGCAGCTTGGATGAATCTGGGAATAGTTCAGAACAGTTTGCAGAAGTTTGAGGAGGCAGAGAAGAGTTACTGGAACGCCATCCGCTTCCGGAGAAAATACCCAGACTGCTACTATAACCTGGGACGCTTGGTGAGGTCCCGGGCTCAAACCACGCAATCTGTTTTTGCCTGTTACCATGGTCACTGTGTAAGATTAAGCTATTAGCAAAAAAAACAAGGATAAGACTAGGGATGGGTATCGTTTAGGTTTTATCCGATAACGTTGTCGAACCGGTACTTTTGAAACGGTGCCGGTGCTTAAACGGTGCTCGAACCGGTGCTTAAAGAATGGAGAACACAAACTTTGTCCAAAAACCTCTTATGTTTTTATTTTTAGCAGTCTCTTTTTTTCTGCAAAATGATAACTAAGTTAGCCTTTTCTGTTGATACAACATACCTCCTTTGGTTGGAACCGGTGCTTAAACAATGGAAAACACAAACTTTGTCCTAAAACCTCTCATGTTTAGCTGTTTTTTTTGTGTAAAAAGATAACAATGTTAGCCTTTTTTGGGCATATATGGTAGCACTCTATCAAACAAGAAGACAGCCGCATGTAACTACGACGGTGTTTGCTAGTTCACCTTACATGCATTAATTTAATAACGTGGTTAGCCTACTCAATGTTAATTACACACGAACAACATGAAGCTACTCACGCAGAGAAGAACGGCTGCTGCTGCCATCATCATTTCTGCTACACTGGCAGGGCTAGGGGCCAGGACTCTACTCTTCGGGTTTTTGGGGGATGTTGCTAACTCCGCGTCCGATAACAGGCACCACACCCGCAGTAGATGTGCACGGTGTGAGGTCTCGCAGCAAGCTATCAAATACGGTGCATTTCTCGGCTATTAAAAAAACGCTATGCGTCGCCAGGTGTTTCATCAGATTCGAGGTGTTACCTCCTTTGCACAGTATCACAGTATCAGCTTAAAGCACTTGTTGCAGGCTGCTGAGTTTGCATCTTTTGCTGTGAAGTACAGCCAGACTTTTGACCGCTTCGCCTTGGGCGTTTTTAATCTGTAGCTCTGCTCTAAAAGAACTACGTACCTGGGCCCGCCTACTATCCTCGGAAACGTAAAATGATTGGCTAGAATCCAAAGTGTATGACATCTCAAGAAAAAAAAAGCATCGAAATGTGCGCTGCTTTTCGTTCTGGTTACTACCGTTTATGTCAGAACCAGTGCCATAATGGCACCGGATACCGGTACCCATCCCTAGATAAGACAAACTACACCTCTACATGAAGCTAAAAAGTGGCGTTTCTAACTCTGTACGCTGACTGTTCTTCGCCAGATTCACCTGGCTGTTCTTCTTTTGCCATGTTTATATTGGTCAGCCTCAGGAATGACACCCCTGACAAAAGCCCCAAATAATTCTAACAGTGTGTAAGGGGTCCCAGATGACACACTACACAAGGTCATGTGTAGTGTTGGCATTATGTGATACATGTTATATGTTTCTCTTCTACAGCTTCAATCCACAATTTAAACCAAATAAAAAAATTAGAAACTTGCATTGAATTCAAAAAGAGTTTTCTAACACTGTATCTCATATTTCAGTATGCCGACCAGAACAGACACCTGGATGCCCTAAACGCCTGGAGGAATGCAACTGTGCTAAAACCTGACCACAGCCTGGCTTGGAACAACATGGTCATTCTGCTGGACAACACTGGTAGAGGAAAAGTGCACATGCTCACACACAGACATGCTGTTAATACAACAGACTACATCTATTTTATTTTTTATGTGATGCGTTTTATTGTAAGTGTTTGTTGTTTAAAAACCAGTAACTAATAACATTCAGCCTTTTGTGAATTTACATGAAAATGAGTCACATTACTTAAAAAAAATAAAAAGGAAAAAAACCCCTCTTTTTGTGGGTGCACTTTGTTACAGGATTCAGAGCCAAGAAACAAAGTGTTGTTATTTTTGGGAAGGCAGTAAATCTAAATGGCCAACAAGATTAGACCGGAAGAGCAGGAATCAGCAATGCTTGAAATTTATGTATTAAAGCTTTGTGTTCTGAGTTTTGAAGGCAGTCTTCCCTGCCGTGTGGAGAATGCTCTGATTTCCAAACGCTCGAGCCGTTTTGTCAGAAGCTGCTCCCGTGGGGGCGGAGTCTCCCAGGAGGGTACTGGAACTGTCCAATCAGGGCCCAGTATGTTCCTGATCAAACGTGGGCAAGCACAGCCAGAACAGCGCCCCCTCAGAGGTTCCCCCACCGCATTTGTTCCCCAAATCTGACAGAAATAATTCTACCCATCTCCCCAGCTCCACTCCAAACACAAAAAAAAGAGAGGAAGAGAAAAGAAGAACAATAGGTGTCATTTTGAAAAAGTGAGGAACTGGGAATATTGTTTTCACTTTGGTCTTGGCCCCTCCTTCTTTGTTTTGATCATTACACAAACAAAAGACCGGATCTGTGTAAATTTAGGCACAGTCGCGCATGTAGTCGCGTGTTGGCGAGCTGTCTGAAGGGCATGGGCCATGACTCAGGACATGACTGCCATTGTTTTGCCCTCCGTTTCTCTGTCTGTCTGTCTCTCTCCATTTCTGGCCAGACATCAGACGGATCTTTGACAGAGATCAATAACCCAGTGGGCCTTGTGTTCATCCTTAATTAGGAGACTAAACCAATCCTCCATGTGTGGAGAGAGAAAAACTCTGCTCTAGATACTGCTGACAAATAAAGCACACGCTCAGGCTCTCTGTGTTTTAACCGCATCTCTGAATTTGTGTTTTCAACAGTCTGAAACGCTTTCATGTTGGGCAGCATTTTTAACAAAATCCCCATGATTTCAATAGGCTTTGTCGCATAAATGTTAGCTGCCTTGCTGTGTAGATTACACTAACAAATACATAGCCATAGATTTGCTGTGTGTATATTTGAATTTTAGTTTCTGACGTTTTTAGTAATTTTTCGTTCTGTCTGGAAGGTAACTTGGGTCAAGCAGAGCTGATCGGCCGAGAGGCTCTGAGAGTCCTCCCTAACGACCACACCATCATGTTTTCATTGGCTAATGTCCTGGGGAAATTACAAAAATATGAGGTCAGTAAACATATTAGTATGCATAGTAGGCATTATAAGGATTTTATCCCTTACAGTACTCTGTGTCTGCTCTGAAATATGTCTGGGACTAGTAAAGACAATTCAGGATGCGCTCTTTTTTTTCCCCCCTTTGTTTTATCTCAGGAGTCAGAGGGCTTCTTTCTTCACGCCCTCCGGATCAACCCAAATGCTGCTAGTTGCCATGGAAATTTAGGTAAGGCGATTTTGGTTGTGTCACATATTTTACAGTGTTGCTAAGAGCTTCCAAGCACTCAGAAGCAAAACACATATATATATATATATATATATATATATATATATATATATATATATATATATATATATATATATATATATATATATATATATATATATATATATATATATATATATTATATTTATATTTATGCTTGCTAGTAAAAGTGTTATTGTGCAGTCTAGCTGTACTGAATGAGCTAAATGAATAGAATTAGAATCAGTGCAGCTTCTCAGCTTAAAGCAGCTTTCTTTCTCTTTTTTTCCCCCCTCAGCTGTGTTGTATCATCGCTGGGGGAAGCTGGAACTGGCAAAGAAACACTACGAGCTTTCTCTAAAGTTGGACCCTGAGGCTCCTGGGACCAGAGACAACTACAACATGCTGCGACGCAAACTGGACCAACTTAAACGCAGCACACCCTGAGGGAAGCCACTTTGACTCTGCCTATTGAAGAACAAATTGTTTCACTTGATATTATTTGAGCTCACACTAATTCTGGCTTTGAAACATTTGGAAATAAAGACCACGATCTGTTTATCAAGCTTCTGTTCTGTTATTTATATGAAAAATATAAAAGAGAGAGGGGGGAAAGGAAAATGTAAAGCAGTACAATGTTTTCTTTGCTAGTGTTAAATTCCTAGTGTGCATTGATTTCATCAGATGTGTCCAGGTTAGGACTGTCAGATGCCTGTGCTGGCTACATGGTCTGCTACACTGTGCTGTTTTGTTGCCCCATTTGAAGGCCATGTGGACCTGATCCATGTTGAACCCCGTTGTCTTTTCATCTTTGACCCCATGTTGTGTCAGCTGGACAGAGCACCATGCACGTGCAGAGGGTCTGCTGTAACATTTATTTGTCTTGGCCCTTTTTCAGGAGTTCCAAATGTCCCTATACCCAAATGCTAAAATAGTTTTGACCACGAGTGCTAGTCTGCATGTGGTCATAGCATCAGTGTTTCTTAATGCCCATCTTTTTGGTTCTGACTGGGATTGCCCTATGAGCGCTAACCACCCCCTCCTCGCCTCTTTACTGCTCCTGTCACCTCTGCAGTTAATGGAGGAAAGGTGGTTTTTTTTTTTTTTTTTTTTTAGCTTGGACGTTTTTCTCAAGTGTCCACGAGAAGATGAGAGGTCAGCTGAGACAGGAAACCCATGGCCGGTGCTGTATGAAAACAGCTCTATAGCACAGAACCTTCAAAGGGAGACGGAGATTATCTCCCAGGGGGGGAGTATGCGTGCACGCACACACATACGTTCTCGCACATGGGCCTGCTTCTCTTGAAGAACGCTGAAGAGGGAAAAGGCAACCCCAGTGTGGAACATCAGTCAACAAGTGTGCACCCGGGGTCAAAGTTCAACCCACTTCTATTTTTTCACCTGCTTCCTACAGCTTGCAGGAAACTTTTGAAGCCGTGGTGGGGTGGTATGGCTTTGCTTTAGGGGCTGCTCAGTTTGTTTGCACATAAAGTACAATACACCAGTTGATGCTTTGATGCTTGAAAGATGTTACTGATAACATTGTGGGGGTGGGGGGCACAGCACACACGACCATCAATATCCTCTGTGTATATGAGCTCTTAAATATGAGACGACACGTGAAGATATGTCTTTGTTACTCGCCTGTTTTTATTTTCCTTTAAGTCAGTGGTGGACGTATAAAGCATCTGCAAGTCCCAACAAAACAAAAACCTATAGTGTATACACAGCACACTCTTAAGCATTGTTTCGTTTGAGATGAAATGCGTTTCAACAAGACTGGCAAAGGTCAGTGCAGTGAAAAGACTTCATGCTATGGAGCGAATGCAAACGCAAGAAGATCAAAAAACATTTGGACAGTGACATTCAGCACTGAAAGCGTTTCCCTCGTATTATTTTTCATCACGCCGTGTAACGCGCAGCGCCGCCGATGTACGATTGGCCACACAACCATCAGCTCTTCGCTTTATGTACTTATGGATCCTTTCTTTACTTTCTGTGTGATCCTTTCATTCAGTGCCTGCAGCTGACTGTCTAGCTGCACAGCTGTGCTGGCACACCAGTGGGGGAGCCCACTTTTATCATAATCATTCTTTGAATACCTTTCATTATCATAAAATATGTGAGTATTAAAGGGATGGATTCACCGGCCCCGCCAACATCTTCATTATCCATTCTGACTGACAAAAACCTGCTGTCCTAGGGAGTGACATTAATAAAAGATGGGATACTACAGCCTTATGAAGTCTTCTCCTTGTTCTGTGGGTTTTTCACTGTACACCTTTTAACTGCTTGGATGCTCCATCACAATGATATAATGAAATCGTCTCCCAGGTGGGGTTCTTTATTGTGTTCTATTAATCACACTGATGACTTTTGATCATTATAATCAATGGATTAGGCGCAATCGCGTCTGATTGTTCAAAGCCAAAACCGCTCAAAAATCTGTAATACCAAATTCGACGAGGCGTTTTTGTTTTGATTGCCACAAAACTTGTTATGAAAAAACTTATTGTCACCCTTTTGTCGCTGCCGCATATTCGACAGGGGAAAAAATGGAAGCAGGGGAGCACTAATTTGAACCCAGTGAGGGTGTTTTGGAACAGCAGGTGTGCTATTTTGCATCTGATAAGCAACGCCCCCTCGCCCCTCACCACCAAGAAAATAAAGAATCACAGGGCTTATCAGAAGTGCTACATGACAGTGTGCTGAGGTATTAAATGAAGCGGCGATGGGAATAAATGTGATGGTCAAGTTGAAAAAAAAAAATGACTTGGAGACTCCCTAAATTGGAGTGGAGTTCAACTATGCTGTATGTGCGGAAAGGAGCACACACACACACACGGTTGCAAACATGCTCTATAGCTATAAGAGGGGTTTTGAGAGAGTTCTCATCAATGTGACAGGATGCGATCAAGGGCAGTCCTGTGATGTGTCTGCTGGGCCTCTGTAGGGCCCTCGCTGTCCCTCCCTTATACTCCCCCCAACCACAACGATCCTAATGGGCTCTGATGGGCACCTCCATCTTGCCTGTCTAATTGATGTAAATACTGCGCATTTGAACCACATCCTTCCCACCATCCCGACCGGCCCCTCCCTCTGTTTCTTATAACAGTAGGGGTCAGAGGTTAGGCTGACTGAGTGGTCATTAGAATGGCAGTCCTTATTAGAGGAGCAGCTTGTCTGACACCCCGTCCATATCCTGGAGAGGGACCCACCCTGTCCGCTTCATCTAGATCATATTACATGACACGACCTCACAACAGATACTACCAGTGCACTACAGCACTGTAGGCCACTAGGGCACAGTGGCATTTTCGGAGGGGTCTCCTCGCCTGTCACAGCGCTTCCCTGACAGCACTCTGTCTGTCTGGCTTGGATGGACTCTGTCATTTTAAGGAGGGCTACTGTCAGTGGGCATTGGGACTGTCGCGTCTACATGCCCTGGCATTTTCAGCAGCGCTCTCTGTAAGAGAGCATCCCTGCCACCCTCTCGAGAGTCCGTGATGTCGCGGCCAATGATTAATAGTTAGAGATGGGCTATAAGTGTCCAGTGTGGCCAGATGCTAGTCGGGGCTTTGTTGTACTGATATAATGGACAGAGTCTGCCAATTTGGCTCCCTGACAAAGCCTGGAAGTTCCCCAAGATTGATTCTGTTTCTATGTAGTGGTGCCCTGGGGGCTGAATTTTGAGGATGCGCTCTTGTGAAAAATGTTGCGGTGTATTATCTTCAGCTGAGAAAAGCGCTATGAATGATCACGGATTAAACAAAATGGTCAATATACCAGCTTACAATTATTTTATCACTTTTTTTCTAAGCAAGGAAAGTCTCTCTGGCTGTGTATGAATTGGTGGGTGGGTGGGTGGGTTGGGGGAGGACTGGGATAATTTGCAGCGGGAGCCCTATGAGACTGTTTTGCAAAACAAAACGAAGCAGCCAGACCCTTATTGAAAAATATAGTGCAGTGAGACGGAAATTTATTAACTGGCACCAGTTAATGTGTGCATTATTCATTTCTGGTGAGCATGAAAAATGATCTAAAGAGGTTTGAAATTGCAGACGCACAGGCTGACTGCACAGTGGCTGGGGTTGCTGGTTCGTTTCATCCTCTTGCAGGGGTGTTTGGGCGGAGAGGTGGAGGGCTGGAGAGACAGAGGGATGCAGGATGGAGGGGAGGAGTGTGGGCCCCTTTCTCTGGACAGTAGGGCTTTCCAGTAACAGCTGTGCTACTCTCACGAGGGGGCGGCAGCAGCACCGGGAGAGAGGCTGCTTGGGACAGATGGATCAGCACCACCTCCCCTCTAACCTCCCCACCACCACCACTCTTATTAAAATCTCCAATACTACCACAAGGTACTGTCTCTAGGTAGACGAGTATATGTAAATAAATATGCACTCATGTTGCACGGGGGTGTTTAAGTAACTGAGAGGGTTTCTCATCGCTTTATTTATCTGTATAAAAAGTATGGCTCATATGAGTAAAGTAACTCTTTAGGGGAAAAAGACTTGTGTGTTTTGCGAGTTTTTGGCTCCAGTATTTCTTCTCTCCTGTCGTTCCCACTACTTTCTTTCTCTCCTTCTTCTCTACAGTAAGAGTTGGTGGGCAGGAGTTGGTGCCAGTGGCATATGGCTCGCCACTGTGCTAAACATTCATACAAAAGACAGGCCCATCAGTCATGGCTGTGGCCGGATGAGGGGAGAGAGCAGGCCACTGATGAATGGTGTTTAGGACTTACCTGCTGTTAAAACATTACCTCCCAAACATCAGCTCCCCCGAAGCACGCTGAACATTAAGGACTGTATCGCGCTGTATTTTAAAACACAACCCTCGTGAGCGCACATCATGCACGCCAGGTTATAGCAAATAATAAATTTGCTTCCTAAACCCTTTGCACAGAACCCCGGGTCAGGCCTTCATAGACCAATTAATGCAGAGCATCTGCTGTATAGAGACTACACGGAAAAGAACTTTTGAGCCATTTTAGGCTATTAAATAAGGAGGAGAGCCGGTTCCTGCTTGCTCCAATAGCTCTCATTGCTAGAGTGAGCATGGAATGGGTCTCCTCGATTAGACCGAATTAATCCATTCTTTAGGGATTCTTTTTCTGGTTCTATGGCGAAACCAGCACGCCTTTGTTCTTCCTTGAGCCCCGGTGTTTTTTCTGCCAAATTTAACAGAAGGCTCGGAGGGTAACAGGGGTCCAACCCAGTATCACCTTCTGGAGCAGAGCAACTAGCAGAGAAAGACAATCAGCCTGAACCCTGCTGTCTCCAGCACAAAGTGAAAAGACTCTAATTGGGCTTTTTTACGCTGCATTTTCCTGCAGGATTGCTGGATCATGAAAAAGCAATTAAACCTCAGAGACGCAATTCATTCATTCTCATTTTTATCCTTTCATTGGAAAGAGACAAATTTGAAATCACTTATGCGAGTCAAGACTTATGCTTTTTGTGATAGTTTTTCATTTATGGCTTAGAAGGATTCCTATCTCATACTTGGACAAATGGAAATACAGTTAAATGACAAGAAAATGATGCTTCATCAATAAGCAGGTCTGTGAATATAAACATATTATATATATTATTTTAAATTTCTTTTTTTTAAGACTTCATCAGTTTCACAGAAAGGATCATTAAAATTTATTACACATTCTGACAGGACTGTAGTTCTCGGTGTTACACCTAGAGGCAGTGCTGCCCACAAAACCCCGACCTCGGGACCCGAGAGAAAAAAGTGAAAAAACCTTCTACATGTCCTTTATGGGATATTGTTCATCGTGTACTTCTGAGGGGAAGAATACACGCCTGATTGGGGGTCACAGATAAAGAATCAAAGGAGGCTACATCTCTAAATAATAGTTTTAATGTCCGTAAGTGGAGGGGAAGTGCATGGCCCATTACTAACATAAATGTGTGATACATGTCATGAATGAAGATTTAAAATGTTTTTATGAATTACAGATTGCTTTGCTGATATAGAAAATTCAGTACCTAAAGGATCAGCCCTGTAGAAAAGGGATAAAGTGTAATATCATCTTAGAAACTCTGTTCCTAAACACATTATGTGACTAAATAATTTGTTGATATTGAAGCTTAAATTAACTTTTGATGTCTCTGTTGTAATTTATGCAATAAGCATCAAGGATTTTTTTTCCCAGAAAAAAATAGCTGAAAAAGGTTTTCTCAAATACAGGAACTGTAATAATTTCAGATTATTATCACACAAATAAAAGATGCAATCAAAACCTGCAAATTGAAAAAAGGGAAAAAGTTATAAAGAAATGACAACATATTAAAAATAAAATTAAAAGTTCAGTGCATTTAAAAATTGAGACCTTACTAATTATAGTTAAATTGTGTAATAAATTTGTCTTTATTATTTGACACAACTAACAGAAACAAGGTGTTTTTGAATGTTTAATTTTTAAACTTATAATGTGAAACACACAAAATGACCGTTAGCCTCTCGCCCTGTTTTCAATCCAAGCAATTTAAACCAGGCGCTCAAATATCTAGTAACTACAAACGTTCCAGTCCGCAGCGTCCATACATTGTAAATCAGGTCTGTTAATGCACTCTACTCTGCTCGCAGACACAGAGAGGGACAGTGGTGGGTGTAACTGCACACACGCACGCACGCCCACACAAAGCACACACACACTCACAATGACTATGCTGTGGGGTTGGCCTCGCATGCACTTTTGTTTTCCCACCATGCACAAAGTGATCAACTATCACACCCCAGACGGTGAGATGTCAACATGAAATACCTTCATTTGCATCAGCTTTAAAAACTGCCTGACTTCTTGTTATGCCAGCGACCCACCAGTGTCTCCATAAAATTCACTTTAGCCACGGGGGTCCTGAGACCTTGCTAAATACTGCCCCAATACTGCTGTCAACAGTCCGTCAATCACATGACAAATCCTTGTGATTAAACAGAGCTTCACTGGCTCCTTCACAATGGCCTGGAATTAAGTCTGGATATGTCTCTGCTGCAGAATTATGTCATTATGCAGTTTTCACAAACTGAACCCATTTTTACGGCATGGAATTTAACCAAATCAAACTTTTAAAATCTTTCATGTAAGCCTTTAAATATTAGTGATTTTTGTGCATTTCTAACTTCGGTTTAGATCGACATTTTTGGATATTTAATTAAATCCCTGCAAATGCAATGATCTGCAACAGGAAAAAAGAGCTCAAGACCAACAATCCATGCACAAACACTCCCATAAAATAGTCAAACTTGTTGCTGCATTTGTCCAAATTAATTTTATCCAATTACTTTAAATAATTGTCCTTTTTCAGATTTTTAATACAAAATATACATATTATAATAAATTATACCTCTTTAAAAACTTATTGGGTTTTGTTCTCTTTAGTTTAGATTTGATTTAATAAGTAAACCAGCAAAAAAAAAAAAGGAACTCGTTGCTGAAGGAAGCAATGAGTGGACTCGTACAAATCGAAGTGCAGTGCTAAGAAGCATCTAAGCAGTCTGCAAAAGCCTCAGACAGACAGCCGAATAAAAAGGCAGCTCAAAAGATAAGAGACAACATCTAATCTGACTCAGATAGCTGATACAGCCCAGCCACATCTAAATCCTGGAGGTTTGGTCTGAAGAGGAAGGACTTAACTTAAAGCCCCTTTCAATGTGCTAAATGTGTTTTTGTAATTAAACTCATACAATTAACACTGACAAGCACAGGTCAAAAAGAGCACAGATCCTCTGTTCAAATGAACCTCTGTGAGTGAAACGGGACATAGAGGGAGGACAAGAGGGAAAGAGAGAAAGCCCGAGAGACAGCACATGCTGCCGCACTACACAACTTACACGAGCTGCTCGATGCAGAGACGGAAAGAAAGCAGTGAATGAATGAAGGGAGAGAAGAGTGAGGGAGGCACCGTCATTCAAGCGGTATGGATTTCAGTATTCAGGCTATATAGTGCTCTGCAAGTTAACCTCAAGACCACAGTGTTTATTCAGGGACTGTGTTCCAGATCTGGGGGGATATCCAGTTCCCTGACATCAAAGAAGCAGAGCTGTTGGAACAAAGCTTTTAGCTGCTCCTTAAAGCTCGACATTAGGTGAATTGGAGCAGCTGTGGCAATATGTGACAATATTTTTACTGTAAATAAAAGTCCACATGGCCCGGGGTAATGGATAACCAACAGCAGGATAATTGTAATTTTAATGTTAAAAAAAAAACCTTCAGTGGGACAACAACGAAACAAAATTTAAATTTGTTACTAAGTATCACTTGAGACAGAAACTAGTGTAAATGCAAGGACATGAACTTACACACTTAGACTTTGTATTAAAGTTCAAAAACAAATAAAAGGTTGGAAATGAATACAGTGAAACCAGATTCAAGCAGTTATGTAAAGTTTCAGATCTCACTGTGGATATTTACCTGTATCAGTTTCATTGAAAACTTACCAATTGCCTTTGCTTTAAATCTTTAATGAAAGATGTTTGCCTGTTACATTTCTATAGCTTTTTCAACTTGATATTAATTTTTTCAGTTGGATTTTTAAAAAAACTACATTTTACAATTAAATGTATAATTTAAAGTTCTGTATTATTTTAATTTATTCCTGTATTAATGTTTTTGTATTTTTAATTGGACCTAAACAGTTATATATAAAAGCTATAACAAAAAGTCATATGCTGAACTTTTTACAGTATTACATTACAGAGTTTTTACTATGTTATATATATATATATATATATATATATATATATATATATATACCGATTTTAAAAGTGTATATGGTTAAAACTCTGCCCAGCTCACACTCACCATAAAATCATAATATATCTAATTCAGAGGTGACTGATGGACGCTCATTAATGTGGATCCATTCAAAACATTGATACTTACACTGCTGGCAGCACCATAATGGAGCATTTGTCAGTAATGAGTGAAGCAAGGCCTGTGTACTGAAAATAAATCAACAGAAATCTTTCTTCAGTCGTTGTGTTGAGTTATTTGTTTATTTACTCACAATCTACATTTTATTTTCTGTGTAAATGTTTTTTTCACAGTCATTTCTTTCTTTTTTTTTTTAAAGTAACTCGCTGTTCACAATCTCACAACAAAGCAGCAATTTGTTGTTTTTTTGTAGCACACAATCGCTTTTACAGGAGTTTTGTTAAAGCACAGGATATGCATGTGTTTATTCTCAGTCTGAATATGCTGAATGCGGAGCTCTACTTACATGTGAAAAAATAATAACTGCAGATGCGATAATGAGCATATTTTTATATTTTCCTAAAATCACTGAAAGAAGCAGATTTTCTGTGTGGGATGGAGGGTGGGGGCGTGTTCATGAGGGAGCCTCTGCACATCTCCTCACTGCACAAACAGCTAGAAGAGCTGCTTCGCTGCCATGATCTTACTAGGTTCTTAGTGTGTGACCCATGTCACGGGCATCATGGCCTGATGGACACAGCTGTCTTGCCGCAGGCAAAAAGGAGCAAGGAGGGATACTGGGAAAAGACAGGAGAAAAAAAAGAGAGACAGACAGAGAGGGCAATAGATTGTGTGTGTGTGTGTGTGTGTGTGTGTGTGTGTGTATGTGTGTGTGTTTGGCGGAAATGTTGATTGTCCTCTGGCACTTTCTGGGGCATGTGCCCACACAGCGTGGCATCCCGCTCATTCGGCACCCCACGCTGACCCCACCAAAAACTCCACACAATGGACAGAAAAGCAACAAAAGTAAAGTCAGACAAATGCTTTGGACACAGAAGGAAACAGTAACTCTCATGTCTCTGGTCCATGTACTGCGTTAGAGCACAGAGACGCATTTCCATGAACACTTGGGGCTAAATATTCAGGTGCACACTCAGGTGCTCGACATGGACACGTCACTTGCAACATGAGGAAACAGGACTGGTGAAATTGCCAGTCACCAAGGAGGAAGGCACACAGTTAATCCCACGAGGCGTCCTCGTACAAGAACAATGGAACGAATGCAAATACCGCAGGAGTTGGCTGGGAAAGTCTGGGAAACAATGACACTCATGTAGAGTAAAAATTTTCTATTAAGCTGTGCGGGGATTAATGCTTGTTTTCAGAATTCAGCTGAGACTTGAACGATTATCACAATGTAAGTGTCAGTGTCTCCAAATACTTCTGAAACAGAGAGCTGGAGGGAAGCTTAAATTCGCCACTAATTAATTAGAATTTTATTGTGATAAGGACACACATGGTAAATACGAGGAAAATTATCTGTTAAAAATGTGCAGCAACGGATAACTGGCGGCTTTTTAATTTCAGTGTGTTTGAAATCATTAGTTTGGATAACTGAATTGTGTAAATAAATAGCATAATATTAGAATTTCCCCACAACAGCTTTGCTCTAAGCAAATACGTTTAAAGTACAGAATTATTTAAGTGTTTTATAATTTAGCACACCCTCTTAAGCTTGGTGAGGCCCTGTGCACGGCGGGCAGACAGGGCCTCACAGAGCCAAGCAGGGCTGGACAGGGAAGGGGAGGCACAGCGCGCATGTTAGCAACAGAGGAAAGAGCCACTCAGACTGGAGGAGAGCCACATGTGCCGGGCCACGGAGAGAGGCTCCGACACTGCTCACACTGTCAGCGTGCTGACATATACATAGGCAAACATTTGTGAAGAGGAACATAAGCGCACGCACACACACACACACCAATGCACGCACACACTGCAGGGCCAAGCCAATTAACACCCTGCCACAGCATAGATCATATTCGAAGCAGTCGTGGAACAGGAGGGCATATGTGGATAATCATACATGCAAATTAGATGAACAAGAAAGGCACCTGAATTCTGGCAACAACTTGTGAAAACACGTCAAATACGGCGTCCTGTCAGGATGGGTTTTCAAAGAAGAACGCATGTGATTGTGATTTACTGGAACATTTTGACACGTTTTTAATGAAACTATATAGGTGAACTTATTTTGGTTGAGTTAACCGGGGCAGAGTGGTGATTGCTGACTAATTTGCAGCAACATTTTCAATGTCAAATGAGGAAAATAAAAAGAATATACACATCTCTTACATTTAAGCCACAAATATAAGATGGAGCACTTAAGGGTCTCAGGAAGGAAAATGACTGTCTTCCCTGAAATTTGACTCCAGAACCAGAAGATGGCAACATACCTCTGGCTGAGACCTTGCCTCCCTATACTCCTTTAGCTTTTTTTTTATGCATTCACATGTTCACCTAGTGCTTCATTTATTTATTTATTCATTTACTTGCACTGCAATACAAACATTATAAGTCTTGAAGAGAGGAGCAGGTAAATATAGTGAATTATTCACCGGGTTCCTGACTTGACTACTGGTGGTTAGGCAAGATAAAAGCCAGACAGACAAATCCCTATGGTTGGCTTTGGGTGTGTGCTGTACATACATGTGCGCATGCATGCACGCCTGTGTGTGTGTGTGCGTATATTCACTGTATATTCACAGCCTGTAGGTAAAAGGAGATGGATTGGTGATTGGATGATCGGTGTGGTAGCTGCAGCTTTTTCCCCCCTACATTTTTAGCTCTGAAGATCAGTTTACTATTCTTCACTATTTCTCACTGTTTTGCTTCTTCTTCCTCTCATCCTCCTCCTCCTCCTTCTCTTCACTGTATGACGTTTGTTACGTAAGCCTAACGGACGGAGACCACTACGGGGTTCCAACATTAACACCCAAAAGCAAAAGAAATCAGAGTCAGCCCTGACTAATGCAGAGTGGGTGCCTTTCCAGCAAGCGTGTGTGAAAAAGAGACACAACTGAGTGAATGGTAAATGAGCCTCTCAGTTACAGTAGTCGGTCCCCACTATATGACAAGGGCTGATCCACTTTACCCACTCCTCGCAGCACTGACTGTCACTTCAAACAGACTGCGCTAAGATGAGTCTATTTGCCATAGTAAACAATTTAATATTTGATGTATAGTACAGTAAGCAACCCGCCCCTTGTGTTTTATACCCCTCTCCTCTGTTTGTTTTCTTCTGTGTGTTTGTGTGTAGTGAGGTGGGGGTAAGGGTAGGGTGTGTGTGTGTGTGTGTGTGTGTGTGTGTGTGTGTGTGTTGGGGGGGGGGGGGAGGAGCGGGGGTTGCTGGCATAGTCAGCAAGGGTAAATGAGGCAACAAGAGTATTTGAGTGCATACATAATCTCTCAGAGAGATGACGATGGAGAAATCGCTGCCTGCTATCAAACACTCAGACAGCAGTAGGATCTGTTCATCCTCACTGAACATGATAAACACGTATATTTTCCAAACTCTTCTCTTTTTTATCCAGGTCTGCGATTTAGAATATGCTCCGGTTTAATCACTGACTTTTGACAGATTTCTGTTCATTAAAAAAAAGAAAAATAAATAAATAAATAAATAGCATGAAAAAAGAAGGATCGGCAACACCATGTCCGAAAGACACTTTGTAAAAATGATTTCTGAAGAGTGAGGGCACAGTGAACCCAATTCTAAGCAGCACTGAGTTGTAATAATTAATAAATCTTTATTTTCTGTAAAGACATTTCACATCAGCATACCAAACTGCGCAATTCTATTTAGTCTTTGAGCTGGGGGCGGTTGGGGGAGTGTTGTGGGTCCATGCCAAGACAGCCCATGAGGGCAATGTGGCACAACCAGGAGGTAGGAGCCAGTTGGATGGCTGAAGAGTAAGAGCTACAAGCAGAACAATTACAGCAGTCACTTAACATCACAGTGTCTGGTTGAAGCAATGGCACAGCAGGATGCCGCAGGGCAAGAATGAAGCTTTCATCCAGCTGGTATCACAAGATCAAACTGGTCATGCCAGAAATGACAAAACAATATGCTGAGCCCAGTAAAAGGTTTTACAACATTTTTTTTCTCTGTCGTTCCATTGCTTTTTTTTTGAATAACTGAGACTTAAAGATTCACTCACCTGTTACCACTTATTTGATAAGATGATAAGTCCCTAAAATAAACGAATTTAATTAAAAATCTCTACTAATTCTGTACTCTCTTCACTTTTTTTTGCATGCTCGCCCTCAGCATTTTTCATGTGACACCTGTCAGCTTAGAGAAGGTCCAAAAGCATACGTGATAAGCATTAAGAGTCAAACACTGCTGATATTTTGTCAGCTTTCAAAGTAAAATGGAACATCGTACAGCTAATGAAATACTTTGGGTCCAGATGGAGACTGTGACTGGAGCGAAAAAACTAAAAAAAAAGAAAAAAAAAAGGAAAAGACTTGACTACATGTGCCAAGATAACCACCCACAGACATGGCCATTCAACGGCATGTGTTTACACAGACATTAACATATCTGCATGTAAACACTCACACACAAACGGGAGCGGAGGCAGCTGACCGCATTTGCCCCTCGTCCTCAGGTTCAGTGGTGGCCGCTCCTGCAGCCTCACCTCCCCCTGTCAAGTCTGATTCTCCTGGTAGGATCCATCATTTGGTTGGCAGTCTGGGTGCCAGTCAGCAGCGTCCCAGGGGACTCCCAGGCAATGGGAGCCTGGAGGCACTGGGCTGAAGCCTCCACAGCTTCGGCAGCAGCTGTGTGGGAGACAGAGAGAGGTGCGGCACAGATGTGGGAGTCTGGAGGCAACAGAAGGTATGGCTGATTTCAGCGTCGGCCATGTTTGTTATTATACCTTTTCCTGGGAGGAAGAAGCAGGCCCTTGATCTGGCTCGCAGCTAAACACTTAGCCTTTGTTCCCGAGATGAATAACTGCAAGGAGAAGGAGGCAAGAGGGAAAAGAGGGAGAAAAGGAAAAGAGACTTGGGGCCAAAGGAGAAATCCGGTGACATGGTGCAGAGTGAGGCTGGTCATTCTATACCCCGCTAAAGCTGAGCCCCTTTTGCAGAACGAGAGCCACTGACACATCTTTGCCATTAAAGCTCACACGCATTATTTTACAATGCCTAAATTCTAACAACATGACAAGCCAAGCTTCACTCGCCTGAAAAAAGAAGTCAACATAGCATTAATTTGTATAAAGAACAAAGAGGTTCAGATGCCTTTTTGTACGTTAATTCTCTTTATTAAAGTACAAAAAAAGATGTCTCAGTTTTCTGCCTCTCCACTTGCATTTACCAAAGGTGGGAAGGGATCCAGCCCACCATAAACAAACTTGCTCCGCTGACTCTCAGTGGACCCATGTGATGAATAGTATCAGTCAAAATCACTGCTAATGCTCATAACCAGATTTTCACAGGGAATTTTGCACAACTTCATTTTGTAGTAACACTATCCACCTTGTAAAAATGAACACTCTCGTCTAACAGCACAAGTGAGAAATGGGATAGTTTTCCCACTGAGTTCCCAGATGTAGGATTGCCATTGTATTCACACACCCGGTGTTAGCCCAAGACGGCACCCTCAAATACAGCTCTGTCTTGGCTTTGCAGAAAAAACAAGGCTGTGATATGGAAGAGGTGGCAGTGTGAAGCTGTCAGTACAAAAAGCTTATTTATACTAGAATGAGCCCAAAAAGCAGAATGGCTCTTCTCACGTTGCATTTAAGAAACCGTTCTCCTAATAAATATTTGAGTTCCCATGATGTGCCTGATGCTGGAAAATGCCGTGCATGTGCATGTGCACGTGTGTGTGCAGTACAGCGGAGCAGAGTACATCTGCAGTGGTAAGGAAACAGTCTGTTAGCATACAGCTTTGACAACTCCATCAGGCCAGTCTCAAGGTAGCTGTCAATCACAACAAATCATCTCATCCCTCAGCGCTGCGAGGACCTCTCTCCACTACTACACACATGACAGGCCCCTACAGCTCTATTTACCCATGCACACCCTCCCAGTGCCAATTGGTTTGTAATTAGAAAACAGTAAAAAGAGAAAGGGAACGGGGGTTGCTGCTAAAAAGTAAGTCGGCAACAAGTTTGGACACAAAGCGAGTGAATGGTGCCTTTCAGCGGCTACATTGGCATTTGAAGAGTGGGTTGGCGCTCGCATGGTGGCGGTGCATTGAAAAGCGAAGGCATTCTTATTCACTCTCTCATTTAGGGGACAATGTAAGTGTGTGTGTGTGTGAGCGTGCGCAAGTGTTGGGGGTGGGAGTGGAGAGTAAGGTTGTCTCACACACACACACACAATCCTGATTTGCAAGACTCATTTTCAGCTACCTATAATTAGATTAATGTGGTGATGGCATAGCACAAAGCCAGGCTCACACCACTTCTATCCGAGAGCATACGAATTAGGGACTAAACACATCTCTATTCCAAGCAGAGAAAGCGGCGGTGTGAGTGTTTAGCATACCCTTTATGATGGGGAAAGATGTTAATTGTGTGCCATTACCTCTAAACTGTTTGCTTGTTGCATTAATCACTGTGCTAATTGATGCAGAAATAAAATTGTTGCCACGGGCGAGGAAAGGGAGTGAACCAGAGTGCGGGATGGCAGATAAAAGATTATCGTGGCGAACATATGGAGATGGCACTGCTTTGAAAGTCTGCTCTATATGCCTACCCACGCCACATGGACGGGTGAGTGGAGTGCCAATAGCGGAACCCGGTGAAAGGTTTAGGCAGAATGACACAAAATAGGTGATATGCAGGTCCGTCCACATATTTGGGAGGGAGGATTTAATTGATAGAGCAACTTTTATGGTACAATAATATTGGCTATGGCTTTATTGATTTTATCAAAGCATATCTTCAAATATTGAACACTATTAAGTCTTTGACATTTAAGTCAGGCGCTTAATAAAAGATTTTAAGGAGGATAACAGAAACATTGTTTTCTAATATTCATAATAATTGTGTCACCGTGCCATCATGCAGCACATAAAAATAGCTTTTGTTTCCATATATTATAAATAGCTAATAACCCGTGAAGTTGTTTAATCAACTGCATATTTAAGGGTAATAGGAAAGCAATAGGAAGGATTTATATTATGCTGCTGCTACAGAGCTTGAAGTATCCTTTTTCCCTTTCAAAGTCGGCTTGAGAAAGTCAGGTTTTGTCGTGCAGATAATAATTCCACAGGCTTTTCCAAACATCTTCAAAATTCAAGCATTTCCAGAGAGTCTACCTGACATTCAGCAGGTAAAAAGATGTGCAGGTGCCAACCGCAAGCACAGAGGTTTTAATGTGTGGTTGCATGCCTCGCCGCCTCCCTGACCGCCAGTGCTAACAGGGAATAAACAGAGGCAGCCATTTAAAGGGCCGTGAGTCCATAAGGAACAGGGAATGAATGAAGAGATTCAGAAAGCGCTTCAGAGGCCCTCACCAGCGGACCAGCCGCCGCCTCCAAACCTGCTGTGTTTTTGTATGCAGATTCCCCTTGTCAGAATTCATTTATTCAAAGGAAGTTATCCAAGAGCGCGGGCTGCGAGACCAAAATAGTTGCATTCACATTCGTCTTGAAAAACATTTTGGAATGGTAATGCCATGAGAACATGCCATTTATGTGCCTGTGTTTGCGTAAGAATCCGATCCAGCGTTCCCCTCGGCTTGCTGGCCGGGAGGCACAGTTCACAGAGACAGGAGAGCACTGATACCACTTACGGGGTTCAATAGCCTAAATCTCTTCTAGGAACACTTTTTTATATTGCCAGGAACATGTAGCATTGCCAGTCACTATATGCAGCAGTTTGATCCACTGGCGAAAAAAAAAAAAAAAAAATCTATATTTTTTTTAAACAGGTCATAAGATCATTCTGTTTGCAGCCAATCTTCATAAAATTGCACCTTTGTTTATCAAAATAGATGCTCTTGGTGATGATGACAAAATTGCTTGGCCTAAACAAAGAAACGACAAGTCTCTGGCGTTTTTACAATAGCTGAAACCACGGCGTCACGATCTTGTTCTCTCTGTCTGTCTCTCGTTTCTCCCTCCCTGCGTTTCTCTCGCCCTCTCTCTCTTCCCTTCTCTCTCCTGCTCTGCACAGGTGGTAGAAGCTTCCTGGTAGAGTCTTTTTCATTCCTTTTTGTTCCCCTCCAATTGCTCTGATCGGGAGCTGTTGATGGTGATGACAGTGTTGGCCGTCCATTGATTTGCTGTGGCCCCTAGTTGCGAGTTCACAGCAGATGACACTCTTCCTTTGGCTTTAATTAGAGCTGGCCCCATCTTCTCTTCTTTCGGCCCTGGATGTGGTTCAACACATGAACACAAAAAGCTCCTACACACAAAACTCCCTGCTAGGAAATAGCCAACACTTTGCTACTGCAGCTAGTATTTAGTGCCCTTGACTATGAAACCTGTATAGGTTGTGTTTCTTGTGCTGTAAATAAAACCATACTGTGAGCACACGCAGACCTTTCTATTCTAGAGTACAGACGCAATGTAAACTCTTTTGTCCTCTTGTGCATACATTAAACTGCAGTAGATAAGTAAATTGAGATACAAAGTGTACACATTTAAGCACTCACTGTACACTTTCATTTTCCCGATCCACAGGATCTACATGATAGAAAAAACAAAAGCAAAAAATCTCCTATTAAACTGGCTGGATGGGAAATTTTGTTCATCCCCATCTCACCCATGAGGCTTTGTCCTACCCCCTGCACTGTCATGAGATACAAAGGCCTCAACTTACCATCTGTCCTGGATATGAGCCACTCCAAACCTTGGGTGGAGCGCAGCGGAGGAGAGAGTGGACAGAGAATCCGTGGTCTGGGCAGGGGCTATTATCTCAGTGGTCACGGGTCCTTGCACATATTTCATGCCTGCTCCCAGGGTGTCTTCGCTCAGCTATTAGCACACTGTATTCATTTAAAGTGCTCGTGGGTCACTCGTGGCCTGCATAAAGCTCTTTCGCTGATAAAAAGCAGATGAGATAAGAAGCACAAAAGGTGAGATCTGAAAGACAGTCACAACACAAAGAACATTCAATTATACTTCTGTGGCGTGTCCAACACCTATTGCTTAATTGTAACATTGTGAATTTGGGGTCTTTTTCCTCCTTTTCCCCCATTTTTTTGTTACTTGCATGTTTAAAAAACAATGAAGTGACAACTCCGGCGCAAAACAAAGCAAAGCAAAATTTTGCATTCCATGTTGCAACTTTATAGCAGACATGTTCCTAATTTGTATTCCAAGCATGACAAGACTGTTAATGAGACTCACTGGCAAATATGTTGTCTTGGTCTTTCTTTGACATGCTTAGTTCAAAAGTGCATACTGTTTATTTCCTCACACTAGGCTGCAGATTACATGTGCATGCCAGGGGTCAGATAGCTGTCACCTCATTATGGTTTTGTAGCATTTTCCAGAACAAGTTTTGATAGATAACATGAAACATAAGAAGGCCCTTTGTCTGTTCTAATTATTTTTAAAGTGAGGTTAAAGGTACTCCAGTGAAGGTACTCCTCATTCTAACTGTAAGTCTGTGATAAAGTTAACAGCAAAAAAGAGTTACATTGTTTTACATCACTGAAGATCAAACCTATCCTGTCTCGTTTGAGAAATAGTGTCACCCAGCTCAACACTTTTTAAAACCCTGAGCATCAAGCTCATAGAGGGCAGATGAAAATTCACTTACTAAAATGAATTTTCTGTTCCCCAATGTAAGTAAATAACTAATCTGGCATCTAAAGCAAAAATAAATAGAATAAAAATGTTTTTTTGCTATTTTTTCTGTTTTCTATTTTTTCTTTTTTTGTTAGCATTAAACATGTCATTTTGCAAGTAAGTAAGTAGTAAATAAAATTGATTTATATCGCACTTTTCACAGATAAAAATCAGAAAGTGCTTCACAATAAAACCATTGTAGAGCTTCAAAAAGCCATTACAGAAAAATAAAAATATGAGTTTGGGCATTCTCTGTGTGTTAGTTATCCAGTTTTTTTTCTTCTGTTAGTTTAGTGTGATATCTAAAAGAGCAGAGATTCTTAATGTGTTCATCTCAGACACACAGGTGTTGCTATAAGCATAGATGCCCCACCCACTTGCTGTTAAAATCTTTTTTCCACAGGCAACCACTCAGAAGAATGTGGCCTTATCTGCATAAGTATAAGATCGGTACAGGACCAATAAAAGATAAGATAAATAAGATTTACTCTGACTGTGACTCATGCAGAAGTACTTCTGTGGAGTTGGAAAAGAGCATATTAGTGCATAATGTGCAAGGGTGATGTTTTTAAGGAGCACATGCTAACCAAGACTATGAGTTTCCCCAACTAAATTGTGAGTGAAAGTGAAAACCACAAAAAACTTGTAGTTTTCTAACTGTCTCCTGGTTGACAAATTTGTCCTTGCATCACTGCCACATGTGCTGACTCCTTATGGAGACGCTGTCAAACCCGACAGTTAGCTTTCAGCATCCAGTATTGCCGCTGTCAGTACATTGGTACCGTTGAATGAGAACATGCTGGATGACGACACGATCCTGTCAAACGTCCTAAAAACACTGGCATGACTTTGGTCTATGGACACGCCAGTGTACAAAAGCTCGCCGCAAACACAGACAAAAATCTCCGAACACGTGTCCACATGTTCAAAATGCACATGCTTGATCGCATGCTTGCAGACAAGCACATAATCAATGCAGTCTTTCAGCAAGCCTGACCAGTGGGGGGGCATGACCTGCCAGGTGACCCATGCATGTCTCCACCAGTGCCAGAGCATGCCCATGAGTATGTATGTGTCTATTAGTGTGAAAGTCAGCTGTTCATCCAAGCGAGTATTGTGTGTTTCAGTTTACAAGTTTAGCAGCGTCACTACATAATGAAGCTGCAGCACGTACACGGTCATACAGAAAGAAGTCTGCGGTGTACTTCAGATATTCTTAACTCATTCTGTTCCCACAACAATCACACCTCTCAACACACTAGATCGATCCTCCACTAAATCTTTGTCAAACCATCCTCTACAGTCAAGGGTTAGAGTTGAAGACATCCTGATGACATTAGTAGGGAACAGAGTGGAAGTCCAGTCATAAAGCCAATCAGGGGAGTCCTCAACGGGCCTCGTAAATCTTTTTACTTTGTAAGGTTACTGGGAGGTCTGGGAAGTGGAGATTTCCCACTTATTATTCTCGGGAAACCACAGACAACCTCCCCCTGAACTCAGGTCAACAAAGGTTATGACCTTGGGATGATCATCATTGTTGTTTCAGTTACCATGGCGCTAAAGCTCCCCAATGTGAGATTCATACACTTACATATACAAAAAAATCAGTTACTATTTAGACCTTCATACATGTGGTATCTGTAAAATTTAGACAAAAGATCCATTCAAATAATGATTCTTTACAAGCATCATCTGTCAACCAATTATCCCGGTCGACTCAGAGAACTGTTCTAATGATACTGCAAGACCTGCCTTTCAAAGTCAGTTCAGTTCTAATAAGATTCTGACTTTACAAATCAATTTTCAATTTTTTTTTTAGATTTAAGAAATCAAAAGTTGCTTTATGTTATTAAAGTATTATTAGTATCAGTTAGTAGCAACTTTTTTTATTAGAGAAAAATTACCAAAACATCTAAATTAAACATAATACTTATATGTTTTTTTAAATGGCTTAAAGCACCTTACCACAAGATTTGCAGACAAGTTTTTCCATTTGGAATTATCTGTGTTTGCTGTGTGTGTGCGTGTGTATAATTTTCCTTTTTTTCAATTGCACCTATCTACTAATATTCTTGACACCTTAACAGGCATAAAGACACATTTCCTGTGAAAGATCAATCATCACCACCTCCAAAGTGCGGTTCTCCAGGACCAGCCTGGTGGCATCAACACATGGTTAAGCTTTATGAAAGAACTCTGACAGGCTTTCAGAGTCACCTCAGGCCATTTCAGACCCCGAGAGGATCAGCGGGCTTCCAACAAGTGGTCTTCAGGGCATCGCAGGCTTTCATACTGGGAGAGCCTCTAACAACTGAACCACAAGAAAGCAAGTGACAGGAGCCAAAGAGCAAATACACTACAGCAAATATGTCCCTGCATCTTGTTCCCGTATTTTGTAGTACATACTCTCAATTCAGACACAAACACAACTTCTGAACTGCTTTTTTTGTCCAAAACGCAGAAAATCTTAATTAAATTATATATATATTTCTTTTCTGATGGGTCTGCATTGTTTAGACAGCAGGATCATAACTTCACTATGTGTCATTAGTATGTGAAACAAGCAGCCCATTTCCCACACTGAACTCAAAATCTGAACCGAAAGGTAGACAAAGCGCACCTTCCACCTCACCTCTAGCACTTAAAAAGTTTCCCCCAATATATCTAAACGTCTTTTTATGACTTCTGTTCCACTTCTAGTTCTTGTAACAGCCATGTAGGCCATGCCAAATGTGCCCAGAAATAAGCTGGGCCTCCCCACTGTCTCTGAGATTGCCCACCCAGGAGTCTGGCACACGCCACAGTGAGCAGGAGGCCCTCTGGATTACAGTAATACACACTATCTCATAATGGAAAGCTGCCGTGCACATTTCGCTCTCTCTGCCCTCATTGTCCACACTACCAACTGCACAATCAGGATATGAGACTGTGATTGCACCCGTTAGCATGTGTGAGTTTACTGGTGTGTTGCTCAACCCCCTCCCTTTTTCCAGGCTTGGCACTGCTTGGCTCCAACAAGGTAAAAAATGAGTTTAAAAAAGGTGCTTTATACTGCTAATAATTATGTTGTGACAGGTAAGAATCTAGTTCATCACATCATGGGCTCTTCCAGCTAAAAAAGCTACTTCAACCTTTAGACATAAATAGCTGAGATTAATTGAAGGCAGCAGAAGTCAGGGGTCACGAGGAAACAATGGCACTTAACCCGAGATAGTAACATGGTTAAATAAACAGTCCGAGTCCAAATAGGGACGGCATTTGGACCCGCCACAGGTTAGGCAAACTTTGCCACTTTTCCTCTCACCCTGTAATCATCAGAATGTGTAATTAAGTGGGAAGCTGACCTACAGTTTGGAGAGGAAATCCAGACAAAGTTGAAAGCCATTAAGGAAAGGGGTGGGGGGGGAGACAGAGGCAGGCATGGAGGACGTTGCACTTTGTTAGTCAGCCTTCCCTAGGTGACTAACAAAGGTGCAGGTGGGCCAGGAGGATGGAGACCTATTTTACCTTGAGTTTAGACCACAAGGCCACCACAGACTGTACATAATTACACCGCAGAGGTTATTTACTCCACTAAGTGGCTTGCCTACCAACCCTGTTGGTGAGTGCACACTAATCAGGCCGGTGCGCCAAACAATGGACCATGTGTGCCTCTGAGTGTTGTGGGAGGAGCAGAGGTGACCATCAGACCGCCACTGATCAACATGGGCAATATATTTCAAAAGGACTCAAAAAGCTCTGAAAAGAGACTGAGGCAGACAGACAGACGGACCGGGAAGGGTCCGCTAAAGTTGCAGATTGGCATGTCTTCAAACCTATATTTAACCAGGAGGTTCAAGAGGATAAAGGCGGATACAGTGACACTTAGGACAAGCATAGAACAGATGCTTTCTCACACAAGGACAAAAAGGATTTGAAGACTTCAATAACCCAAAGGTCTCAAATAACCACTTTATGGACATAGTTTTGGTCTATTATTTTCTGTTACTGCTCACATTACTGTATTATATTTCAGTGATAGACCCTAAAGGTAACAATTGTATGTGGAAAAGTAAATAAAAGATACAAAACAAATGGCAGGAAAGACTTTAAAGGATTCCATATCTGCAAGTACAGGTAGCCTTAAACCAGGACCGTCAAACGTAAGGCCCGGGGGGCCAGAACTGGCCCTGCAAAAACTCCAATCTGGCCCACTGCATGACTTTGGAAAATGTGATTTTTAACTTTAATTCCTTAAGTTTTATAGCTTCTTCTACATTCATACTGCATCAGAGTAATTAAGTAATAGCAAAACAATTAAATGACAGAAATGTTCCTGTTTTTTCAGTATCTATGTTTTAAAATTGTTTTGAGTTAACAAAATCCTTTTGTTTTATAATGTTTGCAGAATTTATCTGGAATTTTACTCTCTTATTCCTTACAATTTAAGACCAAATAGTCAAGTTGACAGATTTCTTTCATTAGCTACAGCAGCATTTCTTTATCATTTACAAAAAGTGAGACGTGCGGTTTAAATTGCACTTCTTTTTCTCGTATTAAGACATCTGTTAAATGTGGGATGTGGGATTAAATGTGTTGTTCAGCTTCTTTACACTGACACTGACAGAAAAGGGCCACAACTTGAGGTGACAGTTGATGTGATTTGGAGCTATATAAATAAAACTGAAGTGAACTGAGATCAAAGTGGACTGTATGGGGCTTTAAACCATAGTGAGCGTCACCTGGTCAATTGTGGTTTGTTATGCGATCAGATAGGATATCTTTAGAAACAATTTAGTACTAGTACTGCACGATTATAGCAAAAATTATAGTCAAAATTATTATATTATGATTATACAGAATATCATATCTTCACAGAAATTAAAAACTGAGTCCATTTTCTTGAATCCTAAAGATATTTTAGTTGAAAACCAAATTAATAAATGAAAAAAGGGGTTGTGGGAGGACACAGGGTCTCCCAGATGAGAGTTAGGGGGTGTTTTTCACAGTGAAGCACATTGTATCAGAGAAACTGGCAGACCCCACTGGCCAGAAGCCTGTTATAGCTGGCAGCGGCCTCCACCATAGGAGGCCTTGTGAAATGCACAGGAGGCACGGGAGAATGCATCACTGACCCTCTGTGATCCCGAGACAAAGGAGTGCGCGCAGCAGGCAGCCATTACTAAATCTTCTACAGGTTTTCCTATGCAAACCTTTCACAAGTTTGCTTCCTCTAGATAGAGCTTGCCGAACAAAGACTCTCTGTCAAACTGACTACACATGATCATCATCCTTGAAAAGCATCGCTGTTCTTGTTACATGTCAAATTTTGGATGCTAACTGCTAAAAATTTACAACAATGTTATCACTGTTTCCCTTTTTATATAGCAGCCATAATCACAACAACTGTTGTCTCAAGACCCAATATCGTTCACATAACATAACATAACATAACATAATATAACATAACATAACATAACGTAACATAACATAACATAACATAACATAACATAACATAACATAACATAACACCCTGATTAGAGCTATTCTTCCCACCATTAGTATGAGTTTACATATGAGTTTCACTGCTCTGCTATGATATATGTATTGCTAACAAGCCAATCACTCCTGCCAACAGAAGCAGTGGAAGCACAGAGAGCCATTAAAGGCCTGGCTCCAGCTACAAAAACAAAACCTATCCACCTGAGACCACAGAGGGACAGGATGCAGGCTACT
This sequence comes from Oreochromis niloticus, assembly GCF_001858045.2. Lineage (NCBI taxonomy): Eukaryota > Metazoa > Chordata > Actinopteri > Cichliformes > Cichlidae > Oreochromis > Oreochromis niloticus. Next base: position 23,260,375 of record NC_031987.2, on the reverse strand, counting down.
TATAGCAACCCAAAACCAGCGCACAAGAATAGCAGGAAAAAACGGCTCTGTACGGGAGCTACACTTAGCCTTTTGAAGTGCGCCACCTCTAAACTATTCTGAAAAGGCACCCCAGCATCTTTGAAGGCAGGTTATCCTCCATGGCCTTGTGTCCTGTTGTGGACGAATTGTTTCCTCTTTCACTTTGTCTCTATTTCCCTGCAGAAACTGACACCGTTTTATTGTTCTCCGGGGCTGAACAGTTGTCATGTGGCACATGAGGGACGGGACCTCTCGCTGGTCTCTTGTTGGTGCAGGAGGACAGTAAGTAGCCAACAGGTGACGCAGGAGTGGTCATCCCGAAGAATCGGGAGAAGGATGGCCCCCTGCTCATGGCTACCGTTTCCTCTGTCCTCAAGGTTATGACCTTACAATGGCCTCTTGCCTAAGAATGGACCACTTGAGTAATTAATCAGTCAGCAGCAGTAAGTGATCTCACTCCACAAACATGGCCCAAAAATACGGAGGACACCGACATCTTTTGTTCTTTTTCTTGTGGTTTAAATGGTTGTGGTTGTAAATACAGAAGATTTATGGTACTCCCAGGCAGGGGGAATATGCACCTGCTAGGCTGTTAAAGGGAAAAAGAGACAGCTTTCAGACTTTTACAAGTTATTGTGAAGTAGCTTGAAGTGAAGTGATCTTTACCGATACTTTATGGCTAATATGTGGCTTAGAAACAGCCTGTTATATTTATTGCAGACTGAATGTGCTCTATAATGCAATAAAATACATGTGTTTGGTTTTTCATACTTCAACAGAATAAGTCATACTCCTGCGGTGTAAGAGAGACAATGCTGCAAGGAAAGAAAGAAAGAAAGAAAGAAAGATATTTTCACCTCCGAGCATTTAACCGAGTATTATCTGTGTAATCTCAGATAGAAGTACAGTACATGTGCTTCCCTTGACTCCCGTGGAGACGTAGAGTTTGCTTTAACACTCAATATCAGGGAATCTAATTGCACTTACAAATCGTTCCTTCGTTCCTTTGGCTTGCTTCTCTGGAGAAACTCTGTGGCAAATAGTGTCTTATCACACCCCATCAGGTTTATTACAGGCACCAAACTAGAGGCTCAGTCCTGGCAATATGATGCAGAACGGGATGTGAGGTAAATCTTTCATCATCTTTCTCTGTCATTGAATGTTTCTCCCAGGTAACGGGGTTATCTGAATAATCTTTACATGTTTGTGTGTTTGTTTGTTTGTGTTTCTGTCTCAGCCATGAGCTGTTTTCACACATTGCCGCTCTTTTTCTGGACATCGCCCAGTGGAGCTGTATGTCAGAAAGCGAACGTCCAAATCAGCAATCAGACATTAAACGGTCTTTTCGTTGCCAGCTCCCTAGCAAAAAATTGCGATATCTGATTGAGAACAGAGTGGGCAATCGTCCACAGAAATCACAGGGAGCGTGCTGATATCAGTATATGTTCTGCCTCCTGCACACTCTAGCCACGTCCCATTCCTCGCCTTGGTGGGGGAAAATTGTCTTGATTCTGGAGTCAAAGTCAAATCAAATTTTATTTTATTTTATTTAACCTTAAGTATTAATAATTGCTATCTTTCTCAGTTATCTGACCTACCTGCCCTGCCCCGTGAGATTCTTCTCTTATACCCTCTTACTCTCTCTTATTCTAAATGCACGACGGTGAACATGAAAAATATTATCAGCAGACAAGTAGTGTTTCTTGCTGTGATGATCTGGAATGGATTGTTAACCTGATCTGAATGGCAATGAGTATTTGATCAAGAAACATTGACTCATGTCTCGTCCTGCTGTATCACAGCTGACTGGCACACATTTCTCCCCGCTTAGCTTTTCCTCTGCCACTGTAATAGAAATGATCGACCGTTTACTAAGACTGCACAGGGCTTTCTGACAAATAATCAAAGGAGGAAGGGATTAACCTTTGTTGAATGCGACTATGAGAAGAGACGTTTGTAGTCACTAGGTAAGGATAACCATGCATGGTTATCTGTGGCATTTGATCCAGGGTAGAGGTCAATATGTCTGTTGGCTTACATTAAATGCATTGTGTTTTTAACGATTTCTGGTTCTTGTCAAACAACCACATAGAAAACAGTTGAAAGAACATTGAACACAAGAGCAGAAATCAAGTGCACATTTATTTTGTCAGTCTCAGTTTTGTTACTGAGACTGAAGAGTTTGTTGGACAGTGTTGAGCAGGGGTGTCGAACATAAGGCCCCAGAGCCAGAACCAGCCCAACAAAGACTCAAATCAGGCCCACTGGACAACTTTTGAAAATGTAAAGGGATGTATATTTTATACTTTCAACTGTATTTGCATACATTTTATAGCTTTTTCTATTGATGAAGACTGCCCACCCCATTGCCCTTCATACTACACCAAAGTAATTAACAAGAAAACAATTAAATGGCAGGGAAGTTCCTGTGTTTTTTTTCCTTTATTAGTGAGTCCACAGTAAATTAACAAAACATTTATAATTACAGGGCAGTGCAACAAACTGAATGAATAACATTTATCATGTAGTTTTACTGGTCTGGCCCATTTAAGATCAAAGTGGAGTGTATGTGGCCCACAGTAAAGGATGAGTTCAGACTGGAGAATTTTAGCCAAGGGGGCTGGTAAGAAGGACTCTACAAACCTCTATGTTGACATAACTGTCTTTGGTTTTCTACTATTTTTCAATTGCAAACGTGAGCTTCTAATTTTATATCTGTACTGGAACATATTTTCTTTTAAGGTTTTTTATTTGCAGCACGAATAAAAGACCCCTTTACACTGCTACATTTTGTGGACTGGATGAGGAGGTGGAGAACATCACATTTTAAAGCATGCATTTGCTGTTTGGAAACTGATTTGCAATTTTGGCATTTGTGATTTCTCAAAACTTGGCTTTTTGGCTTGTTTTCCACATTGCACATGGAGCAAATGAAAGCCTTCGTGCACATACATTTTCTTTTAGTGCCAAATTGTCATTCACAAAAATTAAGAGTGCTAAACAAGAGAACTTAAACTATGGAGTATTTCTTGTAGTAATGACAAGAAATGAGGATAATGGATTGTTAGTTCATTTCATAATGATGCTAGACATCCAGGGAAGTGTAGATAGGCACATTAGAAGTCAAAGACGGTTCTAGAATAATAGGAAGGCTCAGAGATAATGTACTCTCACAAGGGGGCCACGACATTAGCAACAGCCCAGCAGGACTCAGCTCGCACGTGTGCCAATGACGCATTAAAATCTTCAATGACAAAAGATACAAGAGAGGTATTTTTGTAGCCATATTGTTTCGCCGCCATCATACACCAGATGCAATACTGTACATTCTCCTGGTACACAACCAGTTTTTGAGGTGGTTAGCGGTAGCTGGTCAGTATGGGTAAGGAGAGGGCAAGAAGGACACACTGACTGGAACCAGTGAAGGTTTATTATATGAAAGCTGCCCTCCAGAGTGCCCCAATTATTACTAGACTGTTAGATGTCTTAAAAAACAAAAACGAAAAAGCGATGGAAATTATTGCTCTGTATTTTAAGAATAATGATTTAAAAAAGACTGTGTACAGGAGTCACAACTCTTTAATCAGCCCACTGTGATGAAAGCTGGGATCCAACATGAACCATGAACATGAAAAGACGAAAACACAAATAAGACAAAAAAAGAAGTAGAGATGACATTAACTTCTGCTCAAACGAGCACAGCGGGAGAGAACCCAAAGTATTTAGCACCACTTTTTCTGTCTTTTTGAAGTTGTTTGTCAATTCACGGCATCCAGTGCAGTATTTAGTGCCTTCAACCTCTATCTTCCCCCGATGGCACTAGTGCAGGGTGAGTGTAACAGTGGACCTCTCCTTCATTAAATATTAATTTATTCATTACATGTTAACTCTGTGAGACCTTGGAAGGAGACGCCAGGTGACTCTTCTTCATTTGGTCCCCACTGCTCTCCGCTGGGCCCAGGAAAACCACAGTAATGCCACGCAGCTGGGGAAGTACAGAACAAATTATTCAGCTCCATAGAGAGAGACTCTTTGTGGTAAACACGCGGTGGGACACTAGTGCTGTCATAATTAAATCTGTAAATCCATAAGAGCAGGGTGCCTCCACTTGGTACACAAATATGTAGTGTGGGAATCGCAATCAAGCAGAATCTCACAAAATGTAGCTTTGTGAATCTCTTCTCTAAAATTTAAGATCATTTTATACTCTTCTTGTTGGTATGTTTTCATAGATTATAAAGTATATGGCACAATAGCAATTGCTATAGAAAAAAGACGGGAAAAACTGAGCAAGAAGAGTGGGGAAAAGTTAGGTGTGGCAGTTGGGCAGCAGAACTTTCTAACTTCCTCATAGGAGGGCAAAAGACCGCTCAATCTTCGACCGAGCCATGACAGATCAGAGAAAAAGACGCCAGCGAGCATCAATTCTTTGCTTCTCTCGGTGGCCCATCAATGGGGGAAAATCCCCAGTGAACAGGCAGCCTGGCTAATCCACTGCTAAATGACACCTCCAGACGCTAATGCCCAGACTGACCACAGAAGCAATCCGCGGCGACTCCTCCACACATGTACCCACTGATGCTTTTCAGCCAAGGGAACTTGAAAGGGCCGGAGCCGTCTCTGTCTCTCTGTGTGCCACCTGCTTAGCATCCCCGCGCTGCAAGCTGCTATAGAGAGACATCTCCGGCAGAGGAGAAAGGCCCATTGTGTCCAGACGCCTTTGAGGGCATTGTTCTGCTTCACTGAGGCCAGGCCGACATCTGCACCATTCACGCCGAAGGAAGTTGTAATCACTCCCCTACTCTTAGCTCTCTGGCTCCAACTTCATACCAAGAAGGCTTGTGAAGTTGGGCCTGCGGTAAACAACGGGGCGAGAGGCGGGGGAGTGGTTGCATAGGATTTGGAATGGTGGCTGTTTTTGTTAAGCGGCATCAGTTTAAATAGAAACTCTTACACAGCCCCATATAGGCCCCCTGATCCCCACCCTTGCTTCTAACCCCCCACCCCGCAACTCGCCCAAGTGCTCCGTCTCCATAGCACAAAGCCGAGAACTGATTTGGGGTTACCTCTCCATCAAAAGCGCTGATTAATTGCTTGTCTTTCACAAGTAGGCCAAGATATTTGAAATGTGTCCGCGTGAATTATAAAAAGCGTCAGACTGCCGCGCTTTCAAAATACTCTTTCACTTTCTTTTCATCAGTTAAAATAATGAAAAGAAACAGGAGGGCTCTGAGGGCAAGGAATGTTCCAGTGGTCAACTTGCAAAGGGGTTTTTATGTAGTTTTCATTTACATATAATTACACTTTAATAGAAGCCTGACTGGCGTGGGGTACGAGAGTGACCGTGCGGGCTGCTGAGGAGACCCCCTATGATAGAGGATGACAAGCTGTAGTGCTAGTTCCATCTCTGGCTAATTAAACGAATCAATTAAGAGACTATTGTTGTAACTGTGTAACTGATGTTCTGTAGTGGCAAAAATGGTCTCTTGGGGAGGCCTTCCAACCATATTAAAACTGCTATCCACTACATCTCTATCTGATACCAATATAGACACTTATTTGCGCCTTGCTGTCATGTCATTGGAGGCGGGCACATTATGGAAATTGAAATGGAGGGGTTGAGGGGAGCAGGACTGAGCTCAGTGTGAAGCGGCGGGGTTCACTTCCCATCACCCTCCAAGGAGAACTCGCTTCAGCAAACTCCAAAGTCCCTCAAAGTTCCCTAATAGCAGAGCTAGAGCCAGCACACCCAGCTGTGTGCATCCAGTCACTAGGTAAGGGTCGCGCAATTAGCATACTCCTCCCTGCCAGGCGAGTCGCGTTGATGCAGATAAATTATCATATTAGATTTACCCTCCTCAGTTCAACTGATTGGCTCCCAAATTGTTTTAGATGGCCGTCATTAATCCTTAGCATAGGCTAAGTGCTTTGGCTTCAGATCTGATTGCACTGAGGCGCCTAGGGTCAAATTAACAGAATACTAATGTCTGAACTCTATCTCATTTGCAGTTTCACAATGCTGCTTCTATTATAGGCAACAGAAAAGAGTCAATTGCCATTTGTCTAATGTAGGATTTAGAAACTCTCAAGATGATAATTGAGGTCCAAGGTAAGAGCAGAGACGACGTTATTGAGTGAAAATATGTATATAAATGAGAAGCAGGGAAAAAAAATTACCAGGAAAATGTCAAAGCATAATTTCATTTCAAAGATGCGAAATGTTTCACATGCAGCACTTATTATTCCATACGTTCACTGCAAAGAAAAAAAAAAGTAATCACAAGAAAGACAACAAATGGCACTTTAAAGCAAGCAGTGCTGGTGCTTAGATGAAACAAACGCCCACCCCATCCTCAACCCCGACTGCTTTGAATGTGCCTCTGTGTTGAGAGAGACTGACAGATTTATGAATAGACTAAATCGGAGTACTTGACTGAGAGTCCAGTGGATCCATGTCCAGTCTTTGTCTTTGAAAGCTGACCCTGTTTGTTTAACTGCTGGCACCACATGAGTGGAATGAGACTCCCTTGGCGCCTGAGCTGTCCTGGCTCTTCTAGCCAAAGTCAGCATTGGCATGTTGCTGGGACCTTCTGAAGGAGATCAAGGGATTATCCCCACCTCACACAGAGACATATATTCAGTATATATGTATATAGTTTCAATGGACCTGTAAAGTTTCAAACATCATATCATGGGGAAAATTGTACCTGATAGTCCTGTAGTATCAAGCCTTGAAAAATCCCACAGGAGGACAGTCTGAGGCTCAGCTGAGGATGTCAGATCCTGGGAAGCTCCCCAGGATTGCACAGACACTGTATAAATAAAACTCTGAAATATCAGTTGTTAGATCTACAGATCCCAGGCTAAAATGCAGACCAATATTTGTGGTTAAAATCTTTCCACAAATGTGAAAGTAATACATTTTTTCAGCTAGTGCAGTGTCATTTAAAACTGACAGGCTTAAAACAAGCTGATCGTGGCTTGTGGCTGGTTGGAGTCTTGTCATGTGTCAGCAGAATGCACAGCTGATTCAGGCTACCAGCACAAGAACCAGCAACATTGCTCCTGAACTGCAATCCAGATGAATTACTGTCTAGAAGTACAATTTTAATACGATGCAGTGTCAGTGATCTATTTTACACACACACACACACACACACACACACACACACACACACACACACACACACACACACACACACACACACACACACATACAGAGCATTTTAAGTAATAATAAATACATCTTCAAAGAATCCTGCACTCTAAAGTGTCCAGGATTCCACCCTATCTTTAAGCAAAACTGAGTTGATAAAAGTATTATTTATGTAAATATTTTCTTCTCCTTTCATGCAATAAGCTGAACACTAAATTATGCAGTGAAAGATTTTGATAATCTATTCCAGCAACTAAAAAGTTTTCCCCAGTTATTTCTATCAATTTAAAGAGCAGTAAAGAGAGAACCCCTATCTGAAGTTATAACATGGTATGATGCAGCTGTTTGGATTTGCATAGGTACTAAATGGCAGATGGATGATTTTTTCCTTACAAATCCAGTATTATCATTCAGCTTAAAGAAGGCCTACACATCAAAATGTCAAAATATAGTCAAAAAATTCATATTCACTTTAAAAAAAAATGTATTTATTTATTGTTTGCATGAATTCTTATTGAAAATACACTTTTACTTTACTACTATATACATTCAATTACTTTCTGGACTCCAGTTTATTAAGATTATATATTGCATAAAACTGGTGACAGTGATAGATTGGAAGGCTGGAGTGGTAGGCTGTCATTACACAAAAACTGAACTGTAAATGGTAAATCTTAAACATAAAAACAAAATCTTGTTTCTTCAAATGTATCCCCTACCACATGAAACACGCCCACGCAGTATACAGTCTGTATGCTGTGACTGTGTAACTGTATAGTTAACTCTATTTATTTATCTAAAATCACATTGTGTTTTTTCCCTGCAATAATAATGCTGAGCATGTCTGCACTGTTTACATATTTGGATATTTTCTCAATAAAGATAAAAAGCCACTCCAAAAACCTTTGTTAGCTGCCTAACCGGGACCGAGGACAATTCCAACTTCAAAGTCCAGATGTACAATGGGACTTTGATTCTGTGTGTGTGTGTGTGTGTGTGTGTGTGTGTGTGTGTGTGTGTTTAAGTCTGCTAATAAAAACAGATAACAAATTGTCTGATGGGCAGAGCTTGCATGATCTATATTAGTTGCTAATATTTCTAAAAAGAGTCCAAAACATCTTTGTATAGAACTGCCGCGTAACAAGACATCTTGCAACTAGACGACCATATCTGATGTTTTATTCCTACCATTTGAAAAACCCATACAACCCTACATGTTGGAAAGCTTCCACCTAAAAGTCCGTTACGAATTCTGAAGGAGGTGACAAAGAATCACCTGACTTTCAATAAGGTTTCAGTTTAATTTAGAGACTTGATAATGATTAGAAATTCTCAAATTCAGTAACTCTTAAAAGTCTCTTGGAAGTGCTTGCAAAGGCTGGTCAAGAGATGTCATTAGGAGCTGTCACCTGATGAAAGCTCTTATTAAATTTCTGACTCTTTAAACCTGTGGAAGCACTCAGCAGTGGGCAACTAACTGTGGATCTGAAAATGTGTTGGGGAAGGTAAGAAATCTATCAAAGGGACTCCAGCTTGCAAATTGCAGGAAAAGGGTAAAAAAGAAAAGAATTAAGTCATGCAAGCTAAGGGAAATGTCCAAGTAGAAGCCAGGATGGGATCTGCATGATCGGGATAGTGTTCAGAAAGCTCATGTCTCCTGATAGGCAAACCAAAACCTGCGTTTCTTTGCAAAAGCAGAAGAAAGAAGGGTTGCATCATTCCACTATGTGGCAATGCTTGCAAGAACAGGTTTATCACAAAAGCCAACATTGGAACTATGAAAAGCAACATCTGGATATGCCTGAGTAAATTTAGAAACACATGTTCTGTACAGATGCTAGTTAAAATGAGCTGTTTGGCTACAATACGTAAAGAAATATTTGGAGCAACATTTGGTTAAAGCAAAACTTTTGGCAAAACAGGATGGGCAAGGGTTTCTTTGAGGGCTTTGGATGACATTTTGTGCAGGTTTGTGCTCATTGTGAAGAGATCTGCAAAAAATACCATAACTGAGCAACAACTAAATTTTGCGCAAAAGTAAGGAAATTTGTGTTTGTGTTAATTCTTTGTTATAATAATGCTTCGTAGCAATAAATTGTATACCATTGGAGAGCCTGTTTATTTCCCCTTAAATGGTGCCACATTTTTAATGAAACGTTATCACTGACACTGGTATTGACAGAGAAGATTTGGCCAAACAGCTTATTCTGTGACCAACACAACCACACTGGCTCACTTGTGACAACTGCTGGTTGAAGAATGGGATGCCATCCCACAGCAATGTGTGACCAAACTGGTAAGCAACACAACGAGGGTGTGTCAGGAGGTGCCAGTGACTCCTGTTTGGTGTCGTTTATTGGATTGTAAGATTTATTGCCAAGAAACATTGTTACAACAATCAACCAAACACAACTTTTCTGACTTCATAGTTTATATTAGTGTTGGTAGAACATGCGCGCCTAAGGTTCAGTTCAGTTCTCTTTTGCAATTCCTGGACTTGAACATCATCATCACCATAATTGGACTGTCATAAATATGCAACATTACAATCTCAAAGTATCTAGTGGGCAAATAATTCTAATCAAGAAAGAGCTGTTGCAAAATAAGCATTCTAGGTAGTAGGCAGGCATGTTTACAGGGGCCATAAGAGGCAGTCAGAACTTACAGAAGTAATACATTTAATCAGGTTACTCTCTGTCTTAAAACACACCTCTCTTGAGGGCATTTATGCCCAGCTGTGTTTCTGAGCTCTGAAACCCTGTTCACTGTCCTTCAACTCGCTATGATTGTGTGACCATATCTATGTGTCTGTTTAGGTGTGTAGAAGAAGCCTGCCCTGTATTTCTTTTTTTGCCTCTTGAGCCTCTCTCTGCGCCTTCCTTATACCTGTCATCTGGCAAGGCTAACCCCTGGTAGCTCCCCGCCAAATGCACACACATAAAGACTCGCACGTACACACATTGTGAATCCCCGCCAAATGCCCGCCCTTCCAGCCCCTGCGCACGCCAGCCGGTGTCAGCGAATCAGCTGAACCGTCTCCGCCCTGAGAATAACCCCATGACAGACAGCCCTAGTGGCCTCCCCTTGTCAACACAGCCTGCCTGGAAAGCTGACAGCCAGGGCATAGGGTGGACAGGCTACTGTAGGCAGGAGTTTACACCGGACTAGGCCTGGAAAGGATGGGCCTTGGAGAAGAAATAAGAGCTGTGAGCTTGTAAAAACAAGGCCGGAAAAGAAGAGATCCTACAGCTAAAGACTAGAGCAGCAATTGAGCATACGACTAAGAAGCCTGATGCGTGTTATTGAAATGTATTTAAGTTTAATTGATTTTACTGGTAATAATAAATCAAAAGACAAAGACAGAAAAAAATTCACCTGTGGATGAGAATAGAAGGATTATAATCAAAGAGGTCAGCTCCTGTCAAGGTTACTGCAGCAGTTTGGCTGGCAGAGTCGAGTGGCCAATCCCTGCAGAGCAAAGATTGAAAGGTTTGGTTTGGCTTGCAGCCTGGAGATTGTCATTCTTCTATCGTCTCTTCCAACAATTAGGTTAAAAGACAATCCCTTCAGCGTTTATAAAGGACTGCTACTCACACTGAATTATTTCTAGCTTTGAAAGAATGATGGACAACACATTACAGAAGAAATCATCAGGTTACTATAACAAAAAGAGAATGCGCACAGAACGACTGTCATCATGGAAAGTAACCAAAAAAAAGTGCTTTAATTTTTTTGGGCTTGTTACTCTATTTCTGATTGTGCCTTCAAATGTGCAAATGTCTCAGGTCTTTTTACTTTGTGTAAAATTTTAGTATCAGGTATCACGTCGGCCTAGAGGGAAGTGACTAAACAGCATATGTCAGGCAAATTCTCTTTCCACCGCAAAGCCTTTTATACAAGTACATCAACCAAAATTCTGGTATTGTGTTTTTATTTTAGGGTATTCATCTAACAAACTACACAGTAACATCTACTACATTTAAAATCATTGAGCTATTTGATGTTTTTTGTTGCCTAATATGTGCAATCAGTTTCACACTGCATTTAAAAATGACTGCAACAAAGATTGCTATTTGATCAAAGCCTAAAACCGTGTGTGTGTGTGTGTGTGTGTGTGTGTGTGTGTGTGTGTGTGTGTGTGTGTGTGTGTGTCTGTGTGTCTGTGTGTTTTCCAGGCAACCATCAGTTCTTGTTTATGGGTGATCTTTCTAAGTTCTGAGAACTGTCAGAAAATACAAGCACTTCTTCTCGTTAAAGCTAACAATAGCATTATTAGGAAAAAGATAAAAAAGGAGCAGCAACTTTCACAAGTCTAAATAAAGGCAAGTAAGCAAGAGAGGAGGAGGAATGCTTTAAACATGACTGTAGGATTACACAGAAAGCCAGTTACTGCGAGTACTGACATAGTTTTAAACGCACATCTTCACTTAGCAAAGTGCAAACCTGCAACCAAGGAAACGCAAAGACAGAGGAGTGGGAGCAACTTAGTGAATCAGTGCTCATACGAGGCTGCCACACGTATACACAAGCACAGAAACACACGCCGGCACAAACGCCTGCTCACACTCGCGCGCGCACACACCAACTGTGTAGATAAAAAGGGATCGTCACATGACAGATTCCCAGCAGATTGTACATGCAGAGATCTTAGGTTTTAGCTTCTGTGCCTTTTGACTTGAAGCACACGCATCCTCAGAAAACACTAGCTGCAGCCTAAATCAAAATTCAGGATCAGGATTATGCACTCAGTCAGACATATCTCAATTTTCAAGGTAAAAAGAAACAGAAATTCTTCAGGGAAGATTTAAGTGAGGTATTTTTAAGGTCTTATTCCAATGTAGCTCATTTGAAGCCTTTGAAGCCTCCTTTACTAGCGAGCTTTGAAACGAATCAGAGCGGTGCCAATGAAGCCATCAGTGAAGACTGACACAGATAGATAGATGTTTATATGGTGCTTCACTCCAAAGGAAGTAGTGCAGCTTCTAGACTTTTGACTCTATTCTTTGTTTGGAACTGTTACAACAGTGGCATTTACCTACATGTTATCTTTACACGCGCCATGCTGCCCACCTTTACAGTTCTTATGTGGTGGCAACCTGTTACAGAGATTCTATCGCCACTCTTATTTTTCTGTATTTCTTTTAATGCGAATGCCCCGGGAAGTTGCATCCTTTACTTGTGAAGGACTGACGAGTGAAAAGGAGCATAAGGTTTGGGCGGGCAAGGCAGAGTCGAGAGCAGTGGGACTACACGGCTTAAGCCAAATACATATTTATGAGTAGCATCCACCCACAAGCATGACTTTTCAAACCCAGCCAAGCTCGGGCAGGCATGCAGGCATGCAAGCTGGGCCAGAACAGGGCAAGCTGATTAGGCCAGAATCTGCAGGGGTTTGGGTTTCTACTCAACTTTGTTTATGTGCTATTGTGTCCTCTCCTTTCATTACTCTTTCAGTTAGTTGACTGTCCAAAGAAATATGCAAACATTTTGTGAAATTAGAATTATAGAAGACATTGTAGATGAAAGCTGAAATGCTGCAACCTTTAGGTAAAGGGTGGAAGTTTGGAGAAAATAGAGAGAGGGGGTGGATGATAACTTCCTCTAAATGGAAAAAAAAGTTGGATGGTGTTTATTTAAAAAAAAAAAAAAAAAAGCACCTCCAAGTGAAATCTTGCTGGCATTTCTCTTTCTTGCAGTCTCGTGATCGTTTCCTCCTCAAGGTCATTGTGTGAGCGTTTAAGATCTGGCAGCCCGGGGATAGAAAAGGAGCTCATGTAGCAGTGACTTGGAGGAGCAGTGCAGTGGTGTTGGCTATCGACTGGTCCATCCAGTGTGGCTCCTACCACAGTTTGGTCTCCTTCACCCAGTTCTTCAAGGCTGCCTTTAATCTCTCCCTGTGCCTCCCAATCCATGCCTTTGATGTGGAGATGCCCTTCCTTCACTTACTCAATATTTGATCTATCTCACTTCATACAGCTAAATCCAGTTGAAGTGGATTCACATAGACAGGGTACTCCCTCTCTTCTTAGTTCTTCCTACCCCTTTGCCTTACTTGCTCCCATGTTCAGCAAAATGATCTCCTAACCAGCTACACACACACACACACACACACACACAAGAAGAAAATCCCTTTTTTCGTTGTCATGTAACATGGAGCCGAAGTGTTAATTGATAGAACAGTCGATCTTGTCTGCATCTACACACGGCACAGAGAACATACAGTAGATCGACATGTAAACGGGCTGAAACGTGTGCTGCGGTTGTGCTCACTCGCTCTGCAGAGATACACACACGCGCGCAGACACACACATTGCAGTGTCTTAATAAAAGTCAACCAGCTGCTGTGCTCTCGCCCACCACGTTGAGCCAGAGGTGTAAGTATCAACTATCATCTCCTCCCTGGCTGCACCCACAGACGAGCCTACGAAGTAGAAACAAGATACAGAATTACTGCCTGTTTACTTCAACTGGAGACCTAACACATGTTGTGTAGGAAGGTAGACTTTATTGTCAGCATGACAAAAGCAGTGGCTGTATTTCCATAAACATCAACAACAGATGTTTCACTGCAGAGCGACTTATTGCTGAAAGCATACAGTCAGATTATACAGTTTGCAGGCATTGCTGACTGCGTGCATATACTGTATACTTCTGTCTCTTTATGGTGCGCACTGGCCGATGTCAAGGAGTGACCCTGTGCTTCATTTCTAAGTCTTCTCTGTGTCAGTAAGGCAAGGAGACATCCACCATATGGCCTTGCCTTCTGCATCCTTGTCTCTGCATAATTACGAGCCTATACGTAACATTTCAACTGAAACAAATAAAAAAAAAACCATAAAAAAATAAGACCTCTAAACGTGCATATCTAACAAAGCTGAGCGAGCTTTCCTTTATGTTTTGATAAAGAGAAAAGCCCCGTTCCATACCAATTACGATAAAGAAAAGCCAAAACACAGACAGCCACAAAACAAACGAGCAAACCCGAGATTTGTTTGTGGCATGTCTCGGATCAGTGAGGCGCTCTCCCACCCACTTAACAGCTATCACAGAGTCCTTATTCCAGAGCAGAGGGTTTGTGTAACACTGAAGCCAAACCATCTACTATTCTATCCCACATTAGTTCCACTTAGTTGGGTCCCAATGACCTATTCAATGTAAATGTACTGAGCAATAATGAGTGGCGGACTGCAGCAGCTCTTTAATGGGTGGGTATGTGCAAGGGAGAATGAAATGACAAGGCAGAAAGAGAGAGAGCGAGAGAGAGAGAGAGAGAGGTTCATGGCCTTTCGGGATAGGCTTGTTTAAGCAGGGTAATGATGGGAAAGTAAATGGCTTTAAAAGAATAATTAGCCTAAGATAGAAAGAATGCCAACCTTGTTTCAACAGATACACCTCTTCAGATTGTTAAATAAAAACTCTGCCCGGCTACTGTTAACTGTCCAAGGGTGACTGGTGTTTTTCTTAAGTCGGATTTCAACAAATGATAACAGACCAAGAAAAAAACAGGAGAAAAAAAGGGGGGAAAAAGAAAAATGATCTGTGATACTCTAATGGCAACAAGATGGCCTCAAAGGTAAAGGACTTGCAAATCAGCCAGAGTCACACCTCAAAGCTCTACGCACTGTTTTGATTTGAATGCTGTTTAAGTGAGAACAAGCCCAAATTAATGAGTGAGGTGAACAAATGAGTGCATCAGAGACATATTAATGACTTATGTGTTAAGAGGAGTACGACAGTCTCTTCTTTGCTTCATCTCATTTGGCAAGAGAAGGTGTTTGGGGGGTGCAGGCTTTTGACATAGCACCGTGTAGGCAGCCAGAGAGTGTTAGAAGAACTTGAGTCAATCTGTCATGCTCTGGGACCGCCTCTCTTAATACCGCTTTAACCTAATGACCCGAGGTGTAGCTATGTGTGTCTGCGACGTGTGCTGAAAAGAGCGTGTGGACATTTTTCTGCCTATGTTTGAAGTGTGTGTGTGTGTTTTTTAAGTGATGAGAGTATACCCGTAGGTCCTTAGGGTGCTGTTTGATGCTAGGTATTACATGCGGATGCCAAGTTTTATCTCACTGGAATCCCCTCTCTCATCCGCGTCCCCTCTCCCTCTACCCGTCAGAATCCCATTGCAGGAGCTGGAAGACAGGACTGTTACCTTTGAGACAGACACCAAG
Organism: Oreochromis niloticus; assembly: GCF_001858045.2. Taxonomy (NCBI): domain Eukaryota; kingdom Metazoa; phylum Chordata; class Actinopteri; order Cichliformes; family Cichlidae; genus Oreochromis; species Oreochromis niloticus. The sequence continues at coordinate 23,245,030 of NC_031987.2, read as the reverse complement.
CAGATCTCAGGTTGAGCTCCCTGTTACCATGCGGCAGCCATTGGAAACAGATGGTCTCCAAACAGCCTGTCATGTTTACTGCTGCTGCCATAAAAGACAAGAGTCCAACAACACACTCCCTCAGGAGCCCCACGGGATCGCACAGGGGCCCGCAAACAGCTGCCTGGGGGGTGGGAGGGGTGGGAGGGGCATTGGCCCTGCACCTTTAAGCACACACGCACACACACACCTATACTCACACCTTGAACTGACTCCTACCTCAACTGCTATTCAAATGCCTCTATTACAAAACACGTAGCGCGCACATACACACCTAAAAGAGCGACACAAAAACGGCCGGGCTCGCACTCCAAATGTCCTCCACCAAGCCGTCCGGACATGCTACATTTACTGCAATTAAACAAGCATGCCATTTGAATATCTGATGACACCTTGCAACCTGCTCCATGGGCTCTGAATATAATGGTGTCCCTGTGGAGCCCGCGAGAAATTGTCCATGTCACAGTTAATGAAGGGAATTTGCATTGTTATCTCAATTAAGGCAGTGGAATAATGAAGCTCGCTTCTGAATTAGTTAATCGACAAAAACTTGTACAAATGTGTTTGCATGGCCTATAGGTATGGCCCACAGCTAATGTATATTCTTCAGGGTTACCGAGGTTACGTCAGACCAAGGGAGTGCAGACGGTAATGAGGCAGGTGCTACCGGACAGTTCTCTTCCTCTCCTCGGGAGGCTAGATGCTACTCTGACCTCCCAATGCCTCATCCTCTGTCTCTTCCTCCGTGTCTTGCCATGTCTCTCCCACCTCGCTCAATTACCTCTCTCCCCCCATTCATTTGCATGGCACATCAAATGCACAAACCAGAAGCAGGTAGCAGATTGGAGGAAGAAATCCAGGTGCTTTGCCTCCACCTCACATCACACTCCTCCCCGCTCCATCAAAATATCAACCCAGACCCTAGCCGGAGCTTCTGGATACAGATACTAGTCCAGGCTAAGTGATAAAAGGCTGAACGGGATAAAGGAAATATCTGTTTGCTTGAGTACTGTCAGGTTGAAAAAGCTTTGACATAAGAGGATAATGTTGAATTTAGACTTCCCATTGATCTGCTGTGACAGTTTAAGTGGCCGCTTTGGTGTGGTTTGTGAGGAGCGTATTCTTGTGTGTGAAGACTGTTTAAGTGGGTATTTGTAAGAAGTAACTAAAGGCCATCACTAAAGGCTTGCACAAGTGCTCTTCTGCTCTGGGGGCCTCAAATGGCCAATGAATTATTTATAACAGCCAGGACATGAGCTGATGTTGGGCTAGAGGAGGGGTGGCACCCACACACACTCACTCGCAAACAAACACACACAGTCACGCCCACGGGCGTGCGTGTACATACACTCGCTCACTCACATCCCCACACACACATACACACAATGTATCCTCTTAAGGGGGTCAGTGTGCCAGACAGCCACAGGCTAAGCAGACAGCTCACAGTCAAAGCACACTGTGGGACAGTAGATAGAACAAGACTGGTCCGAGGGGAAGTGACGGGTTTGATTGTTGTTTTCTGCTCAATCTGTTGCCTACTTGAGGTAAAGTGCGAGGTAAATCTAAGAAAGCACACAGAAAAACAGTGTTTTGTATAAATAGTGAACTTACTGAGTTTCAGCTCATCATACAGTCCATCATCTTGGCATTGTACCTATTACTGGACTTGGAAGTAAATGCATCCTTTGCCTCCCAATATAGACGTCTTCATTATTGGCAGTATCTCATAAATGTACATCGGTAGCACTGAAACATGTGTGCATAACTGAGATTTGGAAAAACCCTTTCGTGCAGTTACTAATAAAATACAGCAGATTAAGACACTCAGCATATTTACGCTGTGTTAATCCTTCAGCCTTCAGCCTCCTATCATATATGAATATGACTTCAGGGATTAACATAAACTCCCTCATAGTCTTATAACACGGTTATAATGGTGTTTTAAATATCAGACCTGACTGGGGCGCTCCAAGTGATGCCGTTTTCAGGAGCGAGTCATTCTTAAAATAAAATGAACTGCACAATACTGCCACAATAACCACAATATAATGAAGATGAGCTCAGTTAACGTAACTATGTTTTTTCCCAGTTTAATCTTTGGTTTCTTAACTGCATTTTTACTGCCATTTGGCATTTGACATTAAAACTTGATGCATTTATTTCACACATTTTTGACATAGATTGTGCCCCATTTTCCTCACCTGGGAAATAATGTCTTCATCACAGCTTCCTATTAACTATAAACACAAGAAACATAGAAACATATTATGAAATCATAAATACATATACATTTGGAAGCCAGATAAAATCCTAATGGATAGATTCTTGTGTTATTTAGAAATGTAAATATCTTATGTTGCTGTGTTGGCAAGGTCTCTCTTCTTTTGTTCAGTTAAATAAGAGGACATCTAATGAACATTTGATTTTCTTTTACTACCTTTAACTTCTGATGTTGATCTTTGAGATTCACGTTGTCTTGAAGGTGAGCTCAAACTCTGGAAGAAACAAAACAAATAATCTTTTAACATGTTGTTGAATGCAGGTATGATGAAAGGAGACAGCAAAGACTGTAACGAGGAAAGAAAAGAGAAGAATAACCTGTGGCTACGCGAGCCAAAGAACAACATCTAATCTGAGGTTCAACGAGGGTTAAGTCCAAAACAAAACAAAGTGAATGTGGTTGTCAGTAATAAAAGCTTCATTAAAAGGTCAGAGGTTGGAGAGGTCACTTAGATGGATTCTCCCCACCTCTGAATTGTCTCCCTCGTTCCCTGCAACACTAGAGTCGCATCCCAGCAGCCTCTCTGCGGTGATGCAACATGGCATCTTAAAATAAGCAGTTTACATTGAAAGGTCAGCTGGGGGAGGGCACCTCGCTGAATCTGTGGCTCAAGATGAAGAGGACATCCATGCAATGACGACATTAAAGCGCAAATATTATACACACGCACGCATAAGCAGGCCTGTCTGTCTTTTCCCTTTTTCAGCAGAATGTATATGCATCCTGTAGGTACAAACATAAACACTGTGCATGTAGGCATACGCAGAGGGTTTCGCTCTCTCTCGCTCTCTCTCGCTCTCTCTCGCTCTCTCTCGCTCTCTCTCAAACAACACAAAAAGTACACAAACACGTGTATAAATACCAAAGATGCACAGCTCGCCTCCTAAAGGTTAGTCAAATCCAAAAATCAACAAGAGCAGAGTTTAAATGCCAAACAGTTTCAGATGAAGATAAAGTTAGATTTCCATTGTTGCAAAGGACCCGCACAGGAAGTTAACCTGAGAAGGTGAAAATTAAAAAAAAAAAGGTAAAAAGAACATTTTTAAGAGTGTTAAGTCAAGCTGACCTGGGATGCAGTTTAAAAAAACAAAAAAATGTACTACGCCTTTTACTAATTAACTTAGTTTTAATAGATTTTATAATGAGATGTATAAAGCAGAAACAGTTGCAAGGTTGAATATATATCTATATATACTTTAATTATGTGTGTGTGTGTATGTGTGTGTGTGTGTGTGTTCTTTGGGTGCTAACTACTTCCTCCTCTGACAAAGACCCACAGTAAGCTGCTGCTTGATTAATTCTGATCCACTTAATTAGAAAGCTGCCGATTTCCCGCGTGAATACTGATAACACGAGGAACTGCTGTCATTGACTGTTATTGACTGATGGGTTCATTAAGAATAAGGAACGTAGAGGCCGATCTGAAACTTTCTTTCCTTAAAACACACACAAACACACACACACACACACACACACACACACACACACACACACACACACACACACACACACACACAGAGCGAGACAGAGGGAAAGAAAGAGAGAGTGAGAGCAAAAAAACACTAACCACGAAAGCTAATTGGGATCCTCACTTGTAGTTTGGTTACATCTCACACACATATGTAAAAGCCAAGTTATAAAAAGCAAATAATACAGACTTCTTAGAAGTTGAGCGCTAAATCTGTGTAATTGCAAAAGCGGTGCAATAGAGCTGAAGCAATGAAGATGCAGCGGGACGTGTCCCCTCCAAGAATCTCCTTCTTCCTGAAGCAAAATCTATGCTTATGTGTGCCGTAAAACCTTATGTGAGCATCAGCAGGAAGTTCTGACAGCTGCAAATGTGCAGGTGCAAATTCTTTCTGTTACCATGAGCACGGAGATGCTTTCACGGCTGTCGAGAGAGAAAATGTTCCCTCACGCTGCACCATATTGCAAATTTGACAGAAACATGCAGAGACGCAAAGCTGCATGATTGAAGTGCTGGAATACCGTGACTCCTGTTTACTTTTATTTAGGTTAGGTTTGTCAAAACAATTTTTTTCCCTTTTGCCTGCTTGTTAACACATTGCCATCATATTGATTACACAGTGGCAAACAGAGACGAGTGCAGACCTTTTCAAAGATGTGAATAAAGATATCAGTCAAACGGCAGCACAATGAGCGGAAGATGGACAAGCCAATATTAGGAGTATGTAAGGAATGTGCACGACCGCTTTAGATGGATGTGTGGAGGTCCAGAGGGCACTCTTTCCCCCTGTGGAGATCTCTCTGGTAGCGCAGACAGTGATAGCATGGACCCCTGATCTCCACCACCACCAACAATCTCTGTTTGTCCGACTCCTGCTGGTCGCCAGCAACTCTGCAAAAATGCTTCATCTTTCCATACTCGTGGTCTTAGCTTTTCTCTGTTTGGCTCCATTTCTGTTGTTCTCGCTAACATGACTTTTCTTACCCTCTTTGTCATAAATGTGCGCCTGCTTCCATCAATAGGAACGCAGAGCGAACTGACAGCTTTGTCAGGGACTGGTGACATTCTTCTCTTCCTTCCACATAAGGTATGCTGATGTTTACTTCAGCATCCCGTAACTCAAACACGATTAAATCATTGCGGAGAACGAACGGGTGACAGGTCTGCTAAAATCTGTTGCCAAATTCAGTATAAACAGATGCAGTAAAACAGGACGATTCATCATTCGAATTTGAACGTCTGTCTGCTTCACTATAGGGGCCCAAATGCATACATACTCCCTAAGTGAATTGGTTACAGGCCTCTTTTCTCCTACACACATCTCACTCAAATCAACTTAGTCAAAATTGAAAAGCCTTGATTATGTGTAATTCTGATATATTGCTTTGGTTTATTAGGAGAAAACACAGAACACAGAAATATGATCTATTTCTGTGGTGCTCCCTTTGCCATTTTGGCATCTCCCACTCACCCCTACAAAACCCAATAAATGTGAGTCTTGTGCATAAACACGCACACACTTACAAACAGATCTGCACACATCGTGCGGCAAAATAAAACAGGTTTGGCATCAGGTTCCCTGCGTTATAAGTTCAAATTTGCCAAATTTAGGTCATGTATCAATCTGAAGGAAGACGGGAAGGGAAACAAACTATTTTCACGAGAGACGAGCTGTATCGTTCCCATCTGAGAGAGGTCGTTTGCATAGCTTGACATTCACAGTGCTTCCCACAACCCTACAGTTGGCGGCCCCAACCTCCTTTGAAGTCAGCTAGAATTACTTATGACACAATAAGCTGCAACAATGAAGTAACAAAAGAGACCGGAATTTAAAGGGCATTCCTCTTCACCAAACTCCACCCAAAATACTCCACGGACTCTCCAGTAAGACGTGCCTTTTGACGTGTTTTACTGAAGATGCGTTAAAAAAGAAGAAGGAAAAAAAAAGGCAAAGATTCAAAAGAGCTCGCAGGTGGTGCGTCTGCTGCCACCGAAATGTCACTCCGGTTTGAAAATGGAAAGTATACAATAATGCTTTTAATATGCTCTCCCATGATTAACATCTCAGTGTAATCCAGGCTTGGCAAAGAGACTTAACCAGAGCTTCCACACTGGCATCAAGCCAGACTGGCGCTGTGACTTGTCTTCCTACAGACAGAGGGATGAGCTTGGGACGAGATGGGAGACGCGGGGGCCTGGATGGACTGGCTGCAGACACAATGCTGGCACCGTGACAACAAACACCGATCAAGACTAATCTCGTACTCCTAAATACGACACACACATGCACCCGCACACATACTCTGGAAACTCTCATTTTATCATTCTTCATTCAAAAAGGTTATTTATGTTTTCCATAAAAAGTTGTTTTGGATTTATTTGGGGGGGTTTTTTTGTGAAAAAAATAAAATTTTTACCAAAAGAATGACATATCACATGTGACATTACTTGGCATATTGTGCAAATGACAATCATCACTCTTTACTAATTATGAGTATTACTTAGAAAGTAAATCTTGCATCGGATATTCACGTTCAGGAAATGTATAACCAAGAACGACTTTAAAGCTAACTTTGAATTCGTCTGAGACGACCAAAAGTCCATCACCAGCCACCGCCATGTTCCCCTTCAATACTTTCCGAGTCCACGGTCACTTAATTGGACCCTTTACTTGCCAATTACTGCTACAATCAAACGGGCTTATGTATATTTTACCAAAATCACTGTCACTGCAGATTCCCTCATTTCTTGTATCTATATTTGACTGGGTGGTTAGGAGAACGAGCGGCACATTTGGACATAAAACACTGTTAATAGTCAGAGCATCATTAAGGGATCTTTCCTCATAACCGGCTTCATGGGGGCAGAGGAATGATCAAGAATAATGTGCGGTCCTTTGTAGCCGCCCAGGTCACAGTCTGCATACAAATCTGCAATGAGGAGGAGAGGCAGGAAAGGAGTGAAGGCTAGGGACGAGGCAGGGGGATCTGGAACAGTGGGTGGGTTTGAGAGGGGAAGAGGGAGAGAGAGAGCGAGAGAGACTGGGGTTGAGGATAACTGATCACAATAAGGCGGGTCATTTCTGTGTAGCAAGTTCAGAGATTCTGTGGGCCCTTATGGGGAAGAGGTGGAGGGAGGTAAAGGGGAGGGGAGGCTATTTGGGGAGAGGTAACAGGGTAGAGGGGGAGTCTTGCGCAGGCTGAGGCCCAGAGCTGTATTCAGTGGGGGTAGCCTGCTCTAGCTCCAACACTACTACAAAGCTGGACTCCTAGGGTTCATGAATAAGGCGAGGAAATGATCAGAAAAAAAAGAAAAAGGACCCTAAGAGATGTTTAGACAGATGGCCCACTTAAAACGACGCAAGGACACAGACAGAGAAAAGTGATTTTAATGAAACTTCAGATTTGGCAAATAATTGATCTTTATTTTCCCCCTTAAAATCCCAGCAGAAAGGTGAAAGTAAATTTAATGTGTTACAAGTGCCTTTCCAGCAGACATTAAAAGCTACTGGTTGCTTTAAATCCTTTAGATTGAATTAAATTGACATCATGAGCAGGAGCTGGAAAAGAGTTGGGGTGGGGGGTGGGGGGCAGGGAATCAAATGGAAGGCGTTCAGAAAAGAGCTGTGGTGCCAAAGAAAATAGATAGCAGGGGACTTCTCTCCTCCTCCAGTCGTTCTTAAAGGGCCACTGAGAGGCTTTGAGGGAAAACATGCTAGTCAGTATTTTTAGAAATTTCATTTGATTGGATTCTGGCAAACATCTCTGCTCTGGGCCTTCAGATGTAATATCAAATGTTACTTGCTGGGGACAAGATGATGTTTTATGAATTTAGCGAGCATGAATTATTAATGGCCAAACTGCAATCAAATATCTAAAATGTGCAACTAATTATTTGATGGGGGGAGCCGAATAAAAAGGTATCGCTTTTGTGATTCTGTCAAATTAATGCTGATTATTTGACCATGTCAAACCTTCACACTTGAATTCCCTCAAAAGAGAAAAAAAGCCAGGGGAGATTTCAAATGCTACCATAACAGAGGGCTACCGAAGGCTTTGAATAGAGGAGCTTATAAAATGTAAGATGTATTGCAACGGCACAGTGTATAACATATAAATAATAATAATTATTAGAAAAAAATCATTAAGGCTAAGCTTGGGGTGCTTCACCACGTTAACATTGCAGTGTAGGTGCAGTGCCAAGCTCTACCTTTATAATCATAATCCATTTCCACTGCTATTGTCCTCCATGGAAAAATCTCGCTCCACGAGATCACCAAATGAGTGAGAGAAAGACGGAGAAAGAGCGCTAACAGTCTAGAAATTGTGTGCATGTGTGTGTGTTGAAGACAGGAGCTTTCACAAAGTGAATGCCTATTAGAAAGTCCCCCTGAAATCAACCTGCCTATCCCACCCACAGTCTCCCCTCGGCCTCACCCAAACCTACCAGGGCCTAATCATACGCTTGGATTTCTTTTAGATGACATGACCATAGCATTGGAGCAGTAGCAGTTAACTGCCCCTTTTCTAGAACAAGGAATTACATTTAGAACGGGGATGAAACCAAAGCCAGCTTGATCCTGGGCCCGTGCTCCGGTCCTCAGCACAACATTTAAGCTTTGTTTATTAATCCCTCTAAGACACACTCTGGTGTTGGTGTGTAGTTGTGTTCATGTATGTTTGCCCAAAGGCCTGTCTACCCTGCTCGGGGTCTTCATTTCTCAGTGAGTGAGCAATAGCTGTTCTGCTTGGCTGATGAAGGGAGCAAAGTGGTACGCCTCAGAAAATGGGTTTTCTGGATTTTGCTTAATCAGATTTCGTGTTTGAAAAAACAAACATATGAATGATATCAAATACATGCATGAATGGAATTCTTTGGAATTTTATATTTATATATATATTGGTTATATTTGTTTGTGTGTGTTTGTGTATACAGTATATTTTGTTTGCAGGGGTACACAGTGGATCACTTAGACCCAAGTACGCTGATCCTTCAAGTGTCCCGTGATTATGATAGCTGCCATTACCACAAACACTCCAAGTGAACACACGGTACTGTAGAGACAGACACATGGACCACTATGGCCTCAACAGCTCACCAGTATTGATTTTCATTTAAGTCTTACAGGTCCAGCATACACCTCTAACCCCCTGCCATCCACAATATTTACCTAGTTGCCAATATTTTGTCAGGGTGCTGTGGTGAAAGCTATGTGTCCAATGTGGCTGAGAGGCCTGTCCTTTGACATCTGTGCTGGCTCTATTCAGCTACGCACTACAGGGGAGCCACGTATGAAATGCCCTCTTCATTTGTTTGTTTCTGCTCTATCTCCGTCCACCTGCCTCTCTAACTGCCCTAACTGCATTTCTCCTGCCTTTGCTCCTCATCGCCTACATTGTGCTTCTACATTGGAAATAATGGGTTTCCTTTCTTAATAAATTGCGTTCTTACACAAACTAAATCATCACCCAACAGAACAACACAGTGGGAGAAACAGACATAAAGGAAAGACCAAGCATTTGTGTCTTACAATACACTTACAGTTTTTCAAAAGGTGTTTCTTCATGTCATACAGTGGACAGTCCTTCCTGTTCTTAATATATTACAGTGATTACTTTGTTCACTGTTTTTCTTTTGCACTTGATATTAGGAATTAGGAATATCATCAAGAATGTGTTTATGGGAACTTTTGACAATTCTTCAAGCAGTGCATTTGTAAGGTTAGACATTGATGTCAGATGAAGTCTTCTGTCGAGTTGTTTTAGGGGTCTGTACAGGCCAGTCAAGTTCTTATGGACCTTGCTTTGTGCACTGTTGAAACAGAAACCCCCAAACTGCAATCCCCACTGTTCTCACAAAGTTGGGAGCATTGTCCAAAATGTATTGTCATACTGAAGTGTTAAATGGCTTTTTCGACTAGTGCCTACTTGGCTCAGCTTGACTCGACTTGATTTTTAGGGTTCTCCATTAGGTGGTAGTACCTGGTAACAGGTGTTTTTTTTAGTACCTGCTTGGCAGGGTTCCACGAGATCTGACTCATTCCAAAGATATGACATCAACAGAGTGCATTCCACCGATTGGCCAGTCAGTTGGGTCATTCGATGAGTCATGAGAGTGACACCTTCACAAAAAATCAAAACCATGATCCAGCAATGAGGTGCAAACACTCTTACCAGACGGTGAAGTGTGATTTGTCACTCCAGAGAACATGTCTTCATGGCGCTACGCAATGTTCCCTCTAATTTTTCATGTGTCTGAGCGAACACACAAACTCCCTGAGCGATCCCTTGGACCACTGTGAGCGACATCAGACGTGTGCACTGTGGTCACGCCAGCATCTAATCCATCCAAGTTACATGGTTTATTAAAATAATCAAATTACAGCATTTACATTTATGTTAGACTACTTTTAATTAACTGCTTTAGCCCGCTTACAAAGAAAATTTAAAAAAAATCCTGTTCATGACCTGTGTAGTATGTTAACACTATTGGAAGTAAAAATAACTTGAACTCCAATTTTGAAAACACAACTTTCTTTCTTTTCTTTTTTTTCATAAAGCTCTGACTTGTATTATGAGTCTGTGGTCTGGGAGAGAGTCCTGTAACTCTCTGTCTGCAAAATACAGTATATAATGACCAATGTTGGGCAATTAATTATATAGTTACTACTTCAAAAAAGTAACTCGGTTTGGCAAACAACAAAGTTTTTTGCAGCTATTTATTTTTTTTAATGCAGCCAAGGCGTTTTTTAAAATAAACATTTCAAACTATTTACAGAACAATCAGCTGTTCTGCATCAAATCTGATGCCACACAAATTATTTGTGCCACTCCAAAAAATTATTCTGTCCACTATGAGATAAAGGAGAACAACAGCCTGATACCTGCAGGCCTGACAACAGGAGCTGTATCACTGCTGTAACACCTGTAACATTCAGCAGCCGCCTCATTGTTCTGACACACACAACAAAACTATTGACTACACTACACACTAACTACACAAGATTTGCGCTAAACGTCTCAAATCTCTCACATCTCAGAACACCGCCGTCACTCCTAAAACTTCCCCCCGTTTCTTAACAACTAGATGCCACGTTGCCATATCATTTTTTGATTGGTCGACACGGTACTTTTTTCGACCAATAGGAAAGGGTGGGGGGGTTTTTTGGTTTTGTTTTTGCTCACAGGCGGAGAGTGCTTTCGAGCGTTTTCCTTATAAAACGCCGTTTTTACCGTTTCTTCCCGCAGTAAATATAAACAAGGACAGTATTCAGGAAGAAAACCAAACATTGCAGATATTTTTATCATAACTCTGGTTTTACGTGGCCTATCAACACAATTTAAAAACTGGTATGTCGGTCTGTCCTGCTCACATCTCCAATGGTTGTACAGGTTGTCATTAATGTGGCTTCACTGCACATCAGCCACGCCGCTTTGCTAGCTAAAACACCGGTGTCGGCACATAAGGACGCTGTCATAGCCTGTCAACAACGTTGATTGGCTGCGTATATACGAATGTGAATCGCATTATTGGCTGGACTATAGGATAAGGTGGCATCGTTCTAATCCCATACAGGAGCAGCCAGTCACTTACTGACTAACACTGCAAAACAGAATTGTTAAAGTTTTAATTTTAATTTCAATTCAGGTTAGATTTTTTTTGTGCGCAACGCAGATTTTCTGTGCGCAGAGACCGTGCCAGCAGTGCGCAATTGCGCACGTGCGCAGCTTAGAGGGAACATTGGCGCTACGGTCAAGTGACGGCATGCTTTACACCACTGCATCCAACGCTTTGCATTGCACTTTTGCAGTGTGTAAAAGAATAAGTCCATCCATCCATCCATCCATCCATCTTTTTACCACTTATCCAAGATATTATGCACACCATCCTAGATATTACACTGGAAATAGATGAAGTCTTAAAAGTAAAAACTTTTCCAAATTATTATCTTAAATAAGCATAACCAGGCTAGAGGCTCGAGCCAGTCCTAAGAGGACTGAGGTCTTAAGCCAGATGCTCTACAGACAGCTGCAAGTGTGGAAAACCTTTGCAGGAATCCAATGGTAAAAGATTAAAGATCAACTTGTATCGGTATAAGATGCTTATATTATGAACTCTCACGATATTTTTCACTATAAATATCGGGAGAGTCAGGTCAGTTATAGACATCGGACATGTGCATTCTCACTTCCATCAAGTATGAATGTCTTGAAGCATGCTGTATCATCCAGTTAAGGAAATCCCAGTTCATCCAGACGTTGTATTTTTAATGGGAGAAACATTTCATCACTCATCCAACTGATATCTTCAGTCTCAGCTGACTGGAAGTTACCTCAACTTTATAAACAGTACATTTGGATAATGACCACATCTAGCACCATGTCCTAACAATGGGCTGTCGTCTCAATTTCATGATTCATGTTATGCAAACTGTTACAACCATTGATCAATGGCCTTGAGTACCATTCGCACCATTCCCATTTCAGCCATGTGCTCCTTTCCATTAATCTGATGACATCTCAGCATGCGAGGTAGGCACCCTGGTAACTTTTCTGTAAACACTTCTATGGCAGCTCTACCAGGATGGATCTAGTAGCATTTAAACACTGCACAAGTCTGACCTATGTTTGAACGACAGAACAGCCTGCGATGTCAGATATCCGTACCTGAAAAGGGATTTAGATAAAAGACAGAAAAGATTTTGAAAAACATTTTAGATGCTTTTTCCATCAACATCGTGCATGGGTTAACTCTCACACTGTGCGTTGCGGCAGGCAATATATGATATTATAGCAACCACCTTATCTGAATATTCATGCTGGCACATTTCCAAGTCCAGTGGTGAAGGAGAAACACGGGCTACGGTGCAGATTAAAAGCAGGAGTCAAAGTCCAGGGGAGGAAGGGTGGAGGCGTGTGTGTTGTGTGTGTGTGACTGTGTGTGTGCAGAGCGCTGGGCAGATTTTAATGCATGGTCAGAGGCAGGCATCATCGATTTCAACGCTAAGTGAAGGACAAGGAGTGCAGAGCTCGATTCCAAATCAATGATACAGTCCAAAATGTCTGCCACGCCGAGTGCAAGGCACCTAGATTAATGTGCAAAATGAGTGGCACAAATTTTGTCAGACACACACATGACAAAGCCTCCAGGCGTATAAGGAGAGGAAGACAGTCACTCAGACAGACTCACAAAGTGAACCAGACGGTGCTATCCCCTGTGACGTATATAATGTTGTTTTTTTTTTTTTTTACCCCCCATAATTTTAAAATTAAAAACACAGGCTTGCCTAAGAAATTGCATGGCATATGCAAAGGACCACCACTTACAGGGATCCTATAGAGACCAAAGCAGTGGGTGTGATGGACTAATTAAGTAGGGCCTGTGTTCTCAGACATCAATAGGTTCCGTCAGACTGCACATAGCTTCCCATGCCCTATCATAGAGGGAATACTGCTGATTACACACCTGCACATATGCACACACTTGAAAACATGCAATGGTAAATCTGTATGAGGCTAACATTTGCTTTACAGATAAATATATCTTATAGAATACAATGTATATGAGGTTCAAATAAGCTTATTGATTCTGCGTCTTCTGCTTTATATTAAATAGTTTTTTCTTCATTGCTTGTAATCACATTTAAATCAATAAAGTTTCAAAAACAGGAAGCTGAAAAGAAAGATGTAAATCAATTTACTCTGATCCTTTGACTGGTTAAAGAGTTGGGCAAAAAAAAGAAGAACGAAAAAAAAACGATGTTGCACAAAAAGGAAGAAAAGGGAAACCTCTGACTGTTATCCAAGTGGAGGTGCAAGCAGAAATTAAAATGTTTCATATCGAGCAATCTGAAATGAATTGGGTGAGGCAAGAGGAGAGAAAAGAAAAATCAATGGATCTCTGGCTGCGGTGAAAGGGACGGCATCACGAATGGGATTTGCCAGTGGGGCACAGCAGCTGCCAAATAACCTAGAGCTAAAGAATTACAATAATACTGATGAAGTGTGTGAGGGCTTTTAGAGGCATTGCTGGAAAATTGCTCTGATGGAGGCATAACAATGCAGTCTAATTCGAGTGCCCTCTGTACTGCTTTGAAAAGGCACAACAAGATGTAACACTACCCTCCAAAATCAGCTGCAAAAAGCAGCAAAAGGCAGAGTGATGTGTGGGCAACGGTGTTTCCACTGATGTATGGGAGGAAAGGTTTTACATCTTAATGTGTTTGCAGGGCTCTCTTTACCCATATATAACTCTACAGCTGATCATCACGTGTCAAGTGTCAGGGAACGTCCTTGCCTCTACTCCTCCACAGTTTTTATTATTCCAGCTGTGTATTACGTGTTGATGAATACAAAAAAGGAAAGCGAGAGGAATGTAAGAAAAAAAACAGTATTCATCCATTTCATTTTGAGTATGCAGCTGTTAAACAAAAAAAAAAGAAAAAAAGAAAAAGAAAAACAGAGGCAGGAGAGAGAGATGAGACGGGGTGAATAAATAGATGAGAGGAACAAGCTCCCATCATCTATTTTTATGCTGCATTTAATTTACATTTTCTTTTTGCTGCCGATAAAAGTGGACAGGGAACACAAGGACGGTGACACCCAGAGAGCTCCCCAGGTCAGAGGGCAGCAGTTAACCTGTCAGAAGCAGAGTACTGATTAGAATAAATCTACACACTCACTAGAGGTCAACTCCGGCCTCTGCTACCAGTCTGACCCACCACTCTTGCAGGCGCTGTGTGTGTACATCTACCAGCTATGGGTAGTGGATGTGTGTGCTACAGTGTGCATACACATAGAGTGTGCGAGGGTCTGAATGAAAACATGAATGTGCATTAGTGTTTGCTTTACTGAGAGAGCTTTTACTTTTCATACAGTATGGGTTTTCCCTGCTATAAACAGGTGACGTCGTGCCACCATAAAGCTAAGAACTGGACGTTTATTGATCTCTTCAATGATTTTTGTACAATGCTTTTAAACAGTGGCCTAAACACATCTGCCATTGCGATGGAGAGGTTCTTGTTTTTAATACAGTATTAGTACGGCTTTCTTATATTTTATAACTTTATGGTTACACAATATTGATTTAATATTCCCTCAAATAGTTTACTGTTTGCCGAGGAGTGCTCAGCTTATATTTCAAAGCACACTGCTACACATCATCCTTTCTGCTTTGTTTAAACGTGACCAAAAAAGCCACAGTTACGAGGATATTGCTCTATCAGAGCAAACAAAGAAATTCCACAAATAGATCAGTAACACTTCTTTCCAGCAAATATTTATTATAAATATTTACTGCCTGTAAAAACTGACTACTACGAAAAAAGTAAACCACCAAGCTGTTGTCCACATCTCTTCTTTAATGTGAGTAGAAAGGGGGGGGCGTGCTCTGTGGGATGGAAATCTAACGCACATAAACACTAGACTTCATCTCTGGGGCTCAGAGGGCAAGACCCTGCGGCCCTCTTACAGAGGATGAAAGAGCTATCGTTGAATAAAAGAGCGAGACTGCCAGTGTACACATACGCGCACACGAGCAGATGCGTGCGCACACACAGAATACCTCATATGAAGAGCTGGAGGCTATCACAGTGTGAGCTACCATGTGGAATGTTGCTGGGCCCACACCTATGGAGGGTGTAAAGCCTTTGCTGAACGTGTAGGGTGAACTGAGGTTACCCACAGGAGAACTGGAAGACCGGGGTTGTACAATCACAGTTAATCAGTTATTTGCTTCCCTTTGATTTAATTTGAACACTTTTCTAGAGAAACTTGAGAGATGCAACAAAGGAATATGATTCTTTTCTTAACTGTTACCAATGCAAGTGACAGTGTTAGTAGTACAAAAGTAAATATGTGCATGCAGACAATACATTTCTGTGCATCTGCAATTTTAAGCTACCAGAGAACGAATGAGCAATAATTTGCATCTGTTTGCAGAGACTTTATTCTGATGGTTTCCCCATCAATACAAATGGTGTTTTTTGCCTCCAGTATGAATATATTTGAAGATGACCCAAGTGCATGTTTTCTATAAGTTTTTTATAACCTGATCTGATTATACGTAAAGCATGTAGATAATTCACATAATGCTTATTAGACCAAGACTGAAGCAAACTTGCAGGCTTAAAAACAATTTCTTTCATTGCTGTTAAGTCTTAGCAAGGAAACCTGAGGTTAAAATCACAATTACCAGAAATCTCTGTCAAAATAATAGCACTAAAACACAGATTGCAAAGAAAATGTTTTTTTTATGAGATCAGTTTTAATTAGAATATCAAGAAGGGTGATGAACCACGCGATGAAGCCATCAGCATTCATCCCCGCAGATTTCTTAAAGAATGCAACATGTGATGGGGTTGTAAAAAGGGCAGATAAAACACTCACACAGCTAGCTGTTGCAGACACCCTAGTGGATCTGTATATAACTCATTGTGATACAATTAAAGCTACTGTGTCTTCCTACTTCTAAATAGTGCATGTACCCTTAAATAAATTGCTGGTAGGCTAAATGGCAACTCAGCATGTTAAATATACACTACAAAGTCCATGCATAAGCAAAATGTAGGAATAGCTATAGAAGAAGCATAAAACAGAATCGCAAACGATCTTTAATAGTCTCAAATCTGAGAGGAAATCTTACAACTCTGCCATCAAGCACTGACTTTCTCTCATCTGTGAGTCTTAAAACTCCAAATTGCAGTGAAATTCTTAAGTGAGGCAGGTGCTTATGCAGCAGCAGCAGCAGCAGCAGCGGCGGCACACAATACCCACAGGTATCTCCTATCTCTTTCTTTGTGTGAGTCAGCCAGAAGAGATCAGTGGTGTCAGAACTATCAGGCCCCAGTCTCAACAGAAGAGTAGGGTGGGGTGGGGGGGTGTTTGGGATGGGTGGAGGCAGTGGGGGTCAGGTCAGGGGAACTCTTTCTTCCTCTGACCCATTGTTCTTCCTCAGTTTGAAAACACACCGCGGCTCTTTCATCTGCGCCTCTGCACCGAGAGAAACAGGAAGTGTCTGCATCACAGACTCCATCCATCATCTCCAACTAAAAGACCTGTCACATTTATAGACTTTTGACTCTCATTGTTATCCACTTCTAACATGACTGACTCACACCATTATTCATGGCAATATGAACATAGTCATCATAATTTCTTCATTGTTAACATTTTTTACATACACACATATATATATATATATTTATTTAATTTCTTGATTTTCACAGGTGATTTTTATGGTCAGAGACTGACAAGACAAGTGTTTCAATCTGATATGACTTGAGCTCTGCTACATGAGACGGGCAGAGCGGTTCACTCAGACAGGCTTAACTCTCCTCATCTCTTTTTCACCCAGCTCCAGGCCAACTCTAATAGCAATCAATGAAGACCCAGACACAATGGCTAATTCAATTTCCCTGCACCAGTTTTCTCATCAAGGCTCAAGGTCCTGTCCCCAGCTGATAGGGGCCCCCAAAACATGTCTGGAAGTATGAGGATTTAGCCAGGCCATCAGCCACCCTTCTGTAATAGACACAGATAACCGGATTGTTAGAGGAGAAGTGAGGTGAGGTGAGGAGCTGAGTGAGATGAGAAGCTCACCTGCCTGCATGCCCAAAGTGAAGGGCCTTACTGCAGCCGCCAGAAACATCGCTCTCCCCTATCCGCCACCACTTCCCCATCCTCCTCGATTAAAACAGACTTAATCAGGAGACTTCAACTCACACTTTGCTGTCTTCAATGAGATTTCTGAGACTTGGGGCAAGAAAGGTGGAAAAAGAAGGGAAGAGACTTAGAAGGAGCTGGAGGAGTTCAGTGCATGTCTGAAGGGGGCCAGGGGAGATTAACATCTGTGTGGCTTCGGTTCACTTACCTGAGGTTCCCAAATGGTTCCCCGGCTGCAAAACACTACGTATCCCAAACAGCAAAAAAAGCAAGAGAAGAGTGGATAAGAAAAGAGGCGGCACCCTCCTCTCGTTGTCTGTCAGCTGGTGACCCAGGGGGCAGAAGTTTGAGGAGAAGGGATCAAAGACAAACTGAAAAGCAGAGAGAAGCAGTATGTGAACAAATATAGGGGGAAAAGATAGTCAATGATCTCTTTCTGTCTCCTTCGATCTCCAGCTTTTTTATTCCCCCTTCTCTTTGCTTGGCCTTTCAGCTCTCCTGGACAGTAACCTGCTGTCCGCACCAGTCATAGTAAATAATACAAGGCTAGAGTGAGGCCTAAGTGGGCAACAATCTCCTACATGCACTGGGACAACAGAGTAAACAATACAAACATCAGAGACACAACAGCCCTCGGGCTCTGCATTCTGGCTCTCACACAGCCTCTGTGAAGTGTGTGCGTGCACGCTTGTGTATGTGCATGCACGCTTAGACTTTCTTTTTTCTTTCATTCTTTTTTTTTTTTTTTTTTGCGTGTACATGCACGTTCAAATGTCATGTTCAGCAGTGTGAAAGCAGATATACTTGCGTCTCCAGCACCATTCGGGATCCCTGGTGAGAAGACATCTGATGGCAGATGCTGCAGTCTGATGGCAACTGAATTATCCAAACACACCAAACCATTACCTCTACCTAACTCAACTTATGTTCACACATAGCATAGCACGCAAACACACACACATGCATACACAGGTGTACAAAAACATGCAAATACATATGTTTACTGATAAACACCCCAAAACATCATTTAAGAATCCAAAACAGCCAGGAAACAAAAAAGTGAAGGAAAAAAAACTGAGTCAATTCAGCATGCATCGAAACAAGCAAAGGAAAAGGCATCCTTTTACAACAAAGGAAATGGGCAGTAAAACCAATAGAATCACTGATTTCCATTCCTAATGCATCAGACATGGTGGGGAGATGTTGTTTCTGAGGTCTTGAATGGCGTGCCGGCAGTTGTCATCTGTCTGCTGTACTGTGTGTTAAAGCCGGCATGGCAGCCCAGTCCAGACTGGTGTACAATGAGCTGGATGCCAGCCAAAATGTCTACTCTCCGAACATCACACATTTCAGACGTCCCTTTTAACTCACGAAGGATGGAGGAAAGGCCGAATTTGAAGAAAGGAGGTGTGGAGGGGGTGGGAGAAACTAAAAAAAAGAAGATAATTTAATTTGTTATGAGCATGAAATAAGAGTTAAGAGGCTGGAAATTTCCAGAAACATCTAAAAAAAAAGAAAAGAAAAAAAAGAATTAAATCGAGACAATGAAATAACACCATCAGTGTGATTAATGGAAATGTCAGATAATTGTTTTCTGGCAGCATTTCATTATTCTGTGTCCCCTCTCAAAAGCCTCAACCAAAGCAAGAATTCATAAAATATGTAATTTAGCTCTGACCTTTGGCAGAGTTCAGCAGGTCCCCATCTGTGTGTGAGGAGCGGAGAGGAGCAGAGAGAGAGAAGAATGATGACCCCTTTAGCAGCTTGCCTGCGACTACCTGCTGATCCAAAAACACTGGCCAGACATGAAGCCCCTGCATAGTCAAAGGATCAAACAGGGCCAGAGAATACTGCTTATTTCAGAGAAACAGAAAGAGGGGGGTGCGAGGACTGAAGGGGGTTCTGGGGGCTCCAGTGGTACGTTTTGTGCTACTTTGGCCACTAAAGGGGAAAAGGGGGGTGGGTGGGGGTACAGACAGAAAACAAAAACATTAAAGAATAAATGGGCTTACGCCACCCTTACAGATAACCCAAGCCTCGACTGCTGCGAAAAGACAAAATTTACACAAACTGTACTGTTTGAAGTCTAATCCTCTTATACATTCTTAATTAGGAAACAACAACCCATAATACTCTTTGCTGTGCTGACCCACACATGTGAAACTCATAAGTGAGGCCGTGTTAAGATATGAGGCGAAATGTTTTCACTCTCATCCAAGTACACATTCTACTGCACGTAGTCACACGAGATCATTTTCCTATGCAGCCGTCACCTCAGTGACTAATATGATTAAAAAATATATATTTTGTGAGCAAACAATGCTTTGCAGAAATGTTGCTACATTGTCACTGAAGAAATACAGCAGGAGCAAATGCATGCTAATAAGCTGTCATGGATACTGGAGCCAATTACAGGTATGTTGGGCAGCCGTAAGTAAATGTTATTATTATAGTAATAGATAAGTACTCTGGAGATCTTTGGGCCACATCATTTCCACTCTCTACTCCTGAAGTTACACATCACACATTTTCTTCTTATCACATCTCAGTGTGGGCCTTCTATGACTCAGAGATCCCCACATACGCACACGTCCGTGAATTTATGTGGCCTCACACACGCACTCAGAAGCAGCTGGGAGCACAGGGCAGGATGACGTGAAGTGCCCACAATAGCTCCAGAGGGATTAATTTCTCCCACTTTATTTGTTTATTACTATGCGGAGAACAACTGGGGTGCCAGTGACACAACAAACAGGATATAGTAGTGAGTAGTATTCTCTTGTGGCTCCTGAAGCCTCGTGCTCGTCTGTATATTAATATCAGTAAATGCTATATGGTGCGTTACACAGTATATAGCACTAAGGTGGTGCTGTATACAGCTCTACACTGCTTGGATCTAAAAATGTACATTTATGAAGGCAAATAAAATTGGTGTAGTTACCAGCAACATATTATTTGAATTTCCATGATCAATGGTGTCAGTGGGCTGATGTTACTAAATTAAGCTAATGCGCAGCTTCCCTGCAGTTTAGTAATGCACAGGCATGTTTCACACTATCAGTTGTTTGATATTTTCTGTAATTTTCTCGATTGCCCATAATTTCCTCATTATCGGTGACCCTTTGAGCTCACTGCTGTATCTGTATAAATAATGTAACCAATTAAGTCTTTGTTTTTTTCACCAAACACTTTTCTTCCACTTTTGCTGAAGCACTAAACTATCACACAACCACAAACACAAAGAAGTTTTCAAGCGTTCGTGTTCGAACGTTTGCATCAACAGATATCTATTGCTTTTATTTGCCAAGAAGCTATTCACTTATGATAAAATATAAAAAATGTCTTCATTTTACTGGACTTTAAATAAAATGTTCTAATAGTTGCAGAAATTGAACATATGTCAATCTTCACAGTCTGCTTACAGGATTTCCCTTAACACGGGATACCCCAGTTTAGAAATACACTGTAACATATTACAAACATCTTTGCCAGCTAATACATTTACTGACCTTGAAGAATTACATGCAATTATATTAAGAGAAACACCTTTAAAATGATGGGAGCACGGGTGGAACGAAATGTCCAATTGTAGATAAATACTCCTAAATAAGTGGAACTTAATCTGGGTCCCAGCATCACCCTGGATGAGCTTGACCTCCTTTTCATATGACATCCAGAGATATTTTTGTACCTTCTTAAGCCATATTCCTCTCTTCTCACAGCAAGAATCTCACTCTGCCTATCTCATATGGGACTAATGAAAGTCATATTTACAGTACCCTAACCCACACAGGCAAGGCACGCACACAAATCAGTTGTGGTGCTGCGAGCGGTCAATAAAATATATATATCTGAAAGTGTGAGTGAAGGAAGGTCAAGTGGTAGCACTGCACGATACAGCCACCAATTTCTATGTGATTATATTTAAAATTTCAATACAGTAAAACAATCTGGAGATTTAGAAATTTTTTTTTATCTAAGTACTATGTTCCTACAAGGTATTTTTAAATAAGGAAAATAAATGTATTATTCTTATACACGGTATTATTAGGAATATGGGCTCTTTTCTAAAATATCTCAACTCAGAACTTAAAAACAACTGTTTATAATAAAATCAACCTAAACAGAAAAAAAAGTCTAAATTTATAATCAAAAATAATCTATTGTCTGAAAGAGCGTGCAGCGAAATGAAAAGAAACTGTCATCGCTAACAATATCCAGCCAGCTGCTAACAGAAGGTTAACACCAAAGCAACTTAGGTCCACCTCAGCTAACAAGGTTGTAGCGTGGCGGCAAACAACTGCAGCTTACTGTGTTGTGGAACTCGAGCTGTTCATCAAAATAGACTGATAGCAAGAAGGATCATGCAGACAATAAATCCTTTCAGCTTCTCTCCATCCTTCACTGTCATCAGAAGCTTTCTGTGTGAATAGCTGGACATTTGAACGCTATAACAAAGAAAAGCAAGCTATTGAATGTTTGCTACCCAGTTAT
Source organism: Oreochromis niloticus (assembly GCF_001858045.2). NCBI lineage: Eukaryota > Metazoa > Chordata > Actinopteri > Cichliformes > Cichlidae > Oreochromis > Oreochromis niloticus. The sequence goes on along the minus strand of NC_031987.2, from coordinate 23,223,087 downwards.
TTATAAGTGTTATTGTATTGTGATTTAAATTAGCTTTTAGTTTTGTTTGTTTGCTTCCAGAGCAATGTGTTCATCTGCATCATTATTATTGTGCAGAAATATTTCATTGTAGTTCATTTATTATTCACATATAAATGTATGTGTGTGTGCGTGCATGTGTAATGTGTTTATCTAGTCTGTTTTGAATTATTATTATTTCCACATATAGCTTTGGTTTTCACTTTACATTCAGTTAACCGTAATAATCTTCGGCTATAAACTGACTTGATACAAGATAACTGTAAAGCTCATCCAGTTACTAGCATGTCTGTTATTTGAATCTTACCAATAAATGCATAGTTTTCTGTGTAGGACGTTGCCATCAATATTAAGTAATCACATCTGACTGACAACAGTACTACTGTGCTGCCTGAGTCAGTTTGAGTTAAACATAGCGAGACATCCGTGCCATAGGGGAATACTGTGTCCCAGCAGCAGCAGCTACCTTATTCTGGCTAAAAGATTGAGATTTTAATCACATTCCATCGCTTAAATAGCCTCAGTATTTTATAAGAATCCCAGGTGGTATGTCTGCAGTTGTAAAATACTAAGATTGGTGTAGAAAAGTACTTTTTCAGCATGTGGTCCAATGCAACAAAACAAACTACAACCTCAAAAATAGGAAAACTCATTTGGAGGCTGTAGTTTAATTCTGTATTTATTGTTTACATGACCAGGAATTATGTTATAGGTTATATCATAGTTATTAAAGAAGTGCAGCAGGATGTTGTCAACAAAATACTTACAATATAATTTATTTTTTTGGTTTAAAGTGCTCTTAGTTGTGACCTTTTGAAGGGCTTGTACCTGTTTCATATGTACCAACACTCACAGTAAAACAAATCCATGCAGTAAATACAGGGAAAATACAAAATAAGTTGTGGGTTATATTAACCAGTAAAGGGAGACCTCTTAAAAAATGAGCATCAAGCTTAAAAAAAGAAAAAAAAGAAAAAAACCATTAATTAGTCACAATGGAACAAAATCATCTCTCATTATCAGACTATTAGCTTTTGCATGGAAAAAGAATTTTCTCAATTTAATTTAGTAATGTCCTTTTCAGTGTCGTGTTTGTCCATGTTTTAATTTCCAGCTAATTTCCAGCTAACTGGCAAAATGATATTCAATTACTTAATTAAGTATGATCCAGCTGCGTGCCATCTCGCCACACCAGGGGCTGTCTCCCTGTGGGCTGCTGGTTTAAGCCTCTCTGCACTAATTATCACACTGACATTATCACACTGTACCTGGCATTCTCTGCTACCTTAAGCACCGCACCATTATGGACTTTTAACCAGAGCATCATAATAAAAGACAGCATATTATGCGCAGTCTTCGTCTAAAAAGCATGACAAGAGCTTCCAGTTATCTCAGCTCATAGAAAAAAACCCATCTTTTTTATGTATCCCAAAATTTCACGTAGCTTTTCACAAGCCTTCTAGACAATATTTTGTAAATGACTGCTTAAGACTTGAAAATTTCAGTTGTTTTGAATAAAACTCCTCTGCACTCATTTCATAGTATGAAAAATACAAAAATAAACATGGTGGCAGTGAGACAATGAAGATGTTTGCTATTATATGCAGAGTCAAAGGGATGCTATAGATAACCTCAAAGAGACATCCTGTGAGCTGTAATATGTCCCATAAATGACCACACATAAAAGAAGCTCCTGTTCAGCAAGCACAGACAGGTGAATAAGAGTTTTCCTGCTCCTACCAGCTCCTACTGCATTTAACGGTGAGGCGTATACTCTATTTTTAGGCTCTAATAGGGTCTTCCATTTGGATGGGAATACCTAATTAAAAACACCTAAGGACCTAAGACGGTACACATAAAGTGTCCATCCCACCCATGTCTACCTGACAACTGACAGCCCAATCTGATTAAAGGCTGATGAGAAGAGGGGCCTCTGTCGGCCGTCCACGGCAGGCCAAAAGTGATCACTATGGCGATGGGTAATTACTGCTGTCAACGCATTCTCCATCCTGCTGGCACCAGCTTGATTGCGCTCGGCAACAATGATAGACAAGCTTAGCACGCTCTCCACCAACCGCCACCAGGCTCGTTCCCTCTTTGCTCTGTTTTTAGCTGACACGCAACGTTCACATGGCCACACAACACAGGGCAGTCATGGCATCCCAGCCCAGTTTTAACTGTTTCCCCTCTCCCTTCTTCATTTCTTCCCAGCCTCATCCCTCTGTTCCCTCCTCTGTTCTCCCATCTCCCTCTCCTCTCCCTCTCTCATGCGGACAGCTCAGAAGTGCAAGTGTTATTACATGAAACTCCCGCTGTAGCATTAATTGAAGGGAGATATGGTGGGACAAAAACGACGGGGGGTAGAGCATGTCCATTATCACTCCTGCTTTCAACAGGTCTCACATTTGGAAACTGCAAATTGCAAAAACTTGCAAGGGCAAAATGTTTGACATTATTTGATCTGCAACCATATGGTGCAAGCAGAGAGGGGGAGTAAACACACACACACACACAACACACTCACACACAAAAACAGATAAATAAGTAAACAAAAGGAGCATGAAATGCAGGAAACACGTGAGGAAATGTGGGCAAACAACTCAAGAAAATAATTATCTTTAAAGTAATTAATGAGAGGTTTTGCTTGCAATCGTATGTCAAGTGCTCCCCCACCCCTGACTAACTTCTCTTCTTGGTTGCCTCTCCTCTGCCATGCCCTTGCTTCCTATCTTATGGTTGACTTTGACAATAGCCATACTGTGGATGCTAAACAGCCTATCCTGAAGTCTGGGAGGCAGGACTACAAGTTCACATTGAAAAAAACATAGCCTTCCTGCTAGCATTGTGACGGTTGATTTAAGTTAGCAGTATTAATGAAGTCGAGTGTAACTGGACAGGGCTTCCATATCCTCTCTTAATTACCTGGCTTTGTCTCTGCATGCTTGTCCTTAATCTGACCTAATGTGGCTAATAACTGAACTTGAAAACAATCAAAACAGCAATTAGAAACAACAGCCCAGAAATGCTGAATTCTCAAATTAATTCTGTGAAACTGTTGCTGCCTTTTATGACAGCGGGACATATTAAAATGATATTCCAGGTTTTGCAGATTAAAAAAACAACTCTCAAAGAAAGTAAAAAAGGGAAAAGAAACAGAAAGAGGGGAAAAAAGAGAACAACTGTAAGTGAAATCCTATAAAGAACAAAAGGGTTTTTCTTCTAACACGGGGACAGAATCCTTTTTAATTTGCAATAAAAGTAGATTTCAAGAAAAAAGAATAAAGCGAATAACACATCAAAGATTGCGTTTGAACAGAGATTCTTATCCTCCCACGTTCACCGAATAACACGGTAGACCTTTGATACACTGACCAAATCATTTTAAAGAACAGAAATGTTTCTTCCTCCATGTTTTCCCCCCCTTCATTTTCTAACACAAATACACCTTCAAGGAGGTCTTGTTTAAGCCTGTAAATTCCTTGAAAGTGGATGAAATTAGGATCTGCCTATTCCGGTTACTGTCCCGGCATGATACTGACAAAAACAGATGAGTGTTTCTCCTGAGGGAGAGGATTGTGGGTATGGAACGAGTTAGCACTGCCTGTTATTGCAGCTGATCATAAAAGGCTACGTGCATGGGAATTCCACTGTAAAAGCTGGAAAATGTTTGCTCCTATAAAAACATGTTAATGCAAAACAGTTAGGTGAAAGACAAAACTTAAGCATGGTTAATAAGGTCATAAAGTAGGTGAGTTTGATTGTCCGCAGTGTGTTAATCAATGTAATTATTCTGAACATATGCTGCTAAGAAAAATAAAAAGAATCAGAAAACCAGAAATTTATTCAGTTTTTTTTAAAAAGCATAAACGCTAATAAAACTTTAGTGATTGATCGAATATTAAAAAACTAACTGGCAACAGGAATTTTCCACAATTCCACTAAACCCTGACTGCAAACACACTGGGCAGGATTCTAAATCCTTGCTGATGTTTGATTGAATGGAGCCACCTCCTCTCGCTGGCCCCCAATGCTGCCTCGCTCCACCAATGGGGCACAGGCAAGCGGATTAACAGGAATCCTGAGAGGAAGTTTAAACAAGAGGAAACATTAAGTTTGAAATAAAACACAGGAAACAGGGTTAACTACAACTCCTCCCAGTCAGTGCCAGTGGTTCAGCTATTTTTTGCCCAATTATCCTTGGTTAACGGGATTAATTACTCTAAGTTCTTTTTCTTTTCTTCCTCTCAAAGCAAACGGGCAATAAATCCTTCTCTGTACTACACAGTCCAAGAGGGCCACTCTAATTAGCATAACAAGTTAGAAAAACATTATGGCCTTAAAGTGCTTTCAGAGAAAACAACCATCAGTAGTGCACAGGATGCAGGACTGGGGTTTAAGGGGGGGCTATATAATTGAATAAAATGTTTGGAGAGGTGGGAAGATGGGCAAGCACAACTAAGGGTCTGAGTTCCACAACAACGACTCTATGTCAGAGGTATTAACACACATGCACGCAAAAAACAGGCACCAGTGAACAGAGCGGATCACCAAGATTGGAGTATTTGAGAGCAACTTAAACACCGAAAAACGTAACTTAATTTGAATAACTTGGACAACTTAGCTATATAAATATGGCAATATTTGTAAATCCAAAGTGCAGAAAATTCAGTGCGGTTACGGCACTGTCGGCTCACCATCCATCGACTCGTGCCAAAACCCACACTGCAGAGTCTGAGGGCAAAAAACAGTCATTTTCTAGCCAACCTGTTTAGCATGAGTCCCACCCAGTCGTCTGCTTTCACTAACCTGTCCTGACAAGTACCCAGATTAACGTAATCTTATATCAGTGCAGAGGAGCAGAAGAGAGCAGATGGACCCCCTGTGCCCCCCACCCCCAGCCCTCCACCCCCTTCACCCAGCACACACACACACACACACTAGCAGGCGCACAAGCAAATGCAAACTCTCTCACTCATAAACACACATATTAGACTTAGCTGCAGAGTGCTTAGCATGCAAAACCTGGGCCCCAGCCACAGTAATTAATGTTCTCCCAGCAAATTGCCACAGCTTTGGATGATGCTGTTTGGGGAATGTTACCCTGTACATTCATATGCTGTGTCTCAGCGAACACTGCGGTCCTGCTGGTGTGTATGCGTGTGCCAGTTTGGTCATTTTAGCATAAGAAAAAAAAGAGCAAAAAAAAAAAAAAGGAAGGATCTTTTCATTCATTTTTCATATAAATAAATAAATAAATGATCATACAAGTAATTGAATAAGACAGTCAACAAGAGGCTGCAGGCTGGGGAATTGAATTTGGGATTTTTAACACTTGTCATCTGCTGTGTTGAAGTGAGCTTGTCTTTTTACAGTTTCCGTGGTAAATCTCAACAACTTTGCTAAACTGAACAGATGGGCTTGCTAATTAGCGGCGCTCAGGCTGTAAGTTTGTTTATAAAGAGAGAAAGGGTTCCAGACATCTTGACACATTTTATTAACATATCATACCTTAAAGCTATGCTTCTTGGTACCCACCAAGCTCTTTAGCTAAATGCGCACACACACACATGCAGAACCACACTTTCACACATGCACGTGCACTTTTATATAAACATGCCCATGTGCTTCAGTGCGCACACATACACTGTACCCACCAGGGAAACAATAAAAGTCAGCCTTGCGAAACGGAACACCCTGTATGTATGCTCATGAATATGCACAATTAACTCCATGTGTGTATGTGAGTGTGTCCGTGCATGAGCGCATGTCTCTGCGGAAGTGTAATAGCACATTTTGCACATGAGTGTGTGTCCACTGTATAAATATGTGTGTATGTGACAGATAGTGTTTGTTTATGAGGGTGTCACTGTGTGTGTCATGCACATGTCCTTGCTGGAGCAATGGCATGCTTCTCTCTCCACCAGGCCCCCCTCCTAAATTCACCCCCTGTGGTTTTGTCAGCTTTCAGTATTGTGTGTCAGGACACTGACACTAGATGATGTCCCAAGCAGACAGGGTCGGTGAGCTCCCAGAGGGGCCCAGAGTATTCAGCAGCGGGATAGGATGGACCGAGGCTCTATCGGTGCCATTTAAACCTCCTGCCGGGCCCCACTTAGGACACGGGCGACATCGTGGCACCCACCCACCAGTATGAGGATGCAGTGAAATGTGAAAAACTTGCTTGAGAAGTACAATGACAGATAGACAGAGAAAATTTCATTTGCCAGTACCTTATGATATGGCTGATATCACTGTTACACACACACACACACATACCCCCAGACATACCGCAGCCTGGTGTTTCAGCAGGCACATATTGCCATGGTGATCTTGGTTAAGAGGCTTACATTCGGCCCATGCGGATGGTTGCTGGGGGACACTCCCATTGCCATGGTGATGGCTACTGGGAGGACACTCACATTGCCATGGTGATGATGGCAGGAGCCAGGCATGCCAACCAATGAGATGATGGATAGATGCCATGCAGGAGGCAAAGGGAAAACGTGACTAGAATGCCCGCTTGTTATGTCTACTGCCAAGGAGACTTTTCATAAATCGCATCTTCCTACGTGGTTGCATCCAATGGCGACCAGCAGCTTTTTTGATGTATGAAATAACAATTACATTTTTAAGAAACACAAAAAGTAATGTTTTAATCTATAAAGACACATGACAAATATAGGGGCTACCCTAAAAATATATATATATATACATATAAAACACTACATTACAAATTTAAGATTGGGGATAACATGAATTATGGATAGGAAAAATGCAAACAAGGGGTTTTAAATTCAAAGCATGAAGAAATGCAAAATACTTCAGAGAAAACATAAATTTAGTCCCGATGGATAAGTGTTGGAGACTATTTGTACTAGCATTTGTATGTGAAATATGCATACCAGCTAATTCTATATTCCACCAGTAATAACAACAATAAAGAAGCGGCAAAGGAAAATGGATGGCAATCTGGTAATTTAGCTCTGGATAATAGCTAAAGCCATTTCGCCTGGCTCCCAGCAGAGGGAGGCTGGGACTGGGTTTAGGGCCAGCGGGACAGAGCTGGGAATCAAGGGACTGGGGCTGCCTGAAGGCATGGCCCGGGTCCAAATCAGGCCTAGTGTAAGTGAGTACCAAGAATTATTGTACGTGTGTTTACATGAGTATGAGCAACAGAGGAGGCAGGATAAAGCAGGGGCCTCATGAGACTAAATCCATCCAGAACATAAAGTACACACATTTCTCAATTTCACCTGTCTCCTCTTTACTACTGAGATGTTTTTCTCTAGGATGGAGCGCCCTGCATGTCTTAAAATGCCTTCCCCAAGCGTACAGCAACCAGCCAGCACCTAAAAGGTCATTCACAACAGCCCATAGAAACATCTCATCCAGCTTTGCCACTAATGCCTTAAACCCGATCAAATGCTTGCACACACTTCCAAACGCACACCAGAATGCACAGATCGCTACATGTTGCTTGTCTTCTCTTTGTCACTACGGCTTCTCAGCCAATAAGAATCAGTGGCGAGAGTTATCGCCGACCCTCAGGCAATGGGGCTTCAAAATCGCTCACTGACTGGACAAATCGTGTGTGTGCATTTCTGAGTGTACGCTCATGCACGAGCAACCGGAACGCACAGCTCAAAAAGGGGAGCTGTACTTTTGACTGCCTTAAATATTGCCTGAGTTGACGGGTGAGCTAAGATAAAAGATTTGCTTTTTTTCCTTATAGAGTGACACACAATTCACCAAAGAAAGAAAGTGTTTATAATGCATTCAGAGTGTGTCATGTCAACAAATTTGTCTCTGCATGGGCAGGAGCACCTGCCGGATACTATCTTATGGTGCACACGAGGTGGAGAATAATAGTGTTCACACTCATCCTGACACAGTAACACAATCACACAAGTACATAGCGTACTGTTTCCTGTATGTTATGCAATACAAACCATAAGCTCTCTGTGGCTGAATATTATCATAAAGCTGAATCAGTTGCTAAAACATATTGCCTGTTACTCAAGCATGATCTATTCAATGATCCATACTCTGCAGACATAGTATAACACGTTGTAAATATATATGGGACACAGCGTGATAAAAATCATGTCAGCTTGGGTTCAATAAAACCATTCAGCAAGACAGGAATGTTTTCTTAATATTTCACCCAGATGGGAATTAACTCAAACGCTGCAGCCGGCAGCGAGGGATCTCATACAAAAGCTAATAGAAAAATGAGCTGTCAATATAATATGAATGAAAGACACAGATGATGTCTCAGAATTAAATAATAGACCCCTTGAGGTTTAATCTACAGCTCGTCATGATAATTGTGTGTAAGCAGGAGCGGACTAGCAATAACACGCAGCCCAGGAATTTGCTGTCAAGTCTCCCCACTTTGATTTAGCACAGTCAAACTGACACAACATGTTTGCTGATCAAAAAGAAAAACGATGGAAAGAAAGAGGAAAACATGTTAAAGTGTACTGTTTCATTAGCCAATATTTCAAGTGATGCAAAGACATTTTCCAAAGTCCCATCCCGCTATATGTTTATTTGCGCAGAAAGCAAAAACTCAAAGCAAAAATAATTAAATCATGTTATTGTGTGACAATAAATGAGAATTTTATTATAAATAGTGCCAGCCTGAAGTATGGAATCCACATGTTGTGTCTTCAAGGAAAATGCTTGTTTATTGCTGAGCTTGGAATCACTAATACGAAAATATTAAAATTGCAGTGTTATTTTTTTAAATGTAAATATTTTTTAAATTTGTGGAAAACCAAGACGGAAATCTTTTTTGTTTTAAAAAAAGGTAAGTTAGCATATGCTAGCTAGCTTGGTTCAGAAGCCACATCTGTAATTCACTGTGATATTAAATGAAATGCTAACATTTGCTAGGCTTAAAACAAAACGAGCTTAACCGAAAAACTGAATAGTAAAATCTTTAGCGTGTCTTTTAGGATAACAAATTACACCATTCAAACAGATGAGTTTTATTCCAATATGTAAACACTCCACGTCTCCATTGGTTATTTAGTTAATTTAAATTTTTAGCAATACATAGCATGCAAGCATAACATACCTGTTCTTCAGTGATCTTACCTCTTTGTTACTGTCTTCATAATCACCAGCAGACTCTTTACATTTGTTTATCTCCGTTCGATAGCAGCGTCAGCTAGCAAAACATGGTTCCCGATTACTTCTTGCATCATTGATACCTTCATCCTTCATATCTCAAGTTCTAATGGTGACTTACACCTGCTCTTACAGGTTGGAATAGAAATGAGTTATGTCATTCCTGGATCCAAAAAAAAGATCCAAACATCTTGATGTCCATTTCATGCATATGCAAAGTAAGCAACATCGTTAGGCCACAAGTGGCATATGATACAAAAACCACTAGCCAATTGGAACTGTACTATAATATGGGCAACAGTAATTGTGGGCACTACAACAGGTACACTATACACTGGAATGTTGTGGGAACAAATTTAAATTATAGTAAATTTGATCTTAGCCATGCAGCTAACAAATGACCAGTATTTTTCTATTTAATTTATTTACGGAAACTGTAAAGGGCATATATTTTTTTTTAGATCAGTGGCAAATTGCTGTGCAACAGCAACACAAGGCTTTGAGGAAATAAAACCACTTAGTAATGCCTTCGCTTCCTTATTTGACCTCTTCGAACATAAATAGAAGTAACTATGTGTGGTGCGTTATTGGTGGCATGAAAAGCGACCAACGTGGCCTTAAGGGATGATTCAGCGTTGCCTGACCCAGCATTAACTATAAGCTAAGTAAGCTGTAAGGTGATTTTGAACGTGAAAGAGCAAGATATTGTATCTTCTTTAACTAGAAACCTTTGAAGACTTTTTGATGCCTCACCACCAGCATAAAGACTGCAAATTGTTATTAACATAATGTGCTGTAAATATGGTCCTGGGCCCTTCCGAGTCCAAGCTTGGGGAATTTTTTTACAGTCCTATGATGATTATAATAGGTGGCTGTATAACGTTTTTATTCAGCTTCATAAATATGAAACCACGCCGGACATAATGTAACATTTGCAATTCTTTTGTGATTTTATTTTAGCTTTCCATATACAAAGCCTTAGGGAAGGAAATATGTGTGGATTACACCTTTAAAGACACCCCCAAACTTGCCCAGCCCCTGAGGAGACCAATAGAGAGCTGTGTTACCAAAGTCCCTGCAGAGACAACAAACCATGTGAAGTGTGAAACCCCTCGCCAACATGAATTTAAGTTTTCAGAAACGTACATCAGCAAGAATGGAAATATTCAGGGAGAAAGAAGAGAACGGAGGGAGAGAGAGAAAGAACGGACAGACCGCTGTTTGACAAATATTGTGAGACGCGGTGGAGGGATGGTGGTGTTTTCATTGCTGACATCAACATAAATTTTCCTGGCACGGCTCTCCTTGCCCAGCATGGGCTCAGCACTGGGAAACTGGAGAGGAAATTCTCCGAGCCGCAAGGGAGTGGAATCAAAGAGCCGGGACTCTGAGACCTCTGACACACTGAACTCCTTGCTGACCCCACAGCGCTCTACCTTACTCACACACACGTAACAGACACGTACAAATGAACTCACGTACCCAAAGCATCCAAGATCGACAGGGGGCTCAAGGTCAGATTGGCACAAACAAAACAGCACGTATGCACCGCTTTCAAGACGATTTGGAATCAGTGGTCACCATTTCGCGTCTTTAGTGCCTGATCTAGCTGAAGACAGGGCATCTGTTTCCACCATCTGATAAGCTGCGTTTGTCAACTCTGTGGCTCTTGGGGGTGGCGCACACTGGCCCGCACCGGAGCTGTGAGACGTTCAGTGGTGAACCAAAGGTTCAATGAGCCTTATCTGAGGAGCCTCATTAAAACTTGACAGACACACACTCATACACAGATCGGTGTGTGCCATACTGAGCGCATATGCACACGCACACACAGACACACAAGCAAACACGTGTGGCTTGAGATAATGATGATGTAATTAGCCCTGATATCCTTGAAATGCCGGGTGCCAGGAAGTGGGGATATGCTTCATGTCATCTGCAGCGTCTGAGTCTGAATATGTGCATGTGTGAGCACACTATGCCGTCAGAGTTGTTGGAGACTGTACAATGAACATGATGGCCGCTCTATTCATCGCCACAGTGAGTAGGCTTTCCGAGCCACCTCCTCCAAAAAGAAGCACATGCACAATGGTCAAAATAATGAGAAACTCTTCCACGCCATCGCACAAATACACAATCTGACAATTTGAGCAGGTGTGGTATAGGCAACTGCTTCACCAAAGGCATTTTTTGGAATTGGATTGCTGTCTGTGCCTGTTTGTGTGTGTGTATATACATATATATATATATTTATATATATGTTTGTGTGTGTGTGCATGTACACATACCTAAGACGTCCTTGAGTAGGTTCCATGGCTGCATCCAGGGACCATTCTTGATTGGGCATCAGGTGAAAAAGGGTACAGCTGTCTAGACCCAAATGAATGCTGCTCCCTCTAACCCTGTGTGTGAATGTATGGGGGAGTGTGCGCACATTTGTGTGTGGTTGTATAGCTGAAAAGTCCAGGGCATGGGAGGGCATGATGAGTGGACAAAGCCACTTTGTGAGATGCCACCATAAAAACACAGTCACTTTGAGAGGAAGGGCACAGAGGTGAAGGAAAAAAGGGGGTTTACAACACTGCTCAACCATGGCAAGTTGTTCAAGCCTTCTTTTTGTGTGTGTGTGTGTGTGTGTGTGTGTGTGTGTGTGTGTGTGTTTTAGTTTTGCCCTGTTACCCACTCATTATCAATGGGACACAGGCAACATTCTCAGGGAGCAAAGATGGCTTTAGTCCCAATGCACTATTCTGTTACGGGTGTAAATTGATTCCAAGGTTGTTGATAGATGTTGTTAAATGCATGATTTATTTATTTTTTGGCATTCCTTGCCTTATACGTGTCACCTTCTAGAGCAGCAACAAGGTCCCCAAACAGAGCTCAAAACAGACGCCGGGGCCCAACGAGGTCTGTCAAAGTGTGCAGGCTGTTTTAATCCACTCTGCTGGAAGTCGCCTCTGTAGGCGTGTGGGTATGTGTGTGCTGTGTGAATGTCTGGAACACTGGGCATGATAAGCCACAGCAAGATAAAAGGTGGCTTGAACAATGATGTCATGGATTTCCGCAGATTTTCTGTGAGGTTGCCAAAGTCGCACATGAATGAAGCTAAGGCCGCTGAAATGCTTTGGCCCTCCAAAGTCCCTGTGGTTTAATAATGCGACCGCAATAGCTACAAGATTAACCAGCAATAAGACTGAAGATTTCTCTTATCCAAACCATATTAAACACCCTGATATGTTAGCGTCCCCCCTCTGCCTCGGCATATCTTTCTGATCCTTACCTCTATATACTGGTAAACACTTGTTCTCTCCTTCCATCAAGGAGGAAAGAGGAGGGTGACTAGAGGACTCCAAATAATGCAATTAAACACTGACCGCAGGGTTCAGTGCTGCTTATCAATACACCCAGCAGGGGAGCAAAGACCAACTCAAACCAGGGCTTCAGCTGTCTGCTCTATGGAGGCAGGCATTTTTATTAGAGTACTGCTATATGCTGCTTCCTTTAAAACTTGTCTGACACCTCATTGCCTAAAATAAAACTGTAAAGCTACAATAAAAACTGAGATATTAAGAGAAGAAGAACAAGTTATCATTAAACGTCGGCCTAAACATTATCCATAGGTGTGCTGTGGGGCTGTACTCACCACTCAGTGCTAAGGACAGGTGTGCTGTTCAACAAGTATGTCCCCTCTCTGCTGTGTTTCGCCGATGGCACAGCTGACCTCCGCGGGAGGCTTGTCTGAAGCAGAGCCAAACTGAGATATAGCACATCAGACTGGGAGCCCACAGAGCACATGAACCAGGCCTGAACCAGGCCTCTGCCACACAGTCGCTCTCCCAGCCCCACCCGCCCCTTGGTCAGCCGCTGACAAACCCTGAGCCTCTCCCTGGTTTTCTGTTTTCCCCAACCTGGACGCCAGACACCTAGAGGATAAACCCACTCATACATAATAAACACTGGCCCCAGGGCCTGGTGTGTGATCTCATCATGCATGTGTCCTCTGTAGAAAGAAATGTGACAGACTGCAGCGAGGAAGTGTGTATCGGGGAGAGAGGCATGTGCGGATAGCTGCAAGGGTGCCAAACAGAGTGGTACACAACAGCAGCGTGCGTTCTCTGTTGCTCAGTATGCAATGCTCTACTGGCCCTCAGTCATCTGCATAATGAAAATGTTCACTTTAAAGGCATGGTTAAACTGACATAAGGCCTAATCAGGAGAAATTACTATCTTTGGACTACAGGGTACCGTTGGTGGAAGAAAAAGCTCTGGGAAGATGGGAGATTCAGTTACAGAGCCAAAAGGGCAAGGCAATGGCAAGAATGCAGAGTTTCACATACTCTCTGAGAAAATATGCCAAAATAAAAAAAAGGGAGGATTGAGAAATTGATAAAAGGGGAGGATTTTTTTTCTCTACAAAGCCTGACTGGAGTGATGAGTGATTCTAGACAAACAGTGCTGGAGAGTTTAGTGAACAGAGCCAAGTACTTGGGGGACATGAAAAGCTGAAAAGCCCTGGCGAGGTGGTCCGGCTTTTTCATCTCTCCGCAGGCTGAGGAATCAATGGGAGCAGGGAGCGAGGGCAGCGCTGGATGACTGAATAACTGACACGCAGTGAGAGAGGTGGTGTGAAAGAAGAAGAGTCATCAAGTAGAAAGGGCTTAAGACTTTATTATTGCGTTGCGTTATCCTCTGCAAATTTTCCACTGCTGCGGTTACCACGATTTTCCTCCTGCCTCCAAATCGTCATTACCATCTCTGCTACGATGCATTGGCCTGGTGCCCCTGTGGAGTTCTGAGCATCCTAGTTAGCTCCAGGCTGTCCCACGCAGACCAGAGTGGGCCTCTCAGAGGGAAAATAAGCATTTCAACAGCAGCTGGACAAATGGACTATTGAGACAGGTGGACAGCATACGGATCATGAACACACACACTAATAGTATGGCAGGATTACCCAAATACACATTTATTAATTAGGTACACATGAGTTATTTTTCCACATGTGGCTGAAAAAGGCTTGCTCTTTCTGATACGATGTCTTAATAGTAATTTATATGCAGTCAGTGCCTTGCTTTTTAAGCCATTTCCAAATCAAATGTCTATTTAAATATAGTTCTGTAAAACTAAACACATATTTGTAAATTTAAAAAAATAGATATATTTCTTTTTAATTACAAATCCCACAGTCGGCCAACTGTAAAGGACACACAGAGCCTACTATACAGTGTATATCAGCCAAAGCAATTAGCCAAACAGGGGCTCACAGAGGTGAGCTTTGATCACAGAACTGTGAAATATTTATGAAGAGATGTGATACATGAAATGAGCTTCGAGAATGAGTATCTGTGGGGGTCCGAAAGAGTTCCCCTCAGAGGGACCTTCAGGGGAGGACAACTGCTTGGACACACAATGCACTTACTGGGTCTAGCTCCCCATTCAAAATGAAGGGCAGGAGAGTCCAGACAGGCCTAAAATGGCGGCCTAGTTTTTGAGGCACAGAGTGGAACAGACAGAGTTAATCCACGGTTTGGAACAGGAGCGGAGGCAGCCACGATGCTGGCAAGTGCCGTACCGGGGGGACGTTGAGCTGTGTTCTCCGCTGACATGCTCAGTTCCACTTGGTTCCACTCAGACAGAACACAAGAGTTTTAACACACTCAAGCATGCACTAATTAAAAATCTACACTCTACATCAGTGCTGCGGAATTCAATATGCTTAATTAACTCATCTATACATCACTTCAGCGTACGGCGGACCCTAATTTTTAGACACAGCCAGAACACATAGCGTTTGACTTGTAACTGTTGCATTCAATGTCAGTGCCAATTACACAAAATATTCATTTTTTTCCCAAGTCAGACTCAGCATCTAAGTCATTGTCAGTTCCTCCCAAATTATCACTGGGATCAAAATCATTACAGCTCATTTCATTTTTCTTCCTTTCAATCTGCAGCTCATCTTGCAGAGGGTTTTGTGTAAATTATACATTTCGCCCGCGATTAATGTTAACCAGGTTTGTAGAGAGCAGCCCATCACATCACACTTACACCTTTACTTAATTAATTCACCCTGAGAGACTTGGACAAGGAAATAGTTTTACCATCCAGCCCTGGTTCTAATCAAACTGCCCCTGGAATATTTTCACACTTCAGCATGGTGAGGAACTTGGGATTCTTAATGTAACCCTGCTTCTTTAGAGCGTGTTAGATCAGATGGGAAAGAAATATTAATCATTCCTGTGATTGTTCCTTCTGACATAAGTAGTCAAAAAGGACCAGCTCATACAGTTTTTGTTAAAAATCCAAAATACTGCAAATACTGCATACAGACATGGATCCATGTATACATGCAGATTTACATGATTTACAAAGAAATGAAAGAAGAAATACTCAAAGTATTTGCGTTTTTCCTTGTTTTCCTTCTTTTTCACTATGAACATACAGATTTTTTTTAATGGAATGAAAATGATTGCCATCCACTGATGAGCCATTGGTTTAGCTTGGTAAAAATAATAGGGAAAAATGGCATTAACACACATTCATAGAGTGATTTAAGCATGATGTAGCTTATCTTGTCTCTTGGTAATAAAGATCAAGTTAACAGAGATTTCAAGTACATATCTCTGTGTACTCTTATACATGTCTGCATACAGTTTTTATACATATTTCTGTACATTGTTACCTGTCATGAACTTCAGTTGATTATGTATATACGACCACTTTGTGTCTTCCTTCTATATTTTATATCCCCCTTGCTATAAGAGCTGTTTAACACCCAAATTTCTCATTCGTGGGATAATAAAGGTTTCTTCTATTCTATTCTATTCTATTCTATTCTATTCTATTCTATTCTATTCTATTCTAATTTGTTCTATTCTATTCTATTCTATTCTATTCTATTCTAAGTAATATAAATAGATAAACAACTTTTCAGGGCAAAAGAGTGGAGATTCAAACTGAAACCATCAACTTTTTTTCTCATTTCAGGCAAAAACACCTTTAAAAAAAGGGGGCACACAAAATGTTTGTGGATGCCCAAAAACTGTTTTAAATGTATCTGTTTTAGTGTGGACTTGCCCTCAGATGTCTCTCTCTCGCTCTCACTGTCTCTCTCTCTCTTATCTTTGGCTCAGCTTGGTGCAGAGGGCCCCAGCCCAGGCTTTCTGTGCCTCTGGCCAGGCCAGGTCCCCTTGAAGCAAGCCCACAGCATTTCTCTTCTGTTTGTTGAGAGAAAGTAGAAAGGAGAACCTTGTACATGACCCTCAAAAGGGCTTTTATTCTCCGTTCATGGAGCACAGTTCATGTGAACTCCCTCGCTTTATGTCACACTCTTTATTTAACCCTAACTATTTGCTGAGTTTCTGCTAAAAATCCAATTAGGTTAATTCGAAACAGTCCTGGTGTGAGAACTTTATCCTTTTGGTGCACAGATAACTAACCTAATTAGGACTAGACCTCTATCTCTGTCCTCTTTGAGCCTGCAAATTAAGGAAAGAAAAAGAAAACTTGTCAGAGATTAGGGTTGAGATTAGATTGCTAAAGCAAACACTGGAGGGAGAGGCTGCATCTTTGTATGCCCTTAAATTGTTTAGTACTCTTTCAACTCCAAGTTTTCACACCTTCAATTCCACTAGAGGGATATACGGGGAATGTAAATGTAATATAATTATTCTAAATGATAAAAAAAACACCACATATTTAGCATTTAGAACAGAGGGGTCACAAAGAGAGTGATACACTCGGACCACCTGTGAAAGTAGCCTGTGATTGATTGTGTTTTTATAGAAAGCCTTTAAAGTTGCTGGAACATGTGAGGCAACATAAGGGTGGTTTTATTCAGCTGAGTGAAACACACACACACACACACACACACACACACACACACACACACACACACACACACACACACAGAGTAAACACAAACAACAGGCCTGCTGAGTTTAGTTTACTCCTATCAGCTGGCTCTGACCAGCCACACAGACCACCCTGACTCCTCAACTCCTCACTCTCATTGGGACAGGAAGGGGGATGGGGGTGGGGATTTGGATTAAGGGGGGATGGGTGGAGCTCGGTGCATTGGTTGAAGAGGGCCCTCCACCAAATTAAAACCCAATCAATGTGAATCTCACTCGGCCTGGTCAAAGCCCCTTTCAAACTAAAGCTTTTCGTGGTGAGGGGGACCCCCTACTCACCACGTTTTCCAGTCACCCTCAGTGTAGCCCCCCCCTTCCTGCCCAACCATCAGAGCATACACCCCCCCACACCCTGCTCCGACCCCACACTCAACCAGACTATCATGGAACACTGACTTGATGTACTGACCTTTATTTGTCTACTCCACACCAGGAAAAGCAACCACAGCAGACTTAACTTAGAATTACAACAGGGATTAAATCCTGCACTAAACCAACCTGATTACATTAATTAAAAGGGTGTTATAGTATTTCCTTTGAGAGATGTAAGGAAGCAGTGCAGAAAAAAAGGATTTTTTCTGTCAAGACAATTCACCAATTTAGAAAGCGGTGTGTTTTTTCATATACTTACCAATTTTTTATTAATGCTATTATTTTGTAAATTGTAGCTTAAAGCGATTTCATCTTTAAGAGTACACCTTGAATGAATGGGCACACTTCCCTTTTATAGCTCCGGGGTACCGCATATGAATAAGGGTAAATTCTCCACACTGTGAATTCAAAGTATGTATAAGCAGCTTTGATTTATTTATAACTCGTTGCATTGTTTCATTTATGGTCCGGCGTGCCAGAGCGAGAGCAAAACTGTCCTAATGCAAGTGCAACACATAACTTGCATCGTGGAATTAAGCTTCCACAACATGCTTTCACTCACACACTCACATGCATACTCACATGCACATACACACACCACCTGCTGAAGCAGAGATGGCGAGAGTCCTTACTGGCTGAAGCCTAACAGTGGGGAACAATTAAACCAAATCCCAGCCTTTGATCACTTGGTCATGTGAACATGACAGGTGACCATATGGCTGATAAAATGCAAATGATAATTGGTGCTTAAACTCTCTAGATGTATACTACAACAAGAAAAGGAAACGAAAATAAAGCATAGATGCCTTTTAATGACTCTAGGGTCGATCAATGCCCCAAGTGTTTATGAGGTTATATTTTTTTATATTGTTTTTGCTTTATAATCTGTTTTAATTCATATCTGGCTTTGTCAGTGTGTTCTTTATGTGGACAGATTCCAGAAATCTATATCCAGAATAGAGAGAAAGCACACAAAGACTCCATACAGTGATGCAAAGACAAAAAGCAGCACAAGATCATTAGACTTTTATAGCTGGACGGGCAGACGAGAAGGAAGAGGAACATTCAGCATCACAAACAATTGCTAGCAGATGCTGGGGCCGTTGTTACCGAACAGCACAGGGTTGAGAGAATAGGAGCTGAGGTCATGTATATATTTGTGGAAGGATGCAGCAGAACACATCTACTGTGCAAATGTAAGGGGACGGAGCGCTGGGTAACGCGCTCGCTCTGACTGCCACATGCAAAAACACCAGCAAATAAATACAAACTCACCCCTTGCAGTAACGCTCACGCAAACACACACACACAGAGTGAGAGTGAGAGAGAGAGCAGAGAGTGATAAAGGCCCAGAGGCAGTTTCCATCTAGTAGCAGCAGGGGGAGCAGCTCCACTATTGTTCTGACTGGATCCAGGCCCGGGGCACTGGGTTGGGAAATGTTTGTTCAAAAACTGCATTTGTATACACAAACTTACAAATATATTCAAGGGAAAGGAATGATGGGTGCAGGAATACAAAAAAGAAAAAAAGAAAAAACCAGCAGACTACAAAGTGACTTGGTCACACAGTGGTATTATTTCCCTCCCCGTCTTTCTATTCCTTATCTCTTTTGTCCCTTTGTGTGGCATCTAAAACTTAGTAAAAGGAGCACAAAGAAAAGTACAAATTGAAGTAAAGTGAATTTTGTTTGTTTGGGGTTTTTTTCCTGGCAGAAGACGTGCTTGGTAAATCAACAGACAAAAATATAAATGGAAGCCTCCAGAGGAAAAGAAAACTAACAATAAAGTTATCCGGTAATTTGGTGTTGAGCTTTTGTGCCACAGAACCCCACTGTCATTCAAAAATGATTAAAACACTACATTTCTATATTATAACTAGATAAGCTGCGTGAGGGGTACTGTCTTATTTGTTCGTGTTTTCAGATCTTTACAGCACAGCATGATAACATTTTAGTGAGACTGTTTCTTCAGTACTAGTTGAAAAAAACAAAAAAAACAAACTTTGACATGAAGGTTAAGATTGTTTAAAGTGAAAGTAAGATTTTTTTTTCAAAGTGAGGCCGACTTTTAAGAGTCCCCTTAGTTCTTTATTGTAAAAGTGAGAAATATGTTGTTTTCTAATTGCAGGTAAAACCACATGTTATTAGATTATGATCTGCTCTCTGAAGAACACAGAAACAATGGACATCCTGGCATCGCTTCAATACATGTTGGGCCATTTTATCTCTGTGCGTTGTTATAACTACCATGTTTGATTATCCTAGTTCCTGTTTGAACGTCTCACTCAACAATTGTTGGTTTGGGTTCTCGTAGTGGCTTTGTCCCTCCTTCACAGTTGTGTGAGGACACTTGTGGTTAATGGCTGTTAACAGCACAAGTGTTAAAGCACCCAAATGTAGACAATTACAGAGGCGTTGTGCCAGGAAAGACGGATGACTGGTGTTGGTACAGAGAAGGGTGAGCCTTTATTCAGCGGCTCACACGTTTCTTTTCTTAAGCAATGTCTTGAGCTGAAAATAGAGTTTAACAGGCCACTTCACCTCAAGGGCCATTGTGCAGCAAATGCTCATGTGGACAAAAAAACCAAATCCTCTTAAAACTAAAGACATTCTTACCACAGTCTGAAAGGGCCTAAGAAGTGTACATCATGTTTTTACAATAGCCTTGATTTAGTATTCTTTTTTACTGTATACCTACTTGCTGAAGGTGATACGCACCAGTGAGAGAAAGTTGGAGCAAACAGTCTGAGTGAAGAATAGATGGCAGTTCAGCAGATGACATCACATAGAGCCTGATTGAAACATGCACATCCCCATCAATCTCCTCCTTCATTTTTGCCATCACTCTCCTCCCTGCTGCACAACAGACCTGAGTCATTTGACACTGGCCTTCTGTGTGTGTTTGTGTGTCCCCTTGCCTCCAACTGGACCTATCACCTTGACCACTACAGCAAACTAAAGCCAGGCTGACCTTGGTTTTTCCATTACCCATTAATTCAGTGTCTTTCTGTCTATCTCCTACTCAAAACCTTCATCTCTCAACCTTGTCTCCCATGGTTTAGGTTGTGGACACACACACACAGGCATGTGTGTGTGTGTTTGTGTGTGGTCTCCCATGGTTAGGGAAGCGTGCACGTGTCAGGTCCAGTGAAGGTGACACCTTATGCCTCGTGCCGAGATAATGAAGGCTTTAACTTTACAACTCAAGCATATCAGATTGCTGCACCCCAGTCCCTCAGACATGCGCCCACTACATGAGTGATCTGAATGGGTCGCCACCCTCCATTTCATGTGCACTGAGCAGTGTGCACTGTAAAATCTGCCAAAAGGCCTCATCATCATAACCATCACTTATTTCGGAGTGGGCTTCAGGATCGGGTTTAGTGAGACATATCACAGCACACATGCCTGCAAAGATACACACACCCTTCGAGGAGGGCAGCTGAGGAGTTGCATACTGTTTACCAACTGTTACGGCAGCCTGAGGCAGGGGGAAAAAAAAAAAGCAATCCTGTGTGCATAACCTCAGAACATGTGAGAGTCAAGATGTCAAAAATCGTTCACATACTTCACTACTGGGCTAATGTGGTGAAGAGAGAGAGAAAAAACACCCCATCCCTAAAATTCCCTTACTACTTCTCTCTTCTCTCCTCAACTCACCTTTTCCTCCCCCGTCATTCAGAAAGGGTTCTTTCCATAATAAAAGGAACCTGTGGAACTAATCCTTGCAAATCTCCTGTGCTTTCTGTCCTATACCTCCAGGCAACACAGCACACTGAAATCCTCCATTTGCATGCCTAAACTGCACTAACTGTGAATAAACCCTTTTAGCTGCTAATGTAATAACATCTCCATTTCAGGAAAGGAGCAGGGGGTTAGCGGGCTCTCAGAGATTCAAGCAAACTCGCCCCTCTCCCTCCTCTCGCCTTCCCTCTCTCTTTTCCGCTCTCATCCCTTAGCCCCTGCAGTACAATAGGCCTGGCATACAGATGCAGCTAGCGGCCCGCCTTATCAGCCACATCTAGTTAGGGTCAGCCTTAAGGAAGGGGAGCCCTGATGACAAGCAGATAAGCAAGAGCACACAAGCCTCACTTCACCTTGGAATTGTAAATAAAAGTGTTGTTGAACACGATTTTGGCGGGTTACAGGTGCGTCTTGTTTAAAAGCAGCAGACAGATATCTAAACTGAATGATATTTACCGCTTATTATGGCTTAACGGGCAAAAGTGAACTTTCACTAAATGCAGTGGGTTACCCGGAGGTGTTTATCTGATCATGTTCAGGAGTTAATACACAAATAAATACCCAAACAATAGCAGTGTTGTATCTTTGTGTCACTGATAAAAGAAAAATAGATTAAAAAATACGTCCTACAGCACAGCGATTAATACAGAATAGAGAAATCCACTCAAACAGCGTTTCATGACATTTTACAGGATCTAATTGGCCACTTCCACTCCCCATTTCTCAGCAACAATAACCCACGGAGCCCCATCACTGCTTTTCATCTTTAACTGAATTATATTAACACTGTTAAGTAGCACAGAGGCCACTAAACACACTTGCTTCACCACACACAGACATGTAGAGATACATAGCATTATTTCCACAGTCATATCAAGATGAGGGTGAGAACACATTACAAGCTCCCGTTTTCTTTTTTTTCCCCCCTCAGAGCAGACAGCAGAGAGATGCCAAGATATGATTTTAATTGTCCAATTACATAGAATATAGCTGTTCCAGCCCACCCTGAACTAGGTACTCCTCCCAAAATTCTGTATTTTTTTTCCTTTTTTTTCGAAAGATCAGTTTGGTTGTAGCAATGATTTTTTTTCTTCTATGAATTAGGGCTTACACAGTGGAGATAACTGAGACATCGCACACATTTCCTCCTCTGAGAGCTGGTGTTCACTACCTCACAGAGTTCACATGAATAATTTTAACATCAAAGAGAATTTCTTGGAAACCATCTGATCAAGCTGTATCATACATCGCAGTGACATGTCTATAACACATCTTGCTCTCTCTCTTTCACTCTCTCCCTTCATCCTCTCATCTCAATCTCCCACGCACGCGCACACACTCGCACACACACACACACACACACACACACACACAGATGCAGCGACTTGCCTAACATACATTGGTATTCTACGAGTGTAAGGGGGAGATCCAGTTACTTCAAAGAACCCATTTCCACTACTACTACTACTACTACTACTAATACTCCTTACAGACATGGCAAGGCATCAGCCCTAACATGAGTGCTGCTGCCGGTGCCTCACTCAAAGTCTAAGGCATGCAGTACAGGAGAAACTGAGCACTATAACCCATTCATTGATACATCTGTTACACAAATTGTTTGCAGCCAATGCATTCTGCTGACCCATTTTCTTTTCATGCATCCAGCTGAGTGTTTTTTTTTTAAGTCATAAGCAGCCTTGCACTGCATCTACTCGTGATCCACCTGCCTCCTCATATTCCTCAGTATTCAACACTTTACCTATATGCATCCATGTTCACACGGGACAATAGACAAGGACAGAAACACACCTTTGTGATACAGGATGGAGAATGGTGATGCAAAACTGGTTCTTCTTGATGTTTGATGACTAAATAAATGAACACGCATGCATGCACGAGTGGAAGGGGGGGAAAAACCACTGAGGAGGAACAGCTTGTAGCTCTGCTACTCATTCAAACAACCAACCAACCAACCAACCAACCAAATGCCAAGCATGCACCAAAAAAAAAAAAAAAACACACATGAAAAAGATGAACTTATTGAGGTCTCTATTTCCATGGCAACACAGAATAGTTTTGATGATGTTCCTTCCCAGTCGGCAGGCAGGGCTTGGCCGAATCACGGCACAGATTGGTGCTCCGTGGCTTGTTACTAAGGGTGGGTTTAAAACGTACAGAGAGAGAGAGAGAGAGAGAGAGAGAGAGAGGCGCAGATGGTTGGAAGAATTGCCACTTTGAAGAAAACCCCAACCCACACTCACAACTGAGTTCTGCAATATTGATTTGAATGGATGGAAGGGAAGAAAACCTAGTGGCCTATGAATAAGTAAGTAATGGATAATATGGGCTAAATCAAAAGCCATTCAAACTGAATTGGATATGCGTTCTCAATGATGCAGAAGTCCAGTGTGTCTTTCTCTCTACATGAGGGCACAGCAAACTACAGTACTGAACTGTACTGTCAAGCCTCCTCATGTCATGTCGCTAATATTCTCCAACTAAAAAGCACAGAATAGAGACAGAACAGAAAAAGGGAAAATCAAAAAAGATGAAAACTCTTAGCTGAATGAGTCTCAGTCTCATTTAGATGAACTAAACCTCTTTGCTCAAATTGTGTAAAATATTAATCAATATTTTACATCAGAAATGCTAGTGATATGTATTAAAAATGAGATTTTGATCGACAGAACCACTAACCAATGTGAATATCACAGTAGTCGCACCACTACTACAACTTATTTGATTCCTGCAATGACTGTTGGCTATTTTGTTTGGCTTTTAAAATCTTAATTACAAATTTCTTCACAGCACTTGAGAGGCTTCAGCTCTTTTTGAATAAACATCACACAATCATCGGGGGTTTTAATTTACCCAGCAGGAGAACTTGTGCTAAATACCGTGTATTTGAAAAATGAAACTCCCCCAAACTTCTTAATCCCCCTCACTCTCTTTCTAGAATTTTGCCCCTCTTCTCTTTTGCCTCTGCAGAGAGGAGTACCACAGACTGCAGGAAACAGCGTAAGAGCGCAGGGCCCTGCCAGGCCCCGGCTAGCTGTGATTCGTGTTCGACATGATGACACTGCTGTTCAGACAGACACAGCTGAAGACGTCGGGTTGATAGCGTGGCACCATTTACACTAGCGCAAGCTCCCGCACGCCATCCCTCTGTCATCTCCCCTTCCCCTCACCTTTTCAGCTAGCCCCCTCTTTCACTTTGACCCCACAACCCTAAATCCCCCTAGCACACGGCAACATGGCAGACAGGCAGCCACGCAGACAGGTGACCGTAAACAATTAATCAACATTGTGACACCTCTACATCTGCCAGGCCCAACACGGGGAGGGGAGCTGTCAGCTAGCAAAACAAAGCAGCCCCCAACACACACACACACACACACACACATACACGAACACAATCATGTTGGTGAGTGACTCACTAGCACATAAAGAATGTCACTCACAAAACGGGGAAGCTTGTAGACATGAAATATTTACCACACACTGAAGAGGGAGTGACATGACATGCAGCGTTTAACAACTGATTTTTTTTTGCCTGCTACGTGTCAGTGGATGCCACTTGCAGCAAAATGTGTCAGAGTTAAATTTTTAACAAAAAATTATATAGATAATATTTTATGTATATACTACTACTGTCTCGTGGCTCGTGTGTAGGTAAAAAAACAGTGTTGAGGTTTTTTAGCTTCCAAATAATGATACTAAAGTCATTTTGAAAGAAAAACAAAATGTTAAAAGTCAACCAGCAGATATGCTTTTCATCCAAACACACCCAAGAAATAAAAATGATTTCCACGTATTTTATAGAAAACAGGTTAAGTGAATCAAGCTCACAAATGATAGCAGTTTTTTCTTATTTTGGTCGTTTTTGTTACTCGTAACCTTATCTGATTGTTTCCTTTTGCTTTTATTTATTTTTCTAATTATAAAATATAAAGGTCCTCAATTACATATTTATGCCTTTGCTCTCTACAAGGCACATTTTTATCCTTAAATGGTTCTTAAAGTAAAAATCGAAATAAAAAAAGTAGCTTGCTAATCAGTGTTAGCTTGAATTTTGAATGAAAAGCAAGCATGAAATGCAAAATTTCCACAAAAAGCTCTCCCTGTTCAAACTGATATACTCAAGTTTTTGTTTTCACCTTCCACATGAACACCAATATGAATACAATCTGTTATCTTGCACAAATAATTGTTTGTCTTGCCAGTGTTTTTTCCTGATATGTCTCTATTGTCTTAATTAAACTCCCCCATGCCCTAAAGTTGTCCTGCAGGCTAAGGAATAGAAGTGGGTAGCATATTCATATGGATGAGTGTGGCTAACAGGTGATGAATGTCACAGCCACTGGTGGACTATTGTCACCCAGGACAAGGACAATATGAGAGGAGATGGAGAGGTCAGAGCTGGGAAAGCTGGGAAAGTTGCTAAAGTTTTAAGCCACTGCTGACTTATGTCATCCATCAATACAAGGTAACAGCTCTGGTGCAATTCTGCATGGGAATATGTGCAAAACTGCTGTTCGGGATGATAATGAATAATTTCAGGAATGACATTTTAAAATGAAAATGTTCTGATATTTTTCCTATTGACATTGCTTTTGGTGTCATTTCACTGCATGTCTACACTGTGTATATGTTGGGTCTTGCTAACACCAAAATGCAGAGGGGTATGCCCCTGCACAAACACTCCTGGGGAATCTAATAACAATACTGTGGTCCTGGGGAGCCACAGAGCTGCTAGAGCTGTCAGGCCTTTTGTTTCAAGGGGCCACTCATTACATTACAATCCCAAAGATAAGAATCCTTTGGGGGGTACATAAGGCCGTGGAGGAAGAGGTATTGTTCTTCACAACATGCACACCTCTGTGCTTTTGCAAACCTACAGGAAATGCACTCTTATAAAAGGATAAATGGTAACAATACGGAGATGTAGGCAAGGGCACTGTGCACCTGGTGTGGGGAGTAAGGGAGGACAAAAAAAAGAGGAGGGGACTGAGGAGGAAAGAGAATGGAAAAAAAGCTAACTTGGATTTAGATTAACCTGCCATTTTCATAAAGGTAGTCATTATGCTGCCAGTAGGAAACTTGTGGGATGAGAGTTGAAAGCAGAGGAGGAGAACACAAAACTCTAATTTGATTTTTTTCTTCTTTTTTGTACAGAGTGGTTATCCATTTTTGCGAGGTAGGTGATGAACAGGTGTACAGTTGCGGAGGAGATGTTTACACTGGTTTTGGGTTTGGGGGACTTGTTTGGCGTTCGGGTTTTGACTGCATCTCACACATCAAATTGAAGCAAAGTGTAACATGTGAATGTTGTGACAAATGAGACACACATGACAGAAAGCAGAAGTAGGTGAGAATTGGGAAGCAAAGGGAAGGTTTCCCTGGGGAATGTGTGTGAGTGTGTGCTTATATATAAATAAAACCGTGTGTTCAGATCCTGCATGTATGTGGAAGTTGCTGGGGTTTTTTATAGCTGCTGAAAATGATAAAAGCAGCGTTACATTTTGGGTCATCATTATGGAAGCATTTTTAGCATTTTAAAAGCCACAAAGGCGTGCTCCTGTAATCGTTTTAATGTGATGAAATCCTAAGTGTCCATAACTCTTTCACTATAGTCTGTCTCACATTCTCCATGGAGACAAGGGTGAAGTAAAGCAAAAAGCTTTTCAGGAGCTTTTAGAAGTGAAACACTAATCGCCTGACGATTATAATTACGTAAGGAAAACTACACTTATTCTCTTACTGGTGACTCTGCTGATAGCAACCTGGCTTTTACAAATTGCATTTAATCTATACAGTACTAAAGGAGTTTGGCAGAAATCACACATTTAGGAAGATAATAGTGGATTCAGAGAAAAGCTAATAATATTATGATCACTGCCTCAAGTCACTTCACTTTGATATATTTAAAGTGATGTAAGTCTAAAAACAGGACAGCCAAAGCATTAAAAAATTAGTAAAAAGTGGATATTTAACAAAAAAAACTAAATACCTGCTTGAATGAAGGAATTCAGTCAGAGCTTCGATATTTAAACTTGCACTTGTAGGCTCTATTTTTCCTTGACTAACTGCTACAGGTACCAAGAAAAAACACAATCTATTCATTCATTTACTTTTCATTTGCTTTTATTAATAAGTGGTGATGCTCTGCTACATTTCCATATCTGGCCAACTTGCTGGAAGTCAGTTCCTCAGAAAAACAGTTCAACCTGAAGCGGTTTCTCAATCTAGCACAAGTTTATTTGACACGGTGTGCAAAAACCAAAGATGCACGTTTTGTCTCATTTGGTGGGTGCGTCAAAAATCTTACTCAGTCAGCAGTCACGTGAATACACACCAAACCGTATTAAATGGGCATTACGCACAATGGATCTGCTTCGGTAGGTGCAACACTTGGGTAATATAACATGCACTACAGCTTTGCTAAGTTCATATTTTTGATTTGTTTCGTTGGAGCTGAATACAGCCCTACTGTATTTTTCATTGTGTTTGCCAATCACATTTGACGTGGTCCCCAAGCGGTACCTCACAGCCTCAAATGTAGTAGCGTTACATTTACCTGCAGGCGTATATTTGCTGCAATGTAGCCAAATGGATGTAACTCTTAACGTTGAGGTGAAACCACATTACTTTATCTTGAAAATTGAATTATTACTACATCGCAACTGTATCTCTGCCCTGTGAAATGTTTTTATTTGTTTGAACTAAGCTGAGGCGGCAGCTTAAAAATGTGGCAACCAGCATCCGACAAGATGTCAGTGTTTAAAATACTGTGGTCATTAAGGTCTAGAAGACCAGTCTGTAATGAAAGGGTGTGAAGGAAATAACACAGTGATCCCCCTTGCTCAAAAAAACCTGACGACACTTTCATCACCTCGCTGTCTCTTTCTTCCTGCAGCCCTTTAATGTTCCACAAATGCCACCAAGACCTTCTTTTAAGCAAAGATTAAAAGATGACCATGGATTTTTAGAAATATTTGATAGCTGGATCCATTTGTTTTGCATGTGTTTATAGAGCTCAGTGTGATAGCTTTCTTAGCCGGAATAAAGCAGCTATATAAATATGCAGGATTTAAACTACATTGGCGTGTTCATTACTTTTTTTTCATACAGGTCCTGTGCAGACCCGTTCTTGTTCTTATTCAATATCACTAATATACTGATACACTTTTGCAGTAGATGGGGCCGTTCTTAGTGTAGACACATTTAACTTAAGTTTGCATCTTTTCTTCAGAGGGCCCTGGAAAAGTGAAAGTTGATCTCAGAGCCTCTAGGCAGCTTCTGCTCTAACTAGGAGAAGCCTGAAGTCTCTCGTTCGAAGGATTCTACCTATGCAGAGCACTGTCACTGCCACTGTTAGCTCTTTTTGGAGATTGCATGCAACTATAAAACTCACACAAAGGTGTCTATTGAGGTGAGGGCTACCTTCCAGACTTTAATGTAGAAAATGTGGTGATTCATTGATAAACGTGTCAGCCTGCCACTTTCCTCTCCTGCCTGCCGTGTTCTGCTCAGACCATTTAAGTTGTCTAATTATCCATACAGAAATAATTGGTCCTCCTCTATGTACACTGACCCTTGTGTTTCGTGCATATGCGTGGGCAGGCACACGTGAATGCACGTACGTGTGCAAATCAAGTTTTCACCCTGACAATCACAGCTTTAATTAAATTATAGCAAAGGTGTTAAAGCCGCTGATTGTCACTGTGAACGGGCGAGGAGCACATAATACAATGCATATCAATGCAGCCATGAGTGACTGCAGTCCCCCAGGTGTCAGCCAAATGAGTGTGAATATTCAGCTTTTTCCCCTCCACTTAACTCTCATTTCACTCTGATGACATTTTATTAGCCCTGCCTTGGCAGCGCTGGTGGGTAAGCGTTCCGAAGAAAACTGCTTTTTTGTTCTGTTCAATCCAGCCAAATACAAAAAGATGCAAATAGAAACAAGCAAAACAAATATTTTGTCTGCCTAGCAGCAGAAGCCCGCTTACGTGGGTTTTTTATTTCATTCAAAGTTTCAGAGTTTCATTTATTCTAGTTTAACTTTTTAACCAAGGATCTCATTAAACAGCATTTTCAGAAATGACAGCTATTATTAGTATTATTATTTTTATTTTATTGTTTTAAAGCCATTAATTTGAGGAGACACTTCTCCCCACTCCGCCTCCTCCAGGTGTGCATCGTCTGCCCGTGTTCTTCATGTCAAAGCAGATCTGCGCTCGCTCCTGATGGCCACTCCCATTCAAAGTCAACCTCCTCTTTCTTCTGCGCTGCATATCGATTCAAATGAAAACAAGTTGCCAATCCAAATAAACACCATGTCAAGGAGCCATCCAAGCAGACAGAAATATCTGCCCAGCATGATACCATAGGGCAGAAAACCACAGGGGCACTGGTGCTTCTGACCTCACAGGGGGTCCACAGAAGAAAGTGAGGTGTATGTGTGTGCAGACACATGCATACGCTCATATGTGCATGGGTGAACATATGAGTGGCTAATCATGTGTGTGGTTGCGACTCTATACAAGACATTTATCTGGTCAATAAGTGCTATCACTGGTATTACAGGAGCTGCACTGTATTATAAGCAATTCTGAAAGCGCTCTAATATAGATTTGCTCATATAGAAAGATCTGCTAATCGGCTTCTGGTAGTAGCATAATATGGCAAGAGTCTATAATGACTTCTCAATTGTCATTTTATTTATTTTTCTATTTTAATTTTTTGAAAGAAGCTACTTTTCCTGATAAGCACAATGCAATACGATTCACTAAAATGTAATTCAATCAAGACCACTACAGTCTTTGAGAGATTGTATTTTATCTGTGGTCATTTAGATTTGGCAAGCTGGCTCTGTTCTGAACCTTTATGTCTTTGCGAGTGTGTGAGTGGAAAGCCGGAGGCTGGGAATGAAACTACAAGACCCCCCTCACAAAACTGAGCAGGCATCAGTAACAACAGATCTGATACTTATGAAGCAATGGCATATAAACAGGATCTTGGGAGAAGGTGCACTGCAAAATGGCTTGCAGATGTATAGCAACTGTGCAAAGCCTAATGGTGAAATTATGGTTCAGGAATGGTAGTGCTTGAGCAGTCTGTTGGCAATCCGTTAGCAGCTCCAGACTGTCCGTCTATGTGTAAAGAGTGTCTTCTGTCAGAGGAGGGCAGTGTCAAAAATATGCTTGTTTGTGTCGTTGTTGGTCCATCAGCCAGCTGCAGAGAAGAGCGTTTATACAAAGATTTTCTGACTTTGACTGTTTTTTCGTGTCTCTACCATTACTGGTTATATCTGCTGTTGCTCACTTCCCAACCAGTCAGCATCTGACCAACACATTGTTATCCACATTATGCACTGTGCAGTTGGGATTTTGGAGTTGGTTAACAGTGGTTAACCCCTCTCCGCAGGCTCTCTGTAGTCAAATGCATCTGTAGATACAACAGCAGTAGTATAAAATAAGCTTAAAGCAGATTCAGTACTGTAATCTATATTCTATTTATCAAATGGAATTTTTAGAAGACACCCGACAATTTGCCAGAACTGCTTGGAACCCAATCAAAAGTGTTGTTCGATGGTCTCTTTTCCAGCCTGTTGATACATGTCACTTGCCAAGTCCTATAGGACTCCTCTTCTGCCTGACAGTTCCCTTCACAACTGGTCTCATTTTTATACATAGTCTCCCCATTTTCAGATGGTCAAAAACAAATGGACAGATTAACCAAATTTAAATGTAAGGATTGTTTTTAATTCATGGATGGAAAGCTATGCAGTCTAGAACTACAACCTAACTGAAGTCTTTAACCCATGGACATCACCACATGCTGTGTTTCTTCCCTGGAGATATTTTGCTAGGCCTTTAGTGCAGACACTTTCAGTTGTTGATTATTTGTAGGTCTCTCTTTTGTCTTGAGTAAATATCTAAATGCTCGATTGGGTTGAGATCAGGTCACTGATCTGTCATTGAAGATTATTCTGTTTCTTTGCCTTGAGAAACTCATGGGTTGTTTTTGCTTTGGGTCATTATCCATTTGAACTGTGAAGTGCTGTCTGATTATTTTGGAGCATCTGGTTGAATCTGAGCAGGGAGTTCAGCCCTATACAGACACGATCATAATTCATGCAGCTACTTCTATGAGCAGTCACACCATAACACTGCCTTCACCATGTTTGACAGATGATGTGTTATGCTTCAGACTGTAACCTGTTCCTTTCCGTACTGATACTTTTCTTTTTCCATCCTTCAGGTACAAGGTCATTGTGGTTTCGTTTGTCCAAAGATATTTTTCCAGAGCTCTGCAAGGTCTTTCAGATGTTTTCTTGTAAAGTCTCACAGGTTTATTTTGTTTTTTCAACGTAATGGTTGCCTCTCTCACTGGCATCAACGTCACTTTGGACCTCATATTGAGAATTCCTTTGAATATTTACCAAATGCAAGTTCAGCACTTGGGACCTACTCCAGATCTTTTATCTTAATTTATCACAAGTGAACAGGCCTCATCTGTTTAGGATCCCCGACCCTTTGTTTTAAATCCAGAGCAATTCGTCTTTGGAAATTGTAGTGCCTAAACTTTGGAACACCCTTATTCAGCCTATTAGGTTGGATAAATCTATTGTTTGTTTTAAACGACGGCAAATTTTCACAGGTCAGCGTTTCCTTAATCTTTCTCACCTTATTTTTTTGCCATAGTTCACATCTGCATAAAAGGACGTGTTTATGATGGAATGAATGTAAGACTGTAGGTTTGATTGTGTGTCTGAATGCTGAAACATGTGACATGTCAGTCAGTTGTACAGTTGCTTTAGAGTCTCTGGAAATGGGCACTACATACAAAAGTGCCTATAATTCCCAAACACTTCAACCAATATTTTTTTTAAAGCTTTTGAATTAAAGCTAAAAGCTTTCACTTCAATGACATCTTGATTTTTGGATTTAAAATCCACAATGGTGGTATACAGAGGGAAAATTTAAAAAATGTATGTACGTAATTGGCCAAAAATTTGGACTTGATTGCATCTGTTATAAGCAGGGGTGGAGGGGCTTTGTAGAAATGGTATGATATGACTGACAAACATATTCTAAAAGTCTTTTTCTTGCACTTGAACAGTGGAAGTATCAATTTGTACACGTTTTTGAAAAGTAAGCAATCTCAGTGACAACAACAACTCTACAGACTTTATTTGTATCAGAAATTGTTAAAGACTTTGTGGCATCCATTTCTTCTGTGATACCCAAAACTCAAACTTTTCTTGTGTAGAAAATGCAATAAGCAATTCATTAAAATGTCTGAAAGTCATAGAAACAGATTTTTCTATTCCATTTTTGTGGTTTTCTGTCCTGATTTGCCCGTAACAGGGAAGTTACCAGTTTGTGTGTTTTTGATGTGTATAGAAGCATTTTCAAAAAAATTGGAAAAACCTGTGGTGGGCTCATTATATTGAGGTTGTGTTTTAAATTTAGCCAGAATAATTTAGACGTGCTTCTGCATATGGTTAGGTTTTAGCAACAAAAGGACATTTTTGTTAAAACTAAGTGAGGACTTTTAATGTGTTCTATCATAGTATTATGGGTACTTGTCATGGCCTCTGACTGCCAAAAAATACCAATAAAGTTTGGTTGTTCTTTAATTCTTGAAGTCAGGGCTGTGCTTCAAAAGCATATATTCAATTGAAAACAGTGAAACAAACGACATTGTTATTGAACATTTACTGCAATACTCATTTAGTTGATCAAAAATGTATTCCAAAGAGCACCTTGTTCATAAAACCTATCCGACATTGTAAATTAGCAGCACTGAGTTGTGACCTTTACAAACTATTTTAGGCTCCTATTAAATATCCTTTCGGTGTTTTTAGCTTGGCTTACTCTATTACACAAGTGCTGCTTCTTTCCTGAAGGCACAGTATACTATGAGCACGAACAGTCATTACAACCAAGTAATTTAAACAACATTTAAAGAAGCTGTGGAACCTTAATTGGCTATGTGGAAACTCAGAATGCCTTAGCATGACTCAAAGTAGAGACATCCTTAAGGGCAACAATTTAAATCCAACAACAGTCTATGCTGCTCATTTGAGTAATGATGATTTGGGGATAGGTGATGAAGAAGTATCCTCGAGGAACCTGGGGGACCTGTGACCCTACTTGTGTCCTAATGTGGTCCCTCAGGGCCCCATGAACTAGAGGGGCCACAGTAATCGACTGGATCCTACTGTGTGTGAGCACAGCTGCACCACAGTCGGGTCAAAAAGAAGGACAGGCAGAACTAGTGGTCTACAGGGCAAAGGAGAATGTGCTGGTGAGTGTCAAGGCTCTCATGGTGTTTTTAGGTCATGCTAATTGCCGTGGATTTACAGCATGAGCTCAGTTAGCTATACTTCTGCTGAGGAAGATGGGGGGTTGAGGAGGTGGTGGTACAGGTGTGGACCTTTAATTAAATACCACTGCAAAGGTTAATGCACAGAACCAAGAACTGCAGTCACTGTTAAGTGGAGGACATTTAAACAGGGCCAAGAATATGCCACACACTCTGTGTGTGTGTGTGTGTGTGTGTGTGTGTGTGTGTGTGTGAAGAGGAGGAGGTGATTTTTTTTTTTTATAAAAAGAGTGAAATTTAATCAATTCTCTTTTGGAGGTGCAGGAATCCGAGTAGATATTGCAGTGTAATGAAAAATGACAGTCATTGCACAGAAATAAGACTAAATCTATTAAAGGGATAGTAGTTGATGAAAAATGCAGTGCAGTAAAAATAATCTCTACACTCTGTACAACGTCATCAACTAATTTCATCCTCTGTTAAGTGCGGCATCTGTACGATTTCACAAAATATATTGCAAAGAAAAAGAAGACGCTAATTTAAGAGATATTATGACCCCCTTAATAACCTTAAATAATATGCATGTGTGTGTTTGTGTGTGTGTGTGTGACCCTTGATAATTAGCACCATCTGCCATATCAGAACACCTCTGGAGAGACAGGTGAGCTTCACAAATGCAAAGACAGACAATTTGACATGAATTTCCCTGCGAATGAGACAACAAAGACTGTGCTGGTTAAACACACACGAACTGACAAATTGGCTCAATGAGACAGGAAACTGTCTTAATGAGAGACTAACAGAAGCGCTTGCGAAACATAGGCTTAGATACCATTTGCTCTGTTTCTTACTATTTCTTCTTCTCCACACCTAAAAGACCTTGTGATGCAGTTATGCAGTTGAAATACACAGTCCAGCTGTAGGTGGAATCCTCCAGTGTTCAACAAATAAATATACAATGAATAAATTAAACATGTCTGCCCCTATTACAGTTTTGGCTTGAGATCAGCAGCAGAATTAACACTTACACACATAAATGGCTACATACATGCATAACTTGCTCCTCAGACTCACCATCAGGGAACTGTGGACTGGAAAAAACGAGCTTAGGGATCATTTCAGCATAACAAAGACACTCACAAAGCCAAAGAATACACACAGTCCAAATCCACCAATTCTAATATGTCCTCCTGAGAAAGAGAGAAAACACTCTTTCATCTCCAAACTCAAATTAGTCAAAACACATAAGAGTGAGCTTGTGTAAAAACTAGAAAAAAAAAATCAATGCAAACCGCTCGTCATGGCGTTAAAGCTCTGCATCCGGAGAGTCACTATGTATTATGAACCGGTGAACCCATGGAGAATAGCCAGGCAGTGGTTTGGGTTACTCTAAACCTACCCAAGCATGCTATTAGGTCCTCACTCAAAGCACTAATTGGGTATTCATGTGGCGTTTTGTTTGTTTATCACCGTATTACCACTGCAAGTCTTCGTTCAGCTCATCTCATTTTCATCCACAACATGAAAGCTGGAGACAGTGGAATTTTTGCACTGTATTTCTGCCACAGAGCATAATCTCGGTTAACACAAGACGGTCCCAGTCGTCTTTTGGTCTGAATTACCTCCTGCAGTGGTTTTGTTGTCCCCCTCACACCCCCATCCCTGCATGTTTTGTTAAATAATTCAGTCTGCCTTTTAAAATTCTCCCATTATATATACCTTTTTGCATGCAGAGGGGTGAGGTGGAAGATGGCGAATATGCTTATGGGTCTTATTTAATGAGTAGGTGGCGGTGGTGGGCATGACGCATGGTTACATGGTGCATGGTGAAGAAAATGAATATAATGACCTGAATTATAATCTACATGGTTCCCCTTGTGTTACCACAATTCAAATGCTCAAGTAATACCACACTGGGTGCGCTAAATCAATACATCCATATGCAGTATTTTTTTTTCACGTTTTAACCACGTATCCTTTTCTTGTCACAAACGTGTTCGTGACTTTTTTCCCTTCTCATCCACACTCCAGAAAACTTGCCCATTTTTTGACCATGAACCCCTGTGACCCCAAAACCTATCCTAACATATGACATCCCACTTGCACCTCCCATTTGTCTTATTTCATTCAGTTTATTGGTCCTTCTCTTTCCACTGCTCCCCTTTTTTTTTTTAACCAAAGCCATGTATCTCAACTGTTTCCAGGGTTTTGAGTTTCGGGTATGTCTAAGCTGCTGTCTGGCTGAGAGCTGAATCTTGCCTCATTCAAACTCACAGCTTGTGCTTGCCTCTGTACTCCTCCTCCACCTCCTCCTTTGCCTCCAACTTCTCCTCCTTAGCTTCCATGTCGTGGCTGCTGCAATAGGCTTTTGGGAGAGGACCAATCCCAGCAACCACTGCCGCCATTTTCCCAGCTACCAGCATGTCCATCTTACATTGTGTGCATGTAAAAAAAATCTAAAAATGGACACTTCTTATATTCAGTCTTGACCAGCCGAGCTGCAGCTGTTGCAAATACCAGAATCCATCAGATATTTCATGTAAAAAAAAAGATTTACTCATCAAGTAAGAAGGCGGTTGCCTACAGTCATGGGCTCTTCTTACACAATCAGGATCACATTTGATTTAGGTTGTTTTTCTTCCACTGACAAGAGGCCATCTGATGTACAAAAAGTAGTGAAATTGCTAAACATCCTTTTTCATATCAACACTAAACAGCATTGATTGCTACTCTGTGTATTTTTGAAAAGAGAAACTGTTGTAATTTAACTTGTTTAGTTTTCAGTGCAGATAGTCTCAACTCTCATTGAGTAAGCTATTTTTTTTAATATTTGAGAATAAATGGTTGCCAAAAACAGGGTTGTCACAATATCATATTTTCACTCCACACTTATCGTGTACAAAACAATTCATGATACCAATATCTATTGAAAAAAGCGGTTATCAGTCACTGGGTGTTAGAAGCTCCTAATGCCTTGAATATAGTTTATAGCATAGCGGTGTACGTGAGTATGCTAGGGTCCATTCAGGTCCAAGATACGCCTGCCTGATTTTTGTTACCCCAGCTGACTCGTTCACAGAGAATTTACATTAAAATGCACCAACTACACATGCGCCCCAAGCAGCAGGCTGTTAACAAGAATGAGTGTGTCCATGTCCACAACAGAGTATAATCAAAGATTAACGCAGGATGTGATTTTTGGGTGTCAAAACCTGTTCCACCAAATCTTGTCAATCAACAGATGAAAAATAAAGTAACTAACAAACATAAAAAATATTTGTTTTTCTCAAAAACATAGTGCTAGGTCTGGGGTTTTATGTTGACGATGAGTGTTGAGGCAAAAATAGAGCAGTCGGTCACGTCAACCAGGTACCTGAGAGTCAAAGCAGAGTGCACAGTGGCACTTTGAAATGGTGCAGCTAGCATCCTCTAATGCTGCTTTACTATTTGCCTTGGATGCCAGATGTTGGAGCTGGGAGTGACATCGCTCCTGAGTGGAGCTCCTTTTAGTAAAGTCAGAAAGGCAAAAACAGGAAAAACAGGAATTGCTTTACTCCTTAGAACGGTAGAGGCAGTCATGCAACACTACCAATAAAACTCTATGCCCCTTTGAAACACATGCAGCATGGATAGAGGCTAATGGATGCTCGTTGTATGGCTTATTTAGCCAGTAACAAATAAATAAGAGATTACAAGTTTCACAGTTTTACTAATGTTTACATGCACTTCCACCATTCTGGATTGTGAAGACAGGGTTGATGGGGCTGCTCCACCTTTCTGAGTTGGATGTTCAGATTCTAACTTGAGGCTGTATTTTAGTTGAAAATTCCAGGTAAGAACTCAGGAATTCCAACTTCTGGCTTAAATGGAACGCACTATGAAGCCAGGAGAAAGCTAGCATCCACTCCTCAAACACATGGCTCAACACAGGAGAGCCAACTCACCAGGACAAGACTCAGCTGTACACCTACATTTAAAGGAGAAGGGACACTCTTGCAAGGATGCCAGTGTTCTCATTTTGGACCGAGAAGACGGATGGTTTGACAGATGGGTAATGGAGGCCATCTTTGTCCACTGTGAATGACCATCATTAAACAAAGGCGGTGGCTTACGACACCAGCTATCAACCACCGACAGTCTTGAAAGCCCTTCCCAGGCGCTTGAACCCCCACTCACACTTTGCCTCAGGTGACCTCAGTCGGTCAAATGAAAGGGTGTGGCAAGGTCTCGCAGTGGTTTATCCCCTAACCCCCCCGGTAATGGTAATGACCCGCTCCTTTTTTTCACGCTCATGGCTCATGTAATGACTAACATGCTCAATAGCAGGTCATCAACCTTCAGGACCACCTCCAAACTGGATGGCCCCGACTAGTTAAATACCTGGGACTCTCCACCTTTTATTTTTAGAACTGAAGAAGCTTCTTGGGTGAGGAGGTGAAACGGCTTCACAAACCTAAAGAAGGCCCCTTGCCTTTCGCTTTCAAGCTCTCAAGACTGCCATGATCTGGATGACTGACAGCCTACACAGACTTGAGGTCAGAACAATGTAGATTTTGTCATCAGACAGTGAGCACAACTGTCTGTGTGGACATTTGCATGCATCTCTGTTTTTTGTAACTGTGCAGACTTGTCAGCAGAGTTTACATTACACTGGACCAACTGCAGCTGGAATGACTACTTGGTCACCAGGTCTCCAGCTCTCTGTGTCCTTGTGTACAAAGCAGAGCACAGTCAAGGCTTTAGGGCACTTTGAAATCGGAGAAAAGAAAAAG
The DNA here is from genome assembly GCF_001858045.2 of Oreochromis niloticus. Lineage (NCBI taxonomy): Eukaryota > Metazoa > Chordata > Actinopteri > Cichliformes > Cichlidae > Oreochromis > Oreochromis niloticus. The sequence goes on along the minus strand of NC_031987.2, from coordinate 23,184,801 downwards.
AGCAGCAGTAAGTAAACAAATTAGTCACTTAATAATTAAATTCTTAGCAGCTCACCTGCCTCCAGTACTTCCAGTTTTCAGCCCATCTGCACTTGCTTGAGACTAAATCTAACTTGGCAAATTTGTTGTGGGTGGTAAATCTCTTGCAGTGTGTGAGAGAGAACTGCAGCCACGGAAGACTAAATGCAGTTTCCAGTAGTCAGCTTATATTTTAATCAGCCGTGAAGTGTGTACATACGCTGAAGCTCCAGTATAGTAGTCATTAAAATGAATGAACCTGCGATAAACTGGAAAGTGAGTCTGTAGCCTAAGTGACTCAGGTACATTTGCATATTTTTTAACATGATATCAAATTTTCATTTTAAATTGCCATGGTTATTGTCCATGGTTGCCTCTTTTTTTTTGCAGGACCTTGAAGCAGAGTAGAGAACTTGAACGTCCCCTTGGGCCTTATGTAAATAACTTAGCATTTTGACATGCTGATATGCTGTCTTAAAGCACCTCGGTCACTTTTATGTCAAAATCTTAACATCAGTCTCACTAGGCTGGACCTTGTAACATTTCCATGTTGCTTTCAAGTAGAGTTGTACAAGTCTGAGTTTAGTGCTGTCAGAAAAACGCCATGCCTTGCACGCTGTCAGACAATATAATAGTACAGGCAGCTCAATTTGTTCACTAATAACTTTGTATTATGATATTGAGGAGGGGGTGACTATCCCCGGGTCTCGAGACGATCGTTAATTAAGGCTTCGACAGCCAGTTCTAAAACCCATCAGTGATGCAGACCGCGAGAACAGAAGCAGTCCTCTTCTTTGCAGTCATGATAGTTTTTTTTAACTCTCCTTCACTCTCCTCCTGTGTCTCTACTCCCAGCTTTTTCTTGTACACTAAGTGCCAGAAATTACAAATGCATCCAGATTCTGTAAAAACACTCTTACGTCAAAATGAAGCCATAAAGAACATAAATGTCACCTTTTTTTTAAATGACAAAGTTATGTTATTTCACTGCATTTCAAGATTTGTGCCTGCAAGCAGAAAACGAACAACTTTTGATGACAAGCATGAACTCATTCCTTTTCACTCACTTAGCCACCTTGCTTCACATCAAACGTTTGGGTTGCTACTACCTGCTTGCACAAATTAGTGTCATGGCTGATTTCCTATTTTGAGTTTTTCCCCCCTAGAATTTATTTCAGTGTAGTTAAGCACACTTAAGCAACACAGTCTAGCAAGAGAAAAAAAGACTCTGTGATCTCACATATGCCACAAAACACCAGAAAAAAAAAACCTTGTCATTGATAAGTGTGAAAGCAATGTGTTTTACTACATCTAAAAAGAATGAGGGGAGCCTTTTAATGGTCACACGCTCATCTCCTCTCCACACTAATCTCAACTGCTGTTTCCTCCCAATTAACAGAGTTTGTGGTTCCTCTCATCATTTCCTCCCCTGATGGATCAGCTCATTCCTAAAAGAAACTCAGCTGCTTTTTCCACGGATGTCCATGCAAGTATATTTAATGTACCCGAAAGTGTCTGTTGGTCATCGTAGCTCCACCCGGCTGCCAACATTGTTTATACATGCAGATTGAAGAAGCAACATTCAGATGCTGCTCTGCACTGGCACCCTGGGCAGATTGGTATAATTAAATGATTCGACTAAAAGGGATGCAGTGAATATCCCAACACAGGGTCAGGTCAGTGTTGCTCGCAAATTAAAGCCAGGGGCCAAAAAGGGGTAAACACTAATTTATCTGAAGTGGCAAAGCAGAAGAATATGTTATCGGCTTAGCTTATGTTTAATTGTCTGTATTTAAGAAATTCATTTTTGCATTCTGTGGATGAACTTGATTTGATCTCTTTCTGAAACTGTATTTTTTTCAGCAGTATTCAGTAGTATAGATCTGTTTCAGGGGTGGCTCCATATTGCAATAGTTAACACATTTGCCTAACAAGTGAATCCCTGGTTCAAGACCGAGACAACACATAGATCCCAGATCAATTCGTGTTGACTAGCATAAGGCAGGGAGAACGCACCTCCAAGTTATATATGGAAATGGACAGATCATGAAAGTTGGAGGTGGGTTGCAAAGCAGCTTGCACTGGTACATCAATTAAAAGATGCATTTTTTTAGGTCTGGCTAAACTAGGTCAGCATGATAAAATGTTGGAAATAAAATGCAATCAACCAGCTCTCTCCCACAGAGCTCCCTCCTACAGGTCTGGGGAAAGCCCAAGGTAGCGACACCCGAAGATTATGATATGAAAAAGCATGCCTATGTCTACCGTTTACTCTCTGTATACTATCTTCTATTTCATGCACACATTAGGCTCTGCAAACATAAAAATAAACAAGGCAATTACAGTTTACAAAACAAATGACACATGCCTACTCTCCTCACAGCTGTATATGCATGCTAACACAAACAAATTTACCTGCAGCATGCGGTGCTAATTAAGAGACAGTGAACAGCAGGGGGTATAATTCCACGAAACCTATCTCCGACAGCAGCGGCATATAGTATGGAATCTGTACGTGCCATGGGCACTATTGTGCTCCTTTGGTTCTCCTCTGTTCTTCCTCATCCCTGTGTCTCCAGTGCTTCTGTTCTCTCTCCTCATTTCTCATGTACGCCCTCGATTGCTTTTCATGGTTGTGGATTGGCAGAGTCTTTGGACAGCCTTGGAGACTGTTGTCTGTTGCTGTAGCTGCTTCCTGTCACCAGGGGGCAGCTTCACAAACAACAGGTTTTCGGCTGCTTTTGCTTGCACTGTTGTTGGTCCTTCAACCAGGGGTGAAGACGAGTGAAAGTATAAGTAACAAAAAAAGCCAGAGGTAAAATGAGCGCTGAAAACAATTGTTTCCCTCTCTTCCGTGTTGTGGCCAACCTTTTAACCAGTCAGCAATGCACATCTTCAAGCTAAGTTCTGTTGGTGTTTTTGGAGGAGTGCACACAAGCACATCTTCTTAGGTTGCATTCTCAATCAAATATAGTATTATAAAATCTGCATTATACTTAATTTACACTTCATCCGTGCATCTATGTAGAGCCTACGATGTAGTCACTCAAATGATCATTGCTGTTGCTAGCATGCAGGGTGCATCAGCAAGGACATGTACTTCCTTTTTTAGGGAGGTGCGCAACAGAGGTGGCCGTTATGATATACCTGTACCATAGATTTAACACAGAAGTATAAATCCCCCATTAGTCCCTCCCACATGAAATACAAGACACCCAGGGAGAGAGAGAGGAGGCAAGTGGCATTTAACAAAAATGAGGCATTGTTCCTTCAGAGCTGTCGTCACAGCTTTATCATCTGTCCATTCTTTCATTAAAAGCCTACCGCTGCGTTTACTCATAGCTTCTTTGGTAAGCCTTTGTATTCAAGATGAATTTTAGGGTTTAAAACACCTTTCAAGATGGCCAACTGACATACAAGTCAGGAAGGTTTAGGAGCCTCATGTTTACACCAGCCTTTACATATTTGCTAGTAAGTTCGGGTTCCTGTAAATTTCCTTGTCCGAGGACGCGCATGAGGCCATGTGCAGACTTCTGCATATCCTGCAATTTGTTGCGACTGCACAGAGTTTTTTTTATGATATAATATTCATGTCTGAATATGGTATTTTGAATGGTAACTGTACTTAGATCAGTTCAAGAATTACCATAATTATCACACCACGGTAAACGAGCTCTGTATTGACCCTAGAAATGTCATCCACTGAGCCAGGCTGGAGTTGAAAAGGACAAAGACAGAAACAAGAAGTGAAGCATAATGTGACATGTCACTAAATGCTTGCTTGACTCTTTTGCTATCTGAAGAGTACCTAAATTCAATTCAGTCTAATTAATTCACTTCATTAAATCAAATATGGTCAAGTCAATACGAAGGGGTTTGCATGAAAAATGTGATTAGCTTGCAAATGACACCCTGATTCTTGACACCATGCCAACTGCACACTTCAGCCTTGTAGTGGCTGTAGCTGGGTAAAATGACCCGACACTACATGTTCTGGAGCCTGATTGATAATGACCCCTTCTGTGGGGGAAAACTGGTGCTCCATCTGTAGCTGCAGTTTCTGGAAAGTGGGATTGGGAGCTGGGAACAATAGCAACGCAGCCAAACGTGGTCTAAAATACTTCCTGCTCCACAAGATAAGTTTGTTCATAACGTGGATGCAAATCAGAAAGGTAAAGTGTGTTTTTGCAAGGTTTGTTTTTTACAATTCAGAAACCATCCACATTACAAATGCTTTGGAGGGCTCAGATCAAGAAGAGTTCAAAGCACGTCTTGATTACGACCTATACTGATCTTCGTCCTGTGCTTGTGTTTAAAAAAAAAATGGAGCAGAAATGCAAATCTTCAATTTGCAAACAACCATACTGTAGTGTCCCACTATTAGCTTCTCTGGGGATGTGCAAAAGTGTTTTTGGTGTATGACATACACGTTTACTTTGAAGGTAGCAAAGCAATCAGAACAGTGAGGCATTTATGCATAAACTTAGAGAGTGGAAGAAAATACTTTGATTTTTTTAAAAAGATAAAAAAGAAAATATAAAAATATAACAAATAAACACATCATCTTTGTCCGAATCAAACTGAATGAGACATGATTTAAGAAAAAAATAATAATGAAACAATTTTTTAGCATGCACAGTTCCTATCAGAAGATTGTTGTTTATAATGTTAAACTGAAGAGGCTGGTAACAACTCTATTGTGCATCAGGCGTGCCTCTTATCGGTGCACAGAGCCTCTGCATGTCAAGCAGAGGTGGGGCACTGTCCCTAGAGTCCACTATCACAGCAGGTTAACCTGGCACTGCTTTTCTAAGGACTGATTGCCAGGCCCCCTGCAGCTCGAGGTAAACCGACAATTTTCCATCAGCAGGGAACGTGGCTTTATTAGCAAAAGTAGGGGGGATGGTGGGAGGTAAGGGAGAAAAGTGAAATCAAGTTCACATAGTAGCTGCGGTTGTTATGGAGGAGGGCAGCAAAATGTGTTGGCAAATCCAAATCTTACATTTGATCATGATATTAGTGTCTAATGTTCTAAGGCTGTTCCACAAACAAACAGCATTTAAACAACCTCCAAATGACAAAACAAAACACGCCCCGGCGATATGGCAACCGCTCCTGAGCTTAAACACAGATTTTATGGAGATTTTTTTGGTGGATTTTTTGCAAATTAGCTCTAGGGTATCTTTCACAGTAGTCAGATAACTGTAAAAGACTGTATCTAAAGACTTAATGTCAAACAGTATTTCATCTTGCAAAGACTTTTTGACAGGTGGGAAAACATTCACCTGACTAAAAAAAACAAAAACTGAAGCCCTTGTTTCTGAGATGAGACAAACTCTGCACAGCAAATCAATAGAATCCCCGGGCTGCATGTGAATTTGGAAGGGCCATCTCTGCAGAAGACTTTATATTTCTAAACCAAAACAGAGGTAAATCTACAAACAAACACAGACCATGAAGCTATCTGGGCAAAAAATAAAAATAATAAAAAAAGGTACAACTTAGAGGGCAAACAAGCAGTGCCTTATGGTTTTCAAGGTCTCTATTTGTTTTTCCATGTTCTACTGTCAGGTGCAGAGAGAGGAGAGAGCAGTGGAGAGAATGGCGAGCCATAGAGGGTTAAAAGGCCATGGCTGGGATTATAGCACAAGTAGGGACCCCATACTGTGGCTTGACATGCCTAGCAGCTTACAGTGCATTTTTCTCTGACAATGCAGGGTCATACACTGTCAGAAAGCATGAAATGTCTTCACACACATGTTGGAAGACAAGTGAGAAGCTCAACGTTGAAGAGTCTCCCCCTCAAAAGGTTATTTGCTTCGCATTATGCTTTTTAATGATAATGTCCCGTTCCAAAGTCAACATCCAATAGTTGAAAGGGCATTTTTAATTGTGACCCTGCAAGGGCAGCTCAACACGCTCCTGCGCACTTAGCGGCTGTGAGCCTCATTTCGTCTTTGCTAGTGCTCTCTCTGGACTGCGAGTGAAACAAGGACTTAGTTTCTCTTAAAATGATCTTCTGTAATAATCACCAAAATGTCAAAATGCCATTGCAAAAATGTTTCTCAGAGCTTATGACACTCTCTTCTGTCTCACGGTGACAGTGGCAGGGAGGAGGTAAAAGTCATCCAGAACAGGGCTTGGAAATAAATGCCATAAAAGCTATGGTGTAATCATATATACAATGATAAAGTGTTGTAGCTGAATAATTATATATAAGAACTCAATTCTGCAAAGTCATGAAACCACAGAGTTATTAGCTCATGAAAAAGCATCTAAAATATATATTTTTTAAAAGCTTGCCATATACTAAACAGCAATAATACACCATTTACTAATGACTCACTGAGTGCCTTTGAAATAATCACGCACATTTTGTTGCTAGGTTCTTCTGATCTGTTGCTGTTATCAAGAGGCCAATGTGAAAAAGGACATAGCGAGGCCTGCTCGGTAGTTAGCTGCTAATCAGCATGGGAGCTAGCTAATCCTGCCACCAATGAACTCATCTGTCTGGCCACTCCACCCTCAGACATGTGCTAACATGCCATAATAGTCATAATTCTACTCCTGCCCTGGGCTCTGCTACCTCAGCTACCTGATTAAGGCCCAAGTCCCAAAGGTATCGGTGTTAAAGCTTTACTAATTCCACCCTTAGCTTCACACCAGCCTGTCTATAGCCTTTCCATTAAATATGGAATATCTGAGTCAGTGAGGAAGACATGTAGACATGTGTATAGGGGAGGGGAGATGGGCTGTTATTTTCTGAGAAGCTTTCTGTGCATCTGACAAAAACAAGAATGCTTCTCAGTGTGTCATCTACATTGCTCCGTGATGCAGCATAGGATTGCCTTTTATCAACAACTAGCGATGACACTTTCCAAATATTTAATTCATGGGGGAATTTCTCACTCAATCCAAGTGTGTTTAAACTGAAAACTGTACTTCCTTCGGAAAAAAAAAGAAAAAATCCCCTCCTCCAAATCATGTTTTTTTTCCTCCAGCCACGAAAATATCATGTCATGAATACCACTCTTTTCATGTAATTCCCCATCCTCCTGCTTCACTGTAAGCACCTGTCAACAGTGTGTCTGATTTATTTCTTAAGTGTTGGCGGGACAGGGACTCCCACATGGCACTCCCGTACCACGCTTCGGGGGGTGGGTGTGAGGGGTGGGGGCCCAGAAGGGCAGGCAGAGCCTCATTTCCTGTGGCTCAGGAGACTCGTGGTGGGAAGTAAACTTAGCCAACGCTCCTGGAACAGGGCGCCACGCACCCATCAACGCCTCCTTAGCGGGTGAACGAGAAAAGCGGGAGGAAACGTCAGTCTGTGTGCGTTGAAAAGACTCTTGTGTGAGGTGGTTTTCGGAGTCATGTTTATATTCATGTTTTGCAAGACTAATATGGATCTCTCAAGAATATATCCATGCACCTGACACTGATAGGAGCGAAAACATACTGACAAATGTGCTGCCCTGACACTTTTGATCGCCTGTCGACAACACATGTAGACAACACAAACTACTATCCATCTGTGTCAAGCCAAACAGTGATGACCCAGCAGATAAAACTTCGGGAAAACAAATCCCAGCTCCTAATACAATTGTAAAATAATCATAATAATAATTTAGAAGGATTGCAGAAATTTAGCCAAATTCAATCATGGAGAGTTGAATTTATAAATGGCCTTGTATTTCTGTGCCCATGGGTTTAGTCAGAAAATGGCCACGGGTGGCCACAGTCATCGCTAACTAAAGGGCCCATTATGACCCCTGTTCTCACCTGTGCAAGCGCCAAAAGCAGTGTCACATCCGCTGGTGCAAGCTGTGCTTTGTGTTATTTTAGCTGGTGATGCACCTCTCAAATTTATTAACCGTGCGAGGTTGGCATTACAGAGGAACGTAGCTGGTAAAACAAGCTCCTTTAATACAGCGCAGTGATGTATCCTATCTCTGAGTGACTCTACCCAGGAAGCATTGGGTTGTTTGGAGATTATTTAGGGGCGCGTGAGTAGTGTGGCTGGAAGGTGTACTGGGAGCAGAACTCTTTGGGGTTTAAATGCTGACCAGGGCAAGCATCCAGCAAGGGCTGCTACATTAGGTGTAATATTCCTTTATTTGTTGACTTAGTATTTAAGGAGTATTACCATGGATGCAAACAGTAGGATATATGAATACTTCTTGTATTTTAAAGCATATATTAGATCATGACTTGGGTGGGGAGATCAGTGTGTGGCTTATAAACATTGTATAGACAGCACTAAGAAGTCATTGAAGCAGCAGTACACTGCGTCAGTCCTTTCAATGAGAAAACAATGGCAGTGCTACCTAATGCCTCCTTAGTTGGATTGTGCAGACAGAGAAAAAGCAGGGTAAGCGACACTGCACGATTTTTTGCTGATGAGAAAGCTACATTAACGTTGCTCTGTGTTTGTTGTGCATAGAGAGTTGGAACCTTGGCAAAGCAGCTCTAAACAATGGAGAAACAACCTCTTCCCACTGCATAGCACCTACCACCACCCACATAACAGATATACGTCGGCGGTAAGTCACTGTCATTGTGGCTTTTACCACCATTTCGGTGTTAATATGATGCAGAACTTCAGCTATTCCCAGATTATACATAGGGAGGTGCTTAAACAGCTTGAAAAGATGAGACCTTCTGGAGGAAGGCTTTCTGCCACGTTCCAGGTACGGATGTTGGAACTCAGGAGTCATGTCGCTCCTGAATTAGTGCAATCCAGTAATAATATTGGAAAAGTGAGAAAAAACAGGATTGGTTTGATTCTTAATAACTGCTGATGTCTGTTTTGTTTTTTTGTTTTTACTTAAAAACGCTGTGCAGTTTTAATACTGCTTATATTTCCTGCCGCCATCTTGGATTGTTAACTCAGGGTTGGTGGGGTCGGAAGGTATGCATATACTCATTTATACACCTACATTATATAATTATTATCACTGTAGCAAACTTTTTTTGTTCAAACAATGCAAAATAAATATTTAAAAATGTTGAAACATCAGTGACTGTGCCATCCCAGTGTCCCGATGTAAATAACGACCTCGGCCTGGCGACCTTACCCAAACTAAGTTTATTCCTGGGTACAGATGCTTTGCACTGCGGTTAAATCTGCCATAATCTCCCAGACTGCTGTCAGATAAATCAGTTCTGCCAATGAGAAATATACACAAACACCCAGAATCTTAACAAGACCAAGACTGGACTGGACATTGACATGTCAAGTGCTAACTGACTGCCTGTCAATACACTCACTGACCAGAAAAGTCTTACTGTCAGGGGACTGTGGTGTACAAGGGAGAGAAAAGAAAAGGAGGTGAAAGTCAATGAAATTAGCTCCTTCCAGCTCACTAAACTCAAGAAGTAGAGGTAAGCAAGTGCACCCTCGTCTCAGAGAACAGACAATGTCTGAGTGGTACCCTGCTGAGAAAGCCCAGCACTGGAGAAAACTTGTCATACTTCTTAAAATTTCCAATAAAAGAAGAATATGCAAGAAATATAATCAATACCCTATATCATTCCTGTGACCAAATGGTGAATTTAATGGAAAAACAAAAGTTGAGGATTGCTGATTTGCATGTGACAAAGCCAACACGCGCGTGTTATTTGTTTGTCTCCTCTGGTGAGTGGAACCCTCTGGAGAGAAGCAGACTGTGAAAATGCTGTTAAGATCAGAGTGATAATGACTTTGTGAATAAGAGTCTGCGTCGCGACGGCCGCAACTGGTTTGATCTCTGTCCACTTTCATTTCTGTCTTATTAGTTAAACCTGTGGAAGTCAGACAGCCTTTTACCACTGATGTGCTTTAAGATATTAAACATTCAACACAGTCACGTCGCAACACATCAGAAATGAAATCATCTCAAAGTGAGGGGAAGATTTACTCCAAACTCTCCTCGCTGCTTTCCTTTAGATTAAGCTCATGTCAGGGGTTGTCTTGTATGATTTGAGAAGAAGATCAATAAACAAAATCTGAAAAGATGAGAAGACACACAAGTTGACAGAAGGTTTGTAGGCTTGCGCGTGTGTGTGTGTGTGTGTGTGTGTGTGTGTGTGTGTGTGTGTGTGTGTGTGTGTGTGTGTTGGGGGAATTAGTAGGGGGCATATTCAACTCATTCCTGTGTCATGTCATATAAAAATATTTGAATATGAGCAGTGACTTTTGTTTTCTGATCGTTCTTGATCTGAATGTGAGTGACAGCGGAGGGGGGCATGAGCACTGCGCTCGCACCTAGCTTCGCTGGCATGAATCGCTTTCCTAAAAGAAAAAAAAAGTAAAATAAAACAATAAAAAAAAGGTCCCTCAGAAACTTTTCTAATGTGTCACAGTGAATGTTCAAATGGGAAGATCAACCGGGAGAACGTGATTTGCAGTGACTTACAGATTGCGTTTTCATATTGCGATAACGTTTTAGCGGTGACCTTTTGAGTTTGCTGTCACTGTCGAGAGGAAACAAATCAAATGCTGCTCGCTACAACTTAAGTAGCAAAAATCCTCAATTTGCCCATTTCAAGTGCTATCACTGCAGTCTTTTTAAATAAAAATACAGACTAACACCTCATAAATGATCAGCTTAGACTGTTCACCATGATCGTATTTGCACAAGAGGTGAAATGACTCCCTTTGAAACCCTTCTACTCACTTTCTGACTCACTTAAAATGCTTTGTTCTTTCTTGCACAGGTACTATTATTTTAAAGTGTTACATTAAAAACATTTGGACCTAAAGAAACAGTTTTTACTTCAGCATTCAGGCTGCAGTCCTTGTTCTTGAACTTGACTCTGAGGTGATCGCTCTTCAGCTTCATCTGAGATGCTCCTCATTAGGAACCCACTACAGCACGGGCTTAAAATATGAAATGCAAAATGGCCGTGAGGTATGCTCCATTACCGGCCAGCATTCCTATAAACCAGAAAACACACACCACCTAGTCACCCTTTCTGCACGGGGTCCCTCAGGGCACAGCTCTGGTCTGTTTGAAGATCAAAAGAGCTGAGGTAAAACAGCATGTTTACAGGTGTGAGGAAATTGAAAATTTCCTTGGCCCAGTCTGTGTGTGTGTGTGTGTGTGTGTGTGTGTGTGTGTGCGTGTGTGTGTGTGTGTGTGTGTGTGTGTGTATAGGTGTGTGTGTGTCAGAGACAGAGACAGAGAGGAAGAGAGAGAGCAGGGAGTAGTGTACTTTTTGCAAATTTCTCAAAACATTCTGCAATGAACTTGTCACATGTTCCACATTCTGTGTGTATAAAAATGTGCAAACTGTGGATACATGAGAGAAAAAAAAATCAATAACATAATCTGGTTTCTGGTTGGCTTTGTGTTCAGCTTGCAGATAATTGGTCTTTGATGCTACACCTGCTCCTGTCTTGAAAAGTCTTGGCTTTGGCCAGAGAGAAAGAAAAAAAAGAGGAGTTACCTGAAAACGTCTCATATTAGCAGCACATTATCTATTGGTTAATAAACAGAACTGGCAAGGTGATGTGTAGGCACCGCTTCGAGAACTTCACTGCAAAAGCAACAGCAGGGGAGGATGCAGAGTTTTTTGAGGGATTAGTGGGTTTCTAACACTTTTCTGGGGGGACGACGACAACAATAAGCACACCTCAGTCCAGCTCGAGTATGTCATTTACTCTGCACCTCTCCACTTTGTGTTTCTCTGTGTGCATAAGAGGACCAGTCATGCCAAGCTTTCTGCATGAAAGGGAGAGTGTTTAGCTTTTAAGGCTATTTGTGCTTCTGACTCTGTAGTGTTTGTGTCCAATGGGAGGTGCCTGCGCCAAGCTTCCTTAAAGGAGTAGGGGGTTTTGTTTGTTTCTCCATCGTGCCAGGAGAAGTGACAGCCATTCCGGCTCTTTCACAGAAACACATTCATCTGTGTGAGAAAGGCGGCCGCTGAACTCAGATGAAAGGCCATGAGAGCTGCGTTGTACAGGAAGGCAGACTGTGCATCGACTTCAGTACAAAAACAACACAAGCCATGTCACAGACAGACAGACGGGCAGACAGACAGACAGAGAGGAAGAAAGAAAGAAAGAAAGACATTTTCTCCCCAGCGCTTCAGAGAATAGCAAATAAAAGATTAATTAATAATTAAATAACTTAATTTCTTACTTTTCTTTCTTTTTATCACTGTTGTATATATGAATTTTACACTTTCTCATAATACAAGGCCCTCTATCTATCTATCTATCTATCTATCTATCTATCTATCTATCTGGCATAGTGAATATGTTTATATTCTACTTAAGCGATTTATTGCTCTGGATATTAAGTGGACTGCACTTGTCTGCACACTGAAGTGACACCCCTATTAACTTTTACGAGGGGAGACCAGGAAGGCCTTGTCACACCTCCTCCTCCAAGTCTACATGCAAATCATAATATCAGCATTATACTAATCCTGTCATTCCAACTTTAATTCATATATAAAAAGATAGTAAAACATTTTTTCTTTACATGATGTGAGTAAAACTAACGTGAGCTGTGACTGTAAGTTTTTTTTTTTTCGTTTTCTATACTGTTTCTCTTCCATTGTTGATCTTTCTTTAAGGAAATCCTACGTGACATTTACTACACGTATTAAAATTCTCTTTAAGGTGGGAACGCCCACTGTTTGAAGTGACAGAGCGGCTATAAATAACACGCGCAGGCGAACAGACGCGTTCATTCAAATTCAATTAAAGGATGTGACGTTTTTGCTTTAAAACTTTTCTGCCCAAACATGCTCACCCACCAACCGAAGAGCGCGCATGTTATTTCTACTGAGAACGGCCCGTTTGGGAAGTAGCCTGCCTGCATCGTGATATGACATTTCTTTCAACGCCAACTAAAACAGCAGAATTCACAGATTTGGTAACGAAGCAGGACCGCAGAGAAGAAAAGCTGGGTCTACATATACATATACATATATATATATATATATATATATATATATATATATATATATTGTATTCATTCAGTGAGTTCATGTCTGACTTTGTAATCGTAAATTTGGCCTTCACAGACTTCACAAACTGGTAAGTTGGCTTTAAAAAAAAAAAAATCAAAGTCCATAAAAAAATACACATGGCATTGCTGAGGTGAAGATCTAAAGTAGTTCATTCATTCATTCATTCATTCATTCCATCCTTATCGATGACTGTTAAACCTGTACAGGCTGAAACCTTTATTGTATAAGATTCTCTTATTATCTTTCGTCGGTCAGTGTGGGGAAAAAAACCCTCACTAAGCCACCCACTGTCCCTCAGTGCTCCGCATCATTACCGCGTTCATAATGTGCATCGTGACGTTTAATATCTCAAAGTAAACCGGGTCCCTTTTATTTACCCTCACGCTGGCTGCCTGTCTGATCAGGGGAAGGTAAAACAGGTGTAGCTCTGTCCGCAGCCTTCGTTACAAATACATGGACAAAATGCTCGACATTAAACAAAAACAAACAAACAAACAAAGGGTGCCATGAATATGAATTATGAATGACAAAGAGCAATAATTTATGCTGTGGTAATAGCCGATGGGCCTGCTGTTACTTTAATTTTTTATTTATTTATTTTTTTCCCCACAAGACCTCTAACCAGAAAAATACACACACACACACGTGTTAGAATAAAGCACCTTCACGTACATATTTGTACTGGCTAAAAGTAAACCGTGGACACTTGGCATGTATTAGAGAGCGAGCGAGCGAGAGAGAGAGAGCACCTGAAATCACCAATGAGCGACGCGTCTCATGTGTTGCTGTGGTTGCAAACCCAACAAACTACAGCATCTCAGGACACGTGCGTTACCGACTTGGTTTAATTCCCAGGAGGCCCACGGTCCCATCCAGAACTGCCTCCCTCTGTTACTCAAACTTCAAACCAGCTCCATTCAGCAGATTCCCTTTTAGCTCACATCTTGAACTGCAACTCCAGTGCAGCTGAATTTAGATATTCTCGAGTCAAATATCGAAACGCTGGACCTGATAGTTGTTTGCCGTAAACACGTCCCTAATTATGACCGAGGACATCATTCACAATTCCCTAACTGAGTGTAATACTATCCCCATTCTCCCTGAGAAATGACAAATAAAGTTGGGTGCAATAGTATCCTAAGTGGCATAATAAAGGCAAAAAAATACACTTGTCATTTTTTTTTCTATTTTGCTATCTACTGTAGTCTATAAATGCGCACTACGCTGTCTGTTAAAGAAGCCATTATTTAAAGCAGCCTATAATGTGAGTGAAAACCTGTTGTTTCCACGTTGATTTTATTTTACTGACATGTTGGTCGCAAAGGCGAAGATGGTCTAGCAATCAGGGTGCTGATTGTGTCTCAGTAGCAGTTTAATATCCAATTTATATTCTCCATCTCGTAAAACATCACCCCCAAATAGTCGTCCAATTTTTTTATTTTTTTTATTTTTTGCAAATTAAAAAATGCCCATTAACAGGTTTCACCTCTGCTATCCACGTGTAGCCTGGCCGCAAAAGTACCACTTTGTCAAAGTCAAAGTAAACTTTGTCATCTCTGCTATATACAGTACAGTAAGTATATAGAGAGACGAGACGACGCGCTATTGCGCAAAAAGTTGCGAAGTGAAACACATCACAAGACTTTAACAGACCTATATATGTAGGGGCTCTAGTGAGGCAAGCTGAGTGTGCCTTTACAGTATACACTACAGTATTATCCTAACAGTACACAATGTAGCCTACAAAGAGATGTGAGAAGGAAAAAAAACCCGCTTCCTTCTCTGCGGATCAATATCAGCACAGCAGGAGCCGAACAGGAACCGACATCGACACACTGTGTGGAGCTGACCTTTCCCACTCCCCACAGGTCATACCTTCCTCATGCGAGGAGGTCACCGGGCCAGCCACTAAAAAGGCCATTAGGAGGTGATTTCACGTGCTAAATACTGTGAAAAAAAAATCCACAACGAATAATTCTTTTCTCCATCTCTGCCACAACGATAAAACAGCACCAAATTCAAGTTTGCGCTCTTGATTGGCACATAAACCAAGTATGTGAGGCGGAAAGCAGTCTAACAAAACTCAGATGTATTAAAGAATTTTAAAAGGGAGAGAGAAAGAAAGAGAGAGAGGGGGGAGAAATAAAAACATATTTTTATAAGGTTCTAACAGCTTTTAGTTAATATTGTCTGGTCGTAATTAGCCTGACTTCCCGGAGGATCCACAATCTTTTCATTTACCACATCACTCTGAGAGCCAAGAAATGTGAGCACTAACTCAGTGTTTGCTAACAGCTCAAGAAGACAGAGTGCCACTTGCTGCTACAGCGGTCTGGAAAAGATAACGAGTCCCACTTCGCGTTTTTCTTTGCTCAACATCCATGAAGCACGACTCATGTAAAAATAATGACAGCAGCTCGTTCTGGCAAGCATGCGCAATACAGCAGAGGCCGGCGTCTCTCAAAGCGTCACGCAACTAGACAAGCACTTGTCGTGGCCTCACACGGTGACATTTAGCCCATCCGTGGGTGTAAACAGGCTGCAAGGTAACACTGATATTAATCTGAGTCGTTAAGTTTAACAGCAGCAACACAAACCGTCACATCCGAGCACTTAAAACCCATCTATATTAATAGCAGGACTACGGAAACACATGGTCATCCCCCAAGAACAAGCTGAAACCAGAGCACCAAGATGGGCTCCAGAAAACAGAACTAAAGCTGTGTCAAGTTCAAGTTCACGGCTGTTTCACGGCTGCACTAAACTCCTGTCCGGTGAAGTGTCCAGCTTGGGGGGAGGGGAGGGGGGGGGGGGGGGGGGGGGGTTATATTTACAGTTTCTGTTTTCAAATAAAAATCCCCGCACCTGGTTTGGGAAAATTTTAAAAAGGGATAAGACAATGATGTACGGAGAAGAAAAGCTTTGCTCCCCCCACACCCCCAAATGCCTGCGAGAACAGAGCAGCTTTCGCACGCATTTTGTTGCGTTCACGTGCTGATTGCGCAGAAGATAAATTGCCTAGTTTGCTGTGTTTTCCTCTTTAATTAAAATAAAACTAATAATATATTAATTGAATCATTCTTTTTAAAAAGTTAGAAATTAAATGTATTATTTCAAATAGTTTGGCTTTCAGAAAATTCAGACTGTGTGCGCACACAGGCCACACTTTTAATTCCCGGACTTCTTATTTATTTCCACAGCCCCATTGTCTTAAGGGCCTGACAGCATGACTTTCACGATGCTTTTTCCTCCTCGAAAGGAAAAGAGCTGATAGCATGGACATTTAGAGAGTGAAGATAATGACTAGTTTAGAAAAAGAAACGAAAAGTGTGAAGTCATAAAACTTCTCTGACCGATTCCAAACCAGACTAAATCCCAAACTGCGTGTAACTCACTACAAACTGCACCAAGCACCCAGCAGCGTAAAAAGGAGGAAAAGGCAAAAGGGTATTTAGCACTTGCAACACCTTTTATTATATTTGTATGCAGTAAAATTCTTATCACAATAAGGAAGAAAACACCTCTTAAAACTTTGAACAAAAGCACATAACGAAACAACTGCCCATGTTTAGCTCGTAATTGTACATATTTATAGTAAAGAAACATTCTTTATAAATACTGTTTCATCTGTAGCAAGTAAATACCATAATTTAATTACAAATGGATAAATATGGCAGCTGATATTTACAAAAGGAAGGGTGTAGTTACAGGAAAGAAAAAAAAATCGAACGGCACAACGTTTATTGTCCTCACAATCTTCCAGATAGTGTTTCACAATTCCAATTTGCAAAGCACAAAACATCACAAGTTAAGCCCAGCAAACTAAAATATACATTCACAAGCATAATATTGTGGTCTGTTTGAGTTAAATGTTAACTTTGGCACTCTTTCCAGTTTATAGATGTTTAGTATAGTACAATCAATTTGCCTTAGGATCACAATATTCACCATTATAGTACAATTTTATTGTAATGTGTGCACTAAAAGGTCCAGTTAAGAGAAATAGCTACCATTGAAGGAACATCAACACACCAAAGACAGACGAACTATCACAACCAAATGGAATTTGGGCTTTTAGTGATTATTTACATTATATGAAATACACCTCAAATATTATACATATTTTTCCTCTGTTGGTAATCATCATCTTCCCTGGTAAATCCAAAATAATAAGATTAAAAAATAAAGAAGTGTTCGTGTGCCTCCTGTGTGCACATGTCCCAAAACTCAGTGAAACGAGTGTGTGTCGCTTCATTTCAGCGTAGTCCTAAACATACCATTCACTGAAATTGGAGGACAGGCCACTGTGGTTGGTGGTGTTGTGCACAGCTGAGGCTGGGGAAAGGGTGGTGTTGCTTTGAGTCTCCGTGGTGGGTGACACCAGTCCTGGAGGTGTGGATGATTCGTAACCAGAGCTGGCTGCTGGTGATGAGTCTGACGCTGGTGGAGAGGATTCGTGGACCTAAAAAAGAAATAAGAAAAAAGAAAAGAAAAAAATACGTATTTATTCTCTGATTTACACGTTAAACAAACAAATAAACAAAAAAAAACACTAAAGAACTGGATAAATTCTAAAATGCACCTGGTATTAGACTGTACAAAAATATAAATAATTAATACAAGAAGAGACACACACACACACTTCCTGCAACGCCTTACTTACCTTCATGTGTTTTCGTAGAGAGCTGGGATGTGTGTAAGACTTGTCGCACATTTTGCAGAGATATGGCTTGTCCGACGTGTGAACGTGCATGTGTTTCTTTCGGTCGCTGCTGTTTGCAAATCTTCTGTCGCATCCCTCAAACTCACACTGGAACGGTTTCTCTCCTGCAAGAAAGAAATAAAGAAAAGAAAAGATTTTTTAAGACTGCCTCAGGCTGAAGTGTGTAACAACAAGAGCTTGTGGAGAACCAGTCTGTTGTAAAAGTTGAGTGCAGAGTATTGCTGATGCCATCCATTTCAAAAATGTAAATAAAATGCAGGGTTAAAAGCAACACGTTTAGTCGTAACAATTGTGACAAAGTTTCAAGCGTCTTTTAAAACGAAGTGGGGGTGCTGCGACGTCTTATTTAGCCTAAATAATGCGCATAGTGATTGGAAGGGGGTGGGAGAAAGGCGACGAGGCCGTCCTCAGTAGGCCTGCAGAAGGCATATCATTTGCCGGGAGACAATAAAAATCTAATTAGCACGTGGCCAATTTCATGGCACGGCACCGTAATGTATTTCCTAGAAAATAAGTCAAAATGTGAGAGGCTGGTAATGGCCCTGTCTAGCACCTCAACACATATGAGAGAGGCGCATGGGAAAACAAAAGGCATTCCTGGCGGCATTGCTGCTACTGTGCTCGGCTAAATCTACACACAACCCCCGAGCAAACACCAAGTGCAAATCGTTTCAGAGCTAAATACAAATATTTAATAAGGACACAAGGAGAAAAATCTATATGGAAAAAGGGGGTGGGTGGGGGTGAGGAGACGCGAAATACACACACACACACATACATACACGCAGAGAGTATCATGAATGAGCTGATGTGATTTTACTACGAGCCTGGCTGCTCTAGGACGCACGCAACGCGCTCTCTCTATTCCCTTTGACCCATTTCTAAAGTTTAGCCGGAACAATAAAGCTCCTAGAGAGCCAACTAAACTGCTTTCTGTGCGTTTTTAAAGCACCAGAAGAAGAGTTCGAACGGGCCCAGAGTAGCCGTGTAACGAAGAAATGAAGTATCCCCACCATTTTAAACGCATTTGTTCCCTCTCCTCTCTCTCTCTCTCTCTCTCTCTCCCTGTCTGTCCTGGATGTGATCCTGGAATACTACTTTAGCAGCCTAAAATACCCGCTGGTAATTAGATCTTAATGCGTGTTTGTCTTGGCAAGATACGCATTTACAACAGCGAAATAAATCCTCGGGCACGCTCGGTGACAACAACCACACCAGTCTTACTATTTAAATAAAACCAGTTTATATCAAATAAAGCTTGCGCGATCGTTATTATTTGTATTATTATTTTAATTACCTGTATGCGTCCTCTTGTGTATCTTCAAGTTTTCCGACCGTGCGAAGACCTTCCCGCAGCCAGGGAAGGGGCAGGGGAAAGGCTTTTCTCCAGTGTGCACCCGAATGTGGTTCACCAGTTTGTATTTTGCCTTGAACGGTTTGCTCTCCCGGGAGCAATCCTCCCAGAAGCAGACGTGGTTGGTCTGCTCCGGACCACCGACGTGCTCCACAGAGACGTGCGTGACCAACTCGTGCATGGTGCTAAAAGTTTTATTGCAACACTTTTTGGGGTTGCTGAGCTGCTCGGGGTCGATCCACTTGCAGATGAGCTCCTGCTTGATGCACTGCTGCCTCATGTAGCGGAAAAAGGCACCGGGGTGGTGGTGGGCTGCCATGTTCATCCCCATGTTCATATTCATGGAGCCGTACTGGTTGTGGAGCTGCGCGGCCGAGTACGGGTCGGTCCTCGGACTGGAAACCTGGTGGTATTGGTCGGAGCGTCCGAAAACTTCGCCGGGTAGTCCAAGCCTCATTTGCCCATTCAGGACGTTCGGGGATCCGTGGGACCCATGCTGGTCGTGGATCCCGGGGAACAGAATGTGGCCTTGAGTGTCTGTGTGGGAGTGATGAAGGGATCCCGCCGTGGGGCCAAAAATAGTGTGTTGGCTACTCGCCGGAGAGGATTCTCCGAAGCCGCGACTACGAAAGAGAAAGTCCCTGGTGGAGTTGAAAGGAGAGCTTGCATACGAGGTGACATGGGCGGCGTGAGCCCCCAGAGCCGCCGCGGGGTAGCCCGGCGCCTGGGTGGTGAAGGCAGAGCTCTGTCCCGGGGAGAGATCATGGTTCAGCTTAAACGCACCCATGTGTGCAGAGTCAACAAAGCTATTTTGTGCCAAACTCAAGTCTCTCTCCTGCATCTCGCTGGCTGAGTGATGCCTGGCAAACGAGCCCACTCCGAGTCCTGGGAACTGGTGACCAGCATCCAGTAGCATTATGTCTTCAAAGCGATTTCTTTTTTAAAAAATAAAACACCTGCGCAGAGCTCGAAGCTACAGCAAATAAGTAAAAGAAGAAGAAGGAAAAATCAAATCTCGATGCTGGCACGCGAGGATTGAACTTCCAGCCTTGGAAACAACATATCAGGCGTGTTTCAAAGCGCTGCTCCGCTCAAGAGTTGAAAAAAAGAAAAGAAAAGGAAAGAAAAAAAAAAGAAATATTAAAAAAATAAAAAAATAAAAGAGGGAATCTCGGCTTATCGAACACTGAATTTACTTCTAGTTTACTTGTGACTTAAAAATCCAAGAGTTTCCTCGTGTCCTCTTCTCTTGATTACGGCAGTTTTTTTGTTTTGTTTTGTTTTTTTGCCTTAAAATCGACTCGAAGAATTAAATAATTATCGTACTAGATGCATTCTGCGTACAGCAGAGCGACAGTAGCTGGGGCATCTCAAAAAACGCCGTTCCCAAACGCGCATGTATTTATTTCTCTGGCTTTGCCCGTGTTTATCGCGGAGGGTCCCTGTTTCTCCGTGGACTGGCTCTACCTCCTCTTCCGCCCCCTTTAACTGGAGAGCGTTCATTCATTCCTCGCAGTCTCATTGGCCGCCGCGCCTCATCAATCCCAGGTGCCCCTCCAATAGCAGGTAGCGCTTTGGCGACTTAATAGCGCAACGCCATTTTCCACTAATAATTACCGCCTACTTTTAGGAGAAGATTTGGGAGGTGTGCGGACGAAGGGATCACGACAAGAGAGAGGAGAGAGCTGTTTTTGTTGTTTATATTCTGAGGGTGCAAAGTTGTAGTATGAAGGATACAAACACAGCATTTGATGAGAAATAGTGAAGATTGTAAAAAGTAAAAGTTGACATATTAGATTAAGGTATTGATTAGGTAGTTTTGTAGATGTGACGTAACTGATCTGTGTATTTTACTGTATCCGTGTTTTTAAAAAGCGCTGATGTTGTATTTAATTTACAGGAACTGACATCAAAAATAAATTGTTAATTAACCACAATGCTATACAGTCATGTCATCTCAGTAAAGGCAAAAAGCTATCTATCCATCTTTACCAGAAAAAAAATAAATAAAGTTTGAGTCACTTAATTCCTGACAGCTGAAAAAGCATGTGTGGCTCCATATGGAGTCCAGTGGTTTTCCACTGGTTGTACAACCACAACTGGGCCTTTAGTGGTGCTCCAGCTCTCACCCGGGCAGCCGTCAGTGGTGGCTGACGGTTTCTTTAGTGGTTGTATATGTCGCTAGTTCTGCTTCATTGGTGGTTCTCACTTTACCACACCAATTAAGTTACATGTTACAGCGGTGAACTGGGCTAAGGTGAAAGTTAACCCTTAGTGACCTATAAGGTAGAGGTTGTGTTGAACTGTCAGTGACGCATTTTCGGCCATAAAGTAGGATGTGGTGATAGTGACATATGGTGTGTTTTTGTAAGAAAAAAAAGTCGATTTTTGCCCCTTCCACGTTAACACAGTAATGTCTACATTGGATTTCTTGTTCTTCTTTCATTTTCCCCCTTTTTGGTGTCCCATGCAGCCAGACAGATAGAAGTCAAATACTCCAAAATACTCATCTGAATTATTTACTGACAACTTCCCACAACAAACACACATTGAATCTGTAGCCACATAAATATACAGGCCGTGCACCAAAGCTGCTCATTCACATGCAAGTCAAAGGAAGTTTACTTACATTTTCACCCCCCAAAAAATCCCACAAGCTCTGCGGTTCCGTCACACAACACAGCTTTCTGCCTGTCTCAGCTTCTCCGGTGCACTCTAGACGACAAATAATGGTGAAGACCAGGGAAACGTTTTAAAAACTTTTTTTTTTAATTGTGTCTCCTAGCTCTGAGTGGGACAGGCTGAGCGTTGTATGCCATTCTTCCAAGTCTATTTCAACTCGCACCACAGGAAACGCAGGAGCTGATCCAAGTTCAAAGTCACGTCTGCCGACCCCTATAAGAAGTTCTTTATTTCTCTGAAGAAAAAAAAAAACACAAAAACCTTCCCCAGATACGGGAAAGGAGAAAGAAAATTTTGAGAAAAAAAAAATCAATCATCAAGAGGCTGTGGGTTTTCCCTTCTGCCTGGAAAAGAAAAAGCCTCCAACCTATTCAAAATCCCCCACAGACTAGTATTTCAACAGGTTTTAGAAGTACCAATACTCACTGAGATATGCTCACACGCGTAACAAATAAATCACGTAAAATATTACACACAATCTAAAGTTACAGCTGACAAAAATACAAGAAAAAGAAAAAATAACATCTGACAGGTTTATAACATTAAACCCAACAATCCCGATCGCGCAAGGGGCGCTCTGCCTGTGTGTTATAATGGATGCCAAAGGCATATTTCTCCTCTCCGTTATCTGACAGTATCAATATGTTGACACATTGCAAGGTTACTTGTGTGGCTTACGTGACCTTGTGTTTCATGGATGTTTGACCTCTGACCTGTTAAGACCACATATGTTGCCCTCTTGACTCCTTTTGGTAAAATAACCCTGTTTATGACAAAGCGTCTTTGTTTTAGAGGGAGCGAGAGAGAGGGAGCGAGCGAGAGAGAGAGAATAAGAGAGAGAGAGCTTTAAGACGCCCCCCTCTTCTGTCTGAGGCATCGACAGCTTTGGGTTATTTGGAAACTATAAGTAAATAAAAATTAACCCATTCCTATACCGATTCAACAAATCCCAAACTCCATTTATTTATTTATTTTTTAAATGTATTTCCTTTTTAATCATTTTATAATAGGATTCATGTTAGAAATGGGGAAACTACGTGCCAGTGACCAGGATATGTAATGTGCATAATATCCTTAAACTGCAACGATCAAAGCAAAAATATTTATAGCCAACTAGCAACCAGTGCTTTACCACCAAAATGAGACATTTGTTTTATGAATTTCTAAGTGTGTAAATTATATTAAACCCATTGTGCTGCTTAATGTGGTGAGCGTAAATCAGGGGCCCTTGGAGAAATCATAAACAATGCACTCACTGCTCTCCTGTGTTTTATGGGTTTCCAGAAGCTCTCTTTGGAGAAGGGAATAATTTATTTATTTAATAAATAGCATAATCGGTACACACACGTGGTCGTGGGTGGATTTGTGTGTGTGTGTGTGTGTGTGTGAATTTAAAATTTCCATAAAAATACATTTGACACAACAAGCGACAATAACATGGGTGCCTATAACTGCTAACCTTGAAAAGTCTCTCTCTCTCTCTCTCTCTCTCTCTCTCTCTCACACACACACACACACACATATATATATATATATATACTTAATGTCACTGCAGCGCCCCATTTGTACATATGAAAGGTCTTAAAGCAAAACCTCCAGTTGCTGATTATCAAGCTCATAAATCAGTTCAGCAGGGGGGCACGTGCAACAGGACCATAACGTGTAGAGGTTTTCCTCCAACATAATGAAAATCAATTACAAAACTTCAGTGTCCGTGGGGAAGAAAAAGCACTGCTTAATAAATATTTTAGCTTCTCCCTATTTTCAAAGTCGGCTTCTTTTTTGTTTTAGCTGTAAAATAAAACTCCTCACACAACTAGCTGACATGCTGATTTGCGGTTTGAGGCGAGACATCACAATTCGATTGGAAAGGTGAATTAAGACATATCAGTGATGGATACACGTACTGCTGTCAGCGGGGGTTACACCGTCACGCCATAATCTGTCATCTGAAGTAAACTTAAATACAGCTGAAGTGTCTGCCAACCTAAGTCATAACCAAGATTATTTTTAAAAAAGCAGGTAAAAAATAAAGAGCTGGTGAAATGAACTGAGGAGAAGGGTGTAAAAATAAATAAATTAAAAATAAGTGTTGTCTTTGCAATTCGCTAAAATAAAACGAAAGGTTAGGCTCTGCTACTCTTGTCCTAGTGTGCTGCTGGACCTTAATACCTCAAGCAAAAAAGAAAAAAAAAGAGCTAGCTTACATTTTCTATTCATAAAATTTTTATTTTTAATCATTGTAATAGTTTTTGCAGTTTTTTCCCATCTTTTGTGTGTGGGAGGTGGGGTAAAATGTGTGAACATAAATATATATATTTTTAATCTTCAACGTTAAAATTAAATGACTGCCTGGACGATCCAAAACTTAATTCCAAGCTTGTTTACATGTAAACACAAAGTTATTTCATATTAATCAATATATGGGGGAAATCGGTCATATCTATATACCACTGAGTACTTAAACAGTTTTATGCATTAATTTTTAATTGTATTTGTGTTTTACTTTAAATTAAGATTTGCATAACTTCCACTTATCAGGAACGTGGGGCGTGCACTCTTGTATTTTGTGACAAATTATACTACGTCTTTGTACGTATGAATTAAAAAAAAAAAAAAACAGAACTCACTTCACATTTGAATATTTGTACATATCAATACTTGAAATATTTCACAACATCCACAAGCGCCCCCCCCGCCCAAATTAACAGAAAAAAATGTGGATAAACCAAACCCGGAGTAGACTAAGGTTGCACATGTCACACAAACTGTTATTTTGGTCATCCACATGCACCAGCAGCAGTAAACACAAAGCCGCCCAAACGGATCTGCTGGTAACTTTGAGTACAACTTTTTGGAGTCAACAGCAATAAAGAGAGTGAGGGGGCGGAACCCTGCTGAGCCCCTGCGCTGAACGACAGCCAATCGCTTCGTTCTCCTAACTGCCAGTCACCGAAATCCGTCCAATACCCGCAGTGCCATTTCTAAACTGTATTCCCCACTGTGTCCTCCAACTGTTGTATGTTCTGCCAATCGCTTGAGGACAGAGTGGGAAAAGGAGCAAGCAGAGTTAGAAGCCGGACAAAAGAACTTATAGACCCCTTATATACATATTTTCCTAATGTTTTAGAGAGCGTGGTGTGGTGAAAAAAAACCAGTTGCGGTGAGTGCGGATGGACTTGTCAGTGTAGTTATGGAACCCCCTTTAAGCAAGAGGAATCCGGCGATAAGATTAGCGGATTTGGCAGCGACTCAACCCCTTCCTCATCAGAATATGACAGGCTTCCCGGGGCTAGGGGGGCATCACCCTCTCTCCCACCATGCCCACCTCCACCCTGGGGAGCTGGGCAACGACCCCGGAGTGGCACTCACTCCATTTGGACCAGAGCACATGGCACAGACAAATGCTCTCAAACTTAGCCCATCTCAGCACATTCAGAGCCATCCCGAAGCCCAGACCGCGGCATCTTTCACTTCTGCTCAGACCACAGTTGGTTTCCCCGTGGCTCACCCCCACTCAGGCTACTCAAGCAGCAGGGACTTCATCCTCAGGAGAGAACTCTCAGCCTCTGCTATGCATGCACTTGGCGACCAGCATAGTTCCGCCTCCTCCCCTCATCACCATGGCATGTTCATCTCCCCAACAGGTGCTTATGGGCACACGGAAAGTGGGGCCCATTCACTTTTCACTGGACTTCACGACCAGGCGTCCCCAGGTGCCCACCACCATGCCCTCAACGGGCAGATGCGCCTGGGTATACCGGGGGACATCTATGGCAGGCCAGAGCACTTCGGGCACAGGCCAGAGCACTATGGACCGTCTTCTCTCCACAGCTACAACTCCATGAACCTCAATGTGAACATCGCTTCTGCTCCTCACGGAGCCGCGGGGGCGTTTTTAAGATACATGCGGCAGCCCATAAAGCAAGAGCTAATCTGCAAATGGATCGACCAGGAGCAAAGTCAAAAAAAGCCCTGCTCTAAAACTTACAGCACCATGCACGAACTGGTTAACCACGTCACGGTGGAGCATGTCGGGGGACCGGAGCAGAGCACCCACGTCTGTTTCTGGGAGGAATGTCCACGAGAAGGAAAAGCTTTCAAAGCGAAGTACAAACTGATAAACCACATCCGAGTTCACACGGGAGAAAAGCCTTTCCCGTGTCCTTTCCCGGGATGTGGGAAAGTGTTCGCGCGATCGGAGAATCTAAAAATTCACAAGAGAACTCACACAGGTCAGTACTTCAAATTGAATAAAGCATACGCACCACAGTCTGAAAAAAACATGGCTTGGTTGCAGAGAATGAGACTATGTCTGAGGCGACCTTGTTTTACTGTTCACACTCGAAACGGACGTATGAAACGATCGTGCGTAATTGCGCGCAGAAGCGAGAAAAAAAAAGACTTTTACTGATTAAAGAATTCGCGTGGTGAGTTACTGTGTTCCGTGTACTTTCTTAAATATAAACTTTTGTTTCCCTTACTCGCCAAGACACCCGCAGTAGGCGTGAAAGAATTAGAGCATATGATTTGTAAAACGTGCTTACGTACCTACAGCACAGCGACAGAACACGCGTAAATGTAATTGTCTTCGGGCGTAGGATCCTTACGCAAAAGCACGGTTAATATATTGATGATGAGTGTATGCACATGGCAGATGGCATTTAAACAAAAAACACATGCTTTAGGCTTACACACAGATTTATTGGTAACCTATCGGGGGGTGCAAACTATTTACAACTACCTCTCTGAGAGTGCCTTCAGAGAAAGACAATTTGCTCTAATATTCTGTCTACTAAAGTCTGGCAGAGCTGCTGAGAGATACAGAAAGTGCATTTTAGCCGAAAAACTTCCTTAAATTGTAGTGTGTGCTCTTTCTGGGAGCTGTTTATGTTTTTTAAATAGACTGAAAGTCAAATTTTGACCAGTAAATAGCCCAGTTTTGGCTTTTTGCCACCAGTATAGATAGGCCTCTTCGCCTAACTGAATTATGTAAAATCCACAAGGGAAATAAATAATTCACTGAAGAAAAAACGTGGAAAACCCTTTGGAAATACTTTAACCAATTATTGCTATGAATATGCAGGATGCATTAGACTTCACATTCCATTCCGGGTTTTTGTTGTTGTTGTTGTTTGTTTGTTGTGCGTGACAGGGTTGTATGTATCTTTGTGTGTGCGTGTGTGGGAGAAAGAGACCAGTACGGCACATATAGGTCTCCTGGTGTTTTCCGAACTGCCCCCTTTTAAACTACATACACACATCCCCTGTAAACTAGAGGGGCCTAAAGGCATGTTACACGTGTTCACACGGGAATATAAAGTGGGTGTGTAGCAGTGGCTGTAACGGACGTTTAGTCAGCGGAGGCGTGCAGGCTTCTACACTGAACACTTGTATTTATTTAAGGTGGAATGCTGACAAGTTGTGGTATAATAGGTACAGAGCATTCATGTCCAGTTGTTATTCTGACTTATTAAAAAATTACAATAAAAGCAAAAGCCATAAAGCTTTAACTTAGTGATGTTATCCCTCGTAACAGTATCTCTGTGTGTCTCATTTCTTCAAGGAGAGAAACCTTTCAAGTGCGAGTTTGACGGCTGTGACCGAAAATTCGCCAACAGCAGCGACCGGAAGAAGCACTCTCACGTCCACACCAGCGACAAGCCTTACTACTGCAAAGTGCGCGGCTGTGACAAATCCTACACACACCCGAGCTCGCTGCGGAAACACATGAAAGTGCACTGCAAGTCCCCGCCGCCCCCTGCTACCAATGTCACCTATATTTCCTCCACAAACCCTCTCGGAGACCCTCTTTCGCCCACTTCTGAACCGCACAGGAACCGCTCCGCGAACCTCTCCCCTCAGGTCACCAACCTCAACGAGTGGTACGTGTGCCAGGGGAGCGGAGGGCCCAACCACCTTCACACCCCCTCCAGCGACGTGCCAACTACAGATTCAGACGACGAGGACTCTTTCAGAAATTCAGACCCGAGGACAATGCTCTGATACCTGCTATACATCCATGGGGACTTTCAAACTTGTCATTTAGTTGACCCGTTAAAGTGTGCATCTGTGTTGTCCCCCCACCCGGTTCACTTGAGATATTGATCAGTAGTGATACTAACTGACTGTCCTAAAAACCAGCAAAATTACATTCAGTGTGGATGCAATGTAGCTTCATCAAACAAGAAAGACTTTTTTGTCCCCCTTAACCCAGATGACCCCTGACCTTAACCTAACATGTAAATCATAACTGTCCAACAATCAGTTTAAAACGGAGATTTGACTTGAAAGAAAGAAGAAAATTTGCTTCCAATTTGAAAGAACCAAAAAAAAAAATATTTTTTTTCTTTGAATCAGGTCGGACTAGAACTAGATTAATGTGTGTGTATTTTTTTTTCCACGAGATGAATGCAGGATTTAATTAACTGCATAACTCAAGACTCCACTGGTGTGCTGAAATGACATCTTTCACATCCTCTTGCAGTTAATAACTTCACTGCAATCAATCAGTGTCACATTAAAGAGAAGGTACTGCTTGTAGCTCCACAAGTAGAAGTAATGAATTTAAAAAAATCTAGAGGCTAGAGAGGAGGCCTTTTTTCTATTTCAGCTAATCTCTTTAAAATGTGGTACAAACTTTGAAAAAACTAATAAGGAAAAAAAAATACAGGAGAGGAGGGAAACATCTGAGTGTCTTAAGGGTTCGCATTTATCTTATCAGATTTATACATGTGTTTGGATGGAATTTTGTAATATTTAAGAACTATTTAAGACTATATTTTATGCAAAATACGCAAGTTTAACGCTTGTTAAAGAGTCCAGTAAGTCCCTTGAGACCCTAAATGTCTACACTGACAGGCTTTGATCCTGTAGGATTTGTACATATGTAATTGTGCTGATGCTTGTGAATGTTGTGTAGTTTTTAATTACAAGGAAAAAAAATGTTGTTTTGTACATTGTAATTTATTTGCTGGTTTCAATGTTGTACTGGAATTACAGAAACACCAAAGAATAATGATATCAGTTTTGGTGATGCATAGTACCCTGCTGATGGTTTTTGGTTTTTTTGCTGTTGTTTTTTTTTTTTCAGATTCACCTTTTAACTTTCTGAGTTTATATTTTTTATTTGTGCTCTGTAAAAGAAGAAACATTTACTTGAATAGGCTGTGTAATGTGAAAAGTCCCTCTCCCCCCCCCCCCCCGCATGCCTTTTGTAGTGATCTGTCTTTCATATTGAGGTGCATGGTGCCATTGGATAATAATGGATGGAGAAAAAAGAGAGAGAGAGATGAATCAGCTATGATTGTGCAGACCTTTGATGTTCAAGAATTAATTTACAATATAAAAAAATCATGCTAAAATTTAATAATAAAAACAGGACATATACAGTAAATAAGTGTCACATATCATTAACATGATTTACAGGTGAGTTTGATTAAAGGGGGTCATTTGTTTTGTCCTTAGAAGTTTTTATAGGAGGACTGTGCCTTTACTTCTTCTTGTTATTATTATTTTACGCTATGTAATTTAGCAGACGTCCTTCTAATGTGGACTACACACAGTGACTGCAAAACATCAACATCAGTCTCACCTCGAGTGAAAAAGCTGAAGCAGCTCTCTTCACCTGCCATACTGACGTTTCTATAAAATATCCAACTCTTCTCAGAAACAGGCCTAACGGGCCAAGGAGGCTGGTATAAACTAATCACTGAGCTAATGGGAAAACTTATAGCCCCCTGATGGCGCTACCTCTGAAAGGCGCGACGGCACAAAGCAGCCGAGGCATGAATCATTCATGGGAAAAATAAAAGATAAAAAGATATCCGACAATAAGCAGAGCCTTGTATAGAGTGTATAAAACAAGCTCCCCCTCTTATTTCCTCCATTAAAACGCGCAATCTCACTTTCAAAGAGTTGCCTGTCCAGTCTATAGAATTAAAATTGACCAACGCCAGTTCTGCACCACTTCAAAGGCTGCAGCCTCTGAGAGGAAGGCTGGCTGCTTTGACAGTCTTCATGGTGCGTTAGGATTTCTATGGCAATTGGGCAGTGAGACGCTCGCATTTGAATATGTCCGGTTAAAAGGGGAGAAAAAAATGCTAACTGCCACTAAATGAACTATAATCAAAGCATAGGATGTACCCTCTCCAGAAATGTGTGTGCTGTCACAAATATACCTTTGGCAGGTTGATGGCACCTAAATTCCAACCAGTCTGTGAGCGTATGTGTGCAACTAGATTCCTGTGAACACAACAAACAAACAAAGTTGTTATCAACTAACACTTGCATATAAAAAAAAAAGGGCAATGAGAAATTATTATGAGTTTTAACTGATAATACACCTGACTTGGATCAGCCTGGGAGGATTTGGGGACTGAGGCAATAAAAGGCGCACAAGGGAATCGTCACCGGCGCGTAAAACAACATTAATGAACCTAATTTTACAGCCAAAGAGGAAAAAATAATAATAATAATCACACCAGCACCGCAAAGCTTTAATAAAAGGGCAGGTTTGTATTACACAAGCTTGATCAATTTTACAGCTGCCTTCTCAAGAAAAAAAAGAAAGAAAAATGGGGGGAGAAAAGAGAACACTTTATCTGCCGCTTCATTCAAACTATACGCACTTGTGGGCCTCTTCTTGTTTTGTGCCTCGACTTTTTTCTTTTTTTATATATAGAAGGGGTAGGGGCCAAGAGAGTAGCGTGCTCTTGTATGTCCTGTTTGGAAACAAATGCTCAATGAATGTTACAAAATAAACACGATGAAAAATAACCAGAGACATTAAAAGGAGGGAGAGTTCATTTCAAGAAAAGGAGTGAAGCGGTCACCCTTCAGTGAGAAACGCTTTGAAGTAGAACTTATTATCTGAGAAATACTTTTTTGGTTGTCCTAACGACGCTGTTGAATTGGAAAGGCACTCCTTTGTCAACGATTTGTTCTCCTTTAGAGGGATGTCCGTGGAAATCACTTACATGGGCCACCTTAACATACTGCCTGCAAATCAGTAACCGGCAGAGTCAGACA
Organism: Oreochromis niloticus; assembly: GCF_001858045.2. Classification (NCBI taxonomy): domain Eukaryota; kingdom Metazoa; phylum Chordata; class Actinopteri; order Cichliformes; family Cichlidae; genus Oreochromis; species Oreochromis niloticus. Next base: position 23,154,034 of record NC_031987.2, on the reverse strand, counting down.
TGCAGACGCCACTTGGGAGAGGACAAAGCAAGAAGTCGCAGTGAGAGCGCCGCTGCTTCTCAATCGCGCCCCTTTAAAGGGGGTTGAACGATAATTTCTCAGACGAGCGTGGAGGCAAAACAAACGCCGTCTTGTCAGAGTTTACAAGCATTATCCATCTCCTGAATACTACCGGCACAATGCTCGCCAAAAGTGCATGTGAAGTGATCTTTTTTTTTTTTTTTTTGTCACAAAAGTTAAGAGTCTCGACTCAAGACTGCAAGTGATTTGATCAGAGCACCTGCGCCAGAAACTGTAGTGCGCATGGATCACCTTTACGGCAACAGAAAAGTGCTTTTGGGTTTGGAGGGGAATAAAGTACCAGAAGGAGAGACAGAAGAGGGGGGATAAAGAAGTTGAGTTTAAAAAATATATATATTCTGTTAATTAACTTTACTTTTAATTTGGAGGAAGCAGAAATCAGGTGCGGAGACGCAAACGGCACCTCTTCACACTAACCCCCCTCTCACCCTCCCACCTCCCAGAATTCACATACAGCAGAACAGCAACACCTTGTGATACCTCTGGCCCGTTTTACCATCTCAGCTAAAAATAAATAAATCACACTTCTCCCGTTTCCTCAATATGAGAATGAAGACGAGGGTGATAATCGTAAACCACGACCCCTGTAAATAACACACGGAATGCGGCTAAATAAATCTGACATGTCGAGATTTTGCAGGTATTTCACATCAAATGGATACCAGTTTATTAAAGTAAGTGCACAGTTCACCTACTCAGCTCAAACAAACGTCCTGATGGGTGGAAATGGTTTTATTATTTTTAGTTTTAAATATTTCCTATTAGTAAGTAAATCAACCTTATGAAATAGCAGCCAGTAAAAAGACAGTGTTAAAAGCGTTATATTATCTGCCAGTTCTTGCTGTGGAGCCAAATCTTAATGGAGACTGATGTTTCTGAATGATGGTGGTAACTTATGAGCACGTTCAGTGTCTCTGCACTTACAGCGTTAAAGAGCGTCTTTGCCACAGGATTCCACCTGTTTGTGTGCATTACTTTCTGTGAGTGGGAACTTTGTTTTTACTGGCCTCATATTTGCAGTGCAGGCATTTTGCCATTTTTTAAAGCTCCCTACCTGGTTACTAGCTAGCTTAAGTTTCATGAGCATGTCAGAAAACAAGGCAGCTCAGTTTAAGTTGCACGGCTCCCGCTTAACTTCCACATTCGCAACTCCAAGGCTGCCTTTAGAGCCGATACAACCCCCCCCCCCCCCCGCCCCCCTTTTTTCTCTTCTTTTTCCTCCAACAGAATCAAAGTGCCCCTTCTCAGTTTGCTCTGCAGCCATTAAGTTTTATACTTTGCACTCCAACCTGCAGGAAAAAATGAGAATTCCAACTTAAAGGAAGCGATTTAAAACATTTTTTTTCTTTTTCTTCTTTTTTTGTTGTGGAGGGGAGAGGAATCTTTTTCCAGAAGCATGGATTGGGAACGCTGGGAGAAATGAAAATTCTTCGTCTGCTTTCACACTCGGTGCTCTCGGACTTCTGCAGGGGGAATGTCGCTCCTCTTCAGCCCGACATCAGCAGCTGTGGTTTCACCTATTAGCCCTGATGTCTTTCCCAAAGGAGTCCGGGACTTTAAACATCTGACAGTGGGCACGCAGGGGGGGTTACTCTACTGACCTGTAGCCTACTTGGTTTTAGTTTCATAGGAACTTCATTAAATCAATTACTGTGAGCACATCATCATGTTTATAGCGTTAATAGCAAAAATATGTTGTTGGTTTTTTTTCTCCCCATTATAATGTTTTGCCTGTTCTACAAAGACATGTAGGAGTTTTGCAGGTTTGGGCGCTTTTATCATTTTATATAAGCAGAACCTGAGTGATGAGGAAAATTATTCTTGCTCTGACATTTAGACTTTTTGTTAAGTGGTACCACTAATACAGGCAGAGTGTACACAAGAGCTTGCTCTTCTGTTTGAAAGTCATTGTTAAAAAGCTTTCCATGACTTAATTTTAAATACTGTTTTGGGTCAAAACATATCCAAAATTGTCCCCCATAAGGACTATATTTTTTATATATTACACTAATCAAATTAAGACTAATTATTGTGTTTTCAGCGTAAAAAATATTTTGGAGGGGCATGAGAAAAAAGAAACTCAAGCAAAAATGCACAAATGAAGTGTAAAAACCCTACTGACAGAACACATTTCTAACAAGTGCCAGGCGTCTTTGAAACACAATACACATGTGGATATTTGCAATGTTAGCACTGTGAAATTAAATTTGAAGAGCTAATATAATTCTATGTGAATGAATTGAAACAATTACATGTGGCATATTTTCAAGCCGAATAAATAATTTTTTATTGTAACGCTTAAACAAGAAACATTTGTGTATTGTTTTGTTTTAAATGTAAGCTCTACGTTAGTCATCCCTGATGATAAACACTTTGTTCTTTACCTTGTCCTTTAGGAGGTAGATAATCTCTGGGATGAACGATCAGTGCGTCACTGGTAGAGGCATAATTATAACATTTTAACTAAGTCTTTTAGGGACTGGGTTACTTAACTGATTTCCTATGTTGTCACATGTATCATGGGTACTTTGCAGATGCACTGCTACTCAGAAGAGTGTGATACATCACTCAGAAACTGACATAATATCTGGTGGCTCAGTAACATCTGTGGGGGTAGAGACTTGGTGCTGGTCCAAAGCCCCCATCCCAGGACTGGGAGCCACTCCAAGGCAGTAGGTGAGGAGAGCAAGGTCGTCCACGGACAACCGCATGAGCCAGGCCCTGCTACCTGGCCCTTATATTGCCCACCGGCCAGAAAGTAGAAACTAAAGTGCAGATAAGCGTGAGCATGCTGCCCCAGTAGTCTCTTATTGAATGACAGGGCTTTCCTAAAAGCCTCTAAATGCAGGATGTAGGCTTCATCGTACTTGGAAACTAGGGATGAGAGGGGTGGAGGGAAACGGTGAACTATATGCTCAATCAAAGCGAAGCAGATGGACTTTTTAAGTCAAGGATATTTTGATTCGTGCCCAGGGATGGAACTGCTTACAGGGTACTAGGTATATCTAAAAGAAACAGATTCATATCTGGCACATAAATGAGGGCTGCTTTCAGATACAAAAGCACAATCAAATTAAAAATGTTTTGATTTGAGCTCCAAAAAAAAGAAAAAAGGAAAAAGGCATGACACAAGCTCCATAATATAGCCAGTTTATATTCATGCACTGACCTAGGTCAAGTACACTGGAGGCCTCTCCATAAAATAGGGATTATGTTCACCACCTGAATCCCTGCTTATCAAATTCAAGTCCATATATGACCCTTCCTTTTCTCACTTTACATATCTTAAAACCCATCTTTGATTGCTAAGAATGATTTCAGAAGCATAGTGCCAGTCCACCAGTTTATTTCATTGCCTTTTTAAAAAAAGCTTTTTTCTTTCTGTCAGCTTCTCTTTTGCTTGCAGTGATTGATATCAGAACCAGATTTGTGGAGAACTATCATGCTTGCAACATCAGAAAGACGGCCCCTGAATGCATCTGGTTTATTGCAGAAAAGGTCAGCATTTAGAGAGTGAAAATCACTCTGTCGCAGCTGGGGAGAGGGAGGACGGGGCATATTTGGAAAGGAAAAGAAAAAAAAAGAGGGTTATGTCCAGATAAGGAGGAGCAAAGAGAGCTCAAGACACAGTCCTGTCAATAAAGAAAAGACAAGGAGCTATTTGTGCCAACACCAGATAAGAGTGTGACTGGCACTCTGCCTGCGAACATCTCGCTGTCTTTACATCGCTGAGGCACTATATGTTCATCATGGGCAAACTGGTGAAGTTGGCTACCAATCATCCTTAGCTTCGAGGTCACTGTAGGAGCTCTAATCCGATGTGATAAGGCAGTGTGCTAGCAGTAAAGCATCCAGTATGGAGGCGCCACTGCTTCCTCAACCATGCAGTGCCAATACCTCCCTCTGACTTCATGGAGATGTCTGCGTGGATCCCAAACATCATAAGCAGCCTGAAAACCCATTCCCTTCTTTTAAACATACTTGGGTTTGGCAGTGACCGATATGGCTCTGAATGAGCAGAAGAAAATGTGGAGTCTTGATGTTTCCAACTGGCCAGGGATAAGCCAGAAAGGAAATATGGCTGGATGGGCAATAAGATCGAGATATGGGGGTCTCAATGTGACCCGGGGCTTCAAAGAGATGTGGTTTGGGTCTGCTGAGGCGCCAGATGAGGCTTAAGACATGAACGATTGAATGCCAAGATGACCTATGGCAGTAATGGTGTCCTGACAGAGTTCCATCCGCCATACATTTTCCTTACACTTTGTACTTAAGGGCAAGTTTGGTTTTAACGCTGGCTAGAAATCACAACGCTCCACCTCCATCTAAGGACATAAACAGCACTCTTTTACTTGCTGTGAAGACACTGATGACAGCCATAATGTGTCTGCTTGTCCCACAGGACACTTAGCGCTGGACTGTCCCAATCACAAGACTAATTGTATAATTAGGCCAGCTCCACTGGGGACGGGGACCTTTCTGGCCCTTCACAGACATTCGCCATTGTAAATGACAGTATAGCTCACAAACCATCAACGCTTATCCATCTTAGTGACACAGGCCTTGAGAGATGGTGATATTTTATTAACATGACTGATAGTTCACCAAAAGGAAAAAAAGAAGTAAAACATAATCCCCAGGTGAGAGTTACAGGTTATTTATCACATAACCTAACGTAATTATGCAGGTGCAGTGTTCACTTCTAACAGCTCCAGCACTCGCACATTTCATAGGCATTTGAACGGAAGCGGATTGTGAGAAGACCAGCCTGCAGATTATGTATTCATCACTTCAGTGGGGAGGCTGCAGAGTGGTGCTTTTCTATCAGGAGTGTGTTGGTCCTGAGGAGGAATGCAAAGCCAGAATCACCCCCTCCCCTACACACACTACTACAGTTCTTATTTCCCTACTACAGCCAGCCCCTCCTTAGATTTTCAGCATCACCATGCGCGTCATTATCGTTGTCAAAAGTTGTACACAGAGTATGAACTCTCGGGGATGCGGGGCTGTGGCAGACCCTGCCGCAGATCCTGCCGGGGGGAGCTAGAGGGGAGGAGCAGGAGGAGAAGGAGGAGGCGGAGGAGGAGGGTGACGCGCAGGTGTCGGTGCTTCAATTCTGACCGGCCGTGACGAGGTTAGGACACTTTTCTCCATCCAGGAGGGCCCCCATAGGCGCCCTCATTAAGCAGGCCCCTGTAGCACCGAGCGGCGTGAAGAGGCGAGGTCCGACTCCTTACTCTGAAAACCTACCTCTCTCACCTGGCCTCTGTCGGTCTCGTCACGCTTCCAATGGGGAGAGCTCCCAATATGAATGATAATAAGCATAATAACGACCATGCAGGTTGCTGGACGGTTGGAGTTGGTTAGGCAAGCGCCAATTTCGCGACACCGTCTGAGATGTCATTTAAAGCGGCGCAATGCGCTGAGTAATCACTTAAAGAGTAAGCTGCACCGAGTCGCTGGTGGCTTTTTGCTTCTTCTGCAACAGAATGCGCTCAAATGACACTCCGAAATTTTTCTCATTTGTTAATTTGCAGCGCAGTCCCACACCAGCCCTCTCCTGCGTCATTTTATTTATGACGCACGTCGGAAAAGTTAAACGAATGAAGTTTCTTCAAACTTCCCCGCCGCACACTGTGACCGAGATCCAAAGGGCAAGTGGTGCTTCATTAACCGTATCCCCATTTACTTTAGATCCCCCCTGAGTCTCAGAGCGAGCGGATTAATGTCAATTACCTGTCATTTTTGCAACATCCACAATATGTTATAGCGGCCTGCTTAGACGAAGCCCTGAATAAAATCCCCAGCAACGCATTCCCGCGACTTTTAAAAGAACCCATTTAATTTGTGACGAGTTCATTTTGCAACTTTGATTTCGTTCATCTGAATTTTCCATTTTTATGATTATTTATTGTATTTTTATTAAGAATCCGTGGAAGTTTCTACTCCAGATGTGGCTTGATGAATACTGAGGAAAAAAGTAATTAATTCCAGAAGGTGCAGTAAAACCAGTCGTTTATTTGTGTTTGAGGTTTAAGGGGTTGGAGGCGGTGACGAAAAGCGAGGGCTGAATGTTATCTAGTTATTTTTTCATAACAGACACAGGCCTAATCTGCTTAAACAAAAAAGGGCAAATTAGGCACACTTTAGACGTCGATTAATGTTTCCTAAATCCCAATTAGCGGGCTGTTTGGATTACAAGTTTTTCCCATTTAGCGAGATAATAAAGAGACTCTAGATGTTTGGAGATTTATTCATTTTGTTTCAATAAACTATTCTTCGCTGACGCAGACGAATAACTGCCACCGGCTCAATAAACGTGATTTCCCTTTAAAGACCTAAATTAAAGGGCTGCTATGCATGATGACCGTACCGAACAAAAAGCCACAGGACCGGACAAAGAACACACCATCCAGCTCGAGGACCAATAAGGGGTTTCTTTCACTTTTCAATCACTTCTAGTCGTGCCCGGGATTAAGAGAGGGCTCTTGACTCTCTCTTTCACACAAAACCAAGAGTGCTTGTCAGCAACTCGAAGGGAAAAAAGAGGAGAATAATAGTGAGTCCAGGGTTATCGTGTTTAATTGGATTAGATGGTGTCATGTTGAAGTCCGGAGCATGACAAACAAGAGATAGACGGCAACACGACCGGGATAAATACAGCATTATTCCCACTTAAGTTTTTGGGGTTTTTTTAAAAAAAGGAGAAGAATTTGTTGAAGGCATTTTATTTGCTTTCTAATTTGGATAGAAAATTGCTTATACGTATCCAGTTCCTGGAAAGAGAGCATGTTTTGGCGTCTCTCTATAAAATGAAGTGAAACATGCTGAGGCTAAGAACTGTGGCACTGGAGAGGTTTATATTGTCGGGACTGTGTTGTCGGGTTTGCGCTGTGCTCATCTGTGCGTCAAGCAGCGGCAGCAATAACAAGGTGCGCGCAGCTGTGTGCGCAGGTGCAGGTGCGAGGCCTCCACCTGCTCAAAGAGGAGAGAGGAGTGGGAGGAAGGTGCACATCAGTGCGTGCTTCCCCCCCTCCTCCTCCTTTTCTGTTTTTGTCGAGATTGTAAAAATAAATAAATAAATAAAAATAGTGCAAATAATGCCGAATTCACGTCGTTGCGTTTTGCTTTTATGACGCTTTTAAAACAGGGCAAAAAGGCAAAAACCCTTGTATTGTCGGCCCATGCAAATTGTGAGCGCAGCAGAGAAACACAACGCTTTCAACACCTTTTTAAACTTTTATCTCGGAAGGATGAAGTTGTTACAGCCTCTTATTCGTCAGTTATGCTCCGTTTTAACAGTTCCGACTGTCATTTTTGTTGTTGTGCGTTTGTGTGTGTCTGTTCTGCTCCAAACAGTCATGTGTGACTCGACAAATGAAGCCAGTGTGAAGGCGTTTTTATAGAGGATGAGCAGATATTGATATTGCTCAGGTAAACAGAACAAAGGGACGGCGTGTAGAGAGCAGGATCACAGGATGCGCATCAGTGCCCAACCACAGCAGATATTTTGCCAGGGAAAAAAAAAGGAAAGAAAGAAAAGGTTAAAAAAAAAAGTTGCAAGGTTGTGAGGAAGCCGTAAATCTTTCTATAAATAAGTTTGTTTTTAACGTTTTTAATCGCTATCAAGTCATAAATATATAACCCATCACACAATTGGAGATGATACCGACTCTTAGAGGCAGGTGTGATATTTGATGTCTTGCCCTCCTCTTTAAAGACCATAGACCTTTATTTTATGAGGGACTGTTAACCCCCCTACAACACACACACACACACACACACACACACACACACACACACACACACACACACACACACACACAGTCGCGTAAACTTTCCATTGGTCTATCTTGCTGATGCATTCAGGGACAATGCAATAAAGCAAACAAACGGCTTTTCTTTTTTTTTCTTTTTTTTTTTTTAAACTAAGCAGAATCGGTTTCACAGTTTATTCAAGTAAAACAGTCAAATATGGAGGTGATGTCTCATTAAGCCCACAGATGTGATATGAAAAAATACATATATGCATTCTGACAGCACACGACAGCCTCCTGTTTGTACGCCTACTCTAAAACTGCTTTTTGTAATTCATCGGAAATGAAGTCGACTACAAAATAAGGAGCTATTGAAATTCATTATTCAGTAAAGTCAATAGACGAAATAAAAATAGAGTTACTAAAATGTGACGACAGATGGGCATTTGAGAGGGGGGGGGAATAACTTTTTGAGACTTTTTGAGCGTCTATAAGGAGTCTCATTACCATGCCACCCCTCTTCCCTCTCCTCCTCCTCCTCCCGGACACCCTTCCTCACTCCTGGCAACAGCAGACAAAGCGGGCCGATTTTACTGGTCTCCGTCGGGGCGGTCAGCCCCTTTGATCTGAGCCCGTTAAAAAGAAGTGAATCGAGGGGGAAGTTCGAGCAAGACAAAGCCTGGAGGAAGGTAAAGTCACCTAGATTTTTTTTTAAACTTACCTTTAAAAATGATAAAATCTGACCATAATTTAACTTTTGAGGGCATCATTCCTAATTTGCTCTGAAGGTAAAGGCAAGCTCTAACCCGTCCAAAGGTTAGATCTCACCAGCCTGAGATCTGTTAATAAACTGCACAATCTTCTTTCACTAAATGCAGATGACATTAAGCGGACACACCCCGGACATCCAGGACATCCAAAAGAACCACGAGGGCCTTCAGAGGCCTGCGCGGCTTTGGGGGCTTCAGCTCAGTAGATACAGTTAAATCCCGCCCATCATCTCAGGATGGGTCTTTAGCAGGTGGATAGAAACTAGAACAATATTTATACCCGTGAGGAGAATGACGTGTCGTCATTATTCGGCTTGCATTAGGAAGAAAAAAAAGGTCATGAAAATTATATAATTTATGGAATCGTTTTAGACACACTGCATTTTTGTTTTTAAAAAAGGAAAGATTTATGGCACAATTTAAAAGTGAGAGGAAACTTGGGGTTTGACATCTCTCCTTCTGATTTCCTCCCACGCCGTCCCATCCCCTCGGCCTTCACTCGGTGACGGGGACACTCAGACAAAAGGTCTCCTCAAATGAAGTTAGTAATGGTCCACATGTGCCAGATGAATCACGCAGCACAGACAGGGCCGCGATGAATTTCATATCACGCAAACGCACTGGTGGGAGAAAAGAAGAAGACGAAGAAGAGTGGACATGCCCCTGCCATCAGTGGGGGAAATTTAAAAGGTTCCGCCAAGAACGAGTTAGTGCAGATTGTGTGGACGCTGCCAAGCAGGCGTTTCCATTCAGAATACAGCAGCTAATATTAAAAGAAAAAAAGCACTAAAAGGTAGATAGATCAAAGTAAAGGTAGAGCATTGTCACGGCCTACAGTTTAAACACACGTGCAAATTTTTACTATAAAAAAAAAAAGAAAAGAAAAAAAACACCTGATATTGTATTTCTGCAAGGCCATGATGATACCTAAAAAGGAAGTGAATTCTTTTTATTTAGAGCCCTTTTTTAAAAAATTATAATTTATTTTTCGTATAAAGCAGTCCGTGATAAGGGCTAACATTTTTGGGGGGTTGTGCGCCTGAGGGCAGTGATATAATGAAAATTAACAAGCGACTGTAACAGTGCCGTCACAGTTTCGTAGAAACACGGCCCATCGCAGTCACTTTGAAAATGCCCTCATTTATTTAAAACAATATTACTAAATATTGAAACAGAGTTAATTATCGTAAACGAAATGTTTCTATATTGAGCAGCTGTGCACACCTTATTTTTAAGCCGTTTTTGCTAATAGCTTTACACTTCTCAAACTGTGCGCCAAGCGCAATAACGAGGTATTTTATTGCTTTAGAATAATCTTCTGCTGCAATTAGTTTGTCATATATTGTCATTACAAGTCTATTAAAACATCAAGTCATTATTTGGGCATCCCCGGGCGGGGGAATTAGAATAAAACTATCTTTGCCACACGGGTCCCATTTAGATTAATGGAAAAATATGTAAAACATTTCGTTTTAATTTTCTTCTGACAGTGTTTTGCATACATGCATTTTCTCCGCCTGCGCTGTCCCTCATTATTTATGAAAGCAATCTCGACCAACACATTACCGGGCTATGAAATACTGCTTGCAGCCTAATTGATTCCCGTCACAATTTTGTGAGGTTATAATCGTGTTAATTGTAATTTAATCTCTCTGGGAATACCGGAGAGATGTATTTAAATACAACAGTCGAGCGAGCTGAGAAGATTTTATCAGTTCCACACATAATAGAAATGTCATGTAGAATTACACAGGCAGACAGGGATGCATTCCTCTAATCTACAGAGATGTCACTGACATCGTTCACTTTGCCTGCCCCCCAACCCCCATTTCCAAATGTTACCGAATTGGAAAGTCGTCTAAGTAAGTGCAAAGATACCATTTGTTTCACCTTTCAGCAGACGGGGAGGGGAGGGCGGGTGGGGGATTAAAAAATACCCAATAATAACAAGATCATTGGGTGGAAGGTAAACATGATATTATATGTGGCTCATTAACCTTCAGAGGATGTTGTGCTTTTTTCTTTTTTTTTTTTCAAAACATAAAGTGACCAAATCATTTCCTGATCAGCCACAGAAGAGCTGCCCTTTTTGCTTTGTCTCTGCATGATGCCATGTGCTGCTTCCTCTGCTCTGAGATCTGCCTTCCTGTCTGTGGGGACACCTGTTGGCACAGAGCAACTTGGAAAAGCCAGCTTGTCTCATCAGAGTGGTCTCTCTGTCGTTGCTGGACTCTCATTCTACTGCGCTCTAAACAGTTATTTTATTAATGCAAAAAAAATTAGACTAATTAAAGTAATCAATGTATGTATTTAAAGTATACTAAATATTCCATCCATCTACATACTTGCACATTAAAGTAAGGTGCGTTGGTGCTGTATACATAATATAAAGTATATAGATGGAGGGAATATTTAGGACTCCGCATTAAATAAAGTGGGGACTGACGCTGTCTAGACAGTCAATCATTTTATTCATTTGCTTTATCTTTATTTCTGCAACTTTCTTAAAATTCTCACTCTGATCAAAAATGCATCAATAACAAACACCCAAAGGTTAAAAAGTTTGATCAAAGTCTCCACTGAGTGATTTTGAAACAGAGTTACACCATAATCAAAGCTCATAATGCAACTCAGAGGTAAAAGAACACATCTCTTTTAATTACCAAAGTTTTTGTCACAAGGATGAGCATAAAGTCGCCCGACATCTGTTCTGAATGACCTACAAAGCCTCGCAAAATAACTCTACCTAAGTAATATTTTGGGGAGGTTTATTTAGTGGAAGTCAAACAGCAGCAGTGTTTTCCACCAATCTCAGGGTATAATTTGGTTGACAACAAACAAATAAACACACACACGCACGCATGCACGCACACACATGCACACACACACACACAAGCTGAAGGGGTGGGGGGAAAAATTATGTGGCCAAATGCCAAAGAGACAGCTTACTGTTAGGGTCTTTGGCTGGACCCAGGAGTGGCTTCGATCTTTTTGTCTGGGCCTGGCCTGGCACAGACACCAACCCTGCCCCAGACACAATAGATCATACAGTAAGAGATAGAGATAGAGAAAGAGAGATGGAGAGAGAGAGAGAGACAGAAAGTGGATGAGGTGGGGTAGAGGAGGTATGGCGCCTTTCATTACCATGGTCACCAATGGCACTATTAACCATTCAACACCCCCCCAATTATCCTCCTATCCACAGTCAGAGAGAGACAAAGCCTCAGTCCTGGTCTGCTGGAGCAACATGGCCACTAATCTGTCTCATTCTAACATCACACCCACTTCACTGTCTGTGCAAGTCAGACACGGACAAGCACTTCACAAAGCCCCTTTATGCTTCTGTTTGTGATGAGACAAACTTCTCTGCCTCGCTCGCTAACGAGTTCATCTTTATGTTTCACTGTTTATAAGATTAAAGTTCCTTAGATGCCAATTTAATATCGGGTCACCTTAATCTCAAGGTAAATGTTTCATATAAAGAATACTGCTACCAGCTTGTGTACTTTTTTTTTTTTGGTGGCTTTTTTCGTCCAAGTTAATGGTGAGCCTAACGCCACACGCCTTCTCCATCAACACACAATCAACCACAGGCTCACAGCTGTCACAGAGAGAGCTGCATGCCATTACTAAGGAGAATGATACCAAAAAAAAAGCTAAATTGTGAGTTTATTCGCTTCCATCTGGGTTTTTCTTTTCTTTTTCTTTTTTTTTAAAGCAAGCAGGACTTTGATGTTTGTGAGTCAGGCCCTGCGCAGGGGGCTGAGGCCTGACTTGAAGTCTGGGGCCCAATGAATAGATCCACAACAGTGGCTTGTTGTGTTTGTTTACCCTTTTGCCCAGCTGCCTGGACCGTGGAGATGGGAGAGCATTTATCATGACCTAGGAGAAAGGGGAGGCATGGGCACACACACAGACACACACACACACACACACACTGCAGAGTATGCCAAGAAAGCTGCAAGGGCAATAGTCCTTGTAAGTGAGTTTTAAGAGGCAAATATTGTCGACACATGGTAGTTGCAGAGTTGGTATTGCTGAAAACGATGTGAATTGGACCTCAGCAGCAAAATTAACAACTTTTTTTTTTTAAAGGAAAAAAAAAGCTACATAAATCAACTTAATGACAACAAAAAGCACAAATGAAATCCACAGTTTCCACACTGCATTTTTGTGAAGCAATGAGATGATGGCTGAAAAGTTTTTGAAATGTCACTTTAGCCACAAGACCTGCAGCCTTTCCAGTTTCCTTTGACCTCCACGTCCCAGATTAGTCGTGTGGTTCCTGCCATTTCTTCTCACCAGTTGTGTTATTTCTGTGGCACCGCGGCAGAGAGTGTTATTATGTTCTGAGCTTGCTTCAGCGAGGGCATGTCTATCATGCTGCCGCGGAAGGTGAACGCACCCTGAACAGGTTTGCAACACAAGGGAGAACACAGAGAGAAACATGAGATCAGACGTGCCCAATAAAACGCATTTGATCCTGTTTTGCATGACGAATACTCGGAATGTCTGCCGTACAATATAACCCTCGAGTGTTATATAAACTGACATTTAGCAGCAGTCATATTAGTCAAAGAAAGAATATGCAGAAAAAAAACCTTTAGTCAAAATTGCTGTCAGTGGCTGGAGGTAAAGATTATGAAAGGCAAGCACTTGTCACATTGTAAGACAAAGGGACAAACCCTGCTCACCATTCAAACCATTACGTACACACTCCCCTCTCACACACAGAAAGACGCACGTACACATGCATACACAGCAGAGGGATGGGTAAGATATGAATCCCTCGGGCGATGCTTAGTAGGAGCAGCCCTGGCAGTGAGAGAGGTGTAGGCAGATTGTGTATTACCTCAGCAGATAGACCACAGAGCTCAGCACACAGGATCCAACCATGCACTAAATTAGGAACAATAATATTGTACACTTAATTGGCCCAGCTCCCCCCACCCCTCCACCCTCCTATGTTGTCTCTGAGAGTCACCCAGGGGTGTACAGTACGTATTCTCTGGAACTACGGAGGTGTGTGAGAGGATACACAAAAGATCGGTCTGAGTGGTAGAGCAGAGAAAGACCTCGGACAGTCGACACAGATATTTTACTGTCCTGCAGACGAACATTTAAGGGGGAGGGATCACTTGAAATACTCTTACATCATTTATAAAAAAGGTTTTCAGTCAGTGCATCTTCTGAATGATTCACAAAAAAATATTATTCTATGAAATAAAACTGGAATTCAATTGTTGCTGCAGCTTAATTGCTAAAAAAAAATCGATTAAGAGCCAATACTAACAAACTAATAAGCAAGAAGAATATACAGAGTCACTTTTTGTGTTAAAAAAATTGACATTTAAGGCAAATGACACACCCATCTATGGAGCTGATGAATTATAACAAATTAATAAAATCATCTTCACACTTACATTTTATCAGCTACGAGAAAAATTGTTAAGACATTTTAGACCAAAACACTGCCATCACCGAGAAACTCCACTGACTTTTCAAAGTCTGAAAAAAAATGTAGTTTTACTTTTCAAAGGATGTTAACATTACCTTTCCCTCCTTCTGATGTTGGTCAAAAGCAGCAATGAGCTCTTTGGCCCACTGGACCCTCTCCTGGCTGGGGGAGAACTCTTCTTGCACAGCTTGGACCTGCCCTGGGTGGATAACCTGCTTACCTACGGAGAAACACACACACACAAAGAAAATTAACTGTGCTAATTATAACAGCGGGGTTTCAGTGGCTTCAAATGAAACCAAAAAAAGAAGAAGAAGAATGTGTTCCAAAAACAATGCTTTTACTTGTTGATACAGAAGCCTCTGTAACACAATTCGTGCACGACTAAAACCAGATAAAATGCTTATTTTCATGTGAACTGCTGCACAAAGATGATAGAAAAAGAAAAGCAGGCTGAGAATTAGGAAGGACTGACGCCGAGGGGCAATGAGAGAGGAGAAGCAAGAGAGGATTGTATAAGTTTCAGAATGACGATAGTCAGGAAGCTGAACGGGGCCAGACGATGCTGTGCATTATGACAGATAAAACGTGTCTCCGCTCTGCTTGCAGCCCTGCTGTTAAGCAGAAATGTCACTAAATGCTTAGTTAGACTTCATTATGTTACAGAAGTCATCTAGAAAAACACACTTACTGATGAAAGAACAGTTTGTGAAAGCCTCCGTGGGCATACACGGGTAAGTAAATGACTGGAAATGGACAAGGAAAAAAAAGGCTAAATAAGACAGCGCAATGTGTATGAAGTGTTAATTTTATAACCACAGTGAAACAGTTAATAATCCAATGTCTGAAGTGACACAAAACATTCTTTTATATTTAATTTTAGTATGCCATATGATCAGCAACCCTGGCTGCACAATGACACTGATCTTAAACAGAATCCCAACATGGATTTTCTGGCTCCATCTGCCACAATCCCCCCACCTTCCCGCTCCCACTTCCTCTCAGTTAAATGTGGGTGAACGCCACAGACATAATCCCATGTACATTTGCAGATCAAACTTGTAGTGATAAGTTAAGGTTATGAAACGTCTGGGTGAGAACGGCGGCTCTGAGGCAGCCAGCAGGAACTCGACACTTTAGGGCTTAGCACTGTCGCCAACAACAAATCCTTCAAGGTGGCTGAGCGGGCGGGCGTGCTGCACGGGCTAAAAAAAAAAAAAAAAAAAAAAAAAAAAAGAGGGGGGGGGATTCGGCCCAGGAGAGAGGAGGAAAGGCAAGGAGGGGAGACGAGGAGAGAAAGAGAAACCCTCTCTTCATCCTGCTCCACTCACCCTGGTTAACCCTAGAAAAACCCGCAGCGCTCGCACAATCAACACGCCGTCGTTAAAGGCTTGAACAATTACTTATGAGCCCACATATTTCATAAACTGCCATTCGTAATAAATAGATACCTTTCAGGAAAGTGTGCATATGACAAAATATGTTCAAAAACCCATTCTGTGTGTTTGTGTGTGTGTTTGCGAACTGCCGGTGACTGCTGATGCGGGTTCAGTGTGTGAAGCAGAGACTGTGACAGCACATTTTCTGTTGAACAAACAGCCCGAGGACTCCCCAGGCCACTCTGGAGTTGTGTATGAATGTGTACTTGTATGTCTGCAGGCTTGTGCATGTGTGCATGTGTTTGTGCATATGCACACTGCAACAGTTAGTCTGATTCATTTCAACATAAAAAAAAATAGAAAGCAAATATTATGTGATAATATTTCAGTGGAACATTGAGCCTGTATGTTTACCTTCTATCAGAAGTGAGGGGAGACGAGTGTGTGTGTGTGTGTGTGTGTGTATACCCTTCTCTGCCACCTGTTTTACTTCTGGGCAGAAGACGGGGGCATGTTTCCACACAGAAAACCATCAGGTTTATAATACGGTAAGAGGGTGTCTATTTGTGTCAGTGTGAGGGTGCGTGTGGTTGTTTAGGACAAGGGGAGAATGACAGAGCGAAGAAGCAGACAAGGGTGACTCAGGTGCCCTCAGTTACAACCCATTGGTTCTCCTAAAATACATCAATCATGCCCTCCAGCCAATCCTGGCCTGCCATGTGGTGCTGGCATCTCATTGGAGGATTGCTATTTAGCAAAGTGCTCTCAAGCGAATGATGGGCAGGGTCCCAGAGATGGAAGTGAAATGTGGTCCCTAAGAGCAGAGAATTTGTGGAACAGTGCTGCTTCTGAGCGGCAAACATTTTCATAGGGATCACTGAGCCTTAACAGGAACCTGATTTATAGCGCATTAAAAAAAAAGTGCTAACAAAGTAAAGAGTGAACTAATAAAGAACTCAACGGATGATATTCCTCCCCAACATATATTTGCATAGGAGTTCGCCTTCATTTCTGCTAACCAGTAAACAGCAGCGAGTGTTTACGTTTGACCAGTGTGTTCCGTGCTCAGCACTAATGGGTGCTGTATGCGGCTTAGTTAGTGCCAAGGTCAATTACTGCACAGGTAGAAGCTTTTGGCCGCACCGCATTATTGCTTAAGCACACTCGGGCCAGTAATAGCTACTAACTAAGATTATACAGAGTGCCCATGGCTTGAAAGCCACTAATCCACTGCTTTAAACAGTTCTGCTCCATATCAAATCAAAAGCATTTATTTCTTCAAATGACTGTTTCTGTTAATTAGTTTTTAAAACGTTTGCTTCATGTAAACCACACTTCAGATTTCTTTTGATTCCCTGTTTGCTTGGAATCACGCCGAGTCCAACAACTAAACAAAAACAGGATATTACACATCTAATAATGGCATTAACATGAGGAACCCCTGTGCTAAACATAATATACATTCTGAGTAAAATTGCAGCTTAATTAAAAAAAAAAAACAAAAAAAAAAAAACAAGACAAATGTGAAATAAAACCCTTAAAAGAAATGGCACTTGGCTATAGTGCAATACAGAGTAATTCTGAGATAAACACACAAGCATGCACACAAACCTGCTGCACCAGAGAACAGAGGTGGCAAATGAGGTCACCTGGAATAGTTTCTGTATGAACAACCAAAACCAAAAAATCAAAAGCAACAAAAAAACTCAACCTCCAGACTGATTTGATGATTTTAAGTGCAAGGTAACATGTGTGTTCAGAGTAGATGTTCAGAAGAGTGTACAAAGGGATTTACGCTTTTTGTGCCAGTGCTTATTTTTTCTCCATCTTTTCCCAGTGTGATTGGCGACTAATGTCCGATGCTGTTCTGTTAAAATGATCTGAAACTGGGGCAAAAAACCCAACAAAAACTAGCCATTACAAAACCATGAAATTCAGTCATGTGTTGCCTTAGTTTATATGGATCTACACCACAGGGGGAGGGAAAGCTACATATATTTTGGATTTTAAAATCTAAAAAATGGTACAAAAATATCAAAGAATTATTTGCAGGATTGCAAGAAGAGTGCCTGCAAAAACACACTGTGGGAACAGGTTGTCCTGCCTTCTGTGGTCTGTTGCAGGCAGTCTGCAGGGCTACACACACACACACACACACACACACACACACACACACACAAAAAGCATGACCTGGCTATAGACACACTATCACACACTAATAACTCCTTTTAATTATACATACTCAAGTGCACACGCACCCATTTATACAGGCACAAAAGAAATGTGAGATCTTCATTACAGTGTGCAATACAAGTATATAAATAACAAATGAAAAGCCAAAGGATGCTCTGTCACCTCCCACAGTGTTTCAAGTAACATTTTAAAACATTTATCAGCTGATTCATTCCCCATTCTCATTTGCAAGGAGACACAGGCAAAAAAACAAAACAAAACAAAAACCCACATGTAACAGAGGGCAGAGGGAGTGAAAGCTGAACCGCCTGTATGCCGCTTGCAACAGGAAGTAAGGGATGCCTGTTGCCATGCTATATTCAGGAAGAGAAATTAAGAGCAACAGATGAGAACAATGTGAAGCAAATGCAGAAATCAGTGGTAAATCACAGTGACAGACGTGATGTTTCAAGTCAGGACTTGAAGGAATAAGGGCAGATTTCAGATAAAGAAACAAGAAACTTTACCTGTGAAGCCCATGAGAGCTCCTTCTCTGGCCTGCTGCCTCAGCCCCTCCACATCTTTGTAGTCGATGTAGACCAGGTCAATAGCCTGTAGCCCAAAGGCTTTGGCAGTCACAACCACCTTCTGCCTTGCATAAAGGAGCTCTCTGGCATCCTTGGTCCGTGTGGCACCTTATGAAAAAAGTCCAAGGACACATGCACAGCTTGTCACACAAGATCTCAAAGAGACGCTGTTGATCTGTAAGTAGGTGTAGGTTAGGTGAAACGGTGATGGGTGATGAGCAGCAGGTATTACATAAAGTATACTGACACATCCTTTTATGTAATAAAAAAAATACAAAGTTTATTCTGTCATTTCCGATTCTTGCTGCCAAATAGTCGATTGGGATTATTAACCACTGGTCTCCGTGCTTCATTACCCATTAACTCTGTCCTTTAAAACAAACCGACTCATTCGGTTTAATGACAAGAAACAAAAACCAAAGAATAATCATTTAGTCACAATGTCCTTTTTTACTCATGTGACCTCATTCAGTGAATTGGATCTTTTTAGTTCCAGCACATTTATAAGTTTGCAAAAATCACTTAGGTATCCCACATCTGCGAATCATCCTTTAATTCGATTGGAAAAAACAAATGTTCACACTTTTCCTGCAGTTCTGCAATTTTGTGTTCAAAATTGAGAAAATGTGACATGCATTTTAAAGACTAGCAACTAAGCTTGTGCATTTTACACAAATCGGTCTTCTCTGCCATGAATCCAGGAGGAGAATGAGAGAATTTGGGGTCAGCAGTGGCAGGATGTGAAATAGCTACCTATGCTTGCACAGAAGTCATCAGAACCAAACACCACGCCATCATGGTGCAGACCAACCTTAGGACCAAGCGAGTGAATTTCCTCACACACCGCCTGGAAAGAACAAACACCAGCCCGATTGAGATGGGTTAAAGTAAAACAGACGAAAACAGGCTAAACTGTAACAAATGCTCCTAATTTTACACTCATCATCACAAAACTATCCTAATTACTCTAATTACTCTCTGAAATCTTTAACATAAAGGTAATATAATAACACACATCATTTGTCTCTCCCAATTACACTTCAAGCTTTCTTTCCTCAAGGACTCATATTAGTATACCAGCCCACTAAAGGTGCCACCTGCAGGTATGTAAACAGACACCTGGCTCGAGGCTCTTAAGGAAAAGTTGCATATCAAGCCTCCCTGCTATTTTATACAAGGTTTAATTTGTTAAGACAGAAGCAGTAAAGTTTTTAAACCTGTGAAGTAACCTTAAATGTTTCCTGTTTTTTTATTTAAATGATTAAATGTTTACATTTTTGCATATAACAGAACAGTAGTTTGTGTTAAGAAAACACGAATCACTAACGCATGGTGGAGCTGCTTTATTTTACTGAAGGAAAACAAAAAGTTCCCACAGAATTTTTTTCCCACCATTTTTCAAAGATTTTTCAAATTATATTTCATTGCTCTTCAAAAAAGATTTGGAAAAAAAAAAGAATCAAACAACAACAACAAAAGCAAAGACTAATGGCTCCAGTTATTACGGGGGAAAGTAAAACTTTAAAAAAGAAACCCTCTTGAATGCGATCGTCTGTGGCGAAGGCTGTGAAACAATAAGAACATGTTTCGTGCTTTTGTTGGCCTCCAAATTAATTTCACCACTAGCTGTGCCGCAGCGAGTTTTTTTTTCATGCTTGTAACCCTGGGTTCAGTCTGGGCAAAAAAAAAAAAATTACAGGGTGTTCTCAAGACAGCACACAGAGCCACCCCCTGCCATCAAAACACACATACTTCCAACCACAGTCCCAGAATTAGGCTGAAGAACTAAAAGACAAATCAGAAGAAGCAATGACAGCTGGTTTCTCCCCAAATGCCCCAAACCGTGCCCTCTTTTCTCGTGTAGCTGAAGGTCGTGCTGTACTATTCCCAAAAAAAAAAATCACTTTGATGCCATCCGAAATATCATTAAGAACTTTTGCACTGTGACGATATTAAAATGGTTCTAATTAAAAAATGTCAGCGTGTCTGAAGAGGACAGACAGAGAGAGGGACACGCGACGGAGAGGTAGAAAAAAAAGCCTCAAAAGGCTCGTTTTGAGAGAGACAGTCTGAAAGCTTTGAATCCCTTTTATTTTAGACATGTGGAGTTCTCTGCTCACTGATGCAGTCTTTAATCTAAAGTGAACAATGGACAAACAGAAAAATGTCTTACGCATGCAGTTTTTTTCCTTTTTCTTTTTTTGTGTGTGGAGGGGGGAGATGTTGTTTGTAATTTACCTTAAAATTGAGCAGGCCCACAGCGGTTTCCACAAAGGTGACGAGGCGAATGGGTTCTGTCAGTGCCCATCCTTTCAAGTGGTGCTGAAACCTGTCAACAAACTAAGCACACGGGGACCATCTCATGCTCGTGCACTCATTAACAAAACCCACTGTTTCTGTGAAGCGAATGCAATAAACTCATTTGCTCTTGCTACCCTGTACAAGATAAAACACAGGATATTTCTGCTTATTTGGAGCATTCGATACATGTCTTAACACTTACCATAGGAATATTGAATTTCCATATGTATAATCATCTTAAACCCAGTTACAATTCCTTAGATAATTTGTGAAGATTTTTTTTTATGGGAAGAGTAGATGAGTTCCTCATCTACTCTGCTGCCACCCTCAGTGGACTTATCAGCGCACTATTAGTTAAGCGAATGAGAAAACTCAACAGAAAGAGAAATCTGAGGCACAGAGCGATTGTGTGGTTGTGTGTGTGATTTTAAAAACTGGAAGGAAAAAAAATACTCAGCAGTAACAATCGTAAATGATTTGACACATCTTTCAAAAGTCACTGTGGGATAAGACAGAGACGGTGGAGAGAAAAAAAAATCTTAATGTGCAAAAACTCACTTTTGATACAAATCTTGACACCTTTATTACTTGCACTGTTCCCATTTCGGTCCTTATTCAGAGGCACATCTATGAGGGTTCAAATAGCGCAGAGAGCAAGCACAGGAGAGCGGCAACAAAAGCAAGTGAAATGAAATATTTTACATTATCACCGGGGTTCCCCCCTTCGTCTGAAGTCTTCTGCTCTACCTTCTTTCAGAGGCTCTGCACAACTACAGAATGTGCTCCCCCGAGACTGTGTGCACACATGTAAATGTGCACACGCACGCCCCAGCACGTGCACACACACAGCAAAACCAAAGAAGAAACAAAATACGGAAAAGGGGAGAAGAAACAAGATTTAGGATGTCTTTGAGTGTGTTTTACTGCGACATTATTCTGTTTTGCGTCCCTCCTCCGTGGCAGGGAACAGGGAGACTGGAGCAACAATCAGAGTGTGATGTGACATTTTGGTGAGGCCTTTATCCTGCACGACTCCTGCTAATATGCAAGCTCACCTAAGTAGGGCTTTAAAACCAAGTTTAATTCTTTGAAGACCAAAGCATTCCAATTTTTTCCAACAGACCAGTTCACAGCTAGCCCTGGACTGCCAGTGGGGTAGCCCAAATTCCTAAATCTATCATCTGGAAACACACAAAAGCCCCCTCCGTCAGATATTTCCTTTCAAAGCCAGACAAAAAAAAAAAAAAAAAAAGACAAAAAAGAAGAGAGTGCAAAAGCTCAGAGTAGAAATGTCTACCTCCATGCCCCCCACCCTCCCCCCATGCCTTTTTCTTCCTCTTTGGCACACCGGGGGGAAAAAAAAAGAAAAGACGGTTATAAATAACCTCAGGTACGGCGCTACTATTTTTCTAAACGAAGAGCAAAATAACCCCCACGCTCACACTCACCACTCTTGTTCTCAAAACTGAAAGAGTGGGCCTCCATTGAAGGATTTCAAAAAAATAGGGGCAATTTTAATCATCTCTCCATTCAATCTCAGTTGGATAAATCATATCTGAGAGATTTGCATAAATACAAACCATCAAAGTCTTTTCATCTTCAAAGAGGTTTTCAAGACCCAATAGGCTTTGTACTGTAATCATCTGAGGTCACAACCCTGTGGGAGCAAGGTTGCTATGGCAACATAAAAACTAACGCTGGGGGCTTAGCATAATATCCCCCCCCCCTCCTTCACAAACACAGGAAGGGGTGCGGGGGTCCGAGAGGGAGTGTGAAAAGAGGGTGTAGATAAACCTATTTCTGTGACAGAGGAAACTAGATAGATATGGCCTGTTGTGGGGAAACCTATCTGATATTACACACGGAGATTACCACCAAAACGCTGCGCCATGCAAACCCTAACAAGGCTGAGTGGACTGTTTGGTTTCCACCAAAGGGAAACAAATGACAGCTCCACGCAGAACCGCTGACTGAAAAGCCTCCGAGCCTCTCTGATTACATGTTTCTGTCCTTCTGCTGTATTCTCCTCTTCAGCTATTATACACTTTGAGGGTCTGATTTACACTGCATACAAGAGGTACTACAGTCCTTGTTCACTGGTACTCGGATGGGTGCAGCAGCCATTAGCTATCAATGGCTCTCAAAACTAGGACCTGTTTAAAATGTTATTCCAAAAAAAAGGAAAAAAGAAGAAACGTTAAAAGAAGAAATAACACCTCTTCTCTTCTTTCAAAGCCACGCTGCAAACAAGGCCTCTGATAATTTCGCCACCCAATCATGAAAAGAGAAGGAGGGGGAGATAGAGCTAGAGAAAGGAGGCTATAGTGGGACAAGTTTCAATTAATTTTCTTCAAAAGGGGGCCAGATTAAATGTTTCCGGCCAGCTGAAGTGTTCATTTCACAGAGGGGAAGCGGAGAAAGGGATGAGGGGAGGGGACAGGAGGAGGAGCAGAGGAGGAGGAGCGGGACAGGGTGCGATTCTTTTGGTCCCAGTGCACACCAAATAGTGTGGTGGGCAAAGAATGCACACGGCTCCGAAATCTTTGTGAGAATTGTATTCAAACAAAGGAGGGAGTTACGCCTGTTACAGCCCAATAAGGCCTGTCAGTCACACAAGGGCCGGAGGAGAGGAGAAAGACAGAGGAAAAGATTTCCACACAAAGAGAAACAAGCAAGTCCATCTTTTAGCGACAAATCAGTCTGGAGGTTCCTGAGCTAATATCAATAAAAAGGGAGGCAAATAAACAAGTGAGGGGATTTACTGCGCTGCCTTACAAGAGTGGAGAAAATCAGACACTTGTTTACAACACAAGGAACACGAATGCGCACACAGACGCACGAGAAAAGTACAAAGCGGCGAGAGAGTGAGAAAGTTGGGAGGGATGGGATGAAGATAAGACTCAGGTCCTCATCGAGCGCCACTAAGTTCACTTTGTCTAAGGGTACATATGCACCAACTGATGCAAAAATCATACTGGCAAATAAATCAAATGCTTAAAACAAGCAAGCTACCTACAGGCTTTTCTCTTAAGGGATACAGTACCAACATAAAGGGCTGACTTCATTCAAGTTTTTTGCATTAATATTAAAAAAAACCACCACATAACATAAACAGGCAGTTATCCACAACTTAAAGCTTTCTAAGTGTTGGCTGAGTCACAGCATAACAACACCAGTGGATTTTTTTTAAAGTAAAGAAAAAAAAAAGACTTTCTTGAGTGAAGAAAAGCAGCCAAGGGAGAAAGGAGCTAGGGGAGAGAATTAGTGAACACCTGTCAGCAATTATACTTGCAAGAAAGAAAGGGCAGCAGGAAATAGACATGTTATAATTAAAGCCACTAGTTAAAAACTTCCTGCTCCTTCCCTCAGACCAAGTATGAGCATAAATGTGTGCGTGCGTGCATGTATGTAATAACACAGAGGCAAAAAGACAAAAAAAAAGCAGACTAGACATACACCTTTCACTACAGATTACCTCTCCTTTAAACATATCGCAACGTGTCGCGCTTGTTTAAGCAACTGTAACTGTTCTGAATACGTGTGGCTTGATATAGTAGAGACAAAAAATGTTACTTTAAAAGCTATATCCCCCACTTTGCATTGCTTGCTTGGGGTACTCGATGCAAAGTGACAGCAAGAAAAGCATTTAGACGTAGTTCGAGCACCGTGTCTTTTATATGAAAATGAAGGTCAGTAAATGATGTCGATGCAAACAGTATGTAGACTGGGAGTAAATCTTGTTTACCCTGGCATGTGACTGGAGCTGATCATACAGGTCTGCATTAATGATGTCAATGTCTGCTGACTTTTTAGGGCTTGACTTCTAAACATCTGTTTTCCTGGTCTTGGCCATCTTGGTTTATTTTCCTGGTAGTGGCCCTACCTCTCCTTTATGGAAAGCAGAGGTAGGGCCAATACCAGGAAAACATCTAACACTATTGCTTCAGATTAGATTTATCAAATCAGTTTAGCGACCTTTTTCAGAGAATCAACGTTTTTAATATCTGGCTTCAGTTTTTGATAGCCTAACCACAACTGCACTGCCTTTTTTTTGCAAGTTTGCACATGTGTAAACATTTGCAACATGCTATATTTAAAGGTGTGTAGGAATAAGAGAAAGTAATGAATCTGAGGCATTCTGGTTTGGCTATGGGGTATTACATTTGATTAAATCAGTTCTTAGGCACAACAGGACACTGTTCACAGCAGTCCTCCGTGAGTTCACCAGAGGCAGAAGGCACCATTGCGCTGTTACAGAAAGTTATCAGGCTTCTGAAGTTAAACCGAAGAAATGTCATCTGTTTCTTGAGCAGCAGCCAAGAAAAACACTCCGTCTGTCCCTGACAGGGATCGATTCCCTCTTTTACTTGGAAACGGGAAAGCTTGTTATGACTGCTTTGAAGATTCCCGAGGTTTCTTCTTACTTCATGAGTTTGTGCAAGAGCACCAGTGCTTTTTAAAAGACTGTCAGAGTTCAAAGAAAGAAATGCAATGGGAACTTTAAGTGCAGCTATTTTTTTGCTGTTGTTTTTTTATTTATTTACGTTTTCATACATTTTTTATAGGCTCAGAAAAAAACTCAACCTATTTTGATTTTGAAAAACGACAGTTATTTAAACATGACGATGATGATTTTTCACTCACCCATTGTACCTCCTGTGTGTCCTCCACTTTGGGCAACATGATGGCACGAGGGAGAACCTTGGCCTTCAAAATTACCTCCAGGTCAGCCTCAGCCAAGCCACTAGACACCGAGTTAACTCTCACACACTTTTCTGTACGGCCCAGGTCCAATTCCGCTAACATCCTCGGAATAGTTTCTCTGGCTTCTGTCTGTGAAAGAAACCATGATTTTAATATGCAGCATATAGTTGTTTTAAAATAAACAATGAAAGTGTGTGACGTTGTTAGATTTAAAAATCTGCATGTTGAAAGCACGTACAGTTAGATTTCATCATTGCTATAGTAGTTATCAACTAAAACAAAATGCTTAAAAAGGACAAAAAACTCTCTGGTGCTGAAAACTACTTACTTTGATTCTACATGTACCAAAATGCATATTTTTAAAATTTGCAAAATCATTGGAAAAGTTCAGTTTTCATCAAGGAAACATCACTACAAAAGTGAATTTGGACACTGAGATGAGCATGAAAATAAACCTTGCATTATGAATACAAACTGTGTGATCAAAATGAGCAGCCGACAAAGCACACAAATCCGAAATGAATGACCTCAAAATGAAACATTAAACGTGCATTAAAACACAAAACTAGAATAACATAACATACATCTGCACTCTTTTTTCCTCTGTAGTGCATCTATATCCAGTTTGTCAGAACAGAAGCTGCACACTCAGCTTTGTTCTCTCAACGTAGGCATTGTAGGATCTGAGCAGGAAGAGAGATGAGGAGGATGGAAAATCAAAGAGAAGCCTACACTCCCTACTTCTATCGGTAACACAGTAGCACACACTGCAATATTCAAACCAGATGCTGGCTACAGGAACGGAGAGAAAGATGGATGGAATGGGGAGAGAAGCCAGACTAGGGAGAGGAGAGAGGCTCAGTGGGAGAAATGTGGTCTGAGTTAAGCAGCATGAGGAAACGGTGGCTTAGGAGTTGTCAGCTCAGATCAGAGGCTGGAGCCTTTGAGTGCTTGTGTATAAATGTGTGTGTGCGTGTGTGTGTTTGGGAATTCTCATATTGGGATTTTTCTCCTGATTCAAAGACTACCACTAACAAAATGTTAAGAAATGTACACTCAACCTGACGCTAATTGCTGGGTGAACCACAAAAATGTTCCAATAACTCGTGAAATAAATTTCAAGTAATTCAAATATTGCACCGAAAAATGGTGGCACATGTGGCACGATGCCATGTGATGGAACTCCCTGGATCACGCAGAGCATATAGTAGCGCATCTAAACAGGGTGATAATCAGCAGACAACAACTAAGTGTGTGCATAAAAGAGAACATATAGACAGACATAACATATTGAGCCCACATATCACAAGCGCTTGTAAAAACTCAAGCGGACAAGAGTCAACCTTGGTTCAGTTGTATGAGTTTAGGGGGTACTCTCAAGGGTCACAAGGACTAAACCAGTCCTAGCTCTGATCTCCTGGAATGCAGAACTGTATCTGATATTGTAAACACCCTCCCAGTATCAATAAAATGCGGTATCAGAGTACATATCAAAGATTTGCTCGGATTTAATAGGGTTCATGAACAGGCTGAGCTGCTGTGTGTCATCTTTGTCTCCTTTTTGCCTCACTGAAAGAGACAAGAGGGATTGTCACACCATATGATGAGAGCACTGTGATCTTTGACTCTTACTCAAATTTTGCTCTCTCCTCCTTTCTCAATGCCGCTCTCATAAGCCAACACAGACCCGCAACTCGATTGCAGTAACTTGAAACGGATGGAGGCGATTTACGCAGCCATAACTCAGTATTCATAAACCTGCTACTTGGTGGATAAAATTCTGTCTGTCCCTGCGTAGTTCATGGTGACTACAGAAAATTGATCTGTGAGAACTGCTGGCTGTTTTATGTGCCAGGAGTCACATTGATCCCTGACCAAATTAAATAAATAGATACCCAGAAACGATCAAAAAGCGTGCTTATAATGTTCTCAGATCAGAGACAGGAAAGCTCCCAACGTCTTTCTCAAGGCTCAACCTGATATACTGGCGGCCTGCGTGTATAAAACTCTTTTTATGTAAGCAGAAATCACTCATGAAAAGGACAGACGCCTCATCTTTTCTTCTCTTTTCCAAAGCCACGGCAGCAGAAGTGGTCAAGGAGACGGGCTGGGGTCTCACTTGAAAAACTCTTACAATTAATTTTCATCTTAAGAATGCTTAAAGATGGAAAACATAGAACACTATAACAGTGAGTTATTTTGTACTAGAAAATTTTAATTTTAAAGAAGTGATTATTCTGCTGGTTACCTAGAGGCACTCGGGCCTGTGGTGCCTCTGCATGTCCTTGTCAGAGTCACGGGAGGGCTGGAGGTGGCCAGCCTGATGCAGGCTAACACAAAGAGATAGACAACCACTCGCACTGACATTCACACCTATGGCCAATTTAACCACTAAGTGCATTTCTTTGGACCGTGGAAGGAAGCCAGAGTACACGGAAGGAGAGAACCACTCGAACACTGGGAGAACATGCAAACTCCACACTGAAAGGCCAAAGTGTTGCCTTTTACGAACATAACGATAAGATATCTTAGTGAAAGATGACAGGAATTGTTTGTCACACCGAAGGCTTTCTTGTCCTTGAGTTATGGAAAGTTAGTTTGCAGAGGCTTGACAGACATTATTTGCACATAATTGCCTTGCTTTTCAAAATATCAGCATCTCTCTGTTTTTGTTACCCACTAAACTTTTTTTGTGTTTTCATTATAAAATAGGAAGCTGCAAGGCAGGTGCGGTCAGTTTGAGTTGTTTTGTGATCTGAAACAGAAAATGACATTCTCAGAGCCTGTTTAAGCACCTTTATTTAGTGCTCAGCATCTTTCATGAGTCGATTGTAAGCACACGATCTAGACATCTCAACACATGATCTTAAGACTAAGTTCAAGCACAGAACATTTTTATAAATGAGGCCCCAGGTCACTATTCACTATCCTTACTTTTATCTTCTTTTCCGCCTAAAGTGAGAGAAAGATTATTCTGCCAGACACCTTGACCCCTATGGGCTCCGCTACTCCGAGCTTGAATAAAGCCCTTTGAAAAGAAGATATTTTACATTAATGGACAGCCATCCAACAAGTTGCTTCAAAGCTCCCTCCCCAATCACCTGGTGTCCTACGGAGAGCTCGCCCCAACGTCAGCGCCATCTCCTCTTTGATTCCCTCCATCATCCTCATCATTAGAGGCTGACACACAGGCAGGCAAGCTTGCAAGCAGTCACCCAGGCAGGCAGGGCCGTCGAACGCATAGATGCACATGAGAAGCTTTTCAAGTGCAGAGAGGCTGACCTTCCAGGAGAGCGAGGGCAGCTTCTTAACACACAGCCTGAGCTCTGACACTCAGAATCCTACAGAGTGCTGTATATATGTGACACAGCATGGCTACCGCCTTGTAGACACCACATCAGACTACAGCATCCAAACTGGTATATGTGCAGTCCACAGCAGGACCAACTTCCTCTTCAGCATCAGATCATGGACTTCCAGCCCTTCTGCCATGCTGCTTGAAACAAGGAACGTCAAACACCCCCTCTGGATAGTCTATACATGTATACACACTTCATTCAGCTTGTTTTTTTCAGTAGAGGCATGATTATGGTTAATATACAGAGGATATATGACTTTTTTTTTTTAAAGGGCATAATTCGGGCTAGACTCATTTTTTCTGGTAATATTTTCTCATACAATATTGTAATGGCAAATAGCAAAAACACTAAGATGTCATAAATTAGCATTATTTACAACATTAAAAAGTCAATGTCATTCTAAAAAAAAAATGCTCACAGCTGTGCGCCTGCATTCACAAGAACAGCTTATATGTTCATCCCACTTTTATCATTTACATTGTGCCTTCAAACAGTAGAGTGCTGTATCTTTAGCCTGAAAGTGGATATAGGGTTTCATGTCTAAAGAGTGGAAGATCATGAGTCACAATGCATGTAGTTGTTTTTCCTTTTTAAAATTTTTTTTTAATGCCTTTTAAGATGGGGTGTTTTGCACCCTGCTGTGTAACTCGTGATGCCATTTACAATGAGCTGTAGACTCTCGCAGGTGAAGGCTGCCAGCCTCAAGTGTAACTGTACGCACTTGTTCATCTGCCTTTGTTAGTGTGTGCCAGATTGTGTGTGCGTGTGTGTGTGTGTGTTTGTAGGCTTCAAGTTATCATGGATGCGTTTTGACAAGTGACATGCTGCACTCTATAAAGTGGGAGTGAGATGACTGACTAATTCAGGCTACGCAGATAACTGAGACGTAGCAGAAGGAGATTCAGGCCTTCACTCTGTCAGTCGGAGGCGCTCTGTGTTATCTGTTACACTGTCAGTGCAGACAACAAGACATAACTAGCAGGAAAGAGGAGGAGAAATTTATAAATCATGAAACCTGCCTGTCATTGATGGTCAAAGCTGACAGCATGAGGCAAAAAACAGCTAGTTGTTACACACTTTAATTAGCCATGAAAAGAGCTCATTAAAAATCTTTGGTTACAGTTCATTACAAACTGAAATTCATGATACCATATCAATCCATGAAAAAAAATACAGTATGTACGGCTTCTGTAAAATAAGAAAACTTCAGACTCCACCAATCTCCTCCAAACTAGTGCCAAACTAGTGATCTTTTGAATACTGCTGGTTTTCTATCATTTCATATTTGTAGTCTTTTAAAAATCTTTATTTGAAATCAACGTCAAATCTTTATTTGTAACCCCCTGATAGCTTTTGGGCCTCTTAAACCAAAGCAGGGTTCTCTGGTCTAATCGTTTACAATTTAAGGAAAAAAATGCTTCTGTCTTGATTTGATACCTCAAAACACATTTTTCTGAGTTTATGGCCAATACAAATCAGCATCCATGAGGTGTGCCAAAACAACCCTAATATATGACTCTGTATTAGGGTTGTATTAGGGCCCTATTACATGACTCTGTAATAGGGACCTATTGAGGACCACTCAACAGGTCAGAGTTGTTTTCAGGGTTGAGGGTGGCTATACAATATATTTATTTTTGTCTTGGATTGATGCAACATTCTGACTATTCTCTGATCAATACCATAGGCCAAACCAATGAGTTTAGTAATTTTACACAAGACAAGCAGTAGGACAGAAACTTCTGAAAAGCGTGGGCAGCTCCTCAATAAGTCACAAATGTAGTTCCATTTCATACATCCAAGACGCATTTTGTCTGTATTTCCTGGAATGCTGTCATGTTGAGTTGGGAGGCTGCCAAATTCATGGTGATCACAACAACTTCAGTGCCTGTTGCAACTACAGAAGAACCCAGCTCATTCAAAGACCTTCCTCCTAAACCAGCATCTTTTTCTGACAAAAACTCTCAGCAATGCCGGCAGTTCTTTGAGAGCTTTGGATCAATGTCTGTGGAATTAACAACATGTATAAACAAATAAAACCCACTATAGTTTGATTACTGCTCTATAATATCAGAATTGTGTGCGTGTGTGTGTTTGTGTTTAGTTCTATTGGTATGTGTCCTTTCTATCTAAAAAACATTGACTGGAGGTTTGTCCTGTGCAGTGTGGACTAAGGATTATCTGCGGTACAGGAACAGAAATATGAGGGGTGACTGAAGGAAACACAATGATATACCTAAAAAGTATTTCTTTCTCCATGTTACAAAATATCCTTCACCATACATATATTTATATAATATTCACTGCATTTACAAGCTTTTTGAGTGATGCTTTTTGTCTTCTCACTATCCGCCCACCAATGAAGTCTGACCATTTTACTGCTTATCAGCTGATTTAAAGACTACAGACTTAAACCTCTCATCCATGGATTCATTACATCCAGACTCAATTTTGACATTATCATATTCATGGTATATCATCCAAAATCCTCAGTAAGCCCCGGTCTTCCCGAACCTTTAATGAGTCCCTGTCACAATGCATTTGATTCAAATTTATTATAATCACTCAAACTCCACCCTAAAGCACCTCCTACCTCACCAGTCTTCACAACCACACCCTTTACTACAGACTGCACCCCTTAAAACCACCCACTTATACAGAACCAAGCAATATACCTGGGACTTCTCCAATGGTGCCCTCACCTGCTGAAGCACTCTCCCAAAGTGCATTTAAAAGCAAAGCAAGAAGGTTTCGGGTTTGAATCCCCTTGCCAGTAGGGCCTTTATATGTGCAGTTTGCATGTTCTCCTGGTACTTGTGCGGCTTCTTTCTTTCCAGCTACTCTCGTTTCCTCCCACAGTCCAACGACATGCAGGTTAGGTTCATTAGTGTCTCCCTTGGTCTAAATTGACCATAGATGTGAATGTGAGTGTGAATGACTGTATTTCTTCCCATGTTTCTCCCTCTCACACCTCTGAATTGGATAAGAAGTTTAAAAAACATGGAATGGACGCATAGACAGTTAAAATTAGAGATATCAGAAAAAAACAAGGTAAGAAAATGTGGAAGGTATATTAAATGCATGAAGGTGAAATTTGTGTGCTGTACAGATGCTCTGAACATTACCGCAGAACTGTAATTAATTTCCTGCTGAGATTCAACCATGAATCAGACTTAAACACAATCATTTTAGGTTTCTGTTTTAAAGTAGGCACTCTTGAAGGCTGCACTATATAGTTACTGACCAAGTGAGCACAATCCCAATTAAAACATGTTAATTTACCTTCATGCTACTTATGTACAGGTTCACTAAAGCTCATTTGCAGTGTAACTACAGCTCAGTTCAATGAAACAAAGAAAACTCCAACAATCGTATCACCCTCTATGAGAAAGCAATTTGGAGACAGTGGGAAGGAAAAACTCCCTTTTAACAGGAAGAAACCTCCGGCAGAAATTGGATTGGGGAGGGATGGCCTTCTGCCATGACCGATTGGGAGTGAGGGGAGGAAGACAGGACAAAGACATGCTGTGGAAGAGAACCAGAGATTAACAATAACTAATGATTAAATGCAGAGTGTTGTATAAACACAGTGAGTGAAAAAGGTGAATGAAGAAGAAGCACATCATGGGAAGCTCCCAACAACCTATTGCAGCTTAACTTAAGGGAGAATTCAGGGTCACCTGATCAAGCTTCAGCTATATGCTTTGTCAAAAAGCAAAGTTTTAAGCCTAATCCTAAAAGTAGAGAGGGTGTCTGTCTCCCAAATCCAAACTGGGAGCTGCTTCCACAGATGAGGGGCCTGAAAGCTGAAGGCTCTGCCTCCCATTCTACTTTTAAATATCCTAGAAAAAACGAGTAAGCCCGCAGTCTGAGAGCGAAGTGCTCTATTGTGTTGATATGGTACTATAAGGTCTTCAGAAAAAGATCAGGCCTAAATATTCAAGACCTCGTATATGATGACAAAGATTGTAAATTCGATTCTGGATTTAACAGGGAGCCAAAGAAGAGAAGCCAGTAAAGGACAAATATGCTCTCTTTTTCTACTGGATTTTCATTTACCTCTACTACAATTTAGTATCTGCCCCAAAATTGATGAAACAATTAAAGAACAAATAAGCAAAAAGAAAAAAAAAGAAAACAAGAACTGGTGAACTATATATTTTTTAAAAATAAGACATACATTTAAGAAGTGCAAAAAATGTTAATTATAAGTTAAACATACCAAACCAGCTCATCAAATAGAAACTTAATGCTTAATGACACTTTTTTAAGTGGGGGTTAAAAAACGACCAGACATATTGAACTTATATTGCCATTTTTTCACTGTTATATATACAAATGTTAAGTTCAAGTGATTATGATTTAGAGCAAGAAACCTTTTCACAGGTTTTGGTGTATGTTATTTATAGCACTAAGTAGTAATTCAAGTTCTTGTTCCCTTAATGCCCACCAATACTTAAACACAATATTAAATTTTACATTTAAATCTCTTGTGAAATAAGAGCTAAAGTATATTCCCATCTCATCCTCCCATCTGCTCCATTCCCTCTCTTCCTCCCATTCTTTAATGTTTTCATCGCCTTGTACTCCTCTCCATCAACACTACTCATACTGGGTTACTTTCTAAGCACTGGGTGGGTTGCGCAAGCCACGTAGCACAGAGTGGTGCAGGCCAGTGAAAACACAAGAGTGTAACAGGATAACGAGAGGCAGAGAGGACCTCTCTGTTCTCCATCTCGGCATTTTCCACTGCTTTGCTCAGGTTCATTCCTCGCGCTCAGTCCACTGAAGCTATAGCACAAATGAGTTTCAAAACACAACCAAAGGGGCCAAAAAAAGCTGTAAATAGCAAGTGTACAAAAAAAAAAAAACAGACACACAAAAACACTGCTGCTAAAAAAAATTAATAAATGTTAAAAAAAATCAACAAATACATCAACATTTCGTCGCAAAGGATGCTAATCACAGGACTGTCATCCCTCCCCTGTGCACCCTGACCACTTGGTTTCTCTACCCATGGTACTCTCAACAAACAGACCAATTGATTCCTGACAAATGACACTTAAAACACGCATGCACTCTAAACAGTAAGGTTTGGACTGGATGATATTTCTCGTATGGCCAGGACAGGGTCTACTTTCTGGCGGAGTGCATTACATCTCAGTTGTGAGTTTTGGCAGACAGACTGGGAGTTTCTCTGGAGTCTCTGGGGTGTTCTGAGGTGTACAGCACATGCACAAGCACACGTACAAGGATGTAAATACATGTGCAGTCCCATCCTGTATAATACACACTAAATAGAAATGTTTAGCATT
This sequence comes from Oreochromis niloticus, assembly GCF_001858045.2. NCBI lineage: Eukaryota > Metazoa > Chordata > Actinopteri > Cichliformes > Cichlidae > Oreochromis > Oreochromis niloticus. The sequence continues at coordinate 23,120,151 of NC_031987.2, read as the reverse complement.
GATAATTGTACCGGCTACCATTATTCCCCAGGAGCACTTTCTGTCAAGAGTTTATTCATTTGAATCCACTTAAACAGGGAGCGGGCCTTTGAGTGTCCTCTGAAACAACACAGTGAGCAGTGAACTGAGGTCATGTATCAGTTGACAGTTGGCTGCATAATTTATGTTAAGTTGCAATTCTCTAGTGTCAGACACAGTTCATGCATAGACCATAGCTCATGCATTGACTGACAACGAGATAAAGTTAATATATACTATACTATACTATACTATAATGATGACATCCACTCCACAATGTGTCATTCAACTGCTACCATTGAAAGCACCAAGACCAGTGGATATTAGTGTTACTGTAAAAATAGAATTACAGAGAAAAGACAAAGGGAGAGAAAAGGTCTGGCTTAGCACTATGCATTATGAATTAGATGCTGTCATGTACACTTAACCATCACTTCCTAAGTCACTAAGTAAAGCACAAAGTAAAGTAAATGTAAAGTGCTGTAAATATAATTTGATTACTCATTTTGAGAATGTGAAATATGGTCAATTTGATCGAAAAATCATATCTTCTTAGACTACAGGGGGCGCATGACAACTGTATTATTATCCACTTACATATAACTGCCCTCCAACAAACAAGACTTTTGTCAAGTTTTTTAATGTTTATTTTTGTCGTAAATATGTCACATTCAATATTCTGTTCATGCGTTAATGCTTTAGTTTGCCTTGCATTTTATTCTATGGACGCCTGAAGACTTTCTGCATCATGTATAACATGAAAATGCAAAAATCATTTGATAGTAATTTTGTATTTTTGCATCTTCTGTAAGAGGAAGCGTATTTATTATATATAAATGAGATTTAATAATGCAAAACCACAGGTACAGTGTATGGCTGTAATCACAACCTTCTATTCATTTAATCTTACAGTCTATTACTGACTGATTTCTGTCCATATTGGCCCTTTAAACACTGCTTCGGGCTCTGATTACTGTGTTTATTCACCGACTTTCTATTTAGTTGTATATACTACCTATACTTTAAAGTGAATTACCTCCTTTCAAGCCCTAACAACTGTTCCTGGTTCAGTAACATACTGAAATGAATGCAGGACACTGATGTACAGTGGGATACCAACTGTAACAATCTGTGTATGTGTTTATCTGTGTGTACTTGTGTGCGAATGTCCGTATGTGACTACACGTACACACTCATGCATGTGTGCATGTTTGTATTCTGCTGGTCTTGTGTGCATTTACAGGCGCGTGCGGGTGTGTGAGAGGTGCTCCCCGTTGTGCCGGCCGCGCCACTATGCCATCTGGAGAGGAAATCGAGTGTGAAGTACAGTATAGTTTGGGACCAAGCTCCGTGGCAGCGGCTCAGCAGTTAGTTCATTAGTTCCAAACTTCCAGGGATTAGGAGAGAATCTCTGCGGCAGGGAGGCAGGGGGGAGTCATGGAGGATGGAGGGACCCATGTGGGGAAAAGAGAGGCAGAAAGAGAAACACCAGGAGGAATACTGGACCAAAGGGCACCAAGAGACGGAGACAGAACATTGGGGGAGAGAGACATAAACAATCTTAACCCTGCGGACCCTGGAGAGGGGAGACGAGCGAGAGGGGGGGACGGTAAAGAACAAGACGGCGAGGGAATGAGGAGGAGAGAGGACAGGTGTAGCCGTCAGTTCCGCTCCGGGGTTTCAACCTGCCCTCCCTTTTCCTCCACCCCACTGATCATACAGATATGATGATATGTGTAAGAGTGTTAGAGCAGTCAGCCTTGTCTTCCCTCCCCTCTCACCACCTCCTTCTTTCCCCTCTGGGTCCGTGGCGACAGTTAGCAAGCTCTGGGTGGCTCCTACCCTTTACTCCCTTTCTTTTCTCCCTACCTCTTAAGCTGCCAGCATTACTGCCAAGATGGAGTGCAGACATTTTTAGAGTCAAAGTGGCAGGCAATTAAAGCCAGCGTTCCTGGATTTCAATTTAAAAGGGGAGGGGGCCAGAGTGACCTTCATCACGTACCTTTTTGTCATGAACATCCTTTCCTGTTTTAGGGTGAAGGTGAAAGATAATGAAAAGAATACATTAATGAACACATAATAGGAGTGTGGTGGTGTGCAGTAGCCTCATTTAAGGCCTACCCATGCATACTCAGTAACTGCACTCAACATTTCGCCATTGTTATATTCACCAAAACAGTGGTTCAGAATGGCATTTAGCAAGCTGGGTCATTGCTTTGCTCCCATTAGATATGCATTACGAGACTTTAGGACATTGTTGAGGCCTGGCATGCCTTGGCAAACCCACAGTGCAGACTGTGCAGTTGTCATGGTGAAGATAATCGTTTCTAGGCTATACGGTGTTGAAATTGTCAGCAGACACACACCCACATTGTAATAGCTAACTCTCATCCATTTATAGATCAGTTGGTCCCAACACAAAGCTCAAATTGAGTTAATAAAAGACAGGGTAAGGGTTATATTTTTGACAAGCAATTATGGGGTATGCTTCCAACGCTTCCTGCAAATTACCATTCAGTAGGTACACACAACTGTGTCAGTGCATTATTCAATCGAGCTTGGTATTTACTTGGGCAGTAAGATGCATGCGTGTCCAGCAACATCTGCATCTGATTTGCATAAAGTTACATTTACTCTGCAGATGCTTTTGGCAGAGCGACTTCCAACAAACACATCCAAACCTAAAACTAAGCAGAAGCCAAAACGCATCAAAAATTGGCTAAAATTTTAATGTAGGTACTTGAATAACCTTACTGTGAGCCACGAGCCGCAAGAAGAAGCACATAAAAACAGGAACACGTGGAAGAAAAAAGTAACAGGCAACGTTTTTTTGGCACTAAACGAAAAGTTCCTTTGAAGACATTTAATAATTTTTTTACTGTTGTGTTGGGTTTTCATTTCAATGAACTGTAAATAGTCTCTCAGCCAACCTGTGTGCGCACATTAAACAGTGTCCGCACAACGTCTGTCAAAAGAGCAGCATCAGTTCTCTTTCACTGACTCCAGGTGTGTTTATGTACAGAGCTGTCGGGTAATTCGTCTGTGTTTTAGCACCACCGAGAGCCTAATAAACAATTATTGGATTTATGCGTGCATAACTGAATAAAATAATCATAAAAGTATGCTTTTGGTGTAGGTATAACCATAAAGCATCAAATATGAGCCATTACACAGCCTCTGTAGGCAGCAGGCATCAATTAGAAGTGCATCATTAGAAGTGCATCTCCTCTGAAGCATGTAACACCTTTTGACAAGATTTTGCACCTCCTTTAACTAGTTGTTTAATTTCTCAAAAACAATAAATTTAAAAATTTGTATCAGCACCCGTTTCCTCACGTGTTTTGCTTCTCTCCACAAGAACTGCTGAAAATAATGCCAGACTTAAGACACAATATTTTGTCAGTCTGGCCTTGATGGTTTAAAGGGGTCAAAAAAAATCTCGATAAATATCCCCCCAGGCTATGTAATAAAAATAATTTGAAAAAGATTTATTTAAACACACAGTGAAAAGTAAAACAATTATTTCAGTCAACTCATTTCCACATAAAAATTTATAAATCCAAAACAAATGTTTGTGGTATTCCCAGAAACCCACACACACACACACACACACACACACACACACACACACACACACAAAGTACTGTTCATTGAAGAGGAAAAAATATCATCTTAAGGGAAGGTATAACTACACAACATCCCCCATGGATTTCCAATTGCCACAGTGGAGAAAGACGCCAAGAGTGTGGAAAGTGAAGAAAGGGTGCCAGTAGGGAAGGTGCATTTTGTTATTGAGTATATTACTAATTTTTATATTACACAGCATGACCTAGCAAACACATAATAGGCTACAAGACTTTTTGCACACTGTGCCGAAAGCCAACATGTCAAAAAGTGTCAAAAGCTCAAATCTGTTCTGACGCTATGTTCTGCTTTGCAGTGTAGTGCAGACATAGCTAGATCAGAGAAGGAGAAAGTAATGGGATTATTAGGCTGGTGGACAATACTATTTTCCAGAATTTAATGTATTGGTGTTTTTATGTGAATTACTCAGAGAAGTAGTAGTGGAAGCTAGAGTGGTATGCCTGCTGAGGGACATTACTCTGCAGTTTGAATAAATGGGTATATCCTGTAGCTATGTACATTTTCACTTTATTTGTAAAAGCACATACTGGGGCTATAGGCACAACCCAGCAGTAGCTAACACAGAGGAGACCTTTTGAAAATGAGAAAAACAAAATTCAGAATTTGCAATTGTTGGCTACAAATTCAGCCCCCCCAAAATGGTCATGTTTCAGGTGAAATGAATATGTTGGTGTAAAGAATATGCTGGAGCAAAACACTTCTGCTTAAACACAAGGAAGATGAGGGACATGGACCTATGACATGCTGACAGTGCAACAGTCCAGCATCTGAGTACTTCTCAAGCCTGAATGGCTCCTTCAGTGCTGCATTCCTCTCCACATTCCCCTTTATCACACAATAAAGACAGAAGCTCTTACATCCCACCAACACCATCGTAGGGTCACAGTTTTAGCTGTCAGTCACACAGGCCATCATCTTATTGTCTTTGTCTACTACAGGAACAGCCTCCAGCCATATCAATCATCTTTATTATCATGACTTAAAAACCTTTGTTAGTTAACTTTTGCCCGGGCCCCTTCTTTATCCCACTCTCCAATCACAATTTCATGGGCAGTCCAGCAGGGCCAATGAGGAGGTAGCGTGGGCAGGAGGAGAATGCTTTTAACCTGCTGCATCTGGTGCTTTCCCACTGCTAACCCAGTGGGACATGGTCACCTTGTTTTAAATGACTCTAATGTGGTTGAGGGGGGGAGTGCTGCCTTTATACTATCATAATGGGGTGAAATGTGCTTGTTATAAACATCTCACTTAGGTAGTTTTCCTTTGAGTGATTAAGACCAAGCACCTGTCTGATAGAGAGATATGGGAATTAAAATATATCCAGGATCACACAGCTATGGGAGTGTTTGTGGCTTCCCCACTGTCCTATTAATACAAAGCTGAATTTCATTTACAAGCATGCATCTTAGTACTTATGTACCTTTTTGCTGAGGGCTACTCCATCTTCACAGTCCAGCACAGCACAGTCGACATCCAGCGAGGCTAGTTTCTTCAATTTTCGCTCATCATTGCCAGGGCAGTAGAGAACTGCCCTGCGGGGTATGTAGTGCAGAGAGGAGCCTGCAGAGTGATAGTGATGACGCCATGCTTCAGCATACAACTGCCAGACTGCGGCCCGGAGCCACCCGCCCTTTCTGTCAACAACAACATACACATACATAAGGACATGGTGGCGTAAGGACATAAACATACATGCTTTGGTGCACAGAGTACATACACAGAAATGGCAGGCAGGTGTACTATGAATGCACTAATTCATGTCTCTGGTGCATATATTACTCATGAGCACACACAGTATCAATAAGTAGCTAAGGGCGATGAATAATTAAAGGTTGTTGCTGCATTCATAATATATGTACAGTGTTTATAACACTCATGGAGATCCAGTGAGGAGGACTCACTCAGACTTGAGTGAAAGTCTGGATGCATTTCATTTTGGGAGTTCTGTTTGCCCTTCAGCTTTTCATTGAAGTGAATGAGAGACGCTGACCTGTGCTTTGGCAGTCTTTGTGAGAACAAACTCACCCAAACACTGAGCCACTCATATGCTAATTATTGCCACGCTGCTGAATATCTAGGCACGGCAGAAAGTGAATGAGTATCAGAGTCACTGTTGTTTAGTGCTGAGTCACAGAAAAACTTTAACTTGTCTTAAAAGTGTGGATCTTTATTCCTACCATGAGCTCTGAAGGTAAAAATCAATTTTACATAACAATGTGTTCTGTTAGTCACATAATTCCCAAATGACTAAGTATACATAAAGATATTGCAATTTAAAATGAAACTGCAAGTATGCCATGTTACGAAGTCACAAATTGCATTGTAATATATGGAATATGAGCACTTTTATTCATCATGGCCTTCAGGTAAATTATATATTATACACAGCATTCACCCACACACAAAGTAAACTAAAGCATTCAAGAAAAAATACAGCAGTGTAAATACAGTTATGACGATGCATATGTTAAAATTAAATATATTATATTCACACTAATAGAAATCTGAAGTGATGTAATAGTTAATAGCCAGTATTTGGTAATTCACATTGATCTTATTTTGTTGTAGTCAATGAATATTCTAAATACAATTTTGACTGTGAAAATGATGAGTTGAGGGGAAAAAGCAGCACAACGAGGAAAGTTGTTACAGCTGTTGATGTTAATGGAGTGTGTGCTTCTTCTTTACTTTTTCTAAAGCTTTTTCTCAGGTCTAGAATCCTTTTGAGCCTGTGTTATCTGGCTAAATAATGGTCAGTGGTAGTAGTAAGTCAATTATAGATATTATAGTCAGCTAACATTTGGTATCAAGCCTAAAAAAATATATAAAAAAAAATAAGAAATTCCCCGATACCTGCTGACCCTTTGCTCAAAGAAGGTGGGGTCACTTCAGGTCTGGAACATTTTAACAACAATTGTGTTGTAATGACAGCAGAGAGTTCAAAACCCAGCTGAGCTCCAGAGAGACTGACGGTATATGGTCCAAACTGGAACCTGATCTGTGCTGACTGAATAGATATTTATTAAACCTTATGAGAAGCTTGGGAGAAAACTTCATGAAGCACAAATCCATGAGGATTTGAGCACTTCCTGAGTATTTCCCATTTTGCATTGATGAAAAAATTGTTGTTTCATGTTTTCGTACAGCAGAGTTCTCTCAGGGCACCGGATGTCCATTCTGTATATATAAATATTTATGTCTCTCATTAATATGGTTTGCCCTCTTGTGGAGATAATGTGATATTCAAATAAATCGATTCTGTGTGAATGAAAACCCAGAAGTACTTGTGTGCACACAGGCACAAAGCCTGGGAGTCACTATCAGTTCATTTCTCTGTTGAGAGAGAAGTTGTTTACACTGTTTTTAATTGTAGTTGCCAATGCTGTATTTATATCTGTCCGCATCATGGAAGCCTATGTCACTAAAAATTCCTCTTATAGCATGCCTGAGACACTGACAGCAGGAGCTACAAAAAAGACTTTAAAACAGAGTTCTAAAAACTACAATAGGACCTAGAATCTGCTGCAAAGACAGAAATAATGGGGTACTACCTTCATCAGATCCTACAACTATGGAAAAGTTCCTGAAAACACCTTTTAACATTGCTGTACTCTTTCTGGGTATCAGAAGTCTGAGGATCCTATTGGTAGATAGTGTCTTTCTTTGCCTGAGGAGGGCAAAAGAAAGAAAGAAAGCAAGTGAGGGGATATCCCTTCTGTAAAGAGGGGGCTGAGTTACTCTCTTTTCATGTCTCTCGCTCTCTAAAGGAGCTAAAGTGACTTCAATAGCCACTTAATCCTGTCAACTACGCTTCCACATGCCCTCCAGTCCCAATAAGGCCTAATCTACACTGAGATGTTGCAGTTGTAGCAGGCAGTTAAAACCAATTTAAAATGCTTCCAGCATTTTAGTGCTTCCAGGCATAGAGCCTGTTTACAAAAGGCTTGGGGACAAAGTTTGAAGGGAGAACTACGGCCAACCCCATGCAAATTATAGACCCGTTAAAATGGGTACAGCTCACAATACGTTTAGGAACTTAAATCTAAAGGATCAAAAACTGGTGAGAAAGAGATGAAAAACAGCAGCACTGAAACTAGAAAGAAAGACAGCGGGTCCGAGAATCCAGGCGGGTCTCAAAATGAAATTAGTCTATTCTGTGCACACTGCTCCGGGGAAACTGTTACAGCGCCATACTAAGTACCTACCTAGTGACCGATAAATCACCTTTTCATCGTCATCATGATGTGAACATGAGCAATATACACACTGAAAAAGACTGTGTGAAATGCAATGGATATGAAAAGTTCTTATATTTAAATGTGGCATGTACTGACACTCAGCATGGAGAAATGGCACCTTGCACAATAAAACCATATTTGAGGTCATTTTGCATTGCAACACTTGAGTGGCTGGCTTTGTAATGCCAAAATGTGGCTCTGGAGACATACGGAAGTGGGAACTGCCACAAAGCTGATTCTCACAGGATACAAAGTGCATAACTAATTTATTAGACCACCACCCAGAGTAAGGTTTATGACACAGCCGCCCTAAATTAACAATATTGGTAACTAACAAATGTTTGTGTTTATGTTTCTGTAATGTGTGGAACCCTGTTTACTTGTTTTTCATGACAAATTTGTTAAGCATTGTATTTTACCAACATGTTAATGACACAGTCATGATAATTACAGTCTAGAAACTTTAAATTCATTTAGTTTCAATCAAACTGAAAGTCAAGATCAAAGTTAGATGCAGTCTGACATAGAGAAAAATACTCTTTCTGAAATAATTTCTGAATTGGCTACTGTACTTTTTCATTACAGTGGATACCTTAGGCCACACATGTACCCGGTCCACAGTTCCTCCAGTGCAGAAGTGGACAGCATACACCTACAGGTGTTGTAGTTTATATGATTAAGAATAAGAAGGACCCCCAGATGCAAAGGAAAATCTACATGTGGAAGATAGTGACTAGTGCAGCTACATCCATAGCTCTGCCCTGACTCATTGATTAGACAGGGTATTTACGCTTCTGTTTAATTTTAATGTGCTCATAACTCTCCGTATGATTTATACACATGGAGTTTAAAAATAATATTTTCATAATGGGTGTTGTCTGAGTGTTCACAAACGTTGCACTTATAGCGATTCCATTATGAGATGTTCTTGATAAAATTTACCAAAAAGCTCCCCAATCTCCTTCCAGCCAGGTAAAAAACATTCTCTATCTTTACCCTAAATTCAAAATGTACCAAAATGATGGGAAGAAGAAAACACATGCAGAAGATCTGTAAAAGGTCATCATTGAAGAATACAACATCATCTGTAAAACATGGTGGAGCCAGTGCAATGGCATTAGCGTCTATAGCACAAGTGTCGGACTCCAGGCCTCGAGAGCCGGTGTCCTGCAGGTTTTAGATGTGTCCTTGATCCAACACAGCTGATTTAAATGTCTAAATTACCTCCTCAACATATCTTGAAGTTCTCCAGAAGCCTGTTAATGAACTAATCATTTGATTCAGGTGTGTTGACTCAGGGTGAGATCTAAAACCTGCAGGACACCGACCCTCGAGGCCTGGAGTTCGACACTCCTGGTCTATAGCTTCCAGTGGCATCAGGTCACCAGTGTTTATAGATGATGTAGAAGAAGACAGAAGCAGCAGGTAGATTCTGTCACATATAATGATAAACTTTCTGCTCAGTTACAACCAAAAAGTTCATTTTTCACATTGTAACTGGTCATTGATGGAAAATGGTAAACTTAATTAAATTTGCTGTTTTGGCATTGGGATTAAAGATGGTGAGTGTGGTTGTCTGCATTAAACATGCATTTAACTTGCATTAAAGTTTTCATGAAAACCTAAAGGAACTGCTTATATAGTCAAGCAACCACATCAGCGAATGAAGGAGAGCTCCGACAAATGGGAATCTGAGCATCCTAACGAAATACACACATAACTTCTAGATTTCTGTTTACATCATCCAACATCTGTTTGATATTTCTGCATTATTAGATCAATACATGATATATTTGCATTCTACATATTTAAAGAGTCCCTAGAGTGCTGTTTTCCCCTCTACTCCTTTTTTACTTTCTGTTTTTTTACATGAGGGGTTATGACAACTCAGGGCTATGTGACCATATAGCAGCTGTAAAGTGGTTGAGGCTTGGCTCATTGACTGTGTTTACTGGTCTTAGATCAGAGGTAGCGATATGTTAGTGGGTTATATGGTGCTGGGTGCGAGTGTTTCTTATTAGAGAGGCAGCAACAGACACAGGCCTGGTGGCACTAAAAGAGGTGGGGGTGGAGGGTAGAATGCAGTAAAAAGGGTGGTAAGCTCAGTGTCAGACTGTACATGGGTACAAACCCTGACTATGGTATACTATGCTTGGACCAGCCATCTAACAGTAACTTGTCAATTAGTATTTTACATGCAGATTTGTGTCTTTCGTCAACACCAGACAGTGTCTTGGACAAAGCTGTTCACAAGTACAGAACAACCAACTGATCTTCAATCCAAACAGACTAGCCTCTGATGATGTGACACTCACTGTCAGAATCTTTGTAGACTCCAACTACAATAAATCCACCTTGAACCACAAATCCTTGAACTACACATCTTATCTACCCCACTCTGACTACTGTACACGTTCACCATATTCATCTCCTTATCTCTGAAATCCCCTGTTATTTAATCCAGGCAGGTGCATCAATGTGTCTCTCAATCTCTCAAGGTAACAGGCATGTCACTAAGAAATGTCAAACTTTGTAAGGATTTCACACTTCCGCCGACTTGTTTAGACCGTTGAGTTGTTTGTGTTCTGTTTCAGATTATGCTTCTGGCGTTTGGGGGTCCTGTGAACACATGAAAGTTCACCACAGCTTTGGGTGGTATTGCATGTTTAAGTGACAAAGCCTGCTGCTGTGGGAATGATCACAGTTACTCAGAGAGAGAAGCAGTCAGGATATGGATACAAACATCTGCTGAGGTTGGGGAGAAGTGTAGACCCTACTGTCAAAGATGGCAATCTCAAGCTATACTACTAGTAGTAGTTAGTAATAGTTTCACTGAGCAGGAAAGGCCTTGTTTGTTAGAGGTGAGCTTATTGCTACATAATTTATATTTTAAATAAAAAAAATATCTTTCAATTCTATAAAACATTTCCCCCAAGAAAGTTGGAAAAAGTTGTGTAAAATATGAATACAATAAACCACAAACATTGTAAGAACAGCTTTCCACAAATATCCTCCCTGCTTGTTCTTTAGAATGGACAAAATTCTACCAATGAGCAAAAATTTGTAAGTCTGACAGACAACAAATGAAATGTTTATGGGAGAAATGTTGTTTCTTGGATAATATAGGCTTATTTTGAATTTGATCTCATTGGCTCATTCCAGACAAAACTTAGAAAGACATGGAAAGCTTAAAAGAAAACTTTCTACTTATCATAATTAATTGGCAACAGGTCAATAACCTGTTTCGGTAAGTAACTTAGATAATAATAAATTAAGGAAAAAGTTTTTCACCCTTTAAAAAACAGCCTGGGCAAAAAGTTAAAAACATACAAATCTGGAAATCACTGCATGGGTCAAAAACACTTCTTGTCACATCATGACAAATTGTAAATTGTCAATGCATACATAAATATTGGTTAAAACTCTATAATGTGGGGGGGGACAAACAGGATAGACAAATGACCCCAAACTCTTTTCAAAGGGACTGAGGTGAAGAATAAAACTGTGCTTTCAACCAATCAAAATGTGGAACTGCTTTTTGAAATGTGGGCTAAAGACAAGATGGACTTTTATCAGTGTATCTGTAATGGTATGGGGATGCACTATTGCAATGAAACTTGTACATGTATGAAAAAATATACACAAATACACAAATAGAAAAGTTTTGGAGTCATCGAGATCAAAAATCTCAATGCTTAGACACCTTATGTTAGTCTTTATAGTATTTACAATGAATACATTTGTTTTTAACAATACTAAAAATCCAGTATTTTAATTTCATTTAATTTAATTTTGCTTTAACCTTTTTTTATCTGTGTGTGTGTGTTTGTGGGTGTTGGTCAAACTTGGGACACAACATTGTTCTTTAGCTTTATCATTACAATTTTTTACTTTATGTTCTTGTTGGTGTAACTACATACTACAGTAGACCATGATAAATAATCAATTTGTCATAAGATGTGTGTGTGACATAACAGTTTCAAAGCACTGTTTATTGTACTCTGGCATTCAATATTGTATTCCGGATACTCTGTAGTAATTGCTTCATTATCATGACATGATGATCACCGTTTCTTGTAACTCTACTGCCCTCCACATGGCAGCATAATAGCCTAATTCAGGTGGTCATATTCATCCAACTGCATGAATTACAGGAGATAACAAGAGGCCCACTCCAAAACAGACGCCAGTGACAGCCTCCCTCTCAATATGTAGATTTCTACAATTATCTCCAGCATGGTGGTGCAGCCAGAAGCTGTGTCTAAAATGCACAAAATTAAAGATCTGTGTTTCTACCCCACAATAATCAGCTACTTTTTAATATGCAAACTACATTCCGAGGTCTGTGGCGTTTAAGATTCAAGATTAAATTTGGTGAAACTAAAGATGAATAAAGAGTAGGGAGGAAATCAATGTTACTGAAGCATCAACAAGCCCTCTGTCTGCAGAAAGCTGTCTGCGGGTGGGAAATAAAATGGTCAAAAAGTCATCAATATTTACCTACCTTCATGTCCACCTGCCTGTCTGACACTTTTTGTTTTTTCAGAATAAAAGAGCTGAAGCATTCCCCGCACATGGTCCTCCTCTCAGCATGATGCTGTATGTGCATGGTTTTTTGTTTTCTGTTTTTCACACTGCCTCAGGACTGAGGACACAACTGGATGGCAGAGAAATGTTGAAAAATTAACCAGAGACACCCAAGACAGGGAGAGGAAAGAATCAAACACTTTTCTACTACTTTTGTGCCCCCTGCTTTCTTTGCTTGCCCTCTAGCAAGTTGGAGCTCAGGATGAGCAATCCGTTCCCCTCCAGATTAGATCAGCTGGGGGCTTCAGAATTTACTGGGGGCTAGTCTCTCTTTTACCAAGAGAAGCAGGAGAGACAATGGCTTACTGGCCACGCTAGCATTTTGTTGCTGATGTCTGTATTGACTGTACTTTGCAAGGGATAGGATTTTTTTTATTCATTTTGCTCTGAATAATCCACATCCCCTCAATAGAATCATGTGCTGTTCCACTGCCATCATAAAGATTTAATTATTTAATTTTACAAATCTAAAAAAAATTAAATAAAATGCACCCTTCTTTAACCCAAGTCTTCACTCATTCAACTAAAGAAACCTTCATGTGTTTGCAGCAGAGATTGAAAATGTCAGATTATAACATTGCTCATGCTACATCTTTCTTGCTTTTCTTTAAAAAGCTATTTCCAGTAAAAATGTCCCTCACCTTACACATCCTCCCGTTCACATCTTCTCCCCTTTCCAATCTCATTAGTTTGGGTTTTATGCCTTAATCTACACAATGAGGACAAAGTCATGGCAGTTATCTTCAGCAGCCAATGTCTGCCTACCTGTAATCCTTCTCAAAGTCCCCGGCTTTCTTCCAGCTCACAAATTGGCACACAATGCTTTTTATGCAAGGCCTCCATCGTAATGCTCACAGACGACAGCAGCCTTTTTTCTTCTTCTTTTTCATCCCTCATCCCTCCACATAAAACTGGTTGAATAGATACATCTTAATCTAGGTCTCAGGACAGCAAAAAGCCACGATGCAAAGGACACAGGTCTTATATTTTGCAGTCGCTTTCAATGTTACTTGATGATTGGCAGATATCACTCCAGCTTCCCCGCATTCTTTGTCTGTCACTGAAAAAACTCAAATCATCTCAAAACAGTATTCAACACTGTCATGCTGTATGCACACTATAAGTTTGATTAATTAGTTATACAGAATGTAAAAGAAAATGCAACATTAAACACATGCAGAATAATCCACTTGAAATGAGCGTTAAGACAAAAACTAAATCAATGAATTTATTATTAAAAGTTAATTGAGAGGGGGACTTAAAGGTCAAACAAGTCGGTCTATTGGAGGAGGGCATAAGGGGGTTAGCTTTTAACTTAGCATTTTTATTGACTCTGGCAAAACAAAATGAGCGGGCTCTGTAGGATTGTGCACTCTGCATTGGCCATTCAGGCCTTCAGAGCCCCATTGTAGTACTTTGAAGAGAATGAAAGGAAACCCCACTGGTGGAAATGCAGTGGAACAGCCCCACAACAGGCCACAACTGTTCCCTTATGCATGAAAGGCAGGGACATAAAAGACAAGATGGACTTCTGAGGTAGGGCCAAAAACAAAAGCAACAAAAGTGCTGATCACGAGGGGATGACACGACTCGTCTCAGCAGAAGGAGCAGGGAGAAAAGGGGCAGGGGACAATAGCACTCCCAGCCAAATGACATGTTGAAGAATTGAAAAATCCACACAAGAAGTGTCTTCTCAATTCACTAAACCCACAAGAGCTGGGTGACTGTCGGCTGGACCTTGGTCAGACTGAGTGTGTATGTGTGTGTGGGGGGGGAGCTGAAACAGCCCACGGCTTTTCTCTAACTTTCTTTCCCAAATCTTTTCCTGTTTTGGCAAACAACTTGGCAAGGGCAGAGACAGACTGGGGTGACGGCTTTAGTCTGTACACACCAAACCGAAACCAAACCTAATCAAAGCGTGGTGGATTCCTCTCCCACAGCTTCCGTTTTGATCTGTTGGCTGTCTGTGTGTCTGATCTGTTTCTGTTTGTGTCCTAAACACAATTATGCTACTGCCCAACCTCCATGGAAACAGTCAGACGAACACAAATGTTTGCTCGCGCTCAAAAGCATCCTTGTTTTTAGAGCAACAGTGTAATGGCTGATATTTGGGCCAGCATTTCATAAGTCATACTAAATAATGCTTCGTTAATAACAAAGCCAGCTGACGCTTTTCAGCCTGAATACATCTAAGCTGAAAAGAAAGCTGTTTTTCCCAGTACATGAAATACATTTTTTTTTTCATCAATATGATGAAACACAAAACAGCCATGTGTGCATGCATTTGTGTGTGACAATAGATGGGTCGGCTCAATTTAAAATAAAAACCATGATTAGTGCAAAATGAATGCAATTTTCATAATCCGCTCAAGTTTGCATAAATCATTAAATAGCTTTCAAATGTATAAACATTGACATGTCATCATTTGAATAAGAAATCTTGTGTATTAAGTCACATTTATCCTTTTAAATCAACGGTTGGCACCACTTGTTAAGCCAAACTCTAAACACTGTACTCCACAAATGAAGGCCCTCCTCCACGATAGCCTGAGGCCTATCCCACAATTCTTCACACATACCCATGGGCCCTTTCACTGGCCATCACCCTGTCTGATTAATGGATCGATGTGGTAATTGATTAGTGAAGAGGAGGTGGGAATAGTAACATAGGTCAAACGTCAATAATGTCCCCCTGACAAAAGATGGAAGACGTAAAATTTACCAGTGATAGCCTGCAGCCAGACCTCTACCCATCAAAAGCCCTGGCAGGGCTAACATAAAGGTCCCCAGCACATTCTCCAGTGAGCCCTGCCCTCCCTCCTCACAGCTCCTTTTCTCTTGGTAATGCTGTCTGTTAAAGTGGCAGGAACCATTCTGGGAGCTGCTTGTCAGCTCACCTTCATAAAACAAGCCGTAAAGCAGCAAATAACAGGCTTATATGGCTTCATTATAGTGGCTATGCAGGATCACAGCCCTGGGCTGAGGGGTGAGGGGTTTGTGCGGGTAGCGGAGAGGCGGGGACAATG
Organism: Oreochromis niloticus; assembly: GCF_001858045.2. Lineage (NCBI taxonomy): Eukaryota > Metazoa > Chordata > Actinopteri > Cichliformes > Cichlidae > Oreochromis > Oreochromis niloticus. Next base: position 23,104,637 of record NC_031987.2, on the reverse strand, counting down.
TTGGCAGGACAGCATAGTTCTCGTGGAGATTTGTTGTCACATCGGCTGTCACCATGTCCGTGTTTGCTTGGGATAGGGGGAACACTTGACCCCTTTCAACCCTGTATTACCCAAAATCCCAAGCTAGACAAACAAAGAGGTATGACTCAATTTGGAAATGCTGTGACAGCTCTCTCTAACGGGACTTCTTTAATGTATCTTTTTTCACTCTAATACTAAAGTAGGAATATTCCATTTTAAGCATCTAACAAATATTATGCAAAATAATCACCAACCATGGTTGTGTACCTGAACAGTTAAAGAATGAAGATAAGGAGAGGGCCAGATGGAGCATGCATCTGCGACAGTAAACCTTTGGCCACACAGGGCTGGACATGAGAGACATTCTCATTTATTTAATGCAAATATCTAGAGGCTGTTTCACAACTTGACAGCGAGGGCTAAAATGCAATCGGTATCTTGTGTTGTGTTCCCAAAATATTTCTTCTTTTCTTCAGAATCAGCCATCAGAGGTCCATCTCAGTAGAAGCAACAGTGGATAGGTGTGCTTACCAGTATAACAGTTCAAAAGGAAATTTAGTTCCTTCCAAGAAAATCATTCCATGTAGATATATGATGTATATGTGTATGTATTAAGTTTCAAAGCAAAGGCAGAACTATAGATGCTCTGCTGATATTAGTAATTCAAATACGCATATGCAAAGGCTTGAAGAACATCTGGTGGACAAGCTCACACGACAGGCACCAAAGTGACTGCCTCGTTATGTCATCTTCCCAGTCACAGTCATATCGACATCAATTACTTAACATTTTAGCGATCAGCACTAAGAGTGAGCGGCATTACTTGTGATCACTCCATAGTTAATTGTCACCTCGATCAACATTAACACTTTCTAACATGCGAACCAGAAGGGGGAAAAGGGGGAGCTGACAGCACACTCTATTCTGAGGCTGACACTTGTTCTCTGAGGGGCGGTTTTTTAGTGTCAGGATTACAGTGCTCGGGAGAAAAGAGGCGGAGGAGAGGTGGGGAGCCTTCTCTGCAACTCATGTCACTAGGTTTGTGTCACAGTAGCACATGAAGAAAAGAGAGATATGGGGCAAGGTAGCACTGATTGGCATTTACTTTTTCGCTGCCTCTCAACCAATGGGAAATCAAGGAGGCTAGCATGCACGACATCATCTTCCCATGACAGCATCTCATGGGCCAAACTAATCCACCTCCCACCTCGTTTGGCTGCATGATAGATGCTGTGGCTATATGATCTCACAAGACCTAAATAGGCCTATCTGGAAGCAAACGCCACAAGGCAAGGTGAGGTAAAAGGTTCACCGTAAAGACAGTGACACATATACACACAAACACATCCACACACTGCACAGCATCATCTACACACATTTGGCACCAGGCCAGAAGGATTCAAATGTGTCACCGCCAAACCATATGGACACACATATCTGAGCTAATCTAACAAACACTGCAGCCCACAGACACATATTCTAACCAGCACATAGACACACATATCCGGACTGCTAAACAGCATTGCCATCTTGAGCCCTGTGGATCACTGGGGCCACGTGACACCGTGGAGCCTGAATGCATTAAGACGGGCAAGGTGGCTATACTTTCCATCTTAGCTAACACGGTTACATAACCCTCCATGATATGAATGCATTAAGGCTGCAATCAGTTGCTGCAGGTGAGAACACTTGTCCCTGCTCAGCAACACTAGCACCTCAAATTAACTTCAAAATAAAGCCGCACAATTTGAAGATGAAGTTGACGTGATACCTGGTCGACTTCACAGGTGGAAAAGCATTGGTTAAGTTTGCGACAGAACAGAGTGAATAACGCAGGAAAGCACTTATATGGGTTAGATTTAAAAAGAAAGCATGGTAGCAATAGACCTACTACACAAGCACCCAGGCTGGGGTGTGTCTGGGTGCATATGAACCTGGATATGGATATGACTGGGACAGTAGATCAGAAGGTAGATCAGAGCATTAGGATATTTGGCCTGTGATGTGATATGTGCGTCTGGTTCCTTGCCCCCACCCATTTACCCGCTCGAGCCCAGACACAACTACACCCCCGTACCCCTCCTCAGACCTCAAAAAAAAAAAAAAAAAAGTCTGACAGATGGGTGTACTGGAAAGATCCACTCAGGAGACCAAAACATACTAAGGCGTTGTCTGTCTGACGTTTGGATTTGGAGGAAACTATAACCACAGAAAAACAGGAAAGAGAAAAAAGGGGACATCTGTGGTATTTGCCTTATTTTCTCTCTTGTGGGATATGATGTGTTATGAGAGAGCATCGAGTCTTTTGGATCATATTCCATTTAATTAATGAACCCCCCCATGTACAACATTCACACCCCATCTTCAAGCTCCATCCCTGTAAGTTGCCTGTGCCCCCAAGTGGTCTAATATAATAACTGCATCTTTTTTACTATTGCAGTAGTTTTTAGATGCAAATTAATCTGCTTCAGCAAACAAGACATCTTTTACTATAAATTGGACTTTTAGATTCAAGATCCTAACATATGTATACTCCAAAAAGCACTGAGAAAAGGACTACACATGAAGGGCTTTTAGATGGTGCACTATAAAGTACTTCTCACTGTGACAGAAACTGTAAGCAGTAACCAGAGCTGAATGAAGATTTCTCATAACAGAGTGAACATTGGTATTCTCTCATACTCAAATGTCCAAAACCAAAATCACACGATATGCATGAGAGGACATCCTCTTGTATACATGAAATTGGCTCAACCTGTCAATTTCAACAAGTCACAAGATGGCAGAATGATATCTGACTGTGCTATTTATGAGGCACTGCTATATTATAATTTCTGCACGTCAAAGCCTGAATGGTCAGTCTCTTTAAAGCGGAATTTTAAGTAATAAAGCTGATACTCCCCATAGTGTTGTAATGACAGACGATTCATTCTTTTAACCAACGGGGATGCCTTTTGCCCTCGACTTCTGCCCAGCCCCAAGCCTTTAATTAAGACTGGCTTAGGCCTGATTGATCCTGACACACCAGGAAGTTTCTTGAAAATCTGACTGCCAAAACCATGGAAGTATTATATAGGCCACAACCCCCCAAAGCATCCCAGAGCCCCTCCCTACACGCCACATAAAAAGGACTGTAAGCTGAAAGCCCTTCTAGTTGGTCCAGTGGGACCGTGCATTAATAAGGTATGCCTGTACATTTTGCATCAGCCCTCAACGACAACATCTGGATTCTCGCTTGTCTAAGTAAGTAATTAGAGTTTTTGGCAAGTATAAAAACAAGAAACAAAGTAAACAGGGGCCAGCAATACACTTCTTTCAATCATTTTTCTTAAGCATTGTTTGCACTGGATATCAAACTTGAGATTGCAAAATAGCTGCAAAACTATTATGAAATTATTTGCTAATGTAAAGCAAGTTGTATCCGAATTTAATACACACATTCATTTATAACCTTGTGAATTCCAGCAGTTTCTCCCGAACAACAGACCTAAAAACACCACCACATCATTAAATCAACAACACATTTCCTGTAGCAAAAGCCGTGATGCAAATAGGAAGCTGGGTAGTAAGATTGTCAGAGCTCTGTGTTCGGCGGGTGTTGCGCACCACATGGAGAGAATTCTTGTACCGGCTTTCACCGCAACACAGCCACTGATGAGTCAGTAAACCCCATGAAAGTGCAAGAGCTCTACAAACGCTGCCTTCATTTCATGGCGTTCCCATATTCCCCCACACCAGAACTGTTTGATAATGTAAATGTTACAAATAAAGTAGATTATATGCAGATTAAAAAACAAAAATAAATAAAAGCACAATACTAAAATGTCTAGTTGACAAAAGGATAAAAATGTAAATAAGGTTATAAAAAAACAAAACAATTACATCTTATATCCAATTTTTGTCTTTGCTGAATATCATCCAGATGAACTCCTTTACGCTTTTACTGTCTGACAGAGCCTCATGAAAATTCCTACAACATAGATGTGAGGATGGGACTGATGAATCAAGGACACTCTCCACCTGAGGACCTTCCGCATGTCTATTTAAGTCTGTGTTTGGCTTTCATAAAACCCAGTAGGTAGCGATTAACACACATTTCCCTGTGTACCATAATTGGGTGTGTTCGCTATTTACATATTGTGGCGATCTGACGCTAAACTGCGTTTTTGTTTTTCTTCGCCTTTTTTTAATCTTTAAATGAGTGTTCAGCTCACACCTACATTAAATCTTCCTATTTGCCATTGGGATTCCCTACTCCTTTTAAATGTGGCACTGCCAAAAGCCAAAATGGCAGCTTCCTTATAAAGAAGTGGCAGAGTAGGTCTCCCTGTGCTCTCAGTGCACCCGTTAGCTTAGCACCTATCTCTGGCTCTGCAGGTAGTCTCGGTCTTGTGGAAAATATGGGGAGTCATTTATCCCTCGCTGTGCAGACCTTAAACCACCTGGGAACTATGGCAAACACTGGGAGTCATATACACACTTCTTTTCCACATACCCAGAACCGATGCAGCTTATACTTCATCATTATTTTATCATATTTTTTAGATTTTCCCGAGAAAGTCTTTGGTTAGCCTGATTTTTGCATTGTGTTTGTAATACACCGTTTATACTGCGGCATTCGCTGTGTGTGTTCCTGCTTTGTACCATGCTTGGTTGCCTAAATTATAGTGTTGGTTTGGTCTTTTAATGTAGGTTTCATGGTGGAGTGAAACTCTAAAATCTTCAACCCATTTGGGGGAATAACCTAGTGAAAGATCTAACTTTGTTAGCAATCACACCAACTGGTTCCACAAAATTAAAAAAATATTAAAATTTTTTTAAAAAACCTAAGAAAACTGATACACTATAATAGGCAATACATATTGTCTATCTGTACCTAATAACAAAGACATTACTTTTTACATGCTCACTTCGCTCTCTACATGTCAAACAGCAGTTTGTAAGATAAAGAAACCATAGGAGTTTTGAAACTCACCAAATCTGTTATTATACATTACCACCATGTTGAGTGCTGGTTAGCCTGTTAGCTTGAGGCCTATTTGTATATATTACTCCTGATTCTACCTGCTGAACCTTTAATGTCTGTAACGGTTTTGCATATTGATGTAAATATTTTACATTTTTTTCTCTAATTGTTACTACCAAGATGCATACTTTTTGACATGTGTATAAGTTACAATTAAGATTTGTATTAGACAGTGTAATCTTATTTAAGAAATCACACTGTAGACACACAGCATGAATAGAATTGTCATAGTAAATTAAGTATAGCATACTGTGAATGTTCTTTAAGAGAATAAAGACATATGTCTAAATGTGGACTAAGACTATTGTTATACTTGCAATAACTGATGCAGTAGTAGTGTGTTAGTAGATGAAATGCTTTGAAAAAAAAAAACCATTAACATAAGCCCAGTTTCAATGTTAAAGGTCACAGGGAAACATCAAGACCCAGCCTTGGACTATTTCTCCATTAAGGGTGTGGTGTGAGGGAGGGTGGGAAATAACCAGTGCCCCTTCCTTCCCTTACTGGGAGGATCATGGAAACTAAACTCAGAGTTACATTTTCACTTTGTTTATCATCAACTTTTGTCAGAACCACATTAAACATTATGCAGGTTATAAACTCACTTAAAATATTAAATCAGGTCTTTTAGGCATTTTAATATAAAAGTGATCATTTTTTTTACTCAGGAAAAAACTATATTAGAACAGTATATAACAGAGCTGGTAGCACGTGGGTATCCCCTTTAAACTGAGTTGAGGACTTTAGGTTTAAACTATATTGTTACTAATAGTACATGCATTTATTGTTCTTGGTGTTAAGTTAGTTGATCGGATTTATCATGCTAGAAAGGCTAGCTTCTAAAAAAATGGCTGTGTGTTAATTCACACTGTACAGTAAGTTTTAGTTTTAAACTAGCCTTTATTTGCAGCAAGGACCATGACCAGTGACACTTTTGAAGCTGGACAAGTTGGATGAGTCACCAGTCACTGCTGCCCAGTTTCATATAAGCCAATGTGTCAAAAACAGTGACAAAAACATCTACGTTTGTAATGGATGCTGAGGCAACTGCGTGCTAATCTGCCATGTGTGGATTTTAGAAAGAAAAAAAGACAAAAACTTCCATGGAAATGTCCTATCATAATTTAACAAATACAGAGATCTTGTGATCACATCACATGAGTTCTAAATCCTGTTACATCTCCTGCCAAACTTCATTTCATTGAAAAAAATGTTTTTTAATTTTCTGCTAAAGGCCACAATTTTTTCCCTCATATTTCTAAAAGCTGACAAACTTGATCTCTGAGTGTGGCTCACAAAGGCCATCAGATAGATTCTTGACTTTGAGAAGTACTAATCACTCACAAACAACTGAAATGAGAGAAATCCAACAAGGAAATTATATCCTATTTCAACAACACAAAAATGTACAACTTGACTAATACTGCTACTGCAAAAATCAAAACTGCATGTGGCCAAAAAGCTGTATACCTTAACCACATGATGCTAATGCCTACTAGCACAGTAATAGGTCCCAGGACCAATCAACATCTCATTCCAATTTATTTGGTGTGACCATAACAACATATTTAATTGAAAGGTTTTTTTTTTTAAAAAAAAGCTCACGTTTTCCAGTTGTTTTTAGGAAATTCAATAGACCTTACCCAGGGCAACCTAATGAAAAAACTAATATTCTTTAGCTGCTTCATTTTATATATTCTACACTTAAAATTACTGTTGGGTTTTTAGAGTTTGTTTTACAAATTAAAATGTATTTTAGTCACTGAATTATTAAAAAAACAAACTACTGAAATACATGCAATGTTTAGGACAGAAGTAGTGGTGGTATCCCAGTAACTGTGATGAATGCTCAACACCCAAAAGTCGCTTCTCCTTTTACCCAGCTGTAGCATATGAATGTGCCTAAAAGGGATATATATTAGGGATTTAACTTGCTTTTGCAATTAGAAGAAGTAATGCCAAACATATTAATATAAGATACCGAAATAAAAAAAATCACATAATTAGGACTTTTCTCATAACTAGTACATAATAGCTACAATGCATCATGATATTATCTTAGGATATCAATGACTATCCTGGGTAAACTTTCTGACTATGAAAGCAAATCTAGGACCCAGTGCTTCAGTGACAGTATTATTATTGCTGATTTCTGAACACAAAAGAAACGTAATGCCAAGCTTGAAAGTTGTCAGCATAGTAAAACTGATCCAATGCTGAAATCGAGCAATAGCAGGCGTCAGGTACAGGAAGCCATTAAGAAGATTCCATTTGGAGTTAGCAAAAGTTTCCTGATCAGTGCAGAATGGGTGTTGGCATGTTGTTACTGGAAATGTCTGTTGATTGACACAGGGCATGAGGACTGACGTGCTGTTTTGACTGGACTGCTGCCTAAAGATCAAAGTGTTCCACAAATGTTATGATATGGAAATCTTTATAAATCCACAGATATATGGTCATTTCACAAGTCTAAGTTAACTCTTATTATTTATCCAATTCCTGGTGAAGTTAAGATTCAGAAATGTATTTCAAAGATACAAAAATATTTTAATAGAAATTCTGACTTATGAAAAATTCTACTTTAAGCTCAGAAATCTGAAAAAAAAAAAGCTGGCCGAGTATTCACTTCGGTATTGGTTTCTGGCTTTTTCCTTCCTTTATGTCCCAGTAAAACAGGATTTCAAAAGAGCCTTATCACCCTCATTCTCTTAGAAAAGAACACAGTAATGGAGACCGGATGTACAAGCTTACACTAGGTTAGGCTAACACAACGAGGAGTGAAGAAATGCTTTGAATGATACTTTGAAAAAGGAAGAGCTCCTGTATCGCCCCCCTGACCTCCCCACTCCACTTCCTTCCTGAGAAGTAAAAGAATGCTGTGTCAGGTTTTATGAATTAGTAAAGACGTGTATTTTAACTTCCCCATAGTAGATTCCACAATTAATTCCTACATGCTCCTGTGAATTGATTACAAATAACAAATATCTAATGAATAAATGGCACATTAAATTTAATGAGTTAACTGAAGCCTTCTTTAGACAACTATTGTAGGCAACATTTTTGAATATTTGCTTGCATTGGGCGATGGGTTCTATACTACAGCAGTTTTAAATCAGGCTAAGATCCCACACCATGTAAGACTTTGTGCACTGCTGAGAAATACAGCGTTTCTTCACATAAACTTCGAGCATCTACAGAAAAGTGAGAAACCTTGGTTTCTTTGGTATGGTTAAATTTATTAGGTTTAGTAAAATCTCATGGTTTGGGTTTCACAACTTTTAGCACTTGAGAAAGGTTTTCTGCCAGAAAGACAAATTTCTCCCATTTGCAACAAGCTTCTCCTCCATGTTCATGGTTTTCATGGTGTGGCCTATTTAAATCACAAACAGGTGGGTCCTATGTGCATTAACAGTTTTACTTTTGCTATTACATAGCCATGCTACAGTATTGTTTAGTCTGTCATTTAGTCCATTAGATGGTTGCTAGGCAACATGATGATCATAAAACATCATTCATAAGTCATGATTTGTGGATAAAAATTTGACGCCATTGTTGTCAAATTAAAATAATACAATACTTTTAGAAGTTGTTGTAGTTGCAAAAACGCTTTGTTGGTCATTGGTTGCTAGGTAACATTATGGCATCTTACAGTGATACGGACAACCTTCAGGGGGCCTAAAGCTACACATATACTTGGAGGTGATTTGCAGCAACCGGTGAAAAGACACAACAGAAGGTCCATGAATTCAAGTGACTATGTGCACAATAACTGCTGGCGATGGGCGTGGTTAAGAAACGCTTTTCTCAACTTCGAGGCAAAAGACTGAAGTAACTACCAATGAGAGTCAGGAATACCGCTGACTGACATATAACCAGGTAGCCATATTTCATCCAACCACAGCTTCTGGCACACATGATGACTCATTTCAGCACGATGACACACAGCTTGACTCATTCATTATTCTTGTTTTAGATTTCTTAAATTTTAGATATTCCAGGCAGCTGCCTGGAATATCTAAACTGACCAGCCATCAGCTTCAAAACAAAGTGCAATGACTAAACCTCTTCAGTGTGTATGCAGCCTATGATGTACCTGTGTGACAAATTTTGTTACTCACATCCTGATGATCTCAGAGATTTAATGTATTACAGCAAGATAAACCTCCGTGAATTTAAAATGTCTCGGGTAATTGATTTTTTGTCCTTTTAAGTAACGCTGCAAAATGACATGTCACCACCACTTGTGGTACTGCCGCTTCCACCTGAGAAACTTGGTGGCCTGGGTTTCAATAGTTTCTGTCTTCCCCAGGAACTAGAACAATATCATTCAGCAGGTTTGTGATCAATCTTTCTAAATCCTGTTGGTGGAATTCCATATTAAAATCATATTCTATGCCAAATCTTCACTATGGCAGTTTCAGTAAGAAAATGTGCAAATGACAAATGCCTATCGTCCTTATCCAAAAAGAATAAAGCCAAGTCAGAGGTTATATTCTTCCTTTTCAAAATTTAGCATTTTAGTCAATAGCATAGTAACAAATATCAGTGACATCTATAGTTCAAACCTCCTAGTTGTGGAACAGAGAATTCACTTCAAATACTGTGTGTTAAATACTACAGCAAATATAGTATTTAACAAGGCCTCCTAAAGAAGGAACAGCAAGTATTCCTCCACTTTAAAGTGCAGTCTGGCTTCACAATCCAAAGAATAAAACCATATTAATGTATTTCTTCCCATTTATATTTCCTTGTACATCTCTTTTGTTCCTTTCTCCTCCATCTTTGCAGTGGCTAACCCAGTCCAACACAAGGTCCCTACTTTGACTGTGGCTTCATCCTGTATTTTCCAATTATCACCTTTTAAAGGCCAGCTGGGTGCATTCCAAACCATCAGGGGGCAATTCCATTTGCATTGCTCTGAGACAAAGTCATGCACAAGTACTTTCATGCTTAAGTTCATAACAGACAACCCGAATGGAAGTTATAGGTGCAGCTTAAAGTCATCCCGATAGAATACCTTCAGCCAAATAAAATGCATTCATGTGCGAGAGCGGTGTGACTTTTAAACAAATGTTAGAAGTTAAAACATTTGCTTGGTATTAAAAATCCCCAAAAGTTTGCAATATAAACACAGCACGTAGCTTCTCCAAACTTTCTCATTTTACACTGATCAATGGAGCTCTCCTGTGAGTGAGACTCTGTTTACAATTTCAGCTCGTTATGCTGATTTTATTCTTCTTCTTCATTAACTTGATTTTTAAGCAGCTGGAGAAGTATTTTACATTTGTTTTATTTAGGTCAGTGTATCACACAAGTTGAAATTCCCCCAAATCAAACGGCTCTTCCCTCTTCCGAAATGACCATCGCACGTGCGTATATCCGTGTTTGCATGCGTGTGTTGTTTTGCGTGGTGACGGGTGGGGGAGTAAGGTTTCGTTTGCTTTGCACATTAATGAACACTGCCTTCTCTGCCTGCCTTTAGGCTCCTTAATGCTGAGGCTGTTCACTTGTGTAAACCTGTGTTTGATTTCTCCTTTTCCCCTCCCTCTCGGACTGCATATAGTAGCATTTAGCTGTGAATTAATTTTCATGTTTGGATATATCCTGCTGAGGTGTGATGCCAGTGGTGCATAATCAAAATCTGCAACACTACACATTGGTAGATAGGCCTTGTGGGTGTTTTCACTGTGCAGATCTGTAGCTGGGTGGGAGAAAGTAAAGGACAGAGTGCAGTCAATGGCCAACACACAGACACAACAGAAGTCAGCAACAGGACAATGGACATTTAACACAACTGAATAAATCTATTATTTTATGGTGGGATCGGGAGCAAAGGATAACTTTTGCAGTGTGGTGTGCAGCTGTGAGTGTGCCTGTGTGATAATGCACATGTCTCTGGCCGTGGGACAAGACAAGCACCCAAAGCCACAGCTCAAACACCAGCAGCCCTTAACATGGTGTGTCTAATGCTCCTATTTAGCGTTTGGGGTGCAGTGGCGCGTGGACTGAGGTTTTTGGGAGGGGAGCGTGGATAGCACCTAGCCTGACAGCTGTGCCCCAAACTGAAGACAAAAGCCTGAGGAAGTACCGCATCAGCGAAGATGGGACTAAAAGGCATGGCAATTTGCTCGTGGTCTGGCCTATACTGCCATTTAATTCGGTGCATCATCCACCATTCATGCAAAATATGGCCCAACAGCAAACACTTCTTTTGTACACCAGAGCTTAAGCTGGTAGGACATCTTTAACAAACTCTGTTATTTAAAGAACAGGCATCATGTGGTACATTTAGATCAAAAGTAGATACACAAACTACAAATTCATAACAGACTTTCTTTCAGACAAACACAAACAGACAGAACATAGGCCACCTTTTGTGCATCACGTTTTTTTTTTCTTCACTGGAGTTTGTAATCCTTTGATAGGAGGGAGTCTCTTTGTCAATCCATGCACTTCAAAGCTAAGCTAATATACCATGCTGCTTGTGTTTGTGTGTCTATGTGTGCAAGTCTGAATTCAAGTTTTTAACATTACACATCAAGGAGCGTTTTTTTGTTTTGTTTTGCTTTGTCTTTTGTTTTGTTTTTTTAAATCGACTGACTGATCGACTGATTGAATAACTGATCGACTGAGCAGAAACGAGGCTGTCTGTCAAGAACAATAAAATGCATTTTCATAAAAATGACATTTATGTATCACCATTTATTTTATATGAACAGCTGCACACATACACACACACACACAAAAACAAGACTGCAACTAAAATTGTGAGTTTGAGGGCAGAGTTATGCTAAAATCTGTTTAAAGCATTTAGCACCCAGGATTAAATTTCATACACATTAACCCTTTATTACCATACACAGAGGTACCTTCTTTTCTAGGTTAAACTACCAGAAGAAGAAGAGATAATTACTTGTTTGTTGTCACATCAGCTATTAGGTGATAATTAGGCTGGGCGAGAATTTTAACTCGCCTAAATGGTTTGTTTGATCTGAACACGTGTTCTCAGATGGATGTCTGAGTATCCTGCATTAATTATTGTAAATTGAAGTATAATCCAGCCTGTGCAAAGATGGATGATGCTGATGCCTCAGTATGCAGTTCTCCTCACTACGGGGTGAAAAACAAATATTTCTTTTGAACCCACATGTCTTACTGTAAGACAGTTTTGTAAGTAAGCATAGGTGGGTGTGCAGACTTTCTCTTATGTTTTTAATCACTGTGGTAGGTTTAGCTTTGGTGTGAATTGATACTAGCTGTGAACTTTACTTGGAGCTGAGCGAGGCAGATGAAACGTTCGTAAACGTGAAGTGTGGATTGAGAGGTGCTCGCAAAGGGGTGGTGCTGCTATTTCTGGCCGCTACATCAATAACTAGCCCTGCAATAAAATGGAAAACTAAATATTTAGAAATATGTCTTAACATCAAAACAGGAAACCTATCCATGCCTCGCATAAAGGAACTACCTTTATTATGCCCTTGTGTCAATCCACACAATTGCAGAGATGTCAGAGGATTGAAGCTGACTCAAAAATAACTACTGGTTTAAATTAGACCATCAAACAGCCAGCTGCTGATTTGTTTCCTGTGTGTGCGCGTGCACATGTTGGAGTGTGGATGTGGGTATGTTGTGGTTGGATGGTGCACTGAGGGAGAGGACCGAGCAGGTTTCTGACCTCTCACGGGTGCAGAAAAGTGATTGCAACGGAGTCAGTTGACTAAAACAACAATGTGTGCAATAGGCCATTTCGTGAAAAAGAAGCACAAGCAAACTTTAATACATACTGTATCCAGTGGCATTGTAAAGCGCTATATAAATTCAATCCATTATACTGTAAGACCTTTTAGTCTTATGCGACAATATTAAGAAGGGTCTAAAACTGGAATTTTTATATCTAAACAGTAAACTATTACAAGTCATTTTTAAGGACAATTCCACAAGGCAGGGTCCTCCCACTCATCTTTTATAAGCAAGAACATCAAGAAGAAATGCTTATTTTCACTTAAATGAGAGGGGCATTGTTGATACTCCAAATTTAATCTGCGACAAGAGTGTTGTACCACAAGATAATTGTTTATTAGGTGAACTTGTGAATTTTCATGCAGTGATGAGCTCTGTAATGAGCATTTTAAAAAAAACTACATTTTTTTCCTGTCCATCAGATTAGTTGTGCCTCGTCTCAGGTTGTGGTTGATTTCTGTTTTAGCAAGAAGCAACACAGATTTTCTATTTGGGTGTTCCTAATAGACAAAAATTCTTTAAAAAAGGGTGGACTTCCACCAAATCCTACCCTTATGCCCAGCCTGAGGCCAGGTCACCTGGTACATGTTTAGTCATGATGACTTTTTATAGCAATAGTCAGAGATGCCATTATCCTGGGTTGTTTTATATAAAGCGTATTCAAATGATGTCACTGTAAACTTAGTCTCACCTGTTATGTAATCAAATGTCAGCATATGGAAAACTAAAATGGTAAAAAGCTGCGTGCAAGTAGGTCAGAGATTTCGAGAGAAAGCATTTTTATAGACAGCCGAAGGCTAAACAGATGAGAACATGCAGTAAGGCTTTCTAAGGAGCTGTTGAACTTTAAATAACAAAGCACATGTTTTTCAGAATCAACCAGAAAATGAAAAAATAAATAAATAAAAGCCAGTTTGTGATTCTGGTAAAATTTTCATAAAAATCCCTCCATAACATTAACTTTTTAAACAATCCTGCTAACAAATGAAAACAAAAAAGAAACCAATAAATAAATAATCAAAGTAACTTAATATATGGTACTTTGGATTGAAATCAGCGCTCTTTACATGTTGGTGCATTATTTTCTGATGCAAAAAAGCCATCACTTTATTCATTTGATCCAACAGTTTGTTTTCTTCTTAGTAGCTTCCATTTACAGCAGCCCAGATAGTTTGATCATATGTTTGAATAGCTGCCCCGCACCCTTTAAGTGGATAAGCAGAAGAAAAGGGATGGATGGATATTATTCACTCAATTAGGACATCTTGAATGGAAAATACTGCCGCTGCCAGTGTGATAAGACTGTTCCAACCTTGCCAAGTCAAAAGGTAGAAGGGTCTCTTCTGACTTTTTAAACATTGTTTATTTGTATAATTGTTTTGCCCACAATGTTTGTTTTTGCTCCACAACATGAGCATGTGCTAACTGTAAGGGTTCTGGTGTGCTGTAAAGCAAACCCTATGTGAGAGTGTCTGTGTCTTTAGAGGGCATTAGTAGAAGCATTATCTTGTTGAGCCAGACAGTTCAGTAGTAAACACTCTGGCAAAGGGCCTCGTAGTAAATTCTGATGGTACTGCACAGTAGAGCCGGAGTGTTGTAGCCTTCCTGGCACAGAGATATGGGTCATGCTAGACTGTCCTCTCCCTCACCCCAGCACCACAGCCCAAACCCTGATGAGATTAGCTGGCCAGCCAGGCGCTCAGTGGTGGTAAAACACAAACACCACTGATTATGTGAACATTAAAGTCGGATCCCCTCACACTTCAGCTCAGATCCCCTTGTGCAGGTCACAAGTGGGTCAGTAAAATGACTGTGCTGCCATTTGCAACCTACAGTATATGTCAGCGCTACTTCTACCTTGGCAGTCACCATGGACTTTGCTGATCGTAAACAAACGGAGGACTTATCCTGCGATTAGCGATTACATCATCAGAGACACGTGCTACCACTTTTAGTGGGTGAAGAATGGAACAGCAAAACAGCTGGCTTCCCAGAATCTGCCAAATAATGGTGTTTATTTCAGGAAATATGACTGCTTGCCCGACTTTCTTGACAATAGCCCAAAAAAATAACAGGCCAAAGATTTTTATATTTCCTCGCAGAGACAAGCTTTTGTGGGGTAGGTGAGTAAACACAATGCTTTGTCCATTTATACTCTGTTAAATCACTACTAGAAATGGGATTAGGCAGGTTGGTATGCCAAGGTAATCACCCATTCAGCAGCAGCCAGAAGAAAAGGCCTCCTTAAGGAGAAGGGGTGGGTTTTATATAGCAGAGAGCTTTGATTACTGCCCCGTCTTAAAACCGCATCCGATGAGTAAAGACATGCACTGGTCCTCCCCCACATTTACTGGGCAAGTTGCCCTCCTGGGTTCCTGTAAATAAGTGATGTCACAGCGCTTAATGATGCCCAGACTAGACTCAGCGAGGTCCTGGAAAAAGGAAAAAAAGAAAAAGAAAAAAAAAAAACACTATCAGCTTCATCACTATTATAAGCATGCTGCCCTACTCTCATTTTGTCCACTGTATCTAAACAACATCAAGTGTATTCTTTCTAATTTTATGACACTAGAAAAAAACCCAAAACATTGTCCTCATCTGACGTTCCATTGTTCTCCAGGTAATGAAGATGTTCCCATGATAAGCAAGAAAGTTTCTCCAGGCTTTCTCCCCATCTCCAACGACGTAGACTGGTAGTGACAGTTGTTTCCAGTTGCTACATATAAAAGGGCCCATCATAAAGCCTGGCTAGAGGAAACAGGATAAGCGCTTGAGCCAAGGCAGTAAAAAGCTCTCTGGGAACTTGAAAGCCACACAAATGAAGTCTGCGTCTGCCATCTGGAAACAATAAACAAACAAAACCCAGCAGCCAAACAAACACCACGAACGGCAGAGAGGGAGAGAGCGAGAGAGAGAAAGACACCAAGAGAGAAAAAGCGAGCCAAAAAGAGAGAAAAAGAGAACTGAAATCTGGCTTTAAGAGTTTGAGAGTGTAAAAAAGGAAGGTATCAATGTTTAAATGTGGGCAGCATGCATCATTAGCAGACAGTGATAGGAAGACAGACACAGAGACAAGCCTTTGTATAAAATATCCTTTGATGCTGGGGAGATGGTCCTGCTGTTTGAACGTGTGTGGTACCACTGAAACCTGGTTCTAATGAAGTGTAGTGCTAACAGGAGGCTGCCTGTCTGCAACCAGTGCTGGTGCCAGGGATTTGATGAGAAGTTATAAAACCAAAATTTCCAAGTTTGAAATTCTGCAAAATACCAAAAAGAGTCAGCTAACTCTTTGCTTCCCACCCAAATAAATCATATTTTTTCTTTCCTTATTTTTTAAATTCAGAAAGAAGAATAAGTTATCTACTCCTTTCACCCGAAGGCTTAGCTTTAAGTGTTGTTAAATTTTTAATTTTCTATAAATCATATAGAGTAGTACACCTTCTTGAGAATACACTCAGGAATACCAGAGTAAACTTCATTACATATGGTAGAAAAAAAAGGTTCAAACTCGACAAACTTATGATCAGATGAAAAACGTGTGGTCAAAGGTCACTGTGATGCTACTAAACATATTTATACCAAAACTCAATAATTCGTTTGTGACGTAGAGCAAAATATCACACATCTAAAGGTATTTGATGCCACAATGCTACATTCACACTTGATTGGGACACTGTTTTGTTGCAGACATGGATGTAAACTGCAACTTGACTGGTTGTTACAGGCATACAAAGCAGCTCTAGTTTGAACTCTAGTTACATAATTTAACTTTTTAAAATTCTGTCAACATGTCTGCTCAAGAAGTCAAAAATAAAAACAATCACTCTCTGTTCTGTATTTTTACATTCACTCAGCACACACAAGGGTAATGTGGTGACAGTCTTTTTTGATAGTTTAATTTTAGCTTCACTGTTACACCACTAATATCGCTTCTGGTTTTGATATTACTATTAGTACATAGTATTTATAATACTTGTTTTCATGGTAATCAGGTACTTTTTCATATGAGGAAAAGGGCCTCTGCCACAATTTTATCTCGAGACATAGTTGTTAATGTTCCAAATCAGGTTTGCTGGGCAGTCACTTAGTGACAGTGTGTGACTATTTAATGAGGGAAATTCATGAGATAAAGCTTCACCTTCTAATAGAGCAAAACTCAGAAGCTTCTCTAAAAGACTTTCTCATAAGAAGACCCACTGTCAACACTGACACCGAGGGGTTAATCAAAGAACTGCAGCCATGTGGCCACAACACTGACCCTTACAGATACTTTCACATATAGGCATACATACACATAAGCTTCCTAGGGCAAAATGATACAGGGAACAGCACAAACACATACACCACACACACTCAATCCCCCCCTGCTGTGCCCAGTTAGCAACACTTTGCTATAAAAGCAGGCCTCTTACTCATTAGTTTGCTGTGTATCAGACAGGAAATGCTGGGTAAATTACACCTCATCGCGCTGGAACTAGCCGACCATCACCATGGCAATGAGCCAACCTTGGTGCCGTGAGAAGACCTAAACATGATCGTGGCAGAGGAAGAGGTGATGAGACAAGATATATCATTCCCTGTTAATAACCGCTCAGTCCCAGTGACACAAATCTACTCCTACAGGTTTCTGAGTTGTTAACTGAATCCAAATCTCTATGAATTTAACAGGCCTCCAAAAAACTCTGGCCTTTTGACAGAGGAGCTAACTCCAAACCTGGAAGTAATATCCTGCCCACACACAACCTTGACTGCTACCCAATTAATGGTACATGGGCTAAACAGCAAGAACCAAACAGAGTCTGTGTGAGAAACTGTCAGTCATCTGTACAATATATGCTTCAGTAGAGTTAATGCAGTTATAAGTAGGTTAAAACGAGTCATGGCAATCAAAAGAGATTGAAATTACCTATAATTTGGCTTTTAATCAATCAAAAACATTCTGACCATGATTTACTAATACATTTAGTTTTTAACAGCTTCAACTATGCCACTGAAACCTATAAAATGCATGCATTATATCCATTTTCAGTGGTTAGAACTAAAATACCTGTACGTTATACTTTTCATCACAGCACTTGGATTGGCTCACATCTCTAAAAAGCAAAAACACAAGTTTCCCCACTTTTGTTATGATTAATAACAGAATATTTCCCCAGCTTCTCATTCAATTCGACCACCACGCTCAAATTCTTAACCACATAAACCACCCGCTAGCAAAGTCCACCGCATGTTTCTAGAACAAAATTCTTTTGTTGCATTGTTCACACATTCCTCCCTGGCCGTGTTTATACAGATGCAATTCCATGTGCGCACCGGGGTCGTAAGAAGTCCTACTCTGGAGCCGAAGATGTGCTATTGATCAAAGGCTTAAGCGCTGGAGCAGAGATACTTGTTTTGATTGGATTTTTTTTCCCTCCCCCTCTGTAGATACAGGTTAACATATCCATCTGTTGGCCGTATGGATCCACCTTGGTCAGTTAAGGGACAAGTGTAGGCCTCTCTACTCTGCCAGCTCTTCTCCCTCATCCCTGTTTACTCAGCTGGTCCCCACGCCAGTCGTCAGAGCTTTGTTTTCACACAGCAACATGTGTTAATGCTCTGTAACAGATTTCAAAGGCGAGCTTAGCTGGGTCAACAACAGGTAATAGAGCAATTTATTGATTCTGAGGCTAAAGTGAAAAGCCCCTACTTGATAGTCACTTTTAAATATAGACAGTAATGCTGTATCAGTACAGTTGGTATACTTAAGTCATATCCTGTATTTTGGGGATGTAGCATAATTCAGCTTGATAAAACACCAGCACAGCTGACATATAACATGAAAAGTTTAAAAAAAAAGTTAGATTTTAAAAAAAAAACCGATAAAGAAAGGAAGGGTTTGATGTTACTTGACCAACCTGCTCACTCAAGGTCCCCACGGTTGTTTTCTTGCTTGATTGGATTACGGCCACACACCTTAAGCTCGGCTTCCACCACCAATCAATGAGGAAATGAAGTGTCAACACTCTGGTGTTTATTTAACACTCATTTACTTTCCTACCGGAAGCCAAAGAAAGCTCAGCCACAGAGGACACCAGATGAGCAGTGGGATTTTCGTTAGCCATTTAGAATTATTGCATATAACTGTATACTTCTAAGAGCATTACAAACACGGCTTTCTGTGGCGTGCGACTGCTAATTGCTTTTTCAGTTAATAAAATGTTGGTTTTTATTTCATTTTCCTTAATTGCCTTGCATGAAAATTCCTGTGGCATTATATAGTTTTGAAATTAAATTAGCCAATTTAGTGTGAAATTACTAATGTATTCAGACTGAATAGCACTTTGCGCTACAATTAAGACATTGTAATATTAGACATGTATATTAAAATTCTGCATGTTTCTAATCTCTTTTATAACTTGGAATACGAAGCTTTTAAACTCCTGGCTGTGCATCCATATGACCAAGCTAAAAGAACTGGTAATGGGAAGACAACAGGAAGTCTGTAATGCTTCCAGTCAGCATGAAGTGCCATCGAAATAAAATTCTGCACAGTAGCTGCTGCTTAAAACAACTGGGGCAATTGAAAATTCCCCTCACAATTTATGCCAAATGCCACTTTATAAACATTCTAGCACAACTGCCAAGTGTCTGCGCTGCTTTATGCCCTTTCTCTTAATTGAAAACGTTATAGGGGTGCATTACACTTAGAGATTTTATAAGCTGTGCTATAAAGCCCTAGCAGGCCCTGAGAGGGGAAACTGCCCATTAACTTATAAGGTCCAGGCCTTGGCTCTCTTAATTGACAACCTCTAGGCTACTTTCATCACTTGTCGACTTCATAGCAGCAATCAATGTTTCCTCCAGGATGCTGTTGCATCTTTGACACGAGGGTGTTTGTGACAAAGAGCAGTCTGCCGCCAATGCCAGGGCGAGGGCTCTAGGCTGTCCATAAAACAAGCACACACATTCCTCTCCTAGCTCCAGCCATCTGAGAGGGCTCCATTTAACCATTCAGGTACTGCTTCCCAGAGACACCAGTGCAAATTCATTATGAAACCTATTAAAAATGTGGACTTTTTAATATGCCAGTGCAGTTCATATCAGCACAGATGAGAAAAACAATTTCTAAATGATCCACTAAAACAGTTTCTCTTATCAAAGTGGTATTAAATATGAGACATGCTAAGCTAATATTAGGTAAGATTAGGAAAGAAACTATTTTCTTTCAAACTTTTTCACGCTATCCCCACAAGCGAAAGAAGACAGACACACACACCAGACTGGCGTGACAGTCACTTCACACTCTAATGTGGCAGGATCATCAGCTTTGTGCCTCTGGAAATTCATATGCCTTGAATTAGAGCCACATGTCACGATGTTGTTGACCCGAACAGACACATTAATAGAACTAAAGTTCTTTGTGACAAACATGCAAACTGTTTGAAGTGTCTCATTATACTTCTTAAGAGACATGCATGACAATTTACAAAGGTACGAAAGCAATAAGCAGCTCTGACTGTTAACCACCTGTCAATGGATCTCATGAACCATCTAACAAAAACACACTCGAGTGTAGCAGCAGTATCCCAGCAATACAGTATTTGAATTCTATGAACTTATAAGAGTCATAAGCAAGAAAAGGGTTAAAATCAAAACAGCAGATTGGAAGACAGCACCGGTCTTTTTTTTGTTTGTTTGTTTTATGACAGTTTATTTTAAAATATGTTCATTCTTATGTTTTCCTACAGAAATTAACAAAAACTATTGTGCACCTTTTTCTTTAGTGGGGATAAATGACAGCAAATTTGAATTAGTTACATTTTTAACACATCACAAACAAACATTTAAATCCATTACTATGACAGATCCGCAGTTCACTTGTTAGCTGAAAAATCTGACTACACATGGGTATCATGATACGTGGAGATGGAAATATTGCTTACATTTGTGTCTTGATTTTGGAATCATTATACCCCTCTTAACTATCCCATGACAATCTTATAACATTGCCCTTGTGTGCCATGTTTTACAGCAATATTGGCACGTTTTGCTGTGCTAGCTCTCAGGAGAGATTTTCAGTCAACTATTCTTCACCAAACTGCTCTCAAATGACTACACATACCTGGCAGCTTACACATTGACTTCATTTTCATTTATTTTGGAAGGAATTCCACACAGGAGTTCTCCTGTTTATATAGTCACATCTAATCTCTTATATACTGTATATATACTGTTTGTTTATTTTGTTTTAAATAGCTTAATAATTCTTTGAAAATTAATACTATTCCTAGCCCCTAGTGATGTGGTAAGTAATTATCTTTATCAAAATTATTGAATGTGGTATTTGTATTAATTCATGGAAATTCTGATTTCCATGAATTAAGAGATGCACTGGCCAAATATCAGTATCAGCTGATACTGGCCGATACTGGCATACAACTAATGAGATTTACCCATGTCAGTGGCCAATGTTTATTAGTTGTTCCAATTTTTCCACTGGTTTAATGTTAAAAAGAGAACAAAATGGGAAATAACAAAAACAAAAAGAGCAAAAAGAAAATGAAAAGATAAAAAAAAAAAAGATCTATACGGGCCATCAGCCAAAATATTACTTGGCGCATCCAAGTACTCAAAGACATTTATTGTTGCAGAGGATGAAGCCTAGTGACTTGGGACATCATCTTCTCTGTAGTACCACAAGCCTGACAAGTGCCACACAGGAAGAAGAGACTCCGTTATTATTATTATTATTATTATTCAGTAACGAACAACTGAGCTGAAAAAGCTATATGAGTGAATCGTGTATTATTTCTTAATTTAATGAATACCAATTACAAACCCATAAAGGCATAACCATTAGCCTTAACTGGTTTTCGCCTCCTGTTAATTTGGCAATAATATCATGCTAGTAGACAATATTAAGAAGCGAAAAAGAAAAACATACCTGCCTAACAAAGTAACTGTCTCTGTAAGAATGTAAGTACACTAATGTGGTGTCAAACTTCTAGACAAACTCCAATCTTGATTTAGGATTTTATATGCTTTTATATGATGAAGCACTTTAATATGACTGGTATTTAAGTTGTTAAATTACCGACTGAAAATTGTCATTCTTAAACACAAAGTCATTATTAAAGTAATTTTCTACAGATCGCTGGTCACCAAAAAGAAATGACCTTTTATTCTACTATCTGTAGTCTGGACATTTCCTCATCAATCTCAAACATTTGGGTAAAGTTGGTTGTTGTCATTTCCTACTCTGTGCTGTGCTTGTTGTTCAGGTACACACACCTGCCACTTCATTAGGTACAGCTGTTCAACTACTTGTTAGTCAGTCAATCACATGGCAGTAACCAAGAACATTTTAGGCACTTGGACATGGTCAAGACAACGTGCTGAAGAGCAAATCAAGCACCAGAATGAAGACGAAAGGTGATTTATGGTTGTTGGTGCCACATTGGCTTGCCTAGATATTTTTTTTAAAAAGCTGATGTACTGGAACTTTCCCACCAATCCCTAGGGTTTCCAGAGAACGATCCAAAAAGAGAAACTATCCAGCGAGTGGCAGTTCTCTGGGTGAAAATTCCTTGTTGATACCAGAGTAGAGATGCACTGATTTCAATATTTTGACTAATTGCAATTTCTGATTTTTTGGTAAGTGTGACCTGGCAATACCAATTTTTGTGGTTTAAAATTTTCTTACTAAGAACTAAAACTGACAGCATATACAGTGAACTTAAAGAGATTCTTAAACTTCACGATCTCCCCAAATGTGTATCAAGTAAACAACTGAAAATAAAGTGCTCTTCTACTGAAAAGACATACTAAAAAAATGAGCTGCTGTACACCCACGTTTACATGACAGGTTTTACTTACCAATCAACAGCAAGTTCACCAGAATTATAAAACAAATTTCAGGTACTTGCATCATTTTCTAGCATGTTTATAGCTTCAGCAGATAAACGGACATCAAACTTTTCTCTTTTTCACTCATCTCCATAATTTTCCTCAAAACCCCTTTGATCCTTTGCTCTTATTGAGCCTGCCGCTTTCTAACATGTTCTGTCCTCTGGTTAGCGTTATCTTTAGCCACTTTTACTGTGTTAGTTCCTTTAAAATGACCATATGTAAGAGTCTCATTAGGTTTGTTGTAAGGAACATTTTCAGTTTCCCCCTGCAGTTTACTTCAGTGAACTTTTACACTAAAAACTTAGCAAAGATTGGAAAAAATATTAGTTGATCTGGCAAGGCTCAATTTCTGCTGTGACATTCAGATGGTAGGGGGAGATTTTGGTGTAAACAACATGAAAGCATGGACCCATCTTGAATTGTATCAACGGTTCAGGATACTGACAATGTAATAGTCTGGGGATATTTTCTTGGTACACTTTGGTACCAAATGAGCATCATTAAAACACCAGAGCCTACCCCGGTATTGTTGCTGGCTATGTCCATCCTTTTATGGCCACAGTGTCTTCTCATCTTCTGAAGGCTGCTTCCAACAAGATATCACACATTGTCACAAAGCATCTAAAACTCGTTTCTTGAACATGACAATAAATTCACTGTACTCTGATGGTCCTCACAGTCGCCATATCACAATTTAGCACCTTTGGGATGTGGTGGAATGGGAGACATGCATCACACATGTGCAGGTGACAAATCTGCAGCAACTGCGTGATGCTGTGATGTCAATATGGACCAAAATCTCTGAAGATTGTTTCCTGTACCTTGTTGAATATGTGTCACAAAGAATGAAGGTAGTTCTGAAGGCAAAAAAGTGGTCCAAAGATAATAACAAAAGAACTGTAAAGTGTGATAGGCATTTGATTCAATCAGACGCAATTCCATTAATGTAGTTTTATGACTGTAATGACCAGTTTATGTGCACTTTATTGGTGTACCAGTATTCCAGATACTAATATCAATTCAGCACTAATTTTCCACATTTAGAGGTTAAATTAAAAGAAATACCTCCACTCAGCATCACCACAAAGTACCACACCTAAAAAAACTGAGTAAACCCTTGAAGAAAGTCCAGTTTATTGCAGGGCTGGTATATTGTTCCCTTGATTTGATTATAGTTCTCAAAAGTCATTTGCAAAATGTCTGCATTTATCACAGCAACATAACTGGAAACTGGCAACTTCCTTGCAACTAGGAAGGGAGGGAAAAAAATCAGTGGTTGCACGATGACTGCACTGAATTTTTTGTAACATTTACTCACAAACTGCCCATTAGTTGAATGTGAAACAGCATCAGCACACAAGCTGAGCACAACTCATCTGCAGCACACCTCTTTGCAAGAGGAGACTCTATTCAACTGGTTGCCAACTGCTTGTATTCTGGTTATATTCCTATAATCAAACTAAGGTTGCTGAGCACTTAGAGTATGTCACTGATGTGAGTTCACCTAGTATTTTGCTTGTGTCAGTGAGCAGGTGAAGATTAGTACACTAGCCTCATTTGAGTATCATTAATAAGAATGGCTCTCTGAGGTTGCACAGAGCTCCTTTAACAGTGAGGATCATTTACTTTTCCTCCAATTATGACGTGATTTTGGTTTGATTTTCATATGAATATGCATCTTTTATTCATCACTCAACCACAGCATATCAAAGAAGTCTGCAGCAGTGTAAAGTGATAGAGTATCCCATGTTATGCGTAAGTGCACAGCATTTGATATCCAGCATTTCAACTGGCTCCAGCATTTCTAAAGTGAGCACTGCAGGACGAATGCTTTTCTAAAGCTGGGCTTTTATCCACTGTCTAAGGAGAAAGGAGGGAACGTTGTCATTATGGGACTGTGTTAAATGTCTATCAAACAGTGCACATTTAGAGCAAAGGTTGACCTGTCACCATCTTCTGCTGCCTATGGAGAAAATTGCAAGTCACCATGAAGTCACAATTTATGCAGAATATGACCGAAAGTACAGCAAAGAAAATGAAATGCAGCTACAGCAAAGCCCAGGTTACTACTTATAACTGGGTGAAGCCAAAGGAAGGCAACTTTTCCCCAGGTTGATTTTAAGGAGCAGAATGCAACCCTGTGATCTAATCTTGTAAATGTGAGTGACAAACATTAGACACAAACATAAGAAATGTCTGGCTTTGAAAAACAAAAACATAAAAAAGAGGTGTGGTGATATATGTGGATGAATTCCCATCAAAATCCAAAGATGACCACTAGAGAGAACAGCAGTAAAATAACTTTTTCTTTAAAAGTTACGGGGACAGAAAGGGGGAATAGTGGAGTATTCATTTTCTATCTTATTATATTTTCTTTGCAAAGTCGTCGGGAAAGTTGCATTTAAAAAAAAAAAAAAGCAAATCTCCCTCGCAAAAGCCAAACCTGCATAGCACACGGTCTGTGTTTAATGTTTCACTTAGTTATCAAATTACACACTACCTCTTGGCCCCAGTAACATTTTTACTTTGTTTCCCACCTCACATTAGATGTGCTGTAAAACCGTGACCCTAGGCAGAATGAGTCACACATTCTTACACTACATTACTAAACTCGTTCAACAAATAACAGCCACGTTGCTACAATAAAAATAAACAAAAACTGTGTATTCCGTTATTTTGGAAAACGCAAGGCTGTAAAAACATGTTGCTACAAACACAGCTGCTTCTCCACCGCCTACAAAACAAGTGACATTTGACCAGCAGCTGCTAGCTGCACGCTATGTGCAGGAAAACCTATTCATAAAAATTAGCGCCTAAATATTTACAGTGTGTTTTGTTTTTTCCTCCTCGGCCGACAGGTCAAATCATCATTTTCAATCGAGATAAACTGAAAATATATTGACTTACTGTGGGACAAGTTGTTTCACAGCTCTAGTAATGTGCGCCGCCATGTTTTCCGATGACGCGAAAAGAGCAAGCGGCGATTGGCTTCACAAGCAGCGCGTGTGTGCAGCTTGAATCATGTGATTGGCCACAGCCTGGAAAGGGGCGTGTCTGGACTGCTGTTAGCACATGGGGAGGTAAACAGAGAGTAACTGTCTGGGACTGCTGTCGAGGATAAAGTGCAGCGGATAAAATATGTTTCCAGTCCAACAGTTGTGATAAAGTAGCAGAAATAAAGAGTAATTCAACAAAATAAGAGCAGCTGCTTAAAAACTAAAGTCAAAGTTTCTGTGGATTACACATGATCTCAGAGTACTGTCTCTCTGAACTGGTCCTCAAATGAACTGTCTGCTCTTTGAAGGCAGAGACTGCCCGGAGCTTCAAATGGAAGGAAATGGGGGAAACAAAGTGAAAGTGAGATTTGAGCACAAGGCACGTCACCCCAGGAGTTGTCTCTCGCAGCAGTGGTGAATTACTACAGCTACCATCAGCCAGGTCCAAGTGTGGTGCACAAATGACACATAGTATTTGCCATGATTAAGTCAGCAGGAGATTTGCTCCAAATGTCAGCATTCAGAGGACAGCCTTTGGGCTGTGTTTGAATTTAAATGTGAATGTGCTGCTGGATTTATTGTAGGGCTTACTTCATGAGGGCTATAGAGCCAAATGTATCTGTTAGCTTAACTTGAGAAAAAGTCGAGAAAACGTCTCAAGTCTGAAATGTAAGAAATGAAAGAAAAAAATCTATCCACTACAGATCATACCAAACAAAATATTTTATTTTCTCATCATAATAAGAGAAGATAATTGCCCCAGTTTTACGTAAAGTAGAAAGTCTAAGTTAAACTGCTTTTTACTTAATGTATTTTTTTATTCTGCATTATTTCTTCAGTTTTTTTTATATTTTGAATTTCTTTTTTAAAAAATTAAATATACAGTACACTACACCCTGTGACACGGGGTTAAAGTATAGACACTGCATCACCTTCAACACTAAAAAGCCAAAAACGCCAGGGACAACTGAAAGAATGGATTGCCATTATTTACTTTATCTTTCTCATAGACTAATAATCCATGGAAAACATGACAAAAAATTAGGTTGGTTCTTCTTTGTCACTTGAAAAATCTGTAATCTTTTTTAGATAGGCTAACATACATTTTTAAAAACATCCAACTAAACAAAGAAAGGTCATTTCTACATGTGATAAAAATGTGATGGAGTTGGAAAATTCCATCCATGGGTTACTTGGAAACTACTTCTTTCCCTCCCCCTTCTCTTCATCGAACACAATTGTTGTCGACTAATCCAGTTTTGATAGCATTTGGCACACTTTCTTTGGATCACAGCAAGATGCTCAACTTCCATTCTGGTCTCCCCTAGGAACCTCTGAGCCCAAGAAAGCAGCCGACACCAGGTCGCGCCAGAGCAGGAGGGTTCTCCGTGTCCTCATGAAGCACAGAAAATTATTTTTTGATTCAAGTCACTCTTTTCCACATGCACGCACACACACAAACACACACACACCCATGCACAAGCTCATCAGTCTGGTATTAATTCCAGATATATGCAGAATATGTGTTTATTCTTGTCAATCTGTTATGTTGTTGAATGTTGCAATCACTTAATGACCCCCCTGTAAGGCAACAGAATATAAAATATTATGTCAAAAGAGAAAGCTTTTTGCCTTTGTCCCCCTCTGTACTCCCCCATCCAAATGGACAATGCATCACTAGGCCTTGATGCCTCAGAAGTCTGGGTTCATTAAAATCTTGAACGAGTGCCAAAGCTGTAGTCATAGATAAAAGGAATATGAAAGGATAACAAAATTTATGGATGGCAAGTCACCACCTCACCCTGGCATTTATAATAAACAAATGGTTTCTGTTTCCAATTTAAATTTCTCATTATACTGTGACTTTTGGAAAATGTGTTTTGATTTACCAACATTTTATCTGAAAAACTGTATAATTGATTAGATTTACATGGCTCTGATTTTAATGCTGATCGCCTGCCTTCCCCCAGTAGCACCCTCCCCTCCCCAAGCCCAACACTCACCAAAAAAAAAAAAATGATCTGAACAGCTCCTGAGGCACATTAACATCATATAAAACAAACCTACATATCAAACAGGTTTTTTTCTGATAAAATAATTGGTTTAAACCAGCATAGAATCCAATTCATCCCTTTGAAAGAAACCTCTGTGAGTGCACCAGAAAGAGAAAATGGTGAGATAGACTTCACAGCCCAAGTGAGATGGACATCAATGCGGTGTGCCAGCAATGGCTATATTAACCCATGGCTAAATCCCATCACACAAATGTCAGTGTATCCGTTATGAAACCATGACATTTAGATCCAAGGTCTCCATTGTGGTTTTAGAGGGAGCTGATGTTTGTCCATTCTTTGCATCCATCAAACCCGCACACAGCCTCACAGCCAACTGTACTCTAAGCATAGAAAGGTTAAAGATCATAAAGGTTTACATATCTAGTGTTACTGCAAGCTGTTTTTAATACAACAAGTTTTTGTTTTGCTTTGATGATGTAGGGAAGAATATAATATTTCTTTAATTTAATCCTAAGAATGATCAAGGTAGTCTGTGCCAAGATTTTCATTATTATTAATGTCACGATTTGGCTAAGAGACGATTTATTGTAATTATATAAAAGAAAATATAAATAATACATGTATTATTTTTCTTTTGAAATGATTCATTTTGTTTGCAGCATTACCAGCGATCTGTAAAACATATACTTCAATTATATCTTTTTTTTCTGAAAGAAATAAGAAGCTGCACAAAATTTGAAACTAATATTTATTGAGTAGAAAAATCTGAATATCAGTCAATTTGTTGTAATTTTTCTAATATTTAGCCATATTTGCTACTAATTTAACCTAGATAAACTCTCCTAAAATCACCTCTAGCATTGCAACACACCAGGGCTGGCCTGGTCTGACACATCACGACCACTCATGAGTCATTTGTAATGAAGAGCAAAAACCATATTCAGGATGTGGACAATGTGTCATGAAGCTCTCATGTTACAAGCGAAACACCTATAAGCCACTTGGCTGAGAATCATGAGATGTTTAATTGTTGCCTCCTTACATTAGCTTGAATCTCCCCCCCGAGGCATCAGTTTGGAGGTCAGGTTCTGGAGTGGTGTGTGGAAGAAGGGGGTGATACTGGTGGTGGTGGTGGTGATGGTACGGGGGAATAAAATCCCTTTATTATCAGATCTCTCTTACACTCTCTTTCTCTCTCTTCTACCAACGGCAGTCCAGATCAGGAATTACAAATGATATCATGACAATTTTCCATGCTCTTCAAACCAGTGATGTTTTACCGACTCATTTGCTATGATACCTTGTTACGGATCCAGCTGTGAATCAGGGACGTGTCATGGGGCTAGAAGCCCACCTCCCGCTGAGCCTGGCCAATGACCTGGAAGGCAATAGGGGATGCCAGTGCCTGCAGCATGTGCTGCACTGACAAAGCAGCAGGGCACCGTCAAAAACCCTCTCATACAAACTTTGCAGATCACTCCGTTTTTAACAGATGAGTAAGCACTGGTGCTGGCTTTTTTTTCTCCACACTAACACAAGGTTTATGGATTTCCCTTCACAAGTGTGTGGCTCTGGTTGACACAGAGCAAAACCCTTGCCCAGAAGGGAAATAGTGTAGTGGTGGATCTTGCGTAGAAGGGTGCAGATAGCATGTGGCAGGGTCACTGCGCAGGTTAAGCAACAATTCAGTTGAGTGCCCATAAAGGAAGTGGAGTGTGGTTGGAAAAGACCAGCACACCAGTTAAAGAGGCCATGCAATTCAGATTAAACTTTGGCCTTTTAACTGAAATCATAAAAAAAAAAACTCAACTCATACACACGAGCAAGGGTTTTAAAATCTTTCCTATTTAATCCTTAAAACCAGATCAGTTATTTAACCTTAGAGAGATTTCCTGAAAAGCAATCCCTTGGAATATGGTGTAATCCCAGGAGACAAAGTAGCAACTTAAACCAGTCATTAATTTTTGTATGCATCAACAGGAATTCAATGAGGTTAAGGTTGTTTGGGTTTCCAGATGAGAGCCCTCACGCAATCCTAGGCCCTGATGACTTCTGCATTACAAAAATGATGCTGCCAGGACTGATGGAGCTGAGAGTGTCAGGA
This sequence comes from Oreochromis niloticus, assembly GCF_001858045.2. Taxonomy (NCBI): domain Eukaryota; kingdom Metazoa; phylum Chordata; class Actinopteri; order Cichliformes; family Cichlidae; genus Oreochromis; species Oreochromis niloticus. Next base: position 23,074,844 of record NC_031987.2, on the reverse strand, counting down.
GGCATTAGTCTTCACAGCCCAGAGCTGGTGGACAAAACCAGAGTGTGCCCCCTGACCCAATCCACCACCAAGTTACTGACCCAGCAATCATGAGAGGAACAAGGAGAGAGGGAAGGAACAGTAAAGGAAATGATTTAAGCATAAACCAATGTGAGATTAATACACTGAAAAAAGCTCAGGAACAAGAAAGGGAAAGACATATACTGACCCCTGGACTTTACCACATGCTAGCCAAATCATAGGAAATGGTCTTAAGGGCTTTTTTTCCCGTTCGGTTCACTCTGATTCTGCCTCTTTCACTTCATTTAACTGAATTAATGAGCAGGTTCAGCCAGACTTCAGAATATTAACTTCTTGGGTATTTTGTTGAGGGATTGAGCAATTATGCGAATAATTTCACAATAAGTAAACATGTTTGGGCCTGCTTCAGTTACCGTAACACTTTCCCACATAAAGACGACATTTGACGACCTCCCCTGTACCCTTAATGACTGGTTTTGACACCTCAGGCCTTAAATATGATAGAAACCACTCAGTTCAGAAAAGAGCTTCAAGGCTCCTAGTATGCTTTCAAGTGGGGAAAATGGTTAAATAGATACAAATTCTTTGGATGGCAAACAAAAACTGAACATCACAGCACTCTTAATTCTTGAAATTTAAGAACTGCTTGTAGGTTTATGAAAGAGTGTTCCAGCAGTACTTCCTCAGTACACTGACACTGAGCAAACACAGTGGGATGGTGGCCTCGAAACACGACACCAGTTGACTGAGAAACACATACATCAGAGAGGACCTAAAGCTGTGTACACATGGTTCACCTCAGGACAGACCACCTTACAAAGCAAAGTCAGTGCTGGACTCACCCTGTGCACTCTGTCAAGTGCACTCTGTCAAATGTACAGTAGACAGTAGGCTCCCATAGCATGCTGCCCACTGTTTTATGTATGATATAGTATTTTGGCCCGCAAAAGCACTTTAAACTGCATTGCTTTTATTTAACAGTAAAACCCACTGGCAAAAACAATATGCATGCTTATTTCCATATGTTGTACAGCCCATCCAATTTATGAAATGATATGAGTCCATTCATTATTCATATTGATAGTGGAGTTATTACCATTTTCCCATCAGGCTTGCCACTGACACCATATTATTATGAAATCACAGTTCGCCCAAGGCATTGCTGCTGCTGTGAAAAGTGGTCACAACTGACTACTTAGCATGGGCATGCAGAACACTGGAGACAAGCACTAAATGCCATACAAGTGACCCGTGAATTTTTAATACAAGCAAAGCGGCGACAATAAGATAAGTGACAAGAAAGAAAAATGACTGTGGAAGTTAGTGAGGCTTAAAACTCTGGCTCGAAACAGCAAAACAGCTACGGCACTTTCAGCAATTACACCAATCTTAATGTAGTCCAGACTGTACTGTAGTCACGCCGGGAGTGAATGTGGTATCAGCAGGTTCCATTTGTAGATGTCCCACTTTTATAAAGTGAAATTCTTTTAAAATGAATAAGAATTTCACGCAACAGCAGACTTTGTTGTAAGCTAATTTGTCACAGGCTTATCAAGGCCTATTCATCACTGATCTAGTAATTACCAGAATGAGCTACAGGATAGCCCCCCTGCTCCCCATTTGCCCCCAACCCCCCTCGCAGCGATGGTCAGGCTGTAAAACTAGGATGTGTTGGCACCTTTATGATATAAATACTCACACACCCTGGGCATAGGAAAGCTGTCAACAGTACATTTGTTTTCCATTTTTCACCACCCAAAGCACTTCAATCTGAGGAGAAAAAAAAAGCAGACAAGGCGTTAAAAATGCACTGCAACACTAACTATTTTGCCCTTTGGTAAATTTGGGTGCTTAAACAGATGGGGCTCAAACTGGTTCCTTTTTACTTAGTGTAGCAGGCTTGTCTGAATTTCCATGCAACAAGTTCTCACCTCTGCACATGCTTGGTTGCAGCTGGCATACTGAGATTAGTGCTACACAAACACACACACACACACACATGCAGAGCATTCACACTTTTGTGAATATGTGCTGAAATGCACAGACGACCACAACAGCTGCGATTGCCGCTCTCTCTTAGTGATCGTTCATCGTTGGACTTCTTGTTTATTGAAAAACACGAGTGCATGTCAAGTGAACGTAAAGACAAGAGATGTCAAAACCGTCATGACTTGACCCACGCATGGACGTAAGCTGTTATAACCACCCCCCCACATACACACCCCACACTCAGCCCATCCACCCACACCATAAATAGATCAAAGCACATCTGTTTCTGTGTCCAGCAGCCACACATCTATAATTGCAGATTGGCCGTAATGGCTTAGAGCGACCCATCAGATGCTAAGCAGTTTGGACAAAGGGGATACTAAAGCATATGAGGATAGGGTGACCATCAGCAATCGGCAGCCAGAGAATTCTCTGAAGCCACAGTGGCGGCTGTCTGGTCTGCAGTGGACTGAAATAGATAGCACAGCTTCAGCCCTGGGATAGAGGTCCTGAGGGGCCAGCACTGACCACACAGCTGGGATTGAGAAGAAGGGGTTGACCAGTGGTCAGAGTCAGAGATGCCGTTGGGATCACGGTTAGGTCTGGGTAATGAGTTGAGGAGTTAAAGAAATGCCTGAGCAGGAGATTATTGGTAAAAATTGAACTAGTTTGTCGGTGTTGCAGACCTAGAGTTCTGTTTAAGGCAAAAGAAAAAAGGCCAGAACAGTTAATGGTTTTAAATTAGGTGTGGGACAGTCCGAGCTGGTCTTGGTTGAATGGAGTAAGCAGTGAGTGATGAGTGAAGCCTCAAGTTGGCCACTTGTCACAGTGTGACGCTGATTCGGCCTAATGAGCATAGTGCTGTCACCACACATCTGCCTTTCATTCACTTGTAGAATCTGGCAGACTCAAAACCTGCTGGAGTCACTGCTAGATGCTGGAACTTGAGACACTGTTACTTCACTGGTTGCCAGATTGCAAAAAAACAAAAAACAAAAAAAAAAACCCTCACAAACTAACCAACTTCTGCTTTTACCATATAATCTGATAGCTGATATAAAAATAACAAACACACGCATTTTTAATCATTCCTTGTCATTCAGGAAGAGTGAGAAAGCATAACCAGAACGGTTACTTCTTACAGAGGCGGTAAAAAGTTTCAATGACTAAACAAAAACAGTTTGTTTTAACTGAAAAATATTTTTAAAATAATCAAATAGTCATTTTAGCTCGTGCTAGCAATTTTCTATTTTCTATACACATAATCAAACCTAATCTCATGACTTTCTTGCATGTCACAATTGTAAGATGGGTAAATAATGATTTAAATAATGTTCCATAGCTATCTTGCAATTATTTAGAATAACAAGTGCCACATTCTATAAATCTCTTTTGCATGATCTAATAATTAAATGTTACAGTAATAGAGTTAGTGTGGTGTTTAGTGGGTATTAGTGGTTCTGTTGATCAGAAGAGACACACAGAGATACTATGCCCTTTAAGGTGATAATGATGATTAGGTCGTGGTGTCTCTGATCTGCAGAGGACAGCAGTCATCCCATCTGTCCTGCCTCTGAAGGCGTGTCTGTAGACAGAGCAGCTACTCAAAAAATTCCTCATGGGCATCCTCCTGGAAAATAGCACAAAGGTTTACTAAACATCATTGTGGCGGTGGCACCAATTATTGTTAATATACATCAAATAGCCTCGGCTGAGTCCAAGGAACAGACTGATCACTCCAATGACGGCAACTGTCAGTCTGCTCCCCAATGAAGAGAGCTGTTGAAATAATTAGTCCATGCTCTGTGAATAAAACAATAATACAACAGCCGAGATGACATCCAAAATATGCACATCGCCTCAGATGACCCGAAAACCGGCCGCGGCGTGGACAGTGGAACAAGGCCACATCTTTAAACACAATCAGAGTCACCGGCTGCAGATGAATGCATGCTTTGTTTAAGCTTGGTATACAAATATTGATGGAAGACCAGTGACAAGGAATTCCATAAACACACAGCTTTTGGAATAGCTCGTAATATCATTGATATTATTGTCTACCTTCACGTTTATGCATTTTCATGTTTGCATATTGTTTTTACTTCTTCATAAAATTGTGTGTTTCTTTTCTTTTATCTGCAGCTTGCATTTCATTCTTTTTTCTTTTTTGAAAAACAGAGTTACACTAACTACTACATCCTCTTTAAAATGTATACACTTCTTCTTTGCAAAAACCAAATCTTTAGAAAATACACCAGCAGCAGTCCAGGTCATATGAAAACACATAGAAGAACATATAAGTCAGAGTTTAGAGTGCTTAAGTATTGTTTCATTGCTGAGCCTGAAGATGGTGCTGCTCAGCTGCGCGCTTCCTGTTTTAATGGTTATGGAAATGAAAACCCCTGCAAACCGCACTATAACTTCAAACCTTGTGTTAACCAAGCTCAGATCCTTTTTCCGGTAACGGATCTGTTCTGGTTAAACAGAAAATCACTGAATACCTTTGCCCTCTAGTGCTAGTTTCTACGCAACTGGGGTGGGGGATGGTTTGACATGAGGTTCTATAATTCATCGAAATGTTATTAGGAGAAAAAGGGGGTTCACAGAAAACTTTGTCATGTTATGAGTCAGTATTTAACATGTCATTACTGCAAACGTTGATATTCATGGTGGTTTAGTGCACTGCAAGTGTAACAAGATTTCACACTGAATATTCCAGCTTAATGTAGCTTTGCGGATAAATGTGTGTATAATATTGTCATTTATTTACAGTGTGATTAGTGTGTACTGTAAAGTGGCAATATAAAGAAAAAAAGTTAGTTAGATGGGCCAATTTGTTGGTACTTTGTTGCAACTCTTGTGAGTTTGTGTTGATTTTTATATATTCATACACGTAAAGAGTCTGGCATGCAGTTCATATACAGTAAGTTCACAGCACAATGGTTTGGTGCGTGTTAAAAACAGGCTGTGACCCCCTATGTTAAGACAGGCTCAAAATGAAATGTGAGAGAAATCGTGGCCTGCTAATCACAGACACCCGTGACAGCTTCTAACGGCTGCTTTTCGCACATACGCTCTCATTCAGTCTCGTTACTCTCTCATAGTAACAAGAGTCAGGTAGCATCCTCGCCTCTCCGAAGCAAGCGGAGTTAAAGTGTTTCCAGAAAAACAACAAAGGGCTCATCAGTGATAAAGGTGACAAATATGAACCAAAGTGTGAAAGGAAAGTCTTCACGCGAGCATGGTGGCAAAGGGGACAAGGCCTGAGTAGGGCAGGCGGCGATTGATGCGACTGATGAGACCAGACACGAGCCACATGAGGCCCACTGACAACGCAGGAGTCCCCTGCGGTATGTCCACCAGACTGCTTATGCACGCACGCACACACTCACACAAATGCACGCATTCACACAAGCACGCAATTTTAACACTACCACAGTGACCCCGTGCAAACGCAAATAATGCAGACATGACAGTTTTAATAAAAAGAAGTTTTAAAATGATAAAAGCTTTCTCTCAAACGCTTTTTCTTTGCTTATTGCTAACTTATGAGTTAGTTTATCCTTCGGATTTGTAATGTTCGCCCACCCTCTAGTGGTTTTATGTTATATTGCAATTATCCCAAAATTAGCACTGTACATATGTGCAGATTTTCCTTTTCTTTTTTCTTTCTTTTTTTTTTTGTGGAATTTCTGTGTAAAAGTAAAAACACAGCTGCTTCTTCCAATCATTATTTTTTCTATTTGGCTGCCAAACAAATAAACAGCAGCACAGTGAAGTTAACTTAATAAAGTACACTTTGTGTGTCTCGTGTGAGTGGGGCAAGTTTCACACGCAATTCATTTTGGCAGCAAAAAACATCCCAAATTTGGTTGGGCATCATTTGTGGAACCACGCTGACTATCCTACACATGTTGTGGACACCAGAAGTCATTCCCAGTTTGGCTCACCAACACACCCCTGGTTCCCCTCCACCGTGAGGGTGCCTTTAAAACGATATGCCTTCTGGGGTGTTCTTTTATGGACTGGAGTTGCACCATTGAGTATTGTGTAATTCTCTTCAAATCAGTTTGTTCCCCTCTCCCCTCAACCCCCTCCTTTTTTTTTAGCCCACCCCTGACTTAACAACCAGAAAAAGGTCACATTTTTGAGAAGTGACTTCCATGCATGTTCCATGCTGGGTCGTCACTTTCGATTTCCTAAGACCTTTCATGTCACACACCCATCAACCCAGAAAACTGCAAGCACGCTACTACAAACTACCATCTGCAACTTTTTATGCTGCTGCTGCCACTGGTGTTTTCTTCACTTATTTTATTTCAGGTATTTGTCAGAACACAAAATATCATTCAAATCCACAATGTGCTGTGTATTGTGTTTCTCTTGTACACCCAGGTTTAAGATCTATCTACGGGTACTGCTGAAGCCCATTTTGGGGCTTTAGTAGAGACCCTGCCTGGGTAGGATTGGTGATAATCTCCTCCCTTCGTCTCTTCCTGAGCTTCTGCAGAATTTAACACTGCGATACCCTCAGGACACCTAGTAAGGGCTTAACGAACGACTGTCTTTTCCTTTTCCAGCACATCTTTCAGATGGTATGAGATGTTTAACTCAGGGCACAACATCATTAATGGAGCATGAAATTTAGGCCTGAAGTGCAGCAGGCTCCTAACCTGCAGGTGACACTGTCTGCATGAAGCTTTTATTGTGACTTAAGTGAGCTGTATTATAACCACATTTGACTGGTGACAATTAGTGACCTTTTGCCTATCCAGCAGCCATCCATTTCAATTACACAAAGCTGGAAATCTTTTGTGGGTAACCAAGTAAAATATTATAGCCAGAGAGCTTCCACTGTACTTTTACTGTACTTTACTTTGCTGCACTATACTTTACGGAACCAAAAATTAGGTGAGAAGGGGTCTATATTTATGGGTGTGGATTAAAAATAGTCAGCTGCGTCTGACCTTCTGTCACTATATTAATATTTATTAGACAATATACCAAACAAGGAGGTAGATAACTTATGGATGAAGCCTGCTATAGGTTATTGTGAGTTCTTTTTTCCAGTTAACTGTCCTCCTCTTCTAGTAAAAGTCTTTCTTGTCGATCAATAATTCATAAATCACAAAGTTAGATATTGTAATCTATGGTAAATTTATTAGCCCCTGATGATGTGAAAACGTGGCATTTTTCACACCCAGACTTCGACACTCAGTTAGCACATTAGTCAACTGAGGCTCTCTCCCTTACATCACATGTTGTGCTTAAGTTATGATCTTTTTTGTGGATTATTGTTAGCATTGTTAAAGTAAAACAAAGCCTTATTTTTGTACCTTTTGGTACCTTTCATAAGTGTCCACAATATGTGCTTTTAGCTTCTCACTTGTTTTTTGTGTTTACACCAGATGCCTTGGAACCAGCACAAAGAGTACACTAGCTTGTGACCTCCCTATAGCTGGGTTTGTGTCTCTTGGTTGCAAACCAGGGATCTTTTTAACCAATAAACCACAAAGCAACTTCCTAAGTGTGTCCACGGTGAAAGTCAAATAGCTTACTGTAGAACAAGAAGCACTCAAAGACCACAAAGCTCTCCAAAGGTCGGTTGCCCTCTGGGCAGCATTTACTTTAAAGTATTTTGTATATATTCATTTTGTTTTCTTTGTTCTTTTTAAAAGTACTTTACAAATTTTATAGTGCGATAAAAAAGAGACATGTTGGAGTCAACTTAAAAGAAAGGCAAATGTGAAATGTAAAAGTGAGGTCAGAGGTCAAATGGGGCATGATATTTGGATGCAAACTATAATGTGATATTTAGAATCCCCATATACTAGTATCATTTACTAAATGTTGCCAATACAAACAAAGCAATAGAACTTTAACAATACTTTTAAAGATAAAAGACATTTTATGCAAGTTTGACCTTGAAGAAGAGTTCAGAGGTCCAAAGTAACGTGATATTCAGAATCCCCGCATATTTTCCTAGCACAGTTTTTAGAAATACACTATGTTGCCAAAAGCATTTACTCACCCATTCAAATCACTGAATTGAGGTGTTCCAGTCATTTGGTACAAGAAGCACCTAAGTACGCAGACTGCTGCTACAAACATTCGTGAAAGAATGAGTTGCTCTAAGGAGCTCAGTGAGTTCCAGCATGGTACTGTGATAGGATGCTACCTGTGCAACAAGTCCAGTTTTAAAATTTCCTCCCTAATAAATATTCCACATTCAGCTGGTAGTGGTGTTATAACAAAGTGGAAGGGATTTGGAACGACAGCAACTCAACCATGACGCAGTAGGCCATGTAAAATAACAGAGTGGGGATTGGTGGGTGCTGAGGCACATAGAGGAAAGATTCTGCATGGGTTTCCATGACTGAGCAGTTACATTCAAGCTTTCATCACTAAACACAATGCAAAGTGCCAGATGCACTGGTGTACTCGTGTACTCTGTCTGGCAATCTGATGGACGAGTCTGAGTTTGGTTGTTGCCAGGAGAAATGTACTTGTCTGACTCCATAGTACCAAGTGTAAAGTTTGGTGGAGGGGTGATTATGGTGTGAGGTTGTTTTTCAGGCTCGGTTCCTCAGTTCCAGTCAAAGAAATTTGTCCAATTTCATGCTCCCAACTTTGTGGGAACGGTCCCTTCCAATTCCAACTTGGTTGTGGACCAGTGCACAGAACAAGGTCTATGAATGAGCACGTTTGGTGTGGAAGAGCTTGACTGACCTGCACAGAGTCCTGACCTCAACAGATCACCTTCAGGAATTAAAGTAGGGACTGCGAGCCAGGCCTCGTTGTCCAGCATCAGTGTCTGACCACTGTCTGACTACTGTCTGACCAATTATGCTTCTGAAAGAATGGTAAAAAACTCCAATAAGCATTCCCAAAACTTGTGTAAAGCCTTCCCAGAAGAGTTGAAGCTGTTATAGCTGCAAAGCATGGGCCGACATCATATCAAACCCTATGGATTTAGAGTGGGATGTCACTCAAGTTCTATGGCTGTGAAAGATGGCTGAATACTTTATAATCTAGCATTATTATCACTTTCACCTTGAAGGAGAGGTCAGAGGTCAAATTTGACATCTTTATATGGTACTTTCTATATGTTAACAATACACACCACACTTATAAGAATCATAGTTTCTAAGTTCTGAGGCTTTTTGTCAATTTTTGACCAATAAATCATTAAGTTTATCTTGAAGACCTTGGTGGATGTAAGCCAAATTTGAATGGCTTTTTAACATGACCTCACTCTATACCCCTTTTCAAGTTCCTTAGATTACTATGACCTGGATGACTGAGAACCTACACAGACATATTTACAGACAGAAAGACATACACGCATTCACTTTTGTTTTTTGCTTTTTGTTTTTTTCCACTCACCAGCTTAAATTCTAAAGGTTTTATAGTCATGTGTCATGAGGGAAATGGCAACTTCAGCTGTCAGGTGGCTGCTGACGCTACCAGCTGTAGCTTTGTTAAAATTAGTTAGAATTTATTAGAATTAACGGGGGATTCCCCTCCATTAACACCACCAGACTGTTCTTGATCATCTTGATGTTGCAGTCCAAGAAGTTGGTGCACTAAATTTCGTCAGTGAAGCAGTATGAGCACACTGCATCTTTTGTTTGCAGTGAAGCTCAGGTTGTGCCTTCTTTTGCCAACACAGATTCACATTGCCACATTCAACCGCTATAACTATTCTCAGAATTTAACACCTTGTATTTCAGTTTAGAGTGTTTGTATGTTTTTAATCTTTCAGGCGGGTTGGTGGTTTAGATTTGTACATACACATATATATATGGAGACACAACTGCCTTCAGACTGTTAGTGTTTCATTCACACATCAAGCAATACTTTAGCTTCCTGCTATATCTTCCATCAGTACCATCTCAGGCCTTCTGCATTTACCTCAGCTACATAAGAGTATGAACTTGAAAAACCTCAGAGACAGGAACATAATAAAACCTCACACTCTATCACTTCATCTAACCTTTCTCAAAACAGCGCTGCACCCACTGCCGGCAGCAGTGAAAGTGACTATGTTAACTGCAGTCAATTCAAATCATATCACAGCTCCTTCTGTGCGATGCATCTAAGTCTTGCTTTTGAATATATTCAGACTCTACAAGAAGAAGTAATCAGTTCTAGTCAACCTACAGTGTCCTTTTTTCAATCCTACTCCCAAATGAGGTGCATACTCTTAGACATAAGACAGAATAAGATAAGATAGGATATACTGCATCTTCTCCTCATGCCCAGATCACTTCATATCTTTCTCTTTCTAAATCGTAAAAAGATTGGTATTTATGTACTGTAGTACCCTTTCTACTCTATTTGAGCACTCATAATGCTTTCTACTACAAGTCTCATTCACCCAATCACACACATCCATATAGTTTTTTGTTTAACACTCACACACACACAAACTCACAGGGGGAAACCCTCACTTGCTGCTGATGGATGCCTCAGGGCCAAGTCAGGGTTCAGCATCTTGCCCAAGGGTACTTCGACATGCTGACTAGTGAATTGGTAGACAACCTTTTTGTTTCCAAATCTCACAATCTTTTAGTTACTCCACTGTGCAACTAACAAAAACTCAAATTAATTTAAATAAATTTGATAGTTGGATCACAAACCCAACCCCCAATCAAGATTTCTGCCACCACAAACAGTGCAAACTTGTGATGGTTTAATATATTTTGTCTGCACAAAGGAAAAAAGAAAAACTAAATTGAAGTCACACATCACAGTCCAAGTGGCTTCTTGTTGTCACACTTTTAAGTGTTAATACCCAATAACAATAAACTTTTAGAAACAACATATATGAATGTTACTGTTATGTTCTCAGTATGTATGTAAATTTATGCAACATATATGTATGTATATGCATGCAAATACATAATGACTACCCGCCTCACAGCTTGTGATTTAAAGTAGCATTGTCATCCCATTTAAAAAGTAAAATACTAAAACCACTGAGATGGCAAATAGGATGACAATTGATACAAGTACAATATGTTTTAAATGAGGGTATTTTAATGCATTGCATGTCCTGGGGCACAGGATGTTAACATGCAACTACTACTCTTGTTCATGTGTGACATTTACCCAAATGCAATGTGTGATGTCAGAAAGGAGAGGTGGGATTTGAACACTTCACATAAACTTTGCAAAGATATTTCATGCCTTGCTGCTCCTTTTACAACCATAACTAGCAGACTCTGCAGCATTTACAGTTAAAAAAAATACTTGGCTACTCTGTTTCTAACTGTAAGTATTCCTTAGTATAGTTTTCTTTGCCTATATAGCAGCACAGTTGTCTGTTGCTCCTGTATTTACATGCATTTTTCTGCCTGTGATGATTTATTATGACATTGTTTCTTATTTTCATAAAGTGACAGGCAAGATGGCTGGTGGAAACATGACCCTGGACTCTGTTGCAGTTCCATCAAACCAGAGCAGCTGTGATGTGTTTGTGTACCAAAGAGCCGCAGTGGTCCTTTTCCCCATTTTCTACTCTGTGGTATTCATCATCAGCACATGCGGCAACAGTTTGGTTCTCCGTGTCATCTGCCAGAGAAAACAGAAGTTCAACTCCACCTCCATTTATCTGGTCAACCTTGCTTTATCTGATGCTCTGTTCACACTGGCACTTCCTGGGAGAATTACCTACTACATCCGTCACTTTGACTGGCCTTTTGGTGACCTTCTCTGCAAAGTGACCACGCTTCTTTTCTTTACAAACACATATGCAGGTAATATGAGAAATTTTGTCATTGTACTTTGGAGCTTGTCTTTGTGTGTGTCTTTACAGGTGCTGCCAAATTTTTATACTAGTTTTAGTTCACTTTTTTCTATTTAGAAAGACACATGCAAAACATGTCAGTAATTACAGACATGATCGGTAGATCATATCTGTCACATATGACATATATATCTATTAACACTCAAAAAGCATTGCATTTAAACTTTTAAAATACATCAAACATTTCCAAATGCTCAAACACAAAACAAAATGCTCAGATTGCAGCTGGGATGGTGAACACAATAAGAAGAAGCTGTGTGTCTTTTCCATTACATTCTCACCAGGTATCGGCTTCATGACCTGCATCAGCTTGGACAGATACCTGGCCATGGTGCATCCACACCGGCTGCAGTGTTTGAGGAGTGTAAAGGTTGTTCGAAGGGTGTGCTGCCTGGTCTGGGCTCTAGTGTTTCTGGAGGTGGCGCCTCTGCTGTTCCGCAGCATGCTGCACGAGCATCAGGGAAGACGAACCTGCATGGAGTACTTCAACTTCGAGGGCTCCCGCTTCACTCCGTATCTCCTGCTTCTGGCGTGCGTCGTGTCCTTCTGCTGCCCGCTTACCATTATCATGTGCTGCTACGCCAAGATCAACATTAAACTGCGAGATGCAGCTAAGAAGAACTCTGTAACTGGTCGCTCAAGGAGGAATCACAGGGCCAACACTATTATTCTGCTGATCCTCCTCACCTTCATCGTATGTTTTAGCCCTTATCACATCAATGTCATCCAGTTTATGGCCAGAAAAATACACCACCAGCCAACCTGTGAAGAACTGAGAGCCTTTAAGGTGTCTTTACAGGTGAGAACTGCTGTGTTTTTTTTTTTTTTAATTGATTTTAAAATGTCCCATCATTTTTCTTTCTTTTTTTCCTTTTCATAATTTACCCTTACCTTCTAGATTACCGTTTCGTTAATGAACTTCAACTGCTGCTTGGATCCAGTCATCTACTTTTTTGCCATTAAGACATACAAGAAGAGGGTGATGAGCCTGTTTAAAGACTATCTCTATACTTCCGGCGCCTCCTCCAAAATGACAGCTGAGAACAGCAGCAGCAACACCTGAGAAACCACAGCTGATTCTGCAAGATGTACATATAGAACATATGCCACAGACCTATTTTCCCATGCTAAACAAAAAAAAGAAAAAGAAAAGGGCTTTATTTTACGTAGTCTCTTCTGCTGATGTGGTTTTTTACATGATCCCTTCCATCTAAAATATATAAAAATTGTGTATGGACACATGCAGTGTATGTGCCTTAATTTAGCTGTAAAAAAAATTAATTAAATCCTTGTTCCGCTGTTAGTGTTGCACCCAGTATTTGTTTGTACTGTATATATTGCCAAGTATTTTTGTTGTTGTTGTTGTTGTTCATATGATTGCCTTTTCTTTTCTTCTTTATGTTTTTTCTTTATTTTTTTTAGTTTAGTTTTTTAATTTGTTTGATTTTGTTTTTCGGTTACAATGTGTATTCAGTCTAGTATCAACAGCGTCATACAGTAATCGTAAAAGGAAGTTACTCTAATCCATGTTTTCGTGGTAAAAGGGATTTTCGTATAGTTATGTATTTGTGCATTGTTAAGAAAATTTCCCAACCTATGGGTTTGTTTCCAAACTCTTTCTGAAAATACTGTGGTCATTAACGCAACACGGAAGCAGCTTGTACTTCCTTTTTTTGTTAGAGAAGCGCATACCCAGCCAAGTCTTAGGTGAAATTTTTCACTGTAAGAGGAACCATTTGAGCAAATTTGGAAAGCGTACGCTCCTGCTATCAAAGATGTTATTCATATGATCCCAGCAGTATTACGTATTTCGCAAAATGGAAGAACTGCGGGTAGGACAAAATGAGAACATGTCACACTTCTCTCTTTCATACCCACATCTGAGTTTTGTGTGGGAGTACTCAGATGTAAATCACCACTTCCTCACCCACCTTTCCTGCTCCCCTATCATAGGCCTCATTCCTGCTGGGCTCCGCATCTTGTGGTGAGGGTACACTGTGTATTTTGTGTGTGTATGTGTGTGTGTGTGTGTGTGTGTGTGTGTGTGTGCCCCTTGCAAATTTACGCAGGTGCACATTTTCTGTTTATAGCACAAAGCGTCATATTTAAATTTAACCTTTCGCATTTCCTGAGTTTTTCTGGAGATGTTGCCCTTTAGTTTTACATCGAAAACAATGTGCATGAACTATTCCATAAAGAAACATTAAACTGCTTTGAATGATTACTAATTTTTTTGTTGTTTTTTTATTACTTGGGAATTTATTCACTTGTCAAGACACGGGCTACACAAACAAGGAAACAAAGAAATTACATAAATGTTTTTTTCCTTCTAGTGTTCTGAGGTTCTGAGGAAAAAACACAGTGAAATGAAAAAATGGAAGATGATTAAAACAGTAGAAAGCAACATCATTGACAGATCAGAATAGTAAGGGTTAATGAGTTCTACTAAGTAAATCCAAATTACCTTGAATGATTTTACATATTTTATTAAGGTAAATTAAGAAACATTTTGTGGGTTCATGTGTGGGACACTAGCATTTGATGTATATGATGAAAATGTATAAATAAAGACACAATAATACTAACAACATTAAGCAGCATTAATGGAAATGACTTCATTTGTTTGAGTTCTGCTCAGTAATTCACTGTATATTGTATGAACCCGATTAAGTCTAAGTGATCCTTAAATTAGGAGAAAAATGATCATTTAACAGGTCAAACAAAGGGGTTGTTCAAAACGCGATTTTAGCTCATCAGGAATGGTAACCACAAAGGCAAATGAAACACTTCCTAGTATGAGAAAATAATGCAATAGATTGTTTATCACATCTGGCAAGAACCCACAAGTTTGGTACTCTATGTAGATCTTTAGGTAGAGTACCAAACTCTGGTGCAACACAAGAAGTTCCCCCTGAAACATTCTAGTGTGTGTGTGTGTGTGTGTGTGTGTGTGTGTGTGTGTGTGTGAGCAAGAGAGAGAGAGTGTGTGTGTGTGAGCAAGAGAGAGGGAGAGTGTGTGTGTGTGAGTGTTTGAGTGTGTGTGTTTGAGTGTGTGTGTGTGTGTGTGTGTGTGTGTGTGTGTGTGTGTGTGTGTGTGTGTGTGTGTGTGAGAGAGAGAGAGAGAGTGCGTGTTAGTGTTTTGTGTGTTTCTTTCTTTGTGCATGGGAAGCACAGAGGTACAGGGGGAGGTTAGCAGGAAATTGCTGCTGTTATTTTGGCTGCAACAAAGACAAGCTTGTTAGGTTTATTAGTATATTCTATATTAGATGCTCGGATGTGAGAATGCGAGGGGCTGGTAATTAACTTTTTACCCTGTTCAAGCTGGGATAAGGTAGTTATGAAAGTGGATGGATGGATGGATGGATTAATTTGTGATTAATTTAGTTTGGGTACAGGGGGAGCAATCTGAGCAGAGAAGCCCACACTTTTCTTTACCTCAACCACCACTGAGACATTCTCAAGCCATCCAAGAGACCTAATCTCTCCAGCGAGTGCTGGGTCTGCCCCCTGGGCCTCCTCCCAGTTGGACATGCCCAGAATACTTCACAGAAGAGGCATCCTTGTCAGATGCCTGGACCATCTCAACTCTCTATGTGAAGAAACAACAGCTCTACTTTGAGTCCCTCTTGAATGACTGAGCTCTTCACCATATCTCTAAAAGCCACTCTTTGAGGGAAAGTTTCTGCTGCTTGTATATGTGATCTCTAATGAGCTTGGATAGAAAGTGAATAGATTTCTTTAAGTTTTTTTTAAGGAGGTTTCAGCTCTCGTCTGAGAAGCTTCTTCAGGTAAAAAAACAAATGGTAAAGAGTCCCAGGTGGGAGTTGTTAAGAGGGTCATTGACCCACTATTGATCATGTGCCTCATCACATGCTCCAAGGTGTGAAAAAGGTTTTGGGTGAAACCATTGTGAGACTTTGCCTCACCCCATTATGTGACCCATTGAGATCATCTGATGCAAGATGTGAGTGGGGTTGAGGCGCCTTGGAAGGGATCTCAAACCTGCATTGTAGGTGCCAGACAGTTGGTGTCATAAGCCACCCCCTCTGTTCAAAGATGCTTGTTCACAGTGGGCGTAGATGGTCTCTTTCACTCCTCTTTCCAACCATCTGTCTTCTCTATAGCGTATAAAAGCCTATTTCTCCTTAAATGGTGCACAATTGCAGAGGTGGGAGGCAATGAAGCAAAAATCCTGTGTTACTGTACTTAAGTAGAATTTTCCATTATCTTTACTTTCCTTGAGTATTTATTTTTCTGGCATCTTTTTACTTTTACTTTTTCCATATTAACACAAATATCTCTACTTTCTACTGCTTACATTTTCAAAACAGGGTAGTGACTTTTTAAGACATTTGAGGAGAGTTATTATTTCATGTTACTGTATGCCTTCAATCCTGATGTTTTTGATTCAGTCACCACGGGTTATCATGAAAAAGGCAAGATCATGTAATTTATACATGATTTACTGCACCATATTCAGGTGTTCTTACTTCAGCATCTAGCTACCGCTACAGAGAGAAATGAGCACAAAGCGTGACATTTTTTTTTTTTTTTAAGTGGTAGGTAATTTCAAATGTAGCGTTTCTATCAGCTCAACAAACATCAGCAAACACACAAACTGTTTCTGTGAAGCTTAGGGCACACTGTGTGTGCCAGCTAAAGGTACAATTGCTATATTTCCCAACAGGAGAAAAGAATGAGAGCTCGCTTCACTCAAAGATGGAGCAAGATGTATGAAAGACAGGAACGGAGAGGAAGACAGAGCTTATATTTAAAGGTAAGAACTGCTAGTTATGGAGCAAGAGACATTGGAGAAGAGAAAAAAAAGTACTTTTGCAAAATCCGAAATGCAATTTTTTTTTTTTTTGAGATCCCAAGAGAGACTTTTTCCCCCCTGTATTTATTGAACTTCCATCGGTACCTGTGAAGCTGTACAAAACAGTGCAGCTAAATGTTACAGTTTTTCTCTATTGCTTAAACAAATTTCTTGAAACTATGCCTCGTATTCTCAAAACACAAATCCATAACGTCTCACTCAAATTCCCAAACATCGTATTTTCAAGTCAAAATGAATCTCTACACCCAAAACCATAGGGTTAGGATTAGGGTTTCTGCCTGCATACTCTCCCAGGCAGAAAGATGTTAGAAAACCTTGGGTTATTGGTAAACCAGTCATGAACCAGAGCAGCGCGGTGGAAGCTGATGTTATCCCAAACAACAACGTAGTGAGGCTGCTCTGGCTGTGCTGGTTCCCTGTAGGCCAGCTAGAACATATGTTGTCCTAAACCATCAAGAAAAGCAAGGAGAAGCATAGTGTTATAGGGTCCTAGAATGGCATAGCGGTGGAGTTTCCCTCATAGGCTGATGGCTGCACACAGAGTGACATTCCCTCCATGCTGACCAGGGACATTTACAATAGCCCGATGGCCAATTATGTTCCTCCACCTCTACCTCCTGCACCTCCTCCTCACTGGTGTCCTACACCGCCTTCTCCTCCTCCTCCTCCTCCTTGACCTCTTCCTTTGCTTGTCTTTGGATCCATTGTTTCAAACCTAAATGAGCTGACTTTGGCCCTTTTGTCTATCCATCAAAGTTTCTGATTGGGGTGTGATACATTTTGACTCCTAGCATTTCCACTATTGAGCTAAAGCTGTGCTGATAAGAACATTATTGACTGCTAGTGCTTTCTAAGTGACCACATGGTGTCAGCTCTAACAAATGTAGGGATTTGTGTGTAGAGTTTTGCAGTAACAGGTCTCCACATCTGACTCATGTGGTAAAGCAGGGGCATAGTGTTTACAGTTCAGGGAAATGGGTGTCCTTTTTGGAAAGTGCCATTATGGTTATGAAATTTGGGTCCACAAGATTGGTTATAGTGTTCAAGCAATCGAGAAAAACTGTAAGATCTCTGTCCCATTTATGAATAACACTCAATGTGCTGCTATGTTGAGCATATAGTAACGATAAAAGGCAGAAATAAAATGAGTTCTGTTTTTTCGCTAATATAATTTTATTAAATTAATATAGCACAAAGTTCAGTTTGCTTTGAACAAAAATAGCTGGTAGAAACATCCTCAAAAGACTTATCTTTGTTTACTTTAAGTTTATTTCAGAGCCTGTACTTTTCCACTTTTGCCTCAGTGAAAAAGTTGAAACAGTACTTTTACAAGATTATTTTTAAACACACTAAAGTACAGAATGTCTGTACTTTAGCCACCTCGCCACATGTGTAAAATGGTAAACAACCTGTATTTGTATAGCACTTTACTTAGTCCCTAAGGACCCCAAAGCGCTTTACACGTTCAGTCATCCACTAATTCACACACAGGTGTTGGCAAGCTACATTGTAGCCACAGCCACCCTGGGGCACACTGACAGAGGCCAGGCTGCCGGGCACTGGCGTCACTGGGCCCTCTGACCACCACCAGTAGGCAACGGGTGAAGTGTCTTGCCCAAGGACACAACGACCGAGACTGTCCAAGCCGGGGCTCGAACCAGCAACCTTCCGATTACAAGGCGAACTCCCAACTCTTGAGCCACGATCGCCTAAGGAAAATCTATTTGTGTGTTGAGCAGCAGAGTATGAGGTTTGCACCAATGAAAGACTTGCCAAATCTTCTCTACCACTTTCAAACAGCTTATTCTCCTATTAACCCTTGTTTGGTGTTGGCTATTGGATCACATTATTGATGTCTGAAAAATAAACAAGACATACTGGCAATTTACCAATTTATTAATATAACTAACAGGAGCCGCAGTCCTCCAAGATGACAATGCTCGTCCCCACAGAGTGGGGTTTCCAACAATATAAAACTTGTTGTATAGAAGCATTGTTACAACAAAGAAATAATTAACCAAAGACAAATTTCCTTAATTTTTGTCCAAAATTTATATTCTAGTATAATACAATAAAGTATGCAATAACATAATACATAATAATATAATATTACTTAAAATAATATGATATAGTAAGAGCACTCAGAGAGCACAACTTCCCCAAGGGCTGAGGCTATACTAAAACTGTAAGATTTTATAATGTTTTTATTAAAACATGCTGACGTCAGGCTGCTATGGGGTCAAATAAAATGTGTGTTGTACAGCTCTCTCCATGCCCTTTCATATGATATATTACGTGATATTGTTTCTTGACATTTTTTTTTCAAGAACAACTTTGACCTTGGCTGCTAACAATGGCTGCCAAGGTCAAATCCTTAGCTAACCTAGGTACTCGTGTCCCCCAAGTCCTAGTAGGTTTTTATGAAGCTTGAAAATGCTTAAAAAAATGTGGGTAGTACAGTAAGGTTTTTTTATTATTATTTTCACATTTGGCGTGACCTTGAGTTTAACCTTGATTCACCAAAATTAAATCAGCTTGCATTGCTGTTGGTATCTATATCTTAAAAACCTGTGGATGCTAGACTTCTAACAAACAGACAAAAAAATAAACTGGACCGCTTACATACTCTTTCCATTCCATCCAAAGTTGAAAAGACTTTTTATTTGACTTTTATTCTTCAGTAAATATAAAATTAAACAGCACAGGATGCTGTTACCTTTGGGATCAAACCAGTTCTATCAGTTAGAAAAACAGATTTAATTTGTTAGGCAAGGTTGTTGTCAAAGAAGATACTAAAGAGAAGTACTTGTGTAAGATAAACTACCTTAACCACTGCACCTAGAACCTCAAAGAAATTCCTGAAATTGTCAATTATCTCCGAGTTGCTTTAGCTCAGTTGTGCAAAACTCTTGAGCCAGCCTTAATTTCTTTACACTGTATATTGATAGGAAAATGGGGGAAAAGGTGCATTTGTTGAAACATCTGACACCAAAAATACTGTATATGAGATAAAACAGAGTTTGTACAATTCTAATGAGCTTGATAGACAATATTTAGTATGAGAACCTTTATTCTTCAGCACAGCCTGAACTCTCTTAGGCAAGCTTTCTTCTAACTTCTTTAAGCAGTCTTCAGGAATAGTGCTCCAGGCCTCTTTTCTTTGGATCCAAAGCTTTTCTTTGGATGTTGGCTACCTTTTGTTCTGTCCTCTGTCAAAATGATTCCACACTGTTTCAATAATGTTGAGATCAGGGCTCTTTTGAGGCCAGTTCCTGACTTATAGTGTTCCACTGGATGTTTTTCTCTTTCCAGGTATATGTTTACTGCATTGGCAGTGGGGTTTTGTGTGTGTGTGTGTGTGTGTGTGTGTGTGTGTGTGTGTGTGTGTGTGTGTGTGTGTGTGTGTGTGTGTGTGTTCCTGTCTAGCTATCTTTGTGAGGACCGAAATCTGCATTCTGCTAGACTTGTGAGAAGCAACAGTCACTTGT
Organism: Oreochromis niloticus; assembly: GCF_001858045.2. Taxonomy (NCBI): domain Eukaryota; kingdom Metazoa; phylum Chordata; class Actinopteri; order Cichliformes; family Cichlidae; genus Oreochromis; species Oreochromis niloticus. The sequence goes on along the minus strand of NC_031987.2, from coordinate 23,054,698 downwards.
GAGGATACACACACCAGTCCTCACATGTTTGAATCTGATTTTAGTGAAACATTTTAAACATTTTACCAGTTAATTTTAGTTTTCAAACTTCATTATCTGTCTATTAATTCATGCAATTTCCTGTAGTTAGGGCATTTTATACACCCTGCATGCACAGATAGTGACATAAATCTCTTTAAGGACTGCTGATTCCAACACTGACTTGGAATTTATCTCTTTTTGTTGCAGGTAAAAGAACTGTAAAGGCGTTACTGCCATCCTGTGACTTCTTTATGCTATGACGCAAGTACTGTGTGTGCCATGTGTTGAGAGCGAAGCTTTGACCTTCTCGTTTTCTTTCTCCTGTTGCAACATAATCTAAATATCTCAACCTGCAGTGCATTCCAATTGCCAGAAGAGAGCACTGCTCCTGAGTAGATGTTCATGATCTCACGGAGAGAGTCGGATAACCAGCCAAATACAGTTTAGAAAAACAGTTGTGACATGGCAAGAAAGGCACATGTATAAGGATTGCAAGAGCACAGTCATTGCGACATGTCCTCTGCTCTACGTGGTGTATAAAATCATTGTCATCACAGGAACTCATTGGTCCACAGGCCACTGAACTGCATTAATGTTGAAATGATGACTTGTAAATATGTTTAAAAGTGTTTACATGAACTTGGTTTTGAAGTTCATGTAACCAGAACAGCATCAGCTGTTATTGTCCTATAAATGAATTAAAGTAAATTGTGCTCTCAAATATTAATGCAATCACCCTATATACAATATTGGTTAGTCTCATGGGAATTTTGTTACTTGGTAGATTTGTTTTTGGCTTGTTTTCAGCAGTATGATGAATAGCCACAGGAGTTTCCTGTTGCTGTTGCACTATACTGAACCACAAGCTGAACAGCCTTTAAAAGATTGCTATCACACTATTGATAAGCAACATTTTTAAAATCTGTTTTCGGTATAAAAAACAAGTCCATACACCCTGTGAGTGGATCAGCCAATTCAATATGTGACATTTGTAAATCATGAACAATTTTTTTTTTAAAGTTTTTTTTATTTAATAAGGGTAGAATTGTCTGATATGTAAGTTTTTGGCTTAATGTTAAAAATCATGTGATCAAACAGCAGTGTTTGGTGTCATGTGTCCTATCTAATAATACTACCAAACCACAGTTCTGAACTGGTCATGAACCTTTTGAATACACTGACACATAAATCATACTACTTTTTGCATGCTGCCACACACTTTCAGCGTGTGGTCTTTTCAGCCATGGTGACAAAGTTTGTGTGCCATAACAGGCAGCTGAGGGGGAAATCCTTTTCAATGTTCCTCTGTCAACGCTTCCTTCAGTCTGCACAGGATGTACAGATTTTGTTTCATTTTTAATTATTTTTTTTTTTTTACCAATTTCTCATTTTATTAGTCTTTCTTTCACGCAATTGATTTTGTTGTTATTGTCACAAAAAACTATCAGGTATCTTTAACAAAAACCCAGTGTGTACAGAATGTAAAAATGTTATTAGTGCCTTAGCCTTTGCACTCACCCAATATGTCTACTATGAATAGCAATGGTAAAATGCTTTGCCTTTTGTCTGTCATCAACGGGCGTGATCTGGCTGTCTAAAGACCAGTGAGTCAGACCCACAAGGACAGGCCATGAGGAAGTTAACTGCTTCCTCTCTCTCACTACCAGACATGTTTTGAAGGAAGAAAGTTTGTGGTCAACAAAAAAAAAAACAAAAAAACCCAAGAAAAACGGAATTTTTTTAGAGATATTTCCATTTCACACCGCCTTAACAAACCACGAAGTGCATAATCTAATAGATGTTCTTGGTAATTTTTTAATTTTTCTTTGAGGTTTGAAGTTGAATTTCTTCCACACCTTAAAAGCAGTGAACTGAATGACTTAATGGAAAAAACAAAAGGTGCAGAAAAGGTATTTATGTTCTCCACTATGCAGTTGCCATCACACTTCACATCCTGTAGTTGTGCGCGTTCAAATTCAAAGTATCCTAAAGGGCGGTGGTGATTTAAAGGTGTGAAACCACAGCATAACTGTTGTTATAAGCTGTAAGTATACCAAATTTGAAGCTCGAATTTGAGCGTAGCAATAGCATTTTGTCTTAAAGTTAATTGATGCCTTCAGAAAACCTGCTCATTTAAAAGCACAGGTATGTAAAATCATTTTCCTTTTTTCTCTGTAATATATCAAAGCATAACCACATAATACAGTGAAACCAGTCTCTGATCTCTTACTCCAAAGCATGTTTGCGAACGCCACATTGCTTATGTTTGCCTGCGGGGATTCTTTACTTTATTTGTGTCGTCTCAGATCTGTGTGGTTCGTCATTTCTGAAAGTGAGCCTGTGCTAATAACATCAAAGCCAAGGTATCTTTGGAGTGAAAAGGGGAAGTTTGTCATTTAGCTATCACTCATTTATATAGTCTAGGGGGAAACTGATCAGAAGCAAGCGAATTACTATGAGCTTGAATTGAGGATTACTGGAGACAGGTGTGGTGCAGCAGTGGGCCGAGAGCCAGGCTCTTTACAAAAAAACAAAAAGGAAAATAAATTTTCCTTTTTGTTTTTGTATATCCCACACAAGCTGTGTGGGATATATGATTTTATGAAAATGCTGACGGTCATACTCCTATACCTGAAGCCACATCCTCCCATGAGTACTCACATGGGTACAACATGTGTATGAAACCTCCACTTTTTCCCCCTTCAAAAAGTCACACATGGCTCACCACCCACGTTTTAGACCACAAATGCCAATGAAATGATTTGTTTTATTTTGATGTAACGAGTGACACTGAGCACGTCTTTTGGCATAATCAGTAGGTGTTTCGCAAGAGATTCTTTTAAAGACAAAACTTTTGAAAAAGTTGAGTTAAAGCGAGAAAAGTGTGAGACAGGCAAACGGTGCGAGAAAAAAACACAGAGAGAGAGAGAGAGAGAGAGAGAAACAGAGTGCTAGAACAGGATATTTTGTCACTATGGTTACTGGCAGGCGATACTGATCTTGATTAGTTTGTCTTGTTATTTTCACTCAGGTCAGTGTGACAGTACCGCGCTCAGGGCAGCTGTGATAACTTTCCGCCAAAAATTTTAACGTTGGTTGAATAAATGGGACTTCAAGTCTGATGAGCAGCACGTTCCATCTGTGAGGTAAGTTTCTCTCTTTGTTTTTTCCAAACTGTAACTTGTTTTCTAGTGTATCGGTGAACACCGTGTATCTTTTGATTTGGCGAAATCTATTTCAGGTGACTATATAGATTAATATACGTGGACTAAAGGTATGAAAACAGGGTGTAGATGAGTCAGAAATGTACTCCATGCAGATGTCTCACACCAATGCAAAAAAAAAAGAGAGAGAGAAATAAGAGTTTTCTTTAAATAAACATTTTTAAATGGTGCATGTTGATATCGTTACAATCTTCATCCTTTATTCTTTCATGTAATTGAATTTGGCAAATTCAGAAAAACAAAATACTCGCTCACTTGTGTAAACGTGACATTATCACAGCCGCATTATTAACTGTCTTAAGAAACACACTTTTATAAATTTGTGAATTCATACAACAGCTTTTTAAAACTATTAAAACACAACAGTGTGGTTGCAGGTTTGTCTAAAATGCCATTGATGGGCCAGGAAACATGTTTCTCCACTCCACCATGTGGTCAAGCAGATAGATATAATGATAAGGCAGTCTTATGCAATGTGTCACTCCAACTGCCTTGCATTCAAGGGTAGAGTACCTTGGGGAAGCTGACTTCCTCATACACAAGGCCAACTAGTAACACCGCTGTTTTTTATAAACTTTTTTTCTGCTGTTTATGTGACAGCGCTGCAGCTGCATTGAGAATAGCCGTTGAGCAGAGGCATTGTTCACTGACTTCCTTCATGGCACTTAAACCACACGCACTATGCCAGACACGTCCTGTGAGTCAAAAATTTAAATAAGGAATTGGAACAGTTTGGAAAAGAATGTGACTTGTACTATTTTCCCTGGTAGTCACTTGAGACAGAAATATAAAAAATATAAAACCAACTTCATGTATGCAAAGGAAAATATGCTCGAAAACATTAAAATCCTAATAAAGGCACTGCTATATTATAAAAGCAAACCACAATCATCTGTCAGAATAGAAAAGGAGAAGAGCTGCACATGCAGATTAAAAGCTAAATATGTTAACCTCACGCCGCAAACAAATAGCCAGTCGGGACATAGATGTACAACCTTTGGGGGCGTTCGTTTATCTTTTCATAATGCAGTCTGATGTCGGCTCAGGATTTTATGAATCATCTGGGTCGATCGGACTGTGATGTTTGAAAGCCAAGGCTTTGTATGTGTGGCTATTTACGTGTGCTTTGCAGTTCCAGTCTGTCACCAGTTCCTCTCAGATTTCAGGTGTATCTTTGTTTGCACAAAATTTTAATCCACAAGATGGCACTACAGAGCAAGAAATCTATTCGTACATTACAGCACTTTTTTTTCACAGTGTTCACTGTTTCACAACTCATTGTTAACTCTTGCTGCTGACAGATCAGGTTTTACTTGCATGAAGAACAAAATAGTCACTTTGCTTGTTTTCACTGCCCATAGCAACAATTTAAAAAAATTTATATAACTTTATAATTTGTTAGAGTTTAGAAAAACAACCTAAAAGATAATGTCAGCATTGTCATTTAAGTTAATTTTTGTAATGATACTGCCATTTGCGCAACAATTTTGTAGACTGAGGAAATTGAATTTGAGACATACTCCTTTTACTTCCCTTTCGAAACACGGTCATGGATCTGTAAACCTCTATGTGTTCTCACACCAACGTTAACAATAGTTTCATATCATCATAAAGAAAGTGTCAGCAGTTCAGTTTATTTTATTTTTTTTCATTTAATTTGTAACATACAAAAAAATAAGAAAAAAAATGCAAAGCAATGTGTTACTCTCTGTATTTAAACCAAGTTTGATTGTATTTTTTTTCTTTTTTGCAGATACTCAATAAAACTAAGATGGGTTCTGCCACCCCAACCACAACCTTCAACAGTACCTCTAACTGTACTACCCTGTATGCTCATCGGGAGTATGCCAAAATCCTCATGCCTCTTTTCTACAGTGTTGTGTTCTTCGTGGGGCTGTTTGGTAACTGCCTGGCCCTCCATGTAATCCGTCCCAATCTGAAGAAGATAAACTCCACTACATTGTACTCTCTCAACCTGGTCATGTCCGACATCCTCTTCACCCTCTCTCTGCCTTTGAGGATCATCTACTATGCTTTGGGTTTCCACTGGCCACTAGGAGAAGCTCTGTGCAAGATCTCAGGCCTTATCTTCTATATCAACACCTATGCGGGAGTCAACTTCATGACCTGTCTCAGTGTGGACCGCTTCATCGCCGTGGTCTTGCCTCTGCGTTTTGCCCGGCTCAGGAAAGTCAGTAACGTGCGCTACATTTGTGTTGGCGTGTGGCTGCTGGTCCTGGGTCAGACACTCCCACTGCTTAACATGAACATGTGCCACAATGAACCTGATGGCTACATCACCTGCATGGAATACCCCAACCTTGATAAAGTTCCACATATTGCCACTATACTGATTGGTGCTGTTGGCATGGGTTATGTTTTCCCTGTTATCACCATCCTGGTGTGTTATTCTGTCTTATGCTCCAAGCTTCACTTAACAGCCAAGAACAACCATTTAACGGAAAAGTCCGGCAGGAGCCGCAAGGCCATCGGAGTGATCTGCTGCGTGTCCGTGGTGTTTATCGTGTGCTTCAGCCCCTACCACATTGACCTCCTGCAGTACATGATCCGCAAGCTGGTGTCGGAACCCGACTGCAGTCAGCTCACAGCCTTTCAGGTGTCACTGCATATCACCGTGTGTCTGATGAACCTCAACTCATGCTTGGACCCGTTTATCTATTTCTTTGCCTGTAAAGGCTACAAAAGAAAACTCCTGAAAATCCTGAAGATGCACGTTAGCATGTCTTTCTCCAGCGCAGTGAGAGTGTCTCCTGAAGGTTCTTCCAAGGACTTCCTCGACGGTAACAAGATCCAACTAAACAGCTCAGTTACGGGAACAGTCACAGAACGAAGATCCCACTATCACGACTTATCTAAAGAATGAAGGGACAAAGAGCTGCACAGAATAAGAGGAACCTTTTAGTTTTGTTTCGTTTTTCTCAGGGTGACTTTTCTCAAAGATAGTGCCTCAAATAAAAAGGTCTTAACCTTAAAATGGACTTTTACATCATCACGAATGCCCAGCATCTGTAGACACTGGAAATGAATCGATTGTTTTCCACAAGTCAAAGCACTCGAAGGACATTTCTGGAAATGTCTGAGAATTCAGGGAGGAACCTGTTGCAGAGCTAACATGGAGAATGGGAGGAAACCACAGTACCAATAGAGCCACACAAGTCCAACTGCTGGAAGGCTCCAGCCTGGATTCAAACCAGCAAGCTCACTTCAGAGGGACTCACTTACAGTGATACTTCTATGAACTGAAACGTCAGGATGAATTAGATCTGACAGAAGTTTCATTCTCGTACAGAATCACGCTTCAAGTCTCTTTTATTCCCCCCAAGTTTCAGTTCAGCTTTCAGGTGTAATAGTTCAGGGAAATTGACAGAGATTATTACAACACTCTGCAAATCTTAAATGTTTGCAAAGCAACATATTTAATATTTTCCCGTTTGGATAATGATGCATTCTTATTCAGTGGCTTGAGGATAAGGTTGTTTTTTTTATCGTTTGTTTGTTCTTTGTTTAAAAAGACATTTGCAACAACTTTAATTGTTCTGGATCTGTTTCTATAGTTATTATTTTCTGTCTGCGCAAGAGTTAGAGACGCAGTGGTTTCAAGTGCTATATGTTCCACCAGCAGTTTGTTATGTTTCTTGTTGAATTTTATGGTCTATATTTTAGGTTTAATGTGTCAACAACACACGGCATTTATCACACATAAATAGGCCACAGGAACAGCCGTCGTAAAACTGTACGCCATGTGTAGTGATATATTTAAAAAAGGGGTACTAACATGACCCAAAACCGCTGAAAAACTGCAAAAACTGCATTTCACCCTGTGGTTTGCTGTGTGATGGACAGATAGCTGTTAAGCCAGTTATAAAACTGTTTAGCTTTGCGAGCGAACTCGTAGTACTCTACAAAAAATTTGGGGGCATTAAAAATCTTTAAATATGTAACCATTATACCGTACTTTTGGAAGGGTGCTAAAATTATTCTTCAGTATGATGATTTTAGAAATACAACTAGTGCAATAAAGCCTGAGATAGACCAGTCATCATACATGTGTGACTGGAATTACCTGAAGAAACGGAAAGCATTGCAAAACTTGAAATTCACAAAAAAAATAAAGTGTAGCAAAAACTGAAGATACTTAGAAAAACCTGAAATCCCTGCTGAGTACATTTAAAGCCCCATGATCTTTGCCAGTCTTTACATTTAATTGATTGTAACTTTGTAACACATTATATTATTTAATTTAGTTCAGTGTGTTACTTTTCTTATTGTCTTGGAGCAGCTCTAACACCATCATTTTCTTAGGGATTATAAAGTATCCCCCCTTTTTTTACTGCACCTTGTGTAACTATAATTAGTAAATGAAAAGTCTTCACAGCCTTGTTTTTGGAGCAATTTTCACTTTAATGCTTGACATGTTTATGCAGCACTGTAAATAATAAATGACTTGTAATAATTATTAATATTGTTTTGCATGTGACTGAGATTGTGTTTATATTGTAGTTATATCCGTTTCTTGTTGGATGCAAACAGTAGCTTTGTTTATAGTAACCCGAGTCACCACTATGAATCGTTCTTAGATTTAACACTTATTTCACTTTATCTCACAACACCATCACCTTCCCATTGAACTAGAAGGCCATGCAGGGATGTCAGGTCTGGTTATTAGAAACTCAGTCAACACAGATGTGCTTTTATCAGTGAAGCAGCAGAAGTTATGCACATATACATTTCAATATTTGAGATAAAAATTAGAAAGTATAACAGAATATTGCATGCATCCAACAATATTTTTTAAGGACATGGAGAATTGAGCACTAGTTTAACTAATTCTCTGGTTAAGTAAGCCAAATGCTTGGTCTGAGGTTCTTGTAAGCATGTAGCTGCGGTTTGAGAAAAAAGAACAGTTGATCTGTGGTGGAATGCAAACTCTCACCTCTTGCATAGCAGCCTGCACCCAACCGTACACCACCTTTCGGCACAAAGGTCAGAAAGCGTCTACTGTAAGTCGGCATCAAAAAGTCTGAAAAAACACAGGCGATGATTTATTTTTCCTGCCTTTGCATTTTGGAAAGGTGCAAACGATTTGCTTTTAGTTTGAATGACACGTGTTGGGAGACTGTGACAGGACTGTTTGTCGGTTCAAGCTACTGAAAACAGTTAGGTCTTCAGTTCTAGAATTTGATCTTATAGTTGTTTACATATCTTGCTATCAGGTTGCACAATCCTGGCTGATTTGCTAAGATTGTGAAACACTTGCCCTTTTTTTTGCTGTTGTTTTTAGGACAGAACAGAAGTAACATTTCTGAAGGAGGCTTTGATAGGAGATTGCAAAGAAACGGAGCACAACGAGCAAAAAAGACTAACTAGTGAAAAGTTCAGCAGCATTTAACACTTATGTGTCAGCATAACATATGCCAAGGTGACAGCAAACCCACAGAGCAAAACACATGCCACCATTTACAAAGTACGGTGCTGTGAAGAACTTTGAACTGTGGAATGCAAGGGGTTTGTAGCACTTACTACAGAAATTGCATATATGAAAAAATGCTAAGATTGCCATTAAGTGAAGAAATCAGAGGTACTAAGAGTATCCAAAAACTGTGCCACTGATTTGCAAAAATTAGCAATTGTATGGAATCGCTATCAAGATATTTACAAGTATGTAAATATTAAAAAACACAAAAACATCTGCAGAAAAACTTAAAGCACCGTAGTAGTTGTATTACAAAAACCTGGTACTCTTGTTACAGAGCTGCCAGCCCTCTGACACATTCACCACCCACATTTAGTGTCACACAAACATTTACACTTACACATTTTAATGTCAATCTGTCTCATTTCCTGTATCACTTGATTTCTCACAAATAATCAACAGATAAAAAAAACACAGTGTTAATGTATATATAAAAGGGGATGTTGACCCCCTAAACAATAGTTTTAAAAGGCACACTGCCATCATTTAATAAAATCACAACATAACCACATTAGAGAAAGCCTGGAAAGTTACGCTGAAGACAGATTTGCAGTTGTAGTCTCAGAGCTAGCACAAAGATGCTGCGCTGAGAACGTGGTTTATAACCTCACCTGGATGTAATCTGATCCACAAATCTGTTTGCATCAGCTGTGCTGTTTGAAAGCCAAAGAGCAGCGATGTACAACGATAACAACCTGAACTCACTGTTTTGTCTCGTCTGAGTAGGCTGACATAAAAGTGCTCCAACAAGTAATTAACATAACTTTTCACAGCCACCTCTGTACAAACCTGATTTAATCTCTAAACTGCAGGAAGTTTGCTGGTGTGGTATTTGTGAGAAAAGGAGCAAAACAGTGAAGCTGTGGTAAAAATACTTGAAACTAGACAAAATACTTGGAATGTTATCTGATGACCTTTAGTCACCAGGCAGAAATTAATCAGCCATTTAAGTTAACCATCTACGTCACTGTCATACGTACATGCAAAACAACTTCTTTCTTTCTTGGATTTTACGCCGCTGGTTATACAAAACAAGATAGATCTATAAAATTCTGGAAAACATATCTTGTTTTGTTGCTCATTTTTTATAGGTCAAATTATGTTATCAGAAGTCTTTGCATTTACATAAGAGTTAAGTATGAGCCAGAATATATGCATATATTATTGACATATCTGCATTTTGACGCTGTTATCTTCGTACATTTAGTTCAGCAGGAACATGTCTCTTGATGATAGCGTGGTTTCTTTGTTTGCAATAAACACTGAATTTCACACATATAATTGCCAGCTGCTTCATCCTGCTTTGTTTCTGACAGTATGAACATCATGTCAGAATCATGGCCATACATGCAGTCAGATATTTTAAATATGGAGGTTTTTGAGATAAACCTTTATAATAATCCCCACTAATACATGGAAAATTGACAGGTAATGGATGGGTATTTAATTAAAGTTTAGCATGGTGCTGCATGGTGGTGGCCATACTCTAAGTGTGGATTTAAGTGTTTAAGTGTAATGATTCTCTTACTCTGTGTTAGCACTGTGGTAGACGCGCAACATGCTCATGGTGTGTCCTGCCTCTCACCCAGTGATGGCTAGGATAGGCTCCATGATGACTGATGTCAGCTAAGCATTAATAATTGCACGGTTTATGTTACTTTGTCACATGTTGTTGTGACATAAAATGATTAATTTATGAATTAGAAATTGATTTACGTGTGTGTGATAACAACAATATTCTAATGAAACTGGCACAAGTAACATTTTATAGACTCTTATGAATTTTTTTTATAATTCCAAGCATTACTTTTATATGACTCAAGCGTCATTACTGTTTAGTGAGTGTAAAAACGAGAAACACCAAAGGTCACCAAAGGGGAAACAGGGAGTACCACCCAGGCCTTTTAGCACACTGCAGTGGGTCTGAAAGGAGGGGCCTGATGATGAAAGTGTGCAAGTGGGAGCCAGAGTGCTTCTTGGATAGGGTTGAGACAAACCATAATTCACTCTCACATAAAGTACATCATAAGGTCGACCTTTTTTGGTATGAGCTATCACTGCTAACCACTACACCACAGCGCAGCTAACTAATGTGGTCAAAGAAAGAACCTTTTCACAGTGTTTGCGTACAAAAGCCTTCAACTCTGCGCCAACCTGAACAGATATTGAGTTTGCGAATCCTTAAATTTATAAAGCAGTTACTAAAAATAAAATATGATATACTGATATAATGCTGTCTTTAATGTTAAAATAATATATACGTAGTGAATCATCATAAGCCACAAGCTGGGTGTGTTGTAGTATTTCTTTTCAGCCTCTAGAGGGCAGTATAAAACAGCGTAAGAGAGATGGTGATTAACCAAATAAAATGTGCTTCTCAGAGGGGCCATATATCAATTCTAAATGTAGACGGAAGCTACAAAAGAGGATCTAATAATCTTTTTATTGAAATATTACTTTTATGCTTTTACAAAAAATGGCATAGTATAAAATAGATAGTTTAAAAAGAGCAATGGGGGAAGGAGAGAGGTAGTTGATGTCTGGATATCTGTATAGAGAAAGCATAAATGCACTCCTTGTTACTTATACATGTGAATAATTAAACATGTACTATAGAGTTGAATACTGACGCAACCACATGACAAGTATCAAAGAGAGGAAAACATCACACAGACTGTTGTCATAACAACATATTGCAATGAACACAAAGTACCATCTGGTGCGAGATTTTTTTAAGACACATCAAGAGGACAAGCCGATAGATAATTATTTCCCAGGAATAAGAATTAGACTGAATGAGCTGTGATCAAAATGCAGTGCTAAAAAAAAACCAAAATCCACTGACAATAAGAAGAAGTTTAGCATCAAAGCTGACAAATCTGCACGACACAATTATGAATGTGCATCGGGGCGACATATAAAACCTTTTGTGGGAGTCGCAAAAAAAAAACCCTGTGGTGAGTGATGGAAACGCTCTATTTTAAGCCCTGCGAATCAACCAGCGAGGACGTGAACAGAAGAAGTTTTGTTCTCACAAAGTTCTTTGAGTCAAACGTCCCAATTGATAGTTTTTACCACCTTACACACACACACACACACACACATTAATCAGACGCATTAATCTGTATTCAGTCCGGGTCCACGCTGACCTTGAGCGTTTCACCTGAGCTATGCGCTTTGCATCCATTAAGCCGATGTGGTGTAAAACCATCTCCCAGCATCAGCGTGAAGTGTCTATTACCACCGTCTTATTTCCTGTTTATATGGCAACTGCCTCAACATCCTGTTTTTAATTACTTCTCTCCAGCAGCAGATGCTTCTCGCAGCAACCTGCTGTGGATTACTCCCCTGAGAACTAATGTGCTGTGACAGACCCCACTTTTCCAATCAATAACTCGCCCTAAATCTGCCATCTCTCTGCCTGCCAAACACACTCCCACTTCTAATGGCACATCATTTTCTTTAAGGGGGTGTAATTGCAGACTGTGGAAAGCTGTGGTCCTTTTCTGTTCCAACCACGCAGACAGTGTAAAGGAATCTAAAAAAGAGCAGAAACTATAACGCACAGGCGACACAGGAAGTGAAGGGGGCTTTACAGCCTCTTCTGTCTCGCCACCATTACAGTCAAATTCAAAGAGAAAGTATTCACTTCCCTGTTTTGGCCGTGAGAGCTTGGTATTCTGACATCTTCATGAGCTCCATTTGGCTTCATAAACCTGCTGCTGTGAGCTTGTCAAGATGTTTGTTTGATTTTTGTGGTAAGTGCAGCCTTTTATTGTCCAGGCAAAGCTACCTGATCTGTTTCACTTTTAAGCATTGAAGGCTGTAGTATTGGCAGACGTTTTTCCATGGCTTCTTTGTACAGTATGCGTCTTTTGGTGCTACTAAAAATCGATTTACATGATATGTTTGTTTAATTTACATCTTTCTTTCATCTAGATTATGTCTAGGTTGCTGTGGGATATCTAGATTGATAGATATTCTATAATTGTATTTACATACAATAAAAAAGTACGTAGAGTGGAGTACAGTAGAAAAGAAATGGGTAAATGTCAAACAGAAGTCACATGATTTCTTATCAAGGTACTAAATCACTTTCTCGGGGATACAAATCACACTTCCACATTTGACTCTAACCACAGATTGTAGTTAAATTGAACATTTGCTTTCATTTTTCTCTTTGTCTGTTTATTTGGGTGTTTTTTTTTAATTTTCAGTTATAGAAAAGCTCTCTGTTTCGCATGGTACAGCTGCATCGCATTTTAAAAATATATATTCAAATTAACAGCTGCCGCTGCGACCTGTAAGATAAAAATGTCCATATTTAGAAGAAGCCACCATTTCAACTGAGTGTCACTTCTGTAAATCTAATTGTGTCGTTTTAATTCCCGTCTAGAGCAGAAGGTTTGATCGTGCTAAACGTTAGGAAAGACTCTTAGTTTTACAGATTTTCTAAGTTTTATGTTTTGGTCTTTCTTCTCAGATTTTACTCATGTGGATGGATGAGGAACAGATTCAAAACAATCCACATATGTAAGTTATATTTTGAGTTGTTTTGACAGATTATTTTGGTCATAACTGTCACTGTAAAAATACATCTTTAACTTTCTTGTAGCTGATTGAAATTATTCAGCTCCATGTAGCTGATGTACTTTTAGGGATCCACAAGTGGTAGCCAAAGTACGTCCTTTTCAGTACCAAAACCTTTTTGGATGTGTCATACGAATATTAAAAGCACGGCAGCTGCATCAGACATGACCGCATGTGATATATATAAACCAAAATGTTGAAACAAAGGTACTAATGACTGACAACTGAAACAACGCCATTGTCTTTCAGTATGACAGTGGATCTAAACTCCACCAACATGTCTGCAACTATGAGGCCAGAGCAGGGACCAATGGAGTACCGCATTTCAGGCCTGATTTTCTACTGCTTCATCTTCATCATTGGAGTCATGGTTAATTTCACAGCTTTATGGGTGTTTGCCCTAACCACAAAGAAGAGGAACTCAGTCACTATCTACATGATAAACGTGGCACTGGTAGACCTCACCTTCATCCTGCTGCTTCCTTTCAGAATGGTATACCACCACCAGGACTACTGGCCTTTTGGAGATCTTTTCTGTCGAATCATGGGAGCCTTCACCATTTTCTACCCTTGCATGGCTTTGTGGTTGTTTGCCCTCATTAGCACTGACCGCTACATGGCCATTGTCCAGCCAAAGCACGGCAAGGAGCTGAGGAATGTCCCGAAGGCTGTGGTGGGCAGTGTTGGGGTCTGGGTCATGACCATGGGCAGTTCTGTACCATTGCTCTTCTCCCAGCAGGACCCTGACCGGGCCTCTAACTTTACCACCTGCATCAAGATGCAAGACATCATCCACATGCGCCATGACAACCCCGTCAACTTTGTGCGACTTATCTTTTTCTTCCTCGTCCCCATCTGCATAATGATCGGCTGCTATGTCGTCATTGTGGACAATCTGATTCATGGACGCACCTCTAAACTCAAACCTAAAGTGAAGCAAAAGTCCATCCGGATTATCATCACACTCATTATCCAAGTGCTGGTGTGTTTTGTGCCTTTTCATGTGTGTTTGGTGCTCCGTTTGCTGGGGAACGGCACCGACGGAGGGTATAGCACTTGGGCAGTCTTCACCACATTCCTCATGAACCTAAGCACAGTCTTGGATATTATCCTGTACTACATCGTCTCCAAGCAGTTCCAGGACAGGGTGATTAGCGTGATTCTGTACAGGAACTATCTGCGGAGCGTGAGACGAAAGAGCAGGCACACGCACACAGGCAGCATCAGATCAATGAGCAATATGACCAGCGCAATGATATGAAACAGCCACAGTCATTTCAAAATGGGACTGCAAAATGTACTGTGAGCACTTTTGCACAATGTAACACTGAATGCATCGCTGTGTACATGGTTCATTATCAAAGGAATCAAGAACTTGCAATTAATTTCCGAGGTGTAATTTACACTCACAGTATGGGAGTGCTGCTGTTGTGGCAAAAAACATCTGTGTTCAGAGCTGATTGACTCACCCATGAGACTTGAGATGGTTTTTTTTCTTTTTTTGTGCATCTTTGCTTTAGCAGACAAAGCACGAGTGGCTGTGTCTCAGGTGTGATGTGTGCAGGTGAAAATAAAGCTCACATTCATTTAAGACGTAGCACACAGTATCTCAATGTCTGCTTTGTTGTACGTGAACATTGAAACTCTTCTCAACATACTCGCAGCGTCACTGACAGCCTCCACGGGGGTGGGGGGGGGGCGGACTTACAGGAAACAATGGTGGGTTTTTAAGTATTGTCTCTTTGGTTTGCTGTCGTGCGGTGTTTTGAACTTTACCTCTGCAGCAACTCAGTTTCTGCAGAGGCGAAGTGAGCAAATGTTGCCTTTACTGCTGCATGATGTCATGCACACAGGGAGCAACGTTTTTTCAGCTGCATTTAGATTTAGATTTGCATAGAAAAAAGGGAAAGTCCAACCTGTGGTGCAGCACATACTTAGAACACGCCACAAGTTTGGTTAAAATTGTTGTAAGTTTATTGGCCAGATGATGGCAGCATGGCACAGCTACAGCAGATCCCAACAACCCACCAGAGCAGGCCAACACAGTGCTTTCTTGACTTTTGTCAAACAGACTGTGCAGGATTTTTGTTTTCTGTTTTAAAAGTCTTTTTCTTTGTTACATTACATTTATTACATCCAGCTTCACAAAAGCCAACACTTCAGTTTTTCTTCCCTGTGAAACAACCAGTGCGCCTCATTTACACAGAAGTCCTAGCAGCTTTCCGAAACAGGAATCAGACCAAAGCGTGTTTATGGTGCAATGTGAATTGTATTGATTGGATGTTAAATGATTCAGTCGCTTGGAGTGCATTTACAGTAACATGCTCGAGAGATGTCAGGGAGGCTATTCGGTAGATTTAAAGCCACCTTAAGCTTAAAAGAGAGAACCTTTTTTCTGCACGGAGATACTTCAGTGTCAGGTCTCTGCCGCAAAAGTAATTTATTCTCAGTTTCTTCTTCCTCAAATGACAGACAAGGAAATGAGTTAGAAGTGAATGTGTGACAGTTCTGTCTCTGCCAAGTGGCTGTAAGTGGAAGAAATGTGACGATTTTGATAGGTGTCCAGCCCAAACATCACTAAGAATTGATTTTGGTGTGGCCAGTTGTTAAAATAATTGAGTTATTGTTTCTGTCGCGACAACGCAATCTTAATTGGGTTAGACAGTAAGCCACTGTAGCTGGGTAACAGTGTGGTGGCGCTTTCAATTACACAGTAAGAGCACCCTGTGGTGCAATCACAGATAGCAAAGTTATTGCATAGCTGATCACTTGCAAACACAGGCTAAATATACCGCATTAAACTGTGAAAGTCTTTAAAATGTGCCTGATTCTGTTAATGTTCTGAAGATTGATTTTTCACAAGCAAACTCAGCTGTATTCATACTCAGAGTAGTAAAAGGATAAACTGTACTGATGGTCCACGTGGCATTCGGCTGATTGGTTAACAGCATTCAGATGAAGAAGAGGCCAATGTGTATGGCATGAAAGGGTTGGATTTACACTGTCCTAAATAAAAGAAGGCAGACATCAAAATTTCCATCTCGTGGAATTCTGGGAACTGCAGTTCATCATATGGTGATAGTTTTATTGGCTGGTGGACTACAAGTGGATTTATAAGGGAGAGGTCAAAGGTCAAATGAAACATCAGAGGGTTGTCTATGTGTCCCACCTGTTAGACATCAAAGACAAACCAGCCACAGTGCTCACAGCAACTGGCATTTAAAACAATTAAGTTTCCTGTCAAGTCCCTGTGATGAATTATCCGGAAGCTTTACCCGCTGTAATTCTAAATCTTCCCAACAAGTGCCTTTGTTGTAGAGAAATTAATGAAAACAAGATTGTCTTTCATAGGAGCTGATCTAACAGCGCAACAGCCAGCTGCTCTTCTTTGGGAATAAAAACAGTCAGCATTAAACACAGCTCGCACAAAATACTTTTTTTTCTTCTCCTTTCTCTTTTTTTTTCCACCACTCGTGTGGAAAACAAATCAGGCAGCAGGCGCAGTGGCCATCTGTTTTGTTATTTGATATGTGTGAATACATGTTGTAATGACTTTGTTTGTGAATCACTCTGCGCGGCAGAACACACGAGAGCTCTCGAAGTGCTGGAGTGTTCAAAGCTAATCATATAATTGGACACAATAGTCGATGACAAATGGAGACGCTTGGAGCCAGCCAGCTGGGGAAGTGAATATGTAATCATTGTAAAATCATATCATTTTTGCATATTTGAAGACAGCTTAATAGAGTTTGCGTGTCAGCACACTATCAAATGATGATCAGAGACAGTGTTGCTGCATTTGTTTTTCAGATTGTGCTTTTTTATATATTTATCTGTGCCGTGATTAAAAGTGTTTCTAAAGAGCTGGTTTCTGACGCTGCGTGTTCATGTGTGTTCCATTAAATCCTGAAAGTCAAAGCAGATCTGGGAGAAAATACTCCTCTGAATTAGGAGAAAAGAAGGGGTAGTTAGAGCTACAGTTGTACTGTAGCCTGGGGGGATGCATGGAAAGATTGTGCATTTAAAAGATTAACAAAATTCCAATATAACTAAAATATATTCACACCGAGACACCTGCACGCTATCTGCTATAAAGGAAAACGTGAGAAATGGACAAACTGCTGACTGGAAGTATTGCTCAATTGTTGTAATGCCCTTTTTCTGCAACTCCATGTACTAGTAGTAAAAATGAAAGCCACTAAACCAACCTAAATGCTTTGGTTTAGTTTGCTATTTTTAACTGTGACAAATAATGTAAAATAAAATGTTGACTGAATTCAAATTAATGCTGAAACGAAGGTGCGGAGTGGATTTTGTAACAGTTTTGTTTGAAGCAATGTTTTCCACAGTTTTACTATATACCATCAGTCTTCATATTGTTCCCATTAGAGAGCACAAGGACATGAAAGAGGACCTATAATGTTATATAGATACTGTACACATCCAGCCTCAGCTGGGCCTCCTCATCTACTGTATGGCATTAGCAGCCAGCAGCTGCCTGCATTTACATCGTTTAGCGTTTCTCTCAGGGCACTTTAATACGCTGAACCTCTCCCCTGGTAAACTTTACAATAGGATGTTGAAGGATACTTCTGGACTGCCATAGGAAATGAGAGGCACATGTGCGTGGATGTAGCGGTTCAACGGCGGATTCCCCCCTGCGATGCTGAGCTTAAGGGCTGCACAATGAGACTAATGGATTCCTTTTCTGGACAAAACTAGGTTAAGCACATGAGCTATTGTTTTTATCTGTATTTGGACGTGCAATCATATCTTATGAAGAGCAGGAACTGTGTGAGGTATGCACATTAGCAAGGATAGCCTCTCAGAGGTAATCTTTTCCTCTGGCAACTGCAGTCTACTTCTGCATTGTCTTTCGTCTCCATTAAAAGGAGATAATCTAGTGCAAGAGTTTCAAATGCTGCTAAACTGCCTCCAATTGACCCTGTATTTAGCACAAGAAGGAGAGGAAATGTATGGCCTTGATTACAGCTGTGTGTCTATTTTAGCAGACTGTTCTATTGCTGATTCACACACACGGCCAGCCACCATTAAGAACTATAAATAATGTAAGGCCCTCATCTGTGTGTGTGTGTGTGTGTGTGTGTGTGTGTGTGTGTGTGTGTGTGTGCGTGTGTGTGTGTATTTTCCAACTCCCAGCTCAGCTAAGTGGTTGAATGGAAACCTTGGCCTCCTCCTTGTCAGGTTCTCCATAGATCTATATAAGATTTGTTCAAAGTCATTGTAAAGAATAACATTCGCAACACTGTTCTGCTCCATGCACGTGGCAAAGTTTTTTAATTCTATTAGGTGAAGTGGAATAGGAGCTCCAGTGGGGACCGTGTCAGGTTGTGTTAATATTTAATCCGGTCTCACTTCGGGTTCCGCATGATCCACGGTATTGTCAAAGAAGAATGAGAAAGCAACATTACAAGGCGGATAAAAAGACATGGATAAAGACACTGTAGCTCCAGGACACGGCCTCACTCAGGATGTAGTGTTGTGAAATTCTTGTTGAAGACACTATTATGAGATGCCACTTGCATCTCTCCTCTCTGCAGAGCTCCTTGCCCATAGTGCAGGGCTCTCTGAACAGAAAGCAATATTATGGCAGCTAATGCTAATGCACTTACTTCAGCTGATGTGCATCTAAAGAGAGCTGACTGACAAATTGAATGTACAAGCAGGTAAAGAGGAAGAGAAGAATAAATGTGCATAAAAGTAGGATGCAGCATTAGTCTATAGTGTGTGTGTGTGTGTGTGTGTGTAGGAAAGAGGGAGAAACAGAGGGAGGGATGAAGGAATGGAATGAAGAGCGAGGGAGGCCTTTCACTTCCTCTGTGTGCACATCACGTCTCCTCTCCCTGAGCTCAATTACAGGATTGATACTCAGAGAGGAAACTTCATCATGTCGTACAGATGTCTTCACTGGGAAAAAGAGGGAGACGATGCATGTTGTCATTTAACGTGACATGGCCTGCGCTCATTGAAAACAAACAAAATGAGAAACAGTCGGACTATAGATTTCATTAAAGGCTAATAATAAATATGGAGCACTGGTGTAGAGAGGGAGCCCGCGGAAGGAAGACTGGAGGCTACTTACTGACGGAAGAAGGAACTGGAGGTTGGCATGCCTGTTGGATAGAGAATTTAACAATTCTGCTGAGTGAATTAATCGAAAACAATAACTTGTAAACAATAATACTCTTTCAGCGAGCCATTCCGCTCCATCATAGTAAACATTTTTTATAACCCAGACAGCTCTATAAAGTGCTTTAGGCATCATTGGGCACAACCATCATTAGTCAGTGCCTGTGTGTAAATCTGAATAAAGCCACTGCGCTGGTGATGCAGCGCAGACACAAGCCCATATCTATTTTACACTGTTTCATTTCAAACGTGACACAAGCAGAGAACACACTCCACAACAATGGCCATGTTTTGCTTTAATTTGATTAGGTTTTGTCTCAGCAAATGCCAAGTCCTGTTTTGCCTCAAGAACATATCTCTTAATCACGTTCCATCCAGGCTGTGTCTTTCATCTAAATCTCACAGCCGTGGCTCACACCCAACTTTATTTCGCTGAAAGGTAGGGGAAAAAAAAAGCACATACACACACACACACACACACACACACACACACACACACACACACATATATACACAAACGTACCAGCAGGCACACGCACACATCCAACAAGGGGGAATACAATGACAAAAGCCTAGCTCTCATCTCTGTCATATAAAGTGATGTTTTGTGTTTAGCTGTGTGCAATAGAGGTGTGTGCGTGTGTCTGTGTGTGTGCTTGCCTCTGTGTGTGTGTGTGCGTGTGTGTCTGTCTGCAGGGCTCAGATCCATGTTGTTTGGTTTGCTTCTCCATTAAGAGAGCTGTAAAGGAGAGGGAACAGATGGCTGCTGGCCCGCTCTGTCCTGCATCCTCTCACAACTGCCACACTTCCTGTGCGTCCATTAATCTTCTCTCACTAGTCCTGCAGCACAACTTTATTAAAACAACTCAG
Source organism: Oreochromis niloticus (assembly GCF_001858045.2). Classification (NCBI taxonomy): domain Eukaryota; kingdom Metazoa; phylum Chordata; class Actinopteri; order Cichliformes; family Cichlidae; genus Oreochromis; species Oreochromis niloticus. Next base: position 23,034,349 of record NC_031987.2, on the reverse strand, counting down.
GAGAGAGCGAACAACAAGCCCGCACAGCTGTCAGGAGCAAAAGACAGAACCATTCGTCCACAGAAGAACGGCCTCGGATTTCGAGACGCATCTGTAAAACAGCTCAAGTAGAATCTGGTTCGCTTTGAAGCAGGCTCTGCAAAGCGAGCGCTGCTGTAGAGGCACAATAAATGCTCATTAGAACGCAGCTGGAACTGCTGTTGTTGCAGAGTTCATTGGCATAGTTTGTCAAACTTAAACATGTACGGCTCTAGCTCCCTGTCTGGAACAGACTACTGTTTTACTCCACTCTAGAAGCTTGTGGGAAATGTGGTGTACTGGGCACATTTTGGCCTGAGCTAAAGCTTTTCGAACACTAATAGAATGTCTGTTGAACATTACAGTAAATTATACATCCGAACTTCTTAATGTGATCGTGCGTGCTAATTTGGAACAAAAATGTGAGTCGTTTTTACAGTAACCTCTCCACATAAATGCGTAAATTCTATAATCACACAAGGACTAAATTTGTTGTCTTCCCTGATTGTTTTCTTGGAAGGAAACAAATGTGCAAATTTGCATGTTTGGCTCTGTCATGACAAATTCTAACAACGTAGCTCTATTTGGCCCTATGCTCTGTGTCCATAACAGTCAGTGGGTAAATTGAAAAATCAATTCCAATTTAAATTATTGGAATAAAGGACTCCAGGAGCTGAGGATATAAAAAAAAGAAAGAAAAAAAAACGTTCTTCTTCTAGATCCCCTTTAATTGGAAAGTCATTTCTTCAGGGTATTCTAATGGTTCTGAGGGAAGATTGCAAAATAAAGTTGATGAGCTGGGGGGAGGTTAATAGTGTGTGCTTGTGTTTGTGTGTGTTCTACTGACCCTGTGTGTTTTCTTTGCTCTGCCAGCCAACGTTCAGTCTTCCCCTCCCTTATGACAGAGGCATCAAATGAAGACTAATCCAGTGGGCTCACACACACTCAGACACACACTCCCTTATGCCTGTGGTCACTCGTCTCATCCATCTGTTATCTGGGGGAGTGTCGGTGGCTCTTGGGTCAAACTAAATTAACCATCCCTCGCTCACAATTGTAAAAATGTAATTGACTTAATATAACCAACCCTGGTGATTTGGATACTGTGTCTGTGAGTAATTTTGCAAGAGCCTGCAGATGCCACTTCAGATATGAATCACTATTGTATTGATATTTCAGGAAAAACAATGGCCGCTTAAAAAATGTAACTGTTACAGGGCCAAAAACTGGTTATTCCACAGTAACAAATGATACCGGTTCAATGTCCTGAAAACACAGGTAAAAAAGTCAGACAAGATAAGACGTGAACCATTTACATCACTTTCCGAATTTCTAATTTATTCATAAACTTGAAATGGATCTACAAAAATTCCCTTGTGCAAATATATCTTCTTATTACTAAGCCCATTGTTTGCTTTACTTGCTCTATGTCAGTGACAGATGTTACTCATGTTAAGTTTTAGTCTGCATAAATAAACCAAATCATCAATGATATGAATGCAGGAGCATGAAAACTAATAGGTATTAAGGCTTCAGCCACACCAAACAATTCAGTGAGTTAGAAATTGTTTCTCTCACTTAAATACATAAATCTCCAACTGGAGCTACTTTGGTAACCTACTACTTTTCTCATCTGAGAATAATAACCACATCAAAAAGGGAATGTTGATAAATTTAGAATACCAATTTAGAATCACGCTTTAACCCTTAACTCAGTGTATTTACAGAATTAAACCCTTTTAAACATTTATATTAGCATTTTAGCAACAGAAACATCAACATATGATACACGTTTCAAGTTTTCAGGGCCCCAGTATTGAAACTAAATATTAAGTTTTATGACACTTAGAAAAAAACATTGTTCGTGACACAGTTCCCGCCTTTTTTCCTTACGATGCCACAGGAACAAACTAAAGTAAAATGAATGACTGTGTCCATCATACGCTACTGTGGTGGTGGTGCTAAAAGGCTTGCAGAGGCCAATTTTTGTGTAGTTCCACAGAGTACTAATCTGAAACACAAGTGAAAAAGTCAAACAACAGAAGACATGAACCACTTGCGTCAATTCCCATATTTCCTCTGAGGGCAGGACGGGGTCCCTCACCTTAGGACGCCTAGGAGCAACACCTCAGAGTACACTGATTCCACTCGGTTGGGTCCACTCTCCATTTACATCATTAATTAGAAAAAAAATAACCTTCTGTTGTCGCCACAGGTGTAATTAATTACTTTGGCAATTTCCTTCAATACCAAAATATTTTCTTTGTCATGGCGTACAAAAGTTAAATAAATGCTTAAAATATAAACTATCAAACCATTTAATGTGTGCCACATATTCAATCATTTATTCATGTTTACTGAGGTAATATAAGACAATGAATATTAGGTTTATATACTGAATAGATTTAAATCTTCACATTTCTCTGTATGAGTAACAATAATGATCCTTGTGGCAGAAATCAAATTTCCTATTGACTATGGATCATGTGACAGCTGGTACTCCTACTGGCTTTAACTAAAGAACCCACCTCTGTCCATCTCTTTCAAAGACTGAGGATCCCCACAGTTCTAATGATCTAGCTTCTTTAATTCATGGTCAAGTTGTTCTAGCATTTAAATTTAATATTTTTTTAATGTGTGATTCTCAAAGCTCCATCCATCCATCCTTCCATCCAATGTAACTCATTCACATTCACACCTACATCCAAATGTATAATGACCAGTTAACCTAAGAAGCCTGAGTACTTGCTAACAGCTCACAAAGACATGGGGAGAACATGCAAACTCCACAAAGAAAGGCAGAAGCCTGTATTTAAACCCAGGACTTTGAAGCGACAGTATTAACCACCACATCACTGTACCACCCCCAAAACAGAGGTAATACTGGACTTTGCATCATTGTGCCCCATGATATAAACTTAAAAGAGTGCTAATGATGCTAATGTTGATGCTAATTAGTGCTACGTAACATAACTATAATTTTACTTACCAAAAAATGACTTCTTGGACAGACTGTTTGCACTTTTTTTGATAATAATACATCTTATTTGGCAGAAAATTATATTATGAAAGGCACCAACACCACAAACACAGTCAGGAAGTTTAATTCAGTTACTTGAATTAGCCAAAGTGAAACCCAGTCAGCATCTACCTGTAGTGTAGTGCATCCACAAATTAATAAAATTGAAATGGGGAAATAAAAACCCATAGCTATCATAAAGAGATAAATCAGTTAGTTATAGAAACCGAGGCTAGGCCTGTGCTAGATCATACTATCCAAGATAACAGTGATATAAATATTAAAATGATATAAAAATGTCATATCATGATATCATTGCTATAGCAATGCCATGTTTTTACGTTCCCATGTCTACACAACAAGACAACAATGAGCCCAGGCATGTCTGACAGTGAGTAAGGATTAACTACCTAAACAGGGAGCCACTTCAACAAACTCCAACAAAGCAGTGTTTTGCAGAATATACAAGTAAACTCTTCCTGATAAATAAGGAAAACGTTAACTTGTTGAGGCAAAAACAAACCATTGAGTACAACCTGGCTAAGAAGGAGATACTAACGGCTGGTGATGTGCAACCCAAGTAAGTAAGTAAACTCAGCATCACCCCAGCATTGCTAGTTGCATTCGCTAGCTGCACTCCATGTAACAGGATGAGCTGACGGTAGATGGGAATTACTGACGTGGTCATATGGTGGAAAACATGGCTTTAGGCAGGTGGTTTAAAAGCGCTATATCTTTAAGATTCACTATATGACAATACTGATTTGTTAGTAGGTTAAGTTGCTTTAGTTATTGTTAAACTAAAGTATTAAGCAGTTGTTTATGTACTACTCAAAGAAAAATTAAAGGAACACTTTTTAATTACAAAATAGCATCAAGAGGGCATTGTCTCCATGCATACAAGCACGTGGAGCCCATCCAAACTGCTAAGTACCATTCTGAGTTGCTGCAATAAAATTTCGGCAAAATGGACTAACCTGCTGCATTATTTTTTCACTTTTCTGGAGTCTCTTTGAATTCAGCCCTCTGTAGGTTAATAATTTTCATTTGCACTAATCAATGCAGCATCCTTTTGTTCCTAACACATTAGCCAGTCAATATAAGGATAGCTATCCAACACGATTGTTGTGATCTGGTGTGTTTTCAAAATGTTCCTTTAATCTTTTTAAGGAGTGTACCTATATTAAAATTTCAAGAACACTAACTAGGCTATGCTGTCTCACAGCTATTGCATTATAATGCTGTGCTTGTGTCAATAGATTCTCGCTTTGAATTAGGTCTACTGTCATCAATGACAGTAGCTCATTGAAAAAGAAGGATGGATAAGGCCCTTCATTTACTTATACTTATAACTGGTGCTGCTTGCAAGCTGCAAACATCAATATACTACATCATTATGAATATCATCATCATCATCATAGATTTTTTGGAAATATTGTGATATAATTTTGAGACCGCTCCTATATCTGGTTGTAAACACAAACTCTAAAGTCAGTCATGTTAACATTAGTGTCTGTGGAAACTGACTGAACCAGCCTCAAGTGGCCATTCCAGAAAATGTAGTTTATGGCAGTTTTGCACTGACTTAATTTTTCAGCCCAGGAGTTTTAATATGGTGCACACTGTCTGTAACTGCCTGTATCCAGTTAAGTTGAATGCCATAAGAAATTTAAGCTAGTGATGTATTATGACTTCCTTTAAAAGAAAAAAAAGTAACTGCAGTCATTAAATGTTGGACTTGGATATCTGTTCCTGTGTTTAGAACATCAGAGTGTTTTTCATCATACATACACACGTTTAATCAAAAACCCTTATTCAGTGCAAAATAAGTCTTAAATTGGCCCTCCACAATCCTTTAGTAAAAAATAAAATAAAAAAAATACTCCATACAATCTTGTGCACATCACCCTTTTTTACCAACCTGGTCTGAGACCTTTCTCCATCGCCTCACTGACATTAAGGTGGTGCTGTGTAGAGACATTTCCATTCAACAAACTTGTTGACATAGTTATCAGACATCAAAGAGCCTTGTGTCATTTTGAAAAGGCCTTATGAGAGTAATGGAGATGTTAAAGGCCGCGTTGGCCCCAAATATCACAAAAGGATGAGAGGATATGAGCACGCTTTGACTGAAGACTCAAAGGAAGGCATGATAGAAACATAGTTAAAAAAAAAATTCTGAAATGCATTCGCTAGAGAGAGGGGGGGAAGAGCTCGGCTTCATTTCCGCCTAAGAAGCGCAGAGTTAAAAGGTGGCCCCTGTACAAATGAAACTCAATTTCACGCCACATTATCCCTCCCTGTTCTCTTTCCTGGCTTTCATTTTCATTAAGACCAGAGACAATCATAAATTAATAATTACTGCCGAATGTCTAAGCACAGGCCGCCGTCCTATAGCCCTCCTCTCGCTTCTGTCGTCTTCCATGTTCATGCTTGCAAAATGTTAATTTAGGTAATGTGGCCTGGCCCTTGTCAGATAAAACTGTTTTGTAGTTTCACTAATGCATAATGGTCTATCTGATTAGGTGACATTAGTCCCATCTTTCAGATGATCAGCCTGCACCTTCCTAATGCCTCTCCACAGACTCCAGGTCACCACTGAGTTATCAAGAGACATGCAATATTACTGCCTTCACTAAATGGTCATCGCCTGGCTGGGATGATGAGCGAGGAATTAGCTGGGGTTAACAATGCAGTTGACACGACGTCGAAGCATAAATAAAGCTTCATTTCTCACTTGTGTAACTTTTCATCCTTTAAGTGCAAAAAAATCTGTCGCCGATCTTAAGCTGATCATGCAAGCACAAAACATCAACCAAGTACGCATTGTGACACTGGATGAACCAAAAGGATCATGCAGAATAATCATGTGTTCATGATGTCTTCATGAGCGCATCGACACATCGAGCCAAGTAAGTAAAACACACAGCTCACAAGGCTTTCAGTGCTTTGAATATGCAATCAGCAGTGTGCTTTCCGCACTACGTTGAAGCAAAAAAAAAGGCAACAACACATCTATAATGCACATTTGGTATTTAAAGTCTTTGTGCCTCATGGTCATATTTGTACTGAATTGAATTTATAACAAAATGTGCAGTGATATGAAACATGTAGCTGCAGGGCCTTTTCTCTCACATGCAAGTGCAGGAAAATGCATCAGATAGAGAAATAAACAGAATATCTGAGTAATAGCTGAGAACAGCCCACATCTCAGAAGCTCACTGGAGGTGAGCAGAGTGAATCTTTCACTGCAGCGCAAAGAAGGAACCTTGGAGTCATTTGATGGATCAAGTGGACGTTATGCCAGTTTCTTTCATTCGATAGTGAACTTAAGTTTGTACTGAGTGGAGCGGTGACAGCCAGTGTGAGTCTGAACTCCACGAGAAGCATGGTTCCATGATTGATTGCCCACTGTGTGTCATATTGTTCTTTCAAGGTTGATTGAAACTTTAACCTCATTTTTAATAAAAAGAAGAAAAGCTTGAAATATTTTAGGCCTTGAATTTTTACAATGCAGCACTGAATTATGCAGCAATCAGTCAATTATTCATCTCTGTGGCTGTGTTATGGCCATGCTTTAAAAAGCATGCAAAATGGGAATGGGCCAAGCATGCTGTGTCAACACATTTCACTCAGAATTGCTTACTAGAGAAATTTGTCTTTCAATGTCGATTTTATATTTTTTATGTGCTTTAAGAGCTGTACCTGTTACAGTTACTTGAAAATAATCCCTGTGGATAGGTGTTGTGAATCAAAAACAAAAGCAATAAATCAAGAAAAGCTTGTACAAGCATCTACCTATTAATTTTTTTATTTCGAACAAAGGTCCCATGGAATTCTGTTCGTACAACTAAAAAACTAAACGTAGTTCAGAATGTGTCAGAACATCCAGCACCACATAAAAAAAAGAAATATCATCCAGGGTTGCTGCCTTCCTCTTGGTATTTTTAATTAAAAAAGTCCCTTAATTAATGCTTTCAATTTTATATTTGGTTCTTCAGAATTCCCCCCCCCTGAAAAAAACAACATCAAAAAAGAGTGGTCCACTTATGACTTGTGTAAAGCCACGGTTCCCTTTTGGTACTGTAGGCATGTACTTGTGTGTGTGTGTGTGTGTGTGTGTGTGTTTCAAAATGGAACAGATGACAGGACAGGACAGATTCAAACCTACACCCCTGCAGTCTTTCAATATATGGTTACCAGGTGAGCTATGGCGGCAACTCAGGTGAAGCACTTTAAATAAAGAATTACAGGAACCTGTATTTCCCTGTGTTTCATGTGAAAAATCTGAAAATAAATAATCTGTTGTGACTAAGACCTATGTATTTTCTGTTATATTATATTAAAAAGGCATTTAATTAATATTTTCAATTTTGTTTTTGTTTCCTAAAAAAAAGTGGTCCACTCATGAGCTGTATAAAACAACGGTCCCCTTTTGGTACAGTAGGAGTGTACACTGTGTGTGTGTGTGTGTGTGTATGTGCAGCTACTTCTTCTACTTCTCCTTGCAAGTGCATGGTCATTAGGTTTATTTTTATATTTATTTTTAAGGACAGTGGAGAGTAGACAGAAAAGAGCAAGTGGAGGATGGAATGCAGAAAACAGCCCAGTGCAGACTCAAGCCTCGCAGGCCTCTGCAATGTTTCAGGATATGGATCACCTACTCAACCAGGTGAGCTATAATGGCAACACAGGTGAAGTGCTTCTGTTAAATAATTACAGGAACCTGTATTTCCTCTAGTTTTCGTGTGAAAAATGATCAAATGAGTAACCGATTGTGACTAATGACTAAAACCTGCGCTGCAGCCTCATGATTTGACAGCTTTCAAAAACTTTTAATGAATTTGTGCTTACCTCAGCTAGTACTTTAAGTGTGCAAAGAAATTATTCCACTGTGGACACGAACGGGTCAGAAAACATGCACACAAGGAAAACGTATTACGCGCCCGAAACATTGCCAATATCACACTCACAAAACAAAAAGGGAGCACGACTATAACAGCTTTATGATTTCTCAACAGCTCAGCGAGACCCCAAGTGCTTTTTAATGCGGATATTACGAAGCATGGCCATTCATCGTGCAGGGCTGGTTAAGGGGAGTGTTTTTGTTTATCATTTTAGGGCAATATATTGTGAATTAGCATCATACACACGGAAGTACACATGAAGTAATTTATTTACAGTGAGCTTGGTCACACCCTCATTTGCGTCTTTTATCTAAGATCGGCCTATGAATTAAACACGCACACACCCATGTCAAAGGACACACGAAAGGAAAATGTACACAAGTTATTCCCATCATCTGATTATACACATTTTTTACTGCTATATAAAGCAAATAACAATATGTTCATTCATTCTTAATACATAGAAAAGAGTTAAAAGTCTGAAGGCTGATTGTAAATGTCCCTAAAATGAACACAACTATATGACTTAGAACCTCAAAGAAAGCAGATGCCCCCATGTTTGCATAAAATCATGTTTGAGTATCGCAGTGGTAAAGATCTGTGTGTTTATGTTTCAGCAATATCAGTGTGCAATCTGGAAATGTTACATCGGCGTATTGTGGGGCAACCGCTTCAAACACCTCAATGGCACAGAACTGTGTCACAAACATTGGGTTTATCATCAACATGTTAACTTTATTTGAATTTGAAATACAATGAAGAGATGATTCAAGAAGTTATATAAGTTATCAGTGACAACAGACCTAGACACTCCATTGAGAACAAAAAAGAACAAACATTGTGAACATGGGACACTCTCCCTCCTCCTCCTTCTTCTTCTCCTGATTAAAACACAAAAGGTCTAAACTGTTTTGCAGTTAAAGGACTGACATCAGCTTATGTCTTGAGAATATACACAGGTGTTTCAGCACCAAAACTCCAAAAGTCTTTAGGGAAAGTAACAGTAAAATGATGACTTTTTTTTCTTTTCTTATCGGGATATCGTGAAACACTATAAAAAAACCTAAAATAAAAAAGTGTATTTGTATAGGTCAAACAGGGATTAGAGCAATGTAATCAAATAGCGTTTAGATTTGAAAGGTTGCATCATGACTGATTGTTTTTCAAGCTGACACGACAATAATTCATCTTTTTTCTTCTTTTTTTTTAAAAAAACGCATCGAGAGGTGCTGATTTCTGAGTGTGCCTCATGACAAAAATGTACAGTAAATTCCAAGAAATATTACCTCTGTTACAAAGATTACAGTAGTATTGACAGCAAAAAAACAAAACAAAAAAACTTCATTTTTGAAAGTGAAATGTTTGTTAATTATGTTTTTAAAATCATCCGGGCTTGAGTGAGTCAACCCTAGTATTTGTTCAGCACAATATAGGATTTATTAAATATCATAATTCCAGGACAAACATTTACATGCCTGCATGCTTTCTCACCAAAATGGCAGCTATAGGAAAGGATGACGGCTCAGAGATAGAACGAAACAAAACGGAACAAAAAAACCGAACAAAAAAACAAAACAAAAACTGAAGGTTTATATAAATGGCGGTATTGTTTGCCTAATAGTTCTACTGCATACACAATACCTCTTAACATTATATACACATACCTTATCAATCCACTCGGGTTCGACTGGAGTGAGTTTTTCCTATCAGCATCATCGGATCTCGTATGTACAACAAATGTAAAAAGGAAACTTGATTGTATTATCATCTAATTTAGAAAACATGAAAATCAAACATCAGTCGTCTTCTTCTTCTTTTGATGAACACATGGATAAACTCACGTTTCCCCTCCCGCCCCCTTCCCACCCCCCACACACAAAGGTTCATCTCTTTAGCTTCTCAAAATTCAATTTGAAATACAAAACAGAACTTCAGTCGGATTTCTTCTTCTTCTTTTTTTTTTTTTGAAGCTTTCTCGCTGGCTGAGATACAGTATAAAAATCTTCAGTGCTGTGAATTTATGAGTTATTACCAACCATGTACCATGGGTACATTTTTACTGTGCTCAATATATATGTTTATCCTTCACGTTGGCCAAGCTGTTGTGTCAAAACCTGCTTCGTCAAACTATTTCATAGTTGGCCTCTGCGATGAAAAAAAGACTCCTTATTCTACATTCAAACTCAACCTCGTCCAGCATTGGGGTGAACACAGCATGTCCACTGAACTCCTACAAGCAGCTTGACTTCCTTCCACTACTAAATCTGCCTGGATAAGGGCTCTCGAAAGTCTTCGTGAGTTTTCTTTTCTTTCTTTCTCCCCCCCGCCCTTTTTTTTCATTTTGTTTTTTAAATTCCTCCAGCTCCTCGTGGCCTTATCAGTACATCACTGTGGTTTTCAAGAAAAGTCTTCCATCTGCAACAGAGAACACACAGAAGCCAAAGATTAGCCAACAGCTAACATCCCGCTGACGTAAAAAGCACTACTCAGGATGCGATTGTTGATGAAACCTAACTTTGAAATGTTGCCCTGTAGTCTTTCAATTTCAGCGGCACCGCTATGAATTCATAAACTGATTTGAGGATAAGATTAAGTTAGCAGCCATGACAAATATGATTAAATATCATGCAGACTTTTTACTTTATTACTTCCAACCACGACAAGAAACTTGGTGATATCAGAGGGAAAACACCAATACAAAGTGTGGCACACTACATCAGCATAGATATATAAACATAGAGCGTACATGCACATTTTAATGCCACCAGTGTAAAAGCAGTTATAACAATGACGCACGAGACTCATGACACATATTTAACACATCTAAACTGATATCCTTGTTGAACATAATCCTGCACTTACGACGTAAGGAGCTCGCTAAGTGACATTTCCTGCATGGGAATGGTGTTTATTAGAAATGGCAGACATTCCACTGCTACGTTATCTCCAGACACCTCCAACCTAACGAGCTTTGTCCATTTCAGGCAAACACTCTTGTCTGAGTGTTCGCCTGAGCGAGCAGCGCTGCTCCGACACTGAGCTGGTAAAAGCATCTGTTAGGCACAGCTCAGGAGCATGTTTGACGTTTATTACCTTCACATTTCCTCTGCCGGAGAGTGCCACGGTAATGCCTTTAAGAAGCACACCTCTCCATGGCAGTGCGCCTAAATAATTCAATGTTAAAGAGAAACGCGCACAAAGGCGTTTAGCGGCGCGCGTTGTCGGACATGACACAAGCCGTGCAGGACGTCAGAGACGGCGCTTGACTACTATTCCGCCGAGCCGCGGAGGATGCACCTGATTACGATGTCTTGGAAACAGAAGAGACAGCATTCACCTCCGCTAATTAAAAACATCCTATTGCTGTTATTTTAACACTCATTTTTGGGGTGCTGTATTATCATCTATATGCTCATGACATTATCAATATTCTATCAATTAGTCCTGCCCTCCTTTTTAGACTGTGTTTTATGAATTGTGCACAGACAGGGGAGACAACAAAAGCTTGTTGTGTGTATTAGTGTGTGTGTGTGTGTGTATATGTACTGTGTGTTTGGGGGGGGGGGGGTGTACAAACACACAGGCTAATTACCCAGCACTGCTGTAGGTCTCAAAGGCATTGCACTCTGGCTGCCTCTATTCAAGCAACAACCACTGAGTTCTGTGTAAAAGTCATTACAGCATGAATGCAGCAGTAGCAAGAACAGAAAGCCAAAGATGGAGGGGGTGGGGGTGTGTGAATGTGTGCGTGTGTGTGTGGGGGGGGGGTGTGGGTTAGGTATGCACAACTCGACGCACACATGCACACACGCCCACAACAGCAGATCAAGCATCACCTCGCAGTCTGTCTGCCTGCCTGCCCAGCTTCACAGTTGGAGCAATTTATAGGGGTGTTAATGAAAACAAAGAGAATGCGATTATTTGATAGAGGATGACATTTAATACACTGTCGAGAGGGGCTTAAACATCGCGGCGTTTCGCTCCTGACAGATGAAATGATCACGAAAGCGAGGGGGGGAGGGGGGAGGTGAGAACTCGACAAACGAATCTCCCCGATTCAAATACTTCCTGAAATCGGCGCGCGATATTAGCGCAAATGTTGAAACATCTGCTTTACACACGCGACTGGGGGAAAAAAATCCCCCAAAAAACTGGCGACGTCTTGACACGTTGTTTTATGAAAGGCTGTCTCATTAAAATATGTTAAAACTTTTCGTATTTTTATATTCAAATCAAGATGAAAAGTTCATTAAAGAGAATAAATATTTCATTAGATGCTAAATAAAACAAAGGGAATTTTTGGCTTCTCTCAGCATAAAATTCCTTTGAAAGATTAATTAATACATGTAAATTATGCAAATTATGCCCATGCAAATATTTTATGAAGACAATTAAGGGATCCATTAATTACAGTCTTTTTTGCTTCAGTGACATTCATTCATTTAATTTTAATTTCACTTTAACTGTTTTGATGTTTAATCTTGCAACAAAGAACTTTATCTCCGCGCGCAGGGTCGTGTAAACTTGCCGAACACGTCGAGTGGGGAAGCGGCAGGGAACCAGAGAAGATACTGGGGGAAGATATTCGCGTGTGCACCGTTGCCAGGCAGTACTGGCGAGGTACAGTCCCAGTAGCTCGCCTGCCTGTGAAAAGAGCCACGCTCCCTCTTGGACCCGATTCAAAACACTGTAAAAGCAATTAATAAACACAGACTGTGTTAATATCGCAGAATTAGAGAAGTGTGACAAAAGACAAATAGAAATAATTAGTTCTCTAAAATTATGCCCTCATTATTTTTTTTTTCCACCCCTCTCTCTCTCTCCCTCTCCCTCCCCGTTCGCCTCCCTGAGTTTGGAGTTGAGAATATACCCACACATTTCTCTCGGCTTTCATGCGAGTGATAGGCTTGTTTTTTCCCCCTTCTGCTTGTGTAATTTATCAACATCATTTTTTGCCATTTGAGGTTAATTATACGGCGAGGCTTGCAGAGTAGAGTAGAGGAGACATGGGTGGCAGACAAATGCTTCTCTAATTGAACAAAACACAAAGTGCAGCCTGTTATTCGGTTTCCGCCTTCATTCCACTCTTCGAGGCAATGATCAGAGTGATTGAGAGACCACGAAAAATTATATGCTCTACGCTCCCATCATGGTGTTTCGAACCGGGATTAGACGAGGAAAAATAATCATTCCGACCCCGACTTTACATCGGAGCAGGACAATGGCTGCTGTCACTTTAAGTGCAAAAGCTTTAACACATTGAATCTGACACAATTACATCACAAAGAGGCAGGCTCTTGACGAAAGTGTGAAATATTAGAAATTAAAGGGGGCTAAATATACTAATTTGGTATGAAATAGAGAGCTATAATTGCGCTGTATCTGGAAGTTATCTTTTAAAAGATGACATATGGATTTCCCTTTTTTTTCCTCTTTCTTTTTTTGGGGGGGGTGGGTGGGGGCATCAAACTGTTTCAGATCCCCGCAGTGACTGAATGACATTTAATTAAGGAGGAGTCATTATTTCTCTTGGTACATTTCTCTTATTTTTGCCCTTTCACAAAATATCAGTTCAAGTAGACTAATCATACATTAAAGAGTTAAAGGGACCTAACTTATTCACAAAGATGAACATTCCCCCACTTTTCACAGCAAATTACATGCAGCATTTTCCTGGATAAATTGGGACCTCTCCCACTGATAAGGGCGGTTCTGAGCAGACGCAGCTGAGGCGTATTAAAGCATTACGTTCGAGTAATAATGAGGATATTCAACCTCTGTGAGGTGTCTTGTATCTGGGTAAACACAGATAGCAGACAGTCTACGGAGGTTATCGCTGGAGCGCCCTTCCCCAAACACATACTGCACCCCCAAGGCTAACAAACAAACAAACCATTAAAAATGTACAAGGCTTATTCATAAAATGGATTGATTTGCCCCGTTTATGACTATCAAAGGAGGGATTCCACTGCTTTTTGTGGTTTTATGACTCATTAATGCCGCCTGAGTTGTAAATAAACAACTTTTTTTTAAAGTCTCTCTTTTTTTTCCACGACCTTACAGCTTAGCTTTTTCGCTATTTTCCAGCTCTATCCCACGCGAGTTTTACCTCTTTTCCTAAAAGCATCACACCCACTAAAAGTCAAGAGAAAGAACAATATTATTTCTACAGAAAACCAATGATCTTGACCTAGTGCTGTGGCCCAGATGGTGAGCTGTATGTCTGAACAGCAGGCACAGAAACACTAATGTTCATAAACTGAAGCAGTGTGTGAGTGTGTGTGTGCAAAGGAGGGTGACAGAGAAAGGGAGTGGGGGGGGCAACAGAGGAAGAGAGCAAAAGTGAGAGCCAGAGAAAGAGAGGGAGATTTATTGTCTCATCTGAGCCCCTGTACCTTGTATTGTCCTTTCAGCATCTGTTCTCCCACTGCTGCGGTCACTCTCCATCTCAGGGGTCAGAGAGTCTGAGAGAAGAGAGGGATCACCGCCGTTAAACATCCCTGACATCCACCTATCACAATGCCAGTTTCACAGCATCATTCATTCAAAACAAGAGACTAAGATGTCAATCTGTATCTAAGCCGCATGTGCGTCCCGTTTCTCTCTTTAATTACCAACAGTGTTTGGGAGGGTGGGAGAGAAAGAAAGAAATCCTTGATTTAACAATCTTTTAAACTAAAAACCCCAGCGTGGCTTGATGAAATAAAGCTAGCAAAGCAACGTTACACCTGCACCTAATATGAACAGTCGTGTTTTGATTTTCTTTTTCTAATTGCCTTAATAACTCCATACTGCGCACCGCTAGTGGCAGACCAGTGAACTAATGATAAAAGAATGCCACTTTGATATGGTTGAGCTTGTGCATTAATGACTGACGCATTAAAGTGAACGTTTCTTTTACAAATGGAACTGGGCTTCTGCCAGCTTAGAGCTGTCAGATAAACACAGTGATCAATAATTGAGGAAATGTACTTGTACCTCAAAGGTGCTGGAAAGGTGTGCTTGTCTGTGTGCTTACATTGGGATACATCCCAGTGTAGAGTACTCGTTAGAGCTGAAAACGTCAGCCAATCGGCTTGCAGACAGAGAGCAGAATAAATCATTCTGAACTATTTTGTTCATCAATTAATGCTGATGTTGTCTGTTCCAGCCTTCTAAACCCATATCATAGTCAACTTAATGTATTTTGGCTCTGACAGAACAAAGGTAATCATGTAAAGATATGTCACCATGGATATTTTAGACATGCTAAATGACTAATCAATTAATCAGGAGGTAGATTAAATGATAATTGAAATGACTGGGTGCTGTAATAGTAGTAGAAGGACATAATGAGAACAGAAAGCAAATGTATGAGTTGACTGTGAGAAAGTTGGAGTTGAAATGAGATATGCACAATTTGAAGCAACTAGAAAATGTTTGATGTCGTTTAATAATAGATCATTGTTGTTCTGTTTTATCACTTTTGCTCGGGGAGAATTCCACCATTTGATTTCTTTTCCTTATTTGTCCCTCTAAATCCCACACTTAAGTAGTCATGTACAGCAACACTGTCTCACTGTGGAGTGTCTGACCGTTGAGTGAGCGCATGCTGTCAGAGGGCGAGGGCTGCTTCAGGGTTTGCTCGGCCTGCTCTCTCCTTTTGGATTCATACTCCAGAGCTTCTTGGAGTTTCCGCTTGGCCTTCTTCTCCTTCTTCAGACGCTTCTGAATGATGGCTAAGACGAGGAAAAGACCACAGCGGGAAAATAAAATGAGCTCTGGGGCAAATTAGCGGAGCCTTATTTTCAAATGAAATACTCTAGCAGAAAGATGGTAATCTTTTTTTTTTTTAGTCAGTGTAGAACACTATTATGGAAAAGGGAAACTCAATTAATGCTAAATATTTTATTATATATAAAGATCTTTCCTTAAAGAAGAGATTCTGAGTAAATACTGACTGTGACTTAGTAAACTGCTAGAGGGAATTAAAGCTAACTGAAAAATTTATTGGGATATTTTTCATGAGTTTCTCTCATTAAACATAAACGATACAGTTAGCGTATGACTGTGATGCATTTTACATGAGACTGAGAGTAAATTTGTATTGAGTGTGTATTTCCAATTATGTTAACAGACTAAGAGCGGGAAAACCAGAGCTATGCTATCATATTATGTGCAGCCACAGAAGCACACAGAAGCTTATGTCTGCTTTAATCAGAGGCATTAAACATACATGGAGAATTGCTTATATACATTCAGGAGCGATCACATCTACATGAGCACAGGCCTGTGAAGTCTGAACATGAGAACACTGTACACAGTTGTGCACAAGCCCACCCACCTGCTCTCACTCTCTCTCTCTCTTACACACAAGCACACACACACACACACACACACACACACACACACACACGGCTGACAGTGCCAGGCAGTCGTCAGGCAGTACCTCTGTTCTTCTGCTCCATGGCGAGCTGCTTCTCCAGAGTCTCCCTGAGCTCCCTCTCTCTGAACAGCTCCATTTTCAGCTCTGTCTTCTCCAGCTGCACCTGCTTCTCTTGAGCCCGCGCATTGTCAATTGCCACTTTGAGCAGGCCCTGCACACACACGCAGAAACACACACCAATGAATATATACACAGCGAGATATACAGGAAAAAAGGGATGAGTGGGGGGGCAAAGAGAGAATGATGTGGTCTATTTAAGAGCTTCAAGATGAAGTGACAGCAAACCACACTGAAAGTATGTCACAGCAGCTCTTTGTACTGCCCACAGCGCTGAAGCAGAACACAGGGCCAAAAGCTGACTGCTTCTACACGTTTCCTTTCAGTCAGACTGTCACCTGAACTAACCTTTTACCCATGACGGTGCCTTTTAGTGCAACCTCTTGCTCCACAGCTCTGGATACAGATCTACAAGAGTTTAGGGTAGTTATTTTTTTCTTCTTCTTCTTTGTTTTGGTTTTTTTAGATACAGAATCCTGATGCGAGTGCTGCATATGTCTGACCCCTTTTGGTCAAAACTGTGAAATACAAGCGTTGACAGCTTTAACAAGTTAGAGCTAAAGGAAGCAAACGGTGAAGAAAAGGGAAGTTTGTCAGAAAAAAAAGAAAAACAGGAAACACTTGAGATGAATTTGGTTAAGTAGAGGGTAAACGGTTACTATGGACAACATTAGCTTCTTCTCTCTCTGCAGTAACTTTACAGACTTACACAGCACAGCGGGGGTTCATAATACGAACAAAAATGACAAGCAACTCATCATATACTCCTGACTGTCCTGAATTACATGTTGCACAGTTCTGTGCACGTATAGAAGTGGCATTTTCATCACAATTAGTCCCCATCCACATGCAATTATATCCAATGCACTGGGCTATAGCGTACTAATTGTTGATTCCTCTAACCCCAATTTATTCTAAGTTGCTTTATCTTAATTTTCTGCTTGGTTTCATTTTGTTGATTTGTATATAAATATTCAATGCGAAGATCATTATCAAAGATGACTTAGAGGAGTGTTGGGAGCTGGCAATGGGTTTACTTGTGCCTTTCTAATTACCACGCAGAGCCAAAAGAGAAGCAGGACTCTGGTGCCAACGGTACAAGTGCAACGAGAAGGGCAGCAGCGTACACACATCATTACACTCAGACAGAAGGCAAATACATTCATCTTTCTGACTGAGGGTGTTTGAGCTGCAGCCTAAATGGAGTTCTGAGCAGATAGTGGTTAAGGTCTGCAAACTGTCCGTTCAAATCTTCGTGTCATGAAGTTTTCTCGGACAAAGAAATTAGCTCTTACTCTGTAACACTGACTTATACCAGCTAGCATCAGAAGCCTTAATATTGCGGAGAAACTTAAACAGTAGAATATACTGACAGAGATTTTATGAAGAGCTTTAAAGGTACAATAAGAAATCTTTTGAAGTTATTTATGGACATTGCATTTCTGCCTGTAGCTAGACCTGCTACATACATAGTACACTTTACAAGTTACTTTTAATTTAAAGAGGACAAATTGCTCTTTCAAACTATATATGACCACTTAACATTTTTACATTTGTATTTTCACAATTTCTTTGTTAATTTTTGTCTCACTTCTTCACATCTTCACCTCATAATCATTCTTCGCCTCATCTCCTGAACTGAAGTCAGGGCTCTACCATGTAGATAAACATACTCATTTTTTCCCAATATTGTTGCACTTATTACTCTCCCGGACACCTGACAACAAGACAGCTAAACAACAACAGTGGGTTATAAGCTAACATTATGTTACGGCAGGATTATGGACTTGAATTGGGAGGGATAAAACAATATTCAGTTGACTGCAATCTGCTGACATCTAGTGGTGACATTTTACACACTGTGCCTTTAAAAATCTATAAGAATTTCAGATCCTTAATATGCTTGTCCCAGGCACATTGCTCTAGCTGTAAGCATAGAAGCTCCACCCACCTACTGTTCAGTTTGCAAGGGCCAGCCAGTCAGAAAAACTTGCTTAAAAGCAGTAAGGATGAACTGTGGAATTAAACCAAGGCCCAGAACGTGATACAGTAAGTAAGGCTTAAAAAAACCTATAAATCCTGCAAAGCTGATCTAGTAGGGTGCAGCTGGAAACCTTTCCAGACTTTTTAAAGTCTGACCACGCAGAGGCCCTGCTATCTGAGGTCAAAGGTTCAACGCAAAGTTTACTACAAGAACACGAGTGAGCAACAATACCTGTATGTTGGTAAGGAGAGTCTCTATTGATGACAGGCCGTCTGGGAAGAGAAAAGGTGAAGGGAATCCCGGAGGCAGGGTCTGTCCAGCCAGTGACAATCGCTCGTAGCTATCTCTTGCTGTTGGGGTGCACATTGGGTTGTCCTCTGCAAAGAAAAACAGTAACAACAAAGACTGACTGATGATTCCTAAAACTAAAAGTTGCTCCACTTGAAAGTAAGTGGTCAGATATGTAAGCAGCTTTTTTGTTGCTAAGCTAATACATATTGATCCTGAATCAAGTTGACCAGCAGCAATGGCTGGGCCTGTATTGATCTCTAGGAGCCAATCCCAGCTATTCTCTCCACTCAGAAATATAGTGGACAGATTGCTCCCTTGGACATTCCTTCATATTTTTTTGCCTCTTCTCTCGGCCTGAATGGTGGGGTTGAACAATATCAACCAGGACATAAATCCAGCTTCCCCCATTTAAGAGATGTCATGTGGACTCCAAAAAATCAGAAGCAGGCCAGCAGTTTGACCCCAGCGGCTTGGGCTTCCTTTATGTATGCACGCATGGGTGACTGTCAAACCTAAGATGACATCATCCTCCATTCATCACCGGCAGAAGGGTAGGGCCCTGCCATCTGCTGTCCAGCCTCTCCACCGGGCCTCAGAGGAGGAAGGAGGAGCATTGGAGGGAGGGGAGAGAAAGCAGGAGGCAGAGCGGCAGAAACACGTACAGCCTGGTCAAACTAAAACAGTATGTCAGACAGTGCCGTTCGCTGCCCCATCAGATCTGACACATGTTTTTGCCCAGTGAGCTTTTTATCAAGCCAGGAATTTCTAAGTGTTACCATCTTGCGGAGAGACAGTTTATTAAACACATCCAAGTCTAAAAAGGTCTCCACAGGAAGCCTGCGCCATCAGCTGTTTAATTGTTAATTTAATGAAAGGGGGGAAAAGTTTTATTTGTAATGTGGAACCCTGGCTGTGTTGTGCACAGCACCTCTCTGCTCTCATCCAGTATTCATATCTGTTTATGTGGCAGGCTGAATCTTGAACAAACAGCGAGCGGAGCTGAACAGCCCTGCCTCTCCCTCCCATCAATATTCACCAACGCCAGCCAAGTGCTGGGAACAGCTGGTCTTACATTAATTAGTTTAAAGTATTTATTTCACCCATCCTCAGAGCAGATTGAGCAAAAACATTGGAGATTATTTCAAGCATCTGCAAATGCCCTGGAAACATCTCACCGCCAAAAGTCGAGTGTTAGGATTCACAGTTTAGGTTTGTAATTTGGAGATCTTTTTTTCCCCCCTTCTCCCCCCTTCTCTTCCTGAGTGGGGAAGATGGTGAAATATGCACCGCTGGTCCGTGGAGAGAGTAAACAACCTTTCTCCTTTTTCAGATGGAGTTCACTCCTGTTGATTAATTAGAATGGATGGTTGCCTAATGGATTAAAATTTGTTTATAATTTGACTTCATAAAAATAATGAATTGCCTACTTTTAAGAAGCCACTCCTGCGGTAATTTATTTTGTTTGGTGCAATCCTGTCTGCATTCCGAGGTGGGCGTCTGGGTGGAGATATAAAATGCACCCTCCCTTATACAGTGGCACAACATGAAAGTCCCATTTTATCTCAATAAAGTAACTAATCAAAGATCAAAAGCATTACAGTTGGCTCCAGCTCAGGTTGATATAGATGTATTGCGTGCATTATATGCATGCATCACCCACCTCCAATAAAATCTCCATAACAACTAGAGACGTTAGTAGACCTCGGGGAAAGGTCTGCTGTTGTAGCTTTGTAATTGATTTGTACTGTAGGCACTTTGTCCCTTATTTAGTGTTGGCATTAATCATAAATCATTGCTTTAACAAACTCCGGCTTCCCACTCAGCAGGCCTCCCCTCCAACACAATGTTGGATCACAGAGAATATTTGATGGCTTTGTTGCAGGGGAAACAACCTGTCATGCTCTGGGAAAAGCAAACAGCGTGTTTTGTTCGACAGACTCAAACTACCGTACAGCACCTCTTGTCAAATAACATTTCCACCAGGAGCTGCACATAAATAGTGGCATTTTCACAAAAAAAAAAAAAGGTGGGGGGGTTGGGGGAGCTAATAAGTGGCTAATTTCATCAATATAATCAAAAGTGGCTTAATGAAACTCAAATGTAAATTCCAATGAACACGATGTAAATCCGCCGGTTTCCTCTGCTTCCAGTGTTAAAGCGCCCCCAACTCCCCCACCCGCCCACCCTACATTTCTCTCTGTGCCTGGCTGCAAATGCTGGCACGTGTTTGCATGTTTATTTCTCACCATCGCTCCAGAATCGTTGACTTCAACTTAATTACAGCGACAGGCGTTGGAGTGATGGGGGCCGGTGGAATGGAGTACTCTGTTTCCAGGTGATATTTCTGCACTAGCAAGGCTGCCAACAGCAGCTGTGACAGCCTCTTGTGCTTACCGTACGGTAAAGGTACAGTTAAGGCCCCCCGACTATGAAATACTGTGTGGAAAAACACTCGCAGGTCACCCCTGTCACAAATAACATTTCATGCACAACTGTTTCGGTGGATAATAGGAGCCACAAATAAAAATGGGACGCTGTAAATACAATGCATTCTGAATGAAATGCCATAATTTAAAACAACGTGTCCCCCCCACCACCACCGCCGCTGCCACCCTCCTCCCCTCTCCATCCTCCTCCTCCACCCTGTTCTCAATAGCTGCAGAGGGAGTCCTTGACAGTGTGCTAGCAATGATGAATCACCTATCCAGTTAATTTTCTCACTCCTCATGTGTTGTGCTGCTAAAACAGGGGCCCAGGAATTGACTTGACAAACTATGAATGTAAAAAATATCACTTGGAGGGATCTGGGCTTATCTCCAATTTACATGTTATTAGATTTGTGTTGCAAGCGGCACTTGGACCTCGCAAAACTGAAGCAAAAAAGATGGGGCACATGATAACCAGAGATAAAACATGTCTAAAACTCACTTGAAAGCCTTTGAAATATTTGATGGAAAGTCGCAGGGAGTGGAGGGAAGCAGAGGAAACTGGCCTGATTTAAAATGTGACAGACACACATTGCAATCTGTGGTAAATCTAGAAGAAACCTTGGGAAATTTAGCTGCAATCTCTGGATAAATAGCTGTAATTGACCTTGGGAGTTGAAAATGTGCCATATGTTTCTGGTTCCTGTGTTTGAAACTGGGTCCCTCAGGACATTTCAGCTGAGTACTCACACGAAGGCAAGCGTGAGCAGGAGGAGAGGAAGATACGGGGGGGAAAAAGACACACAAAAAGAGTGAGCGAGAAAGAGGACAGAAGGATGCCGGCAACAGAGAGATAGATGTTTGAAGACGGAAGACGGATGGATAGATAGGTGAGGCACGGTCTGAGGTAGAGGAGGCTGCAACAGAAGAATGAAAGAGTGACGGAGGCGTAGAGAGATAGTAGAGAGAGGGAAAGAGAGAGGGAGAGCAGAGGTACATTTGGCTGGCCAGTCAGTGTGATATATTGACAGGTGAAGCCTTTGTCCTTGCAAACCTGTGTTCCTCCCAGCAGGAGAACTGAATGCTAAACCTGGAGGTTGTCAGCACAGGAAACACAAAGCAAGGCAATGCTTTTTCACTGCACAATTACATTTGATTTGACCTGCCAGGGCTGCGGAGAAAACCAGCCTCCTTCAAATGGAGTAGTTATGACCTCTCGGACAGCCATTAGCAGCAAACACAGCATTATTCAAGCTGCACTTAAAGCGCTAGGTTCGGAAAAATCTTGTCAAGGGAAATATCTGTCTTCTCGTACGAACGTGGCGATGCAGAGCTGGGCAAAAAAAAAAAAAGAAGTTGCATGCAATTTGAGCACTTGAAAAAAACATGAGCCTTAGCTGATCTTGCACATGATGTCTGCACTCTGGAGGAAAGGAAAAAAGAAGAAAAGTCAGCTGTAACTGCGAGAGAGTTTTAAACAGGTAGCATAGCATTTCGTATGCTGATTCTAACAACTGTAACCTCTGCAAATGTGATAAAAGCAGGTTTCATTTCCTCGCAGAATAAAATATGTACATGATAGCTTGCGATCAGGAGGATTTGGATGGCTCGCAAGCGTGCTCCACCTAAGCAAAGTGTTTGACGATCCATACAGGACAAATTCTTTCGGAATGACTATCCCTTGCATATGCCGCGCATATGTGTGTGTGACGCGCCGTATACGCTGCGAGGAAAGAGGAAAGGCTCACGTGCTCGGATGTATGCAAAACTCTCAAGCGGACATACACATTCATTACACGCACGCACGGCACACACACTTAATGTGCCCTCATCACATTTAAGCTAATTTCCTTTTCATCACGGAGAGAGGAAAATGAGTGTTTGCCCCATCCCTGCTGGGGGACAAAGTCAAGAGCCCCGGTCGGTTTGGGCTAGATTAACAGGTAACATTTGGCTCCCACTCTCTTATCACAGCATGAAAATCAAACCGCGTGTTTTTCCTCCGTCGCTCTCTCTTTCTCCCCTCCCTAATGTTCCCTTCACTTAGAGATGAAATCGCTTGCTGCACAAACCCATTTGGAGAGAGGAGAGAAGGTGAGTGGGATAATCAGGCTGGCCACTGGGCCGTGTTTCCTAAATGCTCTCCAAAACATTACTGTGCACAGGCATAAAATTAGCACCGGGACCTTAAAATGTTGACATTTAGCATGACTTTTTGGAGAGTGACACCCTCATATTTTCTTGTAGGATATCATTAAATTTCAACTGCCCTATGGCTGTGCCTTTCCATTAATAACCAATTCAGTGTGTCACTTCTCCCTCTCTCGCTTTCTCTCCCCCCTCTCTCTCTCTCCCGCTCGCTCGTGCCACCTTTTTAAAGTAATGAGTCCATTGCTTTGCTTTAATAAATTGAATCGTATTCTCAAGGCCATATGAAGATAGAGCCACAGATGGACAGGCTGCATGGAGGAAATAACCATAAATCCTTTACTGTCACAGAGGCGGTCCGAGGTGACAAAAGAAGACGATCGCAACCCTCGATTGGGATCGCGCCGAGATTACAAAAGACACAGTCAAAGGTTGATTCTGTCTGTTAAAACTGTGTTCTCCTAGCAGGGACAAATATACCCAATGATGCTCTTGTCGCTGACGCCGGCTTGTGGTCAAACATAAGAAACAACCACGAGGATCGGAAATCTGACAGGTGCTTGTCCCCAAATATTTTGCAGGGTACGCTGTGCATAATGGCACAGATTACACTGTTATGGTGCAGTTAAGAGAGATTTTGTCCTTTGTTTAACTGTTAGCTTGGAGAAGGAAGGGGAGGGGAAAAACAGGGAGAGAGAGAAATGGAAACAGCGAGAGCAAGAGGCAAGGGAGCAGGATCCGTGTTGACTTCCATTCAGGAGGAAGATATCTTGTCTTTTTATGCGGCCCATGTCATATTTATTGCATAAAGGTCAGAGTGTTCATTTGTTCAAAGTCAGCGTTTTCCCTCTCTCCTCTCCTCCATGTAATAAATGCAGGGGCTATGTCATTATCGGACCTCTGAGGATTACAGGCTTGGCTGACTGTGATGACTGCATAAAAGCATACAGGACTTTTGTTTCTGCCAGCGCACAGCTTCAAATGAGCTCTTAAAGAGTAGCAGTAAGCAGAGGCAAAATGGCATTTTGTAGAGAGAGACGATCGCAGTTGGGATGGACGAAAGGGGAAAGGAGCAAGTTGGTTAAGGCTAGAGATTGAGGGGCTAAAATCCTCGCTCTCGGTTTTAAGTCAGGCCAGTGGTGGCGGAGCAAAATAAACTTGTGGCTCAGAAAGGGAAATGACGAGGGGGGGGGCTGACTTGAGACTTGAATAGATTTCTGTAATTCACCTATCGACTCTGAGCCCAAACTGTCAAGAAGATAATGCTTGGAGAAGGACATCACTGCGAGGAGCTTTGAAGGTGTTTAAACTGTCTTTGCATATTGACCTCTATTGTCCGGGCCCATTTATTAACAGAAGAATCCCAGAGATTAAACTGGCCTCAGCTATCGATTGGCTATTTTGCCCGAATCATTCACATTTCAGAGGGGGGATCATTTGTACTGTACACCCCGCTAAGCTGCCTGACCCACTAATCATCAAGCCATTTATTTCTCTCACTCTTTGTTTAGTTCTCCTTTGTTTGGCATTTATTAATTCATTAGAGCAACTTCTCATGCAGCTTAACTTAGACGGTGACTGGGGAGTCCTGTTTCCAGCCGATAGCAACTTACATTCCAGCAAAATATGCCACCGAATATGCGCCCGACATCACAATACAGATGCCAATTACATATTGATAATTAAGCATTCAAACAAACAAACAGAGAGGAAATCCCCCATAATCACCAGGTTTTAATAGAACAAGTATTAGCTTGGTGTGGTTGGCCAGATAGCCTGCTGCTAGATCAGAGCTTTGCTGGGTTTGGGAGGAAGGGGTGGGGTAGGGTGGGGAAGCGGAGGAGGGGTGGTGGGAGGGGGGAGACACATTGGTGTCATTGCCTGGCATTGCAATCCTACAGGGAGAGGCTCTGCCGTTCTGCCGCTACTGCTGAATGACTGTCGACGACAGCTGGCACTAATCCAGACTGGATACACTGAGCTGCTTTTCTTTTCTTTTTCTTTTTTTTTCCTTCTCTTTTTAAATGAAGATGAAAGAACAAAAGAGAAAATGGGAAAATGTAAACTTTTAAAGAGGGCCTAGCTTAGGAGCACTTGCTCCGCGGCTGCCTGGTGAGGAAGCGGCAAAAAACTGATGCAAATCCATTAGCGGTCCTGTTTTCACAGTAATAAAAATACTTAAGGGGTTTTAATAGGAGCGACGTGTTAAACGTGTGGAAATCTGTTTTGATAACATTATTCATAACAGTGGCTTTGCGCTGTGTGAATTAATAACACTTCATTTACAGACGGAAGAAAGCTGGCATGGTATTTCCAGTTAAAGAGATTAATTTTTAAAGACCTAATTGACAGGCTGGGGTTAGGCAGGATAAGCAACAGACTATAAGGCTGCAGCTGCAAAGTCAAGGTGACTGGAATACTCAGAGAAAGGCTTTCAAAAAGCAGAATAGAGAGGGAGGGAGTGAAGAGAATTAGTCCTCGAGCACTTTTCCCTCCGCCCCCCATTCTTCCTCTCTTTATTAGGAATGATTTACTTTCTCAGTGAAAGGATATAAAAGCTCAAGTATAGCGGCGTAATTATCGCCGAGTGAAAATTTAAAGGTTTGACTCACAATGTCCTCAAGTCAGCGAGCAGACTGCCAGACGATAAGAGTGACTGTGTTGAACACTCGGCATCCAATCGGTTGTGCTTTATGGGCTTTGCCAAGGAAGAGCACACAAACAGCACTCAGCTCTGCAAGTCTGTAAACATGATGGACTGTGGCAAACTACTAGGGCTGGTGTTTACCTTGGCAGAGCCTGGCCTTGGCATGTTGGTAGCATCGCTTAATTACTGTTTACATGTAAATATTAAATTATACAAACAACCCCACAGAATGTCTCCGAAAGCGCAGAAACACACATTCAGGGTCAACCTTATCTGTCTGCAACAGTTGCCACCGCTACGATAGGTATTGTTTTGAATCGCAAATTTTCTGCATTGTACATAATCTTCATAATTGTTTAGTGCTGTTGTCCAAGGGCATTCAGGTAAATATGTTCCCATAATCTGCATAATAGCAGATGCTCAGATATGTAAAACGCACCTTGTGTTCTCAGAACGAAAAAAAAAAGAAGGGGTTATTGTTCAACAACAACAGTTTCATCAGGATAAAAGAGCGTGAGCATTAACGTCTCCAGTCAAGACAGATAGATGATTGCTTTGATTACGGGGCCCTGCTTTCCTGACGGTCCTGAGCAGCATATATAGTAAAGCACTGGTGCCTACTGTGCATCTCTGGTATGGCTGAGTAAAGCACTTGTTCATTTGCAGTGAAGGGTAACATGAAACAGGCCTGAGCCTCCTGATGGACAGGGAGATTTCACCTTCGCCAGTGAATGATAATGCATTATTAAATTTGCCTCTCTGCTCACTAGATACACTTAGCTGACCACAGCATATTTATCTCCCCATCCGAGGCTCACGTCTTGGCAGGAGAAAGCATTCTGTCACTTTTGAGGCATTTCAAAGATTAAAAAGAACCTCTCTCTTTCAACGTTCCTAAAAGCATCCCCCCCCCCCACCCACCCACCCCTTTTTTCAGTGAAATGTGATTAGCAGGAGATGGTGTCACGCAATGGAACATTCATGAGAGGGGAGAACAAATATCCAAATGAACTCCCATGTCCTCGAGGAATAGCCCCTCTCTGCACCATCAGCAATCTCTCTCTCACACGGGCTGAGGAAATTTGATTGATCCTCTATTGAATTATTTTTTTGCACTCTTTCATTTCAACAGGACGCACTGACAAGTTGTTTGATCATAAAGCATTATTGTCTGCCAAGTCACATTTCAGGGCTGTGATGGCTAATGATCTTGCCTCCTGACTTAGGGAAAGTCAGGTAGTCAGCATGTGTTTGAAGCTCGCGATTCCAAGGACATCAGGAGGTACTGAGCAAAACACTATACATTAAAAGTCAGGGAGATGAGAGACAAGGAGCTCGAACTTTTAATGATACTGTACGGCGATACCATAGATGTCAGTGGAATATTTCCGAAAAGAGCACAAAACTGACGCCGAAACTTTTGCCTGACCCAGAGTCCCCCGCCTGCCTTTTTATCATTGCAAATGCTTATGCAAAGAAGGAGTCGAACAAAGACTACAAAGGCTAGAAATCACTCTTTTGTCTTTTTTCATCTTTTTTTTTTCTAAACTATGTTCCCCTTTCTCTCTCTCGCTCTCTCTCGCTCTCTCTACACGAACCCATGAGCGTCCACAGGTCCTTGGCCAAAGCAGCTGTATGGAAACAGACTGTGGTGCTCGTACCTGCTCAGTTTCATCTTTGAGAGTGCAAGCTGGGGCTGCGGACAGTGCGCCTAAGCACACCGAACAGACACCGAGGCAGCGTCCTGACAAACAAAAGGCGAGACAAATCAACTTTGTCCATTGCGGTCACACGAGTGCACGGTGCATCACCGACTGCTCGGCTGATAGCAGGTATAGGAGAGGATGCACCACCTAGGTGACATAATGCACCACAGGCTTCCATTTATGCTTGAGAGGAGATTAGGAGCGCATCTCCTGTTGTGTCAACAAGTATACATAACGTTCACCAGCGAAGTGCCAATATCATATTACTAATGATTCAGCCGCTTTTAAAATATGGTTTACAGAATCGGCTTACATACTGTACTTGCCTCTGCACGTCTTGTCAGGCATTTTAGCTCGTTGCAAAAGAGATGTGGCATGTTTACCTGCACTTGGGGGTGGGGTGGGGGTTAGAGCTGTTGATGGGAAATTGCTTAAACTGCCACATGTTCTTTTCTTCTCTCTTTTTTTTTTAAACAGAAAACTCTTCAACATACATACTGTACATATGGCTTGTGTTTCAAACACCTTTTCCCCAAGGAAATAAAATGATAGCCAGTGTTTGATGTCCAAAGTAAGTTTACAGCCAAAAGGCTTCTGTACCTTTCAAATTTCCCCTTGTTTGTCAGCTACCTGCTGTTTCACGAGACAGAGGCTTGTCGGAAGCTATCGCCGCAGACTTTCTGTTTGAAGCAAATCAATTAGTCACATGTGAGATAACACTTAGCTTTCTACTAGCCTTTTCATTTTTTTCTCCCCCAACGTATCGACTAATCTCTTTTTTTTTTTCTCTTCTTTGGCAAAATTTGGACAAAAAATAATCAAGTTCAAACAACAGCAAAAAAGCCCTACCATCTGGTTGCGCTGCACTTGGTGACACAACTTTGGGAAGTGTCTGTTTTATACGACAACAAACAGCCTTTGTCCTTCATCACCAGAGATGACATGAAAAAGATGAGGCACGTTCATAGGATGTGAGTGCTGAGGCATTATAGGGGCTGTCTCTGAGGCGTCTGACTGTTTAAATAGTCTCCATATGAGCCGGGGCACTGCATCCGTCCTCTGCAGCCAACCTGCTCCCCTTCTTAGAGTGCAATGCAAGAGATTAATTTAATGCTCTGCCAGGATCATAAAGATCAAACAAGTGGAGAGATATCATTAAACCATTGGAATGTTATCTCATTTATCTAAACAAACTGATGCGATGAACAGCCTAATTAAAAAGCTCGCCATAAACAAAGCTTCGGATGGGGAGGCCTCTCCCCTCTTTAACAATGGAACACATTTATTTTATTAATCCAATGCATCGTGTATCATATCATTACAGTTCAATATATCTATCATTAATTTTATTCCCTTCACTTAAAGCTTTTATTGGAATTACTTTGGTTATTAGTTGGTTCTAATGTATTGGTTACCTCTGTATTTGGCTGCTACAATCTCTCTTATCTCGCTGCATAAACCTGTGCATGTTATTCAAATTGCCTCATTTATTATGATAGCTTCCTCATGTAAATTGTGCTGACTGCTCGCCCTTGCACAGTCCTCATTAGACTAATGAAAACCTTCAAACGAAAAAACTAAACAACCTGCCAAATAAAGGTCTGGGGTTATTATGAAAATTACAACTGTGGGAGCCGGGAGAAGCTCTCTTCATTAATTCATGCTCAGCAAATTGGTAACTAATTTAGTTGCACTCCTCTGCATTAATGGGTTATTTTATAAAAATGTTTTCCACAGCCCGAGACCTCTGGTGCACACACTGAAGAGCTCAGAATCCTAATCAAGTCCAGTGACATATTAGGAATTGACAATCTCAAAGATAATACAGCGTGTGTTTGCGAGTAGATGTGCGCGGGTCAACTAGTTAGAACTGGCGCGGATTGCTCGGTCATTTGCTTTCTCCTCTAATATTGTGAAGAAATTAGAGTCATTTGTGTTGATTATCTGAGTGTGGAGGAGGCACTTCAGCTGAGAAAGAAGATTTCTGCTGCTGAGGAAACATTCAGCTGATTTATGTGCGCGGATCCTCAGTTAAACCCTCGTTCTTTGTTTGCGTTACCCCGTTAGTGCAAATCTCTCCTTGTTTCACATACGAACACGCACACACACACACACGCATATCCTCGCACACGTGCAGTTAGACGGTCTGTGACCCATAAATTCAGCTCATGATCCTGCTAATTATTACTATTCACTGCTTCACACCCTGTGAGTGAAGGTCTAACACTGATCTTCACGTCAGCCTAGCCAACAGGGAACATACAGCCGAATGATTTCCATAGTGGTTTTATTATCATTATCAACCTCACCCCACCCTGCATCACCCAGCACAGCTCCGCTAAAACCAACAGAGAATACTGAAATCTATTATTTGCTTCATTTTGTATTTAATCTGCCATGCTTAGTAGATTTCTATCTGCTTCTTTTCTCTTTTTCCTCTTCTTCGTAATTCTCTCAACAACATCGTAATAAATTTATAAAAGCAATTATTAGCGTAAAGGCTAATCGGCTAATTCTGCATTTTATTTTGGTAGGAAAGATTAAAAACAATTTGTATGTGTGGCAACAAATACCATATCTAAAAATAAATAATTAAGTAAAATAACTGAGATGCAAAATCTGTGTGGAAATCAGACCAAGCTGACATTTAGTTGCACTATTAAATGTTTTTGTAGTTAATTAAGAGAACTCCAGGGGTGTTATTAAATCGCAGCATGTGCAATACAGGGGGCTGATATGATGTTGCAAATGTAAAACGTCCAAAGCCAGGTAAAGGCACTTTCAAAGAGATCCAACAAGCAAAACACACGTGTGCAGTTAACCTATTTCTATGTGCCTGTGCAACAATGCGCACTAAACAGAGACACGAAGCCATAGAAGCAGCAGCACAGTCTGACATCATGACAAATTAAGGGCGGGAACAATCTTTAAATTAGAGGTTTAACATTTCTCAATTTTATTGCCAATATTCAAGGACTCAAATGGACTTTTAGGGCCCTTTTTCATAAAGTTCTAGAAATATAACATTGTTTTTTTGATAATGACATGCAGACTTTTCCCTTGTGGATTGTAAGTTTCTTTCAAAATCTGCGCAACGATGACAGTTGTAATGCTGGCAAATGTTGCTGCTGGTACAAAAAGTAAATCTGAGTTTATGAAACTTTTTGCTGCTCTTGACAAATTACACAAACTAGTGTATGACCTATTTAAAACAGGCCTATGCAGCAGAGTGAGCAGAGTGACTTCAGTCATTCATGTCAGGGGGAAAAGGGTTGGTCAGCAAAATACTGTACACACCTGATCTGCAACAGTTCCGCAAGTCTGGTCTCAAACTGCTATGCAGATATATGATATAGCTTGAAAGACTTAACTTTACTTTTCACAGTTGTGTATGCATGTCACAGCATTAAATTACTGCTAAGATGAGCAATGCAAGTACTGATTTTATAAAAGGACAGCTCTAATGATGCATTCACTCAATGCAAAATACCCAACATTAGCCTGATTGTGCAACAAGAGCTTGATTTTTATTAATGGCTTTATTATGCATACTTTACCTACGCTGATATAATGCACATCCCAAGCACTCCAAAAACAACCCAACATCGGGTGGAATTAAGCTTTCATACAGTCTGAGTTTTGAGCTGCAGTGAGAGAATGAGCTCAGCCCGCAGCTCACTAAAGATGCCATAGCTAGAAGGAGGCCTTCTGGATAGGTTTCCTATTGAAACGTCAGTGCAAATCCTCAACTGCTTGTTTAAGGGGGGAGTAGGTTGCGGTCACTGCGGTTGCCACATTTTGAGAGATTGCTGTGGAGTAAAGTTTGTCAGCCCTCAGGGGTTCCCTAATGGCCTTGGGCCCAATGCCCATTGCCTGTCTTGCCTGTTCTCCAGCTGCCTGTCTGACTGCTGTAAAACTCTAACAGAAAATAACTTTTACTCAAAATGTGAGGACCGCTCATCCCAGCGACTTAAAAGTCCACACGGCGCGGCCTCGACCCCCCACAATTACACACCTGCCAAGTGTGAAGAGAATCTGACGAACGGTTGATGAAAAATGCAAAGAACCAAAAGCCGCACAAAAACACACATACAGAGATTTCTTCATTTATTAGTGAGACTAGCGAATGGTGTGTTTAGTAAGAGTGTTAATGAAGCCCATCCACGGAGAATCTCTTCACTTTTTGTTGACACTGTTACATAGAAATTAGTTGCATTTTAGTAAATAGGAATAGATGGAGCTAAGCTTAGAAGACCCTAGCATTACATTATAATTAAGGATTGCATATGTATGTGTGTGTAGTTTGCTAGTTCTACTAATGTATCCTGATATCAGACTTGAAGATTTACAGGTCCACACTAACTTGATGGCACCAATCTTTAAATATTATCAGTAAACGTTGCTTAATTTTGCTGGCTGTTTATGCAAATTTCTTCAGAATTATCACTGCAATTCCTTCGGTCCCCAGTAATGCACCTGCACTGTGTGAAGTAAATTAAATAAATGGTTGTCAAAAAGTTTGAAAAACACACTGAAATACCCGAGATTGTGGCCATTCAAACTGTAACTGTTCAGCTTTCTCGAGAATTTAAATTACATAATCGAGGAACTGAAGTAATTTGTCATGGTTTCCAACACCAAAACAAACCAAACAGAAAAAAATATGTAAAAAACAAACAAACAACAACAACAACAAAAGACTCATTTCAACTATATTACTTTTACTGTAATTTGTGGCCACACTATAGTTTCGCTCCTGTCGTCAGATCTGTTTCCTCAGATATGGGCATGTTTCACTAGCTCTAGGTTCCTTCCCCTACATCCAAAACATTCTGTCAGGCTAGAAGAAACACTGATAACGAAAAACTAGATAGCCAAGATATCCCTCATCTAAACAACACTTGCTCGGATGCCTGGACTGAAGCCCTTCAAGTCTAAAGTACATTAGAAAAACAGTTGTTCAGACACATATAGAGCATGTAGCTGTAGACTCCCACTCTCCCAAAAAATCTTTCTAACAAGAAATCTTAGAATGAGAGGCAAAGCCTTCAGCTCTCAGGCCCCTCTCCTGTTGAACCAGCTCACAGTTGCAGCCAGATGACAATCAACCATCTCTTAGTTATGGTGCTATAGTCTCAAGCTCCTGGTGGACTGTTTTCTGCACTCACCTCTTTTCACTCCTCCCCTGTTTATACACCACTACTGCACTACTGTACGACTATAGTGTGTGTTTGGTCTTGTCTCCCACGGTCATGGCAGATGGCTTCCCCTCCCTGATCCTAATTCTGCTGGAGCTCTCTTCCTGTTAAAAGGGAGGTTTTCCTTCCCACTGTTGCTAAGTGCCTCTCATAGGGGGATTGTCTGATTGTTGGGGTTGTCCTTTTAATCGTGTACAATATAAAGTGCCTTGAAGCAACTGTTGTTATGAATCGGCATTATATACATAGAACTGAACAGAACTGGGCTGAGACTTGACTCACCTTTATCAGCGTGCATCCTCTTTGCTTCATGGCTCATGTCATGGGCCAGGTCTCCCTCTTTAGGTCCCGGTGCGATGTTGGGTGACAGGCCAAGCAAGGCTTGGTTCATGGAGAGACCATTGTGGTGTGTGGCTGCATAAAAAAATGAGAAAATAAACATTATTAGCTAGACAGGAGCTTAAATCTTCCATCTGTACAATCTGTAAAGCCCTTTAGAGATTTTTTTTCTTTATTTTTTCTTTATTTGTGTTAATAAATGTGCTGTGAAGCAATATAATACGTACGTATCCTGTCTGAGGAGCTTTCTGTGTGGGCTGGGGAGCTGGACACACTGCTGCTGCGGTGGGACGATGGGTGACTGCCTGGCCTCCTGTTGTCTTCTAAGGAAGGAGCAGGGGAGGGACTGTCCGGCACACGTTCCTGCAACCCCAACAGCCACAAAACCACACATGCAAAATAAATATCCAGCGCAGGCTCGAGTGTTACGCCACGAGAAGGAGGGAACTGTGTTTACAGCAGCTAGCTGTTATTAAGACATTGCTTGCTTTCTCTTTTAAAAATTTACCTTTATAACAGAGGTGACCATTCTGGAGGGCAGACTTTGGCCCTGTGCTGCGGCGGCCATATTTGCAATGGTGCTGAGGTGGTTCATCTGGCTCATCGCCATAGTGACAGAGGCTGGGGGCAGGCTGACTGGGATCAGAGGGTGTGGCATCATCATGAAGGGGAGTTCCAGGCCTGAGACACACGAAGAGGTCGTTGGTTACTCAATGATGCATATTATGAGTGAGCTACCCACAGGGGAAACTTGGCTGAAAACTCAGAACCTGCTGGTGTTAATTCAGCAATCAGTAATTCCCACCACTGAGATCCCCTTTAAAATTGGTGTCCAATAACACTAAAGCTTTACAGAGCCAACCGCCAGGAAAAGAAAGGAATAATTCAGATTAATCACGTCTCGGGTATCTTTCCATGTTAACATAATACACATAAATGTTTTACAGCACGTGTTAATAATAGATACTACTGCAATAATAATAAAGAAAATGGGGACGATAACTATACACACAGTCATTCAAAGACCAAAGTTTACGCTGCAATAAATATGCATCAATTATTCTATGATGAATAAAAAGGGGCACATTATGGAAATTCTCTCAATATTTACATATAAAAAAATATCTCGGTAAAAACAAGGGCAATCTTGAAAGCCATTACCCAAATGACTAGTTAAACGTGCTAATGACAAACAAGTAGCGCTAGGCTACAGTACGGCAATGACTTTAGGCTAATTATAGCCGCCGACAGTGCAGACCAACAGACAAAGAGAAGAAGAGAATGAGACTAAAAAAAGAGTAGGTTGCATTCAGCTCACCCAATAATGTGATTTTCAGGGTTTTTTTTCTCTTATACGAACACACAAATTATTCCATTACAACATCAGAGATATCTTACAAATGTTCTAAATTATTCAATTGCTGTCTGGCAGTAGACGCCTAATTGGGGAAATTGAAGACATTAGCAGCGAGAAAACGTAAAGAAAGTCTAATAAAGATACTGCGGGTGGGGTGCGGTGGAGAGGGGGTAGTAGCTAGTCAAATAGTGGCCCTGAACTGCGCTTCTGAATGGCTTAATGAAAACAAGCCAACTTTCAAAGGACATGAGCACAGACAGAGGGTCAAAGCTAGGTGTCTGTATCCCCCTCCCCTCCCCAGCCGTGGCACCCCCCTCCTTCCCCCCGCCCGCGCTCTACAGGGACTTTGAACTGGCAGGATCAAAAGTGACTGGGAACAGTTTGGTCTCATTCCTCCGCCACTCAGATGCTTTTCCTCAAATGCTTTAAAGAAAACCTCATAGACACTATTGGATCTGATTGAGCCTCTCTGTTGATTTTTTTTAACTCCTTTTTTTCTGTCTTTCTTGGCAGCCCAGTTCAAGGTAAAAAAAAGACAAAAAAGAAAGCTGTGTAGAGAAAAAGGAGGGGAAGAAAAAAAGATAGCGCACTACAGAAAGCTATCCACAAAACAACTCCACTCTTCTTTTTCTGACAAAACATCAGTAGCCAAAGGGCAAGGAGATCTGCATGGCGAAGCCTCTAAAGAGAAGGACACTGGTTGAAAATGAAAGGACATGAGAAGTACTCCTCTCTGTCATTCCCCTCCTTCCAAAAGAAGCATTGATTTCCATAAGAAAGATGGCATGCAGTTTCTCAGTGGCAAGTATTCCCAAACAATATAAAGCAGGGGAGATTAAAGAAAGGCGGAAGCCAAGCAGCACCTTGTATCAGCGCCTCTGCTGAAGCTCAGACTGAATCAATTACCACTCAGCAGGCTAAGCTCAATTAAAAAACACCACAGAGGGCCTGATTGCGGGGGTACTTACTGTAGGACAACATGGAGAGGTCTAGGCTACCTATCAGCCTTTCAAGGCCACTCAAGGGCCAGAGTGAAGAGACTTATTCTGCCTTTGAGGTGTCTCTATTACGCCCATTCAATCAAACGCAGCTACACACACATAAAGGTAGATTTTCACCATATCAATAAAGTATGAAAAAGAGGTGAAAAGTCACTTAAAACAACGCAGGTCTGCTCTTTGTTAGTAACATACCGCCACTTATCTCCCTGTCATATCTTTCTCTTGATGGTATGTGAATTTCATTGATGTGTCTCCACCT